>NC_139545.1:4750679-5950679 GCF_965153285.1 Podarcis tiliguerta
AAACAAAACAAAACAAAACAAAACACCTCCCAGCCAATCCTACAGAAGCATTCAAATAATTTTAAAGATGGAAAGACTAAAGGCAACAGTAGCTGCTTAGGAGTACAGCAAACAGAGGGGTAGTTAACAAGCAGTTTAGGATGTGTCTCATACAGAATTTACTCATCTATGCTGGCTTGGCAGCAGCACCAAGGCAGTGAAATGTGACAGCAACCCCTTTGGATCTCTCCCTCCCTCCCTCCCTCCTCCTCCTTCTTCATCATCATCATCAATAATGATGATTAAAGAGTCCCTAAGCTCTTGCTAACACAATAGACTGCCCATGAACCTTAAGTACCCATTGGCACTATATTATTGCCGTGCCTTTAAAGAAACTTGTGCTTTTGAGGCCAAAGAATTCTAAACTAATACCCTTTGCGCTATGGCTACATGGGAACCTTTGCAGCAAAAGGTGGATTTCCCGAGCCCAGGGACTCTTTCAAAACAACAGGCTTTTGTGATGAAAACAGAACATGCTTCCCCCGCCAACCAAGTTCCAAACTGCCTCTCCCCACCCCGTAAAACCTGGCCCACACCTGTAGTTCAGTCTTTGGCAAGGTGACTCAGAAGGAATTTCCATTGTATTCAATAGGGTTACCAGCAGGCACAGACCAGGGTGCCAAATCTGGCACTCTAGGTCTCCCTGTACAGCCCTAGGTGACTCTTCTAAGGGCATTCCCCTTCCCCAGGCTGCTCTCCTCACCAGTCCTGCTCCACAGCCTCCTCAAGTGCTATTGACTGGCTTGAACGTGTCCTAGAATTGTGGTAACGCCATTTGCTTGCCTGATGGAGAGAATGTGTTGGGGTGTGTGTCTAAAAGCTCTGACTTTAGCATGGCTGGGATGTAGCCTTCTGTAGAAAAGGAAGAAGCACATCCATTGCTCTGACTCACACGGGCATAATAATTGCTCTCATTCCTGGATCCTATCTACAGGTAGAGGTACATTGTCCATACAAATGGGAAGTGATCTTCTGCATTTATCACCTATTAATTAACATTCAGCCAATAGCATGGCAGCATGGTACACAACAATATTTATTAGTATGTGCATATGAGTGAGATTTTCCCATCCCCTCTTTAATCAATAGAGCAAATCATATCAATAAGAAAATAGCCTGGATTGCTTTTTATGCAGGAATCAGCTGGTGAAACTCTTTACAGAATTGACATTGTCACATAGAGGAGGGAGAAAGTTTGTTTTCTGCTGCTCCAGAGAAGCGGACACGGAGCAATGGATCCAAACTACAAGAAAGAAGATTCCACCTAAACATTAGGAAGAACTTCCTGACAGCAAGAGCTGTTTGACAGTGGAATTTGCTGCCAAGGAGTGTGGTGGAGTCTCCTTCTTTGGAGGTCTTTAAGCAGAGGCTTGACAACCATATGTCAGGAGTGCTCTGATGGTGTTTCCTGCTTGGCAGGGGGTTGGACTCGATGGCCCTTGTGGTCTCTTCCAACTCTATGATTCTATGATTCTATGACATACATTTTACCATCTGGTAACATTGCTGCAGATCAAAAGGCTGTTAAAGGGACAACTTCAAGAGACAAAGATAGAGATGTGGAGTGGCCAAAATCTTTATCTTGCTTGTCATCTTGTGGATTTCTCTTCTGTTTATGTTTCAAAATAAACTTGGCTGCTTTTTCTGTCTCATGTGAAGGATAGTTACCACAGAGGACCTGTCCATACTACATTCATATTGGTGTCTTCCCCCAAAGAATTATGGGAAGCGTACTTCCATGAAGGAGGTGGATCTTCTCTGTGGCAAATACTAATCTCCTCTCACCAATCCCAAGAGTTACCTGGGTTTAAGGTTGCAATCCCATGCACATTTAGGAATAAGTCTTACAAGTAAGCATGCAGGGGGTATGGCTGCGCGTTTGCAGTGCAGAGAACATCCTGAGTGAGTGAGACTTGTGTATGAGCTTCCCCAAAGATGCTGGGTGATGAACGAATAAAAATCCATCCCACTTCCAAAGCTGTGGGAAACACATTTCCCTGGCTTTCCTATACTTGTGCCTATGGCTTATTTTGTATAAGTTGCTGATAACACACTAGAAAAAAGAGGCATTTACCCTTCAGTGCAATGCAGTCTAGGAATTCCCACTGTTCGGTTTTGCTTTTTTCTTATTGCTTACGTAAAAGCTGCTGGCTTGGTACAGCATGCATACAAAAGATTGATTCAAATTAGCTGGCAGCAATCAGCATGTACATGCAACCCCTGCAGGGTTCGTTTTATTTTCCCTGCAGTGAGTGGATCATTGCCTTCCTGAGGAATGAAATGGACTCTCCTTTGTTACCACATGGAGACTTAGGGCACATTCGTACCAGCTGTTTTTCACAGACTGCTGTTCTTATTTGCAGATGCTTGCAGACTGCACTATATGTCTAGTCATCAATACCACCATTCTCCTGTATGTGTGTGTGTGCGCGCACGCAGCCTGTATCCCTTCTTTAAATAGGTACAAATGATAGTGTAATGCTATATACCTGGGACAAACCAAGAATGAAATAGGTCTTGGTGCTTAAGAGTGGGTATAAACTGGCTGATAGTTGCCAGGGTGTTGTGGGAAAGTATGAGGGGCAGGAGAGTGGTGCCCAGAAAGAGGTGGAGGACAATAGCTACCTTTTTATGGGCAAAAGTTGATTTGGAAAAAAATATTTTCATTCAGCCTTGAACAAATTAAACCCAAGTCCTGTTTTGGGGCTCCCCATAGACATCTGGTTGGCCACTGTGAGACCATGATTCTGAATGATGTAGGTGATTGGTCTGATCCAGCAAGCTCTTCTTATGTCCACTTGCCCTTAAATCCCTGTTCAGCCATGAAGCCCACTAATTGCCCTTAAGTCTCTCACTCACTCTCAACCCAACTGGTCTCACAAGATTGTTGTGAAGATAAAACGAGGGGGGAGAGAACCATGGGGGGAGGAGATATCTCTGCCCATCAGTAGCTGAGCTGGCAGCTTATGAGGCATCTCACCTTCTCTTCAGTTATCCCATACCTCTCCATCTCTACCCACCTGCCCCCATGTTGAAGACAAGAGAAATAGTGGATCCAATGGTCAAGAAGGTGGTTTCTGAATATGCTGTAGAGGGGAGGGAGGGGCAGGTGGGGCTCATCAACCTGGGAAGGCAGCCCATCTAGGAGAAGGAAACTATGATCCTCAACCTCTGCTGCCTTGTGAGACATATCTGGGAGAAGAAAAGTCTAAGAAGGAAACCCTATATAAATCCACAGTGAATTCCTTAAGATGGTTGGATGGCATCCTTCTGGCAACTGCTGCAGCCAAGCTAGTGCCAATCGTATTGCTCTGCTTTCCTTTGGACCACATCAGTGAGGTCAAGGGAGGGTCTTGTTGTCTGGGCAGCCCAGGACCTCCATATGCACTGCCCAGGCTTGTGCCCTAGGGGAGGTCACTTCAGTACTGCTAACACAGCTGTTTGATTTCACCCCCAGATGTTTGCTCCATTGTCTCTCAAGAGTCAAGACAGATGGATGCCAGCAACCAAGTGAAAACATGTGCAGATGGTTACTCAAACAAAACGAAGAGGTATGCTGAGAAGCAAGAGAAACTGGCCAGAACAAATTCTCAGATAACCAGGGGGCCTTACCTGGAGTGAGTTTGGTGACGTGAGAGGTGAGGGAAGGCCATGCCCTGGTGACTGGTTCGGCTTTTGAGGAGAGCTTGAAGACTGCTGAGCTGGTGGCGGCTGACTCTGGCTTTGTGATTGCTGCGTCTGTGGTGGAGGCGGGGGCTGCGGCTGCTGAGGCTGCTGCGTCTGTGGCTGTGGCTGAGATTGATGTTGTGGCTGGCTGGCTTGTCCCTGTGGCTGCTGGCTAGTTTGGCCTTGCTGTTGTTGTTGCTGCTGCTGCTGCTGCTGCTGGAGATGTTGAAGCTGTTGAAGCTGCTGAAGCTGGGAATTCAGGGATGAGGTAGCTACAAGTAAAAAATAAAATAAAATTCAAATCAGAATTACATGTGTTTCTTTGCGTAGATTGCAAAGATATACTGCCGGACTCCAGAACACTGTCAGAAGAGCAGAAGAGAAAATAAAAGCTGGCCACCTCTGCTATAGGCTTCCGCCTGCAGATCTAAAAGCTCAAAATGTGAGTACAGCCTCAATGTGCATGATTTTCCTGCTCCCTCTGAGACACATTCTTACAGTAACAGCAGTCTTCATAGACAGCTCACTCTTCTTTTGCATAGGTAGGGGAAACGATTTGAACATAGATAGAGAAAGCACCACTGGTCAAGCCTCTTGAAGGAAACTAGAATCCAGAAATTAGTGGGAGCCAAGAAAGTGGAAGCTGGAAGAACAGAAAAGATTGTAGGGCAGGTCTGTACCGCCAGTCACTTCCCAAGTGAAGAGAACCCGACAATTAATGTTTGGCAGCTGAACAGAAGCATTAAGAAATGTTTTTTGAGCCTGTGGGGCAGTTGCCAAACACCTGAGATGCCAAAACACATAGTTGGTGTTCAGTTCTATGAGTCTCAAATCATGAAGCCCTCCTATAAAGATACTGAGTAAAGTAATAGGTTAACGTTTCTTAGCAACAGAATGAATGCCATCACTGTAAATCATGGACACCTAATCTGTGGCCCATTGGATATCATTGAACTACAATTCCCATAATCTCTGACCATTGGCCATGCTTGCCTGCAACTCCCATTATCCCTGACCATAGGCCAATATTGGAGTTGAAATCTAATAACATCCAGAGGACAAGTTAGCTGCCCCTGCTATAAATTGTGTGGTGACAAATTTTTCAGCAGTCAGTGTTGTCCACCAGAAAGTGGCCTAGGTCTGGGAGAGAGATCTCCGTTTGAATCCCAGTTCTTTCTTTCTTTTTTCTTTGGCTTTGCAGATCAGCTTTAGACAAGTTAGTGTCTCTTGGCATCAGTTTCCCATCTGTAAAATGGAAATATTGGCACTTTATAGCTCACTTCATGAGAATGTGATGATGGGGTAACTGTACTTTTAAAAAGTCTTTAAAAGAAATATATAATTGACAATCACAAGCCAAGAAGGAAATTCCTAGGAGTCTCATTGTGCAAATGGATAAGAAGAAAACGGCCTCAATTTGTTACAGCTGTTTTATGGCTGTAGAGCTCTGTGGGCTGGTGAAGGATATTAAAAGGAATAAAATAAGATTCAGTGCTAAAGTGCAAAGTTGCCTGGAGGTCCTAAATGATTATACATGGAAGCATATGCATGGTGTCACAGAAATTAAGATGCACGTCAGGATAAAACAGATTAAGACAAGAACTTTAGAAGAGAGCCAGAACCCTGGAGATTTGCAAAACAAGTGTTATTTTAACTCTAGACACAATCGAGCCAAATGTCAGCATTTTTAGATACCATGGTCCTTAACTTTAACTGGATGGTACGTTACTATAATTAAAATAGTATCCAGAAAAGATCAGTGTATTTTCTAATTTTTGGAAGGTTAATGAAGAAGAATTTCTGTATATTGAAAAAAACATTAGACAACCCCTCTATGTAATATTTCAGAACTACTTGACAAGATGGGATTCCCTTCTTGGGATTCAGATCTTCCAGTGTCTGCTGCTGCCATTGCCCAAAAGGCAAAACAATCCAAGCATCCATTCCACCACGCTACAGGGGGGTTGGATAAGATGGGGGGTGTCTCTCTGTCCAATTGCGACATGCTCCACTGGTCAGTGGGTTCCACTACTGGGAACTCCTGACTGCACCCAACTAAACTGCAGGTGGGCACAAGTGATTGCTGGAGTCCTGGAGACAGCCAGTGTATGCCCTTGAGAGAGGCCATATGTGTGGGGAAAAGGGATGGAGTCAGGACAGCCAAAGATCTGCTGGCTCCAATCTGTGCTACCCTCTTCAAATTAAATCCTGCTTGAAATGTTTCCACCTTGCTGTACGGGCTCCAATCTGCTGCAGTGGGAAGCTTTAAGGTCTACCACCCTTATCCAGCCAGAGAGACCTCTACACAACCTACTATGCTGGTGGGGGTATGGATGGGCGAAGGGCTCCACTAGGATACCCATCAGACCGTATTGAGCTATTTGGCTGCAGATAAACAGGGATGCATCAGTAGATATACCTGACTAGTTTCTGTGATTATAGCTGGATCAGGGCTACATGAAACCATCTGCAGCACACCTTATTTTTGTTTTAAAATATTCTTTCTAGTGCCTGGAAACACCCAGCGCTTAACTCAGTGATATAGCCCAACATGATCCTGCTATAGTAACTGGCAGTAAATTTGTCATTTTCATCATGTTCAAGATGACATCTTCAAAACAATCCTGTGATTAGCTCAAGGTCCTTGTCATCATATAAAGGCCAGACCATCTAGTCGATGCCACCTAGTCTAGCAGTATCTCGCCTACTCTGACCGGCAACAACTCTGCAAGGACTGGAGCAAAGACCTTTTCCAGACCCTCTACCAAGATTCAGACATGCATTCAACCATTGAGCTATGTTTTCCTTCTCAAAAGCTCTGCTGGGAGGACAGCAACAGTGAAATGTAGAACCCCACCAGTACAAACCTACCATGATGGCATGATCCAGGCTTCCTGAGATAATTCCCCCTCCCCTGGAAGACCTTAAGACCCAGCTCCTCCTCTGTGGTCAAGAGATCTGAAGCCACAGCCATGTGGACAAATATCAGTCACACCTGCTGAGCATGTCATCACTGAGCTGGGTTTGGAACTCAGGCACTCCCATCCCCTCACTATTTAATCAGGTCCAGAGAGCTAAATCCAGCATTTTTCATATTTGCAAACTGCAGGGAACGGATATCTACTTAATATCAATCTGAATGTTTAGTGTAAATGTTGTATATGCCAAGATGCCAAAGGGAAGTATGTCCAATATATTTTTATAAGTATTACTGTAATGCCAGTTACCCCCCCCCCCCCAATCTTATATTTGTGCATCTGGTTCTTCCTGCCTAAGTACAGAACCTTATATTTGTCCCTATTGTGTTTTATTCTGTTAGCTTGGGCCCAGTTCTCCAATATGTAAAAGTCATTTTGAATTCTGATTCTGTCTTCTGCGGCATTATCTCTCCCTCCTAGTTTAGTACCATCTGCAAATTTGATCAGCATCCCCTCAAGTTGTTTATAAAGACAAGCAACAATGGGCCCAGGACAGGGCACCACTTGTCTGGCTCTGCTGCTGCTGGGCTTTCTCTCCCAATCCTAAAAACTGTCCTGTCGGAAGGATCCTAACAAGTTTTTATATGATGATAAAGGCACCTCATGAGAAGAGAAGACTCCCTGGAAAAGACCCTGATGTTGGGAAAGATGGAGGGCACAAGGAGAAGAGGACGACAGAGCATGAGATGGTTGGACAGTGTTCTCGAAGCTACCAGCATGAGTTTGACCAAACTGCGGGAGGCAGTGGAAGACAGAAGTGCCTGGTGTGCTCTGGTCCAGGGGGTCACAAAGAGTCAGACACGACTAAACGACTAAACAACAACAACAAAGGCACACACACACACTCGCCAATTTATGCACACTCAATTTGTTCACGACTGTACATACACGCATCATGCTGAACGTGGAAGTGATCCAAAAATGCCAACGAAAGTGGAACGGGGTGGGCCAGAACAGGGTATTTGTAGACTTTTTCAATTTGTGGACTTTTTCAAATATACACGATTTCACTGATGTGCATGGTGGCTTCGGAATGTAACCCCCACAGTTGCAGTTTGTTTTTTAATGCAGTTTTAATGTTACTTGTAAGCCAGCTTTAATGGATTTGTATCCTGAAAGGCAGGATATAAATAATTGCAATCAATCAATCAAATTAAGAGTTCCCTGTACACTCTAAATGTCTTCACATAGCTCAATGGATGCATATGGCTTGATTCTGCCTGATTACTGAAGTGTACTTGTATCAGGCAAAATATCTATTGGGCATCTAAAGCAACCCTCTACCACATGTTCTGTTGTGTTACTTTCCCCCACAGTCTTTTATTTCCATAATTCTGCAGATGTTACACAATTGTGCCTTAATGCGAAATAATGCAATGTACAATGGACTAAAAAGGAGAAAATCATACATTAAGGCTATTCGTATTTGACTGAGCAGAGAATTTGGCTCTCGCTGTTTTGAGAAGACTAATCCCTTCCTCCCCACCCCCCACCCCAGTAATGGAGAATAGATTTATATATTGCCTCAAACTGAAAAGTGTAACTAACTTAAGGATCTGGGCCTGTGCTGACATTGACATTGTCTGCTTTTCTTATCTTGTTTATCTTTTAATGAGCAATACTCCTTTTATTTTCTTTGAAGTAGATTTCTAGAGACTGAATGCACACAATGAATAGACTAATGTAAGCCTGCATTTACACTGCTACGTATTATGTAATGAAGGGTGTGGGCAAATGCCTGTTTCCCCCCCATACATGCTCAATTTTCTCTTTTGAGGGGGGAAAAGTTGCTGTTTTTATATGATGGGGGGGGGTGGGCAAAGAGGGTGAGGCTAAAACTTGATGCCTCAACAGATTACTAATGGGTTACAGAGCATATTACTTCTAGATCAGTGGTTCAAATCCAGTCTAGGTCAATACAGGGAACAAAAGTCAAGGCATCCTGATGGTTGCAGAGTGCCCTATATTGTATAAAATTAATTGGCTGTCTCCTAGTAAATACATTGGCTGCAAAAGGAACTGGCAGTCTCTGACTACCATAAAATCATGTTTGGGGTTTCAGGGCAGAAGTTTAAGAATTAAAGAATGAAGAGCTAGACCCAGAGTTGAAAGCATCCCTGCGCTGCCCATTCCAAGATAACATTGTGGTGATTGTGATGGGATGAGTGTGAGTTCACTGGTGAATCTGCATAAACACCAAGGATCTTCACATATTGACAAGAGTCTCATCATGTGTTTCCCAGCTGTTATGAAAAATCACCAAACAGTGATGAACAATGTGAACCGACCGCAGATTTTGTACACGCCTCATTTAATAGCTATAGTTTCCATGCATATTAACTTCCGAAGCAATCATCATAGGGTTGCAAATGAATGAAATTGTTGCACTCAGGTCTCACTAAAATAAACTGGAAGAGCTGGCCTTGATTGAACTCATGTCCCATTGATGTCAATGGGAATGTGTGCAACTAACTTAGCCTGCTAGATTCAAATCAGATAATAGAGACGTTGATAAACTACTCAAATGATACAACACATGTCCATTTCCCAATATAATGGAAGACCTATGCATGTCGACCTGGTCACATGTGGCCCTATTCATGCTGTCACTTTGCATACGTTCTCCACACTTTCATATGACACTCATCCAACAGACTCACGAAACACATTTAAAGATGGCTGTTGAGTAATTGCCATACATGTTTGCTAAACAACTGCTTATGCCGATATGCATAGTAATGAATACATTCTGAATCAGCTCTAGGGATTTGTTCTGTTGATAGGTTATCTTAATAAATAAGGGCAAAATAAAGGTTTTAAAGAAATCCTTATACTGGAGCTGGCCTTATCTATCTTTGTGCCCAAGGCAACATACTAAAAAGCCTGTACTCTGCATTCTTTTTGGGGGCTAACTACAACCTTAATTTTTTGCTCTAGAATAATTTATTTGATACGTTCATGCAACTTAAATATTGAATGCAACAAAATTCAAACATTAAGAAATTCTAATAACTTATCAATAATTTGTGATCTTTTAATATTGCAAAGTGCGGAAATGTCTACCACAAAACTGATTATTTCTCCCCCTCCCCAACCCTGTAATTTTGAAAACTAGAATCATTTTTCAGGATGTTCTGGTTAGGAAGATCAACTAAAGAGCAGCATAAAATATATTTGAAGCTGCTTTCACCTGAAGGTAATGTAATTGTTTTCTTTTCCTCTTGGTTTATGACAGTGTTTTTGATTCAGTTTCCCTGTGTGCACTGTAAAAACTGTACTAACTTATTTTAAATGTCCAAATGCAAGAAAATGGCTGAAGAAATTAGATTTTAATACACTATTTGCTTCCTCGGTGCAAATGGGAATTAAAACACCATATTGTATAACATCATTCTCTAGATTGGTTTGACTCATGAAAAAAGGTAGCAGAGCAACATTTTTGGGCCTTTCAAAATGGTGTGTGTGGGGGGGGGGGTGTTGGAATCCCGTCTTTTATTTATTTATTTTGGTTACAACAGAAACAGAATGCCTAAGCTGCACTTACGTAGGATTAAGCCCATTGATTCTAACTGGATTTGCTTCTGAGTAGACAAGGTTAGCTTTGCAACCCTAATTATATATAGAAAATAAAATTGCATCCCTGCTCCAGTCACACAGCACTAGTCATGCACATGACCCCTGGTGGGCACACCCAACAAAAAATGCATGCACCCAGTTCAATGGGATGCAGTTGAGCATCACCATCTGGAGGTGACTAGACCATTCACCTGTACATTCTCATGGCCGCCCCCAGATCTCCCTTGCTGATGGGGAGTAAGTATGTGTTCAGCTGTGGCTGCTGAGTGCTGTTCTAAATGGGAAAGGTTTAACAGCATTCAGGCTCCTGTAGGGGAAATGAAGTTCCATCAGCTCTGGTACAGCCACTGAGCAATATCTCTGGGTCCCTTTGCTCTTAACACCTGGAGCATGGTAAAGTCAATCAGGCACTTCTGGTTGATATTAGTGGTTGTGATGGGACAAAGGAGAAAAAGCGTTCTCTGAGCAATATGGGACCCAAACAACTAACTGTTTTATGGTTTAAAATAATAATAAAAATTCTTTGTTCAGTTGATGATTATTTTAACAATAATATGGTATTGAAGAAGTTGTTCTCTCCAGTTGCTGCCCCATAACCAAATATTTCCCAATAGTGATGTATGGAAGTGAGAGCTGGACCATAAAGAAGGCTGATTGCCGAAGAATTGATGCTTTTGAATTATGGTGCTGGAGGAGACTCTTGAGAGTCCCATGGACTGCAAAAAGATCAAACCTATCAATTCTCAAGGAAATCAGTCCTGAGTGCTCACTGGAAGGACAGATCCTGAAGCTGAGACTCCAATACTTTGGCCACCTCATGAGAAGAGAAGACTTCCTGGAAAAGACCTTGATGTTGGGAAAGATGGAGGGCACAAGGAGAAGGGGACAACAGAGGATGAGATGGTTGGATAGTGTTCTCGAAGCTACCAGCATGAGTTTGACTAAACTGCAGGAGGCAGTGGAAGACAGAAGTGCCTGGCGTGCTCTGGTCCAGGGGGTCACGAAGAGTCGGACACGACTAAACAACCAAATATTATTGTCTGATACCTGGTTTGTATGATGCACCTCTCCTGGAGAAGAGGTGCAGAACACAATAGAAGTTCAGAACTTAGATTAGATAGATAGATAGATGATATAGATAGATAGATGATAGATAGATGATAGATGTCATCATCACAACCCACACATAGCTCTAGCTTCTCCCCATTACTGTTCTGGATTTCTTTGTCCCACTCATTTCAGATTCCCATGACTGCAAAAGTAGCACTCTGGGCTCTGTTTTTGTGCAGCACCCAGGGATGGAGAACCAGTGGCCCTCCAGATGTTGTTGGACTCCATTTCCCATCAGACCCAACTGGCATGGCCAATACATAGGGATGAAGGGAGATGTTATTAAAGAACATCTGGAGGTAAACAAGTTTCCCAACCCTATGCTTTAACATACCGTATTTTTCTGTGTATAAGACTAGGTTTTCCCCCTAAAAAATAATGTCAAAAATTAGGGGTTGTCTTATACATGGATACATCTGCCCCCATTTTCTTAAATTTGAGTCCCCCACCAGCTCAAGCTGACTAGCGACCCTAGTCTTTGTTTTGCTCCCTCTTGATCATACGATTTCATTTACTTGCTTGAATGAACAAGAGTTGGGCTCAACATGACACCCAAGATGGCTAAAATTACATGGCCATGCAGAATTCCACACAACTGGTGTCACCCCCAAAACAAGGAACCCACTCCTATGCATACTGCATTCAGGTGCCAGCATGGAGCCTGCACCCTAATGTATGTCCAGCAGCCAGCAGGAACCCAGTGCAGATGTGTGATGTTCTACTAGCAAGTTTCAGTGCTGTATTCAACATCTGCTGGTGGTAATACATTGTCTAGATCATGTAAGCTGAGCTGGGTCAAAGAGGCTGTGGCTGAAAATGTCACACAGGAGCTTGGAATAAGTGACCTTTTCTTCCCCTTTCAATTCTTTGATTTCAAACAGATTAGGAAAATTCGGCTTTGAAATGCCAGGATCTGAATTTCTACTTTGTTTTCCCCGGCGGAAATTTCAAACAGTTTGTGTGGTCAAGGCCAGGCTACCTGCAGAACTATCTGGCCTATTCTGTGCATTTTGATTACATTATCAGTGCAACATTCATTCATCTAACTTGTTTACAACGAAACTGGAGGGTTGGTGGGTGCTTTCGTTTTGTTTTTGTGTCGTTCGGGAATATTTATCCAGGAGTAACAAGGGTTTGCTTCTTTGAACATCAGTCATCATTACAAGTATCTTCAAAGAGACACTTTGAAGTAAATCATCTTTCTCCTTAACTAAAAGTGAAGTTACCACAACTGAAAACAAGGCTTTCAGCAATACAATGGGATGGTGGATCAAAGTGTTTTGGTTGGGGGAGTTTAAATGGCTGGTTCCCAATGTCAGCTTATCTAAGGAGCCCCCTCCCCACAACAAAACAAGTCACGTACATGGCACCCTCCCTCATTTCACCAAGGAGCGCAGCAGAGAGCATTGTGTCTGAATGATGATTTAGGCTTGTGAAACGCTTTATCTGAGGGCCCTTATTATACCTCTACACGGCACCTTGTTTTAATGTCAGTCTGGTAAGCATCTGAATAAAATCAAGAACCCACTTTATTTAAACATGTGAATTTTCATTATATTCTTCCTCTCATCTTGTGTGTGTTAAGATGGCTTCAAAATAAATGAAAAGCTCTTTAGACCAGGGAATATCTCGTGCTAGTAATTTGTAGTGAGAGGAACACAATGGGAACCTCTCATAATAAGAGCTCTAGACACCAGTGCAATACAAATTTGTAACAACAGTATCTTAATAGTGAGGGAATCTTAACACAATAGGCTGTCTAACGTGCCTAAAATCAAACCATCAGACATAATGCCAACATATTGACATTGCTTTTGCCCTTCCTTTTGTTTCCTTTGAAAAGGTATCTCTACAGCTGTGCTTGAATATGGGGTGTACAGCAGAGCTCCTACATTTGCCTATGCAGTCAGCAAAATATCTAATTAAACACATCAGGGTACCGCTTGTCTGACAAGTTATTCTTTGTCCCCTGCAGCCTGGGATCTCACCTAGGAATTGTGTGGCATTCACAGAGTGATCTAAAAGTGACTTTGAGGGCAATTAAGGATATTTTAATGTACAATGGGCACAAAACTCATTCATTGGTGAAACTGAAGTACAAATAGTTGTTCACTGGTGTGTTGTGGGGAGGGTTATACATAGATATGCAGAAGTGAAATAGACAATGAGTCGGTATTATTAACAAATAGGCGGGCACCATTGCCATTATAAGAAAACAAGGGAGACGTTCATGATGAGTTCTGGCACCTCTTTTTCTAGAAAAATAGCACTGAATTTGTCACAGGTTAATTTATCATCTGCTAGAAAGCAGAGTGACAGAAGTTTGAAAACCTGGTTTAAATCAGGCTAACCTAGTGATCCTTCATCTTCCGTGAACTGAGACAACCCCCTGTTACAGCACTTCTTAACCTTCCTTGGGTTATGGACCTCTTTGAGGATCTGATGAAAGCTATGAACTCTCTTAATAACATTCTACAAAGAAAATTTTCAAACGTAAAGGAAATTGAAGTTAAAAAGCCACGATTTCTGTGTGCGTGCCTTGTTCGCGGACCCCCTGAAGCCTGTCCAAGGATCACAGGTTGAGAACTGCTGCCCTGCTCTGCTTTTGGAGTTCTTTCTGGGCTGCCACCTTTTCTTACCTCATAATCCAGCCATTTCCAACATGGTGCCCTCCAGGTGGTTGGACTGCAACTCCCATCTTTCTCAGCTGACACAGCTGTACTGGCTGGAGGTGATGGGAGTTGTAGTCTTAAATGTCTAGAAGGCACCAGGTTGGCTTCACAGCCAGAAGGAAGATGCTGCCAAGGTCACTTGTCCAACGACTTTCTACTCTAGAATCTGATTCCCATTCAGCAACTTCACATTTCATTGACGTGTGGCAGGAGCAGAGGGGCTGTTACGCCGAAACTCCCACAAGCTGTCTTCTGGTCCTTTTCTTAGATACATTCCACATATGAACAGATACTACACTTGATCTTAGCCAAAAGGCCGAGAAGCGATGAACATATGAACATAATTCTCTGTGTTTAAAGCCTCCATAATAATTTGTTTATACAGTGGTGCCCCGCAAGACGAATGCCTCGGAAGATGAAAAACTCGCAAGACGAAAGAGTTTTTTGTTTTCTGAGTTGCTTCGCAAGACGGATTTCCCTATGGGTTTGCTTCGCAAGACGAAACGTCTTGCGCCTTTTTTTTTAAAAACCGCCAATGCATTCCTATGGGAAACCGTCAGTACACATTGGTGCTTTGCAAGACGAAAAAACTCGTAGAACGAAAAAACTCGCAGAACGAATTAATTTCGTCTTGCAGGGCACCACTGTAGATTAAAGGCCAAACAATATATGCTGTTAAATGTGTGAATGCGTTCAACACGTGTAGCTTCTGCTTACTCTAAAAGTGGGAGACAGGGAGACAAGGATCAAGACTGAAGTGCAGGAGAAATGGGTGTGGTTTTTATTAGTTGATAAACTGCTTTCACCTTCACAGCGGTCCCAATGAAAATGCACCACAACCTCCAAGTTACTGTCATCTCTGGGAGGGAAGTTCCACTGGAGCCAGTGGGGGCTTTCTCTTCTGGGGCACATATCATTAGATCATGGGAAGGAAAAAGAAGAATACCTATCACTGCATGCCATGGTCCCAATTCTGACTGCCTCCTCTTGCGTGTTTTTGTTTTGTTTTGTTTTGGAGGGGGGAACTAGACACGTTAAATGAACATCACACCACATTTAGACGAGCTGGGATGCCTGAACATGGGCTAGGCTGGTTGGGGCTGACAAGAGCTGGACTCCAGCAACATCTGGAGAACTGGTTCGCCACCTGTGCCTTAGAGGAAATTTGTTTGCACTTTACAGAACACGTGCTTGCTTCTTCTGCATGCAAAGGTTCCCAAGGCACTGTCTGATTCAGTATTGTGGGATCTGTTTCAGCTGTTACTGCCTGAGGATGTAGACAAGAGGTGTGGCCAACCACACATGGGCTGGGCCTTGCTGTTCTTGGCTAATAAAAGCAAGCTGGGAGGGACCGGCCAAGTGTGTCTAGGTTGTGGGAAATGCCTTTGTGAGAAGGGGTGGTGCCATACAGAGATAGCTGTATGGCCTCTCCTCAGCTGGCTCTTTCTGGACCCTGTGGATAGCTACCACCTTGCCAATGGGGAATGTCCATTGTTTTGGATGCATCATTCTCTGTGGTGGCACCTCAGTTGTGGAACTCCATCCCTTTGGGGTGCAGCAGTCCTCTTTCCTGACACTCTGGAAACAGCTTAGGAGACATCCTCTTATCCAGTATTTGTGCGTGTCTTTGTGTGTGTGCTTAATTTTCTGCCTGATGGCTGCTGCTGACATTTTTACGGCATCAGTGCGTGCTGCTTGACATCCTTATTGCTTTTGAAATTTAAATGTGTATTTGTATTTTAATGTTACAATTTGATGTTGGTTTGTCTTGCAAACCTCCCTGGGACTCTATGGGATGAAAGGCAATCTACAACTGTAGTAAACAAATACACACAATATAAAAAGGAAATGTACAAATGTGGCTTTGCAGCTTCAGCACACGTGTTCTAAGTGCCCCAATTTCTCAGGGCCATAGCCTGTTTTCTGGTGCATGCCACTGTGCTACTTATCCTCTCCCCATAACAGTGTACAGTGGTACCTCGGGTTACAGACGCTTCAGGTTACAGACTCCGCTAACCCAGAAATAGTACCTCAGGTTAAGAACTTCACTTCAGGATGAGAACAGAAATCGCGCGGTGGCAGCAGGAGGCCCCATTAGCTAAAGTGGTGCTTCAGGTTAAGAACAGTTTCAGGTTAAGAACGGACCTCCAGAACGAATTAAATACTTAACCCGAAGTACCACTGTATTCTGAGACTTAATGTTTCTGAATATGTTTACGTTCCAGCCAAATCTATTGTGAAATTAAACATATATTAAATATTCATCAGTTTTAAGAAAGAAAACTTTTTCTGGGCAGTTTCCTAACACACCCATAAGCCCATCCAGAACATACGTAATATTGCACAGGAAAGAAATAAAGCAAGTAGCAGGAAGAAAGCATTCGGCGATCTATGGTGGAGGGCACTTAGGTATTGTTGTGAAAACAGAGGTGTGAAAATACACAGGAGCGTCCCAATTGTCATCTATGGAATGCTGGAGGATACCGTATGGTGCAAAGGTGGAAAGTTTTAGCAAGGAAATTGAAACTCCAAGACACTTTTCTTAAAATCACACTCTCTTTTGCTTTGATTTTTAATAAAAAGAAAGTTGGAGTTACACAGTGTCTCTCAAACCACAGTAACTAAGCGAGGATAACACTATGAGTGCACTGAGAAATCTGAAACCGCTAAAATTGGATTTGTTTTGCCAAGTTTTAACTAAATAGATGCACTGCCAAGCAGCTCTTCTTTACTCTGTTGATCTTAATAGCCTGCTTGGAAGCTTGGAAATGAAAATTTCTTTCCTCATCAATTTTAAACCTTTTCCATTTGGCAATCATGGATCCCCCCTCCTCTCTTACATGTTTCCAATGAAGCTGAAATTAATATAACTCTGGTTGGTTTTGTTTCATAGCACCAGAGAGCAGAGGGCTAGTCTCCCTGCTCCTGTGCAGCCAGAATTTTTAGCACACATAAAGACCTAGCAAACCTCTGAAAATCTTGAGCAGCTGTCCTGGAAGTTTCAATATCCTTTCCGAATTTAACTGTAAGAATTACTGTCACCATAACTAATGGAAGCTTCAGGAATTCTTCCTAGCACCCACATCTGGTCCAAGCTGGACTGATAGGGGCTAACATTTATGGCATTTACTTATTTACAGGGCTTGTATGAAGGGGCATTTACAAGTTCTATGGTGTGCACATATAGCCACTTGGGGAGGGAGCTGTCCGGGAGGATACAAACAGCCATGTTATCGCATGTCTGACCACACATTCTATCCCTGAGGAAAAATACATCTTGCAACATAGCAGGATGATACAAACAATGAATCTGCTTTGGTGACAGAACTTAATATGGGCAGTTTGGCTGTCTGCAAAAAATAAGTAAAAATTATATAATTGCCAATGGAGTGTCCTTTAATGGGGATAAAAATCTGCACTCATTATGTCTGATACTGGGGCAAGACTTTAGCAATCTCATTTCTTCAAAAAGAGCTCTGCAGAAACAAAATCTCTCATATTATATTATATTATATTATATTATATTATATTATATTATATTATATTATATTATATTATATTATATTATATTATATTATTATTGTGTGTTATGTTATGTTTTTATGTTGTTATGTTATGTTATGTTATGTTATGTTGTTTTATGTTATTTTCCCTACATAGATATCATCAATATTTTGTTCGTCCAGTGTGTACAGTGAACATAGTGTTAAAATTTAGAGTCTCAGACTAGGAATGGTAAGTCTCTGAGGTGCAAATCTCCAGTCAGACACTAAGCTCAATAGGTGGCCTTGGGTCGGTTACCGTCTCTCAGTCTAGCTACCTCAAAGGGTTGTTTTGAAAATAAAATGGAGGGGAGGATGTATGCCATCTTGAGCTCCTTGGTGGAAAGGCAGATTTAAATGTAATAAATATATAACTCATCTGGGACCAAACACTCAAAGCTTTTCATCAGGGATAGATGGAGAATTCCCGACATGTCCTGGTTTTTGGGTGTAAGAATGGCGCCGGGGGGAATGTCAGGGAGGACTCGGATGTATGGCCATGGCAATGGGATGGAAAAAGCTCAGGAATTTCACTTTTTGAAATATGAAAACCCTAATCAGGGAAGACTCAAAAAGCAGGCTATGGATATTTGCTTTTGCTTTAGTGGCATCTCCCCCCCCCTCCCCCGCCGGACGCTCAGAATGAATCACCTTTCTCTATGATCTCCTAGTAATCAAGCTCTCTTTTAAAATTGCTACTCAAGTTTAGAAACATTACATAAACTTGAATAATGTGAAATTATAAAAAAAATAAAGTGAGCCAATGAACCAAAATTATAGCTGCTCTCATATTTCACAGTTTTACATGCGATACTCCTTCCTCAATAAGTATTAAATATTGTCTCATCTAAACCAAAGTACTGATAAGCACTTTAGGGAACATCTGTCTCTCTCTTGTGTGTGTGTGTGCGCACACACAAAAACACACACAAACATTTTCTCTATGACAGCAAGTAAGGCAAAAGAAAGCCCAAAATGCGGAAAGATAACAGAGACAAAAACAAATTCAAGTGAAATAACTACGAGCCCCAAGTGGGCTTATTATATCAACAGACTGAGGGTAACTACATACTTCTACTGTGGTGGTTCATAAATTTTGTCATCTTGTTAAGACTGCAAAGACCTCTGACCTCACTTCCTCCATTAATAAGGCTGTCCTCCTTTACTCTTTTTAAACTTTTGTTGTTGTTATGAACCAGGCACACTGCATCAATGTCTTCTATCCGCTGCCACAAAGCTCATTGCTGCAAAAATCGCAACTCAGGAAGAAATTGACACTCCACCACGTTAGAGATCTAAGGAAAAGAATTAATATGAGCATCGCTGAGCCCAAGAGCATGTTACTGGCACCACATGGAGGGAACTTGTAGACTGCCAGTTCCATGCCAATTTACCTGGCAGAAAAACCATTGAACTCAATGGGATTTAGTCCTGAGTTGGCATGCATGGGATTGCACTGCAAATCGTTCAGTGGGACAGTTTCTACCACATGCTGAGCCATTTGTGTATAGTGACTTATCACAAAGATCTGGTGTTTGTGCTTCAAAGGTTGATTATCTATCAATCCATCTGTTTTTAAAAGGAGTTGTGACAGTTGCAATGTTCACATGGTTTGTGCCTAAAAGAGTAGATGTGGCTCCTGGTAAAATGGGCTGGCTTCGCCCTCCCCAGGCTGGATACCTGGAGGTCTCCGCCTACCTCAGCCAATCGCCCAATCCTGCCTGGGGAGGCATTGCCAGGGGATCGGCCAGGTAGGGGGAGGAACTACCCTGCCCACACAATGGAAGGTGAATCTTACCTGTGAAGCGTCAGTTGGCTAAATGGGGGAGGGGGCTGAAGCGGTGACCCACGCCCCCCTTGCAGTGGTGATCCCAGGGTTCCCTGTTAAAGGGGTCTTGAGGGGAGGCATTGGCCATACGCCGAGAGGTTGTCATTGCTCTCCCCTGCGACGGTGGGCTCTTTGCTTGAACATGTTCTCCAGAGCCAACCCAATCCTCACACATTCTGAATAACCCTGATGTTTCCCAGATCCCTGGTTGGGGACTGGGAAGGATAAACGCCCAATGCCTGAGCCAAGGTCTCCCTACATCTGAAACGTAATAAAGTTGTGGCCAATTTTAACCCCATAGCACGTTGTCTTGAGTCATTATTCTGCTCGGGGGTTGCCTGGGGTTGGGAGGACTCTGCCTGTCCATGCAAAAGTGTAACAGCCAAAGTGTGCTAGCCAGTCCCAACACCTTTATTTTTCAACTAAAATTATGGTTGCTGTACATCCAAAGAGAAGATTGGTATGGGTGGGTGAGAGAGAGAGAGAGAGAGAGAGAGAGAATTCGCTTGAGAGGTTGTTTAAAATTACAATAGTTGCAGCTCAGCTATTATTATTATTATTATTATTATTATTATTATTATTATATACCACCTGGCACCTGAAGATCACAGGGTAGTTTACAACATAAAGCCCCAACATAAAAACACAAGATGTAATGAAGACCACCAACTAGAGAAGCTTTAAAAGTGACTTGGATAAATTCATGGCTAATTTCTCATAGGCATGTCAACATCAGTTGCTAGGAATCACAAAAGCAGAAAGTCTTGTTGCACTCAGATTTTGCTTGCATACATCTTGCAGGCATCTGGCTGGTCATTGTGAAAACAGGGTGCTGAACTAGATGGGCCTTTGGTCTGATCCAGCAGGGCTTTTATTATGTTCTTAACACCACAATGATGATGATGATCAAATACAAATATGCAAAAATACGCATCTCACGGAAAGGAGAATTAGAAGGATCCTGAAGCAGGACAGATTCATTTACTACTACTGAAACGGGTGTAAGCATACATTCAGTTGAGCACCTGCTCATGAGAAATATGCATAGTGTTGAGTCCTAGAACCGTAGAATCGGAAGTGACCCCATCTAGTCCCCCTGCAATGCAGGAACATTTTGCCCAATGGGGGCTCCAACCCACAACCCTGAGATGGAGAGTCTCAGGCTCGACCGACGGAGCTATAAGAAGACCTAAGGCTGGTTCACATGGTGGTCTTGATGAGGACCAAATGAAAGCCTATCCCTTCTCCCTGGAATTCTGAATCAGGGAATTTGGAATTCTGAATGAAGGAACAACCTTTAAAGGGGGCGGCCTCAGTTTGTGGTACAGCACATTCAACTCTTGGCATCTCTAGTTTAAAAAGGTCAAGCGGTAATGTGAAAGATCTCCGCCTGAGACCCTTGATTGCCAGTGCTAGTCTGAGTAGTCAGCAGTGGGCTAGATGGACAAATAGTCTGATCCAGTCCTAGACAGCTTCCTATGCAGCAGTTGTCCCTGCAGGTGAAGATCAGAGGTTCCTCAAAGCCCCTGTTGGCCCCTGTGATCCTGGGGACAAGAGAGACTTTGCTGCTGCTGCTGCTTTCTGCTCTTTGGCAAAACATTGTCAGAGGAAATATGAAATTGCTGGGTCGGGCAATTGCCTTCTTTGTTATTATGCAGTGGTCCTCCTATCACCTCCCTCCTTTTCTCGATGACACACAGCATTCTACTAATATACTGTATATAAGTATACAGTGGTACCTCGGGTTACATACGCTTCAGGTTACAGACTCCACTAACCCACAAATATTATCTTGGGTTAAGAACTTTGCTTCAGGATGAGAACAGAAATTGCGCAACGGCAGTGGGAGGCCCCATTACCTAAAGTGGTGCTTCAGGTTAAGAACAGTTTCAGGTTAAGAACAGACATCCAGAACAAATTAAGTTCTTAACCCGAGGTACACTTGTGGAATGTGGAAGTTGTTTGTTTTTATCTCCATCTGGAATATCTGATTATGGAATAGTTACATGTAATCGTTGAATAAAGTAGTGTGTGTGTGTGTGTGTAAGTCAACTTGAATGCCTCTGTTGGAAATATCTTCCATACATCCATCATTTCATAGCTGCATAAAGTACTGTACCAGCATTCCACGGACAGCGCATGTATGAGTGCGCACACTCAAGGATTGGGAAAGCGGCTTCCTTTGAAATATCGCCCACCATTTCTGAAATGCACCTATAGCTCTTTAGATCATTGCTCTCCTATCAGCCACTAACTACCAGTGTCTACACCTCTGCTCTTCTTACTCCCCCTCCTTAAGAACATCCTATCTTTTTTGGCTTATGGTGCTCAAAGCTCACATTTATCTTCTCGGGCTCTGAATTCACAAAGAAAAAGTTTTTGTTTTGTTTTTTAAAAAGGAATAGTAAAAATCTAGAGTCAAATGTGAGTGGCACAGCTATAATTCTTTATGAAGCAGCAGGTAAGATTGATTGTCAAGGGTCAAAAGGCTAGGTCAAACTCTGCTCATTCGTCAGCTGAATGTCATTTTTGTTTTCCCTGTCACCAGATAGCTTTAAAAAAATTGCAACTCCTTCCTCATTATCTGGGACTTGGCTCCTTCCCTGCCATCCAGTATTAATGAAACTGTGCTTCAAGTCTGGCCTTCATCTTTGTGGCTCTCCTTCATGTACCTCTTCCCTTTCCTTTAAGCACTTCAGAGCAAGTACAATTTTATTGAAAAGATAGTGTTCTTGCACAGCAAAGTTGGAAAATAGCTGCTACACTGAGAATGATCTGAAAACATACATGCAGTAGGAACGTTTGAATGAGCAAAAATGTAATTAAATCATAGCAGGTCCAAAGCTCTTACAGCAGCAAAGCTGAATTGTGACAATGTCTGTGATCATGACTGTCATATAGAATCCATGAAAGCCTATTATGAGACTGGTACTATTATGATACTGGAGACATTATATATATATATATATATTCATTCATTCATTGAGTAAACATGGGACAATAACAAGGAAATCATCCATCAATTTACTCTGTTTCCAAGAAGCCAGATGGCTGTAACCCTGATTTTTATATAATTATTTCTCTAAAGGGTAAATTTATGTTTAAAAAAGCTATGAAATTGAAATGATACCCAAATGGGCAGGAATGTTATTGTACAAATAAGATATTTGGGAGTCACTGTTTAAAAGCTTGCTTTAAAAACAGTAGTAGCAGCAGCAGCTACACTGTCATTTGTACCAATATCAAATGTGTACAAAGATGGGTGGATTTTGTGTCTTTTTAAATGCAACCTTCAGCCTGGCCAGAAGGTTGGCCCTAACAAAGGGAGCAGAGCATAGGGGAGGCCTCAGTTCTTCCTCCAGACAGGAATTCAACCCTTCTTCCCACCATCCACTTTTGTTCTGGAAAGAGGTTTACGCAGGTCCAGGAGCAGGGCCCACAAATATTCTCAGCATCTTTGTGCCATAATACTGAAAGGTCCCAGTCCCTAGACATTTTTGCACCCAAGGTCAAAAGTCATAAGATCCTTCTCCACTCATTTCTTTACAGAAAGGACCTGACGGCAAGAGCATGCTAGCCTCTGGGAGTTGTGCTACCCATTCAGACACCTGGATATGAAAATATTAAGGCTTAGATATCGGGGTGCGGTTTGGTCTTGCATCCATATTCTTCTATGGCCAACTTCTAGGAGAAGTGGAAGAGGGATTAGATTATTCCCTGTCTATGCCACTTAAACAGGTGTTCATTCATAGGTTTGTTCCATTCCATTCAATATAGTGCAATTTTGTGCGCTATATAGAGAGAGCGCACAAAATTGCATTTAAATATGTGTTTTGAGAGAATATTTTTCTCAAATTACTCATTTCTAAATGTATTTTATCCCAAAATAATTTTTTCTAAAGGAGCTTATATTAAACTAAGCCATTTTAAATGCATTTTTGAATTTTGAAACTGCATTGCAAAACTCAGGGACATGTGAAATTTGAATGGTGACTATGTCCCCATCTGTACCTTAGTTCAGAAGATGTGGATCAGGCCAGTTCAGATCAGAATTCATAACGATCAGATTTTTCAAACATCCGTATCTGGGACCCTAATGAATTTTGGAGTCCCCATATGAAAGCTAAGCAACTGAAAGACTGCACTGCGATGGGGCACATAGAAGTCTCACAGTATATACCACATATGACAGACTATGACAGCCTTCATTTAATATCTCCATTCCTAACATTTTAAGGTCAAAGGATATTGAAAGTAAATATTTCATTCCTTGGTTCCTTGAGGTAGTAAAAAGAAAACAAGGAAGATTTTGTGGCTATGTTTTCATCCGAAAGCACTGTAATTTTTTTTATTGCTTCTGACCAGGTTGTTGGTATGACCAGTTAGAATAGACAAGTGAAGCTAAGAGAGATTGATGGATAACATTTAAGATTTCAGTACTCTGCTAGGTGATACCACAGTAAAGCTCTTTAAGCATCCTAGTAGTAGAAAAAGTGGAAAAGCCATTGTATTGTGAATACTTTAGGTATTCTACCTTAAGAAGAATACTGTAGTTTTCCATCCAAGAGAGCCAAAGGACATTCCCAAGAACACAAAATACCTGTATTCATTACACTAGCAACAAACAGACACCCTCCCCCCCCCCATTTTATTTCCGTACAGTATAGTGGTTGCATTCTAATAAGACAGCACCATATTTTATTTTAGTATGTGGATATGAGTGTGTTTGTGATCTTTTTCGAGCTATGATCTGCTAGAGGGGCAAAGTAAAACTGGGAATGATTGATGGATAATGTGTACAGTTTCAGTACTCTGTCTGATAGATAGCATCATAGGTGGATGAAGCTCTTTAAAACCATTCCAGCAGTAGAATCCCAAAAGCCAATGAATACTGTGAGAAATCATCCAGCTCTCAGGGAAAAACTTCTATCTCTATTAATGGGACAGCAGCACGAGGATGTTCTAGCAGAACAAACATCATACAGAATTTAGAAGTATCCATTGCACCAGCAGTGAAACGGTTAGCATGAAAGTATTCATTTGTTTTATTTATACCTTGATCTTACTCCAAGGAGCTCAACACACCTTTCACATGGCATGTCTATACACTGCTCTGTGCAAGACACCCTTAGATTTCATAGCTGAACTATGTTGTGTTCATTCGGATCATTCTCTGGGCCATCTTTCATATCATAGTCAGTCTGCACATTTCATTCAGTATCAACCCAAAGATTAGTAAAACTAAAATACAGCTGGCAAAGGGGTTGCATCACCTGCCCATCCATTTGTGCAGAGACGCAATAAACATATGTTATGGATCGTGTATTATGGACCAAATTCACTTGGCCTTATTCCATCTACTCAAATACAGCCGCAACCCGTGGCTAATAAGTATGTTAAATGTATTATTAGTAGTAGTTATATAATCCAAAATTTACAAATCATAAACATCATTATATAATGTATGTATAAGTCCATAAACAAGAAATAGTCAACGTAATGAATTGCTGTCAGGGAACACCACGACGCAGACAGAATGCCTTTCAATAGATAATGTCCAACAGTATTGTAGTGGTTGGTGCTCCAACGTGTAGCTGAATTCTTGTTTATGGACTTATATAATGATGTTTATGATTTGTAAATTTTGGATTATATTCTAACTACTACTAATAAAACATTTATAATACTTATTAGCCACGGGTTGTGGCTGTATTTGAGCAGATTATTCCGTACTGCAACATAGCGGTTTTGTTTTTGTCACTCATCCCATCTATAGCATCAATTATCTACATTATGGAAACAGAAAAACATGCATTTTTGACTCTGTTCTGTGAACTTGTGTTCCAGCAAAACAAATGACTGCATTGTGTGGTAGAATCTCAGCAAAGACCCAAGTGCCATTGCATTGGTGCTGGAACCTAAAACCAGTCCCACTGCAAGCAGAGAAATCATTCTATTTGTGCTTCCCCTTCTCCTTGCTTAAGCCCAGCTGCACCACACAATGGCATCTTGGCTGTGGTTGGTATGGCTCAGGAATGGGAATGGGGATGTTCTACTCCTGCTGCCTTGAATGCCTTCCTATCTTTTAAAAAAATCATTGTTTGTGGTATCAGAAAAACTATCATTAAGCTGTGCCATACTCATCTTAATTAATCACATACAGGCCCTACACTGGAAAGGCCAGGCCTTCTCTCCCCCAATCCTAAATCAGGAGAAAACTGAAGATCTGGTAAGATAGGTCCTGTCTACCAGTGGAGTCTGGTTGCTTAGGGTGAATGGGCACTGCCTCCTCAATCTCAGTCTGTCTCCAGCCAGCTCTCACCTATCTTGTCTTCTTACTTATATTTCCCCATCAACTTCCTCCTCCTCCTTAGTCTCAGTATTGCCCTTTTAGAACTCATGAAGGAGGAGGATGGGACAAAACAAGAATTAGTTGGCTCTGGCTCCACCTACTGCTGGTCTCCCTGGCTTCCACCCAATGGGCACTAGTCCCCACTGCAGTAAGGGGACAGTCAAAGCAGGAATGGTGCTCTCAGCTATAAGCCCAACTTTATCATAAACCGTCTAAGCTTTGAAGGTAGTCTGCTACACAAACGTCTAGTGACTGTCACTGATAATTTTTGCAGTAAGGCAAAATTGTAATAATATTCTAAAGGAGAAACTAAGACGATGGAGAAAAACATTGCTCAGAACTTTTCAAAAGTGCTCCTCTACTACCCGCCCCCCCCCCCGAAACCACCCATTATTTGGTGAACATCTGAGTATCTCACTGCCAGCCACTGGCGGGTGCTCCCCCCCCCATGGCACCTTAGGAGCTTCTAACCAGCCAACAAAGGCTTTTCTTACAGCTGGAAGTGGGTCTTACGGTGATTATTGGCATGCACAACTTTCTTCCACCAACAAAGTGAGACTGGAAGCAAGACGTCACCACTTGTCTCCTTGACCATTGCCCCAGCAGCCTTTCTCTCACAACGGTCTGAAGGCATATGTTGCTGTTAAACCTGAAGTTTTCCCCCCTGAATGGGAAACTGCCTGGGAACCTCATGTAAGCCAATTTGGAGGAACAGGGAGGACTACTGTAATGAATGAATTCAGTCAGCTATCTTTCTGATTCTGCACTCTGATGGGAGGATAGTGGCCTATTGGTGGAATTCATTTTTAGGGTGGTGCCATTAGTGCTTCATAAGGAAAGCTCTTCTGCCAACCCTTCTGAATGCTGTTTCCCTCTCCAACCCCAATACATTTACTGCCATAAAGGTGTTGTAAGGAAATGTCACTGACCATTTATTGCGACTACTTTAATACACATATGACCCACTGTCTGGAAGACAGTGAAAATTATAAACTGGCCACCGATTTACTGACACCCTTGGCAATGCTGTTTTACAGCAGTAAACATTTAATTTGATCCTCATTGCCTGGAATAGCGGTCTTGCTTCTCATGCAAGAATGCAAGGCCTCCTTTTGTAGAAACCCATTTCAGATCCCAACGCATTAGCCTTCCCTGTCTGCTATATCTGTGCATATAATAGCAAATGAAAGGAGTCACATGAAATCTCCATTTAATGTATAAATGAAAGCAACAAATTGATACTGTTCACATTTTGGCATTAAAATCCTCATAAAGCCCTACTATCCCAATCTTGAGATATCATTTCTGCCCATGATCTTTTAAAAGTGATTTTAATGCAGTTTTCTGGGCTAGCAATTTATGAACTCTTTCTGCATAATATGTAACTTTTGCAACACACCCAGGGCCAGTCACCAGCACACTCTATGTATGCTCGACTCTGATTCTCTTTCCTAGGTTCAGTTATTTTCTCTCCAGATATCCAGAACATATTGGAGAACAGGCCTTCCTCTGGTTACTTTGTTATTTGTGTGTTGACTATTGAGGCTTGATAACCCATTCAGGCTCTCAATAGGCATTGGTGACATAACAGGATTATTAAGCAGGTTTATATACAGTTCCCTGGCAGGGCTCCTGATACAAGCCTGCAGCAAGATTTCTTTTAGTCCAAGGAAATGAGGGGAGTCTGAAGTCTGAACTATTTTAAAGGGACATGCTTAATTCACTGTGCCTGAATGCAATACAAGCCACATTGCCACAAAGCTTCATTTTTCACTGGTTGGGGAGGCTGACATCCCTGGAATTATTATGTGTAATTTCTGTTTCATTTCATAATACACCCTTACCTTAGTCATCCTTACAAAAGTCCTATGAGGAAGGAGAGAGTTATATTCTCAGTCAGCTTCATGGCTGAGAAGGGATTCAATACCTGCCAGTTTTTACATTGTGTTAAAAATCTAGTACAAGCATCCAACTGTGAAAACAATTCTATCTTTAGTAAATCAACACTTCTGTTAATTAGGGCCATATGACTCTCTTACTAAGAACCCATCTACACATTCAAATGAAACATGTGGCACAGACCGCCTTGGACTGTACCACTTCAGAATGCAGATGGAGGACTGCATTACTAAATCATTTCCCTCAATATAAGCACACACAATAATTTTAAAAAACCTTCTTGTCACAAAGAAGGCTTGACCACTGTGGGAAACCTCCCTGTTCGGATGGACCTTGGATCCAATCTAGCCGGACTCTTCTTCTGTTCTCTACTCTCAATGTTGGGCTGTGCAGGATGCACACATCAATTTTGTGCAATACATAACTATTTGTAAGTACAGTCGTACCTTGGTTTTCGAACAGCTTAGTTCTCGAATGTTTTGGCTCCCGAATGCTGCAAACTCGGAAGTGACTGTTCTGGGTTGCGAACTATTTTCGGAAGCTGAATGTCTGATGAGGCTTCTGATTGGCTGCAGCAGGTTTCTTCAGCCAATCCGAAGCTGCACTTGGGTTTCTGAACATTTTGAAAGTCAATTGGACTTCCAGAATGGATTCCGTTTGACTTCCAAGGTAGAACTGTATTCATTTACAGTGGTACCTCGGCTTACAGACACTTCAGGTTACAGACGCTTCAGGTTACAAACTCCGCTAACCCAGAAATAGTACCTCGGGTTAAGAACTTTACCTCAGGATGAGAACAGAAATCGCGCAGCGGCGGCAGAAGGCCCCATTAGCTAAATTGGTACCTCAGGTTAAGAACAGTTTCAGGTTAAGAACGGACTTCCAGAATGAATTAAGTTCTTAACACGAGGTACCACTGTATTTAACAACTGTCCTTATATATAAGTAAAAACTTCCGGAGGCGGCGCGAAACCGTGATGGCGGACCTCTTCGAGCTCTGAAGAGGGGCACCGCAGAAAAGGGTTGTTTCGCTACGGCGCAGCGGCAACCCATCAAGAAAAACCACGGACAGAGAGAGTCCGTGGCCGGACAGAGAGAGTCCGTGGCCGTGGGACTCGGCGGGCACCTGGAGCGACCCCAAATTCGCGGAAGGGACCCCGTAAGGGGCTCCGGAGTGAAGGAGGGGGAGCGGTGCTGTGAGTTCATCGCTCTTTCTGCGGAGGCGAAGCCGCGCGGCTGTCACGGATGAGCGCTGACCTTTCTTCCAAAAAATACTACTCTGAAACAGCAAACCCGTGAGTAAGGACTTAAGATTTGTTACAATAACTTGAAGAAATTTGGCTGAAACCGGGAGACGAGAAAGAGGAAGTCCGTCTTCCGGCACTGCTTATAAGATCAAAGCAGACTGTTTAAAGAGCGGAAAGCGCTGTGAACAGGGAAGCTTTAAGGCTTTAAAGTGGGACTTTCGTGCACACTTGAAATTCTATTCTTAAAGGAAGAAAAAATACAGTTTAAATTGGACTTGGAGCGGTCCCCCATGGGGCGAGGGAAGACTCTAACCCCAAATCTTCGGGTGGCCGGGTGAAGTTGCTTGACTGCGGAACTGTTACAAACTTCCAGATACTTTTGTAACTGAAGTGCAACTTTTGGGCTTACTTAGTTTGAGTGGATACAATTGCAGGCACCTTGTTGGAACATTGTTAAACGTTTTAAAGTGCTCTGCAGGACTTTTTTCTTAGTGTTTTGGAACTAACTTGCTTTTAAAATTGTTTTTGAAAACGGAAACTTTAATGGCGGAAAAGTTACCTTCTTCTTACTAACTTTTGGTGGCACTCCCCCTAGAGGACATTGGATAACAAAGGCCTGGGAAAAGTTTTTTTGCTTACTTTCTTTCTCCAGACTGTTTATAAATTTGGACTTGTCTTTCCCATGGGATTACAACATCTGACCTTGAACATTGACTGATGAGTGGTACAGGAAAGACAAGAGCAGCCAAAGCTAAGGAAGCTAAGGAAAAAGAAAAAGCAAAAAAGCAGGCACAGCTTTTGCAAACAACTTTAACTCAGGGACGTAGACTATCAGTGCCTGCTGTGCTTGCAACACAAAAAGTAGAAAGTGAAAAGCCTGAAAAATCTGAAGAGGAAGATATGGCATCAGGAGGAGCAGAGGCAGCACTGAAACAAGTTTTGGAACAATTGTCAACATTAAATCAAAAAATTGATAACCAATCAACAAAAATTGACCAAGCTACATCCTCGATCCAGAAATTGACAGATCAGGTTTCCCAACACACCCAAGCAATTGAAAAATTGCAAGGAGCAACGGAAGAGAACCGTAAATTGGCAGGGGAAGCCGTTGAAATTGCAACATCAGCTAAAAAAGAGGTCGAGGAAGTTAAAGCAGAAGTCAAGCCTCTGCATAAACAGATAGGGGACCAACAAACCTATCTCTCTTTGGTGGAACTGAAAAACCGGGAGACTAATCTTAGGCTTAGGGCGGTCCCAGAAATCGAACAAGAAGATTTGATTGGATTTTTGACAACAGAATTTTCAAAGTTCTGGGGCTTAAAAGAAGAAAGTGATTTTAAAATAGTATCGGCTTTTCGACTGGGAAGATTGGTAAGAAAAGATAGATCTAGAGACTGTCTAATAGCTTTGAGATCAAGAGAGGAGAGAGACAAAATATTAGGCCTACACTTCAAAAACTCAATTGAGATACAAGAGAAAAGGGTGGAAATCTACCGAGATATTCCTAAACAGCTATTGGATCTGAGAGCCACCTATTCAGAATTGGCTAAGTTGTTGAGACTTAACTCAATCCCTTATAGGTGGGAGTTCCCACAAGGACTATCATTTACTTACAAACAGAAGAAGGTTAGAATAAGATTACCAGAGGATCTACAAAAGTTCCAGCACGACCACGGAGAAGATCTCCAAAAAGAAGCAGCAGCCCTTTGGCCTATACTTAAACCAGGACCCACTCTGCCAGCAGGCGGAGGGACGCCTAAACCCTCGGAATTAGAGGAAAAAGAAGATACACCGCTCTAGGTGTAACAGAATAGTTCAGGATGTCTCTGCAGCTACTCAGTTGGAATATAAATGGCGGAAATTCCCCGGAGAAAAGAAGGAAACTGTTTCATATATTGAAGAAAGAACAATTGGATATTATTTGTTTACAAGAAACCCATGTGACCAGGCTCCACAGGAAAGTTTTGGTCAACAAAAGACTAGGCCAAGAGTTTATTTCCTCAGACAAGGTAAAGAAAAGAGGAGTGGTGATTTATGCTAAGGAGAGCCTGATACCTAAATTTTTATTCAAAGATGAATATGGAAGAATTCTGGCAATTGAAATCCAGACCCAAGGAGAAAAAATATTGATACTAGGAATTTATGCTCCAAACGACGGGAAATCAGAATTTTTCAAGAAGCTGCATGAGACGCTGCTGGACTATCTGGACTATGCTAACATCATAATGATGGGAGACATGAATGGAGTGGTGTCTACACATATGGATAAGTCTTATAACCAAAATCTAACATTAGACGGCAGACTGCCTAAAACTTTTTTTGAAATGACTGACAATCTGGATTTGATTGATATATGGAGGACAAAGAACCCCCTAGGTAAAGAAGGAACTTTCTTCTCTGAGGCCCACCTGTCCTGGTCAAGGATCGACCAAATCTGGACCTCCAGGGGGCTGGCACCCAAGACTAAAAAGGTGGAAATCTGCCCAAAAACATGCTCCGACCACAACGCTCTGAAATTAGATCTCAGACTTACTCAAACCGGCTCCTTCAGATGGAGAATGAATGACACTCTTTTAAGAGATCAAGAGATTGTGAAAAAGGCCCAAAAAACATTAAAGGACTATTTTGAGATAAATTTGAATACTACAGTAGAAAAAAGAACGATCTGGGACGCAAGCAAAGCTGTCATGAGGGGGTTTCTGATACAACAGAATACAATTAAGAAGAAGCTCTGGAATGGAAAGAAAGATAAAATACTGGAGAAAATACATCAAGGAGAGAAAAAATTGAGAACTAAACCAAAGTCAAAGGATCTGTTGAGAGAAATTAAATTCCATCAAGCAGAATATTCAAAATTGATTAATCAGGAGATTGAATGGAAAATAAAACAGATGAAGCAAAGATCCTTTGAATCAGCAAATAAATGTGGAAAGCTGCTAGCTTGGCAGCTGAAAAAAAGACAAAAGTTGAATACAGTTACAAATCTAGAGATTGAAGGAAGAACGGTGCAGAAACCAGAGGAAATTAGGAAGTGCTTCCACAGATATTTTAAAGAACTTTATGTACAGGGGCCTCAGAAAGAATCAGAGATAGATCATTTTTTAAAGACAAATGGACTATCAAAAATAACTCAAGATAAAAGATCAATCTTGAACTCTACAATAACCACCCAGGAAATTGAAAGTGCCATTCAGAACATGCAACTAGGCAAATCTCCAGGCCCGGATGGGCTTACCTCCAAATACTACAAGACTTTGAAAGACTATTTAACACAACCCTTGTTGGAGGTATGCAACCAGATCATGGATGGGAAGAGGGCACCAGAAACGTGGAAAGAAGCGTTCATCACATTGATACCTAAGATAGAATCTGAAAAGACTCAACTCAAGAACTACCGCCCCATCTCACTCCTGAATGTGGATTACAAAATATTTGCAGACATTTTGGCAAGTAGACTTAAAAAAGTTTTAATTGAAGTAATTCACAAAGACCAAGCAGGCTTTCTCCCTGGTAGACATTTATATGAGAATACCAGAAACATCATCGATATTTTGGAACTTTTACAAACTAACAGGAACACAAGGGCGGTGTTAATTTTTGTTGATGCGGAGAAAGCATTTGACAATATATCTTGGATGTTCATGAAGAAAAACTTGGAAGGGATGGGAGTGGGGCGGGGGTTTGAAAATGGGTTACGAGCAATTTATTCAGAGCAAAAGGCCAAATTAATAGTGAACAATGTGGTGACGGAGGAGTTCAAAATTGAAAAAGGGACACGACAAGGGTGCCCTCTATCCCCTCTTTTATTCATTTCAGTCCTGGAGGTGCTATTGAACATGATAAGGGAGGACCGGCTGGTACAAGGGATAGAGGTCGGAGTGAAACAATATAAACTTAAAGCTTTTGCAGATGACCTAGTTTTGACATTGCAGGAGCCAGAATCCAGTACAAAAAGAGTTCTTGAACTTATATCTGAGTTTGGTCAGGTGGCGGGGTTTAAGTTGAACAAACAAAAAACCAAGGTTTTGACCAAGAATTTGACACTTACAGAAACAGAGGGGTTTCAGAGAGAAACAGAATTAAATGTGGTAAAGAAAGTGAAATACCTAGGGATCTATTTGTCTTCCAAAAATTTGAATTTATTTAAGGACAATTATGAAAAATGCTGGTTGGAAGTAAAGAAGGATTTAGAAATTTGGTCAAGATTGAAACTTTCCTTGTTGGGAAGGATTGCAGCAATTAAAATGAATGTATTGCCGAAAATGTTATTCTTGTTTCAAACCCTACAGATCGTGGACAGAGAGGAATGTTTTGGAAAATGGCAGAAGGATATATCTAAGTTTGTCTGGCAGGGCAAAAAGCCCCGAATAAAGTATAAAATATTAACTGATTCAAAAGAAAGAGGGGGGTTTGCCCTGCCGGATTTGAGGTTGTACTATGAAGCTGCAGCCTTCTGCTGGCTGAAAGATTGGTTTTTGCTAGAAAACACCGACGTCCTAGATCTGGAAGGTTTTGATAATGCATTTGGTTGGCATGCATATCTATGGTATGACAAGGTTAAAGTTCACAAATTGTTTAAAAGCCATATTGTCAGAAAAGCGATTTTTGCAGTCTGGATGAAATATAAAGACTTATTAGAGAGTAAAACACCGAGGTGGCTATCACCGGTGGAGGCCAAAGCTCGAAAAAGACCCAATATGGAGGCCTATTGGCCGAAATATTGGGAATTAATTGAAAAAATTGGAGACGGTTGGAAGTTGCAGAGCCAGGACAAATTAAAAAACAAGGTGCGAGATTGGTTACATTATGCTCAAATTCAAGAGGTTTTTAAAATGGATAAAAAGGTTGGTTTCCAGGAGGGGAAATCGAAACTAGAGACAGAATTGTTAGAACCAAAGACCAAGATTTTATCTAGAATGTATAACTTGCTGCTTATGTGGAACACACAGGATGAGACAGTTAAATCTGCTATGATAAAATGGGCACAGGATGTTGGACATAATATTATGTTTGAAGACTGGGAAAGGTTATGGAACACCGGAATGAAATTCACGGCATCTAGTGCCTTGAAGGAAAACATTATGAAAATGATATACCGGTGGTACATGACCCCAGTCAGGCTAGCCAAGATGCATCACCTGTCTGACAACAAATGTTGGAAGTGTAAGGAAGCAGAGGGGACTTTCTTCCATCTCTGGTGGACCTGCCCAAAAGTGAAGGCCTTCTGGGAAATGATTTATAATGAATTGAAAAAGGTATTTAGGTATACCTTTCCTAAGAAACCAGAGGCCTTCCTGTTGGGCATGGTGGACCAGAAAATGTCAAAGAAAGATAGAACTTTGTTTATGTACGCTAGCACAGCAGCAAGAATACTCATTGCAAAGAGTTGGAAGACACAAGATTTGCCCACGCTGGAGGACTGGCAGACGCAGTTGATGGACTACATGGAGATAGCTGAACTGACCGGCAGAATCCGAGATTTGGATAAAGAAACAATTGAGGAGGACTGGGGAAAATTTAAAGATTATCTGAAAAAATATTATAAGCTGTATGAATCCTAAGAAAGTGCATGATTAGGAAACGTTAAGCTTCTGCGAATATGATTAAGTAAATGGTAAAATTAGTGACAAAAGAGAAAAGGAGACAATTTAAATTGAATATGTTATGTTTATTTTAAAGGTATTGAAATTGAGATATAATATATTGTATTTGGATACATAACATTCGAAAGTTACAACAAGGTATGAAATAAGGTAACAAAATGCTGACATTGTTAATGCAAAGAACGCAGAATCGGAAGGGGTGGGGAAGTCCAAGTTTTATTTTGTTTTTGTTGTTAAAAAAGAGAAAATTTGTTTCTTGTAACTACTTTATTTGTTTATAAACCTATAAAATTATGGAAAGAAACGCAATAAAAAAATTTATAAAAAAAAAAAAAACAAATCAATCAGTTTTATATCAATAACATGTTTAATTATAGAGGATATTTGTGTCTACAGCATGGGAGCAAGAACTGTGCATCTACAGAGGTTGGGTTCAAAATGGCTCACAGAGCAAGCCTATAGATATCAAACAGCCAGACTGCTGACTGATCCCACCACCCAGCTCACATGCTGAGAGAACATCGGTGGGTTGGCAAGAATCAAAGATCCACCACCATGAACTGACAGTTGCAACCTAGGCATGTGGCCGGTGTGCCAGCCTCTGAGCTGGACTGAGGCCTTGGCACGCAAAGATGCCTAAAGGGATCAGCCAGTGGGGTGTGGGAAGACTGTCCCCATTTACCCCTGCTATGGATCGTGCTGAATACTTCCAGCACATGCACGATGAACTCATGATGAAATCTTCCAACTGGATGACAAAGTGCAAATATGACTATGTGGAAGGCGAAAACATCGCATCACAGAAAGCAATCACGAGAGCAGGTTCATGGCTCTGTCAACTGGTAGCTCACCTCTGTCCATAGCAAAGCAACAAGAGCTATAACTAGGGCAGGGGACACTGAAGTAGGTGGTGGCGGCAATGCTGAAACACAGGCCAAGTCCCCAAAGTTTCTCTATGAGATTCATCCTGATGCTCTGTCTTCAGAAACCACCAGTTTCAGGTTCCTCTCTTGATATATTATTTGTATAAATCTACCAAGCACTTCCTCTGAGCTTCTTGCCATTCATTCTCACGATATATTTTTTTTGCAGAATATCTTCTTGGTTTGCATCAGATTAATTTCTACTATTTCCTTGTTCTGCTTGAACGAATAATGGAATTAATACATGCTATTACATTGCTGAAGTATCTTCAGAGCAGGGTCTGGTGGACTAAGGTCATATTTGGATTTATATAGTGTAGACATTATTGTCCTCAAGAAGGACACTGACAAACTGGAACGTGTCCAGAGGAGGGCAACCAAAATAGTCAAAGGCCTGGAAACGATTCCTTATAAGGAACGGCTAAGGGAGCTGGGCATGTTTAGCCTGGAGAAGAGGAGGTTAAGGGGTGATATGATAGCCATGTTCAAATATATAAAAGGATGTCACATAGAGGAGGGAGAAAGGTTGTTTTCTGCTGCTCCAGAGAAGCGGACACGGAGCAATGGATCCAAACTACAAGAAAGAAGATTCCACCTAAACATTAGGAAGAACTTCCTGACAGTAAGAGCTGTTCGACAGTGGAATTTGCTGCCAAGGAGTGTGGTGGAGTCTCCTTCTTTGGAGGTCTTTAAGCAGAGGCTTGACAACCATATGTCAGGAGTGCTCTGATGGTGTTTCCTGCTTGGCAGGGGGTTGGACTCAATGACCCTCGTTGTCTCTTCCAACTCTATGATTCTATGAGTTCTCATACATGTGCAAGAATACTTTATAGAAACCTCTTGTAGGAAAGGACAACATACGGACTGATAAATATTGTTTAAAAGGCTAGTCCAATGTGAATGGTTCTATCATACGATTGGTTAACTGAATGAAGGAATGAAGGAATAAAGGGGTGTGGGTGTGTGGGGTGTGTGGGTGTAAGCTAGCTTACTATACAAACTAACATTTACATTAATTGTTCAACCAACTTTTGCCTCAGACATGTTGCTGCCCCAAGGTTGCCCAGAAGTTAATGCCTACAGCTTCATCATCTGTTTTGCTTTCATTTTAATAGATTACCGTATTTTTTGCACCATAACACTCACTTTTTTCCTCCTAGAAAGTAAGGGGAAATGTCTGTGCGTGTTATGGAGGGAATGCCTACGGGTGGCGGGGGGGATCGGCTGCAGTCGTGAGCAGAGGATCCATGGTTCCCCTTCCTTCCCTCCTCCGTGGCTCGCTTTGAAACAGCAAAGCGGGAGAAGAGCCGCTGAGTGGGGAGGAGAGAGGGACAGGGAGCCTGCTTCTTTAAAGGAGCAAAGCGGGAGAGGAGAGGAGCCGCTTACATGGGGAGGAGGAAGAAAAGCAGGAGGGAGGTTGGAGGAGGAGGAGGGAGAAAAGCAGAGCCTGCTTGCTTTAAAGTAGCAAAGTGGGAGAGGAGAGGAGCCTTCTCCCCTTAAACCCCTCTTCTGCATTATTAGCAGCATCCTTCTCCACCCACCCCACACATGCTCCTTGTCCCTTGAGTGCTTTTCCTTCCCTCCCCACTTAAAACGTGGTTACAAAGCACGGATCCACATGGATCCTCAGGATTTTTGCGCTGGGTCACCCCAAATTCACCATCAGATCACATAGCACGCTCATGGCTACAGCCTGCACCAAAAAAATAATGCACCCACTGTTGCCTGGGGCTGCAGTGGTGCAAAAACGTGGTTACAAACATGGATCCACATGGATCCTCAGGATTTTTGCATTGGGCTACTCCAAACTCACTGTCAGATCACATGTCTGTGGCCACAGCATGAACCACAAAAATCATACATCCACTGTTTCGTTTAGAATATTTTTTTTTCTTGTTTTCCTCCTCTAAAAACTATGTGTGTGTTATGGTCGGGTGCGTGTTATAGAGCGAAAAATACGGTAAATCAGGAAGTATAATTTCCCCCTTTGCATTTAATCTATGTAAAGGTAAGGGAGATCTTTGAATCCAGTCACTGAAGGGTTAACCAAACTTTAGCTAATAAGGGACAATTCTTTCCCACAGGTCTTCAGAGACACTTGTAATTAATTTGATCTTCTCCAGTCATTAACTCAGATTCATAGTGAGTGCTCCACATACTGCTCTATTAATTCACTAGAGATCAGTTCTCAGGATTCATTTAGTTAAGCAGCCCTGTTGGATTACATTTTTAAAACTTTAAAATGGGTTGTAATTGATGTCTGTTTATAGAACCTTACTTTAATGGAGTCCAACAGAGATGAAAACCTAGCATATTACTCAGAGGGTAGTGCCTTTGCTGTTTAAAAAGCCTGTCTCCAAAGGCATCCTGTTAAATGAGAGACACTGCAAAATAAAATAAAACTCTCATTAATCACTAACAGTTCTTGATGTTTCTAAAAATACTTCTTTGCTCTCCTTCCTGCTGGTACCTTGGAAATGTATGCATTGTTGGAATTCAACCCACAGTTTTTTTCTTTGGGTGTAATGAACATAATTATCAGCCCTTGATGAGGCAAGAGCACCCACTATAACCCTCCTACACTTCCAAAACACCCAACACCTCCCAAACATTAGGAATCTGTGTAGTAGACTCAGCATGCGGATGGGAGATTCAAGATTGCACTTCCTGCTCTTGCCCCAGACTTCCATGTATTGATGCGCTCTGTGTGCACATAGCCTCCGAGTGTGGAGGATAGGGTCCAGGCAGTGGCGTAGCGTGGGTTGTCAGCACCCGGGGCAAGGCAAGTAATTTGCGCCCCCTAACCCGGGGCAAGGCAAGTAATTTGTGCCCCCGCCGTTGCACTGTCCCTCCCCCAGATAGTCCCTCGCTCTCTCTCCGTACCGCACCGCACCGCACGCCTGGCACCCTCCCCTCCACAGTGGACGGCGACCCGGAGGCTCGGATCGGATTCGCACAGCCAGCACTGCAGTGAGAGAGAGAGAGTGAGCCAGGTAGGGGCAGAGAGCTGCGAGTGCGAGCGCCCCCCCCCCCGATGTTGTGCCCGGTGCGGCCGCCCCCCCTGCACCCCCCACGCTACGCCACTGGGTCCAGGATCATACCACCTGTCCTCACACAACAAACTCCACATGTCGATTGTCTTGGTGAGAATGCACATAGTATTTCTGCACATGACTGGATACCCTGACCATGTGCTGCTGAACTGACCAACGTGTGAACATTGGGGAAAGCACTATGGACATGATCCATGCATTGACAGAAATAGGTTCTGGATGTCCAAAAAGAGCTCCAAAAATGTTTTAGCGCTTTTGTATCCTGTTCTTAGTTAAAATATGACTTCCAATTTGAATGGCTTTGAAAGGATATTTGACAAATTCAAGATGGGAAATGTTATCAATGCTATTGGTTATGGCTGCTACAGAATTTGCTCGCTAGGAGTGATAATGCTGCCTGCCTCTATGTTTTAGATGTATATTTGTGAATAAGCCAAGCAATTTTTTAAAAAACCTTTCATTTCCAGTGAGCTTTCCAAAAGCAAAACCCATAGAGCTTAGCTTCTGGAGCTTCTCACCTCTTTGTGAAATGGGAAGCAGTCTTGATGAGATTACCTTAAAATGCTTTATTTTGTTGATTTTTTTTTAAAATCAAACCATTATATAAAAGCTTGGAGCTGTATGCAATGTTCATTATCTGTTGATGGAGATGGTAAGAACAATTGTTCCGCACTCAAGTATGTGAGCCTGTTCTTGTGGATCGTGTCCCCTGCACCCCCACAGGAGAAAGAAGGGGAGTGGGTTTTGTGTTTTTAATATTTTGTCATCATCATCATGTGACATAAAAAGTAACCACAACAAATGCTCCTGTAAAACATACTGAGCTGAATCCAATTAAGTTCTACTCAGAGTAGAAAGTCAAATCTGGAGAATGCAATTTCTGACTAAATACTGAATACATGTCATGTACATGACATATAAATGAATGAAGTCAAGGTCTAGATGAACATAATATATTACTTAAACACCTGTATGTAAGAATTTGAAATTATAGTGGTACCTCGGGTTAAGAACTTAATTCGTTCTGGAGGTCCATTCTTAACCTGAAACTGTTCTTAACCTGAGGTACCACTTTAGCTAATGGGGCCTCCTGGTGCTGCCGCGCCACCACGGCACGATTTCTGTTCTCATCCTGAAGCAAAGTTCTTAACCTGAGGTAATATTTCTGGGTTAGCGGAGTCTGTAACCTGAAGCATCTGTAACCTGAAGCGTCTGTAACCCGAGGTACCACTGTACATCAAAATATAACCTATAGCTGATTCCTTATAGAATATGCACCGAATAATCTTGTATGGCCATATAAGATTATTCAGCTATTATTTCATATTATACTGGCTGTTAGCCATTGGTTGTATTTTGGTACACTGTATAGGCAGTGACCAATCTGTGTGGGGTTTCTGTTCCTAGCCCCTGCGCACATTGTCAAAGGATGCGTAAGTGTGCCCTGCCCTTGTTCTGCCCCCATTCTGAACACGGCTTCAAAAGGACCCATGTGTCAGCGATCGCACATTAATTGGACATCCCTAAAATGGCCACAGCCTGTAGTTTTAAATCCTAACATGCATATGTTAAAGAAATACATTATGTTCAGCTAAACCTTGAATTTGTTCATTTAGCTCTACCTAGACCAGACCCATTGAAATTAATGGACCTAGGTTAGTAATCTCAACTAATTGTGGTGAGGACTTTTGGCAGGAATTACAGATGTGGATGGAAGGGTTTAACTCCCCCTCCCCATGCGCAGCAGTCCTGCAGGAAATCACATCCCCACTCTCCCCCCAACACCGAGGATTAAATGTTACATGGCTGCAAGCCATTTCATTAACAGATAGGCATTGACTAGGCATTTCACCAGACTATTGTAAGGATTACAGAGATACCATAAGTAAAGCCCTTTGGGCAGTTAGGTAAAAGCATTAGGCAAACTCTGGGCTGTGCTATTGCGGACTTTTACCCCAAAGTAAAAGTGAATTTGAAGAGTGCAATGGATTTTACCAGAGTGAAATGAATTGTGGAAATGGTTCTTTTTTCTCCTTCAGTACTTTTTGAGTGTTTACCTGCGGCACAGCCAAAGGAAACTCAAACCCTCCAAGTGTCCCTATTTTCCAGGGGCGTCCCTGGTTTAGTGAAGTCATCCCGGTTTCTGATCTGATCCTGGAATGTCCCACTTTTCCTTAGGATGCCCCTATTTTCATCAGAGAAATGTTGGAGGGTATGGAGTTATCTGACCCCTGAGCCGTCTGAAGGCAATCCTATACAGTACAATGGAAGTCAAATGGAATCTGTTCCAAAAGGTTTGGAAACCAAAGCACACCTTCTGATTGGCTGCAGAAAGATCCTGCAGCCAGCTGGAACCCGTATCAGACATTCAGGTTCCAAAGAACGTTCACAAACCGGAACACTCCCAGGTTTGCACCGTTCGGGAGCCAAAACATTCGAGTCGCAAGGCATTCAACTTCCGAGGTACGACTGTATAGGGAAGGTTTGTTTAAATGTTTGATACTTTATTATGTTTATATATATATATTGGAAGCCACCCAGAGCGGCTGGAGCAACCCAGTAAGATGTGTGGGATATAAGTAGTAAAATATGTAAGGCTGCAGTCGTCTCCCCACTTTACCTGGGAGTAAACCCCCACTGAATTCAATAGAACACGTATGAGTAGGCATGGTTAGGACTGCATTGTAGGGGCACAGTGTAGGAAGAATACTCCAAAGATAAACTGAGCCTGCTGTCTCCAAAGGCACTCTTCTCCTTCCCCACGTTTTTTATTTAGCTTTTTATTGCCCTCCCCCCTTTAGTAGGGCTTTAGTGGGCATTCTTGTTGTTGCAAGCAATAGGGAAAGAAGCAAATTGTTGAGGATGGATGCGCAGCCAGATACGCCAAACTCCCGTTGATTTAAATGGGGCATAAACATGCTTGAATGTTTGCCGGATTGATCAGACTGTCTTCAAGCCGTGGCCCAGCCTAAAGACAGCAAATTGAAGCAGGCCTCTTGTTTCATAAGCGTTTCCAAACTCTCCTGCCAAGTGGGCCTTGATTTTTGTGTGGAGAAGTGATTACCTTTTAAACACAAACACTAAGAAGCCAGGGAAATGCTGGCTGAATCTTTTCTTATTATGGGACCCTAATTGGAACAACATATTTACTCAGCCTGTTTGAGGTCCACTCAAACCTCCACGCTAAAAGTATAGCTTGAGTGCGTGGGGGACAGTATATGCTTTTACAACAAGATGAGACAAATTGCCACAATCTTCCTTAATGTGATCTCATACCAGATGAGCTGAACAATGCGCAAGGGGAGAGGCAATGGCAAACTTGACTCTTTTCTGCCAAATAAAAGTGAGGTGGAAATGGAGGTCGGTGATTTTCTTGGTGATAGCGTTCTTCTTGTCAGAACAGAAGTGAAAAGGAGTTGGGCAAAACTCGCAGCAAATGTACCGGGTAATTTTGTTAAGTATATGTTATTCACTGCAGCTTATAATATACAAAAAAAATAGAAGAAAGGGAGGGGGCACCTTGTCTGGCTCTCAGTGGCTTGAAAGAATTGACAAATACCACACAAGCAAAACACAAACTTTTGAAAGTTATCCCTTTGCTTCCATTTTATAAAAGTTTCTTCATGATCTACGAAGAATACACCACTGCAAGTGTTTGAAAAAGCACAAATGATCCATGCTTCGGATCTTGCACCTCTGGAATATTCACCCTCTGTATGATCAAAATAGGGTGCTCTCGGTGGTGGCACCTGAATGTAAGAACTTGCTCCTCAGAGAGACTTCCCAGTAGGCTGGTGATTTATTCATGAGCAAAAATAAGAAAAAGAAAAAGAAAGAAAAGATAGAAATCTGCATAATCTATGTATATGATGAGATGCAGATTTAGAAATAATCGCCATAATTTCAAAAGCAATACCAAACTCAAGACAGAGGCTCCACAAATGGAAAAAAAATGAAGAGATTAGGTAGGGCCAGTCATAATGATTTGCCATATGCTGCTGTATATCCCATGAGTTTCTGCACATTTCCTCCTCCCCTGAACCATGGATGTGCAAACACAATTTATCCATCATTTACACAAACATAAACAGATCAACACCTCTCCCTCCCTCCCTTCCACCCACCCTACTCTGCTACCCCAGGCAGACAGATGGTGCAAGGAGGTGGGGAGGACATTGCCACCATACATGCAAGCAAGCAACTTCCTTTCATGCTTCTTTGTCTCTTCCTTATAGGTCAACTAGAAGTTGTCTTCCCTCCAGCTGCCAGTGCCCTCCTCTAATCTAATCTACATCCATCTATATCTAATCTAAATAATAATAAATATATATCAAAGGCAGGAGCACAGACCACTTCTCTACCCAATGGGGCGGTCTGGGTATGAGGAGACAGGATTCTTGCATGAAGCTGTCTGTACCACTGGAGATATGATTTCTGATATCTAGGCAGGACAAATTCCAAGTCCTCAAGCAGCAGACAGAAACCTGTCCCATCTGGAGAAGAATCTGTCTTGGAAGGAAGATCCTTCACTTGAGGAGGCCTTGGACAAAGGATTCAGCTGAGGTCATGGTGGAGTTCTAGTGGCAACAGCTCAAAACAGTTCCAGTCTTTAGAATCTTAATTTGTACATGGCCCTGTGCACCATTGGTGGGAAGGCAAAATAGAAATTTTAAAACTATATTGGGATTTGTCTGATGCCAAGTGCCATTTTGCTTCAGAAACCAGGTTCCCCCAATCCAACTGGAAGCCATGGGAGCAGAGAAGCAGGGTGAATCACATTGCAGAAGGCTACTACAGGTAGAATTTCCCAGATTGGACCTGGCAGACAGGACTGTGCACATACAATCCTGTAAGCAAGCAGCAACATGGGGGGGGGGCGGTGCTGGATTTTGTCTCACCAACTCTACTCTCCCCAACAATGTGTAGATATGGTTGTAGCTCACTTTACAATGCTATACAAGGCAAGTCTACTTAGGTGATCTAGCAAAGTTAGTTCTGAAACTGGTCTGTTCACTGTCTTAACCTAAGCATCTCCTTTTATCATTTAGTCACAGAAAATCAGGTGGGATAGGTTACCATTTTAATCAGGTACATCAAGAGGGTACTTTATTTTTTATATCTGTAATCATTACATTACATTCAAATTTCAATTTTCCCCTTTCCTGCTGACTTCCCTCAACTTCCATCCCTGGTTTATTACATCTCATATTACATTCTGCTATTTGTATATCCTTATGTGTTGTCATACTATTATGCTTCTTGTTTTTTTAATAAATAAAATTGCATATGTTTATTTAAATCCTGCCAATGACTCTATGGTTTTTTTTTCGTTTCTGCAAATATGATGTAAAAGGTTCCCATTCTTTTTCAAAGTCACTATTGTATTTTTCATGGAGTTTATCTGTTAACTTTGCCAACTCTGCATAGTTCATCAACTTCTCTTGCCATTGTTCCTTTGATGGTATTTCTCAAGTCTTCCAGTTCTGTGCTATCAGTATTCTCATCAAGAGGGTACTTTAAAGCTCAGTAGTTGCTCTTCTCTTCTTCATTTTTAACATTTTCACTGTCTGAGTCAAATTTAGACTGTAATGCCCTTAGGGCAAGCACCTGTCATTACATTTGTGCATTAACTGCAACCATCTTCTGTTACATGAATTATCCCCACAAAAAGCAAAGTCTTGTTCTCCAAGTGCTCAGTTGTTGCAAACCCAGTTTCAAACTATTGTAGCAGTGGGGAATATACGATGGGAGGGAGAAATAGTAGTGATTAGAGTCTGACTTGCTGCTAATGAGGGAGCTGTACCTAAAAAGCCAGAGGTGGAACAAAATATGCCTGTCCCACAAGGAAATTCCAACCACCATTATGACCCTCTCTGCCTTCTTCCTCCCTAGATTCTAGAGCTCATAGTTGCCATTTTGATTGGGCAGGCAGCTGCCTTCTTGATGAGCACTGCTTATGCTTATCCAAAAACCTCATAAAAAACCTTTTTATGTAGTATTTACTTTAATAACTGAATTGGCCTTGGTTACCCTAGTGGGTGACCTTTATTGAGAGGAGGACAGCAGAAGTGTGACCCTGTTATTCCTACTTGATCTCCCAGGAACTTTTGAAACTATTGATCATGGTATCCTCATAAACCATCTCTGTGTGGTGGGCTTTGTAGGCGCTGTTTTGCAGTGGTTCTAATCCTATCTCCAGGGTTAGTTTCAGAGAACAGCACCAGGTGGGTTGCATTTTGCTGCCCTCTTGTTCCTAGTGCTATTGAATATCTATATGAAGCTGCTGGGGGTGGTCAGGAGGAAGTCTGGGGCAAGGTACATACAGTATGCTGATGTTACCTAGCTCTACTTCTATGTAACATCTTAATCAGTAAGTGGTGCACAAGTCCTGGACTGCTGCCTTGACTTGATGACGGGCTGGATGAGGGCCAACAAATACTTTGCCTCCTTTGACAGACCGTGTAAGTTTGCCATATACTGATTATTGGCCCCAAGTAACCCAGCACTATCTAAACTTCCATCTGTTCCCAAGACCAGATACTGCCTCTGACAGTGGAGGGAAAACATAGCTATCATGACTAATAGCTGCTTTGGCCTCCATGAATTTGTTTAGTCTTCTTTTGAAGCCATCCAAGTTGGTGGCGATCATTGCCTCCTGTGGGAGCAGGTTCCATAGTTTAACTCTTCATGGCTAAAGCTTTGAATTTCACCAGAAAGCTAATAATACTGAGTAGTGAGTTTACATGCTGCAAATTCTCTGGACCATTATACAATAGACACCATGAACACTACTGTTGGGAAATATTGCTCAAGGCTTGCAGTGGCAGATTGAAACATGCTTATTCCAATACATGCTACACTGTGAAAGCTAGAGGTGGATGATAGTCCCCCAGACTAATTTTGGATTAGGATTAAAAATGATGAACAAAAGCAGTGAACACTCGGAAAATAATAGCCTTGCACAGGCACACCGAGAGTTCTTAATTTGCTCAGAATTACTACACCTGCCCCATGAATACCCAGTTCCCCTTTCCTGGGAGTTGATCTGCTGCTGGTTACTGGTGTGGCTGCATCCTCCTCTGCTGTTGTTGTAAATCTCTGGATAGCTCAGTTGGTTAGAGCCTAGTGCTGATAACACCAAGGTTGTGGGTTTGATCCCCGTATGGGACAGCTGCATATTCCTCCATTGCAAGGGGTTGGACTAGATCATCCTCAGGGTCCCTTCCAGCTTTACAATTCTATTATTCTTTCCCCACTTCTTCTTTCTCTTTCCACCCTCCGCCTCAAAAATTCTGCAAAAATGTAGCTTAACTATGTGCTGCATGAAGAAGGCTTTCCTTTATTTAATTATTTCCAACCACACATAATTCTGGAAATTTATCTGAATACAATGTGCCTACCTCCTTTGTATGGCACCTGTATGGCCTTGCATGACAAGGAGAAACTGCCTACAAGTGACTCTGCACTTCAAACCCAACACACCATGATAATTGCCATGGCTTCATGCCCATGGGGTACAAGATGTGGCCCTGATGAACCCCATGGCATAATTTCACTTTGGCCAAATAGCACTTCCTCCCTGCCTAGCCTCTCTGCAGGTAGGAGGAGCAGAACCACCATTTCGCAGATACCTTGCTCTCAACTTTCAACCTGTCGAGTGATTCTGGGAGGATACCACACAGGTCATCAACCAGAATGGCCAAGACCATTTCAGTGCCAAATCTGGGCTAAAACCAGAAGGAAATGGGTCTAGAATAATCCACTTCTTTCAAGCATACTGGAAACTGGACAGCCACTATGTCTCTGAGCACCTTGCCCAAGGAGAGATATTTGTGGCTGGGTGGTAGTTGCCACATGCCCCTGGGTCCAGGGAAAGCTGCACTGTCACCTCTTTCAGGACAGCAAGAACCTGCCTCCTTCCCTTCAAGCATCTTGTCTACACCACTGGGCCACATCAAATGGACAGCACTGAATCAACAACTTGATTCAATGGCACTCCCTGGATGCCTCCTTCCAAACTGCGCTAATTGTTGTGTCAAATTCAGTATGAATGCAAGCAACTTTGCCCTCCAAGTTCTTGGAAATTTGTCACAGCAAAGCCTCTGAGGGCTCCAGAAGCTCTACCATTCACCTCTCAGAACAGCTCTGCTGAACAGTTATTGAAGAATATAATGGAGAATGGAAGTGAGATGCTGATCTGAGAGAAGAGATTGCAACTGACAGTCCGAGCAAAGCTGGTAAAAACATTCCAGGTCCCCAGCCTGCATGTATAGGCTCCGAATGGTCCCAGATCTGGGCCTCAACAACTGACTCTAGCCAACCTTCGAGGAAAACTTGTCTTCCATCTCTCTCACCTCCCTGCTCTAGGACCCTGGGAAAAGACTCATTTCTTAAGGGTGAGCTATGCTGATCTTAAATTGGACATCTATATTATTTCCTGAAAACCTGCATATCCTTTCTGAGGGGCATAAATTTCTGTTTTACGACTATGACAATGCAAAGCAATTTTAAATGCCCGGAGGAAAGAACAAGAAATGACGAATGGAAAGCAATTGAATGATTCATTAGACTCAGAGTATGATTGGATGAGGAATTCTATAATTTTGGAATTCAATTTAATTTAGTTGACCTTCCTTTAATTATCTTTCTCTTTGCTTTCATGTAGCTTTGCGTAAAATATAGTTTCTGAGGACCACATGCAGTAAGAAATATAGTATTATAGTGGGAAGAATACGTCTGGCAATACAACCGTCTGGGGGTGACCATTCTACAGAATCAAGCAGGCTGGATAATTTTATTGAAGGCTTAGCTCACATATCTGTTACTGTCTCTAAAATGTATATTCTCTAGCTAGAAAATTGGATCTTTGTTACACATTCATATGAAATGAGAGTTTGTTTCAGTTACATTTCTAGAGAGGTTTTTTGGGGGAGAATGGCTAATACATCAATATAAAAAGGTCTTGCATATTTGCAACTGATTGAGCTATTTACACTATTCATATTCACAGATTGGATCCCAGAATCTAAACCCAGCACTGACAATCATACCTGTGATGATGCAACTTTGATGATGAAAAACATGCTTGCCCTATATTCACTAATGTTTGGGGCAAAACAATATGTAATTTAAATGCACTTCTTCAAGAAAGAAAGTATGCTAGATGCTCAAAGGACAACAATCATGGCTCTTCTGTCGATTTCCATTGCATATCCTGGACTGGGACCTACTGTACTTTTTTCTAGAAATTTCAGAGTGGAGTGACTTGCAGTTTTGCTATGTGAATTTACTACTACATGGCATTTTCTCACATGAAAATATCACTTCATGGATCAACTAGCCCTTTAAAAATACGTATGTCAAAATAAGTCTTCTAAGCAGATAACGTCTCGTCCCAATTGGTTCCAAAAAGGGAACTGCAGTAATGGTTTTGTTACTTTAGAAGCTTAATGTTTGCCTCTAGATGTCAGTTCTAATGTTGGATTTAAATGGGGGGGGGGGGGAATACTGAGCACAACCAAAGGGTGGGAAAGGATACCCCCTTGATTTCAGAAAATGCCTAAGCCTTCCCCATAAAAATCAATGTGCAGCACAATCCTTAAAATGGTTAGTAAGTGCCACCAATTTGAAATACACCCTAATCTTTTGCCTTGTTTGCCTTTACAAAAACTGTGAGGCAGATCACTGTCAGTTGCAGGTAGAAATAATGAGGTTGATAAGGGAAGGCTGAACTGGTGTTTTAACTCATGATCAGCCATTAAAACTCACCATTCCCTAATCCACATTGTATCTTGTTCGATCATTACTTGTTCTATTGTTTTGTAAGCCATGCAAAAGCTTTACAAAATGTATGAGCAAGTAGAAGAAGGAAGTTGTGGGAGAAGTCTGAATGACAAGTGAGAATTCTAATTATTAATCATTTTTCTTTAAATCCTGTTAGACCTATACGAATAAGCATGTCACACCCAGTCACATTTTACCAAACAATTTGGTTTTTTTCCTCATCTCCCTTAACGTTTTAATTACATTAATTACTGGGAGGAGGGAGCAAGGAGAGGGGGCTGGAGGAGCATCTGCACTTTCTAAAGATTAATCTATAAAAACCAGCAACTCTTCTTCCTCTTCTTATGGTCCCTTGACATTCTGGGCTCACGTACAACCTCTCCTGCAGGAGCTCAGGCTCGCAAGTGTCATTATGCTCATTGTCCTTCTGGAAAAAGCTCATTTCAGCGAACACAGTTCACCATAATAGCTTTGGTTTTAAACAGAGAGATCTCCTGTGATACACATTGACTCTGAAATAAAAATAACAATAATTTCACAACCGTTCCCAATAAGGCAAGGACAATATTTAGAGAGCAACCATGCTGTGAGCATACAGTGCATCTAAAGGAAAATAAACGAAATGAATAAAGGGAACCTGAAATAACCTCACTGGTAGAAGATTTGTTTTTTTGTTATCATCCTATGGCACATTCATGTGAGAAATCTCACCATCAGCCACTGACGTGCTTTCAACTAACTCCTATTACTTATACATTGTACTTTAATTTTGCATACATATGAGGACAGCTGTATTATTGTTTATGGCATCTTTGCTAGCCTGAAGAATACTTCCTGCCATATGCTGAAAATATATCTTTTGCAAAATGAAACCTGAATTGATTACAATTATTTGTACCCATTCTTCTCCTTATAAATGTCTTCTGGCTGTTGTTTAGAGTAACTTTAACCTTTTCACTGACTAAAACTGGATTAAGCGGTGTAGGCTTTGCTTACAAATAACTTTCCCTCCAGGTCAATTTAGCTTAATTTGAAAAAAAGGTTCCATTCCATAATACTCTTAAATTAATTATATCAACAGCTGTAGTTAATGCCATTTAAACAACAGTTAAAGCACTGCTGTCCCTTTTACTGCTATTCCTGGGATCATGTTAGGCTTCCTTCTCTTTTTACATCCAACAACATGATCTCATAACAGGATGAGTGGATTTCGAAATGGAGCATTTAAACAATGAAAGGAGAGAGAGGGGGGAGTCAGGGAATATTAACGAGAAGAGAGACTCATCCATGGCTAAGGGGGGAATGAAGAAGATGTTGCATTTCCACAACTGCTTCTCTATCACGGGTAAAATCTTTAGATAAGGCTTCCCGCCCCTCCCCAAGCACTGATACAAGATGTTATCAAACCCAGCTGTATGCTATTTAGTCTCAAGGGCTGACTTAAAAGAAATGGCACCAGCCAGAAAACAGCAACACCACGGCATGCGCACAAACTGGGAAAGTAGTAAGGGAAGTAGAGGGAGATATTTGGCTTTGATACATCACTAGAATCAAAGCTTTGCTTTCACAGTAAACAGATTTTCATTTGGAGTGGTTGGTCACTGTTGAGGAGTGTGTGTGTGTGCGCGCACGCGCGCACAACCACACACACACACAATCTGAAGACATGCATTTATATATTTCCCTGTGAAAGGGGGGGGGGCTACGAAAGTGTAGAGGAGAGATAGATAGAAACTAAAATTGAATGCCGGCTGCCAAGATGGAAATGATATTTGTTTTCTATCACACCAGAGAGGCACCATCCCTGCTTTTGTCCTTCAAAGCTGCGAGCGACCACGCTTTAATGCCTGCAGGTTGACCATGCATTGTTATTATCCAGTCTCCATGTTCACATCATGTGTCATCTGACCAAAGGAGAGTCTACAAAGTGAAAGCCTCATGCAAAATTTATGCTTATATGGCTGTTTCAGTCAGTGGAAAAATCAATACTGCAGGCTTGATGCACAGAAATGACTGAGTGCTCTCTGACTGACACTAAAAGCACTGGGAGATTGAGGGGCTGCATTTGCCGTTCCAAGGAATCGAGTGTATTAGAGCTCTCATAATAGTCTGCTCACCTTATATTAGCCTTTCCTTGGGATTATTTTTTGATAACAATTATGATTGTGGGGTTTAAGGCAATTACACTATTACAAAGAAAAAGCTGCTTTTTATGTCCTGTAAAGCTGTCATATATTTCACACCACAACTGCCTTCCAATTATTTTTGCTACAATGCACTTTGGAAGCAAAATGTCCTAACTGATATATATTAGTCCTTTATGTTTTATAAATAAAAATCAAACCCATAATGTAATCCTTCAAAAGAAGCGCCTCACATGCCCAGATGTGATTTTTAAAAGAGCAAAAAGCAACATATTCTGAAAGTCTTCAAATAAAAAAAGGAGGGAGAGAGGGAAAGAGACATAGATAGCTGAGGCTCGTATAGCGGGGAGTAGCGTATACCAAAGAGTATATTTAAGCTTCACTCATAGCTTAAAGAGTTGCTGCAACATGATAAGGTTGTGCCCGGGATTGTGGAGTTTAATGATACAGGGTGCACAATAAAGTGTCCCAAAATGGAAAGCAGAAAAAAGAAAGTAAAAAACTAACTATATCGTTTAGAGCCAAAGATGAATATTTCACACTTCATTTGGATATGAGCCCATAAAGTCTTCTTGATCAGCTTGAAATGAATCACTATCAAATTGGGTCCTGGAGACATAATATCTTCATGCTTCAATATTTTTACTACATAAATAGGTTTTTCATTGGGCCTGTCATATAATGTAGTCATATGATACTGTCTTAATTTCATATATGGTACTGTCATAATTTCACCTATTAAAAGAGGGAGATTTAAACACTGGTCCTACGTACATTAAGGGCATTTTCACATATTATATACCTGACTTGCCACTGAGTGTTTGCTTTGCAAGGAGCTCTGGCCAACCCTGGTCTTCTGCCCCCATGCCAGAATGAAGGTGTGAGTCAAAATACGGATATTTCTTAAGGGCTGCAACTTTATCATGATGGCATATGGAGATCTGCAACAAGCAGCAAAACCCCTTCCAACTAAACACCACCCCCAAAGTCCAAGCTTTCTAACACTTAAGCTAAGAACTAGAAGTGAACTCTCCCGCTGCCTACCTTAAGAAGAGTGATATTGCCATGACTGTACATGCTGGACCAGTCAATAACTGAACATTACTTTGCTTTGCCTGCTCACCTTAAAAATGTGTCAGGGATGTGTGTCTTAACAGTTTCTGTCGCCCCAGTTGGACAACTGGAACAAGGCCACCAGCAGCCCAGGGGACTTCCCTCTCCACCTCCCCTTTTCACCTCCCCATTTGAGATGGCTTAATTTCATATTCAAGATGCCTCAGGATACTCACTTCCATTGGTACATGTAAAAGGACCCCTGACCATTAGGTCCAGTCATGACCAGCTCTGGGGTTGTGGCGCTCATCTCGCTTTACTGGCTGAGGGAGCTGGCGTACAGCTTCCGGGTCGTGGCCAGCATGACTAAGCCACTTCTGGAGAACCAGAGCTGCGCACAGAAATGCCGTTTACCTTCCCGCCGGAGTGGTACCTATTTTATCTACTTGCACCTTGATGTGCTTTCGAACTGCTAGGTAGGCAGGAGCTAGGACTGAGCAACAGGAGCTCACCCCGTCACAGGGATTCGAACCACCAACCTTCTGATCGGCAAGCCCAAGGTTCTTAGTGGTTTAGACCACAGCACCACCCACTGACTTCCATAGTCTGTGCTTAATTCCCTCCCAACCTATGCTGAACCTGCCTAACATGGTTAATGGGTACAAAAGGCAGAGCAGCTAAACTGTAGACTCTTCACTCCCCAGGTGAAAAAAGGCATTTCCAATTGTGAGAAGCCTTTAAATAAAAATAAAAATAAAACTACTCACCCACATGAGAAAACTGGCCAATACTGCACTACTAGGCTTTAAATGGATGGTTGTCTGCCAATTCTGATTGGCTCTGTAGCTGCATCACCACAGAGCACAAGGTCACCACTGCTGAGGCTGTGACAGAGGCAGCAGTCACGAGGGTGGGAGAAGGCGGTGGGCGAAGGTGCAAGGGAGGGAGTCAAGAATATGAAGCAACTGATGTAGATTACAAATATGATAATGACGCATCTCCAAGCACCACCTGCTTTTCTTGGCTAACCCAAGTGTATCCATGAAGCAAACTAATCTATTTTTCACACTCCCTATTATTTAATGTTAATAGTTCAGCCGCTTGAATCTTCGTTTGGCTGCTTAGTCCTTGCTGACCATCTTCCAAAACATTCCAAGCAGCCTCTGAATATCATGCGCTGCAGTTGGCTCAGGTGTCATAAAAGATGCAGCTCAAATGCTGCCACCGCAGCAAACGTTTAGTGGCATTTCACAGACCTAATTGGCTGGTTAATGCATGAATTAACACCAGACGATTCACAGAAGGGGTGTTAATCATTAGTCCTATTCTCTGTCACTTACATAAATCTAAAGCACGGTGTGAAAAGAACAGAATGTTCTAAATGGTCCCCGTACAGAAGATAAGGATAAGTCTCTTAGACTGAAGCACCCATCTACCCCATGGTAAGCAGGTATAGATATTAATTCATCCCAATTTATAGTAGAAGAGGGCTTTAATTTTCTTCTCGGAGTGCAATGTCTCACTTGAAACATCACTGCGGAAATATACAATAACATTTATAAATGCACGTACACAGAGAACACATGGCACATCCGAGCGTTCAATTCCCAGGTTGCAGCAATCAGTTTCTCAGTTCCCACACCCTGCTAGGCTGCTACACATTGTTGCAGGCTACTGAGAAGTGTGAGATTTTAGGGGTTCCAGATGCTTACTCAGAGTTCAGTTTCCTGGGAATGAGGGTGTGGAGTCTTTATGATATATGGTTTATTTACACATATATACAACCTGATGGTGACAGCAGTCACAAAATTAAAAGACGCCTGCTCCTTGGGAGAAAGGCGATGACAAACCTAGACAGTATCTTAAAAAGCAGAGACATCACCTTGCCAACAAAGGTCCGTATAGTTAAAGCCATGGCTTTCCCAGTAGTGATGTATGGAAGTGAGAGCTGGAGCATCAAGAAGGCTGATTGCCGAAGAATTGATGCTTTTGAATTATAGTGCTGGAGGAGACTCTTGAGAGTCCCATGGACTGCAAGAAGATCCAACTTCTCCATTCTGAAGGAAATCAGCCCTGAGTGCTCACTGGACGGACAGATCCTGAAGCTGAGGCTCCAAGACTTTGGCCACCTCATGAGAAGAGAAGACTCCCTGGAAAAGACCCTGATGTTGGGAAAGATGGAGGGCACAAGGAGAAGGGGATGAGAGAGGACGAGATGGTTGGATAGTGTTCTCGAAGCTACCAGCATGAGTTTGACCAAACTGGCAAAACTCTGCATCCCTGGCTCCCAGCCGACTGCCTGCCGCTTTTAGATTCTCCCTCACACACCTCAATTCTGGCTTTTGTCCTTCTAACTACCAGACAGTTGAGCAATTGAGTAGGCACAGAGCCACTGCCTTTGTTACCTTAATGACCCATACTTGGGCCATTATCAAGAAACTTGCCTGGCTATTCCAGCCATAGGAGCTTTTTTTTTATCCAGGATTTAGAACGGACTCAAGCATACAGCCAACCCACCCCAAGCTCACAACAATGTCTTATTCCAAATGATGGAGAAAGGTCCTTTGCTCGTCCCCTGCTGTGGTTCTCTGTCTGGGGTTTACACTCGATAGAACCCAATTTCAATGCCACATTTTTTAAATCCAGAAAAATAATTTCTCATACCGCTCACAAAACCTTCTCCCTCTCCCCACAACCCAACCTGGCTATTAGCAGCATGTCAAACTGGAGATGTGGAGCCAGTGAAACTAAAGGATCCTCCTTTCAAACAGATGAAAAATAAATTAAGAGCCTGATCCCAGCAGTCTAAAGTTGATAAGCTCTCTGACCTCTGGGCTAGGAATATAAGACCTACCTACGTTAGATGAAACCAAAGGTGCACCTACTAGTTCAACACTCTGGCCGGGATCTAAAAGATTGCTAATATGTTCTACATGGGACTTTCCAGCCTTCTCATTCCTACTGCAGCCCACATGCCTCTTCCCCCCAAAGCCCCTCCAGAAGATCAGAGCAGCTCAAGGACTGATAAACTGGAAAGGAAAATAAATAACAGTTCCACGTGCTCTTTGGACTCTGGTCTCTGTCTCCCAACTACATTTATTTCTGATTACATTTTAATTCTGCACTTCCTACAAGGAGCTCAAGGCAATGTACATGGCGCTTCTTTCATCACAACAACCCTGTAAAGTAGGCTAGGCTGAGAGATAGTCCTAGCCCAAGGCCTCCCTGTGAACTTCATGTGGACCAGGTCTCCGAAGTCTTAGTCCAGCAGTACTAAGCAGTACTTGTCTCCTCTACTTATTCACTTGCTTCTAAAAAGTGTTTGTTGTTTTTCCCTTGGGTGAGTTGGGACCCATATGGGAAGGTACAAGCCAGTATCTCCCACTATATTTCTGTTTTTGAGCATTATTGCATGGTTTCATGGAACTCAGAGTGAAGTTGGCCACAGTTGCTCAGGGCATGAGATTTACTGGATCATGGAGAAGGGCATTGGGACTGACTGAAGGTCCCTCCAGAGTACAGCTAGCTGGCTTTCTGCTCCAAAAGGATACCTCTGACCTCTCCCAACCCAAATCGAAAGCTAAGTCTCCACTGAGACACTCTGAACTCAGCAGCAGCTCACACTGAAATGCCAGTCTCCTATGCTCATCCTTCTGCAGGGCAGGTAGCCTATTCTGGGCCACCCGTCTCCCTAGTTCAGGCATGGCCAAACTCGGCCCTCCAGATGTTTTCGGACTACAACTCCCATCATTCCTAGCTAACAGGACCAGTAGTCAGGGATGATGGGAATTGTTGTTTCAAAACAATTGCAGGGCCAAGTTAGGCCATGCCTGCTCTAGTTGTATTCCATGGTCTTAGTGTCCTCACTAGAATTCCAGCTGCTTGTATGTCAATTGTTCCCTTTCCATATTCTTCTTAGTCTCTTTACTGTTCTGCTGTGTTGAAATTCCCAACCTAGAACTCTATATAAGACCAATCTCTCTATTTGTATTAAGAACCATTTAAGTATGTGGTCCAAGCAATGAAGGCTAGATGACCTGTGTAATTTGTAAAAAACCCCAGCCATTTTATCCTTTCGTATTTCTGTATTGCCGCTTCCAGTCACAAAATCCATTTTTACTCTCTGTAAATACATATTTTAAGCATAGCAATTGTACAGTTGTGCTACTTCCCGAAGTAAGCGAGATAAGATTGGCATTTATTAGTCTTGGCTAATTTCCCCCCAAAATAAGCATGGATGTAATATTGGCATTTTTCAAGGTTACCGTGCCCACTGCAGTAATTTCTAGGTGCACATCCATCTTCAGTATAGCTCCCAAATTAAAAGTTTCACAAAGAACACTTGTAATATGTGTATGTGTACACATGTGTAGGGAGGCACATAAGCAGATTTGGTACCAAAGGGTTGATTCACACAACCCTTTAAACTGCAAGTTCATTTTTCTCCACAGTGGTTCTCCCCTTAACATCTTGTTCTTATAATAGTTTGTTTTCAGATTATTTTGGAAACTTGCTTTACCTTTTTTGAAAGACACCTGAACACGACCCAGCCTGAACACAATTTCAGTCTTTTTGTGACACTACCCCTAAATGATAGGAAGAAATTAATCTCAATAAATCAATTGATTGATCAATAGACACACATGCATTCATACTGTCATGCTTTTGTATTTTAATTCAGAAGATAATGGTTGTGTTTAGATAAGTTCAACCTTCTTTGAACCATAATTTTAGATTCAATGTTTTAAATTTAATTTTTTGTCAATAAGTTGTTTATTTTAGATTGAAAATAAAAGTATAAGGAGTTGAAATATATTAAACTGCTGTGAAATCAAAAACTCAAATTAGAGTTGCTAGAATAATGACAACCCCCAGTTTTATCTGGCCACGGATCTCTCGAAATTTTTTTCTCCCAGCTGAACTGGGTGGACATTTGTCCTAGTTTTCCTTTAGAACATGGTATTATGTTAGTTGATATGTAAGTAGTACTCAAAGCAGCAAAGCACACAAACATAGGAGCATATTCTGCCATTGCAGAATATATCAAGCCTGTGGTTTATTTCAAAATGTAATTCAATTATTTATAAACAGGTAGCATTTTTATATCATTCAATTCTATTATATCCCCAAATCACAAAACCCAGATATTTTTCTATTTGTATTTGATAGCATGTAGTTACCAAAGCTATAAAAATGAAATAAAGTGCACTTTTAGTGCAAATCGTGATTAATTTTTATTAGGATGATATACTTATATATTATAAACAGACACTTTATTTGTAGATACTTTCCCCTGCGAGCTGATTTCTGTGGTGTAGAATGCAGAATTGTATATAAGATATTTGAGTGTCTAAAACGATGTATGATAAATGAAGTAGCATGCCACTTATACGCTTATCATGTTCCCTGACTAGCAACAGGTTCAGCAAAGGGCACAGCCAGTAAATGAAATTTTCCACCAGGACAATATATCATCACAAGAAATGTATGCACTGGAAACTTACAAGCTCGCTCGAGATGTGGACAAGGTGTGAAATGGTAAAAAATGAAAAGCAGAAACAGCATATAGTAAATTTCAAATTCAGTTGTATTTCCATATTGGCTGAGCCTGCATTTTAACTGTTTGAAGCCATGCAGTTTGTGTACATACAGCTATCTAGTATCTGCCTTAATGCACAGATTGCACACACATGTGCCCCACAAAGACATTGTACATACATGTATTGTGATTTACCCTTTTGACTAATTTTAGCATAAATTGGAGCGGACTATGTTATAGTTATGTATCTTAACCTATCATTACTGCCCTGAGCATTCAAGACATAGTAGACCATAAATGTGAAGGAATGAAAGATAGTGGCATAAAAAGATAACATTCTCCTCCAAACCCACAGAATCACGGTTGGCAGCGTTCCTGAAATACACATTTCCATGATAGGAAAATTCAAATGGATGAAGGATTTATTCTTGAAACTCTTCTAACTTTTGTTCAGTGTTTGCTCAGTGTTTACTGAAACACTGGTCAATTATGCAGCGGTTTTCATTACCCTAGAAAATACATTTTGCTTTTCATTGCTTATGCTTATGATCAGATTTACTACATTATTTCTGAAGGACTGAAGACCAAAACTGATATATTAATATATGTTGGGGTGAAACCAGTGAGACTTCCACACCATTGCCACAGACTGGCAATCTATGCGTGGAAACAAATGTATGTACACTATACTTTATTCTTCCACGAAAAGGATGAGGCATATGTGTGGCACACCATCTTGGCTCCCTTGGTCTATGGTGAATGGCAGCAGCTCTCTAGAGTTTTGAACTGGAGTCTCGCCTAACTGGAGATGCTGGAGGCTCAACCTGTGACTTTTTGCCTGCAAAACATACATTGTCCCCCTGATCTCCATTCTGCCATTTTCTCGGTCCTCCAGCAGTGGCATGGGGCTGCTAATTAGTCTGAAGAAAAAGGAAATCCCAGCAATGGACCTCCATACCCTTCAACATTTCACCGATGAAAACAGGGACGTCCTATTCCATAATAATAAAATTGTTGTTGTTATTATTTATACCCCACCCATCTTCCATCTGACTGGGTTGCCAATCACTCTGGACAGCTTCCAACATATATAAAAACATAACCAAACATTTAAAAACCTCCCTATACAGGGCTACCTTCAGGTGTCTTCTAAAGGTTGTATGGTTACTCATCTCCTTGGCTTAAAGGGTAAAGGGACACATGACCTTTAGGTCCAGTCAGGGCTGACTGGGGTTGTGGTGCTACTCTCACTTTACTGGCCAAGGGAGCCGGCGTACAGCTTCCGGGTCATGTGGCCAGCATGACTAAGCCGCTTCTGGCGAACCAGAGCAGCGCACAGAAACGCCGTTTACCGTCCCACTGGAGTGGTACCTATTTATCTACTTGCACTCTTTCAAACTGCTAGGTGGGCAGGAGCAGGGACCGAGCAACGGGAGCTCACCCTGTCGCAGGGATTTGAACCGCCAACCTTCTGATCGGCAAGCCCTAGGCTCTGTGGTTTAACCCACAGCGCCACCCACGTCTCTTTATCTCCTTGGCTTAGGGGCCGCATAATTCCATAGCCTCCAACACTTCTCTGATGAAAAGAGGGATGTCCCAAAGAAAAGTGGGACATTTGGGGATCAAATCAGAAACCGGGCTGGCTTCTGTAAATCCGGGACTGTCCTTGAAAGATAGGGACACTCGGAAGGTCAGGATCCCCTGTGTAACATCTGGTCAACCCTCATTCATCTTGGTGCAGGAGCAAGCATTGTGCTGTCTGGCCTTTAGGAACATAGTCAGCTGTCCAATGCAGAGTGAGGCCGCTGGTCTGTCTAGCTCAATGCTGTAAACAGTGATAGTCAGTAGAGGCTCTCCAAGATTTCAAGGTATGGAAACTTTCCCAGCCCTATGTGGAGATGTAGCCTGGAACCTTCTGCACACACACTAAATGCTCTACCTCTGAGCTAAGGCCCTACACTGCCCACCACAGACCATAGGCAAATCTGCAAATGTGGCAGGAACTGTTTTGCTTCCCATAAAGAGAGAGAGAGAGAGAGAGTGCTCACTTCATTAGAAAACATTTTATGAAACTAGCTCTGAAGAGAATAGGCAAGGAAGGACGGCCAGCCCCGAGAAAGTCACAACAACAGCATCCAGATGCAAAGGTTGGAATAATTAAATAGTCTGTCCACTCTGGGCTTTTGTTGTTTTTTTTAAAATCAAAATGACATTATTTGAAGCCCACCAGAGAGCCTGCAAGAGTCTGTCTCCTTTACAGAGGCAATAAGAAGTCAGGCGGAGGGCATGGAGTTTTCCCTCATCTTCCAGAACTTTCAGATGGAGGCTGCCTTGTCAGAAGGAACTGAAGCACTGCTTCCAAGATGGGAAGACCCATAGATTCAGAAGCAGGTATGCAGCCCACTCTATGAATGATCTCCAGACCAAAACAAATGGTTGCAACCAAGCAGAGATATATGCATTCCATTCTTTGAACGTTTTTACTGCCTACTATAAGGTGTGCTCTGGTCCATGGGGTCACAAAGAGTCGGACACAACTAAACGACTAAACAACAACATAAGGCATCAAACAGGATGAGGCGAAGAAACCTAAGATAATAATTAATTTTCACAGTAACAAATAAGATTTAATTAGTGGCACAAGGATACAGCGAAATAAATGTATTTTATCTAGCATAGTGTTTAAAGTGAAGCCCTCCTCTCCAACACAATCAAGGCGAGATTACATGTCTCAGGAACTTACGGATGTAATAGATCTTTCCATTCAGCTATCGCCTAAACGCAATCCACTATTTGGTGGTCTACAAAGATGTTATCTGATCACAGAGTGATGTACTTGTGGTTCAGAGAAAGTGGGTACCCTAAAGATCATTAGAGTTTAAATCTTCTCCCTGAGGACTTTTTACCCTTCTGACATACTCGGCATTTCTACCAAAAACACACTCGACAGAACAGTAATCATTAACTCATACATAAGCACAGGGGCAAAGGCCCAGGTTATAGCAGCTATTAATTAGGATAATTATTCCCAAGACTACAATTACAAACCACAAGATCCACTTAGCATCTATTCTCAAATTTTCCCTTCCTGCCATTCTAATGCTTCTGAGAGGTTCATTTACCACCATTTACCAAATGCATCCACTGTCGTATATTGTTTCAAATGGGGAGGATGGAAAGCCAATACCCAATATTGACCTTTTGAGTATCCTGTGATTAGCAAGGCCGCACCCCCCGTCATTAGCTACATAGGTTTATTGAGAGACAGAGAGCGTGCAATGGATTTGTGATTTTCTTTTAGAAGCGCATATGAAATAAAACACCACTCGGGAAGGTTTGAAAGCATTTACTCTCAGGAATTGTTAAATCACAAACCTAAGGGCAGGACATTTCTTGGGTCTCAATCCCTAACACTTTTTTGATGCTTCAGAAATATAAAAATGAGAGGAGGGATTATTCTTTCCCCAACTTAGAATATTGCTATTACCTAGGCTGCTCAGCATTCTGCCTATCACTTAGATGCCACTACAACCCCCCCCCCTTGATACAACAGTTGGAGATACCAGGGACCCCAGAATGGGGTGGGTGGGGGTAAAAAGAGATGAGAGCCCCCAAGATTATACACCCACCCCCAAGACCTGACAGAGAAGGCTGAACCCCACCAGGAACAGTCACGCAAAAACCCAAACCCCATCTTTGACCGTAGTCATGGGTATCCACGGGGGCAGTAGAGAGGCTGTTGCCTCTTCTTGGATGAACTATAACCTCCAGATTATTGGCTTTCATTTCTTTAAAAGAGTGCATTTCTATAGCCTGAGAAATTAGAAAAATATAAAGACATTCTGCTTTTACGTTTTTGAGAAAAAGCTGGAGGAGACTCTTGTGAGTCCCATGGACTGCAAGAAGATCAAACCTATCCATTCTTAAGGAAATCAGCCCTCCGTGCTCACTGGAAGGACAGATCCTGAAGCTGAGACTCCAATACTTTTGGCACCTCATGAGAAGAGAAGACTCCCTGGAAAAGACCCTGATGTTGGGAAAGATGGAGGGCACAAGGGGAAGGGGACGACAGAGGACAAGATGATTGGACGGTGTTCTCAAAGCTACGAACATGAATTTGACTAAACTGCGGGAGGCAGTGGAAGACAGAAGTGCCTGCTGTGCTCTGGTCCAGGGGGTCACAAAGAGTTGGACGCGACTAAAGAGTTGGACATGACTGTAAAGGAAACAACAACAATTTCAATATTTTATTCCCCCCCCCCAAAGGCAACCCCCAATAGTTCCTGCAGACATCTATGGCTATAGTCAAGGTTAACCAATAAAGGTCAGTTTTGCTTAGAGGCCCAGCGAGCGACTGCTATGCATTGCTTGCTGTGATGTGGGAGCAGAGCTTAGCCGCATGGAAGGAAGAGCTGAGCCCTAATGTGTGGAATGAGAGGATGAGAGCTGAGATGCTCCTAATTCTCCTACTATTCTATAATATGAATGATCTGAGTCTCTTCAGTACCATTTGGATCACCTCTGAATTTTATTTAATATAAATCTGCCTTGAGTTCCTTCCGTACTGGGCAAACACTGCCAGGATATAGTGTCCAACACATGGCGTACTTCTTAGTACCAGAGGCAGATTTAGAGAAGCATGACTCGTTTGCCCGCACTGGGAGCCGAGGAGGCGCCCTAACAATGACGAACAATGGAAGGTGAGCAGCAGTGACGGAGGTTTGAATTTTGGGTGTTGCACGGGGCGCCACTGAAATTTTAATGCCCCACGCCCCCTACTGCTTGTCCCATCAGCCAATGGCATGAAGGAAAGAAAAGTGTGATCTATTTAAAAAGGCAGAAATACTCATACCCACAGGGCTGGCTCTCCTTATAGGAAGGACTGGTGCCATACTTGAAGGCAGGAGGAGCTCATGAAGAAGTGCCCTTTGTGCCAGGGGAGCCCATTTGCCCTCCACCCACAGAAAGAAATCAGGGGGCCATGTTGGAGGACGGACCACGTCCCATGTGACCTGCTCCATGGATAGACCCTGCCAGGCAAATGCTTCAGGCTGGCAGCTCTCATGTTTGTTGCATCTTCTGAAGATGCTTTCCCCCCAACGGTCCCTAAACTCCATGCAGAAGCAGTAAATGGAAAGTGGAGTGTTTCTTTTAAACGTGCTGTTAGATTGTATTTGCAAGCATTTGATGTTCTTCTTTAATAACCTCAAGTACAGGGCTGAATGAATTCAACAACAGTGGCTTGGAAAAAAAAGTGCAATGACTCATATTATAAGAAAATGGGGAAAAGGATACAGGACTCTCCACTGAACACAATCCTATATTGTAGGCAATCTGTGATAACACCCTTTTCATTTCAGTTCAGTCCCATAAAATTACCACTAACATTACAACTCATGCAGAACACAGATAAATGTAAAAATGTCACCGAATTCTTCCAGATGGGACTTTTAGTTCCACTAGATCACCATCTACTTTTTTACTTGTCTAATATTTCATTACAACCTTCCATAAGTTAATTTTCTTTCCACTGACCATGTAAATCACAAATCAATTTTCATTTAAAATGCCTGACTACAGATTGCTCCTGAAAGCTCAAGGCATATGCTTCAGTGAACTCTCCAACGTTCTTAATGCACATTAGAAAAATGTTGTGGCTTTTTTCGGTAAATATATATATATATCCAAAGGAATTAATTTTACATTAAAAACACAAGGCTTCAATGGTCTGGGTTTCCTTCTCTCCCTGGCATTAAATGCAGTTGTTTTGAGAAACACAATTTCGTATATAATTACATATTTGCTATAAGATAATCAGTAGCATATCTAATTCTCAGATTATGCCACAACTTGACTGAAAGAAACTCAAAATAAGCAGCCCCTGGTGTATTCTCGGACTGTATTGCATTCTCATAAGGCCTGATCCAGCTGGTTCTTTAGACGTGCCATCAGGCATGTTCAGCTGTCCCGTTATGTAAGCTTTCCCCTTACTCTCCCCTGGCTATATATTCTGCTTTTATTACTGTTTGTTAGCCACCCTGAGGGTGCATTCAGATGTGTGGATTATTGCTTTAAGTTTTCCTGGTTAGGATGCCAGAACGTTTGTCCCAGTTTCTAACATTCCTTTTGCACTGCATTTCCTGTTGAACTAAGGAACGGTGGCTTTCAACAAATATACCACCTTGCTGTGCCGTGACGTGGTGTGACACAGCAGCAGGTGCCGACATGCACCCAAGCTTTTATGCACATGTGTGATTCTATTGCCCTGTGATCCACCCACAAAAATAATGGGGAGGAGCTGTAGGACAAAAGAGCACTGAAAATTTAGTCACATCCATGAAAACCATGGGATATAATTACAGCACAAAGCTCACACAATTTTCTGCGTTAAATTGAGTACACACACACACACACACACGGAAATAAGCACTAAACCTCTGCCAGATTCTGGTAGATTTCCAGAAATAGCTTTTATATCATGTGAACGATCACATAACCTGTAGCATTCAGGTAAAAAAACATCAGGGAAACAGAATAAACTGCTGTCCGAATGCAGTCTAAGACTTTCTGGAGAAATAAGCAGGATAAAAATTGTAATAGAGAAATAAATAAACAATAGATGGGGAAGAGGAGCAGCAGCAGAAATTCCCGTGCGCTGAGCAGTGCATGACGAAGAAGGCAGGGAAGATACTAAAGGGCTTCGCTACTGAGTCATGCAGGGAACAAGAAATTGATCGTGTTAGCCTGCTGATTTATGATTGGCCGTGCAGGCCAAATTTGGCAGGTGGGAGGGTTTGCCAGCCTTTCAATCACATGGCATCGGAATGACATCATGTGCAAGCTACCATATTTTTTCTGTGCATACGATGCCCCCATGTATAAGACGACCCCTATTTTTTGAGCCCAAAATTAAGAAATAAATAATTGCAACATTCCGTGTATAAGATGACCCCCAATTTTAAACTTAAAAAAACTGGGGGGAAATATAGTCTTATACACGGAAAAATGCAGTACTTTGAAGTCCTGAAGTTAAAATTTCAATCTTCAAACACCTTGCAAGGCACTGCTAAAACAAAGGGCTTCTTCCCTCGTTTTAAAAGGGGTCTGCAGAAATCCCCTGCTCTAGGCAAGAGTTGCAGGAAGCAGCATGTTTGTGCTTTTGATTCTGCTGGGAGCCGCCCAGAGTGGCTGGGGAAACCCAGCCAGATGGACGGGGCATTAATAATAATAATAATAATAATAGAAATGTGGAGTGTATGCATAAATAACCCTAACCTCTGCTAACTCAAGGGACAAAATAGCCCTACACCTACTGCCAACTATGTCAGATGAGCCCCCAGTGCTGTTAGAAAGTGATGGTGCCACTTAGTCAAAGACATGCATAACCACACGCACATGCACAAAGATCTACGATCAAAAATCCAGTATACCATTCCTTAAAGCCAGGGAGTAATTTAATCTGCGACCCCTAGCGCATTTACCTGAGATTTCCATCTGAATATATATGCTTAGAAATGTGGTGAAAAAGACTTCTGACCTATTCTATCTTAAAGGTTCAGGACAGATGTGAAATAATAATAACGATAAAATGAATTCAATAAAAATACACTAAATCATATAAGGAACTCACTTATTTAGGGAACTGAATACTACAAAATGTGGTGGCCACTATCTTTGATGGCTTTTTGAAAGATTCCACAAATTTATGGAGGATAAGCCTGTCTATGGCTGTTAGTTATCACAGCTCAATACAACTAGGGATGCTTGAGGAATATGATCTTTCTGAATTCTGATATGAGCCAGCCTGACCTGTGTCCCCCCCAGACTAAGGTACAGATTGCAGTTTTGTTATCTGCTGGCTTTTGCACTTCCCAAACCTTGTCATGCAGTTCTTGGTTTTTTAGAAAAGTTCAAAATGTTAAAAAATGTGTACTTTGAGAGAAAACGCGTATTTTGGAGATGCATATTTTGAGAGGAAATGCATTTCTGTGCATATATTTTTTTCCAAAAACAAAGATTGCAGGCTAACAGAGAAGCAAGACAGTACAGACATGGGTGAACCCACGGACTAGAAATTGACTGATATCAAAATTCAACAGCCATATAAAGAGATGCCTGTACACCTTATCTATTGTATTTTTATTATAATTGTCTGCTATCCTTGCCTAAGCATAGATGTATATGAATCATTCACTGCCAGCACATTGCACTTTCCCATGTGAGTCTTGCACCTACCATTTGATTGCTTGAATAGTGAAATATGGATTATTATCACGGATAATTTTCTCATATCACTTATTATAGCTTGCTTCCCGTCATTAGATAGTCAAGGTGATATTGTAAGATAATGATCTAGGACCGTAACTTCTCATAAACACATTATGGTTCAAATGAACAAATCAAAATCTGCAAAATGCAACGCAGAATTGAATCCTTCTGTATCAGACATTTGCAGTTTAGCTCCATTCATTCTCATCATTTCTCTGCCCTATGGAGTATCTCCTCCCCTTCCCACCTCCCACCAATGGACTATTTCCACATGGCTCTGATGTCCTCTGTTTCTTAAGCTGCAGTCTCAAGCTCCCGTATCTGGGAGTAAGCCCCATTGAACACATTGGGATTTACATCCAAGTAAGATTATGCCTTTTCCACCATAGAGTTGCCTCTCCATACAGTATCTGAAATCCACTCCATGGATTTCTTCACCACTCCATGTGTATACCATTTGTCGGCAATAGAATTCAAACTGACCGTAGCCCCAACTTCTTGAAACATTCTGAAGTAGGAATTTTAGCTTGCGGGGATTGATGGAGAGGATGTCACTTTTCATAAGCTGAATGCTCATGACAATTGAAAGTACTCCTATGTTAAGTGGGTCTGTTTGCGATAATGCAGTGTGTCAGCACTGACCACTGAAATTGAAGGAAGGAACGTCCAGAAGACCTTGCTGGGCAGTATCCAGGTTCTCTAAGATTATTGGCCAAATCTTTAGGTCTGATTGTGGTTAACCCTCAAGGAAAGGTTCGCTATATTGTTATATTGTGCAGAATATATTATTATGGAATATGCTTTACTACAATGTATTCCCCATAGGGCTTGGCCACTCATGTTTTGTGCTAATGGGCCATTTGGCTCCTTTAGGACAAGCTTGGAACATGAGTCATATCTACCAGTCTGTGTGTCGCAAACTAGCGCATGAATGCCCTTCTGATAGCTGTCTGTAGTTGGCTGACATTTATTTTGCTGGACTCTCTTACTTTAGGTTGATCTCAGCTGCTGTCTGGGGGTTGTTCTCCTTCCTGCCAGTCTCTTTTGCTAACCTTGCCCTCATTATTTACCAAATGGCACGCTGACACATAACCAAAAGAGACACATGCATGCTTGCCAACTTCTGTGGTTTTATGTCAAGACTTAAAGTCTTAAGTGTTTTAGTAGCCCCATCTGATAAAATCATGACATACTCTGCTTCCACTTATTAAAAAGTATATTTTTAGCCTGTGTGGTGTCAGAGAAAAGATTTACAGCATGACTGCAGTGCACCCTAAAGGCCTGGAATCAGAAGGTACATAAAAACAAGCCCATGTTATTTTTAAGCCTGTCATATGGTGGGGAAGGCTGAGTTATGATGTCTGAACATTTGTGGTTGACAATCGCATGCATTCCAGTTCCTGATTAGGAACCCAAGGCAAGCAAAAAGAATGCCAACCAGCCGAAAGACTAAGATGCTCACAAGAATAGCAATAAATTACCATTCATTTATAAAGAGCAGTCAAGTGCCCTTTGAAATGGCTTTGCAGCCGTGGCTGGCAACAGGTTTTCATCAGAATTCAGATCTGGACTGTGGAAGAGTTAGAGGAGAGGTAGCCTTGTCTCCACCCACCGACACACTCTCGTACAAGAGGGGATGTGGGCAAAGGCTCCCCAAGACCCTTTAATCCACTGCCCTCCCTGATGAAACTATATGGGAAATTGCTGAAGAGCTCTTTGCCTGCCCAGGAAAAAGCAGCTGAGTTGTAGAATTCAATATGGCAAGCTTGGAATGGGATTCTCTTTCCTTTTCGCTGTGTGAGTCCCATGGCATTGGTGGAACATCTGAAGCCACTTGGACTAATTTGGGTTTTGCATGTGGGACACGGGTGGCACTGAGGTCTAAGCCACAGAGCCTAGGGCTTGCCGATCAGGAGGTCGGCGGTTCAAATCCCCGCGACGGGGTGAGCTCCCATTGTTGGGTCCCAATTCCTGCCAACCTAGCAGTTCAAAAGCACGTCAAAGTGCAAGTAGATAAATAGGTACCGCTCTGGCGGGAAGGTAAACAGCGTTTCCGTGCGCTGCTCTGGTTCGCCAGAAGTGGCTTAGTCATGCTGGCCACATGACCCGGAAGCTGTACACCGGCTCCCTTGGCCATTAAAGTGAGATGAGTGCCGCAACCCCAGAGTCGTCCGCGACTGGACCTAATGGTCAGGGGTCCCTTTACCTTTACCTATGCTGGGCTCTAGTCTTCTCCATGGGATTATGATTTGGTAGCTTACTCTCTAAAGGGGGCAGCTCCTCCTTGTATCTAATGCAGCTCAGCAGAGGCCTTACTTCATGAAAGGAAAAGGAAACACAGTCAGTGAGAGTGAGATGTGAGATCTTGCACCGGAAGCATCTTCCAAAGTTCTGGAGAGAAGTTAAGATGGGCTTTTTTAAAAAATGAAAAGAAAAAAATAAAGAAAAAATAAACAAATATCCTGAGGAGAGGTCTATCAATGGCTTCTAGCAATGATAGTAAAATGGAATCCTTGTGTTCAATGATAGGGTGTCTCTAACACCATATGATGAAGGACAAGCATTATGGGATGCTTGTTACATTTGCGCCCTGCTTATAAGCTTCCGGATTGTTGCCCTGCCCCAGTTGGAAACAGAACTAGATCAGCCTTCACCCACTTTGTGCCCTCCAGATGTCTAGAATACCGCTCTCATCCGCTCTGGTCATGTGGGTTGGGGCTGATGGGACCTGGAGTTTCCAAACATCTGGGGGGCACTGGGTTGGTGAAAGCTGGGAAAGATGGAAGCCTTAATCCAATTCACCTGAGCTGTTTTGATATAGTCTTTTACTCTACCATTTCCCCTTTTTGCTACCATGTCTGTGAGTATATGTGAATGCAGGCGATTTGCTCTGCATATTCTACGTACCCGCAGTGCTAACACACAAACATACAAAAGCAGGTCTGAGTCAACAGCGTTTCTAAACAACAGCGCACAGTGGAACATTTATGCATCTTCTAAGCTCCACAGCTTCAATTTCCAGATCCCCTTACTTCCAGCTACCATGGATGACTTGGCCACTTGGCTGCGTCTCTCATCTAGAGCCCTCCAAGGTTAGAAGTTGCCCCTTGCTTCCCCCAGCCCGGCTCTTGCATTCGACTGCTGTACTGAAGACATGAATGCATCCCATTGTGAGCTGCGCTGCCGTGAGGAAGAGGTGAACTAAAGAAGAGCCTTACTGCTGGGGTGGGTAATGGCAATCCTGCTCTTGCAGCAAACCCCCGCTAAGCAATCCACAGAATGACACTGATGGTTGCTCCGGAGGGAGTCACTTACCCTCCAAGCTAGAGGTAAGATGCCAGATAAGCAGTAGCCTGTAAAAAAGGATTTTAAAAAAGAGAGAAAACCAGGGGGAAAGATTAAGATAATTTTGCCTTCCACGTTACATCCATCACATAACCCAATGTCAGTATCTATTCCATTGTTCAAGTACCTGACACAAACTTCCATTTCTATCTTCTCCATGCAAGCGCTTCTTTCATTTGAAAAGTTGCCTACCTCTCATGGTTTTATAATAAACTGGAAGTGAGTAACAGTATGATATCAAAGGAAATAAAACTCCAGTTGCAATTGCTGCTGGGGTTTGCCTTCTGAATGTGGCTTCTACAATATTTCATCTGTGCTGACACCTTTCACTCTCAATTATTTGGCTGCTGTCAAAACAAATCAATCAAATTACAGCGTAGTGTGTCTTCATGTTACTGTTCCATTGTACGTTGGCTGCATTAGCTCCGAAATATATGGAACTATAAATTTTTATCTCTATTATTTATTTAATGCAACTTTTCCCTTGTGAGGTAGCTCACAAACATAGGAAACTCAAATTAGTTCATGTCAAATGTTCAATATACACACACATCTATATGTATATGAAAAAGACTGCTCAGAAAATCTAAAATAGCAACATACATGAGGATGTTATTGCATTAAAAATGATAGATATCTCGGTCTCTCTAGATTAACTGTTTTCAGATGTATTGTGCAATTTTTAACAATGAAAACAAGTAAAAGAGAGGATGTGCATTAAAATTAATCACAAAGTTTTGAGAACTGTTGCTTATATTTCCAGGATAAAAAGATGTGAAATGAACGCACCCAAACATTTTTCAAAACAATAAATGTTGTGAACAAAACACTTTAAAGCTTTAATGCAGCGTCCTACACAATGGTGCTGTCAGCAACAGTAATGGATCATTTTGGTAAACAGCAGACAAGGGCTCAGGTTTTGCTGAATGAATTCAGAATATTTTGATGGCACTTTAGCCACTGCAATGGGTATAATTTTGTCAGGACAACACAGTATTTCTATCTGTCTGTCTTAAGCTTTATGCTGGTTTTGCTGCTAAGGCTTCCCTGACAGGATCAATTTGTAGGAACTGTAGCTTAGTGAGGGTGCTGAGATTTCATTTTTTTTTAAAAAAAGTTACAATCTCCCCATACAGAACTACAATTTCCAGTCCTCACAGGGGAAAAGGAATGACAGCATTAGACCTGAATCTAAACAAAACACACGCAGAGCAACACATCCGATCAGCAAAATGTTGGTGTGTGTGTGTGTGTGTGTGTGTGTGTAGCTAGGACTGCACAGGCACAACCTAGCAATGGGGTGTGTGGGATGACTTTATCACACGATTCTCCATTTGTTTAGCTCCGCAACAGCCCCAAGCTGGATCAGAAAGGCTCAAGTGCAAATCTGGCAACCCAGATCTCCTGCAAACACAATAAAAGCAGTGGGGGACAGCATAACTGGGAGGAGAGAAAGTTGTGGGCAAAAAAGTTGTGCTCCCTCTCTTCTGCACAGCCCACTCAGTGCAGCATGCTTCCAGCATAGCAAGCACTGGCCTGACTGGGGGGAAGCAGCTGGGGAAGTGAAATGTAGAGGAGAAGCGGAAGGCATGGAAAGGGTTAAGCCACACTCCCCTTCATGCGCTTCTGCCATCCAAATCTTGCCCCTTGCCTTCGCCACTTTTCAGATGCTCAGCAAGACCCACACGCCCAGACCTCCATCTCCTGCTCACCATCTTGGCTGCCTTGCAGGCTGCCCAAACATGGAAGAAGCCTGCGCAGCAAGCGGATCTGGAAGCATATTTGTGAAATGGGACACCACATAGGCATGAAACATAGTGGGACGATCACATACGCTAAAATATATTGTGCAGATTTTAAAATGACAGTAATTAACAAGGGGAGCAATCCCCGGGTGTGAAATGTGGTTATGAGATGAAAAAGGCTAGCAATATATGCTCTGGCTCCAGAGCACTCCCACCCTAGACATAGGATGTGAGCCACAACCCACCTCCATCCCATAGTTTAATGCTTTCCCCCATCAACCAAGCTTCAATCTGAAAGGAAAACATAAGCTGCACGCACTTTGTGGTGAAGCTAAGGTGAGCACATTTGAGGCAGCCATCGCTCAGGTGCAGATGCCCACAAATGCACAGATGGCATCTTCATGAACAGGAGTTTGGCGGTGGTGCCAGTGCAGGCAAACCAAACGGGTCATGCACATTGAGTGAAAGCATCCCTGCCCTCTCTGGTGTGCAACTGTGGGGAAAACAACCTTGCTGAGTTTTAAGCCACTAATGTATACATAGTCTTAGACAACAAATGTGAAAATGCTCAGCAGTATCAGTTAAGCAGCACCAAGAAACTATGCCATGCAAGAGGGGTGAAGCAGTGTGCGTTCCTGGCCTGGAAGAACAATTCTTTTATGCACCATAGAGATAATGCCCAAACAGTGTGTGTTGCAGTAAATGACAAGTTAAGCATAGGTAATGTGCAGCACATTAATCTGAATTTCAGCCCTAAGCGAAATGCAGGGCAGGTTCCAAAGATTAGTACTGTGAGCATAAAGGGGCTCTCTGAGTAGCAGGACCACCCTCACCCTGCCTGCTTTTGAAAGTGAGGTAGGCTTGCCATACGTCAGGAATGACATGTCCTGGTGTTCAGGTGTGAAAATGGCTGGGGGGAGGGCATTCTCCCCACAAAAGCTCAACAATTTGGGTTCCCCCCAAAAAAAATTGGGTTCCCTATAAAAAGCTCAACAATTTTGCGGGTCTCAGGAATTTTACTTTTTGAAATATGTAATCCTAAAGTGCCATAAAAGCATAGATAGATAGATAGATAGATAGATAGATAGATAGATAGATAGATAGATATAGATAGATATAGATGATAGAGATAGATAGATAGATAGATAGATAGATAGATAGATAGATAGATAGATAGATAGATGATAGATAGATAGATAGATAGATAGATTAGATAGATGATAGATAGATAGATAGATAGATAGATAGATGATAGATAGATAGATAGATAGATAGATATAGATAGATAGATGATAGATAGATGATAGATAGATAGATGATAGATAGATAGATGATAGATAGATAGATGATAGATAGATAGATAGATTAGATAGATGATAGATAGATAGATAGATAGATAGATAGATAGATAGATGATAGATAGATAGATAGATAGATAGAGATAGATGATAGATGATGATAGATGATAGATGATAGATGATAGATGATAGATAGATGATAGATAGATAGATAGATTCGTATTCACTGGGCTAGCACAGGCCCCTGAAATGAACCTTTGCCCTTTTTAGACCCCAGACTGAATTTGGATTACCAGGGACTGAGATGTCTATCATGGAGTCTCCTGGAGCCTCAGAAAAGTGGCATATAATTTTAAAAAGAAATAAATAAAATATTGAAAGCAACCCAAGGAAGCCCATGGGCACCTCAGTTCCAATGGAGCTTAAACATGCTTAACTTTCTAGTGAGAGCAGCCCAGAGATACAGAAATTTGCAACATGCAATGGCAGGGGGGAAAAACGTGAGCAGTTTGGATGACGAGAGAGAGAAAAGAAACTGCATGTAAAATGAGACAATACTTTCCCTTCTTGTGTCCTGCGCCTGCCACTCAAGTTCACTCTTGTGATCCATAATGCCACTGGAATACCTTAGTGGAAAAATCCTCTGCATGTTTTGATCCCAACGTATTACTCCACTACAATGTTGCAGCAACAAAGGTGTGTGTGTGTGTGTGTGTGTGTGTGTGTGTGTGTGTGAAGGGAAGAACACTGCAGTTGTAATGGATAGAAGGACAACAGCAGCTTCCACCTAGAGCCAGAGAGCACACAAGCCTTTACATGTCGTTGTCTCCTCCTCTGAAAATGACTCTATAAATATCTCTGCTTCACTTCCGCGTTGATGTGGCCACAGGAGACTATTACCCAGTGGCAAGACTTGCTCCTGGCTCTATCCCAGTGCTAAACTATTTACAATTCATGCACTTCATTTGGGAGCCTCCAGTTAAATTAATGCACCACTGCTTTGAAAAGACTATTATATGCATAACAGGGAGGCACTCAAGACCCCTTTTGGCATTTCAAAGTATACGAGCCGCAGAATATTTTTTCTGTTTTTGTTTCAAAGTGTCCCTAAGAAATGCATTGAGAACTTTTGTAATCCTCCCTCCTCAAGTCCTATTGATTTTATGGTAACAAATATTCAGAGGAATTACTTGGTATTAATTTATCTGCTGGAAACTCTTGACTGCACATGAAGCCAATGCTTCTTAAAATACAAAACAGACCTCCTTAGGAAAGGAAAATCCTCTCCATGGCCCCAGCCAGATTTGTACAAACATGTGTCTTGGTTAGGCCCAGAAACCTAACGTGCTATGTATATGAAGCTGGTTCACAGGTTAATATCACATTGTTTCACATAAGGATTCTTGGTAGATTTTTTTAATGAATCAAAGTGGTTATGCACAAAAGAAATGGGCAACTGCCTCAGAAATGCTAACTTGTTCTTCGCCAAGTCTGCAAGACATACAAATGGTGCTCATTTGTGGGTTTCGGAATGCAGTATCGGGTGGCGCTGTGGTCTAAACCACAGAGCCTAGGGCTTGCCGATCGGAAGGTCGGCTGTTTGAATCCCCGCGACGGGTTGAGCTCCCATTGCTCAGTCCCAGCTCCTACAAACGTAGCAGTTCGAAAGCACGTCAAAGTGCAAGTAGATAAATAGGTACCACTCTGGCGGGAAGGTAAACGCTGTTTCCATGCGCTGCTCTGGTTTCACCAAAAACAGCTTAGTCATGCTGGCCACATGACCCGGAAAAACTGTCTGCAGACAAACGCTGGCTCCCTTGGCCAATAAAGCGAGATGAGCGCCACAACCCCAGAGTAGTTTGTGACTGGACTTAACTGTCAGGGGTCCTTTACCTTTACAGTCTCTACAAAAAAGATGCACAGAGAAAGCAGGGATAACATCTCTTGGCAATGTAACACATGCTTTTGGTAAACCTCAGGTAAGCATAACCCATGACCCATCGCAGCATGTGTGATGTCCCTCTACTGAAAAACGGAGGAAACTGGTGTTTGATCTGTGAGGGCTCGTTTTGATTTCTGTTCTGTTTTTAGGACATGCAAGTTGATTTGGACAGGCTACGCCTATAAATACAGCCTATAAATACCTTTATAATTGATAAATACAGTATAGGCAACCCCGATTGGCGCAGGGGTTGCGTTCCAAGTCATTGTGAGTGATGGCAGAGTGCCCTGTCCACCATGTTATGCCCCATTTTCCAGCTATTTCTGCGTTGCTGTGATGTGTCAACTGGATGTGAGTAAACTGATCATTGCTTGCACAGTCATATATGCAAATCACCACTTGCCATTACAGTAATAAAGGAATGGACATAGACGTGTAAAGCAGCTCAAAGCCAACTATGTGAGCTGGGACATCAGTATCGCAGTGTTGGGGGTCCAGCTTTGTGGAACCCCCTTGCAGTTGAAGTCAGACAGCCTCCTAGCAGGCGTCTCAATTAAACTCTGATTTTATCGTTTCAACTCATTGCTGGTCAGATCACCTGTATACCACTTAGAGATGACTATGATGAAGCCATAATAAACATCATATTGTTTTTATTTATCCTTATCATATACATATTGTTATGTGCCTGTTATATGTGCTTAAGCCCAGTGATTTTAATGGGGCAAAGCATACTTCTGTATCAGATTGTTGGTAGCCATTGATTTTACTAAAACTTTACCATACCTGTCCTTTAGTTATGTGATATATAGTAATGCAGGGATTATATTATTTGCAGTTATGGCTCCAAAGTGAAATTGCTATGGAGCATAGTCCTTCTTCTTACTGTGTCATCCTTGTTTTGGTTATGTTAGTACCACGTATAAGTACCTGGGAATAAACTATTCCTCTAAGTGAAACATCATTTTGATTATTACTGACATTGGTGCTCATTAAAATACATAACCGAAACACTGTTTTCTGTAGGCTCTGAAAGCTATTTCATGTAACTAGATGGGGAATACAAATGAATAGGGACTGCATCACTTTAGTTAAAAGAGAGAATGCCCTTTTGAGGGAAAGGGGGCTCTGGACTTTAGATCAGTAAGCAATTGAAGTTGGCACTTCAACTGCGTCGCCCCCCCCCCCTTTCTCTTTGCCTAAAAAAGCCTAATACAGAAATGCATTAAATGAATTAATACAATTATTAGATATTTTCTTGCAATCAAATTATACAACTATGCTAAAAATATTGTGGCTTTTTTGCTGTTTTTTAAAAGGACCTCTAAGCAATTCAAGATTAAAGAAACCCTCTCTCTGTAGTGTTATGATATATGAATAAATATCGGTCTGAAGATTCTAATGGCCATCTTCTAGCTCCCAGTTCTTTTGCTGTTTAATGCACATGTTTAGCCATGAAATGATGCTTAAAATAACCTGCTTCTTCTTTTAAAAAAAGGAAATTTAAAGATCTAACAGTTTCAGAGGAAAGCAAGGTCTCATTTCAGCACAGGGACATTTCACTAATGATAAGGGAAGACAATTGATTGTTATTGGCTGTAGGATCCATAGATGGGGAAACAAACTGAGAAACATTCAAAGTTTGGGAAATTTAACTTTTATGGTGTGATAATCTTTCAATGCTTGACACTGTTTGCCCATGGCTTCTGAAGAACAAATAAAAGTATCACACCCTAATAAGAATAACCTCTCATACTTTGCAGGCTCAAATCTGGCATTATGTAGAATAGATATTTATTTAATCCACAAGGCAGCAAGGAGAGGACTGGTTATCACCCTCCCTTCTCCTCAAGAAAACCAGGAATTGAGTAGAAGTGCAGAAAGGCCTTGAATTGTCCGACTGTGTCAGAGCATGCTCAGAACAGCAGCAGCCCACCTGCCAAGGCCCTGGCTTGCTTGAAGAAGCTTTCAGGAACTGCTCTTCTGGACCTCACTCTCCGCACCCCCACCCCGTACAGAGTGCAGGATGAAATTTTGACAGTCATTTATGAAGGATCTGGTGCTGGCTTTTTAAATATCCAGATATTTTATAGAAGCTGCAACATCACTTTCCTTCATGTCCAAGCTTCATTATCTTCTCTTTTGCAGCTTGGCTTCTAACGATGTATAGTAGTTAAAGAGAAATCAAGGACAATTAGGAATGCAGGACACACTTCTCTGTGAGGGTGGAGGGTGAACCCAGAGTTCTGCTTCAGAAGGGATAACGAGATGGAGTGTGTGTGTTTGTGTGTTCAAGATCACGGCCGTCAGTCAGTCTAAAGGCCTGCCTCTTCCCCACCACTCAACTTGTACATTTAGAAATTAATGTACAAAACAAAACAAACCTCCCAAGTCTCTACGATTCTCTTCTCTTAAGGAAACTGGCCCTGCAAGATTATTCCTGTGGCATCCTACGACTTGGCAGCCCTGAGTGCTCACTGGAAGGACAGATCCTGAAGCTGAGGCTCCAATACTTTGGCCACCTCGTGAGAAGAGAAGACTCCCTGGAAAAGACCCTGATGTTGGGAAAGACCGAGGGCACAAGGAGAAGGGGACAACAGAGGACGAGATGGTTGGACAGTGTTCTCGAAGCTACCAGCATGAGTTTGACCAAACTGCGGGAAGCAGTGGAAGACAGGAGTGCTTGGCATGCTGTGGTCCATGGAGTCACGAAGAGTCGGACACGACTAAACGACTAAACAACAACAACATCAACCTAAGGGTAAAATGTCATTTCTGCATATACGGTAAGTTCTAACTTAGATATTCCCATGAATCCATGATTTACTCCATCTGGTGTTCCAGAATTAACCTGATGGACCTCTGGAACCATACAGAGGGCTAGAAGGCATCCCATCTACCCTTCTGTGATAGTCCTATGGCTGACCCTTGCAAGCCCCATTGAAATGAATGGAGCCTGCACCACAGCAGGGCTTGGAGTTGAATCTTCACATTTCCTTCAGCCAAACTGGTGCACATAAGGTAGCCATAACATCCAAATTAGTAAGGCAGAATGAATTTGCAATAAAAAATGTGTATCAGCTTATGTTTATTTATAATACTATATCCACAGTAACCATAAGCTAGAATACCCTGGAGCCAAGCGATACACTTTTATAATGCCTGTGTCTTCATTAAGATTTCATCATCCACCTACACTAAAAAGCCTCTTCCTCCACTTTGTTATATCTGCTTTTACCCGGACCCTGTCCTTGCATTATTTTTTTAATCTCCAGTTCCCTACTTTACATGCACTCTCAAATTTTAAACAAGCAAAATTTGTGCATTAGTGTGTCCTTTTCATCTATGATTTATGAATGACAGGTTCCTTGGTGCAGCTTAATGGTATGAGAGGGAGACATTATTTTAAACATTAAAGTGAAAACCATTTGCAACTATGATAAGAGAGGTCTGTTGACATTAAAGTTTAAAATCTGCGCAAGGTAAAGGCGAGCCTCTGAGCCAACAGGTGAGGGCACACCAGGCGTGCCGGTTGTAAGGGAGTTTGTCCAACACATTAGCTGTCTCCCTTTCCTACTGTTTCACAACCTGTAGCATTCGGTGCATCACACAATCCATCAAGTCATGAGCAGAAACTGGAGTTTAATCACTCAAAAAGTACTTTAGAGTGCTGTGCAGAACATTCACTTAACAGAAGCTTTCTTTTATCTGTGGGATACTTTCCCCTTCCAATTATGTCAGCAAAATGTATTTTAGGAACACAAAAGGGTGGGTGTGGCTGTGCGTACGTGTGGGTTTGTTTGTCTCTCTATGCCAGGCATAGGCAAACTCCGGCCCTCCAGATGTTTGGGACTACAGTTCCCATCATCCCTAGCTAACAGGACCAGTGTTCAGGGATGATGGGAATTGTAGTCCCAAACATCTGGAGGGCCGGAGTTTGCCTATGCCTGGTCTATGTAGATCACATAATATATATATGATGTGTGTGAAAGAGAGAGGAAGAGAGATGAAGAGGAAGTAGTAGTAGTAGTAGTAATAATAATAATAATAATAATAATAATAATAATAATATTTTTGTACCCCATCCATTTGATTGGGTTTGCCCCAGCCTCTCTGGGCGGCTTCCAACAGAATACACAAAAACATAACAAAACATCAAACATCATCTCGATACAGGGCTGACTTCAGATGTCTATGGAAGGTCGTAAAATTGTTTATCTCTTCAATGTCTGAATACATATATACGATGTGCACCCCAAATCATAAAATGCTAAATGGTGTAATATCTGAGCTATTTGTTACATGATCTTCTGCTCTTATTTATATGCTCAAAACTGACTACTCTGCAAAAACCTCTGTCTGCCCTGGCTGCTCTGCCACTTTGCAGGAAGGCAGCCTTTAGATGCAGCACTATGTGCCCAGGGTTAACTGGGGAAAATTAAGAAACAAAGGAGAAGATCTCAATTCAGATTAACACCGGATGTTCCAGAGGAGGAGATCTCAATCCAGATTAACACCTGATGTTCCAGAGGCCTCTAACTGGCTGGATCCTTCTCTGCCCCACATCCACAGGGTGCAGGTGATCTCATGATATGGGTCCCTAATTTCCCTCCTGTTGCATTTAAGTTCATTCTTCTGTTGCCCCTCACTGTCCCTGACATTTAATCTGTCATCTTATTTCCAACTGTTTCCAGCTAAATTTTGGTACACGCTCACAAAAGGGACACAGTGTTTCTACATCCTCTGAATGTTCCCAAATGTTTTTATAAGTGGCTTTCATATTGTTTTGAAATGTATTTTTTTTAATGCGTCATTTTGACTTTTTGATGTTTCCTGCTCCGAGCCCCATTTAGGGGAAGAAATGTGATAATTAAAATATAAATGAATGAATGAAGGTGATGGCCTTCCCCAGATATTTATCTGTAGCTGCTAGTACTCAGAGTAAAGCTGATAATAAGGTTCCATTTATCTGTTTTGCTATATATTTCCTTCACGACTGTCATCATTGGGTTGTTGTTGTTTTTTTTAAATATAATTTAATCTAGTGGGCATTATGGTATATTATGACAACAGATTTCATACATGTACTACGTTTTATTTCTGGTGCTGTGATATTTTTATTGTATGTTTTAATAGATATTTCTGTCTCTCTCACACACACATAACTGTTTAATTGCGATTTTTTTTAAAAAAAATTGCTTCTTCCCAATGTTTTTCACTGTTTCTAGGCTTTATCATTCCATGCCAAACCACCTGGTGCCATGTGCTCTCACGACTCAGATTTTCTTCAATTTTTTTTATGTGTAGATACTATGAAATAAACTCAAATAATTTTTTTAAAATTTTTCATCCAAAATTGGGTGCAGGAGAATTTTTTTAAAATTTTGATTTTCACACAGTTCAGGCTAATGCAATTTCTGCGTGAGTATAGAAAAAACAAGGGATCCGAGACGTATTTTGTTTTTGTTAAATAATTAATAAAACTTTAAAAAAATATTTTATTACCATAAAAAACACCCTTCTTATTTTTAAAGCATAACAAGTTCATGGTTAGCCCATCCTACAAAAAAAGTATGTTACATATTGTTAGTTGTGGTTTGCGTGCTATGGCTTATCGAACCTACCAAGGTACAAAATGACTAAAATTCACTTAGAATGGTCAGTGACCCTTTTCTGTGGCACTCAATACCATATTTATACCTTATTTTGAAAGAGACCAATATTAGCTTTATTTTGATACCCAAATAAGCCCAATTGGTTGAAAAATAAGCGAATCAGGAGGTTTTTTTCCCCTAAACTGACACAGAAATGGCATTAACCTAAATCGTGCGAAAATCGAAATTTGTGAAAATTTCTCCTGCGCCCAATTTTGGACCAAAAAAATCTTTGAAAATGTGAAAAATTTAAGGTTAGATTGTTAAGATAAATTATAGAACAAAAATTGGGTAAGATGGGAAGAATTTGCTGAAATAGTTAATTGTAATAGAATACAAAAAAGGGAGGTGTGAGGAGGTCGATGAACCAAATTAATGAAAGGTAAAGATATGGAATATTGGATGTGTGTGTTTAATGTATTTTTTTTTTCATTTTTCTCTTTTTTTCCTTTTTTTCGTATTGTTATAGTGTGTTTTTTATTGTAACTGTAATGTATGTTTTGTTAAATTTATATTGTTTCCTTTTCCTTCTTTTTCTTTTTTCTGTAATTTCCAAACCTCTAATAAACATTTTTTTAAAAAAAACAAAACAAAAAATCTTTGAAAATGAATTTGAGGTTATCTCATGGGTATCTACACAGAAAATGTTTTTGAAGAAAATCTGAGACGTGAGAGCACGGTCGAGTACAGTCCGGAACCCCAGACGCTCAATGAAAGGGACGCTCGACAAAGCGCCACTCTGCGCATGCGCAAAGTGCAATTTAGCGCTTCTGCACATGTGGCAAACCCGGAAGTAACCCATTCCGGTACTTCCGGGTTTGCTGCGGACGTTCGACGAAATGGACCCTAAATGGGGCGGACTCAAAACGAGGTACGACTGTATTGAAATCAGGACATTTTATGTGGGATGACCCTAATAGCTGACCCTCTTGTGTATGCACAGTGTGTGGGGAGGGGGCAAATACGACCCAGGAACAGAGAGGCAACACTGTCAGGGAACTGCCATCGGAACAGGGAAAGGAGATAGAGGAGCCGTTGGGATACAGGGATCCTCCGAAAGTCTTGCGAAGCAGTTCCTCTTCCTGCAGTGGGGAGAGCCACGCCTCCAGTGGGGAAGAGGGGGAGGGACCAGGGGATGCTGCTGGGAGCCCCAGCACTGCTCCTGGTCAAGCCGGCCAGGAGGGAAGCACGCCTCTTCCGTTGCCCACCTTGCGCAGAGGGGTAAAGCACAAAGAAGGGAGAAAAAGGCTGGGGTGTTAGAAATCAAGCCTTTATCAGGAGAAACTGGCAACTCTCCCAGGCACCCGGCTTGGTCTCCTGTTGACCTCCGTGTCTGCTTTCCCGGCAAGATCCAGGCAGAGGTCGCGATAGGCGATCCTTCTCAGCGTGAGAAGAACACACACCCTCTTTCCTGCCCCCCCGGCAGGGGAAAGAGATAGACAGAAAATGTATTTACATGCCTTTATTTCTGTCTTTGCAGCGTTACAAAAAACATGACTGCTCTCTTCAAACTCCAGCAGTCAAGAGAGCAAACACTTCCTGTACAGCTCATATTACACTCTGAGCTAATTCTGGTGCCCTCTGTTTCCCACGGACAGTCCCAACATCATGTGATGTTTTCGAGCAAGCAGCTCCCAGCAGCATTGTTTCTATATCGTAACATGGGGGTGACAAAGTTCTTATGTTGGGGACAAAACCAGAAAAAGCCACTCCCGGATTCTGCTAGCGATTGAGGCAGACATAAACTTAGGGGTTCCGCCCTGTAAATAGTTTTTGCACCAAATAAAACCTGTAAAAGACAGGTTGGAGTCCTGTCTTAAGCAACCACCCCTGCCATCTGACACAACACATTTCAACTGCAAGAGAGCAGGGAAAGAAATGTTCTGCACCCAGAATGGCACTGACAGGGAGGTGGAGAGGGGATGATGGTCTCTGCTCCAGACTCCTGTGGTGTGGATGTAACAATGGAGGTGCAGTGTAAGCACTGCGGCCCGTTTTGTCGCCTTGCCCTGCCTGATTGGAGCAAGATTTTGCCAAAATCTTCTGCATTGGCATGGGAGGTGGCAGGGCAGGTGGGGCACCCAAGGAGCTGCTGCCAGCTGAGGCAGCCGCCTCAGCCTGCCTATGAGCTGACTTGCTTCTTGCATATTAAGGTCACAAAAAACCTTCTTCGAGGTAAGGAATTTTCCACCCAAAACACATAAGGCACACCAACATAATTAGGAAGGCTAATACTCAACTGGTCTTAACCAATAGGTCTGAACTAAACTTGAGCTATAACATGTGCTGTTAGAGTTTCAGTGGCCCAAAGGAATGGAAGTAATGAATTTCCTTTTTGAATTCCAGATACTGTTTTTGTATTTGCAAAAGTTTGGTGTGTCAAAACCGACCAACGAAATGAATTTCCAATGTCTCTGTCAGGTATCTCAGTCAACTACTGTAAATCTGAATTCCTCTTAAAAAAATTACGACCTAAAACTGAAAAATTAATTTATTTTATGTCTAAAATTACAATATGTGCCAAAATAATTGAATATTTAAAAATTCATATGTTTGCATTTATATGCAAATTTATTTTAAATGAATTATAATCCAGTTACACGGAAATTAGAAACATACTTTAAAACATGCAAAAAACCAACAATCTCTCAATTTTGAGGAGAACAGCTACAATTCAAATGTTGTTTCCAGCAAGTTTTCTATTTTTATTTCAAACTTTACAAATCCTCCTTTCTGATAATTTTTTGAATAAATGGCAATTTACAGTAGTGGATTTTATTCTGTCCCTAAAAAAAGAAGAAGCTAGACTAAATTAATCCTTTTGTTCCACAGAGCTCAACCTGATGATGAGTTATACCATATATATAATTTATATAAATTATAAATATATAATTTATATTCTGCCCTATATCCAGAGGTCTCAGGGCGGCTCACAGAACAAAACCAGAACACAAATCCACAAAATATATAATCAAAATAAAAACAACACTACAACAAAATAAAAACTACTCTGTACCCTATAATCAATGGGGGACCAAATTAACACTGGGTAGACACTGAAATCAGACTTTCTAAACATCTCTTGTTACAAGCTCTTCCATTTAAGAACTTTAAACCAAATCTACTGAACTCAGTCTACGTGCCTATTTTATAGTTTTGTTTTTCATCCTTTAATTGCCTTCTGTTGTTGTGATTGTTCACTCAGTTTTATATACATTATAAAATGAAACAATAAAAAAAAACCGGGAAAAGGAAGTGGAATTTCCAATGCGATTTACCTTGTAGATTTTGCAACGGCAAGGTCATGATGCCTCCTGCTGCAGCTGCAGCCACCAGCCCTTGGATGTTGGTGAGATTAGCGGTAGGCAAAGTCAAGACCAGTCCTTGCTGGCCCCCCAGCTGACCCGCCATGTTGAAAGGAATAAGGATAGGTTGATTCAGTGCTGGCGTGCCTCCTGGCATCACCCCTGCGACAGCTGAGGCTAGCTGCTGCGCCGTCAGTAGTGGCTGAAAGGAGACGTAATGATCATATTTTAACATATTACAAAATAAAGGCATAACAGCACGGCTGCAGTGGTTTCACTAGAGCAGCCTCCCCCCAAACTGGTGCCTTCCAGATGTTGTTGGACAACTCCCATCAGCCTCAGCCAGCACAGCCAACCTTCAGGTATGACCGGAGTTGCATGTTGAGATCTCCAAGACACCCCCCAGTAAAACACAATTGACACTTGATTTTAGTTTAAGGTTTTTGGCATAATTTTGGCCACAACTTTATTAAAATTACAAACAATGTGAGTGGTTGCTTAGGCATTGGTTGCGACTATCTGACCCCGCATGGGGACAGACTACATTCGCACGCTTGCAAAAGTCAGAAAGGGAAAACATTTTGGGGAGAGAGAGACGGGACTGGGTACCATGCCTCACCTCCCCCCAAATGCTCCCAGGGGCTCTTGCATGGCCCTAGCCCCTTGACAGGTGTTCGGACAAAAGCATGGCAAGCCCCTGGATTCCTTTAACGGAATTCCTTTGCAGCAGTAGCATTGTGGAGGGTCAGGCACAGCCAATCCATGCCCCTCCACCAACCAATCTCTAAACCCATGCCTAACCGCAACCTTACAAGTTGTGACAATTTGCTACGCAGTAGGCAAAAACCAAATGGCACCAGCCAAATGGACAAAATCCTACCGGGCCCCTGCCCCCAAAGCAGACGACCCCATGACAGGCATAGTAAGGTCAATGCGAACAACCTGAAAATAGGGAGGGAGGGTGATCCAATGTGCGCAGCGAAAAGAGAAAGCTCAGCGCTGCATGCAGGGTATTTAAAGGCTATGGCTGTCAATCACAAAATGGCAACATTCAAATCTCCCCAGCAACAGAAAGCACGTGTTAATGGTGGCCAAAGCAACAATGGGTGTCTTGCTAGCCCCCACCGCAACACGTGCTCTCCATGAAGGAGAACATGCTTTGTAGTCTAAAAGCTCTGGTGGACACCATGTTGTGTAAGCCTGTGACTTACTTCTGATTTGTTTTAGATTTCTGACTACAATCACGGGGCGTGGGGCGTGTGTACTAGGCCAGCAGCATTTAGAAATGCTGGATTATTTAGATCAGGCACGTCCAACTCCCAAGAGACTGCAATCTACTCATAGTATAAAAAGACCGGCTGTGATCTACCCACTGTCATTGTCAAGAGTTGTCGAGTTTTTTTTAGGGGAGGGTTGGCCAAAGGCAATCACTAAACTTCAAACCTGGGACACCCAAGCGATTTACTGGTAGATCACGATCTACCTGTTGGACATGCCTGATTTAGATTAACTAGTTAAAAACACTTTTAATTGACTGAAAAGGTGTCCCAATCAGCCAGCAGTTGTGGATACAGATATAGATACAGACATTCTTCTTCTATAAAAAATATAGCTGGCAAGTGCCTTCTCAAAAGAGGCATTCTCTCTTGCCTCCTACAATAAATTTATGTGCCATCTAAAAACAAAGGAAAAAATGCTTCTGGCATCAGAAACATTGTTTTTACCCATATGCAAGTTTCGCTGATTAATCAACTAAAAGTAATATGAACAATCAAGTTCAATTGATAAATTTGCAGCGAGTTTATATAATAATTTATGAAAGGAAAAAATCAGTGCCTGAGAGCTTTCTCAGGTAAAGCTTTCTAGAGAAGGTGTTGCTGCACTACCACTTTAATGCCCAAACAGGCTTCCAAGTAAATATTTTGTACTCCATGTGGTCATTGGCCAAATGGGAGCCCCTGGTGGTCTAGGTTTGCCCCGCAGGCCAGAGAGGTTCCAAACCGCTGCTGAAAACACTTACTGTAGGTACCCAATAATATTTTAAAATGCAGTAGCTATTTGCCAAATTTGGTGATAATTAAAGCCTTTGTTTAAGATTTGTAAATCACTTTTCAAACAAAATGCTTCCCAAAGCCGTTTAGAAAAAGGTACACATCCAGCATACCAGTAAACCATACATGACCTACCAACCAAAAATAAGTTTGTTGGCCTGGTTTTTTATACTAACATTCCTTCAATCATATTCTCAAGGTGGTTTTCAAAAGAACAAAGCAATTAAAATGTAAATACAGGGCTGTTCTTTGTGTTTGCTTTTTGCAGAGGTATTCTGCGACAGTAATAGTGGAATAATAGGGCATTAGTAGAGGATTTGTACTGAACATCATTCCACTTTATTAGTTGCTTCCCCAGTATGAGCACATTATGGCCACTTAAGAGGGCCGCTCCTGCACTGCTGTGCAACAGAAGTGGCCCAGAAAATAAATTGGAACATCTGTGGCATAAACAGTTGCAGGATTTCAGCAGGAAATTACAGGACTCGTATTTATTGGAAACAAAGAAGTATGTCCGCTCCTAAACATTTGCAGGTGCAAACGGTACTAAAAGTGAGATCATATTTAACTGTCCCAATACAAATCATCACCAAAGCACAACAAAAAGGACATCTGGATGGACCGACTGTTGTTGCGTAGACAAAATATAACTAAATTTGTACCCCCCAAAAAAGCTCGGGAGGTCAATCTATAACCCTCATGGAGTTGTTGCTCCACATATACTTTTATACTGTGAAGAGCCCTGAGATCTACAGATGAAGGCCGGCATACAAATTTAATAAATAAAAATAATATAGGTCTGATTTCTGGCAGTGAGGGCTGCTCTACAGGCTGCCCCTTCCCGTGAGTAAGCAGATCTGTTCAGAGATCAGAGGAAGTGTGTTCCTCTTTGCTGCTCTTAGTCTCTCTTTAGGAAAAATATACTCTGCTCCTTTACACTCACAAACGCTGATTTGTTGATTTCCTCTAAATTCTTTCCAGTTTCACATCCATAGCATATACTAGACCAGGTCGGGTAATATGGAACCCACCTGTGCTCTGAGCTGCACCATCTAGAATATAAGTATTGGTTGCTCTTGAAAGGACGCCTCGATCAAACCCAATCACCAAACATTTCCTAAGAAACAAAGCCAAACAACTCTTTTGAGCTGTTAGCCCCCAGGGGGCAGATCTGCAAAAGCTGCCAACTATAGTTCTGGGGGGTGTTACTCTGACTGGCTTTGGCCCTTCCAGGTCATAGACAGAGGTCTCGAGCATCACATGCAACTTGATGGTTTTTGTAAAAAAATAAATCAACGACGCCAAGCATTGAATGTGGGACCTTCTGTATGCACAGTCTGTGTTGTACCATTGAGCCTAGGACCCTCCCCAAATATGTAAAGCTTCATGAATCTGCATGTAATCTTTGTGCAGGGGTCATGCTAAAATTGCTGCATAGTTCAAATTTTAATACAAGTGCTGCCAAAGCAAACACAAATTCTCAGCACCTTTGTCAGACTAAAGCTCGAAGGGTTCTTAGGAGGAACTGGTGGCAGTTCAAATAGCACCAGCTAATTTAATTCTCCTGTGGAGATATGCTCAGAAACTGGGGGCCGGAATGTCTGCCAGCTCTTCCCTAGCAGCCTGGCTCAGTCACTTTGTAAACAGAAACCCTTCAAATTTTTACTTAGAATTACAGCACAATCCACATAAATACTTGTTGGCTCCCAACTAGGATAAACGTAATTTGAAACAAGGTCTGTGTGCAACACACACAACTGTCAAACCCAAACTGTTGAATCAAACTTACATTAAAAGTCCATTTAGCAGTTTCACATCAACTCAGGCTGTATTTAAAGCAGAAGACTGATGTGAGGCTCCAGTAACTTAAATTAAGGAGCAAAATTCCCTAGCCCAAATCTGAAATTTGGCTTGAAAACTGTACATAGATGAATAAACTTTCTCACGCATGCACATACACACACATTTTAAAAATGTTAATTGCTAAGCATACATTTCAAACAACAGCATGCAGCCAAATCATTCTACTTTATCCATTTAGCTGATTGTTAATATTTGCTTTCAGAAAAGCAAATTTTATTTCGAGTCAATGAGAGAAACTGACCTGGGGCCCAACAGGGAACGCTGGATGGGACTGACTGGGTTGGTGCTGATCAGATGTGCTTGTATCAGACAGTGCTGTGTTTCCTCTGGCTCCTGGAATTCAAAGAAAAAGCTCTACCTTAATATCTAGCCTGGGGACTAGCACATTACATTTTGCTGTGATGTCACATAGCATCAAGCTGAAAATGATATGCTAAAGCGGTTTATCAGTAACTCAAGCGCTCAAATCACTTATCAGCTGCATAAATTATGCTAACATTCATTCAGGCCAGCCTACTCACTCGGAGGGAGACACGGAAATCTGACAGCAGTGAAACTGAAGCCATCATCAACACAGCTAATGTGGATTGCATTATACATCCATTTACATAAAAAAAAAAATCGCACAAGCTCTCTGCAGGGGAAAGAGCCTTTTTTTTTTAATGCTAAAGTGAGCACCAGCTATCCTAATTTCATAGAGCAAGAATTAACTGGGCCAAAGTAAAGTGACTTCTACTGTTTATCTCTGTGAAAGAGTAAAATATCTGTAAAATACCACGGTGCAAACTAGTGGATCCAAGGCAATTGGACTTTGCACAGATGAAGAGTGAGGGCTTGGGGCTAAGAGTCAGCCTAGGCTCTACAAATTTCACAGAACAAGAGACTAGAGGTACTACTTGAGACTAGAGGTAAAGGGTATTTTAAAATTTGTTTTAATGCTCCTCCACATAAATGCCCCAACAGGTAGACAATAGAGGAGCATAACAGAAAGAGGGCTAGATTACACTTTCTTACTACATGCAATGTACCATTCATTTGGGGAAGTGTTTCAATTAAGTTACCGTATTTTTCGCTCTATAAGACGCATCAGACCACAAGATGCACCTAGCTTTTGGAGGAGGAAAACAAGAAAAAAACTATTCTGAATCTCAGAAGCCAGAACAGCAAGCGGGATCGCTGCGCAGTGAAAGCAGTGATCCCTCTTGCTGCTCTGGCTTCTGGGATAGCTGCGCAGCCTGCATTCGCTCCATAAGACGCGCACACATTTCCCCTTACTTTTTAGGAGGGAAAAGGTGAGTCTTATAGAGCAAAAAATACGGTACTTCGCTGGCAGCAGGACTCATTGCCATGCCACCTCAACTGACTAGTATTCTCTGCACAGATTGCAGAATAGTTTTAAGCAGGGCCAGCCCAAGACATTGGGGCACCTGAGGCAAGCCACAAAATAGCACTGACACCCCCCCTTCCCTGCCACCAGAGAAGAAGGGGTGAGTAATGATCTACATCAGGGAAAATGGTGGGGGGACACGACACACTGAATCAACCCAATGGAATCAAAGGTCTTGGGGGGGAGGGTCAGCTCTGAATTGTGGTGGGCAGGTGTACCACTGTAGAGGCGTCATTGCCTTCAAGGAGTGCACAGCCACAGCCACGGGCACCCCAGCAGCAACAGCAGATGATGCATTCCTGGGAGGCCAGATCTGCCGCCTCATGGAAACTGGCACCCGAGGCAGTTGCCTCACCTTGCCTCCTGGGTGGGCCGGCCCTGCTTCTAAGAGACTTGGAACCAAATCCTCGCTCTGGAACAGACTGCCCCAGTTCTCTCCAAATGCTTTGGACTACAACTCCTATCATTCCCAGCCTGTATGCCTAAAAGGTAAAGGACCCCTGACAATTAAGTCCAGTCGTGAACGACTCTGGGGTTGTGGCGCTCATCTCGCTTTACAGGCCAAGGGAGCCGGTGTTTGTCCGCTTCCGCAGACAGTTTTTCCAGGTCATGTGGCCAGCATGACTAAGCCGCTTCTGGCGAAACCAGAGCAGTGCACAGAAACAGCATTTACCTTCCCACCGGGGTGGTACCTATTTACAGTGGTACCTCGGGTTAAGCATTTAATTCGTTCCGGAGGTCCGTACTTAACCTGAAACTGTTCTTAACTTGAAGCACCACTTTAGCAAATGGGGCCTCCCACTGCTGCTGCACCACCGGAGCACAATTTCTGTTCTCATCCTGAAGCAAAGTTCTTAACCTGAAGCACTATTTCTGGGTCTGTAACCTGAAGCGTATGTAACCTGAAGCGTATGTAACCTGAAGTACCGCTGTATCTACTTGCACTGAGTGCTTCCTAAGTGCTACGTTGGCAGGAGCAGGGACCGTACAACGGGAGCTCACCCTGCTGCGGGGATTCGAACCGCTGACCTTCCGATTGGCAAGCCCTAGGTTCAGTGGTTTAGACCACAGCGCCACCCGCATCCCCAGGCAGTATGCTTGGAGGGTGCCAATCAGGACACTTGGAGGGTATGAAATAGTTACCTGCATGCCACCAAGTTCCTGAAAGAAGACCTATGCAAGCAAGAAGCTGGGCCTCAGCCTGCTGTAGCTGGCCGTGGTGCTGATCAGCTGAGAACTCCCCACCTCAACACCTAGGAGTGCTATTGCCAATCAATCTGACCAGAGCCATACTTCCTCTAGCAACTAAATTGGGGTAGGAATATGTACCCATCTGTCAATGCAGTTCAATATCCACTTAGAGATACATGCACAAAAGCCTACTTCCAACTTCTTATACCTCAATAAGTAGTGTGCATTATTTCTGCAGGTGAATGGCTATTGGTAGCAAATAAAAATAAAAAAACGAATCAATGAAGCAGGAATCATAGCAGAATCATAGCACTGTAGAGTTGGAAGGGACCCTATGCAGCTGGTCCATACAGGGATCGAACCTGCAACCTTGGCGTTATCAGCACCGTGGTCTAACCAACTGAGCCTGCCTGTTTATTGCTTCTGGGGCATATGGCAAAGAAGCATCAGGAACACAGGTGCCTGTGTATTTCAGCAACAATTTTTAGGATTTCTGCCAGACAGTTTGGTGTAGATTTTGTTTTCTGTGGTTTTACTGATGGCTATAGAAATGGAATTCTAACTCAACCTTAATCAGATCCTCTCATCCCACCCCACGTTTGTCCTATGAATAGCAAGTGCAAGGCAATTCAGAACTATTTTATTGCCACGCCATGGTCTGTGAAGGGAAAAAAAGGGATCTGATTCTGCCATACTTATAAATTTTAAAGAAGGTATTATCTGCTCATTTAAAACAAATTCTTCTATATATTCTCCAAGGGGACAGACTTATAAATAATGTAAATGTGGAAGAAATACATCACCACATTAAGGTACAAATAAAACAGACTGCTACATATTATTCAATTGACTTCTATCTCTATAGCAATGTGTCAATCTTAACAATATTTTATATGGAGATTAAGCAATAAATGCAGAGAATCATTAGGCAGAAACCTGGGAATCTTATTAATTTGTAATTTTAAAAAAACCACAAAAGGAAGTCAGAGAGGCACATTGGTTTGGGAATACTTACAAGTGTTGTATTGAAATTCTTACATTGATTTAGAACAGGTTAATAATAAAAGCATGTTGATGTTTCTATAAAATGAACAGAGCCAGCATTGATATCACATTTAATGTTCTTCCTCTCTTTAAAAAAGAAGTTTTTAAATGTATATGAACTCCAGCAGTTGGCTATTACATTTTTGTTTAGGACGTACAGTCATCAGAACATTAATTTTAAAATAAAACTAGTGCAATTGTACATTACAGTTCAGGAGAAGGGGAGCACACAGTAACCAAAGAACAAACAGGTAAAGCCAAAATTCCACCCAGGATTAAGGGCAATAGCTTAATAGAGAAAAAAGGCATAGTCTTATTGGTATTTGCCACTTAGGAAAAAAAAGTAACACAAAGTAGAAATAGTAATACAGTGGTGCCTCGCAAGACGAAATTAATTCGTTCCGCGAGTTTTTTCGTTGTACGAGTTTTTTCGTCTTGCGAAGCACCACTGCATTTAAACACTAACAACGGCGGGGGGGGGGGAGAAGCAGGACAGCTGCCGCAGCCGGTACCTCAGACTCACCCGCGCGTTGTGGCCACCGCGCGATGCGGCTGCTGGAGGGCGGCGGGGCTCTCTGAGGGGAGCGCGCGAAGGGGGTGCGCAGCGGCGCGAGGCAGCCGGAAGGTCGGCCATCAGCCGGAAGGTGGGAGGGAGCCGGAGGAGCGGGGAAGTGAGCGTGCGTGCGTGCAGTGACTGTCGCCATGACACAAGAGGCAGGGCTGTTTCATCTAGCGAAGCAAGCCCTTAGGAAAATCCGTCTTGCGAAGCACCTCAGAAAACGAAAAACCCTTTCGTCTAGCGAATTTTTCGTCTTCTGAGGCATTCGTCTTGCGGGGTACCACTGTACATGCAACCTCTTTACATGGCTTACATATGTTGTGGCAATTTCAACAAATTCATATCCAGATTGCTCAGGTTATGTCTGTCAAAGTGCGCGCTGATGTGGTTCAGTGGCTAAGAAAATGAATTGCAAGTCATACAATTCCCTTTTTTGCTTCTGCCATGTTCTCAGTAGAGTCCTCTTCATACAATCTTTGCACATGCACAGAATATGTATGGGGGTGGGGGGTGGGGGGAGACATGGAATCCCACCAGGAAGCCCCACCATATGTAAATTTGATTTGTGGGATCACCAGTCTCATATAACCAACATGCTTAAGTCTAATTAAGGCATGAAGGGGTTAAAGCCATAGAGTAAGCTGTCCTGTCAGGCTTACCTAGGTCACTCCCCCTCACCTTGGGAGAAAATAGGTAATCAAGCTTATTGTTGTACCTCAGTCTACCTGAAAAACTCAGTGTGTAAAGAGGTCTGAGATGGCTGCTCTAAGCTCAGACTACATGGCGCTTTCAAGTGTTCTTATACCAATAATTTAGAAACTTTCACCCCTGCAATGAAGCCAAGTTTTACTGCCTGTGTTTTCTTACTGATGTATGGAAAAGCTCATGAACTTGACCTTTGGAGATTTTGTAAGTAAACCATTTTTAACTTACCAAATGTGTGGTCTTTTTCTATGCTAGGGGAAGAGAAGAATACTTTGCAACTTGCAAGGGCATATTTTAAAGGTCTAATAGCCTATATTTCCACGCTTTACTTTGCTGCACATTTTATTATTTAAAATCTCTGCTGGGGTTCTCTCACCAACCAGTACTTGCCCCAAACCTGGATCTTGGTATCCAGGAATTCTTTTATACCTGTTTGTTCATTGCCAACCAACACAATTGACAGTCAGAACTTCTTGTGTTTAAATACTGCATAGCCAAATTCTCTCCACATCATCTTAAACCTTCAAAAGATGAGTAGTATTGGAGGTAGGCGTCACTCCTCACTGCTCATGTAATGACAATATTCTCCACCTTGCTTCTCTGCTGCTTTCACCCTAAGGATTTGCCTAATTATGTGTTTACTGTATTTCATGTGATGATCACCAGTTTGAAATTGGCAACTTTCATCATATTTTATATGAGTGTCCATCAAGAAGGACACTGACAAACTGACAAACTGACAAACTGGAACGTGTCCAGAGGAGGGCAACCAAAATGGTCAAAGGCCTGGAAACGATGCCTTATGAGGAACGGCTAAGGGAGCTGGGCATGTTTAGCCTGGAGAAGAGGAGGTTAAGGGGTGAGATGATAGCCATGTTCAAATATATAAAAGGATGTCACATAGAGGAGGGAGAAAGGTTGTTTTCTGCTGCTCCAGAGAAGTGGACACAGAGCAATGGATCCAAACTACAAGAAAGAAGATTCCACCTAAACATTAGGAAGAACGTCCTGACAGTAAGAGCTGCTCGACAGTGGAATTTGCTGCCAAGGAGTGTGGTGGAGTCTCCTTCTTTGGAGGTCTTTAAGCAGAGGCTTGACAACCATATGTCAGGAGTGCTCTGATGGTGTTTCCTGCTTGGCAGGGGGTTGGACTCGATGGCCCTTGTGGTCTCTTCCAACTCTATGATTCTATGATTCTATGATCTGTCTAAAAGTAATGGGCCAGTCCATACTAGTTCATGGCGCCCTTCAGATGTTAAGCACTACTACAACTCCTACAATTGGCCATGCTGGCTCAGGCTGATTGGAACTGTAGTCCATGGCATCTGGAGGGCAGCACATTTCCCTTCCTTTCTTGATCACTGAGACATCAGGTGATGGCTTTCAAAAGTTATTGAGCCATCAGAAATCAAGCCCCACATGCAGAGCCGTCATGTGACTTCTTCCTTTAAACCCAGGGTTCATTAGCTGTGAACCATCAAGTGTCAAACAGTGAAGCAATGCACATGGTTGTCTAACTTGTCTAACTCTGTATTTCTTAGCACATTGCAAAAAAAATTACCTAGTTCCTTACCGAACCTAAAGCACCCGCCCCCCCCCCGCAGTGAATTGAAAAATGACTTATTTTATTGTTTAACAGAATATAAACAAATCATTTATTTGGAAGAAAGCAAATAATGTAGAACACCATTTTCAGTGCTTGTACAAATAAATTACTGTCAGACCTTAACTATCTATAATATTAGTTCCAGTAATTTACAAAGTGTGTCCATTTTTCAACAGTTCTAGTTTTCTGGTTATTATTACACCTTTTATGTAACCCACCCATTGGTTAATTTGTCTATCTCTGTGACCTCTAAACACATCAATAACCCACACTGTCATGAGTTGTTGATTATTCCATTTATGAACCCTCGTAATTTTTGCTAACATTAATAGATTCATAATTAGCGATTTTATGAACATCTGATTTTTTAAAAATAATAATCCAATGAAATAAAAACAGCAAAGGTCTTAATTCCGATCCTAACCTTGCAATTTCTGATATTGTGGTCCTTACATTTCTGAGCACAATTCAAAGTGTTGGTGCTGACCTTTAAAGCCCTAAACGGCCTTGGTCCAGTATACCTGAAGGAGCGTCTCCACACCCATCGTCCAGCCCAGACACTGAGGTCCAGCACCGAGGGCCTTCTGGCGATTCCCTCCCTGCGAGAAGTGAGGTTACAGGGAACCAGGCAGAGGGTCTTCCTGGTAGTGGCACCCACCCTGTGGAACGTCCTCCCATCAGATGTCAAGGGAATAAACAACTATCTGACTTTTAGAAGACATCTGAAGGCAGCCCTGTTTAGGGAAGTTTTTAATGTTTGAAGTTTTATACTGTTTTTAGTTTTCTGTTGGGAGACGCCCAGAGCGTCTGGGGAAACGCAGCCAGATGGACGGGGTATAATAATAATAATAATAATAATAATAGTTTCCAATAATCATGTGCCACCTGGCATGCCCACCACATATGAAGTAGACAATGAGATGCACATAACCAACATTTGTGGCTCTGTGGAACGAACAACCCCAACTGAGATATATCTCACTCCAACTTTGTCTTCTTTCAGACAACAGGTAAAAACCCATCTTTTTCACCAAACTTTCAGTGACAAATTAAAAGTCATTTTATGTGTTTTAATTATGCTATGTATGGAATTTGTTGGAATTATGTTAATACTTTTGTTTGTTACATGTTATGTTTTTATATAATTTAATATAGGATCAATTTCAATGGGATTACTCTGAGCATGGCTTTGTTAACTGTCCTTTTAAGTCTAGATCCAATTGTACATTTTTCTTAAATTTTAAAATATTTTTGTCCCATCCTTCCTTGATTCGCACCCAAGGCTGTTTATGCAACAAATAAGTTACCAATTATACCATGTGAATTCAATAACAATAACATTTCTATTATGTCATCGATGATCTATTCTGTCATATATGATCTAGTTGCAGGGGGTTGGACTAGATGATTCTGGGGTCCCTTTGAACTCCAAAATCCTACAATTCGATTATTCTAATAATAATAATAATAAAAATCAAGGAAGCCAAACAAACAGAACCACCAGCAGCAAAAAAAAAGCAGTAGGCTAAGATAATGCTCAACCAAACATCCTTTTAAAGACAATGTACCATAAATGAGAAGTTCTTGCCTCCATTTCACATCTGTCTAATCTCTAAAATTAATCATATGTGATGACCAGATTTACACAGAAGAAGGCAATCCTTCTTCTGGGTTCAGATGTTCAAGGTGTTAATGCCAAAACCAGAACTCTGAACTGTTCTCAGAAACAGCTATGATAAAATTCCAACAAGCAATTTGGGGGGAGGATTCAGAACAAGAGTCTTGAATATATTCAAGAGCTTTAAAAACGAACTTATTTTTAAAGCATGTGCTTTGGATACTTTTTGTACCTCACAATTATAACCAGAGACACAGCTGCTACGAAGGCAGAATTAATAATATGTGGGACCCTGCATACATTCTGCTTTTCACAGAGGTATTTTAGCATGAAATTTTGCATAACCTTAAATGGCTGCACTTCCCGTTGCACAATATTCAAGAGGACTCTGGTTTGAAACTCAGCATCTGATTTGTCCAGCTCTTTTTCCAAGCCACTTTAGCAATGCCTGGGAAACAGCATACCATTTCATGTGTATGAATGAGGCTTTACACAGCCTCAATATGAGATTATTCATGCTGGCTTTCCAGGATCAAAGAGGGATGTATCCTCCTGACACCCATATCTCTTTTACTCAAGCACTTGTACTTCACTTAGCCTCATAGGCCCTCCTCCTAAGCTACCCGCCGTATAGGAATTGCACCAGAAACAGGTTTTGCTTGAAAACCAGAAGAATGGCCAGAAGAAGAATTGTGAGTTAAGAACCAAGAAAATGCAGCAAAGCAAGAATTTCAAACTGGCTGGGAGCTCCATTGCATCCAGCACTCCTGGTGAAAATTTATTCTCTGCCATTTATTACTGTCTGTGAGAGCATAGGTGGAAACACCCAAGAATGAAAACCACAGCCACAAAACATTCAGATAAGGCCATGATTCTTTGTTTACTTGCAGTGCTCTCTATATGAGCCAAACGGGAGGAGGAAAACTCTGATCCTAAAACTCTGCTGCCTTGTGGGATATCTTTGGGAGAAGAAAAGGCTAAGTAAACCCTACACAGATCTAGAGTCTAAAACGGTTGGCTGGTGCTTTGTATACCTCCTTCCAGCAATTCCTGCAGACAAGCTAGTGCCAAGTGTATTGCTCTGCTTTCCCTTTAACAACATCAGTGAGGCTGAGAAGGGGGTCTTGTCCTCTGGCTACCCCCCAGAGGTGCACTCCATTGTCTCTCAACAGATGCCAGCAATGGAAACTACAATAATAGTGACTATTATTTGGTACTTAAAAAGGAAAAGGACGCCTGACAGTTAAGTCCAGTCGTGAATGACTCTGGGGTTGCGGCGCTCGTCTCGCTTTACTGGCCGAGGGAGCCGGCATTTGTCCACAGACAGTTTTTCCAGGTCATGTGGCCAGCATGACTAAGCTGCTTCTGGCAAAACCAGAGCAGCATACGGAAATGCCATTTATCGACACCTGTTTATCTACTTGCACTTTGACGTGCTTTCAAACTGCTAGGTTGGCAGGAGCAGGGACCAAGCAACGGTTGCTCACCCCGTCACGGGGATTCGAACCGCCGACCTTCTGATCGGCAAGCCCTAGGCTCAGTGGTTTACACAACAGTGCCACCCGCGTCCCCTATTTGCTACTTAGACATCAACAGTTGAAGCCTCAAATTTGTTGCTGTCCACTCTTCCTGAGCAAAGAAACCCCTCTACAGCTGCTTGATCAAGTCATAGCCACCACTATGGGCTGCTTTGACTTATTCTGGCTGCTTATATATGAAACTGCTTGGAGTGGTCATTCAGAGTTTTGGAGCAAGTTGGCATCAATAGGCTAATGACACTCAGCTGTATTTCTCCCTAACACCTGAATGTTAGGAAGAATGGAGAGGCCAACCAGTGCTTGGACGCAGCAGCAAGATGGATGAGAAAGAACAAGCTGAGTTGAATCCTAGCAAGAGAGAGGCACTGTGGGTAAATGGTTGCCATGTCTGAGAACTTCTGGATGGGGTTGTCAGACCCCTAAAGGAGAATGTTCTCTATCTGAGAGGGTTCTGGATCCAGCTTTGTCACAGGAGGCCAAGGTAGCTTCAGCAACAAGAAGTACCTTTCACCTGCCGGTACATCAGCTGCGACCATTCCTGGACCAGGAAAACTTGGCCATAGTAATTCATGCATTGGCTGCACCCCCCCCCCCAGCATGCCAGTGCAATGTGCATCGCAATACAGCTCCACTCCATCTCTCTTCTATTTAGAGGCTGATGCAAGACTTACATTCATACATCCATTCTGAGCACAGGGGAAACGAAGGAGAGCTATTCTCGGGATGATCCTGTATGCTAGACATTATCAAATTAAAATGTCCCTGAATGCAAAAAGCATTCAACAAACTAGATTCAATCTTTACTGGTTGGAAACTAAACAGGACCCTCTACTTTTATCATTGAGGCCAATCCCAGCTTCCTGGCAATTTGAACTACGTGATACACATTTTTGTCACATTCACACTTAACACTTTTAGGTGTTCAGCAACCCCTTTGCTCACTATGTTTCCATTCTCTCATTTCCACGCAGCAGTCTATTATTTACATTTCCAACCCCACATCTTGATTTATACAGTTTTGCAAAATAAAAATGCATGTTCATATTGGAGCATCTTGTATTTTTACACTCTAAATGAGAGCTGAGAAGCAAGGTCACTACATGAAATGGGAAGAGAGATCATTGTAAAATCATGTTCCTTATTTAAAATAAGCTGACGCCCCTTCTCCCTGCCTCTCCCCGCCACCCCCACCGCCCTGAACGGTGCACAAAGATCCCTCTGTTAATGGCGCATGCATCTTTTATGAACTGGACCCTGCCCATTGTGGGTTGTAGTTTCTTTGCTACTGAATGCATTAGCACACATATAATCATATTAAGGTCACAAAGACTCTATCAATTTTCTACGAATTCATACAATATTTCTTTTGCTGTTAGCACTGCTGAATATAGTGGTGATAAAGGTTGCCTATTAGAAGATGGACAGTTGAGCACATTATTATTTTATGTTGGACAGCTGATCCCTAACTAAACAGGGCAGAAGACGCTCTAAATTAAACTTCCTTTCTTTCCATTCCTGCATCCTTACTAAATGCCAAAGGGGGAGTATGTTAAAAGAACATCTATTATTTGGAGCAACTGCTACTATTTGCCTTAAAAAAAAAATACCACTAGCCATCAATTTCTCGTGAGGTTCTTCACATAATTTATATATGTTTTCATCTGATTATAAAGTAGAAACGATTTTATCTTTAAGCAGAGTTGTAATCCATGTTGTAATCCTTGCAGGATTTACTAATCCCAAATGTTGACCAGGCTCATCTCCCAAGATTAGTTTCTCTTACTTAAAAAATAATAATACACCTAGTAGATCTAAACTACTGATCTGCCATTTAGCCTCATCAATCAGAAAACATTGGAATCAGTCTTTACCTAGAACCATAAGTTTCAGAAATTTGCAAAAGGCAAGGAATGCTGAGATTCTTTCTAGCCTCCCTTATTGGTTTCCAAATAGGGTTGCCACCTTTGTTCTGGCAAAATATAGGACAGGATGGGGGGGGGGGCTGGGGGCAACCCCCCCCCCAATGCTGAAATGACTTCAAAGCAATCCATTAAGTCTATTGCAGCCTAACCGGATGACCCCTCAGGAATTTGTGGCACCCACATGAATTTGTAAATTTGTCTGTGCTTTGCTACCCAGAGCTTAAATGCATGACTTTTCACATACCCTTGTACACATGCGCAGTACTGTACAGTAATACATGCAGGCAAGGGCAAAAAATAAACAGGGGGGCATATTCTGATGTGGGGATGAACTATATTCCACATATTAAATTTATGAAGGAGAGAAAATAATATTAGGGGGCAGTGGGGAGGGCAAGCCTTGTGGGGAGAAACTTCTCCCCCAACCTCCTCTCTCAAATATCATGTGGGGCTTCTGGGCTACACTGGCACAAAACCGCTTGTTTCTAGAGACTCAGAACTTGTAGTTCTCTGAGGGACAGGGCACCAAAGAGAGAGAACAGCAGAACACAAACTACATCCTATATTGAATCAATACAAGGCATAGCACTTTACACTGAAATAACAGACAATCCTGTATTATACAGGACAGGTGGCAACCCTGTTCCCAGGGCAAAAAGGCATCAGCACTTAAGGCATGGGTAGGCAAACTAAGGCCTGGTGGCCAGATCTGGCCCAATTGCCTTCTAAATCCAGCCTGCGGACAGTCTGGGAATCAGCGTGTTTTTACATGATTAGAATGTGTCCTTTTATTTAAAATGCATCTCTGGGTTATTTGTGGGGCATAGGAACTCTTTCTTTTTTCTTCTTTTTTTCAAAATATAGTCCGGCCCCTACAAGGTCTAAGGGACAGTGGACCAGCCCGCTGCTGAAAAAGTTTGCTGACCCCTGTCTTAGAGCAATGAAGCAGGATTGCGTTTCCCCACCTCAAGATTAAGACCATTCCTTTAACAAACTGGGTGGCTGCAAAGGTGCAAAAAAAATGTTATATTCAACCAACTGCTAGGACACAGAACTTAATTAAGTTTGGGTTCTCTGGACTATTTGCATTTATTTACAAATATTTGCATTTATGTACACATACACGTGAACCTCCCCCCAGCCAACAAATGGCATTGCTCCCACATCAGTTCTTTAGGGGGGCAGCCAGCCCCAAAGTTGCTTTAAATTCAGCTCCTTGTGACTTTCTCAATCCTGCTCTCAATCTGTGATGCATTGTTCTTTTCACACACAGAGAGACACCCCCACCCCACCCTGCAGGGGACTAAAATCTGGATGAGTCATCTTTTTTGACCATCACCTAGCCTTCTGGAGCCTTATTAGCTCCCATGGAGACTCAGCAACTGAATTTTAAAGGTCATATTTTTGTCAAATCCAGGTACTGCCTCAGGTCGACCCACACAAGGGCAACCCACCCTGATAATCCCAGAAGTCTGATAGGAAACCCACAACAAGCCCCTTTGGAGTTAGAAGGCAGAGCGGGCTTGCTTAAATCAACAGAAAAAATAAAGTACTCATGGGTAAAAACTCAAGTCCGTGCTTGAAATGGCACTGGCAGTGACAGTGGGAGAGTTTATTCGTAAAGAATCCATTCTGCTAAGACCCAAATCATTATCAATTCAGCTACTTCAGATTTTGGATCTGAAGCCCCAAAGCTGTACACAGGAAGCATGAATCAAGATATTAGCTTAGAAGCCAATGAGCAACCTTAAAAAACAACCCAAAATATTTAATTGGTAGAAGGGTTAGGAGTGCAGAAGACGGGCTCTACCCTGGAAAAAATTACCATCTTTTCATTACTGAGTTGTGTTTTCACCAGATTGTGTTAAGCTGTGAGAGCAGACAGGAGAAGGTGTTTTATGAAACTCTCTCTCTTGGTACTTAGTCCACTATTCTGGTCTTGCTTCCAGCAGCGTTTTTGACAATTTCCTACTCTGCTCTGTGGTTTTTATGCAGCCCTACGGGGCGGCTGAATCAAGAGTCTCATTACAGGTTGTTCAGCTGCTCAGACTTTGCTGAGACTCTTAAAAGAGTAGCCCCACAGAGAGGCATACAGTAGGAGCCAAGCAGTGAGCTAAGGGGATGACAGCAGTTTTGGTCTGTAGACATAAGGCCAGGCTTTAAGATCAGATGAAATTACAAGCGAAAAAGAAAGAATAAAAATAGGAAAGCCTGCTACAAATGAACATGCATATAGCATGCATTGTGAAATGTTTGTGTTTGCAAAAATTCTGATACACCCAGCCCTCCTCGGCAAGACCTCAACAGCATGATACCTATAGCAAAGATCTCATGAAATGTCTCAGCAGGGCAAGCCATTATTTCAAATGAGAGCATTGGCTTCTATCTGTAGCAACTCATGGTATATTTGTGGCTGAAGATTGTGTGTGTTTTTGACTGAAATTAACCTGTGATTCTGTTTGCAATACAAAACCCACCAAAGGAAATGGCTGTGACAGAGCTTGACAAAGGATTCCCATATCATGTCAATTTAGCTATACTGATGCAGTTTCTAGGGAAATAGTTCACATGCCTGGTTTGAGAATATGAAAAGCAACACGCACCCCCATACAACATGTCTAGTCTAAACTCAAGAAGACAAAATGTACTGAATGAAGAAAATTAATGCTAATTTGTGTTTAAATATTGGGGAAACTGGAATTAATAAATTGAGGAACAGAAGTATTAGATCTTAAAACAGCATAGATTCAAGAACAGAAAATGTAATAAAATATATTGTCTGATCTACAGGAAAATCAAGAAGATGTAGGAATTTTTACATATCAGCCCATGAAAATACTTGCCTTGAAATAAGTATGAGTTCAGTAGGACTTAATCCCAAGTAAGTGTGAACTGGATTACAGCCACAGATTGATTCAGTCTGATTGCTTTTATAATGCATAAAACTTGGTGGCATGCTGAAAGAGCATCTCCAAACATCTTCTTTATGGCAAAACCTTTCCATAATAACGTGCTGTGCGGATAGCATGTATGCAAAACAATTCAGGTCACCTACTGAGTCAAAAGTGACTGACAACAGGCAACTGAAAATGGCCAGGCTGTTCAATACCTACCAATCTTTCAGAGGCAAAATTAGGCGCACTCGTTCTCCCCTGTTCTCACACCAAATCATGTGGCTTCCGTTTACCTTTTCCCCTTCTCTGCCTACAGTCAATTGCTATGAACAGCCTGTCTGTTCCTGCAGCCTTTCGAAGCAGGCTGTGCTAGTAGGATATTGGTCATAACAGTTTCCTTTTTATTAAAATAATTGTGGGTACAGAACCCTTAATCTTACGATGGATTTATTTATTGCATTTATAGTCTACCTTTTCCTCCAAGGAGCTCACAGTTCCATACATGGTTCTCCCCCTGACCTTTCTTAATCCCCACAACAAGGAGGGTAGGGAAGGCTAAGAGGCAAGTCACATGGCCAAGTGGAGATTTGAACCTGACTCTCTCAGGTCCTAGTCCAATACTTTAACCAGAATGTGGAGTATAAAAAACAACAACCATCATTTGCTATCAATAGGAGGGAAGAAGTCAATGTCATTTTCCGTCTGTGTGTCACATGGAACATATCCCACTCTCAGGGGTGAACTGCATGTTAGGAATCACTGGTGACCTTGGGGGGGGGGTTGGGGGGAGTGCCTTTGACAAGGGCACATTCTGAGCATAGAAATGGGTAGGTAAAGGTAAAGGGACCCCTGACCATTAGGTCCAGTCGTGGATGACTCTGGGGTTGTGGTGCTCATCTCGCTTTATTGGCCGAGGGAGCCGGCGTACAGCTTCCGGGTCATGTGGCCAGAATGACTAAGCCGCTTCTGGAGAACCAGAGCAGCGCACGGAAACGCCGTTTACCTTCCCACCGGAGCGGTACCTATTTATCTACTTGCACTTTGATGTGCTTTTGAACTGCTAGGTGGGCAGGAGCAGGGACCGAGCAATGGGAGCTCACCCCGTCGCGGGGATTCGAACCACCAAACTTCTGATCAGCAAGCCCTAGGCTCTGTGGTTTAACCCACAAGAGGAGTCATTTAACCCTTTCCCCACTCAAGTCCCCACAACCCACAATCACAAGCTTCTTTTGCCTTTTGGAGGGCTTCAAATGCAGGCAAAGATTTACCTAACAGCCAGGGCCGTCTTAAGCATATCCGGCGCTGTGTTGCAAAGATCCTTCCAGTGCCCAAACCCCCCCTTTTCCCAGAGTTGCCGACCTTTTCCCAAGCCTCTGCGGGGATCGCTCTCCTCCCGTGGGGGCTTGGGAAGAAAGCTGCACGTCCGCCAGCCATATGTTTGACGGGGCACAGCTGGCAGGAGGGAAAGGGGAGGCTGCTGGCAAAGCCGCTCAGCTCCCCCCCTCGCTGGGGTGTCCCTGAGAGGCTGGCGCCCTGGCCCAACGCACCAGTAAACCCAGTGGGAAGACAGCTCTGTTAAGAACATAAAAAGGGCCTGTTTGCTCAGGGCAGTGGTTCATCGAGTCCAGCATCCTGTTCTCATAGTGGCCAAGCAGAAGGCCTTAAGCAGGACTCTTCCCTGCCATAGTTTACATCAAATGGCATTCAGAAGTCTACTGGCCCCATCAGCGGAGGCAGCACATTGGGTTTGTAGCCACCAGTGGCGTAGCGTGGGGGGTGCAGGGGGGGCCGGCCGCACCGGGCGCAACATCTGGGGGTTAGGGTTAGGGGGCGCAAATCCACGGGTTAGGGGGCGCAAATTACTTGCCTTGCCCCGGGTGCTGACAACCCACGCTACGCCACTGGTAGCCACGGTGGGCTGTGTTAGCCTAATCCTCATTCAAAGCCTTTCAAACCTGTATGAATGGATTCCATTGCAAACTACGCACTGTGTGCAGAAGCACTTATTTTTGTCTGTCCTGTCATGGCACCCACTCTGTGGAATAGTTTGCTTGGGGGAAATCCATTTGAACAGCATCGTTATATATTTCAGGCCAGGTGTTTAAGACCTTTCTTTATCTGCCAAGCATACCCTCCCCTCCGCTTCCCTGCTTTTACAGTGGAATTATAATTTTCTGTGTTGTGTTTCTACGGCTGTACTTAGTTAGGTTATTTTGAATTAATATTCAATACCAGTTGGGGTTAATAGAATTAATTATTACTGACATGCTGCCTGTAGCCTTGAAGTCAAGGAAAGGGATCTAAGAAAAAAGTGAATAAATAACTGTGAAGAATCCTATATTTTAAATATTGAGTTTTAAAAGGAATTTTAAGCTATGACACTTGCAATTAATTCTCTTAGACAGCAGTCTTAGACACAAATACTAGGTCTTGAGGCTGACTAAACACAGTAGAACTTACTTTTGAGTAAACAGGTATAAGACTGTGCTGTAATTATAGTAATGCAGTAACTGCAAAGCTCAATTTGTAAACAAGTGTGTGGTTGTCTATATATTGTTAGTACATTAAACAAGTACCCCTTTTGCTCATATATAAACTCATTTTTAAACATTGATATTTTTTGACGTTCCTCTGAAGAGCATCTGTGGAATATTATGGCAACTCCCCAAATAGCAACAATGGATGAACACCAGCTTGAGAAATTCATGTCTATATTATTTATGAAGCTACAATTCTCCTGTAAATAACCCAGTTGTTAAAATGATATGTATCTATGTAATTGAGTCTTCTGTATACAAATAAATAAGGCTTTATTGCAATGTCAGAAGTTAACAGACCAGTCAATAAAATCAATAACTCACTTTTTCTTGCTTATATATCTACCTTTTCTCCACCTTTCTTGTGTCCTCTGTTTGTTCTCATTACATATTAACACTCAAAGGATATATTGTGCTTATGTTACTGTTTATTAAATGGCAATGAGCAAAAGAAGGCTTAGGAATCACAACCTCAGCAATTTAATAGACAGCCTATTTGTTGTGTGATTTCATGTATACCTACTGGAGATATACAAGGAGGAGAGAAAATGTCTCTCTTGATATATCAGAGTGCATGATACTTTTTAATATGAATGACTAGATGAAGGTTTAAATAAATTAGGTTCATGTTGATACACTTAGCTAAAAGTGCTTCAGGCCTGTATTGCATTATCCCATAACTGCTGTCAAAACAGTGCTGGCAGATTACAGCCTAGCACCTCTATTGCAAGGTTGTGTCAGCATTTCCGATTATAAACTAGGTTTTTTCAGAAGTTTCTAACTTATCCATTAAAAAAAACTAAGCCTTTAAACTGTATGCATATATCCCTCATACTGGAGTTATCAAAATAAGGCCTATAAAACACACCAATTAGTTGGTTCTTTTAGTACAGGAATCCGGATAGTTGTATAATTTTTCACAATGCCTTTTACACATGTATTGGTAATAATGATATTGATGAAATACCATATTTACGCAAATCTAATGCGCCATCAAATCTAATAGGCACTCTAATTTTCATGACATAATTTGGCCAAAAAAGGTGTGCATTACATTCAAGTAAATACGGTAATCTTTGCTAGTAGTAATGTCTGATCCCATCAATAAGAAGGCTTCCTGGATCAGGGAGGTTTGCCTCCCGCCCCCAGCCCTGGTTTTTAAATTAATTCTATTTGTAAATTTCAGTACAGAAAAAGGGTATCAACAAAACAAAGAGTTGAGAGGGAGTTAGCCTACAGCTTCCGGATCATGTGGCCAGCATGACTAAGCCGCTTCTGGCGAACCAGAGCAGCACACAGAAACGCCGTTTACCTTCCCGCCGGAGTGGTACCTATTTATCTACTTGCACTTTGATGTGCTTTCAAACTGCTAGGTGGGCAGGAGCTGGGACCGAGCAACGGGAGCTCACCCTGTCGCGGGGATTCGAACCACAGACCTTCTGATCGGCAAGTCCTAGGCTCTGTGGTTTAACCCACAGCGCCACCCATGTCCCTAGTTGGGTAATTAGGAGATCGTGAAATCTCAAGAGGTGGGTTTAATAAAGTTAAGAAATTGTGCCAGGTTAAATTGAGTAGAAGAAATTTGGCTCCTTGCTTTCTGCCTATCATGCAGCAGGGGTGCCCAACCTTTTCTCAAAAAGGGCCAGATTTGATGAAATGAAGATGTATGAGGGCCGACCAAAGTTGTTGAGCTATTTTTAGGATTTTACCCCAGGACATATACTGCCATGGGGGCTGGATTAAATCGACCAGCGAGCCGGATTAGGCCCCCAAAATGGACTTTGGACATGCTTGCACCAATCTTTTGATGAGATTGAGACACCAAACACGCTTATACCAATCTGCAAATGAAAAATCCAGGCAAGACTGAGGCACTAGGTGGTTCCCTGGACTGGATGGTTTGTGTTCAACCTTCTTTTGGAAGAGGTGAGTGTCTGCAGTCTGGCGCTTCGTCTGGATCCACTGTTGTCACTGGAGGCACAAGTGTCCTCAGTGTCATGGAGTGCCTCCTACCAGCTTCCACTGGTGGGATCCTAGCTAGACAGGGGCAGCCTCCTTCAGCAGTCCATGCGGTGGTAACCTCTAGTTAGAGTACTGCAGTGTGCTATATGTAGGGCCTTTGAAGACAGCTTGCACACCCTCCAAGTGTCCTGATTTTCCAGGGATGGTCCTAGAATTATGAAAGCCGGCTTCTGATTTGATTTCGTAGAATCATAGAATCATAGAGTTGGAAGAGACCACAAGGGCCATCGAGTCCAACCCCCTGCCAAGCAGGAAACACCATCAGAGCACTCCTGACATATGGTTGTCAAGCCTCTGCTTAAAGACCTCCAAAGAAGGAGACTCCACCACACTCCTTGGCAGCAAATTCCACTGTCGAACAGCTCTTACTGTCAGGAAGTTCTTCCTAATGTTTAGGTGGAATCTTCTTTCTTGTAGTTTGGATCCATTGCTCCGTGTCCGCTTCTCTGGAGCAGCAGAAAACAACCTTTCTCCCTCCTCTATGTGACATCCTTTTATATATTTGAACATGGCTGTCATATCACCCCTTAACCTCCTCTTCTCCAGGCTAAACATGCCCAGCTCCCTTAGCCGTTCCTCATAAGGCATCGTTTCCAGGCCTTTGACCATTTTGGTTGCCCTCCTCTGGACACGTTCCAGTTTGTCAGTGTCCTTCTTGAACTGTGGTGCCCAGAACTGGACACAGTACTCCAGGTGAGGTCTGACCAGAGCAGAATACAGTGGCACTATAACTTCCCTTGATCTAGATGCTATACTCCTATTGATGCAGCCCAGAATTGCATTGGCTTTTTTAGCTGCCGCGTCACACTGTTGGCTCACGTCAAGTTTGTGGTCAACCAAGACTCCTAGATCCTTTTCACATGTACTGCTCTCAAGCCAGGTGTCACCCATCTTCTATTTGTGCCTCTCATTTTTTTTGCCCAAGTGCAATACTTTACATTTCTCCCTGTTAAAATTCATCTTGTTTGTTTTGGCCCAGTTCTCTAATCTGTCAAGGTCGTTTTGAAGTGTGATCCTGTCCTCTGGGGTGTTAGCCACCCCTCCCAGTTTGGTATTTGGTGATTTGATCCCAGAGTCCCCATTTCCCCCACCGGTGCTGCCTCTGCTGAGCTCAGAGAGGAGGAAGAGCTGGTACTTGTCCCGAGCGATAGATGCGGTGGCAGCTGTGAGGGACCATCTTGTTGCCAGATATTATACTGATTCTGGCCTGAATTAGTTTCCAGGCTCAATTTAAATTGCTGGTTATAAGGCTTTATGTTGCTCAGGACCCCAATCCCTCAAGGACCGTCTCTCTTCTCATGAACCAGCCGCGACCCTCCAGACTCCGTCTGAGGCCCTTCTCAGTGTGCCTTGTCCAAGGGAGGTGGGGAAGAGAACTACACAAGGCAGCCTTTTCCAGTGGTGGCTCCTCAGCTTTGGGGAGACCCTGGAAACATGCCTGGTGCCACCACTGTCGGCTTTTAGGTGCCAGGCAAAGGCATTTTTATTTACCAAGGTTTTTGGTGCACATGTTAGCCTCTACTAGTGCGCTCATCTTTTAGTCGTGTGGAACAAGACTTGCCCTTCTTATTGAATGATCATTTTTAGGCCTTTTTGTGTGTGCATAATTTGGCTTTTAGCTGTTCGTATTGTAAGTACTTTGAGGCATTTATTTTATGTATACAGCGACTAATAAATTCAATAACTGGTGATTAATAATAATATGTCTATGATTCTTCAACCAGGCTGCAGCCTTGAAGTGTAAGAGCATGCAGGGTTCTTTTAAGCCCAAGGCTGCGTATTATATTTGTCTCGTGGAATTGGCACTGCCGTAAAGAGCTCTCCAGCACCAGCCACTCACAGCACCATTTACTGTCATGAGACAATGAGCTTTCCCATTTATGCTCGGCGCCATCTGTAGCCAGTGTGGTGTGTGCTGCAAAGGTGCAACTTGCTACGGGGAGAACAGTGCAGCCCTGGTGAATGTAATGTGTAGTCTGGACCAGAACCTAGAAAGTTACTCCAGCCTTTATTTCTCACAGCAGAGATGCGAGGCTCCTTCCCCTTCCAAGGATAAGGATTATTGTAAAACTTGCAAGCACCCCACACCATGCCTACAGTATATCTTGCCTAGACAGGAGCCCTGTTCAGAAATGATCCTTTATGTGTTACGAGAATGCATGGGGGCGGAGAAAAGGATTGCATATGCGCTGGTCCTAAAAAAACATCTGTCTCCACCACCTTCATCTCCAGACCTTTGTATGCTGGGTAGGGGCATAGAAAGGGGGGTGGGAGCGGACCGCCCTCACTGAGAGGGGTGATATTCGGCACGCCGCCTGCCTGTGACTCCCAAGCCTACTCCGAGCTGTTGGGGTAAGGGGGGGAGCTGCGCCACTTTGCTAGGGGAATTCCGCCCCTTCCCCCTTTGTTTTATAATAATAATAATTTTTATTTATACCCCGTCCTCCCCAGCCAAGGCCGGGCTCAGAGCGGCTTACAAGCAATAATAAAAACAAGAAGAATTATTACAACTTAAAAACAAAAGTAAAATACAACATTAAAATAATGGAACATTAAAATATTAAAATGTAGCCTCATCGCAGGAGGAGAAGGAAAAGAAAAAAGAGAGGGAGGGAGGGAGTCAAATTGGCTCCAAGCCAAAGGCCAGGCGGAACAACTCTGTCTTACAGGCCCTGCAGAAAGAAATCAGGTCCTGCAGGGCCCTGGGCTCATGAGGCAGAGCGTTCCACCAGGCAGGGGCCAGTGTTGAAAAGGCCTTGGCTCTGGTTGAAGCTAATCTAACTGTTGCGGTAAGGGGGGGAGCTGCGCCACTTTGCTGGGGGAATTCCGCCCCTTCCCCCTTTGTTTTGACAGCTTGGGGGAGGCTTGGGAGTCATGGGCGGCCGGTGCGCCAAATGTCCACCAAAATGCCCCCGGCTGCAGAAACCTGGTTGAAAGAATAATTGTGGAAAAGGATGTAACTGAATTACAGTCATACCTCATGTTACGTTTGCTTCATGATACATTTTTTCAGGTTGTGTCCTGTGGCGACCCAGAAGTACCGGAAAGGGTTACTTCCGGTTTTCTTCGCTTGTGCATGTGCAGAAGCACTAAATCACACTTTGCACATGCGCAGAAGCGCCAAATCGCACCACACACCTGCGCAGATACGGCGCTTCAGGTTGCAGGCTTTTCATGTTGCAAACGGGCCTCCAGAGCGGATTCCGTTCGCAACCAGAGGTACCACTGTATAAAGAGAAACAATAGGCTACAGTAGACTCTTACTACCCTCCATGCGTTCTTGCAACATATAGTGGGTAGTTTCTGAATAAGGATAGTAAGAGTCTACTGTAGCCTATTGTTCCTCTTTATAATTCAGTTACAGTGGTGCCTCGCAAGACAAAATTAATTCGTTCTGCGAGTTTTTTCGTCTTGTGAATTTTTCGTCTTGTGAAGCACGGTTTCCCATAGGAAATGCATTGACGGTTTCCCATAGGAATGCATTGAAAAAGGCACAAGACGTTTTTGTCTTGCGAAGCAAGCCCATAGGGAAATTCGTCTTGCGAAGCAACTCAAAAAACAAAAAACTCTTTCGTCTTGCGAGTTTTTCGTCTTGCGAGGCATTCGTCTTGCAAGGTACCACTGTACATCCTTTTCCACAAGTATTCTTTCAACCAGGTTTCTGGTAGAGCCAGAAAGCCAAGCAATTACACTGCTTTATAACCCAATTTTAAGCCTGCCTCATCCATCCATTTCCTATACTGTGTCTAACTCAGGACTACTTTGCAGAACAGAGCCTGTGATTACCTTTGGAAATTTCCTGGAACAGTAGGCACACATTTTATTCCAATATATTGGCAATAACTTTAAAATAGTTTTATTCAGCATTGCACATTATAACATTCATCTGCTAAGTTTACTACTTTTTGGCTCTGGCCTTGGCAACTTGTAGAATTCCGCTTCCCACCCTTTCTCATATTTTGTTTGTACAGTATGGAAGTCAAATACTTAGTTTCATACCCTCCAACATTTCTCTGGAGAAAATAGGGATGTCCTATTATAACAAAATAGGCACTGAAATTGGTTTTAAAAGAGAAGTTGTAAAATCTGAAAAAATACAGATTGTGATTTGTTCATTAAAACCTTGCTGGCATAACAAAAAGTGCTGATTACTCTACTGTGCTATAAAATTTGAGATACTCAATCTTAGCAAGGCCACATCTTATTTAGCCACTCCATAAATGCTATGTTCACTTTTCCTTATAAAGCAGCACTTAAAATCTGTCCACTGACTGAGATTAATCTTAGAGGCCCTTCTTTGGGTCTGATATTTTGGCCTGACTAGTGGCATATAAATCAGTCCTACTAATAAATAAGTAAATATGTGTTATTTATAAATAAGAGCGAGGGAATATGCATGCCCAATTTGTAGAAAAGCCGTAAGATGTCAACTTTTCCCACATGACGAACCCTTACTGCCTTCAGCTTAGAATACTTCAGCGTTTTTGCATAAATATCAGAAAACATGTGGTGGTGATCATACATTATAAGATTCTAGTATTGTTTCTTCCTTCCAGTAATGAAGAAGCAGAGAAATGATTCAAAGAGAACTAAAAGGGTATTTTACATAAAGGGTATCTGTGCTTTGAAAACCAAAAACGTTTTCTTTTGCAACCAAAATGTTATAAATCCTATCCTTAAGTAAAGTGAAGCAAGCTTTACATATTCCCTCAAAAGCATTGGTCAATACCTAATGCAAGTTAATTTCATCTATAGCAGAGACTGCAGCCCAGACCATGTTTACTGCAGTAGGATTTACTCCCAAGTAAGTATGCCTTAGCCACGACTAACTCGTGGCACTTAGTTACAAATAACCTTTTGACGGATTTTGTCCATTCTGTAAAAAAATATCCCTTTTCTCTCATTCCTACACATTCTTATTTCCCTTGCAATACACCTCTATTGCCATGGGTACACCAATTGGTCTGGAAAACCTTTTTCTTTGCCTTATGTGTGACATGCAGAATTCCAGTCAAGAGACAGGATAATTCAGCAGTAACTCAAAATATTCACCAAGGGAATCTATTTTAAATATGCATTGTTTGCAACAAAGGAATAAAGCTATGAAAAATTTCTATTTGAAAATTAACTGTGGCTTTAAATTAATTTCTGTAATCACTGGTCATTAATATTTAACATATTCTTATAAAAGGATATTCTGCTGCAATTCCCCCAAGCACCTGACATTTAATATTGTGGAAATACTTCATCGTCTTGCCATCCCTAGGACTAGATTTGCAATAACAAGTAATGTTAAATGTATTTTTTGATAAAAAAAATCAATAATAAATAAATACATAAGCACTTCCCAGCAGATTGCTCCTGATGTTATTTACAAAATTAAAAAACAACGATGGAGTGACAGGGGATTTTATAACCATTTCATTACTACCTCTTTAATTGTATATGGTGGAACTGCATAATCTGTTTATTGAAAATGAAATCTTTGGAACTGATTCTCCCTATAGACATTTGCCATAAGCATCCGGTGCAATAGCACAGCATGTAACGTAATATTAACATTATATGCATCAAGCTTTAAACATCCCTGTGGTTCCCCTGCTGGATCTGAACATTTTCTAACACTCTTGTGTTTTGCCAGTGCATTAAATCTCATATCTAATTTACAGACTGTAAAATACAATATTCACAGATTACAATAAATAAAGAAAGATACGTTCTGAAAACACACTTGAAATTGGTACATGGACAAGCTAGGCAATATTTAATAAAATGGAAATAAAGCAGACTCTTCCAGGAAATCTGAATGGGGCTCTATTGGAAAGAGATCACTTTCTTTCCACTGGACACGTCAGGATGCTATTGACACAGAAGTTAGTTCTGCCCAGAGGATACTGCTGGGTATTTTCTAGTCATAAGTAATGCCCATTGGGTGAAATCCACTTCTTTTACTCTATTGGGAGGCTGCTCACGGGGTGTAATCCTGCTTCCTTTGAAGCCAACAGCCATTTTGAGATGGGCTATTAAGACAGGTAGGATTTCACCCACGGCCTCTGCTGCGAACACTCACCTAAGCAAAAGTATTGATGTGGTTGCTTGTAGAATTTATCCCAAAAGGATTAATCAAAAACTAAGGAAAGCTCACATGAAGAATCCATACCTAATTCTTATTGACTTTAAACGTGAACTATATATATAAAAAAAGATTTTTACAATGGATTGATGCTGTTTTTTCCTTATCTTACAATACAATAACCAAAATGAAGTTTTAAAACTCTTTCAGTTACAACTTGTAAGTGGTGTGTGAGTGTGGGGAGAGTTTCTCATTTTGATCCATTTATGGAGTTATTCAAAGAGCCTGAATGCTGTCAATATGTTCTAAAGAAAGCATCACTGGGCACTCCCTTGCACAGATATTATTGCCCTATATTTGGATTCTCTTTCCTCCATGTGCTGTAAATTGCCTTACTCCTCCTCGTCTTCTCCACCTTCCCCACTACCTCATTTGTATGACCTTAAGCCTTCAATTTGCTTAAGTTTCTACTGCCCAGAATGACAAAAAGAGATGCATTTAAAATGTACCTTTACCTTTTTGATTCATTTTTAGCTGTCTGTCTGCAGTACTTTCTCACTGAGCATGATGTGAAGTAATAGCAGAGTGAAGACAATGTATAAACATATCAGACATGAAAGGAAACTCTTTTAAATAAGGACACAATCTAAAGACAGTTAGGTACGCGTAAAGGTAAAGGGACCCCTGACCATTAGGTCCAGCCATGGCCGACTCTGGGGTTGCGGCATTCATCTCGCTTTATTGGCCGAGGGAGCCAGCGTACAGCTTCCGGGTCATGTGGCCAGCATGCCTAAGCCGCTTCTGGCGAACCAGAGCAGCGCACAGAAACACCGTTTACCTTCCCGCCAGAGCGGTACCTATTTATCTACTTGCACTTTGACGTGCTTTCGAACTGCTAGGTTGGCAGGAGCAGGGACCGAGCAACAGGAGCTCACCCCGTCACGGGGTTCGAACTGCCGACCTTCTGATCGGCAAGTCCTAGGCTCTGTGGTTTAACCCACAGCGCCACCCACATCCCTTAGGTACGCCTAGGTGCTAAGAAAATGAATGTGACTCAGATGCACCTGATATTCTTTGGATTAAACCCTCTTCCAGGTTTTTGTTTTTGAAATGGTTTTGATGGTTAAAGAGACTTACAGCTGATCAAACATGACTGGAATGTTAGGGGACCAATCCTATGTCCAAGTGGCTGGTAATATTTGTAGCGAGGAACCTCATGACTCAGATCAATGGCATCATTCTTTTCAGTACTGGAAGTCATGGCCTAGAAAGCAAACATGCCCTCCTGCCAGTGCAAGGTGGCTGGCTCCTTTCTGCATATAGTGTCTTGAGAACAGCAATGTTGTTAGAAACCTAGGACGGTGGAGGAGGACCTCCCCTTTCTACCCCTTGGAAGAGGGAGGAGGGCTGCCAACTCTCCCCTCCAACCTTCCTGTGGAATGGAGAGCCTTGGTGGAGACTGTGGAGGGAAGCTGAACAGGAGGCAGCAGCCTTAACAGGACAGTGCTGTTTTGTTGCCTAGATCTAGGTGCCACCTTTGCAGATGGGAGCAGACCCACCTTCCCTGGCAGAGTGCACACTTGCAATCTTGACAATCCCATAAACTGAGAGCCACAATCCCATAAACTGGATAACCAGACTCATATAACCAAAATGCTTGTCTAATTCATGCATGGAGGGGCTAACGCCATAGAGTAAGCTGTCTGGCCAGGCTTAGCTAGGTCACCACCCCTCACTCTGGGGAGAAAGATGTCAAGTCTATTGGTTCCTTCAGTCTAACATGTGAACGCTGATATGTAAAGAAGTCTCAGCTGGATGAGACACCATGGCTTTTCCACTTTGGAACTAACCTAAGTTTTGCTGACTGTGTTTTCTGACTGCTGTATGGAAAAGCACATGAATCTGACCTTCGAAGTTTGTAAGGAAATCATTTTTAACTTACTAAACATGTGGCGCAAGTGGGAAACTTTGGAAGGAACTCAGAAGGGTATATTTGAAAGCCTAATCGCCTGCATTTTCACTCTTCACTTTGCTTTTGTTTTGTGATTTTAAATCTCTGCTGGGGTTGTTTCACAACAGAATACATGCCCCAAAGCTGGATCTTGGCATCCAGGGAATTCTCTTTTTATACCTATTTTTTCCTTGCCAACCATCATGAATCTCATGACTGAGTGCACCATGCCTTGCCTTCTAAAGCTGTTGGGAGGGGCAGGAAAACTTGTTGGGACATCTTTGTCCAGTTCTGAATTTCTTGCCCTCTTCTGGAACTCCTGAACCGTGGCTCCCAAGCACTGTGTCTGATGCCGAGTCTGTACCGCTACTTGCATGAATAAACATATCTCCCCTACTTAAGCAGCCCTGTCCATATGTGCTGGGCAGGAGCCAGGACAGATATACCCAGAATGACATGGGATCCAGCCACATAGAAATGGCTGCCATTAATACTGTGGTTAATGTATAAATTGGCCCTTAGTAACACAATCTGTGGAGTTCAATTGCAGCTATTTGGCTCCCTCTTTCATAAAGAAAGGGGTGCCTGCAAGTGATTCCTGTGGCTTAATGGACATCCTGTCTTGTGTGAATCACTGGCATAAACAACAGGTCATGCCCTGTTTCTGAAGTTCCTGGACACATAAACTTTGGTTTGGTTGGCACTGGAAACAGGAAGCTGGACTAGATAGATTTTTGGTCCAGCAGGAGCGGTCTCCTGCTCTTATGGAGCAAATCACGTGTACAAACAATTCACAGAATATATTTCTGTAAGTATCCAAACATGCAAAGCATTTCTCACTGGAAACATTTTGAATTTGAAAAACCAATTTGAATTGACTCTTGGAAGACAACCCTAAGAGAGTTGCACACTTTGAGCTTGCTCATGATGGATAATGAAGAGCCTCTGTGTTTTGTTTTGTTTAAAAAAAAACAACACAATTTTTTTTAAAGGGTTGCAAGAAAAAGCCAAGGAAAAAGAGAGCTAAACCTTTGTTTTCTCTACCTTTCAGCTATAAGAAATGTCAAGTTTCATCTTTTTCCATTTTTTCCTTTCCCAGTGACAAAGTTTGCCTGTTATTCAGAGACCAAGACTGGGAGCCTTCACAGCCCTTCCAGAGAAAGGGCAAGAGTGCTGACTCTTTCTTTCTGCAGCAGTTTGGGCATTAGATAGATGTTAACAAAAAACAAAGACCACAATATAACAAATGAAACTTTTTCATTTCCCAATACGCCATAGGTCCATACCTAACCTGTTGTCCTATGCTATCTCCTATTGTTGCGAAGGTTTTTCATTTCCCTTTTTTAAAAGGCTGGGCATTCAGTCTGAAATGCTAAAAAAGGGGGGGATGGGAGGAAATCAAAGGATGCCAAACACTTTGAAAAAGCCTTTCAGGTCTTTTTCATATATCATTAGAAACCCAAACATGAAAACAATTTGCTGCAGGTTGAACTACTAGATGACCCCCAGGGTTCCTTCCAACTCTACAGCTTGTTGAGTCTATGAATTTGCCAGACTGTCATCACTGGAAAATATTTATTACTGAGACATATATAAGATTTATTACATTTAGTTAAAATTCTTATTACAGCTGTGCACAGAAAAGTATTCCATTTTGACACCCGCCTTGTTGGCTGAGATAGTGGGCCACTTCAGCTTGGAGCCTGAAGCTCTGCTTCACGTCACTGAGCCAAGGCTGAGGTTGCCTTGACCGTTTTGCAAAGCCTCGGGTGCCTCTCCCACTGGCTTTAATGGGAAACCAACAAACGCTATAAACCTTTCATACAGAATTGGATGAAATCTGCAAGCCTAGTAGTCATGGGCGTAGCTCTCCCCCAACAAAAATCCTCTGCTAGTAGTCCCTTCAGAGTCTGCCAAATTTCAAACCAATAGGTACAGGGGCTAGGCTGTTATGAATAAAAAACAGTATTTGAGGCTTTTTCAAAAAAAATATTTATTCTGCTCAGTTTGCACCAAAATCACAGAATGTGCAAAGCTGATTAGGATGAAGTGCCTATGGACAGAGGCACTGAGAATACCGTGTTCATTTGTAACATTGCTTGGCAGGCAAGACTCTGTGTTGGTTTGCATCCTGTGTTGCGTACAGGTATATTGTGTCACTGTGTTGCATACACCCGCTCCAAGTGTTCTAGTGTAACAAGCACTAATGAAAGACTCTTCTTTCTTGTAAAGTCTTAAGAATCCCTGTCTCAGGCAAAAAAGAACTCACTGCCTAAGGGTTGGCTCATTTGAGGGATCGTGGATGAAATGAGTCTTTAGGCAGAGCTGGAGAGTACTCGAAAGGAAGGTGAAGAGATGGCTCTTTCATTGCAATGCTCTTTCACCTGAGTAGGACTCTTGCAATGGAGCTCAAATTTTGCTTGAGGCAACCTAGTGATATATGGAACGCATGCTGAAATTTCACTAACCAACATTATTTTAATTCCCATGAAATTTCCACAGAGCTTTTGCTTGAACCAGACTCTACGCATTCCCATTTAATTTGCTTCCATCAAATATTTCTGAATTTATAGTTAGAGGAACAAAATGGACATCTGCTTAATAAGGAACACTTGGCATAGGAATGGAGCAACTTAAATGTCTTTAAGTGTGCTTTGACAATCTCCTTCATTGCCAGTTCAATTGTCTTCCTATTCTTTTTTTTTTAGTAACCCAACACACTTCTTCAGCCAGAGTGGCAGTCTTGCTACAGAAAAGGCCAGTAAAGCTATTTGGAATTATCTATTGCCATAATGCACACAGTTACTCAAACAGGTTTCTTGACCATTCTTTCTCTTCTAGGAAAACAAGAAGTCTGACGAAGGTCCTCTAACAAATCTGCACAAGGCTCCAAAAACGCTAGGAGAAGTTCTGGCAGTTTCCAAATCTTAATTCTTTAATGCCTCTAAAGCCTGAGTGGAATTAATAATTCCTGACAAAAGTTTCAATAAGACCATCTGATTTTAAAGGTGGGGGTCACTACAGTTGATATAAATGCATTAATGGCTGTGTCAGACTGATTGTAGAAATACACATATATGCAACTGAGAGGATGAAACTTTATAAAAACTTTCAGTCATCTTCATTTGGTGCCTTTCTCTATGCTGTTATCACTGGCCTTAAAAGGAGAGGCATCGGTAGCTGATGCACAGACCCATTGGCTCCTGCTCATGCAAGTTGCCCCAATCATGCAATATCTTGGTGAGGGCAGCTCTGAATCCAGAGGAATATTCAAATGTTTCCCCTTCCATTGAAATGGAAGGGGAGGCTCCTGCAAGGAGGAAATTCCACGGCGTATCAGATCCTTTCTGTCTGCAATAGGCGCTTTTGTTGTTGTTTAGTCGTTCAGTCGTGTCCGACTCTTCGTGACCCCATGGACCAGAGCACGCCAGGCACTCCTGTCTTCCACTGCCACCCGCACTTTGGTCAGATTCATGTTTGTAGCTTCGAGAACACTGTCCCACCATCTCGTCCTCTGTCTTCCCCTTCTCCTTGTGCCCTCCATCTTTCCCAACATCAGGGTCTTTTCCAGTGAGTCTTCTCTTCTCATGAGGTGGCCAAAGTATTGGAGCCTCAGCTTCACAACGCAATAGGCACTGGATTGGGGTAAATAGTTTTCTTCTCCTTGTGACGAAATATTGCCCAATTAATTTACAGAAAAGGGCAATGTGTGGGCTGCATTACAAAGATCTAGATTTCAGGCAACTTTTGCTTTGATGAGACCATAATCAAGGTGCGTTGGTGATTTTCAAAATACAGGAGGAATTCTATGACTATGAGAATTACAGGTGGTGTCATTAAGCACAGAAATCCTAAAGCAGTCTTGACAAGTATGCATGAATTTATCTTTGCCACTCTATCATGCCAAAAGCTTTCCATCCTCTCATTTGAAGGATTAAGACTTTACCTAGAGATGTGTCAAACAGGCCTCCTATGAATCCTAGATGATGAGAGTTTGGAAATTTTATTATGAAACCTCCTTCACATGCCTCTGCTACACATTATAATACATGGTAAAACTCTCATGTGCTACTAAGGAGTTGTCCTTGGTTGGACAATTGAATAAGAAAAATATCAGCTGCAGCCTTCTCTTTAAGATGAATTAAAGCTCCACGTGTCAGGAACTCAGAAACTCGAAAGACATGAGTCAATTGGAAGGCACATTTCAATTTTATTCTGTGGTCGCATTGCAGTGAAAGAGACTTCAACATATAATTCTGTATTAACAGTAATAAAAGATGACAATGAAAACAGTACTTTCTCAGAAAGTTTTGCAGATAAGCATAGTACCTGGAAACTCATGCCACATTTAATTGCTTTCCAGCTGTGTATTTTATAAGTCAACTGCTGAGGGAGTTAAAATCACTTTGTACAGCTTTTAATCAGCATTCAATAGTGACTGGTAAGGACCATTTTAACCCAAACCAAGTTCCAGTTATCATGTGTATAATGAATAGGTTCTACATGGTGATTTTCCCTTGTCATGTGTGCCAAAGCCCAGAAAGGATTTCGACTAAATGGGCCGCCAAATGGGGAGAGCAAAACATACCACTTCTTGGGAAATCATAACACAGGGTGCAATAATCTATCAGTTTCACCATTCCTATTAAATATTCAACAATTCATTTTTCCACTGACTTGTAGGAAAAGAGCACATTCTTTCTGGCTATATTCTTCTCAGCTCAAGACTCTCTTTTCCTATCACCTCACACCCAGTTGCCCTGACAACCTTCCAAACCCCCAGTCTCTGTTCACACCTCAGGGCAAAAGGGGAAGGACAGTTCTCTGGCATTGCCAATGGCCCTCAATAGCCCTGTGTTGTTTCTGAAGGGCCTAGCTTGGCCAGGTCGTTAGCCTGGGAATTCCTCTGCAGCTGGTATTTCTCCCTTCACATCTCAAATAATCAAAATCCTACCATTTATTAATTTCTAGGATTTAGGGGAGTCCCCCTCCCAAATCTATAACAGTATTGACATTTTTGCTGTTTTCCAAGAATGGAGTCTAGACAGTCTGATCTGCCAATAATCTTTGAGGACTTTCTGTTTTAACCAGAAAACAGTACTATGGAGAACATGGCTAGAGACAATTGTTTCTCTTTCCCTCATAATAATAGAATACAATGAAATTGACTGGCAGTAGTTTGAGACTGACAAGCGGAAGCGCTTCTTTATGCAACACATAATTAAATCGTGCAATTCACCACCAGATGTGATGGCTACTAGCTTAACTGAAAAGCATTAGACAAATTCATGGATGATAGGTCAATAAATGGCTATTAGCTATGATAGCTGGATGGTACCTCCATATTTAGAGTCACTATGGCTCTAGTGCTGACACGGGTGACAAACAGGGGGTGCTTGTCACATATGGACTGGTGCTTATTACATATGGGGACACTGGGGACAAAGAAAAGGGGATACTTATCATGTTTGTGAGTTTCCAAAAGAATCTGGCTGGCCACTGCTCAAAGCAAAATATGGTAGCAGAGCCAGAGGGAAATGGCTCTGATGCTTCTCTGATCATGTATTAACTGGAATTTATTTGGGCTGTTAGACTAATCACTGCCTACCAACAAATTTAAAAAATGGAGATAGCAGTCATGAGAGGGCTGACATACAAATTTATCCTTTTGCTGCTCTTTCTCTGCTTCAGGGTTGCACTGCCATTGTCCCATTAAAGTCCAACCCTGAGCACTGGGATGTTAAAATGTACCTGCCAGTCCATTCAGCAGAACAGTAGCTATATTCTATACTAAAGCACGGCTGCAATTTTCTACCTAAGTTTTTATTTGATATTCATCATGCATGTTGGTGTTCAGCAGCAGCCAGGAGACAGACCGTAACAAAAATGTTACTTTAAAAATAGTTTTAATTTAATGCATCAAAGGAAAGCCAGCATTTGTAACGGCTAACAGAGGACTCAAAGTATGGCAGGAGGAATGAAGAGCCGGGGAGCCAAAAATCTGAGCAAAGGAGGAGGTTATCGTTTTCTACATAGAATTATTTGAACTGCCATGTGGTGGATAATTACAATGATGTTGATGAAGTGAATATTGTACGTAAAATACATTTTTAGTAACGTGAAATACAACTGATGTCATATTTTCAAGGTAAATCCAGCTTCAGCAGATCTATGGAAAAGTGGCTAGACGTAAAGGAATTAGGGTTTCCAGCTACTCTGAAAATCTCTTATTTTAGTACCTAAAAGGGAGTGGATAAAATGAGGCTTGAATGCCTCCAGAAATGCTGGAGGAAGCCAGACAAAGCACATCCATGCCTCCCTTCTCCACACCTGTGCATCATGCGCATGTGAAGAGAACCCCACAATGGAGAGGTGTCCATGCTGGCCTAACAGGAAGAGTTTGAGAGCCCTCTTCCCCTTGAAAGGGTGGAAGTAATTACATTGCTTATTTTTGATGTGACAGAAAAATGTAGAGATAGTAAACCCAGGTCATTTGCGCCATTTCCCCCCCCCCCCATATCAATATCTAACCCACACTTAGACACAACTCTGATATTATTGCAGTAGCATTCGAATCACTTCCTTGTACTTGAGAGCTATGCACTTCAATAAAATCAGGCTGGGTGAAGGGCACCGTTTCTTCCCAGAGCAAATGTAAGGTAAAGGTACCCCTGCCCGTACGGGCCAGTCTTGTCAGACTCTAGGGTTGTGCGCTCATCTCACTCTAGAGGCCGGGAGCCGGAGCCGTCCGCAGACACTTCCGGGTCACGTGGCCAGTGTGACATCGCTGCTCTGGCGAGCCTGCACCAGCGCAGCACACGGAATGCCGTTTACCTTCCCGCTATAAAGCGGTACCTATTTATCTACTTGCACTTTGACGTGCTTTCGTACTGCTAGGTGGGCAGGAGCTGGGACCGAACGACGGGAGCTCACCCCGCCGCGGGGATTCGAACCGCCGACCATACGATCGGCAAGTCCTAAGGCACTGTGGTTTTACCCACAGCGCCACCCGCGTCCTCCAGAGCAAATGTGCCCACACACAAAAAAAGCATCTTGGCTGTTAAACCAGCTTCCAAACCAGCTTCTAGGTGGTGACATGGCCACATCAGTTAACCAGTCCAGGATAATAATAATAATTTATTATTTATTATTATTTATACCCCGCCCATCCGGTTGGGTTTCCCCAGCCACTCTGGATATTCTAGGGTGAAAATTTACAGAAACAATATCTTAATGTCATAAAGTTTGGGCTCTTTGAAATTGAGCATGAGCCATCAAGATGTGATTCAGCCCTGCCCCATATTTTGTGACTTGTTTGCAATGTGAAACCATTGAAAATCTGCTCTAGACAAAAATCTTACAGAGATGTTTCTTTTGGCTATCCGGATGCTAAATGTGGCACTTCCTTTGAACCGGTTGTTCTACTACGCTATCTGAGGACAGAAAAGCATATTATAAGCAAAGGGGGCCTATTGCCCCAAATGGAAGGTCTATGTTGAGTTATTCTGTTGTCCTAACATTTGTGTCTCCCTACCCTGCCCCCCATTACCAGTGCTGTGGATTGTGCCTGTACTGGTAGTGCTGGGGCGGAAAGAACACTGGGTGATGGTGTCAAGACATAGAGTAAGTTTTACCACTAGTTTAGAAGAACTTTACACAGGACTGTTACAGGATGGCAGAACTAAATGAAAAGTTTCCAGTCCTGCTTATTATACCAAATTGGTTTATGTTCTGTTTTCTTCTTCTGGAATGAAGAATGTAGGCAATGGTTTGTTCATTTTTTAAATGTTTTGCTAGATTCAGGGTGAGCAAATACTTCCCCCAGCCTGTGCTGCATAAACACAGAGCCTAAAAGCTTCAGGCGACTTTTACCCCTGGACTCTGTTTTTGTCAGATCAATGACAAGTCACGTTAACAGCGGTGTTTAATTCTATCAATATGTGACCAATTGTGTTAGATTGTTTGGCCATTGATTTCACTTAGTGCTACTGTTGAGCTCTGAAAAGCAACTAGTTCTCCCTACATTACCTCATACAGTGACAAATGCCTATGCCGACTTTCCATCTCGCCAGCACACAAGGCTTGCTTTGAGAGGTGCCTCTTTGTATATTAGATGAAGGCCACCTAAAGAGAATATTCCCCTGAAATACAATGGCCTATAATGACTCCTTGATTTTAAAGAAAGAATAAATTAACACAATGCCACTACAGTCCAACCCCCCCCCCCAAAAAAAAACCAGGCTATTTTTTGGCTAGGTTTGGTGTTATACTAGTTTTACTACATAAAATACACTGAAATAAAAATACAATTAAATTTTATGATTTATATATATTCAAAACCTGTTTATTTAAACATGCAACAAGAGTATGGTTAATGCCTCAAAGCTCTTGAGCCTAAAGGTTTCCTGTAATAATCAAATGAGACTTCTTTATATGTTTTTAAATCTTCTTTTGCCAGCCTCATCTGCAAGGTTTGAAATAGTCTAGTCTAGACAGAAGTATTTCATACAATTCCATGATGCCTGCAAACAACATGTGATGCCATCATGATGAGATTATGCCACACCATGTACTGGATACTGAATAGAAGTGAAAATCACCGCACAGAGGTGGCATGGATAGAGTTATGTGTAGACTAGCTGTAAATGCAAATTAAGGACATTTAAGAAGGACCACTCTTGGAGAGAACTAGCTGCTTCCAGTAGCCTTCTGAAAGATCTGAGTACTTGCTGGGAAGGGTACTCTACTCGGGTGCTAAATCTCTCTTTATGCTTACCTTACCTCCATACATTACATGGGCTACATTACTACAGCTGTTTTTTCTTTCTCCTCCCAGACCTTTTTTTAAGTATCTACAGAATCAATGAGCAGTCAGATTCTTATTCAGTGCTGGAAAAGTATATTCACTGGGGCCTGGGATATAGATTTACACATAATGTGAAGACGACATTATTAAAATGCTTCTCTTGTGCCTGTTCATCACTTGGTGAGGGCACTGCCAAGGGGTCATGTGCATGTGCTAATATGCAATCGCTTATCAAAACCGCATGTGAAATTTGCATATTGCCTCCTATCACCTCAGACACAATGATTTTCAATGGAATTAGTCAATGTTGAGTAGTCAAATAATGCATGCACACGTGAGATCGGGCTGTCAGACTTCTGAAGTCTGTATTACAGCGTGCTTTTTCTTCTTGAATCATCTCCTACTGCCAGCTTACTGGTGACCCATCCATTTAGCTACATACTGTATCTTGATAACTCAGAAGCTTTCTCCCTTAACTCAAGTTTTCTGGTGATTACTAGACCCACATCACCCACTTTTGGGCTTTCCACAGGTATCTGAAGACCACAGCAGGGAACAAAATGCTGGACCAGAGAAGCCTTGGGTCTGATTCATGAAGGCTCTCCTTCTGTTATATTCTTATCTGTCAACCACATCTGACTACTTCTACATTTTCACCCAGGTTGAGGTTGGTAAGGTTAAAGTCTGGGGAAAGCAGATCCAGAGCAGGTCAGATATGGAACAGCATCTCAAAAGATTAATAACTGGAATCAGAAACAAGAATGTTCAGATACAGGATCCTGGAGAGGTCCCACAGAAAATTAGACATGTTCCAAAGAGTGCTGGGGTGTGTGTGTTAAGCTGTGACCATATTGTTACCTGCAGTCCACAGCATAATTTCATGTGGCTCTCAGCCTAGGTTAAAAGCCCTCTGCAAGTGATCAGTTCAGACCTCTGGTCTGTCCCTCCAGAAAAGCCCACTGGGTGGGAAGAATGGGGGGTTGAGGGAGGTGAGATGGCAGAAAGTGAGACAGAAGGAGTGGTCCCCGCAAACATTTAGCTGTGACCCCTTCCACAGCAGGTATGTGGTCCTGACAGATTCTAGCCCATGGAACACAGCCTTTGATGAAAATAAAAATCCCAGCTCTGCCTTAGATATTTCCTGAACTTGACTATGTCTGCCCACTTGCTGACGCTCTCTATTATTATTGGCTGGCCACAAGCATAATGCCCTTGGCAAGATGGAAGATGATCCAATCAGAAGCTGTCTTGGCTCAGGGGTCTCCAGCTCAGGGGTCTCCAATTCAGGCAGTTCCTGGTTGTTGGACTCACACTCAGTGTCAGGACCCAGAGGTTGTGCTTCTGTGACTCGCACACACAAACCCCCACAAGTCAGCAGCCAACTCCAGTGGACAATCTGGGGCATGACCTCCCCATTGCCTCCCCTTGGCACCAAGGAGAATAAAGGGCTGGGGAAAATATCCGCCTGAAATCTTGAAAAGCCCCTGCCAGTAATAGGCTAGATGGGTGAATGGTCTGCCTCAGTATAAAGCAGCAAAGCAGATAGATTCATAGGAATCCTGAAATTCAGTTGGCAAAACACAACTGCTTTAGATGGTTGTCGTTCACAACACAGAAACGTCTCTTGTACTTAACACATCCTCACTGAAGTCCACAGCAATATTCAGTGTAATTTCAGTGTAATTCAATGCACACGGAAACAAAAATTGAACCAAGAGACAAAGAAAAGGGAAGGTATCCATTATTCCTCTAAGGTAAGGTGCCATAAAGTTCAGGGTCTTGTTTTACTTGATTTAAAGCTCTGCTGCCTTTAAAGCAGCATGTCGGACACCCAGAGGTGGCTGCATGCCACTCTTAATTAAGATGGTCTGGAGGTGGGCATACATTAGGAGATTCTGGCCAGTGGGCTGCTGGGTGCAGCTGCCTAAAGCTCTCGCCCACACAAGCCCCTTTTTCTAGCACTCGGCTTATCAATTTACTTGCAAATGGCTCTCTGAAGTATTAACCCAGGTTAATTATTCGTCAAATATGATTATGCAGTCGTAATGTAAAAAATCGGAAATGTAGGATGGAATTTTTCACTCCAACGGTTTGGCAATTGTGGCAGCTGGTGGAGTCGCTGGAGTAATTACCAGCCCATTCCAGTCGGTGGATCAGCCTCCTGGTTCAGCGAGGGGAGGGGAAGGAGTGGCAGGGAGGTGGAGGAGAGAGAGAGAAGGAAAAAGCAATAAAGAACCAAGGGAGCGGGAATATGAGCCTTGCCAATCGACACGGGGAGGGGGGGAATTTCACAGCTGCTGGTGGTGATAAATGAGAGACGGTGGCCCTACTTCTAATCAATACATGTAAATGCTACTCATTACAGCTTTTATACACACTTCTCAATTAGCCTTTCCTCCCACTGGTAACAAGGAATGTCATGCTTTCTGGACTGTGAAAGTGGTTGAGCACTAAGTTCACCTGCATCTGAAAAGACACAGTAACAATGCTTCGGGCTCAGCTTGGCAGCAGGTGGTAGCAGTGGAAGCCGAAATTCCTTCTGTAATGCAAACTAAATAAAATCCCAAGTGCTGCCATTTAATTAAATGGGTGCTTTTTGTGTTTTAAATACAATTTCCTTTCTCTTTCACTCCACCCTGGACCCCACAGTTCACCAAACTTGAGAATTACAATTTTCACACCTTTGAAAAAGGAAAACAACACCAAAGGTGCCACTGGAAACTTAAAAGCATTTTGGGCACAATGCTTCTACGAGTAAGGTCGTTCGTGCAAGCCCCATATATGAGAGCTAAGCAGTAGCACAGGGGTATTTCCATACACTTCCAATTAATTTCAGTAGGGCAGGAGATTCTCCCTCTCCAGCAGTTTGAGTTCTCTCTGAGTTTTAAATGCTTCCAGCAATGATTTAAAGAAAATGGTTTCAATATAGTCTTAAAACATTTGATCCCAAATAAAAAGTTTTTGTGAAGTTGGTGTTTTAAAATACACACCTCCATAACATTTCAGGAAAGCAGATTTTCTTTCCGGTACTGTGCAGCTGAGAAGAGTGAAATTTGTGGTACAGCCTGTTCCGTTTGTGTGCGCGCGATGGGAGGGGGCAATGATTTCTCCCTCCATGTCAGAGGAATTCATACAGGCACCGAGAGCCAGATTGTGACCTTCCTCATGAACATGGGAAGGGAGCTGATCACCTGAGACAATGAGGCTGCAAGTCCTGTGAGTAATTGCTCAATAGTAGGAGAAATAGGTTGATGATCCAGACTAAAAAGAGACCGTGTAACCAGGGCCTGCTGAAAAACCTGCCTTTGCCGAACAATAGACTCTCCAAGCTCCATTGAGAAGGGTATTTTTCCCCATCTTCAGAACAAAATGGCCTCATTCCATCAGGTCACCTACTTCTTTTCTAAACTGACATATCCTACTTTGCTCAATTAAGAAGCCATTAGTTATCAACTCCTCTGTTAATTGTATGTTGTGTAAGTTTTATTTTTAACTCAGGGTTGCATACAAAAACAGAGACCTTCACTGTAGTTCAAAACATTATATGTGTGGACACCTCACACAAAGCGTGTTCTCATTAAAGGAGAGCACGTGTTGCGGATGGGGCCAGACAAAGCACCCCAGGGTTAACAGGCAGGCTAGTTTCAAAGGGATGGAACTGGATTGGTGGTTGGTGTTACTGGGGTAAATTTGATGTTGCCAATTTAGGGGTGGGATCAGAGCTTATTTAAACAAGGTGCACAGCATTTTCCTTTCTCTTTCGCTGTGGGCACCGGATCACCCGCCCGCCCTCCCTTGATTGGGCTTGCGCTTTGACGTTGCTATTGCCTGTCTAGGGGTCGCCTGCATTGGTGCGGGGGCCTGGTAGGAATTTACCTTTTGGCTGATTAGTGTGTGCCAATTGGGTTTTGCCTACTGCGTAGCAAATCGTCACAACTTGTAAGGTTGGCGGTTAGGCATTGGTTAAAATTGGTTGGTGGAGGGGTGTGGATTGGCTGTGCCTACCCCTCCAATGCTGCTGCTGCACGGGAATTCCGTTAAAGGAATTCAGGGGCTTACCATTCCCCTCGTCCAAACCCTTGGTGCAGGGTGCGGGCCGCGTAAGCTCCTAGGAGCAGGCAGGGATGGTACTGAGGGTCTGAACGGCGCAGCTCCAGTAATCCCTGGGTCCTGTTCCTCCACACTGGCTCCCGCCGGAGTCCGGGAGTCAGTGCTGTCCCCCAAGGCGGGGGGGACAGCTAGTCATAACCAATGCCTAAGCAACCACTCACAATTTGTATGATAATAAAGTTGTGGCCAAAATTATGCCAAAAACCTTAAACAAAAATGATGTGTGAAGTGTGAGTTATTGGGTTAGGGTGTTTTGGGGGACCTCAGCACGCAACTGTGTTTGTTGTAAAGTTTAAAATCTTTTTGTAAACGAGAACTGCTGGTGCATGAGTGTATATGCACACACATTGTGTCTTAAGGCTACAGAACTGTCTCTCATAAAATTTATTTTTTAAACTCTGAAACCATGTTATCAGTGTTGTCACTCACATATTCCTTCATGAATGGGACCTTTGTGGTAATTTCTTACCTGATTTCTCGAGTGATGTGCTGAGGCCATGTGTGTGGTAAACTGAAAAACAGGGAGAGTAAATGTTTCTCTGGGGTTTACTCCCCGTCTGGTACAAGTGCTGCGTATTATCTATAAACGGCATCCCTCAAGTGAAACTCCATAGCACTCCTAGCTTGTCAATCATGGTGCTTCAACCTGCACACCTGCTGTGCCTGGGAGTTGCACCTGTCTATTTCTGCACCTTTTATCACACAGCACTAACTTGTCCTGCAGTTAGGAACAGCCTTACAACTTGGCATATTCCAGAAACACTCTTGTGAGCAAAAAAGGGTTTGGCAAAAATAACATCTCATGTCAAAGGCAACATTTATGGCTTCATACATTCTGGCATTGACTATCTCAGGGCCTTTCTTGAAGATGAAACAACAACACACACAACCTTTTTTTAGCCCATCCCAGTGCAGCACCAGAAACATAAGACCTCATCCCTAGCTAAAACATAAGCACCTAGAATTACTCTAGAGGAGGGCAGCTCTTTCAGAAGGTGCAGGCACAAGAAGTGGGAGGTGTGGGCTTCAATGCTGGAGAAGGAAAGCACACAGATAACTAAATTTTCAGATGGGGAGGTGAGTAAGTTTCATAATTTCATTCATAATTTATTTATTATTCTATTATTCTATTATTCTATCACAAGAGCTCAAGGTGGCATAACACTTCTCCCCTCCATGTTATCTTCACAGCAACCCTGTGAGGTGGGTTAGGCTGAGAGACAGTGACTGGCCCAAAGTCACCACGGGCCTCATGGCTTAGTTGGGTTTGGACCCCTGGTCTCCCAGGTCCTAGTCCACCACTCTAACCACTACTCCACACTGTCTCTCCTGATACAGAATGTATTGCTGAGAAAGAGGAAGGAAGTCTTGATGGCATTCACAACTTTCCTTTTTGTTTTTATAGGGCTTCCTATGAAATCCTTTCTGGCATGTGGCATGGAAATGCTCAAATGCTGTATGGAAAGCATGGGAGGATATCATATTCATCAGTGATATCATATTCACTATCCAATAGATGCCTATAGAATATTTGCAAGAACAGTTAAAACTACACAAATAGAGGACAGTAATGTGTGCAGAAACAATTTCCAGAAACAAACATTTCTGGAAACATTTCTGCACATTTCCAGAAACAAAAGATTGCTAGTTCTCTCCATTAGAAGTGTTTCATTAAAGGAAGATACCTGGATTGCCCCCAACAACTGGGTGACAACTGTCCAGTTATGTGCTAAAGCCTATCATCTGAAATTAGCAAGCTAATAATTATATTTTAGCATCAATAAAGCATCTTTCTAAAGGCCCCCGCGGTATACCTTTTGCACACTGAAGGCTCATCCCATTAGAAAACTATTTTAGTCTTTTTGCTTACTGGCCAAAACATTGTTAACAAACTCAAAATTAAGTTGGTAACACTCAAGTTAGTATATACCTATCATGTCCTTCAGATAGTTTTTTTAAAAGTTCCTGCAGACCTTTGAAACTGTTCAATTTAATTTATTAATGCTTATCCTGAAATCTGATGTTTGGCACCTATGGGACCAACAGCTGGTTCCGAAGATGTCATAGTTAGCTAACTTAACTAAGTATGGCTTAGTTGGAGAAGGCAGGGAAATGGAAAGTTCCGTGTAAATAATTAGTTCTATCCTTTTTTGGGGGTCTACTTACAAAGCAGAGGACAATATATTTAGCTTCTACATTTTCCCCTTGAGGGCAATCTTTAAGAATCTGCTATACTGCATGGACAAAAAGTCATTTAAAGACTTTGCTACCTTTCATTGCCCTGAAGCCCAAGTAAGACCTGCAGGCTTCAGATTCTGCACCTATTCCTCCTATTCCACCTATTTTATCCTTTGAGGATAAAAAAAAATACTCCTGCAGAGCTTTCATAGGCCAAGCTCCATTGCCTGGAAAAACACAATGACTGCACCAAGAGACTGGGTCTATAACGGGCCGATTGCAGGACTCAGAAGGCAAAGTTTGGCCTTGCTGTTAAGATCTGGCAATTGCAACAAGCCTGCATTGTAACCATTGGTTTTTCCTATTCTCCACTCTGGGATTGTTGCCAGTGGTTCTGAATCTCTTGCTCCTGCATTTGAATCAGCATCCCTGTTCATCTCTGGAGTCTTGCTATCACACCAGCATGCAGCTGGTTTGGGCAGCTCTGTTGAGCACACAGACATGGGCCCTCAAAGCCCTTTTGTAAGCCTTGCTTAACAAAAGCCTACAGCAAATGATCCAATGCCCCATTACTGTCCATGAATATATGAGACCCCCTTAATGCCTAACCTATTTTCCTCCATTTTATCTCTTAAGACTTCCCCTCTATCCAGAACACTTAGGGTGAATTCGGATTACATAGTGAAGAAAGCAATTAAGAGGCATGAGTTCTTCTCTAATGAAGGAATGCTAATGGGGAAGAGCTAACTGAAAGGACTAACAAAGTCTCAAAGCATGCATAAACAGGGATTAAACTGGAGTTGAATTTCTGTGTTTTGTTGATTTTTTCTCTTTGAACATTATCTTCACGGAAACATAACCAACACATGGAGAACAATTGCATAGTAACTCAGTGGCAGAGCATATGCCTGGCCTGCAAGAGGTCCCAGTAACAGGTGATGGGAAAAACTTCTCCTGCCTGAGACCCTGGATGCCTCCTGCGAGTCAGAGTTGATAAGGCAGTTTCTTATGTACATCTAACAGGAACAGCAGCAGCAGCAGCAGGAGGAGTCCCTGTGCACATACAAACGTGGCCACATACATGTGGAATATTGTAAAACAGACAGTGGTACCTCTGGTTTGTAAAACAGTACAGTGGTACCTCTGGTTACAAACTTAATTCATTCTGGAGGTCCGTTCTTAAGCTGAAACTGTTCTAATCCTGAGGCGTGCTTTCGCTAATGGGGCCTCCCGCTGTGTGGACGCCTCTGGTGCATGATTTCCATTCACATCCTGGGGCAAAGTTTGCAACCAGGAGCAGCTACTTCCGGGTTAGCGGAGCTCGTAACCTGAAGCATTCGTAACCAGAGGTACCACTGTAAATAAAAGCAGAGCATGTTTGGACTGCAATCCTATGCACACTTTCCCAGGATTTCTAAATAGTCATACAGAGGATTGCATAGGATTTTAAGGCTTCCGCTCTCTTGAAATAGTGTGATCAATTACAGCATTTGAACTACCGTATATGAGGTGAACTATGGGAAGAGATTTCTATCCAGCTGTCCAGTAAGCATCTTGTTAGAATACAAAGCTACCAGCTTGCATAAGATTTACCATGGATCTCTCTGTCTGTCTCTCTCACTTTCTGAGCTCTCTTCTTACCCTGCTGAGTCCTAAACTTGCTGGGTTGTTCCCTCCCCTCCCCTCCCCTGGCCGCCCTTCAGGGTCTCCCTGTGCTTTCAAGTAATGGCACCATATGCAAGCACCAAGTCTTCCCCATATTAGTCTGGAGAGTGCATGGTAATTGTTTTGCCCCCAAAGAAGCACTGAGAGTCAAAATAAGCTGAAATACATTTATCCACCCCCCAGTATCTTGCTAGCTGCATTAATTTTGCATGCAGCCATATTAATTTGCACCTGTCCAAAGGGAGAATGTTAGCCAGCCTCTATGCGCGCATTGTGGACATTATAGCACAGAGGAAAAACATGGTATCCACTGCCTTGCACACACAAAAAAGCTGTTAATGAGAGCTACTGAAATGGTAGCTGTCACCTTGCATCGGATCAGGGCAATCTGTACAATGTAAGGGGAAATTAAAAGCTCCCCGTGGCAATGGATCCTATTTCAGTCATTAACTGCCAGGGAGTGACAGAGACCATTCAGAGGACCAAGCCCCTGTGAGCTTCCTCCATCCTCAGGGGAATTCACTGCTAATGCTGTTTTATGACCCACTTCCTTATGATGTGTAGTGAGCCGAAATGAATAGTTGCATTTATTTATATATTTTGATGCAGCTTATATTTCGGAGCAGTGGGGAGAGAGCAGCAGAGGCTGACACACAAAACCCAGAAGCATTGAACTAATAAGCAAGCTAGCAATTCGCAACTCGCTCGGCACATATATAATATTAAAGCCTTTGTCCAGCTGTGTATGTAAGGGAAGCAACATGGAAATGGATTAGAATACAATGAATAACAAGTGTGAAGTTTTTCATCCTCTCCCATTCTCCTTTGAAGTATCTTCTACTGAGAATGAATAAGGAAAGCAAAAGCTCCAGTAAGTCACATTCCAGTATCAGAAGCATGAAATATATATTTCTATATGTGTTGGAACAAGAAGTTTCAAAATATTTGCTTCAGTCCTCCCGTTTCCAAAAGCGAGCGAATCAGACAGAAGGACAGAAGGTTACAGATTAGTCCTGGTCATTGCTCAAAGAGTGTGGGTTATAAATAATAAAGGAATAAAGGGTGAAGGACACTCAAATATAACTTGGGGCCCAGAACAGAATAATAAAAAACAACAAATCTAATTTCCAGCTTTAAAATATCAAGCAACTTTGAATTCTGAGATATATAGACAGCCCTCCACCCTCAATACAAAACATATAAAGATATATCTTTATATCTAAAGATATAACCATCCCCATACGCTTACGGTTACAAATTGAAAAATGTACAGAAATGACCTGTTTTCTAGCACATGTAAACAACAATATATGTTGTATAGGACTGTTAAATATTAGCTACGGTAATTCATCATACACAACCTTCACCTCTCATTGGGAAAGAAGAGAAGGTGCTGAATGATTTTATACATGGAGAAGAAACAATGGTTCTATCACTTCCTATTAGGGTTGCTGAAGATCCTTTATTTTCAGAAACATCCTTATTCCAAAGGATTGCAATATCTTACTGGAAAAAAATATAGCTCTGTAGAATGCAGAGGGCATCCAACTTAGCAGACAGCAAATTTTAGAAATTTTGACTGGAAAACACTGTTTCCCTTGGTCGAATCCTTCAAAATCAACCTGTCCAAAACCTTTTGCAGGCAGACTCTATCTGTGCTGAGAAAATGAGGGGAAAAACCTCCTCTATATTTTCTTCACAGGTTATAAATTACATAAGAAGTCAACTGTTAATATAAGAAGTCCATCTAGCCCAGTGTTTTCTACTCCAATAGGCAGTTACTCTCAAGGGTGTAGGGGTGCTTGCTAGCCCAACTTCCTATGCTCTTTAAGCCAGAGAAGCCAAGAACTGAACTAGGGACCTATTATGGAGCCTGCGAACATCTCCAGTCGATTTCACTTGGGCTTCAGTGCTTCACTGAACTGTTATACATAGCTTTACTCAAATGTCTACAATGCACACCTATGCAAAACAATGGGCTGCCAACGTTCATTCATTTGATGATCCACACATGAATCTGTGGTCTGTATTTTTGTCCCCACATGAAGCTATAATGGGAAGGGAACTCAAAAGAGAGTCGGGTTCACAAGGAGGGTCTCTCTAAAAGTGTACAGAGAAGCTGTTGGCAGGAGAACAGGATGGAAGAAATACTACGTCTGGGTGTTGCCGAACCCCTAACTGGAATGACAATATAGGCCAATGGAGAAAGGGCAGCAAGATGATAAGACGATCAGTGCCTATTAGATAGGATGGCTGTGTTCTGCATCCATGGTCAGAGGCCATAACTTCTAACAGTTACTGGAAACCACAGAAGGAGGCATCTGGCTGGCCTCTGGATGGAACATCAGCTGACTCTCTTTATGCTTTTATTCATCATCTTATATACACAAACTCAGCAAAAAGCAAACAACACTGAGACCACACTAATGCTGCAATAACAAGGACACAAAAGTTGGACCATGCAAAAAATGTCTGCTACCTATAATGTAATCCTAAAGGATCTTCTTTATCATCATTTATTGAGCTGTGATCTTCAGTTTTGTGGTGATTTACCTACTGCACAGATAAATGTGCACTGGGTTTGATATTTTGTTTATGACGCGGCCCCAGGCCTTATTTACTACACCCAACAAAAACTGTACATCAGAGTGTAGAATGATCAATTTCCGTATACATGTTTTTTATGATGCTACCATTATATTTGACACTTTCATAAAAATGAACAACTCAACACACCAGTAAGGTAAGATGGTATTATAAAGATCCACTGATGTACGCTTAGATGTACAGGTTTTCACGTTAAAAAGAAAGAAAATTGTGGTACAAGAAAATGTGATTCAACAGAAGATCACGCTTTGGCATCTCCCATTCCTTTAGATAAACTTTGTTAGCAGAACCCACAACAAAAAACATATAATAAAAACAGGCATGTATATAGTACTTCAGAATGTTCAGAGTGCTTCATACCTCTCTTCTTCTAATCCTCACAACTATCTATCAAGTCAGGTCATTACTATTATCATCATCTCCATCCTGAGATGTCAGTTTCACAAACTCTGCAACTAGGCCTATTCTTGAATTCTCTAAAACAAAAACATGGCATCAGAGAAACCGTGTGTCCTTGAGAGCAGCTTTTACTTAAATCCCAATCCCTAAAATGCTATAGCTGTGTACAGAACTGCAGCCGGCACACTGTATTCCCCCAAAGTTTGGGGCTGGCCCTGCCACTGGGCAGAATAATAATAATAATAATAATAATAATAATAATAATAATAATAATTTATTATTTGTACCCCGCCCATCTGGCTGGGTTTCCCCAGCCACTCTGGGTGGCTTCCAACAAAGATGAAAAATACACTAAAATGTCACATATTAAAAACTTCCCTGAACAGGGCTGCCTTCAGATGTCTTCTGAATGTCAGGTAGTTGTTTATCGCTTTGACATCTGATGGGAGGGTGTTCCACAGGGCGGGCGCCACTACCGAGAAGGCCCTCTGCCTGGTTCCCTGTAACTTGGCCTCTCACAGTGAGGGAACCGCCAGAAGGCCCTCGGAGCTGGACCTCAGTGTCCGGGCAGAACGATGGGGGTGGAGATGCTCCTTCAGGTCTACTGAGTTCCTTCAGATATACTCAGTGAGGTGGCGACCTCAGAGGGCAGGTGCTGGTGTTGTCTTAGGACAACAGCCCGTCTGGCCATTTGCTTCTGGGTCTGTAATTCTCTTTGTTCCCACTTTGTCATTATTTGTGTTGTTTAAATTCTGCCCCTCTCCCGGTGCAAGGCCCAAGGTGGCTCACAACATGAATTATAAATGGATGCAGCTAAAAAACGACAACCCCAAAACTACCAGCTACAACTATATTTAACAGCATATATAACAAATTAAGTTATAATATTTTTTAAAAAGCACAGAATAAAAACAGCTTAGAACCATTTAAACTTTAAAACCATTAATAGGAATATGAAGTCTCATACCCTCAAGCATTTTCCATTTTTTCATCAAACAGAGTGGGTAAAGGAGAACCCGGGTCGCTTGTTCCACGTGGGGTTCAAGAGAACCTATAAATGCTTGCTTGCCTACCTTTGGCTCCCTGTCATACCCTTTTCTCTGGTTGTTTCCACATAAGAAGGGGCATCTTGTTATCTGAGACGCATACGATTTGACCACCAACTATTTGTAACTATGGTAACTAATAAGAAAACTTAGTGTACAGGCATAGCCCTAGACTCCCAGATCATCAAGACTATCCGAGGACCTGCTCCTGTTTCTTTGGCAGTGCAATCCATCCACTTCCATCTCTCTTATCTCCCTGACCTTACTCTCTATTCTATCCTCATATGGTTCAAATCCAAGTCATTTCAGGTTGCCCAGCCATTATCTTAGCCATTGCCCATCCCTACTTCCCTCCCGCCTCCTGAAAGGCAATATACATGTTCTCCATTGACTAGTTTCATGGACAGCAAGAGGGAGAGATAGTTGGAGGTCTCTCTCACCCTCTTGCTCCACTTCTCCACAGAGCTAGTCAACGAAAATGCTGGTTCAGGCAGGATGGCTCCTGGAAACTCTTGCATATAGAATTTCATTAACTGCTGCTTTATATGTAATGAATACAAGTTACTTTTCACTCAGCTGGCAGTCTGTGTTCTACTGGCATGGAAGGGAGTGTCCCTGTGGTGCGCTGTGACTCCGGGCCCAGGATCTTGGACACTGTGCCCTCTTTGGCAACGTGTGCACATTGTCAAGTGATTGAGATGTGTGCTAACACTATGCAAGACACTGTGATACGGGAATCATTTCAGTATTCTTCTGCATATTACTATGGCAATGTACACAGAATGCATGGTGTAGTGCTATAAACAAAATTCATCCATTGGCAGAACGAAGATGTAGTCACATTTACAATGACAGAGCCTATGCCACTCTGGTAATAAATGTTGTCATGTCATAATTTCCAAACTACAGTGGTCAGCTTCCACAGAAATTGTACCCTTGGTGTGGGAAGTAGCCACACCAGTTGCTCAACAGATGCTACAAGACACATGGAATACAGACCCACAGAAGTGACTTTCAGGCTGCCCTAGAGAAATAGGTGATCCTAGAGAAATGCAACTCTTCATCTCTCTCTCTCTCTCTCTCTCTCTCTCTCTCTCTCTCTCTGTGTGTGTGTGTGTGTGTGCATACATTCACACACATACACAGAGCATTCAAAATTTGAAACTAAATGTTTTTGGCTTTCTCTTTGACAAGTATAAAATTGTACAAATGTCAGCACACGTCACTGTAAATAAAGAAAACTCTCAATAAAGGTCAGTCCAGAGGAAAGTGAAATTCTTTTCCACAGATATACAGCAGAGTACAAAATTAATACGTTCAAGTACTTGCTCTGTTCAGCTTCAGCTTGCAACTTTCCAAACTTCCAATCTTAATGCTAAAAATACAGCTGCTATAGGTCCCCCAATTCAGCTTTGGGACACAGTGCTGAAGAAGGGGTTTGCTAAACCTTTTCCTCTGCATTCTTTTTCCAAATTTCCCCCTATGAAACAGCTGTTTGCATTGAAGTGCAAAACACGTAAGACTCAGTACTCCTGCTTCTCCCACCTACATGGTTCTAGACTCATATAGGCTCTGTACTCCCACCTGCCCTCTTCCCAAATTGTTTTGCTCCCAAATTGTTTTGCTCAAATAAAAGTGATTCACTATCATCAACCCCATGTATATCTATATAAAAGGAATTGGGACAAAGCACAATCCATAACTTACCATAGCTGTCAAGTGTCCCTTATTTGAAGGGACAGTCCCTTATTCCAACGCCATGTCCCGCTGCTGTCCCTTATTGATGGATGCCCCTCAAATGATGTCCCTTAAATTTCAAAGGAAGCAGCTCCTCTCCCTCCCTCCCTGCCGGCCAGGGTGGAGGGAGGCTCCAACTGTGTTGCTTGGCTGTGTTGCTCACCCAATAAGAAATCTAAGAATGATTGGGGGTGGAGCTTGCATGCCTTGTGTGTGGCTAGTTAATGCAAGCTGAGGAGGTTTTTGAATGCTGGACGCCATTTTGTTGCATGTGCTGCTGCAAACTTTGCAGTGCAAAGCCAGGCCGGGGAGCCATCTTAAGTTGAGGCTGCATAGGCCTTGTGGTGCATGCGATTCAGATTCTATTCAGTTGAACCTCTGGTTACAAAGTTGGTTGGACAGTGTTCTCGAAGCTACCAGCATGAGTTTGACCAGACTGCAGGAGGACAGGAAGACTGGAGTGCCTGGAACAGGTGAGGCTGCAGGTCCCTTATTTTGGCTGCTGGTCCCTTATTTTCAAGGCTGCTGGTCCCTTATTTTCAAATCTGTAAGTTGACAGCTATGCTCATTACCCCTGCCCCACTGCCACAAAAGCAGTGAAATCTTATCTGCCTTAAGTGGTATTAGGAAATTTACCAAGGCTGTACATTGTCATTAGTACTTGGTATGAAATAAAATTTTAACATTAATTCAGGGAGCATGTAATCAAAACAAATTACTAAAATGCAGAGGTGGTTTCAAGGATGGGCAGATGGGACACGGCTGTGAAATATTTATAGGGGATAAATTAAAATCACTGACTTTGCCCATAATTAAGAATATAAGAATAACCTTCTGGCTTTGGACCAAAGTCTATCTAGTTCAGCTTCCAGTTTGCACCATGGCAGCCAGATGCCACTGTCAGGACATGCAGAGAATAGTTAGCCATAGAGATGACGCAGGCATCAAACACAGCACAGTTCACACCAATACATACCAACAAACCAGAACACCATTTTCAAATCAAATACAAACAAAAATGCAATTACCTTGTAAACTGCTCAAAATACTGCTAACCCCAGGACTGACTATTCTCTGTGAATTTATTTAGTCCTTTTTCAAAACCATCTAGGTTAGTGGCTGTCTTATGGTAGTATGTTCTAAAAGTTAGCCAAATGGCTGCTTGCTGTGTGCAACATACAGCTGGCATCTCACGTTTACTCTCTGATTTCTGTGGTGCTTGCTCCCAGGAAAGTGTACACAGGGCTCCAGCCCTGAATTCTAGAAAGTCTGAATAAGAGTCAGAAAGAGGTGGGGCTTTTGATTTTAATCAAATATACAAAACGATGAGAATATTAAAATATAGCCAATGCAAACAAGCCCATCATAATTTAACTGCTAGAAGAAGAAAATACATGCACAGTGCAGAAGTAGGCCATGCAAATATATTCTAAAATAAAGAGAAAGTACTATATTCACACATACCATAAGCAATAGTGAGGAAAAGATCCAAAAAAGTAAAATTAAAGTAAGTAATACACAGTGTGACTGACTTTGATCCTAGATCTCTGGATCTTGTAAGGATTCCCCATGGCATGTATGACATAATACCACCTCTTGGTTTTATATAATTACCTGCTTTGAAGGTTAATTACATGACTTCTTTCTACCCTGGCCTTAAGGAGGCCATAGTGGAACAAAATAAGTTCAATGAGAGAAACTACCAAACGGCAATTCATCAAGAGGTTCATTGATATCACTTGCCGATTTGCACACGTTAATCAACTGGCGCATCAATGTCGGGATGCCTGTGATATCAACTACTGTTTTCTGTGAAAGGTCACTGTTCATAAGGTCATTATTGTTAAAGGTAAAAGGTAAAGGGACACCTGACCATTAGGTCCAGTCGTGACTGACTCTGGGGTTGCGGCGCTCATCTCGCTTTATTGGCCGAGTGAGCAGGCATACAACTTCCAGGTCATGTGGCCAGCATGACTAAGCCGCTTCTGGCGAACCAGAGCAGCGCACGGAAACACTGTTTACCTTCCCGCCGGAGCGGTACCTATTTATCTACTTGCACTTTGACGTGCTTTCGAACTGCTAGGTTGGCAGGAGGAGGGACCGAGCAACGGGAGCTCATCCCGTCTTCTATGATTCTATTATGTCAGGAGTGCTCTGATGGTGTTTCCTGCTTGGCAGGGGGTTGGACTCGATGGCCCTTGTGGTCTCTTCCAACTCTATGATTCTATAATTCTATGATTTGAACTGCCAACCTTCTGATCGGCAAGCCCTAGGCTCTGTGGTTTAGCCCTGTCAGTATTGTTACTTTTCTGCATTTCCCTTCCTTCTGATTTCACTGTTTCTGATCACCAGCAGCAGCCTCACAACCAAATGCATTTATGTACCAGCAACTCAGGGTACCACTTTATGCATCTGATGTACTTCACAAAATAAACTGGTTAGTTTTTAAGGTGCCAGACTACCCTTCTGGAAATCATTTCTGCATTGTTGTTTTATTCAGGATACTGTGCATGTGCAGGTTTGTATATGTAATTATTACTTCAATCCATGAAGTGCTTCTTCTTTAAAATGTGAGGACATTTTCTGTTGGAGCCATTTCTTTTCACACAACACAACACAACACACTTAACACTACACATTGATAGCAGGTGGGGAATGAGGCTTATTGGGTTGTGTTTTTGTTCTTGTTCTTAGCACGTATTTTGTGTTTTTATAGTGTATTTCTATGTTGTGAACTGGCCTGAACATCTACAAATGAAGGGTGGTATACAAATGTAATAATAATCATAATAGCCATGGCTTCCCTCAAAGAAGTCTGGGAACTGTAGTTTGTTAAAGGTGCTGAGAGTTGTTAGGAGGCCCTTATTTCCCACCCAGGGAACTCTAGGATTATGTTTTGGGTACACCAGCCAAATATGCTTTCCTCAGAAAATGGGACAAAGCGTGTTCTCATTAAAGGAGAGCACATGTTGCGGATGGGGCCGAGCAAAGCACCCCATGGTTGCCAGGCAGGATAGACTGAAGGGGCTTGGATCGGATTGGTGGTTGGTGTTGCTGGGGTAAATTTGATGTTGCCAATTTAGGGGTGGGAACAGAGGTTATTTAAACAAGGCTCACAGCATGTTCCTTTCTCTTTCGCTGTGGGCACCGGATCACCCGCCCGCCCTCCCTTGATTGGGCTTGTGCTTTGACCTTGCTATGCCTGTCATGGGGTCGTCCGCATTGGTGCGGGGGCTGGTAGGAATTTTTCCTTTTGGCTGATTAGTGTGTGCCAATTGGTTTTTGCCTACTGCATAGCAAATCGTCACAACTTGTAAGGTTGGCGGTTAGGCATTGGTTTAAATTGGTTGGTGGAGGGGTATGGATTGGCTGTGCCTGCCCCTCCAATGCTGCTGCTGCACAGGAATTCTGTTAAAGGAATTCAGGGGCTTACCATCCTTTCGTCCAAACCCCTGGAATCGGGTGCGGGCCGCGTAAGCTCCTGGGAGCATGCGGGGAGAAGCTGAGGGTCTGTGGCGCAGCTCCAGTTATCCCTGATCTTGTTCCTCCACACTGGCTTTCGCTGGAATCCGGGAGTCAGTGCTGTCCCCAAGACGGGGGGGACAGCTAGTCATAACCAATGCCCAAGCAACCACTCACAATTTGTATTTTAATAAAGTTGTGGCCAAAATTATGCCAAAAACCTTAAACAAAAAGTATGTGTGATGTGTGAGTTATTGGGGTAGGGGTGTTTTGGGGACCTCGGCACACAATAATGGGATAATTTAACTTTTTTAAAAAAGCTACAAAGATTGTTTAACATCAAGAACAGTGTTTGACATATAGTTGAATATCAAGTTTATCTAGGTACGCACAGAATGTAAATAGTCTCCTTTTCTTTCTGTTGATAAATACTGCGTGGTGTCAGCAGCATAAAATATATGCATCTTTTTGGACCCGAGTGGCTGTGCCTATTCTTAATTGATTAAAAAGCAAGACGTCTCACAAATGTGAAAAGGGAAACAGCTCTGTAAGCTGTATCATTGCTTCGGGTTTACATTTCCCATAGTGCAGAGGCTCGCCGAGTCTATAATGTATTTTTCACCTTCTCGTGTTTGCTCAAAGGCTTCCAAGCACAATATAAATTCCACTGTCAACCTGCACAATTATTTTTACTAATCCGTTGAGAGTGCCACAAGCCAGAAACATTTGAACACTGTCAGCCTTGTACAATAATCCAAGAGCTCATTCAAGCACGCGCAGGAAGTGTTATGTAAATTCCAACTAACTTCTCTCTCTCTTTTAATGCATGAGTTCATTATGCTAATAATACTCCCCAGGCATCAAATTCATTCCTGTTACAGTCACTACCAGCTCATCATAGCTCACCAGAGTGGGATCAACGGTAAGAACTACAAATGGGACTTGTTTTACAAACTACTCTGCCTAAAAGGGCAACAATCCTAAAGAGAGATCCCGGCTTTTACTTGTACAATAAGTAATCAAAAGCAACACTGCGGTGCCTCACAACAACTGACAGGCTCAGATTTCCAGGGAGCTGCTCCTGCGTTTAACTATATATTGAACATTTTCTTCTGAAACTAATCGGAAAGCCCTCCTGTTGAGTATCTAAGAGAAGTGTCCACATAACCAGAACATTTGTGAAGATTAAGGTAGAAACACCACTATAAACATGTTTGCCAGATAATAAGCTCAATTTCTAGCATGGACCATTGCAACTGCCTGGGTGTGTGATTTTTATCTAGCTTTCTTTTAAAAAACACATATCTTCGCCTTACATATTGAATATTGAATACCAATCGGCCAAATAGCCCATCACAAATTATCATCAACTGCATCGCTGTGAGAAAACTAAAATGTGCATTTGCCAATATTCTCAGTTTACCATTTTTAACCCAATTTGCCATTCAAATTCCAGTTTTGCGCCATAATGTGCATACAGTATAAATCTGCAGATGCGCAGATATGACGCTTTTCTACCCAGCAACAGATTGGGCAAGATTCTAGCAGGTGAAGGCTGCAGTGGGTTCAAACTTGGCCCCACCTGCTCCTTCCTTGCCACATACTGCTGACTGGCTTTAAATGTGTTGTGAACTTCTAGACAGACTATCCCTGATTCCTTTTGTTTTATGAAGAAATCTCCATAATAATAGGATTGTTTTGAGCTTTCTAATATTCTGTCAAAGCCTTTGGAATTTATGAATTAATGTCTCAAGTAATCCACGGAATGCAGGAATTGACTCTGAAGTTATTGCATTTCAGACAAACACAAGAATGACGCAGAAATTACAGACATATCTAATAGACTTTGCCCTCTGGAGATGAAAATTTCCCAGGAGAATTATCTTAGAAAAATCTCTTTGCCAGCCGCCCTCGCTGACACAGACACTGCATGGATCCTGTTGAGTGTATGATGAAAGCAGGTAACACAGCAAATTCACATACACATTCAGTTTTGACAGTAGGAATTTCTCTCTCATGAGATCGTACAAGAACCTGTTAGGGTGGGACAAAAACACTCCAATTTGCTCTCCAAAATGCAACCCTGGGCTTTGCTAGACAGCTGGACAGTCACATCAGTTAGAGACCTCCAAGAACGCCCAAAAGTGCCCCAATATGGAGCGTGTTTTTTGCCTCTCTTGGCTTTTCTCTATTCTTTGGGCAGTTCAGACAGTGGGATCTCCCTTATATCTTCCACAGAGATGAGAGATGCAAAGAATTAATTCAGCTTCTCTGCAATCTCCTTTTCTTTCTTTAGCACAACTTTGACACTCTTGTCAACTGAGGGCCAAATCTGTATGTGGAATGGGAGGTCGAAGGATATCTTCCTTCATATCAAGCAGAAAAATGTCTTGGTCGAACCTTGGAACCAGGTGTTATCTCCTATTACGCCCTTCCTTTTAATTGTATTAATAAACAACTGCAAGTAAAAAGCTACGCACTTTACTTCTCCTCTGCTTTCAACACCTCTAAGAATGTATTCCTAATAAAAATATGTAATACACCACCTTTTTTGAAACCTAAATTTTCTATACACTTTGCATAAGAGAACCGTCATCAAAATATATCAGACAAACTTAGGTACAGGACTCGAAAACACTGTTTCTAAACCATAAACTAGTAGTAACACACACAAAAATCTGCTGAAATTCATTATCTTTAGAACATTGGAATTTCTAATTCTTTTTCATCTCGAAGAGAACGATTCTATGATTTGATTACATTATATAGTTCTGATCAAGTTAACCTTTCTCCTCCTGTACAATATACTTGATCTATTCTTCTCAAAAGTTGGTTTTTAATTTGCATGACTGTTTTGGTAGAAAGATGCAAAATACCCTGAAATAGATTTTACCAGTTTTATTTCTGTGTGTATTATAATGATTCCTTTAAGTGAAAAAGTTCACTGAAAGTAGTTAACAGTGGAATTAGGGCAAGGTGGGGAAAGGGGCCCGGTGGAAAAAAACTAAGAATTCACTTCTAAGCATGGCCAATCAGAAGTAAGGACGGGATGGAGTCCTCTGCAGCAGTCCAATTAGTGAGTGCAGCTTACGTAACTCAAACTCAAGTCCCACAGGTGTGAGGAACTACAAAGAAAAAATAGGTAACTGTCTGAATTCAAAAAAGTACATGGGGCTCACTCTTAGCCAAAGCAGTTGTTTAAAACACAAATCTATGTAGCATTTGCAAAGTGTAGGAAATGTTAAACTCTTTAATGTTCCAGTATTAAGCACTTTAATTCTGCTTCTCTCATAGTGAATAGGCCACAATCTTGAGTAAGTTGAATTGCTTTACTTACAGTAACCAATCACTCATGCATCGTTCAATGCTACAGCAGAAACAATGCAGACAAGGTAATCTTGGTTACAAAATGCAGAAGTTGGTTGCAAACACAGAGTCTGGGCATAGAGCTCCAGGCTAATGCATCTACTCAGCTTACATGGTTCAAACAGAAAACAACCCTTGTTCCTCACTCCCCAAAGCTGAAGGGTCATGGCCAATCTGAGTCTTCTCTACCACTTAAGAACTCTGTGATCCCTAACCCCTTTCATATTGACAATTATGCATCAATCTGCCACAGGGTGATGGCTGAGGAGACTTTTAAAATGGAATGTTTTCTTTTCTTTTTAGGGAACAACAAATTATGTTCTAGGCTCGATAAAGGAGATTTTTTGGTGTGAATTTTTTTTTTTAATGGTACTGATGACTGTGAACTCTCACAGGGGAGACAACAGATTGCATTGTTCATGAGCACATGAGCTACAGCCAGGCTTGCCCTTGGGTTTGCTTTTTATGAGCTTCGTTCCCTTCCCTACTCATAAGTAAACCATCCTGACGTCAATGCAACAAAGTCAAAGTAAGCTAATAGTTCAAATCCAGCTGTACTTGTGAATAGTACCTGGATGACAATTGATAAATTATCTTGCGACCTTAATTCCACATTTGTTTGATTTAAGATTGCACATGATTTAAGACTGCGCATGGAGGTCTCTGAAGTGAACTTCACATTCACTTAAATGGAGAGGGCAGATCTGGACATGTGTACATGCATAGATCAGTGTCTTCCGCTATACTGAAGTGTGGGTGCTTCATGTAAACATGACAGATCCTTCATACTTGGTTGGCTTGGGAGAAGCATAGTTTAACTTAGAAAACAGAAAAATTAGTATTTTCTGTTCAAGAATATCCTATACCTGTCTTTATTCTATGGATCATATTCCAAAAATAAGGTTAAATCATCATTACTCAATATTTTTATGCAGGGCTTTTTTTTCTGCCAGAACTCTCTGGAGTTCAGTTCCAGCACCCCTCAGGTGGGCACGATTGTCATCATAAGAGAACAAGGGAGGCGTTCAGAGTGAGTTCTAGCACCTCTTTTTTCTAGAAAAATAGCACTGGTTTTTATGAAGCATCTTCAAAGAGACACCATTTTTAAAAGTGTTTTAATAAAAAATACAATTCTAAGGGGAAATTCTATTCCTAGATGTATTCTGGATGCATTTCCTTCTCTCCAAGGGTTACACTAATCAATTGTAATCCTGATGTAATTAATCATTTATTCGTTCAATTAACTAGCTTCAAGGAGATGAACTCTACCGGTATGTAATTGTGAAACTGGACTGGTAAGATGTTCAGTTCATAAACGGGAGTATAATGGGAAAGAGGCAATGCAAATGAAAATTCATAAGCAAAAGAGTGCAGTGAAAGTGCCTGCTTGGTCTCAAGTGGCAGGCAGTTCCAAAGTGCCTGTGAGGTGGTGGGACTGAGGGAAGGGCTTCCCATGAAGATCTCAGAGTCCAGACAGGTTTCTATGTGGGAATACCATCTTTCAGATAGCTTGGACCTAAGCCAAATAGGGCTTTATAACCAGCACTTTGTGCCCAGAAGCAGATGGTTAGCCCATGGAACTGTTATGTAGCAAGGCAGCTGTTATGGATGCTCCCTATACCAGCCCCAGTCAACAATCTGGCAGCAGTTCTTTGAGCCAGTTGAAGTTTCCGAGCACTTTTTCAAAGAAAGCCCCACACAGAGCACACTACAGTAATCCAAACGGGATGTAACTAAGGTGTGTATAGAAGACTGGATCCAAAAGCTGACAGAATATGCTGAATTAGATGGTCTATCAGAAAAAATAAAGAATAAATCAAAACAGGAATTTGTTTCAAAATGGGAGGTTTTCAAAAATATTTGAAAAATAAATACAGTTGTTTAAATTCTGTTGCAGCATTCGAGGAACTTCAGTAATAGTTGCAAGGTAGATATAAGAAATTAGATATATTAAGAAAAAGTTTAATTATGATAAAAGTGTGTATTGGCAATAAGTAATATGAAATCGAAATATGGAATAGACGGGAGGTTGGGTCTTTAGTGTTAAGACCAATATATGTTTTATTGTTTGTTAAGAAAATTATGTGTCTATGGTTATTCCAGTGTGTAATTTGGTATTTGTGTTTTTTTCTTTTTTCTTGCTATATCAATAAAAAGTTAAAAACAAAATTTTAAAAAAGGTGTGTGTCCTTGTGTCGAAATCGGACATCTCGAGGAACGGGTGCAGCCGGCACACAAGCTTAAACTGTGCAAAGACACTCCTGGGCACCACAGAGACCTGGGCATCCTTGCTCAGGGCTGAATCCAGAACAAACCTGTGTCTTCAGAGGGACCGGTACCCCAGGCAGCACAGGTTGAATCCCTAGTCCCCTATTCTTCCATATGTGGTGGATATGTAGGAAAACACAGGTATTCTGGGAGAGTATACATGCAGAACTGCAAAAAATGCTAAAGATCTCTTTCAATAAAAAACCAGAGGCCTACCTCCTGGGAATAACAGATTTGGATATTCCACAAAAGAGGAAGGGTATCTTTTTATATGCGACGGAGTTTTGATCGCAGCAAAATGGAAGAGTAATGAAATCCCCTCTATTCAAGATTGGATCCAAAAGCTGACAGAATATGCTGAATTAGATGGTTTATCAGAAAAAATAAAGAATAAATCAAAACAGGAATTTGTTTCTAAATGGGAGGTTTTTAAAGAATATCTGAAAAATAAATATAGTAGTTTAAATTCTGTTGCAGCATTTGAGGAACTTCAGTAATAGTTGTAAGGTAGAAATAAGAAATTAGATTTAATGAGAATAAGTTTAATTATGAAAAAAATGTGTATTGGCAATAAGTAATATGAATTTGACGTATGAATAGATGGGAGGTTGGTTCTTTAGTGTTAAGACCAATAGATGTTTTATTGTTTGCTAAGAATATTATGTGTCTATGGTTATTTTTGTAATTTGTGTATAATTTGGTATTTGTGTTTTTTGTTTGTTTGTTTTTCTTGTTGTATAAATAAATAAATAAATAAATAAATAAGAATCCCTAGTCCCCTGTTCTGCATTCTGACTGACCAAGAGCTCCTCCGTCCTGTCTAGTTTAAGTTTCAATTTGTTCACCCTCGTCCTCTCCATGACACCAGGAGCACAGGGGGGCTGTGGCCCCAGGCACACAATATTTGAGGGGGCGCGAACTAGGCGCCCCCAGTCAGGTGACCCCAGAGCAGCGCAGCCTGGGATGGAGGCACTCCAGCAGCGTTGGCGGCAAGGGCCGGGCTGGCGCCTCCCCTGCCCGGCATGTGCAAGCGCAACCACCCTTGGCACTGCCTTGGATTTAGCTGGAAGGGAGAAACAGAGCTGGGTGCTGTCAGCACACTAGTGACACTGAACCCCTAAGCTCCAAACAACCTCCCCAGCAGTTTCACATCAATGCTCAATAGCATGGGGAGAAGAGACAGTCAAGGTGTCAAGCACCGCCCCCCCCCCAGCACCACCTTCTGGGTTTGCCCCTCCAGGAAAGAACAGAGCCTCTGTAAAACAGTGTGTGGATAGGAAGTATAATAGGGGAATGTTTCTCTTTTGTGGCACAAAAGGGGAACGACAGAGAGGAAAATATACAAGACATTTTAGCTATGTAAGAAAGCAAAGGTGCAATCCTATACACCCTTACCATGCTTCTGGCATAGGGCTTGCTTCTGAGTAGACACACACAGGATCATGCTTACTCAGTTCACTGGAAGTGAGTTTTATAGAACCCAATGTGGCTTACGCATAGGATTGTACTGTATCTGTAAAATTCTATGCGTATCTCGGACTTACTCCTAGATAAGGGTGCATAAGACTGTGGCTTTAAAAACACCCTGAGCAAGAAAAATGTTAATGATAAGAAAAGGCAGGTGTTTTACTTCATAGCCATAGGTTTCATTATTAATTGAAAAGCCAGCTCAATAATTTCAATAATTCTACAAGGCCAAAACAACAGCCCCACTCCAAAAGGGAAAGCCCATGAAAGCAGAGGTAAAATTGGATAAGTGAAACATTTGTTTGGTTTGGTTTGTTTTAAGTAGATGGAGGCTGATATTTTGTGTTAGATAGTATTTTATTTTCTTAAACCTTTTAAAGGATTTAATGAGCTGCCTGTTTGTTAGCTTATACTGCTAATGGTTGGACAAAACTAACTGAAATAAAAAGGAAGAAATTGGTTTAATCTAGGTAGGCATGCATTCAACTCTGACCCTCACTGTGAAAGGATTATTAATATTTGCATTTCCTGATGGGAAATAATGAGACAAAAACTTATGTGTCCAGAGTAGGTGTAGAATTTGAACCCAGGGCCATTGTATCCCGATGTTGTCACATTTCATGCGGGCTATATACAAAATTTAAAAAATCCAAGATTCATTTATAAGGTATTTGCATAGCTACAGTATACATTTGCTTGTGTAGTATATATCTGATACTAGCATATCCCCTTTGTGACATGCCTATATTGCAAGATTAAGTCCCATATGCATCGCATAGTTGCTCACGCTGCTTTGCCAGTGAGCAAACTGGCGATTCTGCTTGACTTTCTTATTATTTCTTTTCTTTCTTTTCTTTTCTTTATACTGTTCCACAAATCCCTTGAGATTCCGTGTTAAGTGAAAAAGCCCCAAGACTGTGAGACTGTTTCAGGTTAGTGTTGCCTTTATTGCTGTGTATGGGGAAAACAGAGAATCCCAAGGCCTTTTTCCTTAAGGCAAAAAGTAAAAATAAAAAAAACCCCACCTGTTCATAGAATAATCTCAGTGTTCCACATCAACCAAGAAGATGTGCAACTGGGATGGCTTTCTGTCCTTAATTTATAAATATGCTACTTGATTCTGTTTCTTGGTGTCAAGCATCCTAAAGTTTCTTTCAGTAAACAAGGCACGAGCCCAGAAAAAAACTTTCAGGTACCAGTCTTTAAATTGCCAGTTTGTGCCCTAGGGCTTTTCTTAGGCAAAGATTTTATTAACCGCAGGTTCTGTTCCGCTCAATTTTGCCTCTGCTACTGGAAAACTGAAGCAACCTAGAAACAAGGACGGCACTTTTGTGCTGGTCCCTGCGTCTTGATAACTCTTCCTGTCACTTTCTCACCAGTCCTTGTCAGCAAAAAGAAAGAGGTGTATAAAACCGAAATGAGAAGCACCAAGAATCTGCCTGATATTAATAAAACACTGGCCAAAAGGAAATCCTCAAAGAAACTGCATTCGCATAGCCAGCGATGGTTCTAGAAATGCATTGCCTGCAGTCCAGGATTAATTTAGGCCCTGAATAGTTGTTACATTTGCATTTACTTAGTTATTTCTTTACTAAATGTGTCTCCTCCTGCTGCTCTAGCAGACCCACATATACATAACGAAGGGGGAAAGTCTTCAGGCACCTCTGAAATGAAGGCTGTGTCCTTCGCACCAACTTCTTCCAACCTGCCGCCCTCCAAAGGCTTTGGAATACCATACCAGCCCTGGCTGGGGCTGTTGGAGTTGTGATCCAAGACATCGGAAAGGCACCAGGCTGGCAAAATGCACATTTACCAGGGAGTAAGTTCCACTGAATTCAGGATTTCCTTCTGCGGAGGCATACCTACAATAAGAGGCGTACCTATGGGTTGGTGAAACTGCTCCTTGCCAGGGGCGTAGGCCGAGTGGCGGGGGGCAAGAGCTGAGAGCTGGGCATTAGGAGAAATGACAGTAGACTGCTGGAGACTATGGAGTGTAGTGCATCAAATGCAGAAGAAGTGGGGTTTTTCTGGGGGAGAGTGCCAATACAGCTCCTGGCAATTGCACTGTAAGTTACCTATGCCTGTGTTATGTACTGAGTTGAATAGGATCCAAACTGCAGCAGTCTGATTGGTCCTAGAACAATAGGGTCCAAAAGGCAGCAGTCTGATTGGTCCTAGAACAATAGGATCCAAAAGGCAGCAGTCTGATTTGTCCTAGAACAATAGGATCCAAAAGGCAGCAGTCTGATTGGTCCTAGAACAATAGGATCCAAAAGGCAGCAGTCTGATTGGTCCTAGAACAATAGGATTCAGAATGCAGCAGTCTGATTGGTCCTAGAACAATGCAGCAGTATGATTGGTTGGCAGGAACCACCCAATCATGCTCCAGATAGAAGTGAATCCACAACCTGATTGGCTTACAGTAGAATTCCGGAATTAGCCAATCATGTGCAGCCCATTGTGTAAATAATGTATATAAGGCAGATACTTTGAGGGGACTTTCATTCATTCCTCCTCACCACTATGAGCTGAATAAAGAGCATGAAATCACTTTGAGACTCTGAGCATATTTCAGCCTGCCACTAGAGCTTCTGGTTTTGTGTTTAAAGATTTAAAGTAAGGAACAACAAATAGGCTTAGAAGCTTGGTTTTTTATGGTCAAATTAATGCTTTCAGAAATCCCTGAAATGAAATCATGTGAACACAGGAATCTGCCTAGGCCAATATTGACTACTCTGACTTGCTCTCCAGAATCTCAAGAGGGAGAGGTCATTTACATCACTTCTTACCTGATCATTTTAATGAAAAATGCCAGGGGTTGAATTTGGAGCTTTCCGAACAAAACCCTCTGGAACTTCTACCTTTAGATTTTTAACGAGGGGAATTTCTCTTTCTTCTGGAAATAATTACCGTTCTCGTCAAAAGAAACTGGTACAATAACACTGATAAAGCAACTTTCTTACATGCTTGAAGTGTTCTTTTGGTTCACTTAGCAGACCTGACAACAACAACCCTCAAATCCCAGGATAGCCAACATGGTGCCTATCCGATGTTTCCAGCTAGAACGCCCACCAGCCCCACAAAGCATGGCCAATAGGCAGGAATGTCGGCATCTGTAAGGCAAACATCTAGAGGAAACCACAATGTCTGCCACGACTTATGGAAGACCGTATCATTCTATTGGTAAAAGCATTTCAGCCAATTCTACCTTTGTTGAGGCTGGGACCCCTCAACATTCAAAGGGTGCTCAGCTCCACCCCCTGGCTCCTCACAATGTCACACAACATCATGCACAATACATCAGGATGTCACGTTGGGACCCCTCAAACATCTTGAGAAGATGACAACGCAGGAATGAGCTCTAAGTTTTGGCCCAGTTCTTCAATCCATTAAGATCATCTTAAATCCGGATTCTACCTTCTGCAGTATTAGCTACCCCTCCCAGTTTGGTGTCATGTACAAATTTGATGAGCCTCCCCTCAATTCCTTCATCCAAGTCATTTATACAGATGTTGAACAACACTGGGCTCAAGGCAGAACCCTGAGGCTCTCCACTTGTCACTTTTGTGAACACTCTTTAAGTTTGATCAGTCAAACAGCTACAGAGCCAACTAATGGTAACACCATCTAGCCCACATTTTATCAGCTTCTCTGCAACAATTTCATGGGGAACTTTGTCAAAAGCCTTAGTGGAATCAAGGTACACTACTACATCCACAGCAACCCCCTGATAAGAGCTTGCAAAAAAGAAGTGGTAAATTAATCTGGCATAATTTACTTTTGAGAAACCCACGCCTGCTCTTAGTAAGCAGAGCATTCTTTTCTAATTGCTTGCAGAAAGACAGACTAATTATCTGTTCTAGGACCTTTCCTGGTATTGATGTCAAGATGACTGGCCGGTTCTGGCCTGGGTCTTCTTCCCCCCTCCCATTTTGAAGATGGGGACATCAGGACCTTGCATGCAGCAACAGGTGCAGCCTCAAGTCTTTGCTACTAGAGAGTTGGTAGCCTGAACTTTGACAGCAATGATCATTGCTTGGGGGGAGTTGACTGATTCCCCTCCTGCAAAAGATAACTGGTGTTTGACAAAGAAACTGCGCCCACAATCTCCGTAGCAAAGCAAGCACATGTTGTGCAAGAATACCCTGTGTGTCTCCCTCTGCTGCTGAATGTGGGCAGAGTGTCCTTTTCAAACACAGAGCTGACTTGGAAAGGGAAACTGGATGGAGAACCAGGTTTCTCTACACATGAGCTGCTCTTGCTGGATTGAGGCAAGAAAAATTGTACGGTATTTAAAGTTTCAACCTAGATTACTCTCTAGGTTAAATTAGCTGCTCATTATACAAGGTATCTGCGTATTCCATCAACACTCATCCTTTACAAAGATGTTACACATTTGGTATAATGACTAATAGAAAAAAAATGCTACAAATTGTTGTGGTTATTCAGAGGTATAATTTGAAATCAAGCTGGATTTGAGTTTGTTAGTATCTCTGGAGACCTTTCTCTTACGTCATGGATGTTGGTTCATATTATGGGTGTATGATGTGTATTGTTTTATTGCGACTGTTGCTGCAGGTTTGCCTCTGGCTAGAACAATAACGTTACATTGAACTGAATATTGGATATAACAAATGCATATTGATTCACAGCCCTAACACAGAGACGCAATCCAAGCCCACTTTTGCCACTGCTATCAGTAAGACCTGATTCTTCAACTTAAAGGAAGGCTAGGGTGAAGTTTGCTTTGTACGCTATCAATATAGCACCACAAGGTAAGATTTTATGCTGGTGCAAACCCAGAGCAAATGTTTAGGTTTTAAATATTAAAAATTGGACAAAGCTCTCCTTGATAAGGGATAAGGAATATATTGAAATATCAAAATCTGCACACACACAAATTCATTTCTAGCTGTTTAGTAAGCAAGTTTACTTCTTTTATTTTTTTAAGAAAACACAGAAAACATTTTAATTCCAGGTGGGGAAAAGCATTTCAAAATCAACTGGCAAAACATCTTTGAAATCTAACAGAAATGTGCCATTTTAATGCCTCCTAATCACACAAATCGATACCCAAGATTTTTGTACTTGCACATGACCTTCCTCAAATTATCCCTCTATTTTGGCTGAATCAGAATGAGCGGCGGCTATTTGATAAAAAACACTAAGTGTGTGAAATGAGGGGCCCTCGTCGCTTCTGCCAGACTCCTCTTGACAGCGTGATGATAGAAGCATCACATCCCTGGGAGAGTAAATGCAAACTGACAAGAGATGAGCCTTTAGATGTTGAATATAATCTTGAATTGTGCTTGAAGTGTCTTATTATCTTGTCTTTTGATGTCTGAAGGGGTGGCTCATTGTTAGAAAAAGGAAAAACCCTTGCACATCTTTTGCCATCTTTAAAAATTGTTTGGCCTTTAACAACTGCTTTTCCAACTAATGTCCATTTCTCCTGACAATAAATATGGCAGGTCGTCAGCAAAGTGACAAACAATTTACTTTACATGCCAGGCTTTTATGGGTTTTGAGAGCTCATGTGGAAGCATATTTTAAAAAGCACTGGGAAATTAGCACCATTACAAATGTTAAGACGACTGAGGTTTGGGTGTGAGTATATATTGTGCCTCATGGTTACGTGATCACTCATTACCAGCATTTCCTGCTGTTTCTGTTGTGTGGGTGCCCTTTAATGTCTTTCCTCCACCACAGTCAGATACTGCGGATATTTGTTTGTTTTAAAGCAAAGGGGTAATAAAGAACGAATTAAGGGGGGTGGAAATAAAAGAACAAAAAATATTCCCCTCTTTCAAAAAAGAACACCAAGTACAATACATAGGGAATGCATAAAATCACATGTATTAATCACAACAAATCGATATCTGTATCCGTGTGGCACAGCTTTACATGCATTCTAAGCCTCAAACAATCACAAGTGTTTTCCCCCTCCCACGTGCTTGATATCTCCCTCCCCTTAACTTAAAAGTTTAATGATGAATCGGATCAATATGATTTCTTAGCAACTAAGTCACGGGCATGGCTCGGTGTTTCGCCAAAGTAGTCAGCTACCGCTCTCCAGGTCTCTGTGACACGGAGGTTCTATGAGAATTCTCAGATGAATCATAAACGGTTACAAGGTTCAGGTTATTGCATCATTATAAAAACGTATTGATACGCTACAGAAGACAAGACATTGCTGGGTCTATGATGGTCTACTACAACTGCCACCTGAAAAACTAACTGCGGAATGAGTCAGTATGCGTAAGAAGGAAATACTACACAGACAAAACACAAACCAGTTGATTAATACTATACTGAATTCTAACTGTATTTTTACATTCACCTCTTAAAACATTCAAAGCAGAATGCCTGATTTGGTTCCCATTTCTGTTGAGGAGTACCTTTTAAAGGAAGTTGTTGTTGTTTAGTCGTTTAGTCGTGTCCGACTCTTCGTGACCCCATGGACCAGAGCACGCCAGGCACTCCTGTCTTCCACTGCCTCCCGCAGTTTGGTCAGACTCATGCTGGTAGCTTCGAGAACACTGTCCAACCATCTCGTCCTCTGTCATTCCCTTCTCCTTGTGCCATCCATCTTTCCCAACATCAGGGTCTTTTCCAGGGAGTCTTCTTTTCTCATGAGGTGGCCAAAGTATTGGAGCCTCAGCTTCAGGACCTGTCCTTCCAGTGAGCACTCAGGGCTGATTTCCTTAAGAATGGAGAGGTTTGATCTTCCTGCAGTCCATGGGACTCTCAAGAGTCTCCTCCAGCACCATAATTCAAAAGCATCAATTCTTCGGCAATCAGCCTTCTTTATGGTCCAGCTCTCACTTCCATACATCACTACTGGGAAAACCATGGCTTTAACTATACGGACCTTTGTTGGCAAGGTGATGTCTCTGCTTTTTAAGATGCTGTCTAGGTTTGCCATCGCCTTTCTCCCAAGGAGCAGGTGTCTTTTAATTTTGTGACTGCTGTCACCATCTGCAGTGATCATGGAGCCCAAGAAAGTAAAATCTCTCACTGCCTCCATTTCTTCCCCTTCTAATTGCCAGGAGGTGGTTAGGAACATTCAAATCTCAATGGAATAAATGTGGCTACGGTACACCATTAAGCTTTTGTGTCCTGTTGAATTCCATAGGACTTTAAACATTTGTCTGAATTGCATTCAGTGCTCATAATCCTGAAGATCTCAGTTATCAAAGTCAGCTTTCCTGCACCCACGGATCATATTTCTCAGAATTCAAGCCATTGAGTAGAGCTTGCACAATTCTTTATGAAGGGATGGAGTGGGCAAGTAACATAAATACATGATATAATTCTGTAAGTGTTTCACAGAGCACATGTAAGAGCTGAGGGAGAGTATCAAAGCAGAGGACCAGGACATTAAGAATTAATTGCATTTTAATTTGTGAATGTTATTAACTACTCCAGCAAGTCAATGTTTGCTTAATTCAGCCCTTGACTCTAATATGTATTTTAATTACTTGTAATATAACAGTAGAGGGACAGTTCAGAGTTTCAGACAGACCAAGGAGATTTGGCTTCAAAGCTGGTTGACCTTTGGCTAGCCATTCTTTCTTTGTCTAATTTTATTTATTGATTTAGCAAACTTTATGTGCCACTTCATTCTTTTAGCATATATTAAACCACCTTGAGAACTCTGTAATAGTGAAAATGTGGAAGTATAAAATGGGTAAATAAATAAATCATAGTATCATACAGATAGTATTGGATTTTTTTTTTCAAGAACAGCAAGTGAATGCTATGAAGAAGTTTTTGATTATATGTATGCAGGCACAATGGATAGTATTCAGAGATGCTTCTTTTACTGGAGGAAACCCCTCCCTCAGAGGAAGCCTCCTGGGCTCCTGCCCAGAGTATAGGAGAAGTTCAAGAGAGGCGTCCAACCCATGCCAAACAGTTACATTAAAGTGGTCTTTCTGGTCAACAATAACAGCAAAATGAAACTGACCCACAGAACTGTGGTTCCCTGCTGGATAATGTCAGTACATATGTGTATCAATTACACAGCAGAAAAAGAAATAAGAAAAAAAAATATTTTCAATATTTGCCTGTTCTAAATTGCAAAGAGAATGGTGGCCTCATCCAGGAACATAGCTACTGCAAATCATTAAAATCATATCTGCTCATCCATTCTATCCATACAGTAAACTGTTCTGTGTGGGTGGGTAACCTGTGGCCCTCTGGCATTTTGTGGCAGCAAAACCTGCAGCACTTTTCATCTCTCTATCCCCCAAAACATCTCCTTTTAAAGTATGTGTGGTTAAGAGTTGTCAACTTTTTTGGGGGGGACTATTAATAGATGTTAAGCGATCTTTCCCAAATGTTGCCGACAGTTGCTGTCTGTGTTGCTATCAGCATCTGAAAACTGAAGAGGAGGCAGAGACTGGAAGCAAGTGGTTTCAATTTTATTTTAAAGGAGGGTCTGGGTTGAGCCCGGAGGAGATGCCGCACAGCAGTACACAAGGTTCTAAAGCAGGCAAAGCTTCCGCCTTCTCAAGTCTGGAAAGTGGATCCTCTTCCCATCAACTGGGATAACTCAGCTGATAGAGCAGAAGACTTTTAATCTCAGGGTTGTGGGTTTGAGCTCTATGCTGGGCCAAAGATTCCTGTGTTGCAGGAGTTGAACGAGGTAACCCTCACAGTCCCTTCCAAATCACAATTATTTGATTGTATGATATTTTCTTTAAAATACCTTGTGTTGCACTTGCCAAAATCGGCCCTCCAGATGTTTTTCGCCTACAACTCCCATGATCCTTAGCTAGCAGGACCAGTGGTCAGGGGTGATGGGAATTCTAGTCTCAAAACATCTGGAGGGCTGAGTTTGAGGAAGCCTGGTGTAGATTTACAACAGGAGTTTGAGGGAGGTAGAAGCTCAGAGGCAGATGAGGGGGAAATCATGGGAGAGCCAGAACAACACCCAGCTGACATGTCATTAGAAAGCATTCCAGACCCTCCATCTCCCAGAACCTGGCAAGCCTTGAAAGTAGGAGAGCAAAGAGCTCAAAGACAGGGGGTGTGTAGCAGCACCCGTGGAGGAGATGATGAGGATGATGAATGAAGAAGTGGGAGATACGGAGGGAGGAGATTCACGGGACAATGCCATTATCCGAGAGACTGGGTTCTATAGCCTCTCTCTGTAAACATTGAAATAAAAAAAGGACGGTACAAAACTTTTCTTTGTCATTATACTTTCCTGGGCAACCAGCCGGGAGTTGCTGACAGCATCCCAACACTTGCACACAATACACCGTGAGGCCCCTTTGCTGCCACCCCCAAATCTGCTCCAAACTTGAAGAGCCATCCATGAGTGGATGATACCGCAGGATACAATTCCCATTGGTTTTAATGGGACTTAAATGTGTATATTGCACTATATAATGGATTTATTTCATAAGTTTCAAATGAAAATAGATATACAGGACACAGAATATGACCAAATATACCCCTTAAACAGCTTATACATGAGCAATTCTTACAGTAGTCACTCTGAAACACACACATGCCGCTCATGTGAGAATTTAATGCATCTAGTCCCAGAAAAGATCATGACTTATTCAAATTCTTGAATAAATATTGCACGCCCATTGCAAATATGAGTATTTACCAAGGGCTTTCAAAATAATAAAACAGGTTGGACAAACTGCAAAATATTTGCTCAACACAGGCAGCTGCAGAAAAATAAAAGCAGGAGTAAATTAGTTTTTTTGGGGGGAGGGGGGACTCCATCATCCATGTTACAATCTTTGGTGCTAAATTTAAAGAACAAGGGACCTTCACAAGAAAAGAAGACAACATTAAGTGGGCACCAAAGGCTCCTTTTTAAAAAAATAAATAAATGATGAAGCAGATGGTTTGTGTTAGTGAGACAATCTACATTTTGTAGAGCTGCTGGCAAGCCTGGAAGAAAATATCATCTTCCTTATTACTACATTTATATCCCATCATTCCTCCAAGAAGCTCAAGGTGGCACGTGTGTCTCCCACCCCTTTTTATCCTTGCGCAATCCTGTGAAGCAGGTTAGGCTAAGAGACAGCGACTGTGTCAAGGTCACCCAGTGAGCTTCACGACCGAGCAGTGGCATAGCGTGGGGAGTGCAGGGGGGGGCGGCCGCACCGGGCGCAACATCTGGGGGTTAGGGTTAGGGGGCGCAAATCCACGGGTTAGGGGTGCAAATCCACGGGTTAGGGGGTGCAAATTACTTGCCTTGCCCCAGGTGCTGACAACCCATGCTACGCCACTGCGACCGAGTAGGGATTTGAATCCGGGCCTCCCAGACTCTAGTCCAACAGTCTAGCCACCAGACCACCTTTGTTCTCAGGGGGAAAATGTTTGCCCATGCAATTCCATTGGCTTCAGATTTCATTGTACATTGATACCCTGCAGTGGTATCATGCACTGAAAAAGCTATGCGTGTATACAGTTCTTTTACAAATATAGGGCAACATTGCAACAGGCATGTACCGGCCACTTACTTTTTAAAATGTGGCTGCTTATAAGAGAGGAATGTTTTGTCGGATGGGTAGCTTCCCCTTAGAAGAAAGCTATTTGCTATTGCTGGACCAAGCACATATATATATACGGAGCGGATACACACTTATGACAAATCCTATTATCACGATCTTCATGTTTTAGAATGGCAAAATAACAGGCGTAGTAGAAATGACATCAGTTTTCTGTGATGCTATTTACCCTCCTGTAAAAACACAGGGTTCAAACAAGTAGAAAAGAGCCAGACAAAAGTGTATCTCCACTGATCGCAGGATAAGATCGCTGGCAGATAGGAAAATGAGCTATAAGTTGGGAAGACTGTGGTTCAAATCTTACCGCAGATAGGAGCTCACTGAACAAGATCATCTCAGCTTCGCACTACCCTCTCCCCCCACCGCCTCCTGCCATATAGTGATCCTCCTTTTTTAGTTTAGTGCGTTTGATTTATATGTTGCTTCGGACAACTGAAAGCGGTTTACAAAGAACAGAAAATACAAACTATCTAAAATTAAAAATAGATTAAAACAAAACAGATATACTAAGAGTGTTTGTCTAAAAGTACTCGACCCCACACTGGAATAAACACACACAGCCAGCCACTAAAAGCCAAACTATTAGTGTTGCCCAAATGCCCAGGAAGAAAAGAATAACGTCTTTTGCAAGTGCCAGAAAGAAGCCATTTTCTGAAAGTGACCCTCCCTCTCCCAAAAGGTGCTTCCCAGTGACCATCAGGAGAGGGTCTTGGGTACCATAAGAGAACATGGGTCAGAGAGGTCATTGTGGGTGCATTCAGATGTTGGCGATACCACGTTAGTTCTCCTGATCACAGCGCCAGCACCTCTGTCCCATTGTCCAGTGCTCCTTTCACACTGAAGTGCCTACTGCTATGGACAGGCTCCCCTGTGCCATTGGTAGGAGCTGCATCGGTGCCTCCAGAGCTGAGAGGGACCATGGACCATACTCAAAAAGTTTGCTTTCCATTGCCTTTCACACTCCATCAGTGACTTCCTCCGTGGTAATCGGTGTTGACTCTGCTCTGCTCCGCTCCGCTACAGGAGAGGGCTGCTGCGATGGCCTATGCCAGCGACCAGATTCCTCCACAGAGGTGCCCAGAGCCAGAGCAAAGAGGCATGATTTTTGCACCCACTTGGACTTGTACCCTGGCCCAGGACCAACTCAGCCAACACCTAGGTACGCACCTGTATGGAACTGTTTTTTGGGTTGTTGTTTTTTACCGCTATACTGGCATGCTGCACGATATCTCAGTCACTCCAGTGGGCATGGTGTGACACAACAACAAATGTCATTGGACAGTGTCACTACTTCCACCCCCTCTTCCGCTGCACACATGCATCCATTCCTCCATGAACTGCCTCCTGAAAACAACAGGAAAGAACAGTTTGCTGGGATACCGCCCCAAATTTTGTCACTTTACGCCAGCAATTTTCCAAGTTAAATGGGGCTGCAAGTGGATATTTCTGGAATCAAATATCACCGAAAGGAGCAATAAACATACACTATCTTCCATTAGCTTTCCAGAAGTGGCTTTTATGTCATGTGAAAGCTCAAATGTAATGTGAAAATTAAAGCTAGGGAAATGGAATAAGCTGTTGTGTGAATGCAGCCTGCGTTTTCGATCGGGGTACTTCACTCTGAAGAAACGTAGGTAAAAAAACATACAGTAACTGCTTTCTTTTTCATTCTCTGTTACAGTAACTCACCAGAACCAAAATCCTATTAAAAATAAACAAGTGTGGTCTTAACTTTCAGCCCCACTGATTAATCAACTAGTTTTAGCTGATTAATTCACTGATTAAACTGGCTGCAGCTTGAAACTATACTAAAAATTGTTGGAGTTTAAACAATAGCTGGAGGCATTTCAGGGTCTCAGAAAATGAAATTTCATCTTCCAGAGAGGAACAACTTCTTCTTCTTCTTTTTACCAATTTGAAAAGGGAAAAATTGACACTGAACTAACAAGTAGTAGGTTAATGTTAAAGAGACAGACAACAATTTTAAGGGGCTGCACCTTGATTAAGTACTTGAAATACTTAGAAAGCAAATACAATTTCAGCTTCTTTAAGGAGAACAGCCTCTTGAGTCAGAATAGAAATGGAGTGTTATTCTTCTCCCGATGATCTGAGCTTTCAGACTAAATGGGCTTTGTCCCATTTCTGATAGTGTCAAAACTGTATCAGAACATAGGCATGGAGATGTCACATCCAAACACACTTTTGTTCCCTTTGGTTTTACAGCTGGTTTTTACAATGATACATAATCAGACAGGAATATAAAAAAAATAAAATAAAATTCTCCCCAATCAGGCTTTTTAAAGGATATATTACTGATGGAACTAATTAATTGGTATTGCCAGAAATAAGCCCCAAATTAGAAATTTGTGGTTGCAGCCAGAGCTGAGGGGAAAGAATATCCGCAAGTCAAGGTGAAATGGCATAAAACATAAATGCAAGTGAATATATGTGTTAACACAATAGCTATTTGAAATTTTAAGCCATATTAATAAAATTAATGCCAAGTGCGTATAAGACATACCATACTGCTTTGGGTGTGTGAGTGGTCCCTAATCTTCTACCTACATCCACATTGTGTGTTTACATGCCATACTGATGATGCTCCACACAATCTCTAAATGGGATTTATTACTTGCAAATAACTCTCACTATTTTAGTAGAATTATCTTCCTAATAATGGGGTATGAGATCATCTTAAGTGCCATTACTTCAACTTAAATTTCATTTAAATCTGTAAGTCTTATTTGCAGATAAGCAGCTTTAGGAATGAGATGCGTGGAAGATTTTGTGAAGGGCCCATTGCCCAGTATGAACATCTAAAAATACATTAACTGATTTCTTACTCTCCAGTGCTAAATGCCAAACATATGATGAGGAAGTTTTGTACAGAAAAGGATTTAAAACCGAAAATTACAGAAGCACCAGGAAGAACAAAAGCTAAGATAGAAAACACAATAACAGAACTATATAAGATAGGATATTAGAGAGAGAGAGAGGTATGCAAGAAGGTATTAAGTGATAAAAGGCTGGTGCATATTTGGGCAAATCTAACTTTTCTTCTGGCTAACCTCCACATTCCCATGGAGAGTTTGAATAAATAACTATGTCCTTTCTCTCCCCCTTCACATCCATCTCCTTTTAATGTGTGAATATCTGATGTATTATTAATCTCAACCACAAACCAGCAAGGTTCTCAATCAAAGAACATACCCGTTCTCTCTCAAATTATCTGTTTACAGTTTGCTAAGAAATATGTTCCTTTAGAAACAGCAAGCATTTAAACTGTGGTTTTATAGAAACAAATCTCTCGGGGGTTATGTTTTTCTATACAATGCTTAACCGTTTGGCTGAAGTTGATGAAACTAACTTTTACTCAGAAAAGACCCACTGAACTTAATTACTAACTTATTAATTTTAATGGGTCTACTCCGAGTAAAATTACTAACCTATTAATTTTAATCCATGCAATCCATATGGATTATGTCAAGGGAATTTGTTAGAAAATTGACGGCCAATATGTAACCTTCCTACATGTTTGATGGAGTTGCCCGAAGCTGACGTCATTTGCTAAAAACACTTTAAAAGAAACTGAGAAAAGTATAGTACACATCAGTATTACCTGATATGCCAAAAGTGTAGAAATTTAAATAATGAAATGAAATCTGAAGGTACGGAAACTATTTTTAAAATTTGCTAACAGCAGCTAAATCAGTCATTGTGGGTTCAACTACACCAGACATCTTTGTCTCTCTGGTCCCAATCCATTGGTACACATGCACAGCAATGAAATTAACTGTATCTGCCAATCGGATGATTGGCACTGTCAGTTTTGACAGCAGTAGTCATATGTGCAGGAGCAAGAGGAGACTGAATGCCATGTCCTCATTTTCCAAAGAGACCATCAGTGCTGACAGCACTAACTGTCAAATCCGGGGTACATTTGCAGTTCCAGATCCAGAAACAGAAACTGTGGGTTGAGCTCTGATTGCTAGAGGAAGCATGAAAAACTCAGTAATCATGCAAACAACATTCACTTGCCTGCATGGTTCTTGATCTTGCTGGGTATGTATATATGAGAGCCACCTCATGCCTATGTGCCAGCCTCTCTGGATCAGCAGAGGTAGCTGCATTCATTTTTCAATAAATGAGAAAATGACGTTTCTTTGAATTGTGTTGTATGTTCATGTCACATAGAGGGATTTTACATTAGGTAGCGCTGTGGTCTAAACCACTGAGCTTCTTGGGCTTGCTAATCTGAAGGTCGGCAGTTCGAATCCCCGCGATGGGGTGAGCTCTCGTTGCTCGGTCCCAGCTCCTGCCAACCTAGCAGTTCAAAAGCACACCAGTGCAAGTAGATAAATAGGTACTAATAAGTACGGATAAGGGGGCCTTATCTTTCTCCAGAGAGGCAGCAGCAGAACTAATTTTGGCAGCTACACTTTGCACCCAACATTTTATTTTCCCCAAATGCCCCGAACTTTGGATCATTCTAGGGAGAAAGCTGACATGTTTGTGGTGGCCAGTGATTCCCCCCCCCCCCTTGGAAGGCCCCAATGATGCAACATTTAGAGCATTCTGTGCATATAAAATGGGCACCGCTAGGGGCAGCCACCCAAATCTGCTTCATTGCTGTTACCTCCACAGCAAAAAAGAAAAGTCAGATAAAAACTACAACAATAGCAATTTTATTATTTCTATCCCACTGGTCTGCCTGGGTTGCCCCAGCCACTCTGGGGGGTTCAAGTCAAAGAAACAAGTAAAAGAAAAATTAGAAATTTGAGTTTAATAAATTAATAAGGAAACAATTGGTAATTAATATTGAAACTAAAGGTTTCAGCACAGGAAAACAAATGGACTAAAATAATTAGGAAAAATGTTCTGCATACACTTAGATCAGATGGTTAATCTGACATTTTACATTAATGGCAAAAGTTAATTATGCATAGTTACATATGAGTAATTTCTATTTATAGCAGTGTGGCTAACTTCCAAGTAAATAGTTTTGGGGTTAGATTGTAAGAACACTTTTAAGTAATAGGTTCTAGTCATTGGTTATGAAACAGGAGTGAGTATTGGTTTCCCTCAACTACTGCAGAACACAATGTTGCACGTGTGTGTGTGTGTGTGTGTGTGTGTGTTTCATTTCCTCTGTTTTGCTAGTATTTTGTGACTTTTAAGCCATGACTAAGCATATACACTTTCCAAGTCTAACTCATTGAGTAATAATCACACCATATACAACTAAATATATTGCACATTTTAATGATGATTTGCATAGAATACCCAGTCCTACCCCTGCTTCGAAATGATGAAAAACTAGGGACAAATTACTTCTTTTAAATTAAATAATTACAGTGCTTTTTAATTGTCTTTATTTATACACCTGAAAAAGGTCAAAAAAAACACCTGAAAACCATAATCTAAGTACATGAATATATATTTTAGCACAACCTTTCTCTACAAACCATTTTCATAAGCAATTTTGTTTTGCATGATTACCCAAATTGCTGTTCCTGAACATGTCTGCAAGGATTTATACTTAAGACCGAGAAATCATGTTATGATGTTTCTTTTGTATAAAACATTTACTCAGTATTTGTTTATTTGTTGTGAGGTCCCCTTCCTCCAAGTTGCTCAGAGCATCAATTTTAGACTTTTATGTGGTCTGCCATACAAAAGAGAAATTAGTGCCTGATTTATATCTCTAAGGGAAATATTATGACTGTAATTTCCCACTCATACACTCAGTGAAGTTATGTGGAGCCCAGTGGCAAAAATGTGCATGGAACACAGGACAGGACTGTAACCTAAAAGCTACAACTTGTGAGTGCAACTTGTGGGTGCAAGAACAGATGGCACTATATACTGTACTGCTGTAATAGTTTCAGCATATAGAGCAGGAGTATTCTCTAAAGTTTTCAGCACAGTTGTTTCTGCTGCCAAAGAGGCAAGCAGAGTTTTATACTGAAAAGCAAAATACCTGCCTGGCAGTCAGAGAGCAATTCAGTTGCAAACTGTGTTTTTCTCTACCGAGATTTCATTTTTCTTCTTCTCTTTTGGACTACAGTCTTTGTTACTGAAGTAATTTGCTAGATAATTAATGACAGATTGATCATTAACTATTGTTTATTTATTCATCAAAACTATACTGTTTATCCATTTTGGGGGGGGGGGGTTTGGCTTATTTTAAAGCTCACAGGACTATATAATATTGCACTCCTTTCTTGTTCTGAGCAAAGCACATAGATGGGGAAATGTTGCATATGTTAGATAAGAATATGCCCAAATGCTTTGATATATGTTGCGAAATCATGAATGTGTTTTAACCAGAGCAGATATGGTTATATACAACTCTTAAGGTGAACTCTAAAAATAAAAGCATTTTGTTCAAGAACATGAACCCCCTTGAACATGGAAAATTCCAAACCATAACAAGGAGTCGCAAAGTATTTTCCACCATCCAATTCATTCCCCAAACTTTCCATTGAGAAAAACCTTAGAGTCCTCTATAGCATGGATAAAAACCTCAATCTCCTAATAGCGGTCCTTTCTGCCCCAAACCAGTTTTTCAGGCCTTGGTCTCAAAACATCAATACTTCCTAGCGGTCTACTTAAATACCTGCCAATATTTGGTGTTGCTCTGTCCCCTAAAATGTCCATGGGCATGTGACAGCAGATGAATGAAAGCAAAACTAAAAAAATGTGTTTTTTAACTAGCCAGTTAAGGACTGAAAGTCTCGCCCATTTAATTGGGAGAGCTAAGAACGTGCATAACTCTTTCCCAGTGAAATCAATGGCAACCAAGCCTGCAAGCGTAATTCCATAATTCTTATACACAGTTAACTGAGAGTACAGGCCCAAGGAGATGAGGTGCTGGGAGATTCATGATCAGATCTTCTATGGATTTGTTTGTTTGTTTTAGTTTTAGTTATTGGGGAAGGGGCTGAATAGGAGCAGGTGTGAGAGTATGTAACCTTTTAGAATTGTGTTTTTCTCCCCTTATCTAAATCACCTACGAACCTTTCCCTGTAGATCAGGTATGTGGTGCCTGTTCTAGTGCTATTCTCCCAGTGCTATTTGGGGATGCCCACAGCTGTTCTAAACTAAAGCAAACACTAAAGGAGATCTAATCCTATATCTCCCAGCATCTCAACTAGTTATTCTGCTGAAATCAGGGGGGCTATACATAGGATATACATTCGGCTATGCCCTGTTTCTTTTAAGGGAGTAAACCACTGGATTTTATTATTTTAGCACTTTAATTCTGAAAAGTTATGCAGCATATGCAAAGGTAACTTTCATTCAATAAAGCAACTGACTTCACCAACTTGGTGCTCTCCTGATGTTTTAGACTACAACACCCATCAGTCCCAGCCTGGGGCCGGTGGGAATTGTAGTCCAAAACACCCGGAGGGCACCAAGTTGATGAAGGCTGTGATAAATCCACTAGTGCTAACAAAGAGTAGTATGCGTGTGTGTGTGTGTGTGTTTTCCAGGCATTTGTTATGATCACTAAACAGTCTTAAAAGTTCACAAAACATGTCAAGAAGTTGGCTCAAATGTTCCCGTTTCCCACATCATGAATAGATTTTCACTTCGGGTTACATATATAGGAAAACTGGAATTGGAGTCTATCTGACTATTAATGTAATGTATTATTTCCCCCCACCTGATTGGGAGGACCAGTCATAATTGTCGGTCACTTCGGAAGCTGATTTCAGGCGCAGTTGGGCTGTACCTCAAATGGAAGACTTTGGTTTTGCAGATGAACTTTATTTACTATACGTTCAAAATCCCACGTTTCGATACGAACAGCATCGTTCTGTGCTGCCGGGGAGTAGGAGCCTAAAAGAGTTTCTTATCCTCTTCCTTTGGCAGCCCGATCCACTCCTTGAACTCGGGTAGTGACAACGACCTGCAGGAGGCAGCGGACTCTGCATGGCCCAGCACAGCCCCACAGAGCAAGCCGAGGGGGGGAGCTGTGGCAAAAGGGGAAGAAGGTGCTGCCAGTGGCCCTAGACCACCAGAAAGAGCCTGTTCCCTAACCCTAGAACAACTTTGGTATTCCGTAGGACTGCAGTAAGAGACTTTTTAGGGGCATGCAGGACACAGGTGGAGGTGCAAACCTCCGAGACACTACAATTATTATGGGGAATATGGTCAGGGCTGTAGCCCTTGGTATTTTATGCCTGTTCACATGAAGAGACTGGCGGTGAATGCTTAAAACAAAAATATAGTTATGGTGTATATAAATGCCATGTCAAGGATTAATAATTATTTATTCTAAAACTGTTATTAGGTTTAAAACATCATGCGGGAAATAGTATTCACAGAGTCAAATTATATAGTACACATTCTGTCTGCTGTTATGCTTGTAAGAGACCTAAAATTGTGCCAATGTCATGAACTGGAAATGCAGGACTACAGCAAACATATATTTATTAATTCTCCGCACAGCGGCAAGCCTATAAATTAAATCCTTTGACAAACCTTTTGCTTATTTCTTAATATTCTCATGCTAACTAAAATAGGGATCAACTCCCCTCATACCGCTATTAATAGGAATAAATAATGTATCGCTTAAATGCTACATGGTCTTCTGTGACCTCATGTTTCTCAATGAAATCTGGATTTATATCACATTAGTGTAATGTAGCTCTTAGAACTATGCAAGTTAAGCAAAATATTACTCTTGATGTAATACTTTAGTGAACACAGTGGTCCTTTATTACGACTTTTGCATTCACTTTAAATGGAACTTAGGTTCACTCAGGTAATATTTTCCCAGAATTAAGCACAGGAAAGATATCAGATGTTTATAAGTTGATGAGCACAAGAATTAGGGTTTCGTTGAGGAAGGAAGGTACTTTTTAATTGAAGGTACTTCACAAAATGAAGACTAGGACATAAAAATATATTAAAACCAGTGACGTTAGCCAAGGATCTTTGTCAAAGTTCTTAGCATTTGTTTGAAAGCTAAATAAACTCAGACTAGCGTTCTTCAGTTCTCTGCCACTGGTGCCAAAGTGTACATTTTGGAGGTGAGCCAGATCTGTGTTGTATTGCCTTCACAAGCCAAAAAAGAAAACGATGGAGGAAGAGGAGAAAGAAGGAAGAAAGAGTACTATCAATCTTAATCTTGAATCTCTGCCACCTAAACCTGGAGCTGCTGCCTGGAGAAAAGCCAGCTTCCTGCTATGTCCTATCAGATATTAACACATAAAACCGTCTAACACTACAATTGTGGGAAACTGTGAGATACTGCAACGCCGGGGGGGGGGGGGTGAGTGGAAGTTGAGGGCCTCAGCCCTTATTCCAACCCCTTGTCTGTGTTTAAGAAGAGAGACACTCTTGGCAAAGATGCAGAGCCCTATACAATAATAAAAATGTTTAACCAAATGATGAAAGCGTGACATCCAGATACATAAACAATGATGATAAAATGTGACCCGAATAATGACATCAACTTTTCTAAACACTGGGAAAGTGTTACGGAAGACAACAGCGCCGTGGGGAACTTTCTCTTCTACAGACAAGAAAATTGAATGTCCTAATTTTGTTTAATTAAAAATACAAAAACACACCACAAATTACAGGCATGACATGGTCTAAACATTCCCATGTGTCTCTGATACACTTCTATTGCCTTTTACAGCCAAAGCCTCGTCCCTTTCTCCTCCTACATCTCCCCTTAATTGGAGGTATATATAATCTGAATGCAAAGTACAACTCTATAGAAGTGCCTTCTATACACGGACATTTAGTGCCGCCCCCTCAAGCATTGTCACTCAAATCAATGGAAGTGTTTCTGATTAAGGCTGCAATCCTCTGACATTTACCTGGGATTGAGTACTATAATCTCAACTGGTCTTGTTTCTGAGTAGACATGTATAGGACTGGCCTGTTAGTGGTTTAAAGAGGAATATTTACAGCTATTCACTCCAGCTGCATCAAATACATGCAAACTAGGAACTTGATCTTTTGCTCTCTTGGTACTGTTAAAAGAAGGAACCACTAGCCAAAATTCAACTGTTTCAAGTCCCATTGATACAAATATAAGCTTTAAGTGCTAAATATCCGTTGAAATCATTGAGATTTCACAGTGTTTATATTAATTTAAGAAGATCTAATTTTTAGTTACTTTTCTTGCATATTTTTCATCATGAATTGACCTGTTGCAATTTAATTCTATGGCAATTTAAAACAATATAGAAATATTATTCTTATTCTAGCAATACCTGAACAGAAGTTTCCTACTATAAATAACCATATAATCATCATTAAGGAGATGTCATTCTTTATTATAAAACTTGTGTCTGTACTTAAAGCACATAGCCTGATTGAATAGCAATCAAGAGTACAAATAGTTTTGTTCTAAGTTTGATGTCTAAATGAATTTAGCAGTAAATAGTGTTGGACAACCAACTTCCAAAGCAGCCAGATTTTTAAAATCGATCTCTTACTTTTCAAAATACTTGGACATTTAAGATTATTAAAATTGTTCAGATGTTACTTGGAAATATCAGCTTTATAATTTTTGAAAACATCACATGTCACTCCCTGCATGAAATAGATTCAATTAGACGGCAGCTAAACATTCACATGTGAAAAGGAAATTGTCTTATTTTTTCTTCTTTTCATAGAAACAGATATCACTAACAACTTGTATTTAATAGGAAATGACAGTCTATAGTGGGCATTATATAATTCAAATATAATTATGCAGTTGGTCATGTTATATAATTACATTATTTTTGTGCATCTACCTGTCTCTCTGAAATGATAGGGCATCTCTTTTGATCAATATTGCATGAACCTCTTGCAAAAATCATTTTGCAGCTTATTGCTGTAGTGAAAATACAGACATCTGAGTATATCTTCACCTTCCTTACAGATTTCAACAATAATAATAATTTTGGTTGTTGTTTTTTAAAAGGTACATTCTTTTTCCAAACAAGATACTTTTGTAAAATACAAATGCATGTTTCCTGTAGAGGCTTCCTAGCCCTTTTTTTAAAAAAGAGTAACACGTGGAAATAATTAAAAGAGACTCTTTCAGAAGCAATTGCTGTAGAATCCAAATGTCACATTCTGCTGTGTAGTACTGCTCCAGCACAGACATATATCAACATCTATCACTCAAGCACACCCCCTGAACACGCTCTGCTCCTTTTTCTGATTAGAGATTACAGTTGCTTGAGTTGTCTTACAGGGTGTCACTGGTTTGAATGACAGATGTCTGGGCTGGAGTGTCACCCTTCTTATTTTCATTTTGGATATGAAACCAATATTCCTGAAAGGCTACGTTTTCTTTAGCTATTATCCAGCTGTTTAAAACACAGTTTACCCACAGTATGCCAGAATGTACCATTCAATACATTTCTAGTCCACAAAATGTATTTCATTTCCTTCTTTCATTTAAAACACATAATTCTTTAAGTTTACACTAAATTAAACTCAAATCAGATTTTCCTAAAGTGGAATTATAATGGCTAACCAGGAAACATGATCTCTTTTTAAAGAGCGACAAAAAAAGGGGGGGCTCCTCTTCTAAATATTTAAGAAAAGTTTACTCTGGACAAGAGAGTGTTCAGAGACAGCGCAAGGAAAATCTGAAAGGCTGCCTGCACCCTCCAGATTCAGCGCAGTAATTCGTAATAAAACCAAAGCAACTAACCCAGGTGATTACTTTTTCCCGGACAACATGGTAGCCCAAGAATGAAACATCCAAGAGACAAAAGGTAGCAAGAGCAGCCTGGTGGGTGTCCCACAGATGCCTATGGGGGAATTGCCCCAGAGCCTGTGCAGCTTGCAGGTGGCAGCTGTGCAGCTGCCCAGAGCCACCCCCCCTCCAAGATCAAACTTTTGCCAGCCACCAAGCTGGGCAGGGAGGCAAGGTGGGCAAAGTGGCTCTGCAAAAAGTGGTCCCCATCTCCTCTCGCCTCCCATCCCTCGCCTCCTGTGACCCCCAGACAGTGCGGAGGCAAGAGCCACCCAAAGATGCCAGACCTAGGCAGACTTACCGAAGAGCTTGCTGGGAGCGTCCTCGTTGTCATTTGATTCCACAGGCGCAAGCAGGGGCTCATTCAGCTCGTTGTCTGAAGCAGCTGCCTTGTCCTCACCTCTCAACTCTGCATTCATTTCACTCCGCAGTGACAGCAAGGGCTTACTGACTTGTCCAGCTATCATTGGATCCTAGGATGTGGGGGGAAAAGAGTGAGGGGGGGAGGGAAGTGGCAGCCTTGGTGCGCGTATTCCTATCTCTCACTCCCTCTCTCCCCTTTTTCTCTCTTGTGCACACACACACACACACACACACACTCCTTCTCTTATCTCTGGCTGCTCCTGCTGTTATTGCTGGCTGCAGTCAAGTGAAGAGCTATTACAGACCCAATGAGTTTTCCATTACTCCCCACCCTATTAAAGCTCAACTAGCATGTGAGAGATTCCGGATGCTTCGGAGAGAAAACTTCAGGGGAAGCGGCAATAAGCAGCGCTGCTCTAATTGTGGGACGTGCTGCTTTTGCGTGCATCTTTTTACACCTCGCTCTTTTACTTTAATGCGGTAAGAAAGGGGTGATGGTCCAGCAGCGCTTTTTTCTTTCTTTCTTTTTTTAAGGCTGCGAATGTCCTAGAGCTCTCTCTCTCTCTCTCAAAAGGAAAAGCTTTCTCACTCCAATAGCAATCAAATCAGAAGCAAAACAGCAACGCTCACAATATTAAAACTGTTTCCACAACACTGCAAAGTAATAATTCAAATGGCACAAGTATTTCATATAATCAAAAGACAATCAAGGAAAGGTTTACTTTTGCCTTTGGGTTATTAGGCTCTGAAAGTCCATAATCTCACACTTAAGGAAAAAGATATATATATATATACAGGCAGGCAGACAAATAAAAGAAACATATATATTCACATTTGAAAAAGACAAAACTAGCAAAGGATACTTACTAAATTTTTGCAATCATGCTGGTGTTTGGGACATTATAATTCCACAACGCATCTACGCAATATATATGTATAGTTTTCAAATGTTTCCTGATTATCTGAATCTATTTGATCTTCTCATTCAGAGGAATGGAGGGGGAGTTCAGTTCTGATTTCCAAAACAATCTAGCATTCTTCAGTTTTGCCAATAAGCAGCAGAAACTGGGGTGGGGGGTGGGGATGGGGAGCCGAAAAGAAACAAGTGACCTTGTTTTGCGATCTCCCAACTATTTATTGCTAAGTTCATGCCTAAATGGTTCTTATGCAGAGAACAGGTGACCAGCGCAGAAATAGGTTGGTTAGCATGTTCCCTCTGCCCCATCCGCACATTGGTCGATGTGGTTGCCTATGGGTTTTTTTAATGTATTCATGTCTGAAAAGTGAATTTGATATGACACATGATAATCTATGAAAATGTTAATCAATACAAATAGTTTAAGCTGTCATCAAATGCACTTCTTTAGTCAATACTCATATCGCCGAAAACAATGTCACTGTCACCAGGGTTTAATTTGCACAGCACTTAAATATTGGACTCTGTGCATCAATGCACTCTTCTTCAAATACTGTAGGTAAACACATTTTCTCCCTATTTAAGGCTGAAGCACTCAGCGCGCATTTAGTTCAAGCCGAACCCTCCCTTTTGAATACCTTGATAGGTCCACTGGAGGGCAAAATTAATACTTAATTGAATCTCACAGTCATCAAAATAATCAATACTTTTTTATTATTTATTCTTTACAGTCTGTTGACTGTTTCAAACCTCAGAGGGAATGGGGTGGGGGGAAGGATTCATGGCTTTGAAACACTGTCATTTAACAAGGTAATTTTCAGTGGGACATTAGGGGTTGTGAAACATATAATAAAACAAAAATGGTGGCTTATAATAGGAAGAAAGAAAAGAATTATATTTCTGCCATCTAACAAAACAGGATAAATAAAAAAAGAAGCAGCAAGTGCAGGGAGAGAGAGAGAGGAGGGGAGGAGGGAGCGAGGGAGGGAGGGAGACTGGCTTTTGAAGGGTTTTATCATATCAAGAGCAGAGCTGAGCTTTCATAATGCTGACATTTCTCATCCTGACAATCCTAAACAAGTGGAAAGGATGAGATCGGAGATATCATCTTTCATCACATTCCCCAGCTTAAGAACCAACATGACAGCTCCTCTCCCCTTTACACTGTTAATTACTAAATAAAATACTACTCTCTGTCAGCATTAGATTATTGCAGATAGGAACCAATAACATTACTCCATTGTTGTTGATGTTGTTGTTGTTGTTATTGTTTGGCTGGCGGTGTTTTATTTTTTAAAAGTCCAGCGATACCTACCTTGCGCTTTTCAGAAAATAAATTGGGCTGTTTTCATCCTGCCTGGAATGTAATTAAAGCTGCGATCCTGAATCCGCTTACATGGGAGTAAGCCACACTGAATTCAATAGGGCTTCCTTCTGAGTAGGCATAGTAAGAATTGCACCGTTAATCAGCGATGCCAATTTGCCTACTAGTATTTGTGATGTACTAATTAGTGTGAATGTGGCAGACATTTTAATGAACTTTGGGGTGTGTAGGGTCAGGCATTCGTGGGCTTTAATTCATTTTTATTTTCATAATGCATTTTTATAGCATCTACTCAAGTGTACGCTGCTGTCAAACAGTCTGGTATTCAAATAATTTGCATCTAAGGTGATCTCCAAGGAAAAGACAACATCCATATTCTTACTCTAAAGGTAAAGGTAAAGGTACCCCTGCCCGTACGGGCCAGTCTTGCCAGACTCTAGGGTTGTATGCCCATCTCACTCAAGAGGCCGGGGGCCAGCGCTGTCCGAAGACACTTCCGGGTCACGTGGCCAGCGTGACATCGCTGCTCTGGCGAGCCAGAGCCGCACACGGAAACGCCGTTTACCTTCCCGCTGGTAAGCGGTCCCTATTTATCTACTTGCACCTGGGAGTGCTTTCGAACTGCTAGGTTGGCAGGCGCTGGGACCGAACAACGGGAGCGCACCCCGCCGCGGGGATTCGAACCGCCGACCTTTCGATCTGCAAGCCCTAGGCGCTGAGGCTTTTACCCACTGTGCCACCCGCGTCCCATTCTTACTCTATTTTGCCCTTAAAACAAACTGTGAGGCTAGGTAAAGCTGAGATAGAACAACATACCCAAGCCATCAAAGCCACCTAGATGGAGTGCCCGAACCCAGGACTCTCTTAATCAAGACAAAAAATACTATCCATTAGAAATATCTGGGTGCTAACCAGGTTGAGTCCAGTCTTTTGCAGCAGTTCTGGCCATGGCTTGGAAATGCTGGTCACCCTCCGATCCCTTTAAAACCTTCCATGGACCTGCAGATCTGAGGGCATCTCTCCTGGTAGGAAGGGCTTGTTGCAAAACCAGGAAATGAGAACTAGTTCTCATAAGGAGCAAATATGTTGGCAATATACCACTTTCTGGGCAGACAGCAGGCGAGCCCAGAAATCTGGCAGGAATGAAGCTCGTCTAGAAACCACCTCCCCAGGTGCTAGTTTTCAGAGAATATTTTGCGTGGAGGAGGAACTCCGTCATGTGGGTTCCGTTGTCCAGACATCACCTCATTTACCGCATGTGGGAATGAGGCCTCAGAGTGGGGTTTGTTTGTTTGTTTGTTTGTTTTTTAAAGCTCTCTCTTGTTTTTATTGTTGCCATCTTCAATTTTAACTGCTTTTTAAAATGGTTTTGGATACCCCGGACAAGGGACAGGGTAGCTTATAAATGCATAAACAAACAGATCTTTTGTTGGCATCTGTCTGGATGAAGTCAAACTGCATAGTGACCTCTCTGGGGGACAAGCCTAGGCAGCGTATATGGAGGTCCTCGGCTGCCCAGACGACAAGGCCACCCTCCCATCCTTGCTAATGTCGTCCAAAGGAAAGCAGAGCACAAATGCAGGATTTGCTGGAAGGAGCCGTACAAGGCGCCATCCAACCATCTTAGAGTCTCCACTCCAGATCTGTGTAGCATTTACAGTGGTACCTCGGGTTACAGACGCTTCAGGTTACAGGTGCTTCAGGTTACAGACTCCGCTAACCCAGAAATAGTACCTCGGGTTAAGAACTTTGCTTCAGGATAAGAACAGAAATTGTGTGGCGGCAGCTAAAGTGGTACCTCGGGTTAAGAACAGTTTCAGGTTTAAGAACGGACCTCCAGAACAAATTAAGTTCTTAACCCGAGGTACCACTGTACTCTTTAGATGTTACTTCTCCTGAAGATGTTCCGCAAGGCAGTCAGTACAGATTTTTCCTCAGGGTTTACTCCCAACGCCTTTCTCTCACAAATGAGTACAGTGGTACCTCGGGTTAAGAACTTAATTCATTCTGGAGGTCCATTCTTAACCTGAAACTGTTCTTAACCTGAGGTACCACTTTAGCTAATAGGGCCTCCTGCTGCTGCCGCACCGCCAGAGCACGATTTCTGTTCTCATCCTGAAGCAAAGTTCTTAACCTGAGGTACTATTTCTGGGTTTGCGGAGTCTGTAACCTGAAGCGTCTGTAACCTGAAGCATCTGTAACCCGAGGTATCACTGTATAGATACATCCTCAAAAATGGTACCATGTATGTACCTTGTGCTGTTTTCACAGAAGGATTTCCAGGGAAACTGTGTCAAAATGCATGGAAGCTTTTATCCTGCCTCTGATACCAAAAAAGGCAAATCAGATGCAAGGGGTCGGCCACACAAAGCAGCTGGGAGGTGAGGAAAGAAGGCCACTAGGAATGGCTAACCTGTGGCCCCCTCAGTGTCAATGGACTACAACTCCCAGCATTCCTCTCAGTTTTGCTGTCTGCGACTGATAAGAGTTGGAAGCCAACAGCACCTCTAGGGACACAGGTTAGAAGCTCCTGCTATGCACACTTAGGTGGGAGCAGACTTGCATAGGATTGCGCTATAAGACTGTCTCTGCCAAGTGTCTAAGCAGAACAGTTTCAGGCTGATATATATTTGTAAATACGGAGGGTTTTTTAATATTTTTTTTAACAGCCCTATCATAAAACAATTAAAAAGAAAAGCCCCCCAAGTGTTACCATGACTAAACCCAAGCTATCAAACAACTTAGTCCTGTCAGTTAGGATGAAATTTATGACAATTACACACAGTCAATTTATTATCACACATTATTAGCATGCATTAAATGAACATACGGCTTCTGCCTGACCCCCAGGGCACCCCCAGAGGTACAAGGCTCATTGAAATAAATGAGATTTATGTTAGCACAGTATTTGAAGAGGAGACAATCATTCATTAGGAAGACTGGGAAAGGGCGAGAACCTGCACAGAGAGACAGATTTTAAAATAAATAAATAAGCGATCAAGGCTATCAAAGAGCTGAGTTATTTTCCTTGCGGTGACTTGCCCCCAATACTTGGCAATGCCCTTTCATAGCAAAGAGGCTGCAACATTTGCAAGTCCCCGTCTGATATTCATACTGTGTGTGAAATTGTGATGGAAGCCCTGCTGTGCTTATTGTTTTATTGGGGCTCCATATTAACCAATAGAGACATGTTTCTTGAATTTGTCTTTTTCACAGTTACTGTGCACAGATTCTAACAATGCCATAGCTCGTTGGCCCCTCATTACTTGACCTCATCAGAAAATTTGTCTGGGAGAGTCAAGAGCAGGAGGAAAGAGGGGGTGATAGAGACAGAGAGTGGGGGAATTGCTGGGCAGCAGGAAATTGTGGGGGGATATTTGCTTGGGCTTAGTTTCTTAGACCAAACACTCTTTTCAAAAGGGTGACTCTTCTGATGTTTTGCAGTTTGGGACCCCCTTGCAGTTTCATGGTTATGGTTTGTGTAGCTAATGTATATAAAGGCTGGTTGAAAGTCACTTATTACTTCTTCCAATTACCTGTCTCAGGACCAAACTACACTGTGACATTAAATGTCTTTGCACTGAATACATAGGTTTTTTTTAAAAGCAAATTGTGTCAGCTGATGGTGCTGATAATTAGAATCATAGAATCATAGAGTTGGAAGAGACCACAAGGGCCATCGAGTCCAACCCCCTGCCAAGCAGGAAACACCATCAGAGCACTCCTGACATATGGTTGTCAAGCCTCTGCTTAAAGACCTCCAAAGAAGGAGACTCCACCACACTCCTTGGCAGCAAATTCCACTGTCGAACAGCTCTTACTGTCAGGAAGTTCTTCCTAATGTTTAGGTCGAATCTTCTTTCTTGTAGTTTGGATCCATTGCTCCGTGTCCGCTTCTCTGGAGCAGCAGAAAACAACCTTTCTCCCTCCTCCATGTGACATCCCTTCATATATTTGAACATGGCTATCATATCACCCCTTAACCTCCTCTTCTCCAGGCTAAACATGCCCAGCTCCCTTAGCCGTTCCTCATAAGGCATCGTTTCCAGGCCTTTGACCATTTTGGTTGCCCTCCTCTGGACACGTTCCAGTTTGTCAGTGTCCTTCTTGAACAGTGTCCTTCTTAATTAAGAGGATGAGAGAGGAATGGAGAGGGAAGTTAACCCTTTCCTACCCTGCTGCATTTCAAGAGAAAGTCCATCTTCTGATTTACTTTCCTCCTTATGCAAAGACTGCTTCTGGCTCCACAAGTGGCCCAGAGTCTGTCTGGGGAATTAAAGACGCACAGCATGACTTTCAGGGGCTTCACTCTGGCAGTGGCATGCCCACTGTGAATTTAAAGCACACCTGAAGAAACTGTCAGTGTGGCTGTGGGGTCTCTGACCTGTGCCTGACACTCTGGCTGAAGAGGTGTCACTGCCTTAATCCCTTGATCGGATACCGATCCAAAATTTGTATGGTCACTTCCGATTCAGATGTTAACGGAGAAACACAGTTGGGTGCCATCACCACTTCTAACAGCTTCATAAGGATGTTGAACAGCACCTCATGCCTCACCTGCCAAGGCTTTGGCCTCACAGTGAAATGGTGAAATGCAGGAACCTATTGACATAGTCGTTTCTGATGGTGCTCTCCAGTGCTGTGAAGTCTGCAGTTCCTCCTGGTATTTTAGGGAGCTGTGTGTGGTGTAGCAGGCTGGACAACATCTAGAGCACATGGGTGGTGTAGAACTCGCTCCCAGGCTGGCGGAACACAGGTCAGGGCTCTCCGGCCCCCTGCTGTTTATGCCATGGGGAACAATTTTGTCCCCAATGCTATCCAACAGCTATATGAAGCTACTGGGAACAGTCATTAAGAGTTTGGGGTGATACCCAAACTCTATTTCTCCATTACAGCCGAGTTAGGAGAAGGCCTGGAATGCTGCCTGGATGCAGTGGTGGACTAGACAAGCATCAATAATTCACAAGCCCCCCCAATAACTTAGGCCCAAAGTAACTTAACAATAGTCTGGTGACTTATATTACATGTCGATCACTAAGATCCTGGGATGGGGCACTTCTAGTGGTTCCATGCCTTCACTAGGGACTGAGCCTTTAGTCTGGCAGGCCATGCCCTGCAGAACTACCTGCCAATGGAGGTTCAGCAGAAACTATCTATGCCTTCTTTCCCACGTCACCTGAAAGATACCATTTAGACTGGCCTTCACAATATCAACTTCTCTCAGTATCTACTGATGTTTTATTGATGCTTTTAATTATGGATGTCTATTGACTAATCTTATAGAATCACAGAATTGTAGAGTTGGAAGGGACCCTGAGGGTCATCTAGTCCAATTCCCCCCCCCCCACACACATATATAGTGAGCTGTCTTGATGTACTTGATTGCATCTAAAATAGTGAAGCTAGGGACTGGTGGCACTGTGGTCTAAACCACTGAGCCTCTTGGGCTTGCTGATCAGAAGGTTGGCAGTTTGAATCCACTCAACGGTGGTGAGCTCCCATTGCTCTGTCCAAGCTCCTGCTAACCTAGCACTTCAAAAGCACATCCGTGCAAGTAGATAAATAGGTAGCACTGCGGCGGGGAGGTAGACAGCGTTTCTGTGCGCTCTGATTTCCATCACAGTGTTCCATTGCACCAGAAGTGGTTTAGTCATGCTGGCCACATGATTTGGAAAGCTGTCTGTGGACAAAGGCCAACTCCCTAGGCCTGAAAGCGAGATGAGCGCTGCACCCCATAGTCACCCCATAGTCTAGGGGTCCTTTACCTTTACCACAGTGAAACCACATGCCTTCATCTGCTCCAGGTGCAACAAAACACATCTTTCCTGCATTGGTGTCTACAGCCACAACAGGCGCTATAACTCTCCAATGATTTGGCGTCACCCCTGATGGCACACTCTTCTATTGTCTCTCGAGACAAACGGATGTCAACAAAAAAATTTTAATAATGAATAAATAAACTTCCATGGGGCTGAGTTTTAACCACTCCGCAAATGCCATTTTCTGAAATGAACCTTAGCAAGAGTGGAGACACTGAAAGACATTGCTTCCAGCTGCCAACTGACAGAGCTGTTCTAGGAGGATACCGTGGTCAATGGTATAAATGGCACTGTCAAACAGTGCAAGAACAACAGAGCTGCACTCTTCCATCCCTCTGTTGGCTAAAACTGATTCATTCTCATAACCAAGTCTTAACCCAGAATGCTATGAGTCTACATAATCAGTTTCCTCCAGGCGGGTCTGAAGCTCCACCACCCCTTGAGCACTTTCCCCAGAAACAAGGTATTTTTGAGTGGGCTGCAATACTAGTGCTTAGAAAGGGGCAAAGCCAGCTTGTTCAACACTATTCCTATCCTGGTCACAGTCCTAATCAGCTCTCATTGGGATGACATTGTTTAAAAACGTCTTTTCCTGACTGTGAATCTGTCCAGTCAAGGGACACCTCATCAACATGATGACATCCCACCACCATGCAGCCGGCTATGGGGTGGGGTGGGGGGGAATCATGGAACCAATCCAAGAGCGAGGGCTGGAAGAACTGCCCTTAATCTGAAAGGGTTCACACTCTTGCCCCAGTTCCCTTGGTGAAAAGTTTGGCAACAGGCAGCTTGCAAAAACTTTCACAAAAAGCAATCACTTTTCCCCTTAGCCTTAGATGAAATGTCCAAAAATCATCAGGGGTCCATAGAACTCACCAAAGCTGAAATTTGCAAGAACAACTTTAAGCATCACTGCAGAAATAATTACAGGTGTTTTTTCTCTCTGTTTCAATGTATGAAAGAGCTTGCAGAGCTTGTTTGAGATATTACAAAACTCTTACATAAAAGGCACATTGCTGGAATTACCCTGCATCCTACATGTAGATCATCATGTGCACTGCTGGCACCCATGACATATTTTTTTTGTTATTGTTTGACATTAAGCATATATGTCATGGAACCTGAAGACAGAACACGTCAATGAGGAATCACATTCTGCAACGAAGCTCATGTTATTTATTTCCAACCAAAAAGGGGGCATTTTCTCATCTTTGGAGTAGCTTTCCTGCAGATTGCACCAATTGACTTGTGTTGCAATCCTACCCACTTACTTGGGAGTAAGTCCCATTGAATTCAATAGGATTTACCTCTGAGTAGATTGGTTTGGATTATTATCACTGTAGGAATACGTGATTGGACTATCTTGGACATAGGGATGCAGAAATAGGGGAAGAAAGAGGGTTATGCACAAGGATTGTGGGAATAGATTGGAACAAACTGGGATTTATTGTCTACAGTTTGAGATGCTGGAATTTGGAGTATTTGGTGATGGCTGGAGGGAAGAGAAGTTGAGGATACCTGAATAGTCGTGATGGTGTAGCACTGAAATCACATAATATATGGAAATATTGGGAATAGTCTGGTTTCTGTGCACATGGGAGCTTGAAGGAGTTAGATACAGAAATTTATTAAAATGACAAAGTTTAAATTCCAAACACCTATAAGAATTAAACAGCAACATGGGGAAAGCAGCCAGCTATCACATACACCGCATGAATCCATAGGTGCATCTAGAGTGTGGCTTGAAAGGCTGGGAAGAGTATCAAAATTGAAAATTGGTTTTCATTAGACGAGAACATAAACCTTTTTTAAAAGGAGACAAAGAGGCTCAATTTGTATATGATAATACTAAGCTGCAAAACTGGCTCTTCTAAGCCTTTGAACTAGTGGTGAGTTCCACAACATACTCATTAATCACTCCTTTAATTGAGCACCACCTAAAAGCTCACCATATATGGTAGTGAAAAGAGCCAATTTCATGATTAAGCACATAAACAAATAAAAGGCCCCACCATTTAACAAATATGTTACTATTTTCGGTTCTTTCTTTCCTCAGCAAAACTCACGAGAAAGTTGTCTCTTCACTCACTTCTCATGGCACCTGATGACTTTTATCCTGGTGTTTCTCTGAGTATAAGAGGAACAAAACTGCTGATGTTTGAAGTTTTTTAAAAAACTTTTATATTGAGCCAATCTCCATCCATCAACCATATTCTCCTTCTGTAGCATCTTATGCCAGAATCTGGTGTCTCCAACATTTTTCTTTTTCCAAACACCCCCTTTATGGTTCTGTTGAGGGATTTATTTCATCCTATTCCCGTAACTATGAATTAGTACTTCTCTGAAACTGTCCAGAGAAATCCATCCCTACTTCTGTCCTTCTGATCTTCTGAAATGGATTCTGACTGGAAGATTGGATCCCTCGTGACATTTGTCATGTATATTGCATTGCATGTATGCATATTTACTTTAATATCAACTACTGAGTAGCAGCTCCAACATTGAGCTCCAAGGAAGGAGTTTCAGAAAGTTCAGACATTCCAACAGACACAGTACCTCCATCTGAAGAGGACTCCCATGTAGGGGGTGGCTGCTGAAACAATGACCTGAATGAGCAGCTTGAGACCTCTGCAAAGACCTCTTCTCAACTGCCCATGACTCTAAGCTCCTCTGTAATTCATTGCCTGCTATAATCAGCAGTTCTTGTGAACCACCCTGAGATCTTTTGATGAAGGTTGGTATATAAATCAAATAAATATAAATAAAATAAAAGCTACAAAGCACCACAGACTTCAGGTCAAAGTACAGAGCTTTTATGCCCTTTGCACTGATGGCTTGGCACAGTCATCAGGCCCCACCCCTAGATTTCAGCTATGCTCTGTGGAGCAAGTTGTCTGCTTCTTCTTTGAGCTACCTAAGACCTGGTAGATCCTCTGTTTGACCTAAAGCTCTTTCTCTCCCGGTGCTTTCCCCCTTTAGTCTGCCCCCCATATGCCTCTTTGCTCCAACTTGCCTTTCATCTGCCCACATACACCTCCAAGTCTCAGTGGACCATGTGCAGCACGAACTGGACACCAGTGGAGACCAGTCCATTAGGGTGAATGGGAAACAAGCCTCAGGTGGCCCTCAGCTAGCCCCTATCTCCCTGCTTTACTAGCAACCAGTCCAAGAGGTAACCCTGCCCATAAGCTTCCTTCCTTCTTAGTGTTGCCCTAGAAGAACTCAGCAGGGGAAAGGATGCGTACAAAACTATAATTAGTTGTCTCTGGCCCCATCTACTGTTGGTCTTCCTGCCTTCCATCAGTCCCAAAGGGCATCAAGTGCAACATGGGATACCGTAGTTACAAATAAGATTTATAAAGAAGATGAAGGAGAAAAAAGATATTGTGAGGACAGAACATGGTAGAACTATGAAACAATAGACCAGATTTTCAGGGTTGTTCATGCCATCACATTAATTAATGCTTTGAGGGTGTCATCTGTCTTCTACCACTGTTGCCACAATCCCAACTAGCACCAATATTTTTGTACACAACCTTCTTGCCTCGTTTGGATGTCATAATATCAGCTTAGGGCCAACACAATATAGCAGACATAGTTCAATGGTCGCCATACTCCCCCAGCCCCGAAGAACACCTAACATTTATACAAGTTTATCTTCAGTACTTTAATATCCTCCCCATTCTTCACACCCCATTTCTAAGGTGTAGAATCTTGGAAACAGAACTTTTAATATTTCTTCCTCAACATTTTACCACTTTATGGTGTCAGCTGCTGTGACTGCTTTCGGTATTATTATGATCTTTTCTCTGAGGAATTAATACTTACTTTCATCACATCCCACTTTGATTACCTGCACGCAGAAGATGTTTAGGGCCTTCTAAAACCACCTGTTTCTAACCTCAAGGGGATTTCTAACTCTACTGCCAAGTTAATTCCTCTTACTGTAGAAGAAGTGTATTATCCTTCCTTCTCCCATTCAATTCCTTGTCAGCATCACCAGCTTTTTACTGCTCTTGGCATTTAAAGTATACTAGCATCTTCTGCAGACACTCACAAATCTCATTGGGCTGAGTCACATTCTGCCTTCCAATGCCACTTTAAGAACTTCCACTTATATTCATCTTAGTATTTATATTCTCTCTTCTTCTGTCAATACTAGAAACACTGCCTGACAAAATCATACCACTGCTGATTTTTTAGTAGCATTGTAAAGAATTGCCCATATACATCTCTGCTTTTTTAAGAAAGAAGAGAACTATGTAGTTTGCACCTCTTGTCACCTATCTAGAACTTATAAGAATAGGATGTGTTAAATATGAAAATATGTGCTTGGGTCCTACTAATGGCATCCAAATGTATTTATTTATTAACAGTATGCAGTATATGTGGCCTAATAACTAAGTTCTTTGGGTATCCTGCAATAACACAATTGTAAATCCATGGTGATAAGGAACCCTTCCCCATTGCTTGTTTCAAGAACTTGAGTTGAAAGTAACAACAAGAACAACTTGACAATAATTATTGTGTGGTTTGAAGTTTATATCCAACAGACCTTTGCGATCGCTAATACTTCAGCAATATTGTTGTTCACAATGAAAACATTCACAATTCCAAAATGTTAAGTACTAAGTAGGCTACTAAGTGGGATGCGGGTGGCACTGTGGTCTAAACCACTGAGCCTAGGGCTTGCCGATCGGAAGGTCGGCGGTTCAAATCCCCGTGATGGGGTGAGCTCCCGTTGCTCAGTCCCTGGTCCTGCCCACCTAGCAGTTCAAAAGCATGTCAAAGTGCAAGTAGATAAATAGGTACCACTCTGGCGGGAAGGTAAACGGTGTTTCCGTGCGCTGCTCTGGTTTCACCAGAAGCGGATTAGTCATGCTGGCCACATGATGCAGAAAAACTTTCTGCTGACAAACGTCGTATCCCTTGGCCAGTTAAGCCGCAACCCCAGAGTTGTTCAGGGGTCCTTTACCTTTAGGCTACTAAGTACTAAGTACTCAGCCTTTCCCCCACCAGTCATCTGTCAGTGCCCCATATAACTGCTGACTTCACCTACTGCTCTCCAATCTCTAATTGATGCAGGACCTGAGATAGTCGAAAAGCATAGCTTCCCAACTTTAGAGAATATGACATATAGCTAGGTATCATCAATAAACCTACAGCATTATATCCGAAAGCAATTTCTGAGAGGTCTCACGTAAACATTGAGATAGTGGAATGGACACCTGCCCAAAGATTGGGACCTTTAATATGAATGTTCATCACTTGCCAGCAACCAAATTCCTCAGTCTCAGTTCCTCAGTTTTGAAGTAACTTCAAAACCACTTTAATCCCTCAACCACCCAACTTATTATTATGTTTATATTCCACATTTTCTCTAAGGAGCTCAAGGTGGTGAACACACTTCTCCCCTTCTCCATTTTATCCTTACCACTCTGAGAGGTACGCTAGGCAGAGAGAGACGGTGACTGGTCCAAGGGGAGCTTCCTAGCTGAGGGGGGAAATCGAAATCTGATCTCCCATGTCCTAGTCCACTAGGCCACACTGGCTCTCAATATCTTAAAGAGACAATATGCTATGTTCAGTAGATTGAATATAATCAGGATAGCACTTCTCCCCTTACCCTTGGTTGGGATAAAATTATTCACCACAGACAAAAAGGTCAGTTTCTGTGTCTTATCAATCTCAATAACTCAACCGCAAAAAGTCAAGGATATTAGCGAATCAACCACTACTGCTTGTTTACTGGTTCATTCATATACACAGACACCTAACTCCCAGTTACAGGACAACACGGTCTCAGCTGAGCTCACTACTGTACATTGACTGCAATGATAATTTTTTCTTAGCATGTGCATGGCTTGACCCTTTATGTATGTGTGGTCATGGGTGGAGTGGCAATCCTTCCCTTTCAGAGCCCTTCCTCTCTCAAACTAGACGGCCCATTAGCCTGACTCTCTTTATCCAGTGATTTAAATAGGTTGTGCAGCATTGCCACAAGGACCTAAACCTTCTCTAGATGTTCTACATCAGTATGCGTGAGTACAGGAGGGTTCTCACTTCAGAAGCTCACCCTACAATCACTGGCAGAGGAAGAGGAGTGGGGGGGGCACATGGCCCCCGGCAGAGTGATCCCGGTGGGGTGCCATTGCGGCTGCTCCCCACCCACAGGCGGCGTGCCACACCCCCAGGACGCGTGCCATCTGCTCTCCGTCCCGTCCCCCCATGCCAGAGCAATTCTTGGAGGGCAACAGAAATGGTGACTGGAGATGGAATTAGCACATTTATTCTCATTCCCCCTTTGCATCTTTTATTTAACTCCGATGCAAAATGCCTGATGTGGGTTATGGACTTTTCTTCTCCCTTCAGTCAGTTTGCTTCTCACCTTAATAGGCAAGTACGTCTCAGCAACCTTTTGATGTTTTAGGGCCATTTTTTGTCATTAAAAGGGCTTCTGCATGACAATGTCTCTCTGCCATTACAATTAAAAGTTTACTATATGAAGTAGCACATACAGTATTTGGGGTTATTACGAAAGCCAAGATGGCTTCAGGATTTCTCAGTGTATTCATATAAAGTGCCTTCCCCCCACCCCCCAGAATATTTCCTAATTTTGAAGGGTGAAGGACTGGTTTTCTGGGGGGGGGTGTGTGTGTCTGCTTTGTGTGCACCTTATAATTCATGTAACATGAGTATGGTAAGAAAGACAAATTCTGTTTTTTTCAAGTTTAACTTCTTTGTCTTGCTTTATAAAAATCCACATAAACACAATTTTAATGGGGAAACCAATTGGTGACCTAATCAAAACAAAAATACACAGCTTCCATTGTTATTTTTCCCCCACAAGCCTTTTCTTATTTACATAAACGGATAAATTACAGTAATTGTTCAACTTCACCATTCAGGAGTAACCAGCACAAGTCGCCTTTGATGACATAAAGTGGACTATTCTTTTGATTTTCTAGGAACACTAAATCAATCCTGCCTTTGATGTCATATTTTGGTTTTAAATGAAGGCTGATCATACGTTCATTTTAACAAACCCGTTGTTTTCCCCATCGACATCAACAAAGCAGGATCTAACCTGAGTCTGAGTCTCTTATATGTGCATGCTGAAGAAAAGCAATCGGGAACGATGGCTGTGATCTTCCTGCCAATAAAGCAAGTAGCAATGTTTTCACTGCGTTGAAAAAAGTGCAGGGTTGCACTTAATGGCATTGTGCTGGCTTTCTGTTGTTTTAATACAGGTTTCTATCAAGTCTCATAAAAGCAAACATCAGACACACAGATATTTGAGCATTCCATTGATAACTGAGCATACAAATATGCAGCCCACACTGTACACTGAAAGTAATAGCCTTTCATTCAAAACAGAAAAAGTTCCATCAAACACTTTTATCAAAAGAATGGATGTTCGTACGCTTTGGTTCACCATTGGCTCAGCCAGTAACTGGCTGCTAGGCATGGCTTAGATCATTTGCATTGCATTCGGGACTCAACCATCTGCAAAATGGGCTGCGGAGAGCATGTCTAGTTTCATTCTCAGAAAGTAAAAAATGGAACCCCCTCACATATTCTCTTTCATACCAGCAGAAATCTGAGAACGTCATTCACAACCAGCTTTAGCGCTGATGTCTTTTAATGGCTCCTTTCTCTTCTACTGGAAAGTTAGTGGCCAACTGCCTCCAGATTTCTTAAAACAAACAAACCCAAATAATAACACAAATCAGTTTTTTAGTGCTCTGACATTTTCGGACATAGCTGTAGAACATTTACCTTATAGTGGAATCACATCAACAATAATGTCAAAGATTGAAATCATTTTAGCCCTGGATTAGTAGCCATAGGATTAGTAACTGGTATCCTGCTAGTAGTAGCAGAAGTAGCAGCAATATGTAGTTGTGGTAATGACTACTAATAGCCTACTGCTGCAGATATTAAAATTTCCCTCTATAAACTGGCATAAATATATGGCACTCAAAGGCCAGCACCTCTAGGATGGGGTTCATAATGTTCTTATTGTGTCCCTTGACCTTTCATGGGAATTTACTAGCTCCACAAGATTCAGGAAGTGACAACCATAGTCTCGTGGGCATTTGAACAGCCCCCTCTTATTTACAGGTGTAAGGGTTTTGCTTGAAATGATGGACAGAGTTGGAAAACTCTCTGCCTTTTACCTACAATAACTTGCATGAAGCTCTTTGCTACTGAGGCTAAAGCATATTAATAGGATCTGCCTGTTAGTTGTGAAATCAAGTTGGGTGGGCAATGGCATTACACCTTGAGTAAAGTTGATACCAAGCCTTTCAGTGAAAGATTGCAAATCAATAAATTATATTGTAGCCATTGACAAGTTTTATTGGCTTGGTTTCCAATTTACCATATGGAAGGTGGAAGCCATATGGAACCATATGGAAGATTTGGAAGCCACTCTCCTTTAATCCTATGTACTTCTGTCCTCCTGGGAGGCCTAGCACATGGCTCTTTTCCACAGAGTCAGCAGCGCACCAGGGAGGCTAGCACCAGTTCCATGGGGGAAATCCCACATGGAAGGCCATGGTTGCAGACTTTTCAGTATTACACCAATTGTTGGCATCCGTCTGTCAAGAATGAGCCAGCTCCCATGGAAGGTTTGCAGCCAGCCCCCAGTGAAGTGTTGCAACAAGCTGAAGAAAGCTGCCAGGAACAGAGAGGGTTAATTGCCAGGCAGGACGAGCATCAGCGAGTGCCAACTCCCCTGCCCCTTGGAATGCCAGCTGATAAGAGAATGGCTGAGGGCAAGCAGGAACTCAGCCAATGCTCTACTGGCGCGAACAGAGAAGGAAGCAGTTTGTCAGTACGGGAAGAGATTGTTTCTGAGCCAATCCCTCCTAAGAATAGGCTAAGGGGAGGGCTTTTAGACCGGAAACAAGGCAAAAGGCACAAAGTGAGAAGGTTCAATACCTTCTGTAACCAGAAGGGAAGCTCTGAAGGGTCATGATGATTGATGATGGTGGCGGCATGTTAGAGCCATCCAGAGAACTCTGTTTGTTTTTGCAATAAATCTTCCTTTTTAATTAACCACGCTTGCTGTGTTATCAAGTCGGAAACCGGGACTCTTGACACAGTCTATCTCAAAAAACAATGGAGTGAAGTCAAACCACAGGAGAATCACAGCGCCTGCTATGGCTGCAGAGACCAGTAACTCGTAACTGCTGCCTCCCGCAGTGTGTTTATGTATAAAGTTGTTGTTTATGTATTTTATTATGTGAATCATTCCGGTCTCGGTGACGTCTATGCTGGCTTAGTCATATCCACTGAATAGAACATGGCACGATCCCCAAGGACATGCTGTACTTGAGGTACCAGGCCTGTTGGCAGACCAACTCTGTGTTACAATGATGTCTGCAAACATGACATGAAGGCTGGCAGTATCACCGTGTGAGAATACCTTGCAGATGACCACAGTGCTGGGAGACACTCAGTCAGGTTTGTATCCACAGCAGTGACCAGAAGAGGAATGACCGCTGGGAGGAGCGCAGAGACAATGGATTCCATGGTTTACCTGTAAAAGCAAAACCAGATGCCTTCATCTGTCCCAGCTGCAATGTATCGGTCTCTATGGCCACAGCAGGCGCTCTAACTCTCCAATGGTTTTTCTTCACCCCTGATGGCACAGTGTTCCATTGTCTCCCGAGACAGATAGATGGCAATAACAATGTGAATCATCTGACATGGTTTTATTGTACTCACTCTCAATCTGTGTGTGTTTATCTATTGTAAACCACTTCCAGATATTTCAGGTAGCAAGTGATCTAGAAATGGAAATAATAAATATATAGATTAAAAAGCCAACCCAGATGAAGGTGGTATCTGTAGCCTTTAAAAAAAAATATCTTCCACAAAGCAGGCCAAGTCCTGGTCAAGACCGATTGCTTCTCTCGCAAGGGAGCCCATACCTTCAGTATAATCGTGTCACAGTGGAGGTGTGCGGGAGCATAAATGTGTGGCTGCCATTTCCCATGACACATGTGGTCCGAAGGCTGGACTCTAGAGCTTCAAGCAGTTCTGCTTTTCCTATCTCATCTCCTCAAGTGTTCCAATAGCAAAGGAGTAATTTTTAATGTGGAAATAATACTGATGTCTTTTTTCAATATTTGAGACTGTATAATCTCTGAAAATAGTTCGGTATTTCTTTGCCTTTTGTTAAATCACTGAAATACCTTTACGTTGCTTCTTAAATGTGTTTTGTGTCCTTTAACATGTAATTTTCTTTTATGTCAATCAGTTTGGACTTTGCTATTACCTGCCACTTTAAGTACTTAAAAGAAATGAAGTATTTTTCCCCCTTTAATGTGGCACAAAAATTGAACTTGAACATTTTTGCAATTGTGGAAGATAACATGGTTGGCAGTATCGGTATAATTTGGAAAGAAACAAAAAGAGGACATCAGACAAGAAAGCATGTATGTGAACGGAGCCCAGGCTAGGGACAGGAAAAAGAAACTCTACTAATCTTTTCTTAACAAGATTGCATTATTTCATCTAAGATTAACTACCTATTCTGCCCGAATTTTCCTTGCACAGTGGGTTGGACAAGCTAGTTCAGTGTTTCCCAAAGTGGGCAATACCACCCCCTGGGGGTGCAATGAAACAATCTGGGGGGCAGTAGTAGCCTCAGGTGCAATTGGGGGGCGTTGAATAAAAATAAGGGGGCACTGGAAGCATAAAGAAAGAAGAGACTTTTGCAAAACCGTTTGTATATGTTTCATCTGTTGTGCAATGACGCTTACCAATGTACCATAAAGTCGTAGTGATTATTTTCCAAATAAACACACAAAAGGCAAGTTATAGGATGTAGGTAGAAAAATAGATACGCAAATTTGTTGCTGCATCTTTCTGTTTGTTTGCTTAAAGAAGGTAGATTTCCAGGGTGGGGGGCACCCAGTATTCCCCCCCCCCCGGAAAAAAGAGCAGTGGGCCAAATAAATTTGGGAAACTCTGAGCTCGTTGCACTTACATTAGCCATTCTGACTAACTTTTCACATTTATTTAAATGGAGTCCAAGTTAGTGACTATGCTAGTAAATGTAAAGGTAAAGGGACCCCTGACCTTTAGGTCCAGTCGTAACCAACTCTGGGGTTGCAGTGCTCATCCCACTTTATTGGCCGAGGGAGCCGGCGTACAGCTTCCGGGTCATGGCCAGAATGACTAAGCCGCTTCTGGCGAACCAGAGCAGCGCATGGAAATGCCATTTACCTTCCCACCTATTCATCTACTTGCACTTTGACGTGCTTTCGAACTGCCAGGTTGGCAGGAGCAGGGACCGAGCAACGGGAGCTCACTCCGTCGTGGGGATTCGAACCGCCGACCTTCTGATCGGCAAGCCCTAGGCTCAGTGATTTAGACCACAGCGCCACCTGCGTCCCTGACTATGCTAGTATGAACCTTCAAATATTGCACAGTATTTACTCAAACCTCTGCCACTGTTTACAACCACCATTTGCTCCCTGTCAGTGTCCCTCCCTTCTTACGCCCATGCCATAGCATATTGTGCAACCTGCCTTCCCTTTTGCTCCGCAACCCCACCCTGACTTCCTGCAAATCCAGGATTGTGATGCAGCACTACAAATCCTCCAATCAGGGCTGCATGATGATATTTCCACATAGATGTCAGCCCTATTTTTATTGTCAGCTGATTTTCCTTTCCCAAAGGGTTAGATCATTGTACCCTCCTCAAATTCTAGGGATGCAAAAAGCAGACGAGTGCTTAAAATGGTTCCTCAGAAACTACAGGGTTTTGTTTTGTTTTGTTTGTATAAGCTCTTCCATCATAAATAAGGGCCTCCATATAGCCTGCTGCCTGATCTACAGAACACTCTGGAGAGAGGGAGCAAAGGCACATTTTGGATGAGAATTATCAATCAAAATCTTCCACAGAGTTAGAACTGCTGTTGGTACGGATCGATAAACACTACTTGTTGATCTACAGCAATGCAACCATGACATAATATATATCTTACATAAGTGAGGATGTGTTATGTATCCGTCGCTAGATGAACACGCATATACTAATTATATATTAATATAAAATATGGGCAGAATTTTACCTACAAAATCATCCTATTGACAGCTTACAATGAGGTGAAGTCACATATTAATGGAAAGTGGGTTTTGTTTTTTGTTTTTGTAGAGCACCAATAAATATAAACCTTGAGATCAAATTAGGCTAAAACAAATGCCTCTCTCTCTCGGATACACACACAATCCATGAGCATGGTGCTCTGAAAGCACTTCTTACCTCAATAGGCTTGCAATTTAGAAAACAGATACCAGAGAAATAGCAGAGGAAGAAATTGAGCATGGGGAAAGAGAGGAAGAAAATTTGGCTTTTTCAGTTATGCTAAGGAATGGCTCTGAGGGGGTTGTGTGAAAGAAAGGCTTCGTAGAAAATGTTTTGGGGAGGGATTTTAAGGAAGTAAGAGAGGTGTTCATTCATAAGAGAACAGCAAGCAAATACCATCCTGGTACTGTTAAAGAGAAGGAGTTTGTGTCGCACACAAGTAAAACTGCCTGGGAAAAATTTGGCAGTGTGAATGCCTAAGACGATCTCTTGTTTGTAAGTGCCCACAGAAAGCCTTAATTTATGTGTCTAGTATATTAATTCCAAGATTTCATGAAGGAGAAAAATGGATAAGCCAACATTAAAATCTACATATGCTTTTAGCCAGTAATATGGTAATTAGAATTTCAGGGCCCAATACTGTGAAACTTGCTCATTTGAACAACTGATAAATTTTACTATTTGCACGCTTCATCTTGCATTAAATGTATTAATGTGTTCATTAAAGTGTACAGAAAATCATATACTTAAAACCAGTGTTTCTGTAGCAACCTAATCCACAAATGGCTTGAATTTCTTCTGCATCCTAGACCATAAACCTTGGGAAATAATGAAATGAAGGCTGCATTTCCTGAAGTCGGTTGTCACTGAACTCACTTGCAGTTTGTTTACGTATCATATTATTCAGAATCACTATTTGACACCCAAATATATTTGATACTAATTTTGAATTGATATTTGCCTTAAATAGTTGATTTTAATATTTGATATTTGTCCATTTTTTTACCACCAGTCTTTGACAATTGGCATGCAATTGTTTGTAACACCTGAAGGCACGATAGCAGACATGCAATATTTAGTATTTGCCTGCATTCAGTAGGTGCTATCTATGCGGTAGTAATTCGTGGGTGACTTGCAATGGAATTTTTATTGTATAGCACTCAGTAACTAAGACGCAAGGTATGTGATCTAATAGCAGGAAGGGTACAACCCTAAATCCAAATATTCTTGTCAAGTCTAGCTACTAGTATAAATGTGCTCACCTTCCCTTTTATTCCAAATGGGCTTGTTACTTCATCCCCCAAAACAGAAAGAAAACAAAAGGAAAACAGTCATGACATTACATGACATCCAGTTGTTGTGGAACCAGGCACAGTGGACCAAGTGGGGGAGGGGCGGTACTCACACAATAAAACACAGGACAGCAGTGCTCGGATTAAATCAGGCCACAATTTTTATTGATTAAAGGTGTTATAAAGTTTCCGTGTAGGCGTCGGGTGTAGAACCTGAAATCAACCAACTTCTGGGAATTAGATTCCTTCCCCAGTTGCTGGAAATAAGTGGATCAAACGAAAAGGAGCGTTCTTACCAGTTAGTTTCTTTAATAATCACAGCGAGAGACAAAGGAATGCCTATCTCTCTAGAGATGATGTTGCTCCCAGTAAAGGTTCACCCCTCCGTTCCCATTAATCTACGTCATTCCTACGTCGGGTAATTGGAGCTTGTTGCTGCTGAGCTCTCTGTTCTATCACTAGTATTAGGTCCATCTAGTATTAGGCGAAGCAGGGTCAGGAATGCTGTCCAAGGACACTGAATCTGCCAGTTGTCCCTCTCCTGGTGTTTCCTCTTCTAGCTGTTCCTCACCCAGTATTTCCCAGCTTTCCCCCTCTGGACTATGCCCTTCTGCAAACCACTGTTCTAAATCAATTCTGTCCTCCTGCCCCTGGGAAGGTTCAGGAAAAGGCGTGTGTGGCTCCCACCATTCCTCCTCAGTTCAGCCCCTGACACCAACCCAACTGCTGACTGATGGTTGAAAGGGACTGAGCAAGGTTAAAGGACACCCTATGGCATGCACCATATAACCGGCAGGGGGCGCTAAAGCCTGTCGGTCCCTGAGCTGGGCATCTGCAAATGTATCACCCTTGCAAGCTCCTTTAAGAGGATACCTGAAAACAGTGGAGCAGGAGGGCCTCCACCCTGTGCCCACCTGGTCTAAGGATCCAACCCAATGCCTTATGCACAGCAAGTTGTGATAGCTGTTATGAGATAGTGAAACCTGCAGGTGGGCCTAATTAGTTTGCAAGGAATCTTCCTCCCTGGCCCTGAATATGGTGACCCATGTACTTCCATAGCAAGGCTGCGCAAGGGCATGCCCGCTTGCCCTCAGGCAGCCTGATAACCAACAGGGAAAAGGGAAGGTGGGAGGCGAATCTCCCAAAGACTGAGGCCTGAGCATTGGCATGGCTAGCTTCTATAGCCAGAGAGCAGACCAGAGGGAAGAGGTTCTCTCTCTGGTCTGCTCCCAAGCCACGCCCCCTCGCACACACACAACTGGCTGCTGAACCTTGCAAGCGTGTTGCAGCAGATGGCATGGCAAGAGGAAGCACTAAAGCTGTGAGGGGGGAGCTCTGCCATGGCTATGACACAGCCTCTGCTCCCCATGATTCGGGGGCAGGAGACAGGCAGCTTGCTTAGTGTGATGGCCTGGGACTCAGGCTTGGACTCGGAACCAGAGGAGTCTCAGTCTGCACCGGATCCTCTGCCTCAGGCATCATCTGAACCAAGTCTGGGGCCTGGTCCTGAAGAGTTCCAGTCTGTACAGGTTCCCCTGCAACAAGCACCAGCTGGGCCGAGTCAGGGGCCTGAGCCTGCCCTGGCTCCAGATCCGGCGATTACCTCGTTGCCTTCAGCCGGGCAATCACTTACAGCTGCTCCACTACTGGTTGCATCAGGGGAGGCTGAGGCAGCCTCTGGGTCTAGTAACCCACCGACATCTCCCGAGCTGCAGAGACTCAGGTCTGAGAGAAGGAGAGACCTGAATAGTCGCAGGAGGAGTGCTCGCCTTTGGACGAAACAGGGAGATGAGTCACCGGGGGATTAGGACCGGCTGCTACCCCAACAAAGATAAAAGGCTGTCAGACCCCACCCCAGTTTGCGGGAGCAACATTGCTGTATGCTAGATCCTGCCTGAGATCCTGTACCTGTCCTTGCCTGGTTTCCTGCCTTGGCCCTGTCAGACTGACTCCTAGTGGAACCTTTGGATTCTGGTCCAGTCCTGGACCACGTTTCACGGGTTACCCCCGGGACCAGCACACTTAGGTACTGAGTCTGTGGCGTAAAACACATTTTTCAATTGTTCCATTGTGAATTTTAAATTGCCATTTACAAGATGGGGTTCCAAATCTGAGAGAAAATGATTTCCCAAGGCTGTGGAGTGAGTCTGTGCCAAAACATCGTAACATTAAACCTGTTTCTAACATTCCAGCATGATGAAGAACCAGAACATAGGATGCAGAAGCAGTCTGAACCTCAGTCGTTGGATTCAGTGGAGGGGTATGAGAGACAGGGTTTAGTTTCAGGCCCAGTGGTGTACATGAATGCATCTCTTTACTTTCTTCTATAAAGATGAAAATGCCTTTCAGACCCAAGAATGGGAAGAAAAGTGCTACAGTTTTGGACACTAAGGTGGACTGGTCAAAATCTGTCCTCCATTATTGCAAAAAGGGGTGTCATAACCCTGTCTGACAATATACTTGCAATATACATCCTTCTGAACACATTGTACACATCAGGGATTTTGCTTGCCATTAAATAAGTCCCACAAGTCCTCAATGAGAGGAGCTTGTGGCTGTCTGGGGAGGGAAAAGAGGGGCGGTAAGTGGAAAAATTGGGCATGATGTATTTGGGACAAGAAGATACAGAAGGGGGCTCAAGAGTACATGTTCACCAGGAATAGGGGGCAGGGAAGTGTCTGAGTGTGTGTACAGTTTGGATGGGGTCAAGAAAATGGGACCAGAAAGAGGTAGAAATTGCTAAGTAAACATGAGACTGGAGGTTTTTGAAAATGTGCTGACTTCACCCCTTCCACAAAAATACAAAACAAACCCAAGATGGCGTCCTTCTAGTTGACAAAGACTGGTGGTGGCAAAGTGGAGAGATGCAATCAGTTAAATATATTGGGGTTCTCTGAGAGGAAAATTTATGTGAGGAAACATCAAGCAAATGTTTCTTACACATTAATTTTTGCCAAAGAGGAAACATATTTATATTACATATTATAAAGCACAATATATTAAAACCTATTAAAGGAAGCAGGGCTGGTCCTATCATTTACTGTCTAAATTGAAAGAGATGATAGTATCACTTTAAACAATCCAATATTCTAGACGTATATAATTTATTATATTGATAAACTTGGTCAGACTCCCACTAAGTTTTCTCTGAACCAGACTGAGGTCCAACGCTCCAGAGAGAGGGAAAATGTTAAAGCCATTGGTTAGCAGTCATTAAGTACTTTTAAATTTAAAATTAGCACCAGGTCTTAGGAAGCATATACTGAAACCCATTTTAGGAAGGCTCAGGTGCTGTTTTAAATGATAATAATATAAAGTGAAGTGCCCCTACTCTGGGCATAGAGGACAACACAAACAAATCCTTTCGGGTGAGCATATATTCTGCTTGAATTGCAAATGACCCTGCTAAAAGAAATTATGTTGAAGTAGCATTTTAAGTTATTCTCCTGCATGCATGTATTTCAGCACTCTTAAGGGCATTCTCCTTACTTTTAGCAAACAAACTTCGACTGCCTTCTGCGGAGGAAAGAAGATTTTTCCACAAGCTTTTGGTTAATTTATTATTAAATGTTTGTTTGAATTAAGTAGCCTGTCGGTGCCCTTATTTAGCCAGGGTATTATGACCTGGCTCTGCACCCACAACCATCAGTTTCTGACACTATCAGTTCCTTACGTTTTGACTCAGTTACTGGAAAGGATGCTGAAACTACAGAAGGCTTGCTGATTTTGAATTCTGAACAGTATCTGTTACCATCATCATTATCATCATCATTTCAATGCATTTACACAAAGAATAAGCACGGATAGAACAAAATACGCTCATGTAAGACGGACGCAAATCACCCAAAAGAAATTCTCAGAAGTATTATTTTGAGGATAACAGCAACTTTGATACATAAAAAGTCAAGACCACTTTCATCAAGTATTCATTTGCAAGATTCTCGTCCTTCCATAGTTTTGATGAAGCTTGTTTACCCATTTTGCCTGCACAGCAAAGTTTCAACAAGTACCCCTCTGCTGTTAGTGCAGTTTGCAATCTCTGCTTGGAAACATCTTACACAGCTTTACTCAGGTGTCAGCTCAGCTGACTTCAATGGGGCTCCACAGCAAAGGATTGTCCCACTGCTATCACGCGGCATGTGTGCGAGTCTTGCCCATGGAAAGCAATGGATTAAAAAAATGCTCAACTTGCATTGGATCCTGCCCATAATTTTATCTTTTGCATACTTACATATTTTTCATATAACATATTTTAAACAAAATCAGAATAGAAAGAACACTTTAACAATAATATTGCTTTATATTATAGAGCAGTTTTTGCAAGTCCAAAGTGTTTCACACACTACATTTATCTGTGATTTCTTTATAACAGCTCTGTATTCCTGATAAGGTGCTGATTTCCTTCACAATCTTCTGTATGGCTTTAATCAGTACAGTAAAGAAGGCAATTTCATAATTCTAATCTCAGTTACTCTGATGACTATCTGAAACCTAGTTCACAATCCAGTTAAATCACTCTACGTACTAATTTTAAAGGCCAAATCCGCTTAAGTATTGGTGATTTGGCTTAGCTAGGTTTTAGGCTGGGTTTCTTTGATCTGAATTCCATTCAGACTAAATTTCTTTCAAGATGTACACGGACAGACAAAAAACCAGGCCTCATGCATTCAATACTGCCTTTAAAAAACAAGAACAACTCCTTGCTACAATTATGCACTATTGCAACATTGCCAAAACCTCTCTTCTCATTACTTCCAAATGCTTTCTACACCATGAAGTAGTAATGCACTACAATGAGGAGGAAATCCTAAAAGCACTTTCAGCCACTTTAGAAACTTCTTTAAAAGACGGCACTTGTTAGCTACAAGTTTATCCCAAACTCCCTTAAAAGAATACAGTATCATTTCAACAGCCCACAATAATTGTCAGCATCCTGTAGAAATCTAGACTTATTAGAAGGGACTGTCTGTAGAACAATAGGAAATCGAAAGGAAAAGGTATCGTACATTTAAAAGTTTTCAAAAACCATCTCAGTCCAGTCACCTAGGAAGAGAAATATATCTAAACAAAATTTACAGCAATGAGTATCCATTATATTTGTGCTGCTGATCTTTTTGCTTAGTCTTCACCCGACAGGTTCTCCGGCTGACTTGCCCGGCTGTGCCCCCATTGTGACAAGTCCCAGTTACAAAAAAAGGGAAAACAATGCATTTGCAGGGCCTCTTGCACTCAGCCTCCTTGAGCTGCAGAAAACACGGTTTGAAGCTCTGAGACTCACACCCAGCAGTGTCCAATTTAAATGGGGAGGGGGGTCTCATTGATTGCAGGGAATACTCCCGTCCCCCTCTCTCTTTCTGGGTTTATTATTGTTATTATTATTAATCGATTCCCTTGGCGACCTTCTGCAGCATCAAAGCCCGGAGCGAACCCAATCTGACCTCAACTTTATGTGCATTGTGATATTGAGAGACTGAAACTACTTACAGCCCATGCCATTGTGTCCTAAGAAATGTAATAAAAGTATTCTAGAACTGCTCCTGCAGAGAACACTTCATGCAGTTGGCATTTCCTTTCTCTCTCCCTCCCCAACAGTCTTAAAATTCTTTTCTTTGCTGGGCACAGAATGCCTCTCTCTCTCTCTCTCGGACAGCTCAAATGAGCAACTTCAGACTTTGACTAATACTCACATAACTCTCAGTAAACAACATCCTTCACACAGATCTATAACTAATAATAATGCCCTTTATTAAGCTCTCCTGTGAAACAATATGTCTAATAAAAGCTGCTCTCTATGCTGTTTTAATTATAATAAATCACCTTCATTATGATGCATACTTCAATACAACATGCCTAATGTTTAGCTACCTAGGATACAACTGTAATGAGAACAGAGAACAGACACATCACAAACAAAGATATTTATACATACACACACAAACACACACTGGATGCAGAGGAAAATTCAGTCATACCCTCCTGCTTTGCAACCTGAATTTCAACAACTTTTATCTTACCTTGCTGTTCATAACATCACTGCTGAGAAGTGGGAAGAGGAAAGGGGGGGGGAGCCTTGAAAAATGCTGTATACACAAATAATAGCACCCTGAACGCCATTCACTAGCATAGAAAAATAAGTCCTTGCAGTGCAATCATTTCTCTATAAATGTATAAAAGTATTTTACCACCCTGTGCAACAAATCAGCAAAGAGACTATAGGCTGTTGTGCCCTGGTACCTGGGGATTTCATGTCAAAGTCAACTTCCTTGGCAATCCCAGGGGAACTGTGCTGTGCACATTCTCATGAAAGGTGTGAAAATCTGATTTTCTAAAATGGATCAGTAATTCTCTATGAAGGGGGAAAGGATCGATAAATCTTTGCTAAGTAGATTGTAAAGGAAAAATTATTCTTTCAGTGACAGTACATTAGGATCCTCCAAACAATCTCAATAAACTAAAGACATAGCATTTCTCCACCAGCTACTTTTGACTCCTGATATATTTTTGTAATCTCCGATCATTCTGCAATGCACATACATTTATATTTCCTAAGCAATGTTCCACGTTGAGGTTGATTTATGAGGATATGCCTTTATAATGCCAGGCTGTGAGTAGAAAGGAGAAAATTATTAGCTGCTTCTAACCTGATAGATGCGATACAAGGAAATGTCATTACAGCCATGCACACATATATGATTTCTACTATATCACTCCTTTTCTACATTTACGCTATAGAAATGGCACGTATGGATGTATCCGGCAGTTTGGATCTGTCTAGAAACCATGTTGACCATACTTTGCATGCTCATGTCTGTAAAAGAGCAAGTTAGTAAGTGAGATGGGATCTGTAAGTATCCTAAACATTTGATCACAGCAAGGCATAATTTGGTCCATGCCTCTCGTGCATGTGAATGACGGTAAATCCATCCCGTCACATTTTCTTATTTAAAAAGATATATTTTAGTTTAAAAACAGTAGCCAGTACATCAGTACACCCTCGTACCTATGGGACCGCCTCTCCTGGTATGCCCCACAGAGGAACTTACGGTCTTCAAATAAAAACATCCTGAAGGTCCCAGGCCACAGAGAGGTTAGGCTGGCCTCAACTAGAGCCAGGACTTTCTCGGCCGCGGCTCCAATCTGGTGGAACGCTCTGTTACAAGAGACTAGGGCCCTGCGGGACTTGACATCTTTCCGCAGGGCCTGCAAGATGGAGCTGTTCTGCCAGGCCTTTGGTCGGGGTTCAGTCTGACTCCCTCTCCCCTTTCATAAAAACTTGCATGAAAGTGGCCTCCCAATTTTTCTCACAGGCCCATATAAATTCAGCACAAACCGTTGGGCCTGGTGAGCATTTAAGGTCCCCAACCCTAATCTGCGGGTTGCCATCTGATTGGATTTTATTCTGATCCTGATCTGATTTGAGGATGTATTTTAATTGATTGTCTGATTTTATGTTAATGTGTTATACATTTGATGTTAGCCGCTCTGAGCCCAGCTTCGGCTGGGGAGGGTGGGATATTATTATTATTATTATTATTATTATTATTATTATTATTATTATTATTATTATAAATAAAACAACATATATGCTACATAAATGTACATAAGAGAATACAGTGGTACCGTGGGTCACAGATGCTTCAGGTTACAGACACTTCAGGTTACAGACTCTGCTAGCCCAGAAATAGTACTTCGGGTTAAGAACTTTGCCTCAGGATGAGAACAGAAATTGTGTGGCAGCGGCGCGGTGGCAGAGGGAGGCCCCATTAGCTAAAGTGGTACCTCAGGTTAAAAACAGTTTCAGGTTGAGAACGAAACTCCAGAATGAATTAAGTTCTTAACCCGAGGTACCACTGTACTCAGAACTCCCCTCAAACAAAAAAATGAGTGAAGGAATCCCCCTGCATCCAGAACACACACCTTGTACATAAGGCACACACCTTACCATTAAGACACGCATATCACTAAACAGTAAATATAAAAGAAGGGAAGGTATGCACATGCTGTAGGACACAATAAGAAATGACTACCCCACCTTTGATATCACACCTTGTCAACAGGATAGATGAGCGAGAGGTGGCCTGGGTTCCCTTGGACTGGAATTAATTTAAGACAGAGAAAGGACACCTTTGACTTCGCCTGCTGCTAGTTTTTACCCAGCTGGGTAAATTTTTCAGATATATCTTCTTGCCTATTTCAGCAGATGGAAATGCTGAAAAGTTATGCCTTTAAACATGATTGATTTCTTTTGTAATATACATACCCACATATTTAAAACTTCTTAATTTAGGAGTGGCCAGTCTTAGTTGTTGAAGGTATGGTCAGTGATTTGTGAATCCGATCAAATAGAAGCACTTCCACAGCCAGTGCAAAAATGAGAGGGGAAAGAAGATATCCCTGTCTCATTCCACAATTGATCTGGATAGTCTCGGATCACTATTGTTGACTATGCTGCCAGAGCCACTATAGACCTGTTTAAGAGCATTGCTAAAATGAGGGCCAAGATTAAATTTCTCGCAAAGGCACATTAGAAAAGGGCCACTCAATGCGGTCAAATGCTTGAACACGTTTAAAGACAAAAGGGTCAGAATAATGTATCAAATTTAACACCCCAAAAACCAATTCAGTTGTCTTCCAGGCATAAGGCCAGTTTGATCCTCAGCAATAAATTTGGTCAAAAAGCAATTTAATTATGTGGGCAAAACAGACAGAGTTTGGTCTCTTGGTTCAACAAGGTTGGTATGATCACAGGGACATTGGATCCCTGCTCAACTTTGGAAGCACTACACATCAGGAATGATGCTCTATTTCTGAAATCCCACCTTTGCCCAGAATGTCATAGCAGAGCTGCTGCACATATGGGAGCAGAACTGTCTGAAAGGCTTTGTAAAACTCACCTCTGAACCCCAATACACCTGGGACTTCCCCATTGTTTAGTTCGTTCGTTTTAATTGCTGAGGTAACTTCCTCAGCAGATCTTGATGTTCCAGGCTACACTGGGGAAGATCAACTTTATCTTTTTTTTTTTTTTTTAAATAATTTTTATTCACTTTCCAATAAACATTTTTTCCAGATTTAACATTTGTTTTGACATAAACATCTTTTTTGACTTCCATCAGCCTATCTGAGAATTCTCCATACTCTCACTACGTCTCACATTTCTTGCATTTATATTGCACATTATATCTCTTAATCTTAACCTTTCTTTTTAAACAACATTTCTATCAGTCTTTTTCACAAAGCCTCCTGAAAGCCAACAAGCGTTAGTTGCTCCTCACATTCAGTTTTGATATATTCTGTAAATTTACTCCAGTCCTCGGAAAATCTCTGATCACGTTGGTTCCTTATTTTTCCAGTCAATTTGTCCATCTCTGCATACTCCATCAATTTCATTCTCCATTCTTCCTTGGTCGGCATTTCTTCCTGCTTCCATTTCTGGGCCATCAAAATTCTTGCTGCTGTCACTGCGTATCTAAACAGTTTCACATCTTTCTTACTAATTTCATTCCCTACTATCCCAAGTAGAAATGCTTCTGGTTTCTTGATAAATGTATATTTCAACATTTTCTTCATCTCATTATAAATCATTTCCCAAAAGCATTTCACTTTTTTACATTCCCACCACATGTGGTAAAATGTTCCCTCTTTTTCTTTGCATTTCCAACATTTATTACAGATTTTATACATCTTACCAAGTTTCACTGGTGTTACGTACCATCTATACATCATTTTCATTACGTTTTCTTTTATTGTAGTACATGCAGTGAATTTCATTCCCTCCTCCCACAATTTTTCCCATTGATCAAATTGAATATTATATCCGAAATCTTTGGCCCACTGGATCATAACCGATTTCACTTCCTCATCTTTCGTATGCCACTCAAGCAATAATTTATACATTTTTGACAGAACTTTAACATCAGTATTCAAAATTTCCTGCTGAAACCTCGATTGCTTTTCTTGGAAACCTCTTTCCCACACTGTCTTTTTAAACATCGCATTTATCTGGTGGTAATGCAGCCAATCATATACATTTTCCTTAACTTCTTCATATGGTTTTAGTTTCCATTTATTACCTTCTTTCACCATCAAATTCTCATATGTAATCCAATTCCCTGACATATTGACCTTTCTTACACTCATAATTTCCAATGGTGATAACCAGTATGGTGTTTTGAATTCTAAAAGGTTTTTATACCTATTCCAAACCTCATTCAGCGGTCCTCTAAAGATGTGGTTTTCAAAACCTCTATGCACTCTATTCTTTTCACACCATAAATATGCGTGCCACCCGAATCTATTGTCATACCCTTCTAGATCCAACAATTGTGTGTTTTCTAATTTTATCCATTCCTTTATCCAGCAAAGACACGAAGCTTCATAGTACAGCTTTAAGTCTGGCAGGGCAAAGCCTCCTCTTTCTTTCACATCTGTCAGTATCTTAAATTTTATTCTTGGCCGCTTGCCCTGCCATATATATCTTGATATTGTTCTTTGCCATTCCTTAAATATTGTCACACCCCTGATTATTGGAATTGTCTGAAACAAAAACAACAGTTTCGGTAGCACGCTCATCTTTATCGTTGCAATTCTTCCCCAGAATGATAATTTCATTCTTCCCCACACCTCCAGGTCCCTTTTGATTTTATTCCATTCTGGTACGTAATTATTCTGATACAGGTCAATATTCCTGGGTGTTAACATAATCCCTAGATATTTTACTTTTTTAACCACATTCATCTCAGTTTGTTGCTGTATTCTTTCAGTTATTTCTTGGTCGATGTTTTTAGCCATTATTTTGGTCTTTTTCCTATTTAATTTGAAACCAGACACCTTACCAAACTGTTCTATCTCTTCCAACACCTCTTTTATACTTTGCTCAGGATCCTCAATAGTTAAAACCAAATCATCAGCAAAGGCTTTTACCTTGTATTCATTACATCCTATTGTTACACCTTTTACATTTCCATTGTCTCTTATTGATCTCAAAAACACTTCCAGGACCGAGATGAACAATAACGGAGACAAAGGACACCCTTGTCTTGTACCCTTAGTTATGGCAATATTTTCAGTGATAACATTATTCACAATCAGCTTCGCTCTTTGATCTGAATATATTGCCTTTATACCATTCAGAAAAGCTTGACCTGTATCCATATATTCTAAATTCTTTAGCATAAATTCCCAAGAAATATTATCAAAGGCCTTCTCTGCATCCACAAATATTAACATTGCTTGTTTGTCCTTCCCGCTTGACAGATATTCTATTACATTAATTACATTCCTTATGTTATCTTTCATCTGTCTTCCGGGAAGGAAACCTGTTTGATCATTGTGGATCATTTCCTTTAATATCTTTTTCATTCTGCTTGCTAGTACACTAGCAAACATTTTATAATCATTATTCAATAGTGAGATTGGCCTATAATTCTTTACTTGTGTCAAATCTGAATCTTGCTTGGGAATAAATGTTATATATGCTTCTTTCCAGGTCTCCGGTATTTCTCCTTTTTCCAATATGTTATTCATTACTTCTCTTAATGGTACAAGCAGGGTGTATTTCAATTCTTTATAATATCTTGCACTAAATCCATCTGGTCCCGGTGACTTCCCACTTTTCAAATCCTTTATTGCCATTTGAATCTCCTCTAATTCTATTGGTTTGTTCAATTTGTTTTTATTACTCTCCGATATTTTTTGCACCTTTTTCTTCTCTAGATATTCCTCTATTAATTTCATATTAATTTTCTCCTTTCTTTTATACAGTTCACGGTAGAAGTCCACAAAACCTTTCCTTATACCTTTCTGACTCACAATTTCCAGATCCTCTATCTTTATTTTGTTAATCATATTTTGCTCTTTCCTTTTCTTAATTTGCCACGCCAGCCATTTCCCTGATTTATTTGCAAATTCAAAGTTCTTTTGTTTCATTCTTCTTATATTCCATTCTACTTCTTTATTGATTATCATTGCGAATTGCGTCTGGAGTATTTTTATACTTTGTTTTACTTTTTCATCTTTTGGTCTTATAGTCAATTTTTTCTCATTTTCCATTATTTGTCTGAGAATCTCTTTCTTTCCTTTTTCTCTCATTTTATTCTTAATCGCATTTTGTTGAATGAAGAATCCTCTCATGACCGCTTTACTTGCATCCCAAACCGTTCTCATTTCTGTCCCCTTATTGACATTGTTTACAAAATAGTCTTTTAGACATTTCTGAGCATTATCTGCTATTTTCTGGTCATCAAAAAGACTCTCATTCAGCCTCCACCTATAAGATCTTTCTTCAAATCCTTTCAAAATGGCTTTTACCGCGTTGTGATCTGATAATACCTTTGGTTGGATCTCAATTTTTTGCATTCTTGTAGTTAATTCATTGGACACCCAAATCTGATCAATTCTTGACATTGATTGATTTACCTCCGAGTAGAAGGTAAATTGTTTTTCCAGTGGGTGTCTCAATCTCCATATATCCACCAAATTACAATTTTCTACCATATCGAAAAAGGTTTTTGGTAATTTCCCTTCCTTTTTTCTCTCTTTATCTCGTAGTCTGTCCATTTCTATTGAAACCACTCCATTCATATCACCCATGATTATCATTTTTTGATCCAAATATTCAAATAATTTTTCCTCCAAACTTTTGAAAAATTCTGCTTTACTTCCATTCGGTGCATACACTCCGATTACTACCAACTTCTCGCCCTGCCAATTGACTTGTACTGCAATATATCTTCCTTCCTCATCTTTAAAAAGTTGTTGTGCCTCTAATTTACTTTTTATATACAAAACCACCCCTCTCTTTTTGCTTTTATCTGATGAAATATATTCGTTCCCCAACTTTTTGTTGACCAAAATTTTTCTATGTGATTTTTTAACATGCGTCTCTTGTAAACAAATAATGTCCAAATTTTTTTGTTTTAAATATTGTCCCAATTTATTTCTCTTTTTTTTATCGTTCATTCCCTTCACATTCCAAGTCCAAAGTTTCAGTGCCATGTTGTCTGCCAATTAAATATTTTTACTTTATTTCTCTTCCTCTTCTTCGTCTTTATCAATATCCTCTTCGTCTTCTCTTTTTTCTCCTCTTCCCCTCCTCCTGTCTCTTTTACTTCTTTCTTCATCCTCCTCCAGCTCTGCTGAGTCCCCTTCATCACCTCCTGTCCCCGGTTCCTCTGTCTCTTCTTCTTCCCTGGTCAGCTCTTTGTATCTTCTATAAAATTTTTCTACTTCTTCCTTTTTTATCAGCCTGTGCCTCTTCCCTTTATATGCAAATGACACGCCTTCGGGAAATTCCCATTTGAATTCAATCCCATTCTTCTTCAATGTTTGAACCAATTGTCTATATTGATCCCTTTTTTTCAAAAGCCTCATCGGCACATCTTTAAAGAAAATTATGTAATTCCCGTCGATGTTCAAACGTTTTTCTCTGTTTTTTTGCAAAATCAGATTTCTCATTTCTCTATCTTTAAAAATAATCAGGCAATCCCCTGGGAGTTTTTTCGCTCTGACTGTTCTTGTTTTAATCCTGAAGGCATTCTGTATCAACTTTATCAAGGCAAGTATTGATAATGGCAGGGTCAGGAAGATCAGAGGAATACAGTACAGAACAACATCAAGTATGCAAAAGCACGACATATATCCATTTTTATACCAAACATCCGCTTTGGAAACCCACATAACTTTAATTTGGGCAACTTTTTTCTTGAAAGTTCTGGCCCGTAACCTAGGACTCATTTCTGAATACAGAATACATTCTATTTAGATATGCCATAGAGTTTTGGATGTTATGGGTATCTGCCACTGCGATCTACTTTCTTTTGCCCACAATTCTATGGTATACCCTAACACTACCAGTGCATTTGTGCTCCAAGCAGCAGTATCTATTGTGTCCAATTAGCTTCCCTCCCTTTTTAAAGTAGAAGTGGCCTTGATGCAGCCCACCTAAGCACAGCTTTAATTGAGTCCCAAAGCAATTCAGCTGAGATTTCTGGGAGGTCACTGAACTGAAAGAATTCCACCATGTCTTTTCCCAATTGTTACTTCACTAGGGGGAGTCACAAAGAAGTAGTGGTTTAAGGCATCAAGCACAAAATCTAGCACTGTGGTTATCAAGTGAGTGTAGGACGCAGACTAATGCATGATCCAAAACATTGACATTGCCATTACCTGCAGACAATACTTCATTAATCAGGGCCAAATTAAGCAGAATCTGATCTATACATGAGTAGAGCTTGTCTTGTTGAGAAAACAGAACAATCTCATTGCATCAGATACAGACTTCTCCATATATCACCTGGTTGTTAACAACATTTCTGCATTTTTTACAATTGCCATTTACAGTACTTGTTTGCTCACAAGCTCATTGGTGGTTTGAAGGGTGCCTTTTAATTTTTGTTTATATATTACAAACAACTAGGAAGTATAAATAGGTTGCAAATCCTTGTGGAAATATTCCAGGAAGTGGCCATACATGATTGTATGTGGGGAAATTTGGCTGAAATATCAAAACCCCACCCCCTGTACAAAACTCCTGGCAGCTTGTGGCACAGCAGGCACCACACTTTCAAATTGCACCAATCCCCCTCTCCCAAAGGAGTTATCATTTTGTCAACTGTAAGCAGTCTGACCATGCAGTAGAAAGATTACTAGAACTGTGGATTAATGAGGTCAATGGAGTGTGAATCAGTGTGAGTCATCCAACAGGGTGGCCAAGGTATATCCAGGTCCAAACTCAGACCGGAATGAATTCAACAAGCTGTGTAAACATATTGCTCTAAAGATGCTGCTTCCACCACTGGCCTAGTAAGTGGAGTTTAAGGGAGAAAAAGTTTGGCAGTTTGGGATGGGTGGGAAAGAAAACAGGAAAGGGGGCTGGGGATAGCAGCCTGTGGGCCAGCCTAAAGGGTAAAGGGACCCCTGACCATTAAGTCCAGTCGTGGCCGACTCTGGGGTTGCGGCGCTCATCTCACTTTATTGGCCGAGGGAGCCGACGTTTGTCTGCAGATAGTTTATCTGGGTCATGTGGCCAGCAGGACTAAGCCGCTTCTGGCGAACCAGAGCAGCGCACGGAAACGCCGTTTACCTTCCCGCCGGAGTGGTACCTATTGATCTACTTGCACTTTGACATGCTTTCGAACTGCTAGGTTGGCAGGAGCAGGGACCGTACAACGGGAGCTCACCCCGTCACAGGGATTTGAACCGTGACCTTCTGATCAGCAAGTCCTAGGCTCTATGGTTTAACCCACAGCGCCAGGCTAGCCTACCAAGCCACAAAAAGTGGAACACCAGCCAGCCCCAACCCTATTTTATCTCTTAATCTGACCAGGAGGTATCTGTCTGTTCTTTGGAGAGTGATCAGTACTTTAACTCCCAATCGGGAGACAAAATCTCTCTGCCTGCCCTTCAGAGATCCACTCTAAAGAACAGTCAGAGGGATCTTTAACCTCTGGTCTCAGTACAAAACACCACAGTGCTGAAATTGCAGATAAGGCTTTTTCCTGCTCTTTTAATCTTAAAAGATCAGATGCAGGGCTTATCTCTGATCTTAACTGTTGTGGTACCTTGCATTGAGATCATAGATAAAAGATCCCTCTTTCTGCACTTTAGAGATCCCCCTAGGTATCCTTTATCTCAGCCCTAAGCACCACACCATTTAAACTGGACAAGAAGCCTGCCTGCTCTTTCAGACTAAAAGACAAGATTTCCGCTGTACCACAACCCCAGAATGATCTGTGCAAAAATAAAACGTAGAGTTTCCAGCCACTCCCATCCCAGTGCTTGAATTGGGGAGGACTGGAAATACCAATTGTGCCTGTGTTTGTTTGCATGTGTGTTTGTGTATGAGATGTGCACGTATGTCTGTATGTGAGAGTGAGGGAGCGAAAGAAAGAGAGGGGGAGCGAGAGAGGGAGAGGGAGTGCTGTGTGCCTGCATGTCCAGTTATTGTGGGTATTGCATATTTATTATTACATTTATTTCCCACTTTTTTTCCAGAAGCCCAAAGTGATCCTCCCTCTTCCCATGTTATCTTCACAACACCTCTAAGAGGTAGGTAAGGCTAAAGATACAGAGACTGAGCCAAGGTTACCCAGTGACCTTCCAGGTCCTAGTTTTACTCAGAGTAGACCAGGGGTCAGCAAACTTTTTCAGCAGGGGACCAGTCCACTGTCCCTCAGACCTTGTGGGGGGGGGGGCGGATTATATTTTGGAAAATAATAATAATAATAATGAACGAATTCCTATGCCCTACAAATAACCCAGAGATGCTTTTTAAATAAAAGGACACATTCTACTCATGTAAAAACAAGCTGATTCCCGGACCATCCACAGGCCGGATTTAGAAGGCAATTGGGCCGGATCCGGCCCCCAAGCCTTAGTTTGCCTACCCATGGAGTAGAGTAAACTCATGGAAATTAATGCATATTCCTTAATTTCAGTGGGTCTGCTCTCAGTAAAACTTAGTTGAACTTCATAGTAATAAAAAAAAATCTAGATTTTCTGTAACTTTACCATGTATTTTCCACAAAGACTGGTTCTTTCATGCTACCACAGCTGCTGAGTGCTGTGCTGTTTTTAAATGAAGGGTAGCGTAAGACTTGTAACTTACTGTGCTTAGTCCAGGTCACTTCTAATGCTAGTAAGAGCCCTTAAACACTGGAATGGGGAAACTGAGGACTCAACTACATTAGTCAAAAAACAGTGCTTTGAATGCATTATAAACATGCAACACCAGATGGCGCTGGAGAACAAACAAATTTTCTAAGCGATTTTTACATAGGTTTTCCCCCCTTTTGTTTTAACAATTTAATTTCTGGCTTATTTATAGGTTTTTTCCTGTGTGTAGATCCACTCTAACTACGCAAGACATTTCATTCCAAGTAGAAACACAAGTAAACACTTCTTTGCATTTTTATTCCGCATTTTAAAAAAATCAGAACTAGAGCTTCAGACTTTAAGCACTTTAATTAATAGATTAACCAATGGAAGTTTTAGCTGATTGATTTGTTGTGGTTGCATTCATAAGAAATTTAAATAACCTGAGGAAAGTTAAAGGCAGCCTTGTATACATTTACAGGCAATGTTGATTGTGCTATTATTATAGCAGTAGCTATTGTTTCTTACATTTTCAACAGTTTTACATCTCCTTCAATATCTCAAAAAGACACAGTGAGGTTTTAGCAATATTTAATGACTTTCCATTTAATTGACTGGTTTGTTTATACTCACATTACTCAAATGAAATTATTTAATCAGGTGGCAGACTTAGGCCGCTTCCAGATTGATTCAATTGTAACCGGCATTATAAAATATCATCTTACAAAATGTATACCAGTTGTGCAATGAAAGTGCATTTGGTATTCTTGCACAACAAACCCACTTCCAAAAAAGCCAGCATTTCTGTGATGGGAAAATGCACTAGAAAGTAAAGGATGACAGCAACTTCATCTAACCTGTGAACATACAATTTTTGTGCAAACAAATCAGGGGGAATTCTCATTAAATAGGTCACCTGGAAGAGCCCTTAGTTGAAGCTCTTTGTCTCAAATCAGGAAGAAAAATACAACAAAACTAAAGACTATTAATCAATTCAGAATATGTCCCCCTGGCCTTAATGGGGTTCTAGTTCTTCATCCCTAACCCTTCCTGAACCCCTACCAAACAGTCCTCTCTCAGTTTATGTGCATGTTCTCCTTATCCCCTTATTCATCTCTCTGTTTCAAGGAGTCTGCGGCAATCAACACTTCATCTTTACAGATACAGCTGCAGTTCCTCTCTTCTTCCTTTTATTTGCTCTTGTGAGCAATGTATGGGTCACCCACGAAGTCAAGTTCACCATTTGGGAACTAATTGAATGCCATCTTGCTGTTGAATGGAGATGGCTCAAAATCAGCCCAGGCTTGTCTACTCAAAAGTAGGCGCCTTAGAGGTGAAACAGGCAGATCTTTCTCCCTGTCGGCTTGACAAAATGGGCAGACTATTAGGGTGTGACAAGCATAGCATTGTTGATGAAGAAAATGGCAGGGAGGTTCTATTCTGTATGCCCCACAATGAACCCCCTCTTTAAAATTTATTTGCATTATTCCTTCTTTTGCACAATTTGATCCATATTTATTAATATGCAATGGTGACCACATTTTCCTTCAAATATGAAGCAATAATTATAATTCTGCTTTAAACTAAAAGGGTGGTGACTACTTTCCATGCAGAATAAAATGCAACAGTAAGCAGACAGTGTATTTGAGAAACATTTCAGTTTCATAATGATGGTCCACAAATCCCATAATTAATTCTATAGAAACACCTGCTCTATGGCCCATCAAAGCAACATCACAATGATGTACTTTATGCATAAGATTGACACATCTTTTAAATATTAAGCTCTGTTTGGTTCTACAGTTCCACACATCATGCTCCCATTAATGTCAATGGGAATCATTGAGAAAAGGGGGGGAGGAATAGAATATGGTCTTTAGCAACTTTTAAAAAAAAATATTGGGGTGGGATGGGAGACATTTCAGTACATTTATTTAATCCGTCAGCCTAGCCTAGCACATGCCTGCATCAGCTGCTGTCAATGCTTGGTCAAGCCTTAAAAACCACCAAGCTTAAGCAAACCATGACACAGTACAGAAGTAGAAAATGAAGACTGCCAACTGCTTGAAGAAAGCAAACTTTTTTAATAAAAAGAAACAACCCAAAGAATAAAGGATTAGTGAATGCAAAAAATAATTATTTCTCCCATTTTTCTATATTAAGGAATATATGCTGTTAATTGAAAAACTGCAGTTTGGAGGTATTTTAATAGAAGAGCGGGAATCAGCATTCCACTACACTGTCATGTGAAAAATATGTATCAAAATTAGGGTAGAGCTATTGAAAGAGCAGGGGCTTTTTTTAGCCTCCCCCTTTTTTTTTTACAATATTTGGGCCTTCTTACAGCAATCCTGTCACAACTGAGTGCATTTGTTATTACTGCAGATCATCTGAGTCTATCAGGGTTTGGGTCAAAAGGCAGGTGTTTCTCTTCCAATGTTGTTCCCTAACCAGGGCCAACCTGAGACCTTTGGGGCCTGAGGCAAGGCATGACACCAATGCGCCCCCCCCCCCTGATCTGGGCCCACAATAGGAGCATGTCGGTGCACTGGCCATGCTAGGTGTTATGTACTGAAGTTCTCACCCTGGGCCAGCAGGGGGATACTGTAGATAGTTATGCAAATGAAGGATCAAAAGTGACATTCAGTGATTGGATAGTTTTAGAAAGTTGCTACAGTAACGTTGTACTGGAGCTCTATATAAGCAGGCTGACTCAGTTCTGTTCTGGCCTCTGAATAAACAAGAGCTGTTTGAAGAATCACTGTGTCGTCTGATATGTTCACCCACAACTTAACACTGGGGCAGAAAGCTAGCTTTGGGGCTGCAGGGCAGACCACGTGGTAACGTTTCTACCCATTTTACACCCCTCACTCTGCCTCATGGTAGGGCCAGCCCTGTCCCAAACTACAGCCTGCATACTCTCTCTCATTCAAATTTACAGGTCCAGTTGACTTACAAATAAAATAGCTCAGATCAGCAAGTCTATTGGGGTTGGCAAAACCTCTCACAGCTACTTCCAGAGGTCTCTGCAGTGTATGAGCTGTCTCTACCTGTTATAATGGCAAATTGATTAATTGCATATAAAAGGACAAAAGGTATAGGTCTTCTTGGACATGCAGAGAGAGAGAGGTTCGTTGTGACCTCTTTGAAGAGACCAGTGATAAGGAATCATGGATCAGCTACGTAGTTATTCTATAGTACAGTGATATTTGAACCCAAAGGGCAAGGAGCTTCTCTCTCATAACTTGCCCCCCTTGCTTGGAGGTGGATTCTGTTATGTATTGAAGTTCTCACCCTGGCCACCAGGAGTATTGTGTATGTAGTTTTCACTCAGGTCCATGTCAGTTATTTTAGGGGGGAAACCCTGGGTTGTTGTTGCTACATTGTTGACAGCTGGCTGCCTATAAAAGCAGGCCGGCTGAGCTGTTTGCTGTTCAGTTCTGTCCAGCTTACAAATAAAGAGCTGCTTTGGAAGAATCGCTGTGTCGTCTGCTATGTCTACCCACTATTCAACAGATTCCTTCTAGAATATTGACTCTGACCCACTATTCTCTCTAGAAATTAATCCTGAAACTGAAGCTCCGACCCACTTGTAAGGTTGGAAATACTTGTTTATTTTATCTTAACTAGAGATAAGGGTACCTCACAGCCACACAGCTAGGTTCAGCACACAGATTCAGCACTCCTGCATCAGCTATAAATGGGAAAGAGCACACATTCAGTTGTAATTTTTGCCAATATGCTGAATTGGCATAGGAAAAAAAGCATGAATAGTTAATTTAGTCTTGATAAGTGAAGAACCGTTTCAGTAGTGACTCCATCTAGAAATATATCCTGTTACTGCCGCTGCCCAGCAAGAGATATTTAAGAAAGTAACTGATCACCTGCTTTGGCTATCACAAGTTCACACGCAGTTGAACATGAAGTTGCATTCTTACCAGAATATTAAAGTATTTCCCTCCATGCTACCCATAAAAATTAACAGATCATATGAAAAGTGAAATCCTACACATGCCTAAGTCTAGTAGGGACGGCAATGCGTTCAATGGGGCTTACTCCCAGGTAAGTGGATATGGTATTGCAGCCATAACAGTAGGAGGTAAGTTTGGCTTTTAATCCATTGGGATGCAAACGTTTTTCCCAGTGTCCATTTTGAATCAGTGCGTCAGTTTCAATGTGCAGTTGCCCTGAAGCAGCAGACCCTGCTTATCCCATTCCCGGATTTTTGTTTTTCTTTTAGCCTCTTTCCAGAGCAACAGGGGGAAATGTAGGGACCTAATAACCTGACAAGCAGAGTACATAAATTAAAAACATAAATTCTTTAGAAATAGGGCTCTTGGTAGCACATTTAAAGTACAACTTCTGCAAGAGACCCAGACAGTTCATATTTAAAATGAATGGAATGCTCCCAAGAAGAGGACACTTCAGAATTATTTCATCTGCCGCTTTGCTCTTATTGGCAAACACTATTTCTAGTGTTTTGGGGCAGCACTATTAGAACTTAAGCTGCTTAAGCAAGATCTGTAAACTACACAACATTCAGGAAAGTATGCATATGAAAGCCATTAGCAGCACTAGGGACTGGATTAGTTCTCAATTTGCTATCAAAGGAGGAAAAATTCCACACACTCCAAATGCAAGCAGAAGGTGCTGCTGGGTTTTCTTCTCTACATCTTCTGTTAGGAAAAAAATATATATTTTTCCCCCCTCGCCCCGCTGCAATCTTCTGACTTAATAATATATCTCAAGGCGAGTATTTGTTTTACTATTTCCTGCTGAAGCAACACAAGAATGTTCTCTGTATGGTGTGTAACAGATAACGAAGAATGGCAACAGCACCCAAGGCAGTTTGTTTCTTCTGGGTTTTTCAAATTAAAGAAATCAGACCCAACACAACTCTAAGAAATGGAAAGCACGCATCCATTTCTAAAGGAGGGTCACCAAAGCATGAGAATAAAACTGGACCGAAACTCAGTGATAGGCTAGCACAGAAACTAAGTTGGTGTCTTTGGTTTGCTCCTGAAGCCAAGCCAAGACACCTCTGGCACAGCATAGCCGTCAACATTTCCTTTTTTTAAAAGGGAAATTCCCTTATTCCGAATAGGATTCCTCGCAAGAAAAGGGGAAAGTTGACAGCTATGTGGCACAGCTGAGCATAAACCCAGCTGTGTCAGTGCTGGTGAGTCGAGGACCCGCCACCCGCTTAGAGATAAATAAGACACAGGGAGACATGAATTTAAGGTTAATGGGCTAAAGAAGGCCACAACTTTATTGGTTACAGCATGTGAGTGGTATTGGCTTTAGGCACTGGATCAAACAGTCTATTCATGGCTCAGCGGAGAGTCAAGGTGAACAACCAGTGGATGGAGCTTGTTGATGCAAATACAACTGGATGCTTCCCCTGATGTCACCGGGGGTCATGCCATGGCCATAGCCACCAGCAGGGCATCGGACAGGATCCACGACCGCCAGATTCCTTTAACGGAATACCCAACAAGGGTGGCCACACCTGCCCTCCAACACACGGCACATATTCTGATGCCTAACCGCCAATATCCAAAAAGTTGTGGCAGTTTGCTATGAGGTATGCGAAAAACCAAGCGGCTGGTTCCAATTTGCCAAATGGATAGAAATTCCTACCAGTCCCCCTGGGCAACCAGGGCAACCCACCTGAGTCCATAGCAAGATCAGATGCATAAATAGGACCTAAAGGGAGGGTGGGCGGGTGATCCGACGACGAAGGGGCGCAGAATGAGAAGATGGAGCTGCCGCGGCCGCTTGAATGCGGCTAAACCCCGCCCACAAGCTAGCCCTATTGGCTGGCCTATGGGCGTGGTGCAGCAGCCAGGTAAGCTGGCACAGGGGGCCAAATATGACCCCTGCCAACGCAGGAACCGGCTCCCGCTCACAACTCCTCCCCTCTGTTAGGAGAAGAGGCTCTGCAGCAGAAGAGGCCGGCTACCTACCCATACATATGTCGGCTGAAATCTGTGCCCTCTGTAAGGTAAAGGTAAAGGTAAAGCTTTGAAGGTTAATTACATGACTTCTTTCTACCCTGGCCTTAAGGTGGCCATAGTGGAACAAAATAAGTTCAATGAGAGAAACTACCAAACGGCAATTCATCAAGAGGTTCATTGATATCACTTGCCGATTTGCACACGTTCATCAACTGGCGCATCAATGTCGGGATGCCTGTTGATATCAACTACTGTTTTCTGTGAAAGGTCACTGTTCATAAGGTCATTATTGTTAAAGGTAAAAGGTAAAAGGACCCCTGACCATTAGGTCCAGTCGTGACTGACTCTGGGGTTGTGGCGCTCATCTCGCTTTATTGGCCGAGGGAGCCGCCGTACAGCTTCCGGGTTGTGGCCAGCATGACTAAGCCGCTTCTGGCGAACCAGAGCAGCGCACGGAAATGCCGTTTACCTTCCCGCTGGAGCAGTACCTATTTATCTACTTGCACTTTGACGTGCTTTCGAACTGCTAGGTTGGCAGGAGCTGGGACCGAGCAACGGGAGCTCACCCCGTCACGGGGATTCGAACCACCGACCTTCTGATTGGCAGGTCCCAGGCTCTGTGGTTTAACCCACAGCGCCACCTGTGTCCCCTCTGTACTTAAGTCTAAAATGGTGGCCCAGTGTTCTTCAGATCTTCATTGATCACTGTCTCTCCATATATTTAATTTGTGCTTGGAATATTCTTTATTATAGTGCACAGTAGGCTTTGCTCTTCATATTTAAACTGTGGTTCTGATATTGCTGCGGCGGAGGTGATCTTGATTTCAGATTTTAATCTCATTAGTAATATCCCTTTATGCCATTTGGGATATAATTTTGTACTGCCCGCTTTATAGCTGATCCAAAAAATCAACAAAGGTTTTGAATTACTTTGTCGTTCAAATTTATTATTTTATTTTTTGCAACGGGCTTACGAAACCTGAGAAATCACACCGGGTGATCGCCAAACGTACAAAACCAGGGCAAAATTCCAAATTCCTCACACGTTTGTCTGTGTCATCCATTAAGGCCAACTCCTTTTCATGTCCCATTCTAATTATTGCGGATTTTAACCCAGATCTCCAAGACACCAGGGGAACACCTTAGATGTTCAAAGAAGCCAAGGCTTTCTCTCTCTACAGTTTAGAAGGTAATTGTAACACTGACTGTGTGTACTGAAAGAGCGTCCGAGGGGCCTGCCACTCTCACAGAGTGAATAAATATTAATTTGGATATGGCAATGCCTCATTTGCCGCTTGATCTCAAGCTGAGAGAAAATCAAGCCAATTATTTCTGAAGTAAATGATAATGCAAGAGGGGTAAGGAAAGGATGTGCTTCAGGAAAACAAACTTCCCCCAATTTCTTGTGAATAGTCAAATCTCCCTCAATAAACAATTGTACGAAAGACTGAAGGAAGCAATGTGGCATAATTGCATTTGAATTTGCACTCAGTTAAAAACCGCAGCTATGTCTTTCTTTCTCCTCACCTCACACACCGAAGGAATACTCAAGGGTAGCAGTGAAAAGCCTATTGTTGTTGACAACAACGACAATAATAAAAACCCTTCCTTCACACTGAAACCTTCCAAACAGGGTCTATTGAGACCAAAAAAAAATTCTATTTCTATATAAATGATATGGTACCCCTCTTCCACCCTCCAAAACTAGCAGGAAAGCATATCTTTGTGCTGCTTTACGCAGATGACGCAGCAATCCTCTCAAAAACTCCTACAGGCCTTAAAATAATAATAATAATAATAATAATAATAATAATAATAATTTTTCTTTATACCCCGCCCTCCCTAGCCAAGACCGTGCTCAGGGCAGCTAACACCAAATATAAAAACAATTGATTGAAAATTAGCTTAAAAACAAGATTAAAATACAACATTAAAACATTAAAATGCAACCTCATTTCAGTGGAAACTCAATCAAAAACTTTTGGGGGGCTGAAAATGTCAAGTCTTCACCAAGGCCAGCTATCCAGACTGGTCCTACGTGGGCCAGAAAAAAGCCAGGGAAGTCCCCAAATAGGGGTTCCATCACAGAATGAGAAAGGAAAAAGGAAAGATGGGGAGGGGATCAAGTGGATTCCACGCCAAAGCCCAGGCGGAACAACTCTGTCTTACAGGTCCTGCGGAAAGAAAGATGCACGAAAACACTGGCAGCATACTGCAAGGAGAGCAAGCTAGAACTAAATTATCCGAAAACCAAAATCACGGCCGTAAGATTGAGCAGGTCACCTGCTTCAGATATTTGGGTATAAGCCTTCATTCCTTGGGAAGCAGGAAAAACCACGGGGATTACGAGGTGGGAAATGCCCAGAGAAGCGTAAATGCAATACTCAGGTACCTCAGGACTAAAGGCGGACAATATATACCTGCAACCCTCAAACTGTTTGAGGCCAAATCCATCGCGCAGCTTGTATACGGTGCCCAATGAGGCCAATTGCGCACCATTACAACTGGTACAATCTAAATTCTTAGATCAGCCATGCAAGTGCCTAAACACGTCTCCGATGCGACGATACATCTCGAAAGCAATGGAGGCCAGAGTATGGCTCGCCACGATAAATTCCTGGCTGAAACTATCCTTCCTCCTATGTGGCCTTGCTCCCTTTAACTCTTAAGGACGGTCCATCTCATCACAGCTATTCTCAATTTGAGGTCCTATCAACCACCACTACAGACTGAATAAAGTAAAGGTAAAGGGACCCCTGACCATAAGATCCAGTCATGGACGACTCTGGGGTTGCGGCGCTCATCTTGCTTTATTGGCCAATGGAGCCGGCATACAGCTTCCAGGTCATGTGGCCAGCATGACTAAGCCGCTTCTGGCGAACCAGAGCAGCGCACGGAAACGTCATTTACCTTCCTGCCGGAGTGGTACCTATTTATCTACTTGCACTTTGACGTGCTTTCGAACTGCTGGGTTGGCAGGAGCAGGGACCGAGCAACGGGAGCTCACCCTGTCGCAGGGATTTGAACCGCCGACCTTCTGATCGGCAAGTCCAAGAGGCTCAGTGGTTTAGACCAAAGTGCCACCAGTGTCCCTATGTATGGTATAATCACCTTTTAATTACTAGTTTTGATCCTCTGCCTGTTTAAAGTCTTGCGTGTCCAGTTTATCCAATGTTTTATCTTATGCTGGTTTGTAACCGAAATAAAGTTTGATACTGATACTGATTGAGACAAGGGGGGGGCAGCCCACACCCTATTTGTGTTTATGGGGAGAAACAGTTGTCCGCCACATTAGTGGAAAACAACAACTTCAGACAGCCAGACCCATGCTGAAATGTTTGAGATGAAATCAAACTCTGAGAAATTTTTAAAATGTTTTCAACACATCAGCATGAAGCATCGACCTAGTTGGAATCACTTAGATCTAAAGCAAATGCACTGATTGTTTTCACAGCATGCTCCTCTTCTTCAAGCTGCAACAGGCAGGCTGGCAAACTGCTGTTCGGAAAGGTTTTCAGCCCCCTGCCTTGGTCGACTGTAGCCTGTGACACGATCAATAGCAGGGTTAGAAGGCAGAGGAAGCCAAGGGGAGATTATGAAGATGAGGTGAGTGGCAGAATTACCTTACAGGATTTGTTCTCCCTCACTCACCTTGAATCTCATCTGCCTCGGACAAAGATAAAAACCCACCGGACCAGGAAAAACATGTGCGCCAGAAAGGGGTAGGAGGAGGCCTTGTGTGTACGCAGGCAAATGTTTTTAAAAGGCAGGGTTAAAAGAAGCCCTTTTGCAGGAAGAAAAACAATTCTCCTGGAAAATATTGCTTCTTTGGTACTGGCAACTGGTCTCTCGCCCGATTAAAGAAATCTTGGCCCATTTATTGCATAGGTTTTAAACCACTGATTATTCATGATTATTCATATTTATTAGTCACTCCCCCCCAAAATAATGAACCTCCAAGTGACTTTTTAAAAAATGAACATTAAAAACAATGATTAAAATGGCCTAAAATACGTAAATAATAATGAACTGCATAAAATTGATTTTGAGGAAAACCTGGTGACTTTGAAGGAGCAAAAATAAAAATTTAAAGAGAGTATTTTCTCTGTTTTCATATGATACAGACACATAATGCAGCCAGCAACACCTCTCCTGTGTGAGGGGGGGGGGAGCCATGTCTCTTTGCAGTTTTTGTAATTACTGATTATTTTTAGAATATAATCCTATTTACATTTTTCCAGCTCTAAGCTCATTGAACACAGTGAGACTTCCAAGCAAACATGTACATGACAGAGCTGTTAAAATAGTTCTTGAGATTCTGCGTCCCAACTAATCCCAGGCACCTTTTAAATCAATTAATCTAATTAACCAGTTAAAAGTTGTAGCCATATAGGTTTGTACAATTAAAGTGGATTAAAGCGCAGTACCGTATTGCTGTGGCACTAAAAATTTGCCTTTCAGAAATGGACTTTTGCAGTTAGGAAAGTGATAAGGAAACATACTAAAAAAGTGTGGGATAAGCAGTTGGTTGAATAAAAGATGTTTAAGCTCTACACATCAAATTAGGATGAATGTTCATTGTTTTGTATAACCATGCCACAAACGAATTATTATAATGTGAGTGTAGGTGTGTTTGCTCGGCACCGGGAGTCAGGGTGACTCACAAAAAATAAATACAGATAAAACACAAATAACTGATTACTTTTTAACAATAACTTCCTATAAATTTTTAAACTATCTGTGGAATTTAAAATATGCAAAATAATATATATACAAAAATGCAGTAAAAACCAGTGCACCACACTATTAAGAGTTCTTTCCTTGAAAGCATTCAGTTCCCAAAAGTCTGTATAAAAAAGTTTACCTGGCCATGGAAGGTCAACGAGGAAGGAGCCAGTCAAGCTTCTCTAGAAAGGTTGTTTCAAAGCCTGGAAGCAGCCACCAAGAAGGCCCCTCAGAACAAATTGGAACAAGTGCTCAAGACAGAGCATTGTACAACCAACCCCATGTAAGCTTTGTAGGCAAAAGTTCAGTCTAAACGGGTCATCTGGAGGAACCCTGGGCATTCAGATGCCTTCATACTCTTTCAGATACAGTCCCTGACTCATCAATGAAAAGGGGACCATTTTCACCACTGCAAGAGTTTCCTATTCTGAAAAACATTCTTTCCATTCACCTCAGTCTGCCAATATGATATGCTGGATTTCTGCTCCACTAACTCCTAAACAGAAATGATACTACCAACCATTGGCTTAAAAATACTTGTCTATCAATAGGATCTGACTTGACTATTCATCCAGTCCCAAGTGTTACCTATTACAGCTACTGAATAACAAAAGAGATTAGGTGAAAGCAGCCGTTTTCAAACATTTTCTTACATCCAAGGCATACTTTCCTCAAGAATTTGACTGCCAAAAAACTTGATGCATTGCAAATGATCCTGAACCATTGCAAATTATCTTGAACCAGTGCATATGGTCTCAAACCAGAGACTTGAGCAGTAAGGCCCCAGGCACTTTGCTCCCTGTACCACCAGGGCAGCTCTTAGCCAGAGGCTGGTTCCAGCCTGATCTCTGCTGTGCTGCTGTACCATCCCTGCAACGGCCAAAGGCAGAGCTTTGTCAGCTCAGCAAGACCATGTGGTCCAAGGAGTGGTAGAGGTCTAGCTGGCCCTATATAAGTATTTCTACAGGCTTGGTTCCAGCTGGGATGGTTACAGGGTGGTGCTGGTTACATCAAGGTTGCAGGTGTGATCCCTGTATGGGACAGCTGCAGGGTCCTTTCAAACTCTACAGTTCTATGATTCTACGACAACTGCCGCTGAGCTTTAGGTGATAGATTCTCAGTGAAGCATCCTCAAGTGACCCTGTCCACCCTCCTGGATGTTTAAGAAGGCTTCGTACTCCAGTTGCCCTTGCTCAAGCAAAGTGGAGTCCCTTAGTTGTGGCCTGTTCCTGTACCGTTGGTTGTCCGTTGTCCTTCTGGCTTGCTCCTTGATCTTGCTTCATGGTTCATCACCTGGTTCTGACCTTTGATCCTGATGCTTGGCTTTGTCCCACAGCTACTGGTTTCTGACTCACCTTAGACTTCTCCTTGGTCTGTCCCTGGCAGGTCCTCAGTTTGAGCAACTCATTTATGAGAAAAGGTGCTAGAAGACTCTGCTTCCCTCGCACTCACTTTGCCTCTAGACATAATACATGTACATGTCAAAAAAACAACCAACAAACCCCTAAGCAATAGCTCATGTCTAGGAAGACGGCCACTCAGTCTGTTAACTGCTGTTAGGTAGATAAATTTAATCGGCCACTGAGGTGCCAACAATTATGCACTACAATTATGGTGAGAAGATAAAGGAGTTTCCAGGGTTAGTGCAGATAATTATGTGAGCTGAGCAGATATTAGGCCACTGTATAATAAAATCAATAATGTTGAAGTCTGTAGCTTTAATTCCACGAATGTGTCTGACTTCTGTGTGTCCTCCTATTCATATAATGTTTGTACTACCAACTGCTTATCATTGCTTATCTTACTCCATGAAACATGATGCGAAGCCATTTGTCTTTTGGCCACTGAGTACAAGTTACTCTGTGAAATATTTCAGTATTATCTTCCTTCCCGTTCGTCATAATCTCTAGTTGTTTTTCCAAGGTTAAAAGTTTTAAATAAAGTACTATAGAATGTCATAGGGGACTCTCTGTGAATTGATAGTAATTAAGCAAGCACAGGTTAAGGCACATGCCAATTTAGCATTAGATACCTCATGCTAAATTAATTCTGCTCTAGATTTCATGTATAGCTTTTTAAAAATGCACATTTATTAAGTTATGTACTCCCTTTCATTTTTAGAACTAGTATAAACCAACAGCAAAATGCAAGCAAGTATATGCTAAAGCGGCAATTCTAAGCACAAGGCTTAAGCCCAAAGGGAACATGTTTTCCAAACATTTTTGGCAGTGTCAAAAAATTTGTCCTCCTGTTTAGAAATTAACGCACTGAAACAAAGAGGAGCAAAAATGTTCACTCATTGAGACTGAGAGCAACACTTCCCAAAGGCTGCTTCATTTCCTGCAATCCTTTACAGCAGACAAATCTAATTGCCTACATATTGATGTTGGATCATCCAGTGCCGGCCCACCCATGAGACAAGGTGAGATCCTGATGTTAAAATCATAGAACTGTCAAATTGGAAGGGGTCCCAAGGGTCATCTAGTTCAACCTCTACAATGCAAGAATCTCAACATAGTCTCCCATCCAATTTGAAACCATACCAGACCCTTCTTAGCTTCGCAAATGTGCTAGCAGCTTTATTGTTGCACCAGTCTTTTCCACTTGTTCCTGATTTAGATCTGCCCTATCTCCTCCTCCTTCTGTCGCCTCAGGTGCCAAAATGTATTGGGCCAGCCTTGACATCATCCAACCTACCACATGATCTGTGATTAGTTTGGATCACTCATGTAACTATTCCCAGCCAGTAATCAAGACAAGTTTTTGCCAAAGCAGCATCAGATTGGAGGAGTGATGGCAGAAAACTGCCTTGAAAAAATGAGAATATTCATATAGCCATGTTAGGGAGGACTACCGTATTTTTCGCTCTATAAGACGCACCAGACCACAAGACGCACCTAGTTTTTGGAGGAGGAAAACAAGAACAAAATATTCTGAATCTCAGAAGCCAGAACAGCAAGAGGGATCACAATGCAGTGAAAGCAACAATCCCTCTTGCTGTTCTGGCTTCTGGGATAGCTGCGCAGCCTGCATTCGCTCCATAAGATGCACACACATTTCCCCTTACTTTTTAGGAGGGAAAAAGTGAGTCTTATGGAGCAAAAAATACGGTATTTAGGGTCTACCTGAAAATAATCACTTACGTCCTGAAAATGGAAATGGCTAAATATTCAGCATAGCCCTGCTTAACCCATTTACAAGAAGGTAAATGATGTTTCTTAGAGCCAGTCTACAAATCCAAGATACTTACAGTCATACAGTATTGCTGGGACTGTACCACTTCAAACTATAGATGGGGGGGTCATTACATGGCAGAATTTTTCTTTTCTTTCTAAGGAGGGAGTCAAACATGCCTGCTCATCACCCATTTCTCCTTCCTCAGTGACTTGTATTCATAAAACTGGGGATGTCAGTTACTGAATATTATTTCTGAATGATATGAGGGAATCACAAGGAGCTATCATTGGTGTACAGTCTGTGACATGGAAGCCATCACTTGAAGTTGCAATCATGATGAACACATAGGCCTCACTCTAACAGCGTGTTCATATTTTGATAAGAGACAAGTATATTAATTTGCATCAATGACTAGCAAGCTGCAGGTTTCATTGTCATGGTTTGGGATAATGGTGGAAGTCTCTACCAATCCATAGCTAATATTCTTCCATTTAAATCCTGTTGACTTGCATGGATTAGATAAAGCTCAACAGGCTACCTTTTGTGGTTAAACAGAATTTCCACAACTATGAACAAGCTTGGGGTGGGTTGCTTTTCCTATTATTGCTATGGACGTACTACACTATAACAATAGCAACATGACAACTGAAGGATGGTTTACAATGCCTAGGCCTCCCTTGACTCCAAAGTAATTCTCCAGCTAGAGAACCAAACCATTTGTCTCTTGTCCAGCATTTATTATGATCATGACAGAATGCCCTTAATCATAAAGAATCTAATCTGTAAAACGAAAGCCAACCTGATAGTTCAGTCTGTGCAATCCTCTGTATTCTTCCCCTTATCCCCTCTGGCAATATGACACTGATATTTTGATTGTTTTATGAAATTTGTTAAGGGCAATCTACTGTAACTCACAATTATTGCTATGAGAAGTACTGTGCAGAAAAGAGCGAGATAACACAGCCTGATCCTAAAAATGTTTCCTTGGAAATAAGTTTTATTGAGTTCCAGGTGGGATCTCTTGGTACATAGTGTTCCAAGTTTGCAAACCAGACATGTGCTCCATAACTTTAAAATTACCGATAAATGCAGGACAAAGAACCTAAGGCTTCTCCTTCCCACTGCTCCCTTCGTTCACTGCTTGCCTTGTTTTATAGCACACCTGGAATCCCTTTTGAGGCAACAGGCATGCATGGTAGAAGACTAGACAGAGCTGGGGCAGGGTGCTGGAAGAAGCCACACGTGCTTTGTTTACAAAGTATTTCGACAACCTTATGGTAGTTAAGGTGAATTTCTGGACTGCAACCTGCAATCCTATCAGTAAATGCTTCTTAATTACCCATAAAGGTAAAGGTAAAGGGACCCCTGACCATTAGGTCCAGTCGTGAGTGACTCTGGGGTTGTGGCGCTCATCTCGCTTTATTGGCCGAGGGAGCCGGCGTACAGCTTCCGGGTCATGTGGCCAATATGACTTAGCCGCTTCTGGCAAACCAGAGCAGTGCACGGAAACGCCGTTTACCTTCCCTCCAGAGCGGTACCTATTGATCTACTTGCACTTTGACGTGCTTTCGAACTGCTAGGTTGGCAGGAGCCGGGACTAAGCAATGGGAGCTCACTTCAAACCGCCGACCTTCTGATCAACAAGTCCTAGGCTCTGTGGTTTAACCCACAGCGCCATCTGCATCCCAATTACCCATAGATGGGTTATAAAATGGTAGCACAAACAAATCCTTAAACATGGCAATTCAGCGAATAGTTAGCCACTACATTTAAGGGTCTTTGAAGCTACAAGGGTTAGCTATATACAAACATTGGTTGGCATTTGGGAGACAATGAAGGGGTGTGCCTTCGGGGTGAGGTTTAACTGTTGGAAGGCTGCAGCGCCTGCTGTGGCTGTATAGGCTGATGTGGGAGAGACATGTTTTGTTGCAGATGGGGCAGGTGAAGGCGTCCAGTTATGCTGATGTAGATGCACCATGGAGTTTTTTTCCCTCTGCACTCCTCCCAGTGGTCATTTCTCACTGCTATGGATACAGGACTTGTCTGTCTGTCTCCAGGCACCACAGTTGTCTGCAAGGGGTTGCTTACAAAATCAGGGTACCTGAGTTTGTTCCAGAGGCTGTTGACTCAATACAAGGGAATCCCTTTTCAGCTCATTACAGGAACAAATGTTTAATTGTGCAGTCTCTCCCTTGCTTTCTTGTTATTTTGATTAATTCCTCAAGCATGAAAATTAATCAAAAGCACAAACTGAATTATGTGGCTTGTTTTCTTATGAATTCTGAAGCTGTAATCCTGTTCTGATTTACCTTGGAGAAAATCCACTGAACTCAATAGGATTACTAATATACAGATTTGTGTAAAGAAGTCTGTGTAAACAAAACTACAGTTATTTCACTTACATAGGTAGTCAAACATGCAAAAAAAAATCTGGTTAATACCTACATTAGGGTTGCAATATGTCATTAGAGTTTTGTGTACATCACTGTGGATATATGTGGCACATATATACCCACAATAAAAAATAACACAATTTACAGCTAAACTTAAAGTTAACTTTAAGTACTTTTATTTTAACGTAGATCTGAAAATCAGCTGGAATAAAATGTACTGGTTTAAAACCTAGTACTTCAGTTTAAATGGGATCTGGATTGAACTATCTGCAACATAGTGTGGTCTGCAGATTAAAGTCATGATTTTATCCTCTCATGTCCTCATTGGCAGTACAGTGCTATATTTATGCCTGCCTAGAAGCAAACCATTCTCGCTTTTTGCAAAATAAAGATGCCTGTTGAGTATGCTGCCATCCATATGAAAGCTGTCAGCTACTGAAGATAAAGAGGAACTCTGTTGGGCAATATGATTAAGGCACAGGCTACACAAACAGCAGGTCACAAAGTAACCTCAGAGCAGCAGTCAGGGAGGGCTGTATGCCTGAAAGCTACGAGGAAGAGCCAACTAAGTCATACTCGCAAGTAGACCCACTGAAACCATTGGACCTCTGAGTATGACTAATGTTGGGTATTGACCTACAGCTGGAGCTGTGAAGGTCACTGGGTGACAATGGTCTTTTAGCCTAACACCTAACCCACATCGCAGTGTTGCCGTAAGGATAACAGTGCAGGGAGGGACCACTATGATGATGATGATAATATTCTCCCCATCATATTCCCTGATTTCTAATTTTCATTGCATGTTGTCCTCAATTTCATCTGCAGCCCAGTAACAGTTTCACATGTGATCCATGGTCTAGACAGAAGCACATATTTCTTCCACATACACCCAAGTTATCTTTAGAATTGCACTGCTCTAATTTATCCACAGGTTCACATAGTGAGCACCTAATGTTGCATATACTGAAAAAACAATGGTATTGACTTGAACTGATGCAATGTTTTCCTCCACAAAACATTTATTTATTTATTTTTAAAAAAAGAATAATAATGTCAGAAATGGAAAAGCAGCTTGCCTGGCAATATGTCTGCTGACCAAACATTGAGCATAAATCACCTTTCAAACATATTTCTGTATGGGTATTTCTTTTTAAAATTTATCAGGCAGCTTTCCAAAAATCTTTACTGAAGGCACAGAAAGTTTTAATTTGTTTTAGACTATTCTACTGTGGTTTTAACTTTTGTATGTTTTAAATTATGAATGTAAATTTTTTAGTGATAATTTTATGATCTTATCTTTTTTTGTAAACCATTTTGGGGGTTTTTATGTTCAAGTGGCTTATAAATTTTATGGATGTATCATTTTAAAAAATGAAAAACAAGGTTCCAGTAAAACCACAATTATACATAATAAAATATCCAATAAGAAATTAACATAGCAAATTAATATATTAAAACTACTTTATAGCCAAAATGCTAGTCCAAAACAGAAATACCATTATGAAAGGTAAGAGCTTCTCTTGGAAAGGAATTCTGCAGGTCAGGTGTCATGATGGAAACAGCAATAGTCCATGTCAGTCAAATATTTCATTGAGAAAGATGTGAAGCGAAGAGTCCTAAAGATTACAACAAAAGCTATGGTTCAGTACACACCATGCTTATGCTAAGAAGGTTAGGGAAGTCAGAATCCCTGGTTGCATATCCATTATGATACCTGCTGAGCATCATAGAATTAAATAAAATTCCTTTCTTCCGTGGTGATTTGTTATTATGAATGCGCTCCACAACCCTCCACACCACGGTGAACTGGAGATATAGCCACACCCCCCCCCTTTGATTAGATTAAAGGTACTTTTCTTGCATGTGAAGACCCCCAAGACCTCCCAAAGAAAGACACAGTTGACGCCAATATTAGTTTAAGGTTATTGGCATAATTTTGGCCACAACTTTTTTGATTACAGAATGTGAGTAGTTTGCTTAGGCCTTGGTTCGACCAGCTGCACCTACAACTGACACCGGCAGAAGTCAGGAAGGATAAACATACTGGGGGAGCATTGGTCCCAACCTCACCCCAACATGCTCCCAGGTGCTCTGTCGTGACCCTAACCCCTGGAAGGGGATTGGACAAAAGTATGGTGAGCCCCTGGATTCCTTTAACGGAATACCCTATCGCACACTGGGAGGGGCAGGTGTGACAACCTTCCCTCTACTACACCTTGAACCAATGCCTAACTGCCAAACCTTACAAAGTTATGACGATTTGCTACGTGGCAGGCAAAACCCAAGTGGCACCGGTCAATCAGCCAAATGGGAAAATTCCTACCAGGCCCCTGGCCCCAAAGCAGATGACCCACTATGGCATAGCAAGGTCATAGCAAGACCCTAAATATAGGGAGGGTGGGTGGGTGATCTGATGCATGAGGCGCTACAAGGAAGCTCAACGCAACGTGCAGCGGTATAAATAGGTCCCCCCGCTGCAAATTCTCTCAACCCCATTGGCCAGAATTACCCCAGCAACCGTGGGACCCAATCAGGTTGTTGTGGCTACCCAAACGATCCCACCCACACAAACGGTAAGGTCTCACCGCAGTGCGTGCCCTCCGTGATAAGGACACGATTTAGGTGTGTCTGTTTTTCACTGTGAGATCTCATTCATACTATAATCAGCCACAGAATAATGAGAGTGGTTTCTCACTAAAGAATATTAAAATACTGTGATACATCAAACATTAAACGCTTCCCTAAACAGGGCTGCCTTCAGATGTCATCTAAAAGTCTGGTAGTTGTTGTTCTCTTTGACATCTGGTGGGAGGGCGTTCCACAGGGCGGGTGCCACTACCGAGAAGACCGTCTGCCTGGTTCCCTGTAACTTGGCTTCTCGTAGGGAGGGAACCACCAGAAGGCCCTCGGTGCTGGACCTCAGTGTCTGGGTAGAACGATGGGGGTGGAGACGCTCCTTCAGGTATACTGGGCCGAGGCCGTTTAGGGCTTTAAAGGTCAGCACCAACACTTCGAATTGTGCTCGGAAACGTACTGGGAGCCAATGTAGGCGTTTCAAGACCGGTGTTATATGGTTAGGAACAAATGGCAACGGTTTTAGCTCTTGCCAGGAAATAGAAGGTAGTTGATGGTTTTGGTGAAAGCTTCCCTTGCCTAATGGTTGGCAACCATTTTTATTTTAGTCTTGAGTCAGGTCGCAAAGTATTTTTTAAGTATTTGCATTACTACACTCCAAGCTATTACTGGAAGCAGAGATTTCTACATCTGTACAAGGCAAAGCCTTTCTATGACCAAACTAGATGTCTTTTTTTTTTTTTTTGCATAACCAGTGTTTGGCCACAGTAAAATAATTAACCCAATCTATGCAAGCAGAAAACAGCTATTTTGAGACTTCATATAGCTATCAAGAGAAATACCCCAGTGTGATTTGTTCATCAGTTGTTCTGTTTGATGGTGCTTTGGAACTCTGGAGTGGAAATCACTCAACTTTCTATATAGCCCTCTGCCAAATTTATTGCTTGGCACAGATTAAGAGACTTTTGAGTAATAATAAAAAAAAGAATTTGACAAAGTGGTGGGTTCTCTCCCACCCTACAGGTTCAAGGTGCATTTTTACAAAATTTCAACAAAATTAGAGAGATTATTACAGCAATTGGAAATAATGTTAGAGACAGTTAAGTAAGCTGCTCAGACAATTACCCCCCAGGAACTGAAAATTGATGTGCAGTATATAAAATAAAAAGAGGGTTAGTGCTGAAAGCAGCAATTATATCTCTTAAGAACTAGTAGAGAGTAATAATGCAGCATTCAGATGTCTCTGTAGCAACTTGAAACTTTTCCTAAAGAAATAAAATGTTATATTCAGTTTTGAAAAACTGCTAGTTTGATCAAAGCCAAGTTCCTGATTGATCTGAAAGGAAAGATTAATAAAACTGTTAAATTTTTATGCATTTCTCATAATCTTATCTAGTAAAACGATTTGTTCACATGAGCAATTTCCAAAGAATGAGTCAGAGAATTACCTTTTTTAAAAAAATGATGGTGATGATGATATAGATTGTTAGGAGGAAGCAAAGCAAATACTGGCAGTAAACAATAAAAAATGGGGGAGCAAAAAGCAACAGAAACAAAAGGACCCTGTCCGCTGGAGGATTCCCCATGCACTGGGAAAATATGGCCAAACTGTCCTCTTTTTTGCTTCTTAGCAATCAAGTCTCCGCTTATAACCAAATCCGGCCTGTTTGTGAAGGAGTACATCAACTGTACTGCACAGTAGACTTTTAACAGTCTTGAAGCACAAAGGTCTGGAAGAAAACTAAAGTTATGGCTAAATGAATGTATCTTTAGGAAAATTAAAGTATTCTTTGAGCCTAATATTCTGAAACTCTTGGCATACAAAAACTCAGTACTACAAGGGAAAGCCAATCAACATTTGTGTTAAGTTTTATTCCGGTTGATTCATTTTGAAATGTCTCTTCCCATCCTATCCCATCCCACTAACCACAAACACATTTGCCCTGAGCGCATTAAAGGTAAAGGGACCCCTGACCATTAGGTCCAGTCGTGACCGACTCTGGGGTTGCGGCGCTCATCTTGCTTTATTGGCCAAGGGAGCCGGCGTTTGTCTGCAGACAGCTTCTGGTTCATGTGGCCAGCATGACTAAGCCACTTCTGGCGAACCAGAGCAGCACACGGAAACGCCGTTACCCTTCCCGCCAGAGCGGTACCTATTTATCTACTAGCACTTTGACATGCTTTTGAACTGCTAGGTTGGCAGGAGCAGGCACCAAGTAACGGGAGCTCACCCCATCGCGGGGATTCGAACCGCCGACCTTCTGATCGGCAAGTCTTAAGCTCTGTAGTTTAACCAACAGCGCCACCAGTGGGGCATTAGCCACCAGAAAAGATTAAGATCACCTCCCTGCTAGGACACAGAAGACACTCAGATAAGAACTGCATGGCACATGTACCTCCATGATTCTGTAGTGGGGAGGGGGGGGGTCCCGTTTGGGATTGTTTTGTTTTTTACGCAGTGCAGTAATTGAGACTGTGATTTGAAATGGAACATGTACACTGGGGGGAGAGGGACTTAGAAACCCTTCCTCCTCATCACATTTTGCGTCTAAAAAACTCCTCGGCCATTTTTATTCCTGCTGGGGAAAAGATGCAGCAGAAGAAAACTCAGCTGGGGGAGGCATTTTGGTGGGGAAACAGTGCAAGGGAGAAAAGTTAAGAAGCCAACAATTCTCCCACAAAATATTTGCCATGCTCTCTAAATAGCAAACTACATGCTATGCTTGCAGTTCCGTAAGTGTCCCCAGAGGCTGTTCCTCATATGAGACTGGAAGCGACTCTGGGTGAGATAAAAGTGGTTGCAAAGGAGTTGTTGCAGGGGGGTAAATTACAGCAGGGTGGGAGGTTCAGCTCCCCTCACCCAAATGCCCCCTTTGCTTTTTAAAATTAGATCACCTTTAACCTTTTTACACGACTGGAGCAGCTCTGTTTTCAAACACATTGCCATTTCCAGTGCGGCTCATTAGCTCCATGTGCTCAAAGAATGAAACAAAACCAGCAATTATGATGATGTTGCCCATTGAACTGTACTTGCGAAAGCAGAGGTGGGCAGCATTTTTCCTGTCTAGAATTGCATCCCCTTAGGGGTAATTTGTGTTCTGAGTCAACTAGCCAGGATTACAGACCATTCTGTTTCAACTTCCATCGTGGCTGCATCAGATTAGACTTTCCTATCTTAACCTAGAAGTAAACCCTACTAGATTGATGAAAGTAACTCTCAGATATATGGAGAATTTTGGTTTGGGGGTGGGGGAGTAATACAGACCAATATAGCTACTGTTCCAGAACCCAAGTGAAAGCACTTTTATGTGACTTTAATGTGCTACACACACACATATTAAAATAAAATACTGCTCTTCCCAGTTGTTCTGAAGCTACAAAGAAAAAGAGAGAAAATGCTTTTAGAAGCTAGGAATAAAAAGGAAGGAAGGAAGGAAGGAATTTATGGGATGGAAGAATAGGGCAGGTTCAGAAAGCGTCTCTAAAATCAAGAAGCTACAGGTCTAGAGTCCTGTGTGCTAGAGAATTTGCAGAGCTAAGCAGAGTATTGGAGATGGCTAATTCTTTCCAGGAAAACTATTTCACCTGGCATTTAGGAATGAATTCAAACAACAGATAAAAAGATAACATGTGTGTGTCCATTTCTGAGATAAGCTGTTCATGCTCAAATATTCTGAAGATTCCCCCCCCCCCGCCCACCCGCCGGTTGCACGGAGCAATGCTGAGTATCTCCAGAGGGATTCACGTCTGTTGGAAAACAGGTTATGATGATGCATAGGCTCTTGAGGGAGGAGAAAAAAGGTTAAGTAGTCAGATTCTCACAGTGTCAAAGAGGACAATCACAAAAGCAAAAGAAACATCTGAGGGACATGAAGGTTTTTCATTTTCTTGCTGTCTGAGCTTCTAAAAGATTTCTCATCCAATTTAGCCATGGCATTGTGCTTGGGTTACATGAACCTCCTCTTTTGGGTTTCATTTGTTCCAGGCAATGTGCTATGAAGCTAAGTAAAACACAGACATTTGGAACATGCTTTTATTATCACAAATATTTCCAAGGCTTCTTTTCACCAATTCATGCACTGAAGTTTGGATATAAAAATCTGTTGACACTTTCACTGCTCACAGTGAAATGTCTGCATGGGGGGTGGGGGTGTTACTGAAATCTGCTATCCTGAATCCAGCAAATGAAAATTACACCCAAACACATTTTTCACTGTTGACTTTTTTCAGCTTGCCATCCTACCAGCATCTCATCAAATCTGGCTGCAAGATTACATATTCTGATTCTGAATTCAATATTAACAAACCCAAGGAATCGTCTAGTGAACAAACCCAAAGCACAAATAATGCATGGCAGCCTATACCACGTGGGTGCCGGCCCATCAGCACTGGGGCTGATGGCAGTTTAAACCATCTGGAGGGCACAAGGTTGGCAAAGTCTGGTGTGTGAACTGATCAGATAGCAGCAGTATTACTCCTTTCATAAATATGTCCCATTATAAATTTACCTAAGTAAGTGTTTTCAGTGTTGAGAAATGCTGTGTAGTTTGTGGTTATGGAAACAATCAACACTGTTAATACGGGAAATATATCAGCATACAGTGGTGCCTCGCAAGATGAAATTAATTCGTTCTGCGAGTTTTTTCGTCTTGTGAATTTTTTCGTCTTGCAAAACACCACGGTGTATTGACGGTTTCCCATAGGAATGCATTGGTGGTTTTAAAAAAAAGACGCAAGACGTTTCGTCTTGCGAAGCAAGCCCATAGGGAAATCCGTCTTGCGAAGCAACTCAGAAAACGAAAAACTCTTTCGTCTTGCGAGTTTTTCGTCTTCCGAGGCATTCATCTTGCGAGGTACCACTGTACGTGGATCTTACAAACTTAATTGGGGCCAGTTTGTATTAACAAAGAATTAATACAATTAGCACTCTAAATATAAATGTTTAACGATATGAAAAGAAAAAAAATCAGTTTAAAGTAATAAGAACTATGGATAGAAGAATCATTAAGAACCTGCATTCGGTTTTGGCATACTTAATGCCAAATATCAGTGGCAAATATTAGGAATGAATGTATGAAAAACATGACACAATCTTAATAATTAGCTGTATTTCTTGTAACCAATTTTTTATTATGTAGAATACTTGTTAATTTATACATCTGATTCAAGAAAAAATCTTTAGTATTGGCTTTCTTCCTTTTCCTCCCCCTTGAGAACATTCTCTTGATCTTTTGATACAACAGTTAGATAAAACTCTCCTACGGAGCAAGAGTGCCAGTCGAAAGAGACTCTCTGGCAAATATCAATAGCTAATCTGTCATTTTTGAAGAAATAGTTCTATCACCTAGGTTTTCAACCAGCTATTTTTAAAATGCCTCAAGCTATAGGTCATTTACCCGCAACCGTAAGATCCCTTAAAATAATGTGGAAGACCTTTAGCCTTTTACTGTTTTCCAGCTATATTTAAATGCATTCCAAAACATATACATCAATTAACTGATGGCAATGGAGAGTGCCTCATGTTCATTCATACAAAAATGTTCTCGGTAGGGGCTCATGCACACAAACACTTTATAGACTTTTTAATCCGCTATGTTTTTGGTCACCCAGGCTGAAAATATCTGTGGTGAGATAGCCATTTGAATGTATTGTCATGGATCCATGCAGTATGCCACAACAAATGCTTTAAAAAAAAAGATTCTGGTGGTTGCCAAATCAGAAATGGAACGGTCCATCTCATCACAGCTATTCTCAATTTGAGGTCCTATCAACCGCCACTACAGGCTGAATAAAGTAAAGGTAAAGGGACCCCTGACCATAAGATCCAGTCATGGACGACTCTGGGGTTGCAGCGCTCATCTCGCTTTATTGGCCGAGGGAGCCGGCGTACAGTTTCCGGGTCCTGTGGCCAGCAGGACTAAGCCGCTTCTGGCGAACCAGAGCAGTGCACGGAAACGCCATTTACCTTCCCGCCGGAGCGGTACCTATTTATCTACTTGCACTTCATGCTTTTGAACTGCTAGGTTGGCAGGAGCAGGGAACGAGCAACAGGAGCTCACTCCGTCATGGGGATTCGAACCGCCAACCTTCTGATCGGCAATCCCTAGGCTCAGTGGTTTAACCCACAGCGCCACCCGCTGTGAATAGGAGCTTCAAAATGGCCACCCAAATTGACTCAACTACATATTTGTGTTCTTAAAGTATTATTAACCAGATGAATAGCATAGACTAGCATAGATCCATATTATACATTACGAGAACCAAATCTAATCCTGTATGTTAATGTTAGGGCCAAACCCCCAACCCCACCCCTGGAAGTTCAGTGTTTAAACATGATTACAGTGGTGCCTCGCAAGACGAAAAGAATCCGTTCCGTGAGTCTCTTCGTCTAGCGGTTTTTTCGTCTTGCGAAGCAACCTCATTAGCAGATTAGCGCTATTAGCGGTTTAGCGGCTATTAGCGGCTATTAAAGGCTTAAGGGATTAGCGGATTAGCTGCTAAAAGGCTATTAGCAGCTTAGTGCCTTAGAAAAAGGGGGTGGGGAGCGGAAAAAAATCGCAGCAACTCGCAAGACATTTTCGTCTTGCGAAGCAAGCCCATAGGAAATTCGTTTTGCGAAGCACCTCCAAAACGGAAAACCCTTTGTCTAGCGGGTTTTCCGTCTTGCGAGGCATTCGTCTTGCGGGGCACCACTGTACTTGGAATTACTGATCATTGGTTTCAGTTGCAAATTTGCATGGTCCAATACGCTGAGACTGTCATGGTCTGCGATTCTGCAGCGGTGCAACACTCTGATACCTCAACACTCTGCTACCCTAAACTGTGTTTCATATAACCGACTTTTATTTTGTTCTGTGTATATCGCAGTGCTTTTTTGTTGCGATGGCCGACGGCTGATGCAAATAAAGTTTCATTCATTCATTGACTCTGCTACCTCATTCCCAACTTATTCTGCAGCATGTGAATACCAGAACCATTTGACCGAATACTTCATTTCACATTACAACCCAGAAATGAAATCCGTAGATATTCAAATGTGGAGATGCTATAGGATTGCATCTGTTGGGTCTGCAAAGAACATGCATGCAATTCCTCCCCTGTACAGTACCGATCTCATGGAGAGAGGCTAGGCACATACAAATTCTATGCTCACAGGGTCCTTGCAGATGACCAAATCAACTCATGATGGTAGGGAGGGGGCAACTGGACATTAGCCCCTTTCTGCTTCCCGTCATACTTAATAGCTATGAATTTCATGGCATGAATTTCATGGCAAACCAGAGGGAATTTTTAAAATCGCATTTCTTAAAATATCAAGACAAGCATCTCTGTGTGTTTTAAACCACACACTCATATATTTTTTCTGCAGAAAAATGATCATGACCTTTTGTCTTCTTTAGTGGGGAATTTTTATTTTCATCCATTTGATATTCAGCAAAGCAAAAAGTTGTTTTTTTTAAAAAGTCTTGTTACAGCTACAGATCATTATAAGATAAGAAGCTCAACCATGTCTCTTCCATGTATAGTACACAGGAATAGTAGCCCTGGCTGGTATTTAGCTTATCATGAGAGAATCGAAGAACCACAGAAAAGGCACTTGAATGTAAATGTGTTGCCGGAAGATAAACATCTGCACTACTGAAAGACTGCAGCATGGCCAACAATTTAAAGGTCATATAACAAGCATTGTATGCTTTTTCCTCTAAGAGTTAAAATGATGATAATGTTTGAAAACTGTGCTTTAAAAAACAGCCTGACCTCATAATTGGCTTCAATTATCACCAGTTATGCTGAATGCAAAATTAAAAGCCAGGCAGAATAAAAATAAACAAGTGTTCCTAAGACCAATTAGTGAGAAGCACGTTTGCAGAGGGCTACTGTCAGTTGTTGTAATGAGAGTAAAACTATTTACATAAGAAAGCAAATTAGGCTTAAGGAAGGAAATAGATCCTCCTGTAAAACAAAAAGGCCCACAGTGAAATACATACTTTAGCTGGAATCTAGGACAAGGTCCAAAGAATTGCATGGAATAAATTAACTAGATAAAAAAATATATATTCTACTGCAAATATTTATATTGCAAAATATTGCTGCAACATTCCTGAATCTTCTTACAATAATAATTTTGGAGCGAGTGGGTGCTATGCTTAATAATGTAAAATAGTATGTTCCTCTAGGGATGCTTCATTTTCAAAGTACAAAGGTATTCATAAATATTAAAAGAGGTTTTTTTAGACATGATGCTTCTTACACTGGTATTTCCTGCACTCAAAACCTGTATTCAACATGTCCTTGTCCACAAACATCCCACTAACTTAGGAGTCAATGAATTCAAGTTACAAGAAGGGAGATTCTGAGGAACAGCAGGAATAACTTTCTGACAGTGACATGGGCTTAGTCAGTATTTTTGTTAGGGGCGGCAGGCCTTTTGTTGGGGGGCCAGAACCTCAGTTTGCTATGTATTTTTACTGAATTTTTTTGGGGGGGAAGAGCTGCCGCTCCTTGCCCCCCCCCGCCACACCCATAGACAGTGAAAGCTCTTCCACAGCAGAGCAGACTTCCACAAGGGGGGTGGGGTGGACTCAACAATTCTATGGCAGGGGTCAGCAAACTTTTTCAGCAGAGGGCTGGTCCGCTGTCCCTCAGACCTTTGGGGGGGGCAGACTATATTTTGAAGAGAGAGAAAATGAACAATTTCCCAGTGACCAGCTGCTGCTTGGGGGGGGGGGCGGTAAGTTTATATTGTAAATGGCAGGGGAGTGGGTTGTTTCTGCTTGATATTCCTGGGTGATCTGGGGTGAGACCTTTTATAAGCCTCCCCCAAATTTCACCTGGCCCCCAAACTTGCAATGACCAGAAAATGAGGTGCTTATGTATCTAATTCCTGCAATCCTTCTATCTTTCAAATAAAGAGCAGGAGGGTCTCGGTATTCTTTCATACTCTGCACACTTGTTTTCCCCAGTGGTGGAGGAACCCTCTCTGGCACCCGGGGTGGGGCAGCCCTTATGGAGTATGCATGCACAGCATGCCGTATGGAGTGCGCATCCACAAGAGCCCATACGGTTGCCGTGCGAGAGGCAGCCCGTATGGGCACCCATAGGGACAGTGCGCGAGAGCGGCCGCCCGTATGGATGCCGTGTGAGTGGCGCCCATATGGACTGCGCGCGCCCTCAGCCGCTCTACAGCTTGGGGAAGACAGGGGCCATCTTGTCACACACACACACCCAGAGTGGCACCCGGGGTGACCCGCCCCCTCCGCCCCCCACTTCGTACGCCCCTGGTTTTCCCAGTGAATTACTTGCACTCTATACAAGGAACATGGATAGCAACATGGCAGCCTGTGGAACTCCATCTCAACCATGATTTTAGAGGCCTATCTGCAAAATGGAGCGTAATAATGGCGTACATTGAGAGAATAAGTGAACCGTGCCGTACAATGCTTCTCACCACTGTGTTAAATTGGATTAAAATAAGAGTGCAAATTTTAATAAACTTTATTTGGGGGGAGAGGGAGTATTAGAAATGCTAGGTTTGGTCTCTGAGAGAGCTCTTTTAGCTTTAAGAGTTGTTTTGCATGAGGTACTGCTTTTTCTATCATCTTTGTGCTTTGATGCTAAAAGCCAAAACTATGGGTCTTTCCCTTCGAAACCAAACATAATGATTTTGGCTCTCTCAGGGCATTGGCACAGTCTGTATTGGGGTCTGTGACTCTTTATTCTGCTTGGTGTGAACAATATAAGCTAAACATCATATATTTATAGGAAATGCAATCTGTTATTAATTACAAGTTTCTTCTCAATATATACCTTTTCTTCAAAGTTACTTTAAGTCACAGATAAGTGAGAATTTTATCATAAAACACCTATTGTACATCAATACAGAACTACTTATGGCAATATCAACTTCAAATTATAGCAATATGCTGCTACAAATTTGGTTAGTGTTATCATCTGGTTAGTATTCTCCTATAAATTTTGTTAGTGTTACTCTTCTGGGTAGAATGCTGAACAATTGTAAAAGAGGCATTTGAGATTAGAAAATAAAGCTGATATAAACCAAAAGGATGCCACTGATATATGCCAAATAAGCATAAACGGTTTCTTTGAAAATGTATATGTAGTTATGTAAATAACTACACAAAATGAGAATATTTACAAGCTGTTGCTTGCTTGATAGGGATCACTCTACCTAATTAATGTCACCCTTTTCTTTCACCAGCTCATTTAATCTCTTCTGTTCTATTGTGTTTGCGAAACCCGGCAAACGTAGAAATGTACAGCTCGACTTGGGCCCTGAGGCCTGAGGATCAAGATGGTAGGCTGGCTTTGGTTTCCCGAGGGAGCGCAGAGCCAGAAGGGTGATTGGACACAGTGACCTGTCTGCATGAGATGAGACAAAAACAGGAGGGCTGTAATACTGATGAACTAACCTGTCACTCACAAACTCAGGTCTTGGGGGAAGATGGAGGGGGAGGGGAAAGAAGTTAGAGCCAAAACTGGGACTGAGCAAAACAAAAAGACAGCATAATGGTTAAAGTAATTAGATGACGCACTGGGCAACGGTGGGTACAGGAGGAAAATCTCATCCTTTCTGAAAATGTTTTTTTTTTTTTTTTAAGAAACAATAAGGAGATAGTGGGTACTTTGAGGCAGAGGATGTTATAGCAAGGTTGCTGCATCTGTCAAGGATCAGAGTTTGATTCCAAACACTCTGGATATGAATCAAAATCACAATGAGCAATGAGCTTCTAAATCTTGACATGCCGGGCAAGGAGGTTGTTCGTTCAGAGTACTTGGCTGCTTAATTGCTTGCTGGGGGGGGGGGGGGGAATAATCCGGAGGGAAGTTGCACTTTCAATTTTGCACCTCCCCTCCAGTTTGCCCTGTTGCTAGAAGCTGTCGTTCACATTGTAGCTGTCACGATCACCTATTGGCACTTACCAGTGGGACCCAATTTGGAAAGCGATGCTTAGAGGCAGCTAAGTATCAGGATGAAAAGATCAGGAAATGCCTTGTAATTAACTGAGGGAGCAGTCAGAGTTGATTATCCTTTTAACATTAGGCCTGCCACTTGTTCGAGTTTCTGTTTCAAACTATTTAGGGTTTATGTTGCGCTTCTACAGGCAATTTTATTTTTAGGGAGTTTTGACAGTCCTACTTGTGTCTGTTCACACCTTGCAACATGGTAGTTGTTCAAATGGCTGTTCATGAAATAGTAACCTAATTATTGTGCTCCCGGAAATATTGATCAGTAATGCACAGCTTTAAAGATAACACTATTTTTTTAAAGAAAAGTTTCATAATCATAGTAGCATGTGCAAATTTTCTGAATGAACTTTTTTTTCTGCACAGATTTTCAGTATGTGAAAGAAGCAGGTTGTAAAAATAGATATGAAATGTGCCAGTTTTCCTGCTGATTTTTAGTAGTTAAACACGTGCCTATTTAATTGTGGGACGTATCTTAGAAGATGAGCCATATTACTCAACTGTCGTTTACTGCTGACACTGCCCAAGTAATTATATTTTCCTATGAAATAAGCATTTTCATTAATCTGACAAAATAGAGAGGCTGCCTGTTATGTCTTTAAACACTACATAAGACCTGTGGGGAAATAATCCGAGTAACAAAATGTTAGCTTTATTTACTGTTTATCTTTCATCACCATATGGGGTGGTACCATCGGCTCAGTCAAATTCAGCATAGGTTCATTAAAATCATTGGACTTTAGTTAGTCATGACGACTAACTTAAGTGTACTGATTTCAGCTATTTGACTTTGAATACGATTTAGTCTGATTCCATTCACTTATTCCTTTTTGAAGGAAAGACTAAAGTGCTACAAGGATACTTTTTTGCACATTTTTGCACAGCATGCGTTCTATGTTCACAACATACACATGTGCATTGTGCACAGGTATAAATGGAAAAATAGTTTGAACTGGTATATCACTTGCTACATATTAGGTTGCATGCAAAGTAATAAGATGAGTCGCCGTTTTACATTTCACCCAGGCTTCACACCTGCTTTAAAATGTCATTGTTTTCTTTAAAGTGTTTGTTTTAATAGCTGAAATGCACATATTTTTTCAAAGTAATTCAGTCAACTTTTTATTCATTAAAGCAAAAATATTGGAGTGTCTAATGTTTTCTCAGCTATTTATAAGTGTTTAAAGCACAGACATGTAAAACAGCTATTGTGCTAAGGAGAAAGTTATATTAAAGATGACCTTACAAGCAGCACCAGTGTTTGACAAATTTCCCCTCACACTTTTTTAGTAAAAGTTGCATATGTAACCAACAATGATGCAGCTGTTTTAATAGTTACTGAATGTGCATATTCCTTGCTGAGAGCATTTTAGCAGATGACATTAAAATTTTAAATATTTCCACATATTTTTATACTAATTTAATATGTGCACCCTTTTTTAAACTCAAAATGTGCTCACCAAACCTATTCATCTGAACCTAAGTTTGGGAATGGTTTCGATAAAATATGTGTGTGTATTTTCACACACATATATTTACAGCAATGCAAGGCTGAGGTAAACATGATACTGCATATCTGACCTTTTCCATCTCAAATGCATTACTGAAGATGCTGATATTAATAAACCATGTGCTCTGTGAGACTTCTACATTTCACTGTAACTTAAGTTAAAAACACACACTGAAAGATGCCTATTTGCTTTCAGCTTCATATCTCTATTTAGGAAGCACAAATACAGAAGCATCACTTTTAGCAGATTAATCGCATTGCCTTCGAAACATATTAAACACAAACTTTTAAGGATTCATAAATGTCTTTTCTCTTCCACTGACACACAGGTCAGTAGCTAATGAGCAGGTGTTGAGTACTTAAAATTTTGTTGGCAAATGTAAAGAACATCCCTAGCCCCTTTCCCTTCCGCTACTCCTATATTAAACTGTACTCTCCCCTCTGTATCAGGTCTGTCTTATCACTTTAGGTTATAATTTGGAGCCACATGAAAAGACAATGATTCTCTTTTTTTATCCTCTGGTAAGTCAACATCAAGCTCGCAACACCACGCACACAAAATAACGATACACACAGACTATGCAGACTTCTCAGAAAATCACAAAACCAAATGAAATGTCAAGAGAAGGACTCACACTGACCCATTTGGAAGACAAAGACGGCAAAACGGAAAAGCTCTAAAAAGCAGCTTGTGAGGCCTCTGAGAGATGTCCTTCTGGCATTTCATCACAGCAGCCCCAGACCAGTTTCACCTCCCTGGATACAGCGAAGGGAGAACTAAACAGAGCTGTTTATTAGAGCTGTTGTGCTGGATTGCATTAGGAAACAGGAGCAGACCACCTGGACCTTTCAGATTGTGGCAGTGTGTTTAATTTGCAAGCTGCCCCTCTGCAGCAGCAGAAGCAAGGGCTCCTACGTTCACCAGGCTGGATATCGCACATTATCTGGGTTAGAAGGAAAAGAAACACCCACATGCTACACAGTCAAAGAAGACAGTCGATCCACAAAGAACAGAGAAAACAGAAACCGCAACTCCCTATGTAAACATTGCAAGCACTTTTTTACACTTCACTTGTTCCTGCTTCCACATATTTGAGCCCCAAACACAAAGATAGATAGATTAAGCTGGGGCTAAAAATTCCAAATTGGATTCCTCAAAAGCAGAGTGTCATTTTTTAACCTGTTCTACCCCTGGCCAGATTGATGTGGCCTTTTGTTGCCTTCCCTCACTGCCTCATCCCCCCCCCCCTTACTTTCTGCTCTGCACTTGCTGGTCGCTGAAGCTACAGACAGAAAGATGGTACTGTAAATATGAATTATGTGAATCATATGGTTAGAGTCTTGTGGGGTGGGGGAATAAAAGGGGAGTTGAGAAATGGCTGACTCCATACCTGACCAATTACAGCTTGCATGGTCCCTGTGTCCTGCTGAGCTGCAAGATCGCAATCCATCATATGTAGTCTTTGAAAAAGAGAATGGGGGTTTCTGGCATGCATCTGTCAATCAACTTCTGCACTCCCAACCATCACCAAATGCAACGGGGGGAGAGAAAAAAAGTCAAGCTGCTCCACCAAATAGGATGAAACAGTCATGTGACCTTCAGCACTCTCTCTCCTACATTCATATACTTCCATATAACGTATGAATTTTCTGCAGATATGAAATGACATTGACAAATACTCGATATCAAATAAATAAAGCGAAACAAACAGCTATTCATCCGAGGCAAAACACTTGCTGAAAATGCAGCCTCAACACAGATTAATCCTAACAAGTTTGTAGCTTTATTTAGAAAACCAAAACTTTCCTACGAAAGGGCTATGATTTACATATGCCTGGTCAGAGAGAGGTAACCCTTTGCTTCCTGTTGCTCTCCTTTTTTCTGCACTGTCCTAGTTTGATTCCTCTTCTGTTAAATTTCTTTGGTAATCAAAAGACTCACATTGTGCTCTTAGGAGTATGCACACACCTGTAATTACGAGAGCATGAGAAATAAATTTAGGGAAGTTGGGAATTTGTAGCGGACAGAAAGGTTTTAAACTTGAAGTGTTAACTGAAAGTTTCACATGTGGCAAGCATTTCCTGTCTGATCTGCGATGAGCACTCCAAGTATAAAATATTCAAACTATGTAAATCCTACTTGCGGCATGCTTTCCATTTTGAAGGCTCGTGGAGTTTTGGTTCATTCGCTGCTCCACTGAACTGACATAAACTGTTGTTACTTATGATGGCAAACATTACCATTTCCCCCTCCTCCTTAATGGAAGCAGTTTGTTTCATATTCTCTCCCCTTTTCAAGCTAAGACTCCCACAAATACGCAATACTATTTTTCTTGTCCAAATGCACCACACATCTGTCTCCAAAACCTAAGTGTCACAATGAGCAACATTTCAGGGTATTGATTGCTGATAAATTATTGCCTGTGATTGCTGACGGGTGACATTAATGCAATCCAGTGGTATTTTAAGCACATGAGGATGAATACAATAAACTGGTAATACGGCTGTTCAGCTAATGAACAGTATATCAGTTAATGCTTCAGACAGCAGATCACAATTGCTAATTGATGCAAGTTGTTTCCCCTCGCCATATGAACATGATCAATGGAGGAAAATCAGCAAAAAGCACCGGAGGGAAATACTTCATGATCTGGACACGTCAGGGAATGAGTTGTTGTTATGAAAACAACAGAAAACCTAAGGTATATTAGAATTAAATAACAGGAGATTAGCCAATATCAAGGAAACTATACGATGGACTTCAATTGGTTCTTCTAGGGCTGTAGCTCAAGCAGAGACATCCACTAGTAGTGGAAGAGGAACAGTGCATTTTGTTATAGAATTACAGAATCCTAGCATTGGAAGGGATCCGGGGTCATCTAGCCCAACCCGCTACAATCCCAGCTCAACTAAAGCATCCATGACAGATGGCCACCCAACCTCTGCTTAGATACCTCCAAGGAAGGACAGTCCACCACCTCTCGTGGGAGTCTGTCCACTGCTGAACAGCTCTCACTGTCAGAAAGCTTTTCTGAATGTTTAGTCGGAATCTCTTGAAGCCATAGATTCAATTTCTACCCTCCAGAGAAGGAGAAAACAAGCTTCCTCTACCTTCCATGTGACAGTCCTTTGGACTGAGGATGGCTGTCTCCTCTTTTCCAGGCTAAACATGAATGAAGCAACCCGGCTCCTTCAAGCGCTCCTCGTAAGGCTTAGTTTGTTGCTCTTCTGGAGGTTTGGAAAACCCACCAAAACAGATTGGAGGGACCTGCAAAGGAGGACCGGAATCAGATGAATGACCTCTCCTCCTCCTCCTCTGTTAGCATATTCCTGCCACTGGAACATAAGCTTCTCCATGGCCACTCACTAGATGCAGCCCGTAGAGAGTAGCACTTAGCAGGGCTTGGACCTGTGTTTCTTAAGCGACAACTACCCCATGCCACATGGCAAACTGCTGCTGATCACAATTAATATAAGAGATGTACGCGGCACACAGTAGCTTTCGTGCTAATTTGCTTAACACATTTCTTGCCCTGCCAATTGTAATAGACACTTGTTGAATGACATGGAAGTACAGTGGTATCTTGGGGTAAGAACTTAATTCATTCAGGAGGTCCGTTCTTAACCTGAAACTGTTCTTAACCTGAGGTACCACTGTAGCTAATGGGGCCTCCCGCTGCTGCCACACCACCGCCATGCGATTTCTGTTCTCATCCTGAAGCAAAGTTCTTAACCTGAAGCACTATTTCTGGGTTAGCGGAGTCTGGAACCTGAAGCGTATGTAACCTGAGGTACCACTGTACTGTGGATTTATTCTATTGTTTGCTGGTGATCAATGGTTGATCACAATTCACTTTCTACTGAGAGACCTCTGAAACAAAGTCTGCTTCATTATGTTGTGGTAGCAAAATGTGGTCACTTAGGGATGCTTCTGTGCAGCAACTTCCTGTTTTGGCTGTAATGTCACGTGGAAAATAGCGTTACATGTGCTGTGTGAAGCCGTTCATTCCTACATGGAAATATTTCTTGACAGCCATCTGCTTGATTGCCTTCATGACTGAAGCAACAGAAGTGACTGAGTCATAAAGCTGTGATGCAGAGATATGAACAATCCTCAAGTATGATCTGAATCCATTTTTTCAGAAGCTGTGGAAGGTCTTACTGGGGCTTGCTCTCATTACCATTATGTCCTATTATTTTTTCCAGAAAAATCTATAGTGACATAAATTAGCCCCACTATGTCAGATGTGTGACAAAGATTAATTGAATTAATTGATTGATTAATTGAATTAAAGATTAATTGAGACACGTTTTTGTTGAATCATTTCATTATTTTAAGTTTTCTTTAATTTTGATGCTCACAGGTTTGTATATTATCTTTATGTGTGGGTTAAACTTGCTCTGCAAGATAACAGTGGGATAGAAATCATAATAAATTACAGCTATCAAGCCTTTGTTGTGAAAATGTCCTTAGTTTCCTATTCACTTCAATAGATTGTTGAATAAATGATTGGATTATTAAAATGAGAGGGAAATTCTTTTTTTAAAAAAAAATTGTAAACATTTTTGGATGCGATTTATGTTTTTCTTCTTCTTCCGTGTGTCTTAATATATTGATATCAATATAATGAAAAGGAACCAGTCAGCCTTTAGAGAAACAGATGGAGCTGTTGTCGAGTTTCCTTGAGCGTCTCTGAGCTCCCACTGAAGTGCTTACTTATAACTTCTTACAGAACCAGCCGGTGTACTCCTTGGTGAATCAAAACAGATGTGCTCTTGCTTCTTACAGCAACAGTACACTAGGGGGACTATTTTTCCTCTTTCTGAAGAGATGGAAATACAATGATATCAGAAGAAGCCATACTATTCTCAGAATGTCAGCCCTTTCCTCGGTGATGTTAGTAGGTTAAATGCATATGGCAAGAGCTTTGCATTTTTAAAAGATAACGATATTTTGCTGCAAAATTAAACTGTGTGTGCCAAATCCTACACATCTGCTTCTGATGTCCATCTTCTTATTTTTATAATTTTTAGAACTATCTGGAAGAATTTTATGCCAGAGACCAAAGATTTATACCTAGTAAATAAGGAACCAATAACCCAGTTTGCAATATAAGTCCCCATTAGACTTAGTCTTAATTCAGATAGACCTTTCCAGGAGAATGTGTAGCCTCCTTTTTCTTCCTTCAGTTGTCCCTTGCCTGCTCTTCGAGTCTCTTGAAGCGCTGCAATATTGATGTTAAAATGTTGCAACTCTCTTGCAATGATGGCAGTTCTGCGATCAGGAGGCTCACTGTCTGTGTTATCTGACAAAGTCTGTATATTCCATGTTCCAAAGCTCAATTGTCTTTTACAACCACTAGGTGGTGACCCCACTGGGCGCGGTAATCCAGTCAGGGAAAAAGGGTGGCAGACTATGTTTAGGGCACCTTTTCTAGCCCCTCCCCCTTTTCAGGGTGAGCAGAGTGGATCCTAAAAAGGGCTGCTCAGTCATGGATACAGCTGCCGAGCTGCTCAACTGCCTCGTTCCTTGAGTCAGAACGACCGGATCTGTATCCACCGCCCATGTGCCTGTTCATGATGTGCTAGGAGGAAGGTACGCTTGGCAAATCCACACCGTGATCAACTCCTGCCCAGAAACCAATATCCCCACGGTGGAAGGACGTGTGGATCCAGAATTGGCCTCCACAGTCACTTACGGGCTCATTGTTAAAACCGTGTTTATGGAAGACAATCTTACTTGGCTACAAGGGATCGCCAAAGGAAGGAGTCTTAATTCATTCTTAGATTTTCTTGGAGATATCAATGTTTTAAAAAGTAGAGGCTCCATGGTTTGGCTTTTGAAAAACAGGGGATCCACAGTTCTTAGCTAATTGAGAACCACTGCTCTAGACAATTTTCGCAGCCTCATCTGATTCAGATGGTGTGGAGAAATAGAACTGGGTATCATCTCCATATTGTTGAAGTCTGTATACTAGCGACCTCAGTAGAATCATAACTTCATAAACAACAGCAATGCACAGCCTTGAACTTTCCGCACTGAACTGAAATCTGGTCAGTTGGCAGGGCTGGTTGTAGATGAGGAGCAATGCTACCTTGAATGGCATTTGAAAGATGAGGAAGTGAAATCGGTAATGATACACTGGGCAAAAGACTTTGGTTATAATATACAGCTTGAAGAATGGGAAAGGTTGTGGAATGGAAGGATAAAATTTACAGCCTGTAACGCTTTGAAAGAGAATATGATGAAAATGATGTATAGATGGTATATTACACCAGTGAAATTAGCAAAAATGTATAAGACAAATAATAAATGTTGGAAATGTAAAGAAAAAGAAGGAACATTTTATCATATGTGTTGGGAATGTAAAAAAGTAAAGAACTTCTGGGAAATGATATATAATGAGATGAAAAAGATGTTGAAATATACATTTTTTAAAAAAACAGAAGAAAGACGTTAAATTGTTTTTATATGCAACAACTGCAGCAAGAGTATTGTTAGCCCAGAAATGGAACCAATAAGAAATTCCGACGAAAGAAGAATGGCAGACAAAATTAATGGACTATGCAGAATTGGACAAAATGACAGGAAGGATTTGAAACCTGTGGGACTAGAGATTTACAGAAGACTGGAAGAAGTATATGAATTATTTGAAGACCAACTGTAATCAACAAATTATGCTAGAGGTTTTGTAAGGAGAAATATACGAAGTGTTACAAAGTAGAAAAAGATAGAGATATTGGTTATGAGTTTGAAATGTAATAGGGAAGATAAGAAATGCATACTGAGAGATTAGATTGGAAATTTTTCAGACAGGATTGATGGAAGTCAAAAAAAATTGAATAAGATGTAAAAGTATGTTTAATTACTGTTGAAAATGATATGTTAAAAAAACTAATTAAAAAAGTGTGTGTGTATATACTACCTTATATATATACTACCTTATATATATACTACCTTATTAACTCCGGGTGACAAGAACAATTGGCCCACCCAAATGGTATCATTCAGCATGATACCAGAAGTACCAGAAAGCTGCATTGAGACTCAGCCCTTTGAGAAGTCCATCCTTTCCAAAAGTTGTTCAATTAAGAGGATTTCCCCATATTTTATTTATCTGGATGCTGTTGAAAGCAAAGTTAATAGGATGCAGATAATCAGGACAGCTACCTCAGTGAGACAAAAATGCAGAGAACTAATTTAATCCTATTACACAGAACATGTGATCTGCCACCTTCATAGCACAACTGCACTTATGCAAGTGGCTTTGTTGGGATATCTTTAGGTTTTAATTACTCTGTCAATTACAATTAGCAGTATTAATGTGGCAGTGAAATGCTACAAATTGCTTGTGGCTTTCCGTTTCTGCCCATTCGCCTTGATTGTTCTTGAGGGCTCTCTTGCCATGGCCCTAGTGGTGAAAATGGTACATCAGCTGAAACAGAGTGACAGAAAGAAAAAGAAAAACAGAAACAGCATTGCAGTAGACAACTGCAGCCCCATTACCATCCCTTTTCAATTGAAATGGCCTCTTTTGGCCAGCAACGATTATGCAATGCCACCCATAATATTGTCGTTATTGATAATGGAGGCATGCAAGATAGGGAGAAGCAATAATGTTGGAGGCTGCACTATTTATGAACCCCTTTTTGATACCTAACAAGGGTCCCCAAGGAAGTTGAAAACTACAGTAAAATCGCATCACACTTAAAATAAGAGAGCATTAAAATCTGGTGTCAGACATTTAAAACAGTCACAAGAGGGGGCAGGTTTCACCTTCAATGTAGTATTGTGCCCAAGCGCACCAGGCTGACCTGGGTCAAATGACAAGACACCACACACACACACACACACACACACACACCCCTCACCCAATTCTTTCTTTCTTTCTCTTTCTTTCTTTCTTTCTTTTATTTTAAATTAATTCACGTTACGTGTTAATTGTCATACACATTCAACATTGTACATAACATATAACATATCATTTCTACAAATTCCACACATCTAACCCTATGACCACCTCCCCTTTTACCCAAATACCCATGTGACTTCCTTCACCCACCTGCCTGATATGCAACTTGTTACTTAAAAAAACTCTAATATTGTGGTTCGAGGACCCCAACCCCCGTGAGGTGGAAATAAACACACAAGGACGCATGGTATAAGGTTTATGGGCAAGGAAAAGGCCACAACTTTATTGGTTACTGCAATGAAAAGGTATTGGCTTAGGCATTGGATGACCACAGCAGAGAGGTTGAATCATCAGTAGAGTAGATGGAGCCAGTTGATGCCTATCCAACTATAGGCTCACCCCTGATGTCACCAGGGGTCGTGCCATGGCCTCCAGCCAAGCAGGCATCGGACAGAATACACGACCGCCGGATTCCTTTAACGGAATACCCAAATCGAAGGTGTAGGCGATGGCCACACCTAGCCTTCCCACACAGCATAACACCCAAATCCAATGCCTAACCTACCCACCAATACCACAAAAGTTGTGACGGTTGCTACGAGGTAGGCGAAAAAACCCATAGGCCTAATGCCAACAGGAAAAACTCCTACCAGGCCCCCAGACAACCGGGCGACCAACCTAAAGTCCATAGCAAGGCCAGAGGAAAACTTAGGCCCTGAGCTAGAGGGAGTGGAGGGTGGGTGACTCGCGAAGCAGTGACGAAGAAAGAGGCCGAAGAGGGGGCCGGCGCCAGAATATAACACGGCCAGGCACGCCCCTTCTACGGGCGGCTCCAGGTGGGAGCCGCCTCCTGGGCGTGCAGCGCCGGCCAGGTGAGCCAGAAGGGGCAGGGGCTCCCGCCCCTGCCTGGGTGGGGTCGGAGCTCCCGACCACAACCCCTCCCCTCCCCTTGGGGAGGAGAGTCTTTGTGTTCATTTTTGTTCATTAAATTGATCATTCATCTATTAAAAACATAGCTTCTTAACTTCATGGGTTCAATCTATACTTATCCAGCAATTTCTAACAGAATGATTTTGTACAATATATTCTTCAACACATTTCCATTCCTTTCTTAATTTTTGTTTTGATTGCATTCTGATTGACGCTGTCATCTTAGCTAGTTCAATATATTCGCAAAGTTTAGTTTGCCACTCTAACGTTGAGGGAATCTCCTCACTCTTCCAATTTTTGGCCACCAGTATTCTGGTGGCCGCTGTAGCATACAAAAAACCCTCTAACCTTATCCTTAGGAATGTCACCCAATTCTATGTACAGAAATTTGACCAGACCAGAAGTTGACTCATTATTGTCAGCAAAACAGCATCCTCTGCAATTTCTGAGGAGGCAGGTTATATTAGGGGGATTGGTCCAGCAATAAAACTGCTGGCACCTTTGTAAAGCTAAGCAGGGAGCAGTATGGTTTCAAACTGGGTGGGGGACCACGTGCGAAGATTTCCGCATTGCAGGGGGTTGGACTACATGACCCTCGAGTTCTCTTCGACCTTCATGATTCTGTTTCTCTAATGCCACTTTCTTACCCCTCTGCCTGGCACTCGATTGTTGCCCATTCAATTTGCGCATGGGCAATGCCTGCCGAAGTTCATGACCTGGCCTGGCTGCTTTTTCTGCCTGCTCACTCAGTCAGGGGCCTTTCCAAAAAGTGCTGCCTTTGACACACAACCACCAAAACATTGTTGCTGTGTTTGTGTGTCTGCATGTTTTTCTGTGAGGAGGGAGACAAACAATGTTTGTGTCGTGGGGAGGAAGTGAACAATTACATACTGATAGAGCACTACCAAAGCATCTGTGTCGGATTTAAAGGTAAAGGTACCCCTGCCCGTACGGGCCAGTCTTGACAGACTCTAGGGTTGTGCGCCCATCTCACTCAAGAGGCCGAGGGCCAGCGCTGTCCGAAGACACTTCCGGGTCACGTGGCCAGCGTGACATCGCTGCTCTGGCGAGCCAGAGCCGCACACGGAAACGCCGTTTACCTTCCCGCTAGTAAGCGGTCCCTATTTATCTACTTGCACCCGAGAGTGCTTTCGAACTGCTAGGTTGGCAGGTGCTGGGACCGAGCAACGGGAGCGCACCCCGCCGCGGGGATTCGAACCGCCGACCTTTCGATCGGCAAGCCCTAGGCGCTGAGGCTTTAACCCACAGCGCCACCTGCGTCCCGTGTCGGATTTACGTATAAGCTAAACAAGCTATAGCTTAGGGCCCCACTCTCTTGGGGGCCCCAAAAAAATTTAAAGGAAAAAAACTGGATGTACATTTCCAAAATATAAGATAAAAAACAAATAAAATAAAACCTACATACAGCAAGTGTTTTGTGTTGTGTAGGCTCCTATGATGTAAGTAATGGGCCCCGCCTGCTAGCCTGCTCTCTAAAATATCACTGGTTTGATCATTTCTATATATAGGGTGCCTACATTCTGCATGTGCAAATGGCTTTAGATACCTATTAGGTCCATAAATTACCATATAGCATATATTCAACACAAAAAACAGCAGCAATTTGTTGTTGACAAAGGACAGCTGGACATATAAAGGGCCCCATTACCTTTAGTAGCTGAGGGCCTCATCAAACCTAAATCCAGCCCTGATCCAACCTATAGAGGGGTGAAAGGCCACGATGAAGTATGGACACTTTGAGGCATAGCCTCCACCTGCACTATACATTTAAAACAGCATCATAACACTTTTAAAAGTCCAAAGAATCTTGGGAAATGTAGTTTGTAAAGGGTGCTGAGAATTGTTACCCTCGCCGAGGTACAGTTTCCAGAGTGTTTTAACAACCATTCCATCTTCCCAGGGAACTCAGAATTGTAGCTCTTCTAAGGGAATTGCGGTCTCTTAGCAACCTTAACAAAATACACTTCTCATGATTTTTTGGGGGGGGGGCGGGGAATGATACTGTTTTAAATATATAGTGCAGATGGGACCTAAATTGCAAGCGAAAGCAGCAAGTGAGACTACATAGCATGTTTAATTTTTACATGGCACCGAAGTTAAGCCCAGGTGATTTCCATGTTTTATGGCATCAGTGAATTCGTAAGCAACTTAACTCTTTTCTCTAACACAAGGGTTTCTTTTGAAGCCTAGACAATAGAGAGAGAAAAACATAACTGAAATGTGCACAATATTGCAGGAAATATGTGGCCGCTCCATGACTGCTTTCTTGTGTCATTCGCCTGGACCATAAGACCTGGTTTGTTGGCCACCAGCTTGGCTTTAAAAGAGGAGTAGACAGATTCATGGAGGGAAAGGCTTCCAATGGCTGCTACATCTACCTGGAGAAGAGGAGGTTAAGGGGTGATATGATAGCCATGTTCAAATATATAAAAGGATGTCACATAGAGGAGGGAGAAAGGTTGTTTTCTGCTGCTCCAGAGAAGCGGACACGGAGCAATGGATCCAAACTACAAGAAAGAAGATTCCACCTAAACATTAGGAAGAACTTCCTGACAGTAAGAGCTGTTTGACAGTGGAATTTGCTGCCAAGGAGTGTGGTGGAGTCTCCTTCTTTGGAGGTCTTTAAGCAGAGGCTTGACAACCATATGTCAGGAGTGCTCTGATGGTGTTTCCTGCTTGGCAGGGGGTTGGACTCGATGACCCTTGTGGTCTCTTCCAACTCTATGATTCTATGATTCTATGAATTCGTAAGCACCTTAACTCTTTTCTCTAACACAAGGGTTTCTTTTGAAGCCTAGACAATAGAGAGAGATGAGAAAAACATAACTGAAATGTGCACAATATTGCAGGAAATATGTGGCCGCTCCATGACTGCTTTCTTGTGTCATTCGCCTGGACCATAGGACCTGGTTTGATGGCCACCAGCTTGGCTTTAAAAGAGGAGTAGACAGATTCATGGAGGGAAAGGCTTCCAATGGCTGCTACATCTACTGTCAAATGCAGCATTGCCTCTGAACACCAGAACTCTATTCACCGGCTTCTCATAGGCATCTAGTTGGCCACTTTGAGAACAGGATGCTGAGCTAGAGGAGTCACTGGCCTGATCCAGCAGGATCTTCTTATATTCTTATATTCTTAATGCTATTTAGAGAGCCAGTGTGGTGTAGTGGTTGAGAGCGGTAGTCTCGTAATCTGGTGAACCGGGTTCGCTTCCCCGCTCCTCCACATGCAGCTGCTGGGTGACCTTGGGCTAGTCACACTTCTCTGAAGTCTCTCAGCCTCACTCACCTCACAGAGTGTTTGTTGTGGGGGAGGAAGGGAAAGGAGGCTGTTAGCCGCTTTGAGACTCCTTAAAGGGAGTGAAAGGCGGGATATCAAATCCATAACTCTTCTTCTTCTTCTATTTCTTCCCAATAAGCAGGATAATACATGGCAGCATCCCAGCAGCTCTTGGTCAGTCAATCATACCATATGCTGGTTCTGCTGAGACGTTTGTGCAATCACAGCTTCCATCCTGCCTTAGCAGCCGTGGCTGTCTGGAAGGGAGAAATGAGAGAGATGTGCAGGAGTGTGAACTGATACAGTGGTACCTCGGGTTAAGTACTTAATTCGTCCCGGAGGTTCGTACTTAACCTGAAGCTGTTCTTAACCTGAAGCACCACTTTAGCTAATGGGGCCTCCTGCTGCCGCCGCGCCGCCAGAGCACGATTTTTGTTCTCATCCTGAAGCAAACTTCTTAACCCAAGGTACTATTCCTGGGTTAGCAGAGTCTGTAACCTGAAGTGTCTGTAACGTGAAGCGTATGTAACCCAAGGTACCACTGCATTTGCTTGCTTGCTTTGGTCCACATTGAGTTGGTCAGAGCCTTTTTCTGACTAGGTTTGAGAAAACACACACACACAGAGACAAAGATGAGGCACCAGCAAAATGTTGCTGCTCCCTGCACACCTTTAAGGGTTAATTAGTAGATTAACAATAGTAGATTAACAGTGTGCATTGTGACATGGGAAGGACTGTGTGCTTTTGAACCATTTGAACAGCCTACAGATTATGTTTGTATCTTTTCTATTGCACTTTTTCAGGCAAAAAAAAAAAGGCAGTTCACATTGAAAAAGGCATGCAAAGATCAAAATATGCAACTTTATCAATGGCAAAACCCACTTATCCTCATTTTACTGTTTTTATATAGTTTTGCTACTATTTCCTCTCTTCTGTGAAATTGATACTGTGTATCATAGGACTTTCTATTTGATTATCCAATCTCATTCAGAGAGAGTCAGATCACAAACATCCAAAGGGCAGATATGTGTGAGAGTTCCTCAATCAAATCTGACAAAAATTAATTTGAGGCTAACATCTTCCTCTGAGATGTTTTTCCTCGTCTGCTTGTGAACAAAACAGCAGCCGTTCTTGCTTGAATATAGTTTGGTATTTTAGGGAACAGAATTTTCCCTTGTGGAACAGTGAATAGGATCCATTCCGTTCCCATTCTCATCTTTTCTTATTCTGAATTTTTGTGTTTTCGTTAGATTTTAAGACAGCATGCAGGACCTTGTGCTGTTTTTCCTCCTTGTGCTGCACTTAGTTTTTAGGGACTGGATAAATACTAAAATTTCTTTTATAAATAATCATGTCTGCACAACACATTTTAAAAAGGCAGGGAGAGGTTGTTTGTCCACAACATGTGGCAATGCCTTGCTTATGAACTTCCCACAGCATCTGTCTAGCAAGTGAGGGAGACAGAATGCTGGACTCGATGGGCCCTTAGTCTGATCCATTCAGGCAGTCTGATGTTCTTAGGCAACATTTTTGCATCTGAGAATGCACATTTCATAGAGTTGGAAGGGATCCTGAGGGTCATCCACTCCAACCCCCTGCTATGCAGGAATCTCAACTAAAGCATCCATGACAAATGGCCATTCCAATTCTGCTTTAAAACCTCAAATGAAGGAGAGTCCACAACCTTCCCAAGGGAGTCCATTCCACGTCAAACAGCTCTTACTGTCAGAAAGTTTCCCCCAGTGTTTAGTTAGAATCTCCTTTCTTCTGATTTGGATCCATTTGTTTGAGTCCTGCCCTCAAGAGCAGGAGAAAACAAGCTTGCTCTATTTCCCATGTGACAACTCTTAAGATATCTGAAGTTGGCTATCATATCTCCTCTCAGCCTCCTCTTTTCCAGGCTAAGCCATCTCCTTCAACCATTTCTCATATATCTTGGTTTCCAGACCCTTGATCTTCTTGGCCTGCCCTCTGCCCATGTTCCAGCTTATCAATAACTTTATTAAATAATGGCACCCAAAACTAGATGCAGTATAAGGTAAAGGTACCCCTGCCCGTACGGGCCAGTCTTGCCAGACTCTAGGGTTGTGCGCCCATCTCACTCAAGAGGCCGGGGGCCAGCGCTGTCTGAAGACACTTCCGGGTCACGTGGCCAGCGTGACATCGCTGCTCTGGCGAGCCAGAGCCGCACACGGAAACGCCGTTTACCTTCCCGCTAGTAAGCGGTGCCTATTTATCTACTTGCACTTAGGGGTGCTTTCGAACTGCTAGGTTGGCAGGCGCTGGGACCGAATGACGGGAGCGCACCCCGCCACGGGGATTCGAACCGCCGACCTTACGATCGGCAAGCCCTAGGCGCTGAGGCTTTAACCCACAGCGCCACCCGCGTCCCTTAGATGCAGTATAGTGTGGTACTATTACTTCCCTTATAATTTACTCGCTAGAAAGTTCCATTCAACTCAGAGGAATTATTTCTGGGTTGACATGCATAGGGCTGATGTATTAAGGTTCCCCCACTACAGAATACTTGCAGTCCTATGGTTTTGGAATGGCTCTCCATGAAGCAAACTTGCCAAACTGTGCTCTGTTTAGCAGTTTTATTTAAACAGGTAGCATAGTTTATTGAATTTGTGAATCACTTCCCACAACGGTCGATTTGCAAGAATAAAATACAACGATATAGCAAACAAAACAAAGCACACAAACATATGAAAAACATACCCTGTGAAATCTTTGATCCATTTTTAAATTATTTCAGATGCATCCCATTTTTCCAGGTAGTGAGAAACAAATGAGCAGGCAGCTGAATTTAAAACTGACACATGAAACTTCATTCACAGATGCTAATGGTTGGATAACAAGGAAGGGAGAGAGATGGAGGAGAAAAACGCAGATGTTGTTCTAGAGCCAGTATACGTAATCAGTGTTGACATCACTGCTACTTCCAGTTACCTGACTGACAGGTTGTTAATGATTGGCTTTCCAGCATGACAGCCAGTAAACTCTGCTTTCTATGAAGTAAGGCCTGCTCTTCAGAAAAAAATTATCAATGAAAAGTGTCACTCAAGTATTCAGCTACTTTAAAAAGCAACCACGTATTTTTTTTAAGCAAGCAAGGCTGAAATGTACGGTATATTACAAGCTAGTTGTTGTCTTAGAAATATTGTTTATCATTTATGCTCATGGCACATCGGGATCTGAAATTTGTGAGTTTATCTTTTTAGGCTGAACAGGAGCAGTTCTTCCACAAACCCACATAAGGAAAGGGAAGTAAAAATACTGTGCGCACACGCATGCATCTTGTGCATGGTTCACATCCACCCACATCTGCATGCACAGATGTTTTGAATTTACACCTGGCCTGGTGTGCCTGTCAAGACAGCAAACAACCTATTCATTAAGCCACTTACAGGTGGCCCCCATAAGTTGCCTTTGAGCTCTATCCTGCTATTTGACCTGTAGTCATATCTGACTCTCTGTGAGATAGACATTAGTCACCCTTTGTATTTCTAGATTGCTCTCTGTCCTCTTGTTTGTGTCTCAGGGACTCCAAACCTTGTACTAGGACAGAGTTTTCCCATACTTTTCATGTTGGTGACACACTTTTTAGACGTGCATCATTTCGCGACACAGTGATTCAGTTTTACTAGCAAACCAGAGGTTAAACTAACCCCTTTCTAGCCCCAGGAGGAGCGCAACACACCTACACAGTGCCGTGCCGCTGAAACACTAATGTGTCACGACACACAGTTTGGAACACTTTGTACTAGGAGCCTTTTGATTTGAGGGTTTGGCTTGGTTTCACCTGGGTCTGTCTAAATGCAGGAATAGGGTGCACAACATTGATCTCTGCAATTGGCAGCCTATATGAAACTTCTAGATTGGTCACAACTGGGTCACAGACCTTGAATGCTGGCCTTCTGCCTTCCAGCAACTGAATTCAAGGATCCCAAGTTGGAGACAAATTCCTGCTCTGGATTCAGCTGCAGCCACCCACCGTCAAAGCTAGGGGTGCAAGGATCTCTCAGTTCTGGTTATCTCAGTTGGAACTTTCTCCGTTTTAAATTCAGTTCTCCACATTTTGCAATTTTGGTTTTGTTTTATTTTTAAATCCTCATGAAAATTAACCAGTATTTTTGTGTGAATTTTTCCTAACAAACACATTTTGGTCCACATCCTTGCAAACCATTTCTCCTAATACAGCACATCTGTGCATGTTATCTCTCACTGTGAGAAGTTACAGGGAACCAGGCAGAGGGCCTTTTTGGCAGTGGCACCCTCCTTGTGGAATGCCCCCCCCCATCAGATGTCAAGGGGATAAAGAATTACATAGCTTTTAGAAAACATCTGAAGGCAGCCCTTCAGGGAAGTTTTTAATGTCTGACGTTTTATTATTTTTTATATTTTTCTGGAAGCCACCCAGAGTAGCTGGGGAAACCCAACCAGATGGGCGGGGTATAAACAATAAAATTATTATTATTTATTTTCATGTTCATTTGTACGCATACTTCCCCCTAATATATGCATTTTTGTAAACATGGTTTGGTTGGAGGACTGCACTGAAAAATTTGGATGAGTGTAAGTTTCAAAGGATAGCTATGTTTCAGTTTGCATATCATTTAAGTGCAACAGTCCCCCAACGTGCTGTGCAAAGGGAACCACAGGCCATAAATCTGCACTGACAGAGGGAGGTTTTTTGGAGGGAGAGAAGAACCGTTAGCATAGTCAGCCTGCTTGTGAGGAGAGATCATTGGGTATATTTTTGTGATACCTATTTATTTACAAATACAGACCTTGTCTTTGAAGCAGAATCAGTTTCTTAACACATACACAGCCCAACAGGACAATGACAATAATCCACCAACAGCATACAAATCAATATGGCTAACCTGATGCAAAACACCCACCCACCTCACTCACACACGAAAACAAAGATCACCACAGCCAATCACAAGCAAACAATCACACCCTAGGCCAACCCCAACCTCTCTCACCACCAAAGGAACACAAGTGAACAACACAAGCAACACTGACACCAAACTCTACATACATTAAATAGAAACACCACCACCCGACCCCACCCCCTTCCATCTTCCCTCTCTCCACCCACCCCCCTTTCTTTTTTCTTTTTTCTTTTCTTCCCCCCCAATGCCTCAACAAATGAAATGGATTTGTAAAAATGTTACATGGAAAAACAACAACGAGGCATTACACTTACTTCTGTAAAACAAGAAAATCCTTAATAAAATATCAAGATAAAAAAAAAGCAGACAAAAGCTGCAAGACTCAAATTTGTGTCTCATTTGCTAACTCAGTTTGTCTTGTGCAAAGCGCTTAGGGTTTTTTATTCAATTAAGTGGTATATGAATCTCTTAAAATAACAAAGAAATAAACACATTCCAGACTGTTTCTCTCCTGCTACTTACATTTCACTGGCAGAAGAATGGTCTCATCCTCTATCCAGCCCATCTTTATGTAGCTATTAACTACCACTGAGCTCATTTAAGCTAATATCTTCTAAATATCAGTGCCTCCTAACACCTTAATGATCAGCTGAACCAAAGATTAGAGTGGTCATCTCTTCACTTGATGGCAGTAACGACACTTCATAATGAGTAAATTCTAGTTTGCATGTGCTCAAACATACCACTGTTCCAGGATTCAATAATGTAAAGGAAAGGAATATATGATTATATGGAAATATCTAAAGTCACAGACCAGCAACTGCATGAATTTCCTTGCACTATTGAATGGACACACAGCTGTCAGAGAAGTCAGTTCACATTTATTTAGCTTTTTAAAAAAATAAAAATAAAATACAGAACCCATACTGGCAATTCTACATCCTTCTGTAAACTAACCAAAATGGCATTTCTATAACACACACATGCACAACTGAAAACATCATGCAATATCATTATCTCTATATCAGCTGTTTGGTGAAAAGGAATATTTGTCTGGAGGGGGAGAAATATACAGAAGATGTCTAAAGCCAAGATGTAAATCTCTCCAAAATATTTGCTTAACTACTCCAAAAGAAGCATTGCTACTTTTTCACCTGATTGGACACTAGCACTTATTCAGAACTAAAAGCATCCTGGTTTTGAATGCTTTTTGTATTTTCTTACCTATTTTTGCAAAGCGCTTTGGCTTTGCCTAGTTTACAGGGATCCAGAATTCTGTGCCGTTTCAAGGCCTACTTTGCTACATTTCAAAACGGAATGCAGGTTCCATTTCCCGGCTGGGCTGAGGACTAAGAGTAGCATCACCTTCAGACTGTCAGTATTGTGTGGGAGGAATTAATTTACATGCTGAAAATGTAGGTTTGAACAATTAAAGCACCCTTGTTGCAAAAAAAAAAAAAAAAAAAAAAAATCCACTAAAAAAACCCAAACCAAACATTTTACAGTTAGGAAAGGGACAGAGAAAAACATTTAAAAAATGCAGGGAATAATGGGAAGATGAATAACCACCACGCAAGCAAATAAAGATGAATGACCATTGTCAAATAACCTCTCCATAAACAATTTAGTACAAATGCTCAATGAATATCAGACATCATCTAAAATCAGTGTAAGCTTTGTGCAAGCAGATCAGGGTGATGCTTAATAAACAGGTTTTCTGGAGGAGCTCAAGTGATCTGCTTAGAAAGTGTGCACCAGGAGGTGAGAAATGTGGGAACGTTCAGGGGTGCAGGAGAGGATATATTGACTAGTTATATCCTTATCCAACTTGTGCTAACAAGTTCCCAAAATATCAGCAGAGTTTATAGACATTCCCCTTTAAGTTCGCAATGGTAACGCTTGCACAGGTTCGCTAGAACCTCTATAATAATTACTCTGGTAATTTCCCCTTTTGTTCCCTCTTAAAATACAAGACACGACACAGTCTTTATAAAAGTATAAAAGAGTTTACTCACGTTCTGTTCACAATGTGATCCCAGAAGGCAGACAGACTTAAAAAGGTTACATACACTTAGAATCTATCTTGTAGCAAGATAGTCCTTATCTCCTCTCTTGGCTGAGCCAAGAGAGCATCCTTAGATGTTTCCTCATCGAAGGAAGATGGCAGAGAGAGAGAGATGGCTGCCTGCCCTGTGCTTTTATCATTTACCTGCACAGGTGAGGCCACACCCACCTCTGGTCACATGCAGAGGAAGTCCGTCCCCAGGAAGTTTGCCTGCTTGCTGGACAGACATCTCTCCCCATGTTCTAACATGTACACTCTAGGAATGTTGTCATTGACTGCTCCTGTGTTTTACATCCCACAAGAAATGGGGAGCTTTTATTTGAATGAAGCTGCTGAAAGAGGGGGAAATCAGAGTTTTTGGAGCATGCTACAAAGAAACAGCCTTGGGGCAGGGGGCTGATCCACCCTGTTGCTTCCAGGGAACTGATACTGCCTTGAGCTGCTAGCTAAGATGTCTGCCTAATCTCTGCATTAAGAATGGGAACCTGGTGGTCCCCCAGAAGCTGTGGGGCTCCGGCTTACATCAGCCTAGCCAGCTGACAGGAACAAGCCAGCAATAAATCACACAGTGCACATTGAAGTTAACTCTTTATTAGCAAGAACAGGATCTGCACAGACTTGGCGGAGGCCTAATGAGCAGAGGAACTCATAAGGGAGCTGGTCCCGGAGGAAGAACTGTGAGGTGAGAGACTCCGTCAGGCAAGGCCTCTTTCCACCTGCCTTGCTCTACCCTCTAGTCCAGGGGTCTGCAACCCGCGGCTCCGGAGCCGCATGTGGCTCTTTTACACCTTTGCCGCGGCTCCGGGGCGGATACTAGCGAGGGGAGGAGGCGCATTGTGCGCCCCGACACTCCCCACTGTGGCGGGCGCTGTACATCCCGCCTGCCCGCTACATTGTAAGGGGCATGTACGCTGGTCACTATTTTGAAGGGGAGTGAAGAACACACACACACACAAAAAGGTAACTTGTTAATTTAACGTTTATTTCTATGAGGAGGAGTAATTCTGAGGGGTCAAACAAAGAAATAATAAAAAAGTGACAAAAAAGTTATTTTTATAATGACGAGTTCTGCGGCTCCCAGGTTTTTTTTCTTCAGAAATGGGTCCAAGTGGCTCTTTTTGTCTTAAAGGTTGCAGACCCCTGCTCTAGTCTCTGCTTCTCAATGGGTATTGTATTGTTTTATGTACTGTGGCTTGCCGTTGTTTTACTGATTATATTTTAGATATTCTTTATTGTAACTGTTGAGTGGATTTCTGTTTAACTTTTATATGTTGGTATTATTATTTTATACTCTTCTAATGATTGTTGACTGTTACTTTTTTGAGGTAGGTTGCCGATTTTAAAGTTCTGTTTTATTATCACATTTTTGTATTGCATTAGATTGTTATAAGATGTACATTTTTTGTTTCTTCAGCTTGTAAACCGCCTTGAGTATTGTAAGATAGAAAGACGGTATACAAATTAAAAATGATGATGATCCCTGGTAGGATCTTGTCCCCATGGATCAGTTGCCGAGACTAAAGGTCCCCACCTTCCCACAGCCCTCTATGTCTCCTCCTCTTCAGGGTTCCACCCCCCCCAGACAATCAGAGACTATGCCTATGTGTCTGTCTTTGCTCCTCTTCATGCCTCTTCTGGTTCTGGCTTCCAACGCCTCCTCTTCCCAGTCTTCTCCCTCTGACCACTCATTGTCATCTGAAATATACTCGGAGTCGAGTGTGGATTTCATGCTCTTTATTCAGCTCATAGCGGTGAGGAGGAATGAAAGTTCCCCCAAAATATCTGCTTTATATACATTATTTACACAATGGGTCGCACGTGATTGGCTAATTCTGGGATTCTCCTGTAGGCCAATCAGGTTGCAGATTCACTTCCACCTGGAGCTGGATTGGGTGGCTCCTGCAGACCAGTCATACTGCTGCATTGTTCTAGGACCAGTCAGACTGCTTCATTCTGAATCCTATTGTTCTAGGACCAATCAGACTGCTGCTTTTTGGATCCCATTGTTCTAGGACCAATCAGACTGCTGCTTTTTGGATCCTATTGTTCTAGGACCAATCAGACTGCTGCTTTTTGGATCCTATTGTTCTAAGACCAATCAGACTGCTGCATTCTGAATCCTATTGTTCTAGGACCAATCAGACTGCTGCATTCTGAATCCTATTGTTCTAGGACCAATCAGACTGCTGCGTTTTGGATCCTATTCTAGTACCAATCAGACTGCTGCATTCTGAATCCTATTGTTCTAGGACCAATCAGACTGCTGCATTCTGAATCCTATTGTTCTAGGACCAATCAGACTGCTGCTTTCTGGATCCTATTCAACTCAGTACATAACATCATCCCACCACCAATCCCTGGGCAGTGAGTCTTCTTTCTTGGGGCGGGGGGGTCTCCCAGTTGGTGCCTCCCAACATTCCTCTGTGTCCAGCCAGTCCATGACACCAGCAGAGCCAACCATCAAGTATGACAGAGCAGCGTCTGGAGGGACACAGGCTCCTCCCCCCTGCTCTGCACCATCAGCTCCTGCATATTTGCAAGCAAGCAGATATTATAAAACACTGCAAGTTTCTATCTCAATTTCCCTGAAACATCCCACTGCAGGTGGGAATGGAGAGCATGAAAGATATTTTAAATGATTTAAAAGCAAGACTATGAATAAACCCTTGGTTGTCACCCTTCATTTGAATGTGATAACTTGATGAAATCTCCTTTGCTTTGAGATACCTAGAATTATGAAAGCAATTAACAGCAAGATCACTAATTGTTGGCAAAGACTGTTAATCTAGTTAAACGTAGTCAATACTTCACAGCTGAAAGACTGGCTTGTGAATATGGCGAAGAAAATATTTTTAGATGTACTGTAAGATATGAAAAGGTCGTTCAGTGGCTTTTCCACGTATATAAAAGAAATGATTGAATATGGCTATGATTTCAGTCAGCCTGGGCAATCATGTGGAATGTGATACTTCAGAAAAGTGGTTGCTTATTGTCCTTAACTGCTTAAATTTGGTTAAAAGCCAAGGAAACCATTTCTACTTGCAAAACACATGTGCTACCATGCCTTAAAAGCAAACAAACCGACGCAGTGCTCCGAATGCCTCATGCACACCAGAATCCCAAAGAAGTTCACTAGCTTCCTGCAGATCTATATTAATGCTTCAGGGAGAAAAGCCGCAGGTGAGTGATCCCTCATTGCTAGTTCTTATTCTCCTGCCTGTGCCGCTTTTGGTTTTCTTATATACTTCTATCAGCTGGAGACTTCCTGCACTTGACCTTGACCTTGGGACGTAGTTCACATGGTGCTTCGCTCAGAAGTAAGTTTCTAACAGAACATGTAGAGGGTTGTGCCAAAGCACATGTGGTCCCTAAAATGAGCCCAGGTCTGGCAGGCAAGGGGAACTGATGTCCTCCTTCATAATAAACCAAGGGTTAGATCCAAGAGGGAGTGGAAGGGCACCTTTGGACCCGGCTCCATATTCTAAGTCAAGCGCAAGTGCCGAACTATTTACAGGTGGGAAAAGCTTCCTTCGGTCACCCTCTGTTTGCCAGAATGCTCTCAAATTATAGAGGATATAAAATGCCGGAGCAGTATGAGCAGAAGGGGCTAAGAACAATTAAGGCACAAGTATAGGACAATTCAACAAAGAAAGCAAATACGAAATCTAAGTGGGACTTGAGAGGCATCGTCAGAAATGCTGTCTCTCCTCTCCAGTTCCATAATGAGTGAATAGAACAGAGAGCGGCACAGTTGCACAGGGAGATACTGTATTTTTCACCCCATAGGGTGCACCGGCCCATAGGGTGCACCTAGTTTTTTGGGGGGGAAATAAAGAGGGGAAAAAATTATTTCCCCTCCAGGAGCAGGGCTGGGGTGGGGGAAGCCCGAGTCAACCCCAGCCCCCAGAACAGGCTGCTATCCGCAAGCCTGGGGAGACTGGCGTGACTTCCCGCCGGTCTCCCCAGGCTTGCGGATATCTGCCCGAAGCCCGGGGGGCGCTCCTCAGCGCACCCCAGGCATCGGGATGCAGGCTGCTGTCCGCAAGCCTCGGGAGCCTGGCGGGAACTCCCACGGGCTCCCAAGGCTTGCGGATAGCTTTCTGAAGCCTGCATTCTCCCCATAGGACACACACACATTTACCCTTCATTTTTGGAGGGGGAAAAGTGCGTCCTATAGGGCGAAAAATACGGTAGTTATTCAAAAATGGGTCTCGGTTTAGCTGTTGCAAGGTTTTCAAATTACTGGAGCAATTCCATGAAAATAGTGATTATGCAAGAATTCCACACACATAGACCTTTCTTCTCTCTCTTATGAGCTTTTTGTGTTGCACTGTCCAGGCAAACATAATCATATTCGCAGTCCTAGAACTACCAAAAAGGGCACCTGAAAGATCTTCCTGAAATTAGTGCGTTCACATTCAGGGAGATACAGTGTTGTCATCTGTGCACAGGGAGCCTAGGAGGATGCCTTGTGCAGAGTCAGACCATTGACCTCAGTGTTGTCTACACTGTCTGGTAGCTTAATCAGTGATTGGTCTGTGCCTTTAAGTAAAAAAGGGGTCCCTGGGAGAGCATCCAAGGGGCAGCAGGATGGAGGGAGTAGACTTCTAGACTTCCTGCTTTGCCTGCAGAGATGGAAGTCTGCAGAGAGCATCCATCTTCACTAGCCTCCCCATTGTGGACATGGAACTTTCCACCTCCCTTGCTTCTCCAGAGGAGATAATGCCAAAAAGCGGGGGGCGGGGGGGGAAGGCGAGTTTGGATCTGCTGGATCCCAAGTCCTCCCATTTCCTCAACACATTCCTAGAATGGTGACGAAGTTTATTTTTTTTATTCTGAAAAAATAAACTGCCTGGGGGAAAGGAGACACACATACACATTTGAGCTTTTGCCCTGCTGGCATGAGTCTGGCAGGGCTTAGGATGTGGTGGCTCCACAACCTTGGATCTCTCTCTCGTGTGCTTGTAAGACTGACCTGTTTACTGACTCTCAGTAAACTGAATTATCCTGTTATCAATTTCTGTGGTTGCACTGTGCAGTCAAAGAGCCGGGGCGGGGGGGATGCCAGCCGACAATATGAATATTATTAGATATTATAAATATATTTATTTGGGAATTTCATGACTAAAATAATTGTGAGGGGGGCTGAAATGTCACCTTTCTAAACGAGCTGGACAGAAACCCCACTTTTCTGGTCAGTACCTAAGTTTCCTACATGCTTCCTCTTTCTCTCCTCTCAAGATCGGTGACAGACAATCCAAAGGAAGTGATCACGATTTGCCATTTATTAGGAAGGCTTGCTTTTAGCTTGGTAATCAAGTACAAGAGATATTTTGTGGGGTGAGGTTGTTTTTTCTCACAGCATCAGCGATTTCAAATCGTGTTCATCATTTCGTATTGGCCAGAGCGCAAGAAATAATAAAACATCAAAGGCTCTGTTTTGATGAACAGTTTCCAGCTGGTTGGAGGAGAGGCTGGCGGGACAGAATGACCAACAGGGGAGCGGAGATGGACTGCTCAGGAAGAGCCCTGAGGGGGCCGAGTTGTGACATGTTATAGCAGGCAAAGGCCATTGCTGAAGCCAATGGAAGTTTTGCCTCCCTGTGGCTGAAATCTTCTGCGTACGAGCCACTTCAGATGTTGCTTTTCCAGGTAGGCCACAGGAGGGGAGTCACTCACATCCAGTGGTGTAGCGTGGGTTGTCAGCACCCGGGGCAAGGCAAGTAATTTGCGCCCCCTAACCTGGGGCAACGCGCCCCCCCCCGCTGCACTGTCCCTCCCCCAGATAGTCCCTCGCTCTCTCTCCACACCGCACCGCACGCCTGGCACCCCCCCCCACAGTGGGTGGCGACCCGGCGACTCTGCTCGGATTCGCACAGCCAGCACTGCAGTGAGAGAGAGTGAGTGAGCCAGGTAGGGGCAGAGAGCTGCGAGTGCGAGCACGCCCCCCCCCCATATGTTGCGCCCGGTGCGGCCGCCCCCCCCTGCACCCCCCACGCTACGCCACTGCTCACATCTCTTAATACTGGGACTGGCAGGGGGTGGGGGCAGCAGGCAGAAATGCCATCTTAAAAGTACAAATTTCTCACACGGTAGATAAATCTAGCTTTTCCGTATGATAAATTCCGTGTGAAACTTTTCAGTTCCGTTTGCACATTTCCAAAACTAGATAAACCCAGCCCATAATACAGCAGCAGCATCTTGTGTGCCCCCCTGTCCCATTCCCATGGACGAGATGTAAGGTCTAAGTGCATTCCTAGAGTCCTCTGGGCATACACCTAATACAGTGGTACCTTGGGTTAAGAACTTAATTCGTTCTGGAGGTCTGTTCTTAACCTGAAACTGTTCTTAACCTGAAGCACCACTTTAGCTAATGGGGCCTCCTGCTGCGTGATTTCTGTTCCCATCCTGAAGCAAAGTTCTTAACCCAAGGTACTATTTCTGGGTTAGCGGAGTCTGTAACCTGAAGCGTCTGTAACCTGAAGCGTCTGTAACCCGAGGTACCACTGTATAAGGCATACCCTTCCATCCCTGCCCCCAAAAGACTGCATCGTTGGCTACATGCCCTGGGAATCTATGCTCACAGGCACAATGCAAACTTCTCATTCCACCCACAAAGGGGGTGGAACAGGAAGTCCATGGTTTCCACAGTCCCAATGCATGTTGAAGAGAGGCCTGCCACATTTGTAGCAGGCTGGATTTATACGCCCATTTCGGTTTTGATCTCGAGTTGGTGTCCTCAACTTGATTGCTCGATTCCTTGGAACCGCCAGTGTGTGCCAGAGGTGATTTCTATATGCCCCCAATTTGGATTCTCTCTTCCTTCACCTATAGGTAAACACCTATCTATTCTGGGAGCGCAATGTGTATCTCTGTAAAGTGAGCCACAGACGATTGTTGCTCCTACTACAGTAAACATGTGAAAGATTTAATGTAAGATTTGGCATACTCTGGCTTCTTCATAAAACTACAAAGGGCAATTTAACAGCAGGTGAAAAGGAGTATTGGGAGGGTAGAGAGGGAACATGGGAGCCCTTGAGGAAGTAATAACCCAGAGGTTTAAAAAATATTGATCAGGGGGAAAACATCTTAATCAAAAAGTATGTCTTTTAGCAAAGGAACAAAAGGGGTGGGTAGAGGAAAAGAAAATGAAGTGTGTTATGAAGACGCACGTTTAATTTGTTGTGATGTTCCCTGAATATTGAGTTGAACTTTCTTCAGTCCCGTTGCAATCTCCAGTCAATCATATGGAAAGGCTTAGGAAGAAGGCAGAATTGTTCCATTTATTATAGAAGAAAAATATATTAATCAGTGTAATTTTAACGCTATTTAATCAACAGAACTATGTTTTTCTACACCATGTACAATACATTGTATTTGTGTGTGTAGCATTTTCTTAGGAGGCACAACCTGCTGTATTTGCTATGACTTCCTTCTGACTGAATTTACTTCTAATGAGACATGATTCCCACCTGATCTTTTTCATCTATCTTCAGAGACAAAAAGATAAAACAAGTAGCCTGTTTCTGTCAGAAACTGCGCTTTGGTGTTAAGAAAACATGCTATAGTTTTAGTTCTCCCTCTTCTAAGTTTTTTGCCTTGATCTTTTAAAACATTACAAATAATCAGACAAAGCAGGCCTGCATATAATTTATTACAGTTTCATACATTCAGATGCATTTTGTGCTTTATAAGGTTTCAAATATCATTCTAATGCTAGCAGCAAATTCTGAACAGATTTTAGTACAGCTTGCTGTAGTAAGTGAGCTGTTACTTTCTGATGTAGCTTCTTTTTTCATTACCAACCATGTTCATGGATGGATTGGTCCAACTAAAGGTAACAAAATCCTCATAATAGTCCATTGGTAATAGACCTTGCCAACAAAGATCCGTATAGTTAAAGCTATGGTTTTCCCAGTAGTGATGTATGGAAGTGAGAGCTGGACCATAAAGAAGGCTGATCGCCGAAGAATTGATGCTTTTGAATTATGGTGCTGGAGGAGACTCTTGAGAGTCCCATGGACTGCAAGAAAATCAAACCTAGCTATTATTAAGGAAATCAGCCCTGAGTGCTCACTGGAAGGACAGATCCTGAAGCTGAGGCTCCAAGACTTTGGCCACCTCATGAGAAGAGAAGACTCCCGGGAAAAGACCCTGATGTTGGGAAAGATGGAGGGCACAAGGAGAAGGGGACGACAGAGGACGAGATGGTTGGACAGTGTTCTCGAGGCTACCAGCATGAGTTTAACCAAACTGCGGGAGGCAGTGGAAGACAGGAGTGCCTGGCGTGCTCTGGTCCATGGGGTCACGAAGAGTCGTACACAACTAAACGACTAAACAACAACAACAAAAGACAAAACTGCTAATTGGACTGCTTTGCTCATTGATTTCTCTCTCCCGGACAAGCCACAATATGTAAACCATAAGACAAATATTGGCTACATCTCATGGGTAGATAGAATGAAAACAGAAGTCCACGTTCAGACAACAAAGTATGGTCCCACCTGCACTATACATTTAAACAGTGATGGCTTCCCTCAAAGAATCCTGGGGATTGTCGTTTGTTAAGGGTGCTGGGGACTGTTAGGAGACCCCTGTTTCTTTCACAGAGCTACAATTCCCAGAGTTCCCGTGGAGGAGGGTTGGTTGTTTAACCACTCTGGCACCAAACTTTATTTTCTAGGAATGAGGCAAACTTTATTTACCCATGCCTTTTGATCTTAAGTGTCATAATTCTTCTCTCTTAAGATGGAATCTAAAGCTCAATTCCAACCCACGCTGGTATGTAACATGACAATATCGTGGCTATGGCCCAGGACTGATCATTCCAGAGTCCAATATTTTGATAGCTTCTAATCCACCCAACAAAATGTGGAGGACGATTTAATTGGAGGAGACCCTAAGTTTGCTAAGAGGAGGAAGCTGTGATCAAACTTCCAGAGTGCCTACATTTCTGGCCCTACCTACTAAAATGCACCAAGTAGCTAAATGCCTCCATCTCTGGACATCTGCAGATGGACCCCTGGACATCTGGACCCCTGAGAATGGTGGTAAAATGAAGAACAATAACAGTACAGTACCTAAAATTCCCGAGTCACAATCTTCATCCTTGTGAAGGGTAGTATATTTTAAAAGAGGCAGGATGTCTGCTTGCTGTTTAAATATTTAAAAGTGAGGGGTACTCTTTTGTCACAGAAGGAGAGTTGCAAGCAACTGTTATTTAAAATACGGGTATAAAAAACGGTATGTGTGTGTGTGTGCTTGTGTGTGTCCCATTGGATGAGCAAAGAACAGTTAACTAATAAATGTTATTCCCAGATGGTCTACAAACAATGAAGTAACCAAAAAGAACCATATTAATTTCTATTCCATTTTCAAGCAAGGGAAGGAAATCAATATTTGCTTAATGGAAAAAAGGCAAGACCGGAGGCAGGGCAACAGGGAAGGAAGAAAAGAAAGAAAAATTGTGGTTGAAACCCTGACCCTTCGAAATCTGTAGTGTTAGGTTTTGCTCTTGCAGCCTTGCACAACTCAGGTGATAGTGCCCCAGTGTCTCCACACCCTTAAATGGAAATAAAACTGAACAAAATTGTGTTCCGAAGTCATAAGGCTGTAATTTATGTCAAATGTTTCTTGGCCTTAATTCTGTAAGAAGTGAAGTAAAAAATCAAGTTTTTCAGAAGCAGCAAATAAGAAGATAGCGCTGTTTCAGAATCGTATCACTTTGGAGAACGAGAGGTGGATAGCATAACTGCATGACCTTCCATATAAAATAATTCCCAAAAGACAGAGAAAACTAGGGAGAAGTGTTCTAGCTAGTATTGATTGTGCAAGGGGATTTATTTTGGGGGATACATTTAACCAAGTGCCTAGGTGGCATTGACTAAGTTAAATACTACTTTTTGTCTATTTCTTCTTGTTTCTACTTTGTCCTAACACCTCAACAACACACAATCTAAATAGTGTAGAGGGTAACTGATAAAGCAGGGAAATATAAGCATTTTCAGAAAGACACAGAGTTCCTTCAGAAGAAAGAAACACCAAAATGCTTGATCTTTTCGCTGAGTTTCCAGCTGAAACCGTTTTGCATCCCACAAACAGGACTAGAAACTTAAAGCTGCAAATTTGTTTGTTTGCCTACTTCGTTACAAACTAGCAGTCAAATAGTTACTCTAGCCTTAGATATTTAGGCCATGTACACATAAAACTTTTATTACACACAAAATACCTTCTTGGTCTAAAGAATGAGAAGAATGGAAACAAAATTGCTTTTACAGCTGCAGCTTCCTTTTATTTCAAAGACCCAACTATAGTCACATACCTCTCCTATATGAAGACTGCGGCCACCTCATTAACATTTTCATGTCCAGACCATATGCGTCTGGAATTAGGCATAATCTTTTTTAAACAAAACAAAAAACCCACATCAACGCACAACTATCCAGACTTCTGTCTTTGAACTGCTTCTGTCTCTTCAAATTCTTGGAGGTGAATATTTGACTCGGCAATCTCTGTTTACCTTTCATTAGTTTTGCTTCCAAGGGAGAAGACAGAAAAGCTGAACCTCATTCCTCAAAATCAGAAGATTTGGGGTCTTTATAACTCACAAAGTTATATATTTGCTTATTTACATGCAGACATTTTATGCTTACTTTCTGACCTCTAAAACCTTAACTTAATCATACCCCAAGATCAAAGAGAAAATTCATTAGAAATCCCTCCAGTTATTCTACTGGTGGACCGCAAATGCTTAAACTGCCTGTATATCACCTCAGGCATCACTGAAAGGCACCAACCTGCACACAAGGGATTTGGATGGGACTCTGACGTAGATTCATAATCAAGGATTGTCCTGGGGTGACCTGTCAGGCTTCAGCGATGTGGTTCAGGGTCAATTCCTGAGGGGGAGCAGGCATTGGGAAGAGGAGGGGGCAAGATGGAGAGAAAGCCATTTGCACAAGGAGAAAAGCAGTTGAAGATGTAGCGAGTATTTTCTTTTTCTTTGGCTAAGCCAGCTGCACTGGCTCGTGGAGTACAGGATCAGGTTTAAGCTGCTGGTTTTAACCTTTAAAGCCCTATACAGCCTAGGACCCTCGTACCTATGGGACCGCCTCTCCTGGTATGTCCCAAGGAGGACCTTACGGTCTTCAAACAAAAACATCTTGGAGGTCCCGGGCCAGAGAGGTTAGGCTGGCCTCAACCAGAGCCAGGGCTTTTTCGGCTTTGGCCCAGATCTAGTGGAACACTCTTGTCACAAGAGACTAGGACCCTGCAGGACTTGACATCTTTCCGCAGGGCCTGCAAGACGCAGCTGTTCCACCAGGTCTTTGGCCAAGGCGCAGTCTGACCCCCTCCTTTGGTAATCCTCACAGAACACCATCCCAATGGTTGCCATTAATTTGATTTTGAATTGATTTTTATGGGGCTATCTGTTTAACCCATTTTAGTGTTGGTTAAGTTTTAAAAATCCTTCTCGATGTTTTAACTGTGTACTGACAAATGTTCCTTTTTCTGACTGACGGTCGAATAAAAGGTTGATGATGATGATGAATTGATTTTAGAATGCTGTGTTACTTTTATTGTTGTTAGCCGCTCTGAGCCCGGCTTCGACTGGGGAGGGCAGGATATAAATAAAATTATTATTATTATTATTATTATTATTATTATTATTATTATTATTACCACACAGAGCTTGGAAAATGCAGTGCTCAGGGTTCTGCATTTAAAAAATGAAGGAGAATAAAGGCCTCTCCTACCTATTGGAACTGAGACTCAGGGTGAAACACCTGAAGTTCTGGGCTTTGTTCCAAGGTGGGCATGTGTCTTACTTCCCCAAGTACAGTTAGCTGAAGGTGCCTTCTGCTTGAAGTGCCATCTGGTCCAAGTTTGGTTTCAAGGTAAATAACCACAAGACGCAAGAACAGGGACCGTGTGCTTTCCATTCATACTTCGTTCCTGGACAGCAGACTGAGCAGACACACTAGGCCAGTCTTCCATTTGACCTGTATATGTATTTTTGTTAGGGGAGGGGTAGTACCTCTGGTGTGATCCTTTTGGGGTAGTTTGTCTCCACCCTGCCCTCAACTCCCACCTGTGGCTCCTAGAAGCTGTCAACATGTGTCAGCGGCCACCCCCACCCCGGGTAGTGGTTTGATTGTCCGACAAAACCAGGTGAGGGTTTCTGATAGGTCTCAAACCCTCGGTGAGTTAGGGACTTCTCCTGCATATGAAAACAGGTTCTGGTGGATTGAGCAGATGAGATGAATAGTGGGCCCAGTGGCCAAGAAGACAGTTTCTGCACATACTGTAGAGGGATCTGAGGGGCAGATGGGGCTTGTCAACCTGGGAAGGGAGCCCATCTAGAAGAAAACTCTGGTGCTAAACCTCTGCTGTCTTGTGAGACATATTTGGGAGAAGAAAAGGCTAAGGACTAAACCCTACACAAATCCAGAGTAGAGTCCCTAAGATGGTTGAATGGTGCCTTGTACGCCTCCTTTTGGCAACTCTTGCAGCCAAACTGGTGCCAAACCATTGCTGAGATCGAGAGATGGGTCTTGTTGCCTGAGCAGCCCAGGACCTCCATACACTCTACCTAGGCTTTCACCCCAAGGAGGTCACTTGAGTCAGATGGACGCCAGCAGCAACAACAACAAAGTAATTATTTTGGAATTTGCATCTATAGATATAAATTAACATTTGTAAATGTTATGCATCTTTCATTCTCTTTTTGGATGATGCCTATTGGCTGCTGAACTTTAGTGGTCCAACACCTAAATGGGCCACAAACTGGGCATTTATGTAGTTTACTCCCATCCTAAGTGCTGAACTGGGATTTTGGGGTGTGCCCTAAGTAATTCATGTTGAAATCAGTGTTGCTACTTACAGAAAAAGGTGCCAATAAACAGGTTGGGTGTATTAGAAGCCGGCCACGGGAATCCACTATCAAAATTAATGAACATTTTATAGGGAAACTTTGTTGTTCTTTTTAAAGAACCAAACTTTTCAATAACAACAAACAGGACCAATAATTTTTTTTTTTTTAAATTATAAACACTGCCATCGCAGAATTACATGGACCCAATTCACCCAGGAGCATTTTATGAAACTTAATGAATGTTTTGACATGAGCAAACTTCCCCTTTATTCATCAAGGGATAAATCTGATGGTCTATCTATAGCTGAATAAGTATACGGCTGGGGGTGCAACTGAAAGCAAAGCAGCAGCATGCAAGAATAGGATTCGGAATGCCCCACCACTACTCATACGTCACCCCCCCCAAAAGAAAGCAATTTCCCGCAGGCATTTAATTCCCAATGGGGATTGCTTCTGGTTTTGGAGTCCAGCTGTCACAAAAGCAGCTTGAGAGAGGAGGGTTCTGGAGGAAAAGCGTGGATGGAGAACCTGTTTAGCATCCCTTCCCTTTTATAAGAAGAATCAGGATGTGCTCAGGAGTGCCAGGCCTAATGAGCTCAGCAAGTCTTCTTTGGTAGGTCTTGCCCCTATGGGGCAGTTGCAGATCCCTACATTTCCATAGCTCCCCAAGTCTCTTTCTCTCCAGGATTTTCCCGAAGCAATCTGAGACTAAGCTGGCATGCCTGCATTTGCTCCTCCCACTTCATGCCTCTCCTGGTCCTTGGAGATGGGGATGGGGGTAGCTTGTCATAGCAGCAGGAGGAGACCTCCATGCTTTTCCACCTGCCTGACCTATCTCTGTCTCTTGGCCTCCCTCCTCTCCTTTTCAGCTTCTGATTCTGGTTCTGAACATCTCTCTGCCACAGATTCTCCCTGCTCACTAAACCCTGTTGCCTCCTCCTCCCAGTCATCTTCCTTTTCTTCCTCTGACCACTCACTGTTATCCCACCAGCAATCCCTGGGCTCTGAGCCTTCTCCCCTGGGGGGCTTCTCCAGCTGGTGCCTCTCCCCCCCCCCCCAATTCCTCTGCATCCAGCCAGTCCATGACATTTATCAAAGTAATATGTTAAAGGGCATATTCTATATAAAGTTTTAGTGCATATTCCCATTATGCCCTTCCAGAGTGTAGATTAATTTGCTGTGTTAGAGGTGTGAATATGTCTGTGCTGCATAGCTAAGCATATATATGCAAGGCCTATAAAATATGAGAAGGACTTGGATCTGCAAATATTTTAAAATGCTAAGAACAACTCTAGGTTTTCATTTATATGTATCTCCCTAAACATGGCCCTTGCTTCTATTTACAGAAATCTAAACAGAAACAAGAGTTTTCATCTGGAAGTAGACTTTGACAACCTCCATCAATCATTTCTCTATGCCAAAACACAAATTCTTTAGTAGGTGGAAGGCTAAGTATATATGTCAGAAGGAAAAATCAAACGTTTCTCAGAGTAAAATACAAATGAGTTTTGACTGTGATCTATTTAACATGAATAGCAACATCATCAAAGCTTGATGTAGTGGGATAAGACAGGAAAAAGTGAGAACGAAATACATGTTAATATACAGGTGACATATGAGCAGAGAAAAACACCAGATTCGGAATCCTTAAACATGGAAACAGGTGGCAGTAAGCTAAATTAATATTTCTTTCGATGATGTTTACTTACACCTAAATCACTATAGTACCTACGAAAGTTTGCACCTTTTTCAATCTAGCATGAAAGCTCCTGTGTCTTTAGCATCTGCCTGCCTGGTAGAAATCAAGCAGGTAAATTTTTACCCACCGTTGCAATGCCATTGCAATCAACACCTTTTGATTTTTTTCCTGTTTCTTATGTACTTATTAAAAGCACAGAAACCCAGGCAGGAAAAAAGGACACATTTAGTGTGGCAGCACCTGCCCTTTGGAACTCCTTGCCTCTTGAGATGAAGCAAGAGTCTTCACTGCACTCTTCTTGGTGCCCACTAAAAACATCCTTGTTTTTAGTGGGCACCGACCCAGATGCTTAGAAAGTTGAGGCAATGTTAATCTGTTTCAGTATTTTTATGTTTGCGTGTTTTAAAGCAGGGCTGTTAATTTTTCTTGGTTTTCTTGTTTTATCTTTTTGTAAACCACTTTGAGGGTTTTTTAAACTCAAGCAGTGCATAAATGCTATGAAATGAATAAATGAACGCCCTCCCATCAGATGCCAAGGAAATAAAAAACTATCTGACTTTTAGAAGACATCTGAAGGCAAACTTGTACTGGGAATTTTTAAATGTCTAATGTTTTACAAATTTTTATATGCTGTAAGCTTCCCAGAGTGGCTGGGAAAACCCAGCCAGTTGGGTGGAGTATAAATAATAATAATAATAATAATAATAATAATAATAATAATAATATTGCATGTGCTACTCATGCACAGAACATTCCTGTTTGCATGAAAAGATGAAGCTGGTAGGGCTATGTCCTCCTTGAATACAGGAGGTGTCCCACTTTAAAAAAAGGTATTCAGAGGCTGCACTGTTTTTCCAGGGCTGACGAGTATATTTTGCAGAAAAAACTAAAACACACAACTGCAAAGAGGTGACATGCTGCCTCTCTAATTAAGCTATATTCTGTGCACCAAAGCTACTGTTAACACCTTCTGTCACGTGGGGAAGGAGTGCAGGTGAACCAGTGTGAAATATCACTTTTTATTTCCTTTTTCCGGTTATTTATTTGCTTGTTTTAGCCCCATGGAACACCAGTATTACTGGGTCCTGTCCCCAGATAGCAGAAGGGACCAGCAGATCTCAAAGTAATAATTTTTCAACAAACCTTTTTGATTTAATTGCTGCTGCAGCTTGAGGTGTGGAAGAGACTCTACCACAAGATGGGCATATAATTTCCTGAAAGCAAGACCACCAGTTTGAAAAAGGCCATAATGAAGGGAAGTTCTGCTTCAATAGAAGGCATTAATCCATATTCTGCAGGGGTTAGTTCCAAAGGGCTTAATAACACAAAAGTAAAAGCAATACCTACCCAATAATTCAAATACATATTTTTTCCGTTCTTTATTTATTAACTGGCTGAATAAGGCTGTGGTTCTAGGAACTCAACAAGCAAGGCCAATGTCTGAGTAAACATACATTATTCTTGCTCTTACGGCTGTTTTTATTATTAATAATATTACCTTGATGTTTTGTTTTTGTTTACTGTAATTTAAAATTTTAGAACAAGAGAGAGAGAGAGAACTGAGCCGCACAGGCAGTCCCTCTTTTATCAGGGTTTTTATTAGAAACTTTACCTGCAAATCCTACATACAGTGAGATTAAGATCTAATCAGGCACTTATTAACGACAGCAAGACTATCACTAAACACTAGAGGAACACAAGTGGAACTGCTCTTTTATACAAGTACCGCAAAGTGTGGTATATCACATTCATAGAGAAGCTAACCCCCAAATTAAGAGTTATGGTACTTTTACAGACAACTTTGCTTCAACGTGGAGCTCTTTTAGGAGTTAAATAATAATAAGAATCCTCATACGATGTGAGCATTTGGAATACTAATTTATCTTGTTTGTCCCCCACTTGTGTTTTTTTGTGTATGTGTGAAATATTTTTTATTGGTTTTACAAACACAAACCGTAAAGAAACAAAGTGATACTTACATAACTAAATAGATTCTTCAAAACTTGGGACTTCCTCCCGCCCCCCCCCCCCATGGAATCTCAATTTAAACATCTACAACTGCATATTCATCTGTACTCCAGATTTTATATCAAACCATATTGCCCATTATAAATTTTACACTACAAATGAATCAAAATCCTTGTTTCCATCTGCTTACAGTGGTCACTTTGTTGTTGTTTAATTGTTTAGTCATGTCCAACTCTTTGTGATCCCATGGACCAGAGCATGCCAGGCACTCCTGTCTTCCACTGCCTCCTGCACTTTGGTCAAATTCATGCTGGTAGCCTCGAGAACACTGTCCAGCCATCTTGTCCTCTGTCGTCCCCTTCTCCTTGTGCCCTCCATCTTTCCCAACATCAGGGTCTTTTCCAGGGAGTCTAGCCAGTGTGGTGTAGTGGTTAAGAGCGGTAGTCTCGTAATCTGGGGAACCGGGTTCGCGTCTCCGCTCCTCCACCTGCAGCTGCTGGGTGACCTTGGGCCAGTCACACTTCTCTGAAGTCTCTCAGCCCTCACAGAGTGTTTGTTGTGGGGGAGGAAGGGAAAGGAGAATGTTAGCCGCTTTGAGACTCCTTAAAGGGAGTGAAAGGCGGGATATCAAATCCAAATCCAAACTCCTGAGGTGGCCAAAGTATTGGAGCCTCAGCTTCAGGATCTGTCCTTCCAGTGAGCACTCAGGGCTGATTTCCTTCAGAATGGATAGGTTTGATCTTCTTGCAGTCCATGGGACTCTCAAGAGTCTCCTCCAGCACCAGAATTCAAAAGCATCAATTCTTCGGCGATCAGCCTTCTTTATGGTCCAGCTCTCAGTTCCATACATCACTACTGGGAAAACCATAGCTTTAACTATACGGACCTTTGTTGGCAAGGTGATGTCTCTGCTTTTTAAGATGCTGTCTAGGTTTGTCATTGCCTTTCTCCCAAGGAGCAGGCGTCTTTTAATTTCGTGACTGCTGTCACCATCTGCAGTGATCATGGAGCCCAAGAAAGTAAAATCTCCCACTGCCTCCATTTCTTCCCCTTCTATTTGCCAGGAGGCGATAGGGCCAGTGGCTAGGATCTTAGTTTTTTTGATGTTGAGCTTCAGACCATATTTTGTGCTCCCCTCTTTCACCCTCATTAAAAGGTTCTTTAATTTCTCCTCACTTTCTGCCATCAATGTTGTGTCATCTGCATTTCTGAGGTTGTTGATATTTCTTCCGGGGATCTTAATTCCAGCTAGGGATTCATCCAGCCCAGCCTTTCACATGATGAATTCTGCATATAAGTTAAATAAGCAGGGAGACAAAATACAGCCTTGTCGTACTCCTTTCCCAATTTTGAAGCAATCAGTTGTTCCATATCCAGTTCTAACTGTAGCTTCTTGTCCCACATAAAGATTTCTCAGGAGACAGATGAGGTGATCAGCCACTCCCATTTCTTTAAGAACTTGCCATAGTTTGCTGTGGTCGACACAGTCAAAGGCTTTTGCATTTAAGTGGTCACTTAAATAACTTCTAAAGGATGTTTTTCTCCCACTTGAAACAGGGTTTGGCTGAAGGGCTATAAGGGAGGATGCACTTTTGTGTGGATTGCTAACCATAGGATAATTTTATTTGGAGGGGGTGGGGTCGTGCGTGCGTGATCCCAAATAGTTTATTTGTTCTATTGTTCGTATTGTTGCACTCAACCCACATTTGCAGTTAACTGCTGCTGACTCAAAAATGACAAATACCTGTACTGCTGGAGACCTTTTTATTTCTGCCCCTAGAGATCATCCTTGAAAATAAATCAAAATATATCCATAAAGTGCAGCCTTAAAGCCTATTGAATCCAGCAGCGACGCCTCTTGGGCAGCCTGGGATAGCTCAGCGCGCAGAGCACGGGACTTAAAACTCAGGGCCGTGGGTTCAAGTCCCGGTTGGGCAAAAAAGGAGTGTTTCGTTATGCGACAACAGCAGCCAGAATGTTAATAGCAAAATAATGGGAAAATGAGTTAACACCAACGAAAGATGAATGGCAAGTGAAGCTCTGCAAGTACCTTGAACTTGCTAAAATGACGGAATTAATATGAATTAATAAATAATAAGATAATTAATTAATAATAATAAATAATAATAAATAAGATAATAAATAAGACTTAATTATCACTCAGGTGATAAGATTCAAAAAGAATGGGATTGCTTTAATAATTATCTAAGAAAATATGGTCCCAACAACAACACTTGGCTGTGCCTAGACTAACTTCCAGATAGAAGGGAATTTAGTTTTTCAACCATGGTATACAGATAAGTTGAATGTCAAAGAAATATGGAAACCGCAAAGATACAGGGGGAAGTCAAAAAACACAGAAGGGACTTAAACCAGTTTAGAAGAATAGTAAGAATGTGACGGTAAAGAAGAGGGAAAGATAGAATATGAAGGTAACGTCACTCTAGGAATTTCGGTATAGAGTATTTAAATTATGGTTTGTAATCCTTAAATAATTTTGTATATTTCATTAATATTTTTTGTGCTCCCCCCCTTTCAAATCTTTTTTATTTTTGTTCTTTTTAATTTCATATTTTGTTTATGTATTGCTTTCTTTTCTGTTAATGTGAGTGATTTTCTCGTTATGTAAATTTTAAAGCGCAAGGTGAGCGGCCGGTGAAGATGCTCTTCCGCCCGGCGGCCGGCGGAGGCGGCAGAGACTACATTTCCCAGCGTGCCTTTCGCTCCCGGGCGCTCTCACGTGACCGTCGCCGGCGCCATGGCGGAAGCGGAGCCTCAGGTAGAGAGCTTTGCCCTGCGGGGGCCGAGAGGAGGGAAGCTGAGGGCCTCGGGGACCGAGAGGGGATCGGGGGCTGGCCGTGAGGGGCTTGGGGGGGCTCCCCCTCCGCTTCCCCCAGCTGGGGGCCTGGAGGGATGGAGCCCCTTTCCACGCAGCTCTTCATTTTAAAGGAAGCCCCGAAACAACAAATAACTGGAAGAAGGGGGAGCAGACTGGGGGCGCCCCAAGGCAGCCTGAATCATGCAGGGTTAGAGGAGGGGTGCTGGAGGGAGCAGGAAGGGGGGATTCAGGAAAGGGACCCCCCATGATGTTGGGGGGCTGGGAGCAGCAGCTTGGGCTGGGGGGGGGGAATTGCTTAGGGGTTGCTCTTGTCAGTACAGTGATACCTCGGGTTACATACGCTTCAGGTTACACATTCCACTAACCCAGAAATAGTACCTCAGGTTAAGAACTTTGCTTCAGGATAAGAACAGAAAGCGGGCTCCGGCAGCGTGGCGGCAGCAGGAGGCCCCATTAGCTAAAGTGGTGCTTCAGGTTAAGAACGGACCTCTGGAACGAATTAAGTACTTAACCTGAGGTACCACTTTACAGTCATACCTCAGCTCACAGCCGCTTCAGGTTGCGTTTTTTCGGGTTATGCACCCACCTGGAAATACCAGAACGGGTTCTTCCGGGTTTTGGCTGTCGCGCATGCACAGAAGCGCTAAATCACGCTTTGTGCATGTGCAGAAGATCGAATCGCGTGTGCGCAGGCGCGCTGCTGCGGGTTGTGAATACTGCGGGCTGTGAACATGCCTCCCGCACAGATCACGTTCGCGACCCGAAATCGGTGGGAATGACTTCCAAATAAATTGGAATAAGCAGGGCCTTTTTTCTAAAGAAAATGTTTCAGGGTGCTCTCACTTTCCTACTCATTGAAATGTTGCCCCTCAATGAGACCAAACTTAGATTCACAAGATGTTTAGGGGGTATGTGTCCCCCCTGAAAAAAAGCACTGGGAATAAGATTGTGCAACAAATGTGCTTAGTATCAGGGAAACAGATGGCTACATACAAAAATGTCACTTCGTTTGGTTTGTCTGTAGACATTTACTTTATTAACAAAATTCCTATATTTCCTGATTGCAAATAGCATGCCTAAGCAGTTAACAAATTTTATATTAGTATATTCATTTCCTTGGCAACTGTGATGTTTTAAAAACCTTTGGAATCTTTCTTTTATTTTCTAAAGATTAAAGTATGCATAACAGCAAATGTAGCATTTTATTTACAGTTTTAATTTAATATTAATAATATATGATTTGGACTTGGACTACAGTCATAGGAACACTTTGCTATGAGTAAACCCCACAAAGCACAGTATGACTTAAAAAAGGTAAAGGACCCCTGACAGTTAAGTCCAGTCATGAACAACTCTGGGGTTGCAGCACTCATCTCGCTTTACTGTCCGAGGGAGCCGATGTTTGTCCGCAGACAGTTTTTCCAGGTCATGTGGCCAGCATGGCTACACTGTTTCTGGCAACACACGGAAACGCCATTTACTTTCCCGCCAGAGCGGTACCTATTTATCTACTTGCACTTTGATGTGCTTTCGAACTGCTAGGTTGGCAGGAGCTAGGACCGTACAACGGGAGCTCACCCTGTTGCGGGGATTTGAACCGCCGACCTTCCGACCAGCAAGCCCTAGGCTCAGTGGTTTAGACCACAGTGCCACCCGCGTCCCTTACCGTATGACTTACTTTTGAGTAAATTGACTTCCACTGTTAGTCTTTAAAAGCTATAATGTGCACATTGGTTTCTGAAGCCATCTTTAAACAGTATATATCGTTCACAATGTGATTTGCAACTGATCCACACTGCGGTATAGGAAACGGTTAACTTGTTTAGTAGAGGTTCTCTATAGCATCACTAAGATTTAGAAACCTTTGATCTGATTTCAGAAAGGCATTTTAAAGAAATTGCCTTGACAAGGTAAAATGGGAGGGCAAGTCAATTTCAAATGAGCAGCTACACTTCCTAGTTATACTAGGCCTAAATTCCTTGGTTAAAATCCCACTTTAGCCTTGAAACTCATTAGTTGTCCTGGAGGCAACCTTGTCAATTAATCCAGAGTTATATTTAAGCCTTGTAGCCACAGCCAAGAAGGATGCAGGCAGGTGAGTGAGTGGACTGGCAGGCGACTGCTCCATCCGTCCTCTGCAGCCAGCACAGAAATTCATCAAAATGCTGCAGGAGGACTGGAGGACTGGAGCTTGCCATTCCTCTTCTGCCAGCCCACAGCAGGCTAGTAAATGTATTTGAAAGCTAGGAACTTTTGTGGACTCACTGCTTTTACACATCAGATAGCTATGGAATTTGCTGTCATAAGACTTTTTGATGGCTACCCACTTAGATGGCTCCAGAAGGAGATTAAGACAAATTCATGGACAATCAGGCTGTCAATATCTGCTAGTCACTAGGCCATATATTATTTCCAGGATTAGAGGGTGCATGTCTGTCAGCAACTGTTGCTGGGGAAGAGTAGAGCAAGGACTTATTGTCCTACCTTAAAACATGTATTCATGTTTCACTGTAAGCTACTACGTATGGAAGTTCTTTTTTAGGGTTAAAAAGCAGGCTGTAAATGATTTTATAAGGAAACAAAAAAAAATGTTTACGTGCTGTTCTATCCTTAATAATGGCAATTAGAATATTAGCCTGCAGATTTACAGTTGAATTCTTTTTTTATAGATTCATGTAGATGATCATCTCTCATTTCATTTGATGAACATGCTTGCATGTGTGTGCACACATATTTACAAGTAACAGGCATGGTACTGCTTCTGCAAATGCTTGAGTGCTTGGCTTTAAGAGACAGCACCTAAATCTTGGTGGTTTCATTTTTTATTTTGCTTAAAAAGCAGATGTTTAATTTATATAACTATATGAAACCTGATGTGTGTAACCATATTGTTTGCTTTTTAAAATGCTGTCCTGCATACTTAATTGCTTGCAAGAACAACAATGGTGTGAGAAGGTTTATATCTACAGGAGTTCTTCTCTGGAGAATTGTTCTGTCTCTAGAGAATTCAGGTCCATCTAGATTCTTTTTTTGGTAGTCAGGAAAGAGAATCAATATATGCTAACGCTGACGGACTCTCTATGCTTTTAGGCCAGTTTTTCAAAATCCCAGTAGGAAAGGTTTAAGGTAGGATTTTTGGAATCTGGGAGCTGGATGTAATATTGAGACAGAGTGACAGGTGTCACAGTTGACTGCTGCTTGCTGTCTGCCATGGTTCACAAGAGGATCAAAGGCAGAGCAGTGGGAGGAAAAGAAGTTTATCTTTGACTGGGAGAGGAATATTATACTGGAAGACAGACAAAGCAAGACGCTGGGCCATTGGGGGGGACGGACCCCTCTGGATTATTTCTTCTGTTTTGTTCATTTGTTAATAATGTGACTGTTACTAGATTTATATGCGCGCACACACAAATGTTTCAGGAAACTATATTATTGCTAGTTCTCTGGGATGAAAGTAGTATTTTACAGTTGTAAATATCAGTCCCTAGAGCTGGCTTTCTGCAAAGCATGGTTTGCAAATCAGGATCCAGCCTCTGTGAATACATGACCACTCCCTTTCCAGAGTGATTTTCCATCTCTCCTTTGTTTCTTTCCTGGTGCTTAACCATGACATTATGATCACTTTTGAATAGATACAAACCATCATGGTTGCAAGGGACTTTGTTTTGCATAGGTACCCATCAATAGCTAGGAAATGTGTTGTGAAGATCTGTAAACCATGGTGTTCAAGGAGCCAGCACTGCCTCTGAACCTAGTTCCAGTGTCAAAATTCGAGATAACTAGCTCCCCCTTGCCTCAGTAAGTAACCAGTCTCTATATGTATGTTTTCTGGTGAGATTTGTGATGCTACCGTTTACTACTTCTGTCTTCTCATATCAGCAGGGCGCTTTTCATTTTCAGGTCACTCACTCCTGGAATGATCTTACTCGCAAAAACGGTATGTCACCCAAGTCCAGATACAAAAGACAAATAACAATTATCCCCCCCAAATAATCAAAATAATCAAAATGCCAACAAGAGAGAAGGGAGCCACACACACACTGAAAGAAACAACTTCACATATATTCTGATGGAATCTGAACTGGTGGTGATTAACTAGGAAAGGGATCTTGAGATTGTGATGGAGAATTAGATAATTCCTGGAGATAGTCAAGATGGCTGCATTACTTCCAATGTCAGAGGTAGGATGACTAAATGCTGGTTGCTGTGTGTCAGGGGCTGGCTGGACGACGAGGAGTGGTGGGTGGGAGGCTCCAGCTGGAGAATCTCCGAGGGAAGCTCAGAAGAGGAAACCAGGGGAGTGGTGGCAGGACTCAGAAGACAGGTCAGAGGGGCGTGGGCAGAATGGTTGGATGCTGAACAAGCATCAGGCTTGAGTGAGAGAGAGGAAGAAGAGGCAGAAAGCACTGTAGACGTAGGACAGGCAGCTGAGAAGGAGGAGGTGGGGACAGAGGCCGCAACAGATTCATGGGAGTCCGCCAGTCCTACTGTATTCAACTCTCATCTTCCCTTGTCTCCAAGGGCACAAGAGGGCTTTGCATGTAGCAGAACAGGGAGCCCCACCCTGACAAGGTTTAAGACTGTTAGGAAAACAGCCGGCTGGAGAGGAGACTTAAGAGGAAGTCAGCTCTGGCAACTGCTTCACTAGGGCCAGTCTTGCCTTAGGTTTCTCTGTTTCTCTGTTCGTATTCTGTTTCCTTGGACAAAGAATAATCTTTACAGCTCATCGGAGTCTCCATGCTGACGTGCAGCTGAACCAGCCCTGACACTGGGGGTCACGAGCTGAGTACTCTTTTATGCCCTGCTGTCTTGGGATTCCTATAGGCATGTCAAAGTTCACTATGGAAGCAGAATGTTGGACAGTGAGGGCTTTGGGTCTAACCCGGCAGGGCTTGCCTTAGGTGTCTAGGAACTAGAAGTGCTTTTCAGCCCAAGCAGACCAGATGCTAGAACTTAAAAGAATTTCAGAATAATTTTGCAATATTGAAAGTGTTATTGTATCACCATCATGTATCTGGCAGGTCTGAATTTTACAGAGTTCATAGTGGTAGAGCAGTCTTGATTTCAAAAAGTTGTTTCAACAAGAATCTATTTTGTGATGTTACTGCCCAAAATTCACCCTGTGGTGTAAACGCAGACAGGGGATTTTGCCATTTTGGGTCTCTCCCATCCCTTCTCCAAAAGGGACGCGGGTGGCGCTGTGGGTAAAAGCCTCAGCGCCTAGGGCTTGCCGATTGAAAGGTCGGCGGTTCGAATCCCCACGGCGGGGTGCGCTCCCGTTGCTCGGTCCCAGTGCCTGCCAACCTAGCAGTTCGAAAGCACCTCCGGGTGCAAGTAGATAAATAGGGACCGCTTACCAGCGGGAAGGTAAACGGCGTTTCCGTGTGCTGTGCTGGCTCGCCAGATGCGGCTTTGTCACGCTGGCCATGTGACCCGGAAGTGTCTTCGGACAGCGCTGGCCCCCGGCCTCTTAAGCGAGATGGGCGCACAACCCTAGAGTCTGTCAAGACTGGCCCGTACGGGCAGGGGTACCTTTACCTTTACACCCCTTCTCCAGCACCCACCCTCTTACACTTATTCATCTTATTGTCAAAATGTTGCCTCATAAGGTTTGAACTGCCTTCTCTCTTGTATAGTCTTTGTTTCCATCATGCAGTTGTTAAAATGCTTACGTTCACTGTCAGCATATTAGTTGTAACCTTTTATTGCTATTGATAACTGTAAATGCGTTAAGTAAATCTTCATTTTGCTGACCTCTGTGGAGGCATGGCATCAGCAGAATTTACCACTGGACAGGTGAGAGATTAGCAAGAATATACTCAATTTCTTGTGTGTGTGTTTGTGTGTATGCGGCAGTAAGATTCATTGCCCTGTGAAGAAGAGATTTTTAAGTCATACGTTCTTTGACGGCTTGAGAAGTGTAACAACAAGAATAATGTTGGTTTTTAACATACGTGCCACCGAGAGTTCTTGAGTGAGTTTAAATTGAGCAATCCTTTAAAGGGAATCCAGTGTAATCAAAATTCTCATGCAAAGAAAAACAGCTATCTCATGTGAGCCACAAAAGTGAAGAGAGGTCTTCAGAAATAGAAGTGTGTGGGATTAACCATATACCCAACAATAATGGCTTATATATGTTTGTGTGTGTATGTTGCTGAACATCTCTGACATCCATGAAATTGTTACGCGAAAAGTTGGCCGTAATAAATACGTTAACAATTTCTCAAGGAAGAGCCCAAAATGCACTTGTAAGAGAGAATGTTTCACTGTTTGGTCCCTTGTTACATAAGTTTAGCTTGTTTATTTCTTAATGTGAAGCTGCCTTGAGTGCCCTGTGGGATAAAAATAATACATTGACTTCACCACTGAAGGATATAAGAAGAACCTGCAGGATCAGGCCAGTGGCCCAAAAAGTCCAGCATCTTGTTCTCACAATGGCCAAGCAGATGCGAAACCTTTAAGCAGGTGCTGAGCACAAGAACAACTCTTCCCTTCTGTGGTTTCCAGCAGTTGGTAGTCAGGAGCATTGCAGCCTCCAGTGCCTAACCATCATGGTTAGGAGACGAACCAGTTGGTTTGTCCAATACAAATTCAGTGAAGCGAGATACAGTGGTGCCCTGCAAGACGAATGCCTCGCAAGACGGAAAACACGCTAGACGAAAGGGTTTTCCGTTTTGGAGGTGCTTCGCAGAACGAATTTCCTATGGGCTTGCTTCGCAAGACGAAAATGTCTTGCGAGTTCCTGCGATTTTCCCCCGCTCCCCACCCCCCTTTTTCTAAGGCACTAAGCTGCTAATAGCCTTTTAGCAGCTAATCCGCTAATCCCTTAAGCCTTTAATAGCCGCTAAACCGCTAATAGCGCTAATCCGCTAATGGGGTTGCTTCGCAAGACGAAAAAACTGCTAGACGAAGAGACTCGTGGAACGGATTCTTTTCGTCTTGCGAGGCACCACTGTACAGTGGTACCTCTGGTTAAGAACTTTGTTCGTTCGGGAGGTCCGTTCTTAACCTGAAACTGTTCTGAACCCGAGGTACCGCTTTAGCTAATGGGGCCTCTCGCGGCCACCGAATGATTTCTGTTCTCATCCTGAAGCAAGGTTCTTAACCCGAGGTACTATTTCTGGGTTAGCGGAGTCTGTAATCTGAAGCATCTGTAACCCGAGGTACCACTGTATTAGGCTAACGGACTAATAGTCCCAAACAGCATAATTCAGGTCCTCATAAAAGAAATTGAAAGCCTTTATCATCTTTGCTGATCAATCACTTGCCACTTAAGGGATTGTGAGATGGGACACGTACAATGAAGAGACACCCCAACAGTGAACCTTGCGGAGCCCTGCCTGGTTGTAGGAGACACATGCGATGAGTGTATTTTTGTGTGACCAAGACAGAGAAACCACAAAGTATATATTAATAAACAAGAACAAGCCTGCGTGTAAAGTTCTGATGAAACATTTGTTTTTAAAGGATGCGCTATATCTGTGGGACTCCAGATTTAAATCTTACTATCACCTGGTGTACGAGATGATGGGCTAGACTCAAGCAAATGTTCCATTTGTTATTAATCTCCACAGCGGCAGAAGCAACTGTTTCTTCTGTGCTGGTGGTGGTAGGGTGCCTTCTTCATTCCTAGAAACAACTGAATAAGTATAGTGCTCATTGTCTGCTTTAGGTATCTCACAACAACATGACAATTATCTGCTATCAGTGTGTGATTTCACATAACATATCCTGGTACAAAGGATGCAGAAATCAACATCGCCGCTGATCTAGAATATAATCAGGTTCTTTTAGAATATAACCAGAATCTTCTAAATCTTTGCTAGTTATTTGCCTTTTAACTTCCAGAAGCAAAGAAGACCATGGAGGATACAGTACAGCCACAAATCCTATACCCATGTACTTCTGAACAAACCGTTGCATGTCCATTGCATATTATGTCTGCATTTTTAACCTCTTCCTTCCTTCCTTTTTTTGTATTGTCTTCAGGAGCCCAGGTCCAATGAAGAATCTACAGATGAGTCTGAGGTAAGGTTGCTTCAAAAAGAATTCATACCTGAGCACTGCCAGGTGATGTTCCAGTTCTATTAAATGTCAGTCCTTTGTCAATAAGCAAGGAAAACACGCTCTTCTCCCCCACCTCCTCCAGCTTCTTTGATTCATTTCAAATTTGGAGGCTGCTTATTTACAGAGAAGTTATGGCAGGTGATTTTTAGGCTTCGATTACAATTAGGGGACTGTGTTGCTACTGAAAACACAAAATGGATGATATTTAAAAATAAATATGGATAGTCACACAGCTCTGGTAAAATAATGACTCTTGACAAAATAAATCTTGTTGAAAGTTGAAAGCTGAATGCTGCCAGTTTTGCTCCGTGTCAATCTCGTTTTCATTTACTCAAACAATGTTTGTATATTACAGATTTTTTAGAAAGGAACTGATATTTAATGGTGCTCTGAACCAAGCTTAGATTTATGTGTGCTATCATTGCTTTGCAAAATAACATTGCAAGGCATGAGTAGCTATGTTATTTCTGTGCATGTTTATTCTAAAAAAACTATTTTTTTTAGGGGAGAAAGATGTAAAGACTATCCAAAGGGCAGGAAAAAGATGTGACAAAATGCCTTAGGATCTTGGAAAGAATGGCTAAAAAAATGGCCAGGATCCTAAGGAACAATATGTAATTCTGCATAACTAAAGGAATTTGCTGCTGGATTTTATGGGTGGTAGTTGCCAAACTACTGCATAGCAAACCTTTTCAAAGAGGCATAATTTGCAAAACTCTTTGTCATAATGACAAGTGAAAAAAACTTCATGCCCAAGCTGTGGGAGGTGCCCAGAGTAGCTCTGTCCCAGGGGTGGGGGACTTTTTTGGCTCTCTAAAGAAGTTGAAAAAGCAATAATTCTTCAGACCAATTCTAACAACAATAAGATTATTATTGATTTTTCATGGAAAAAGTGGAGCTGCGAGGGCAGCTGTAGCCCAAACGGATGATTCTTGCATTGTAAATATCAACCTTTGCCCAAGGCTTGATGTCCTTCTCTGTGTAACGCCACATAATATTATATTTAGCATTGCTAATTCTGATGGTCCAGTTTTCATTTCAGAATGGAGAGAACGAGAAACACAAAATAGGTGTTTAATGGCAATGTTTTTATGGTATGATGCCTGCAAGCCTCTGAGTTAAATGGAAATTTAATTTGGCAAAATGGAAGGAAAAGCAAAACTTGGTGTGTGTTTGTGTGTGTGTGTTATTAGGATTATTGCACGCAAGGCTTGTTGCGTGCCCTCTCTTGAGAATTCCTGCTTTGCAGGGCGTTGGACTAGATGACCTTGGGATCCCTTCCAACTCTACAATTCTATGATTCTAAGTACTGTATTTTTTGCTCTATAAGACTCACTTTTTCCCTCCTAAAAAGTAAGGGGAAACGTGTGTGCGTCTTATGGAGCGAATGCAGGCTGCGCAGCTATCCCAGAAGCCAGAACAGCAAGAGGGATCGCTGCTTTCACTGCGCAGCGATCCCTCTTGCTGTTCTGGCTTCTGAGATTCAGAATATTTTTTTTCTTGCTTTCCTCCTCCAGAAACTAGGTGCGTCTTGTGGTCTGGTGCGTCTTATAGAGCGAAAAATACGGTAATTCCTGCATCTTAAAGCAGCCAAGGGTTTGAGTGGCCTCTCCCAAAAACCCAGTTCTTCCTTAAAGTCTTTGGCTTAATAAGGACAAAACCTTAGCATGAGTATTTGCTTAAAGCAATCCCTTGTTACCCTCGCTTTTTCCTTTCCATCCTTTTGTTGTCTTCTGAATGTCAGTAACTTGCATGTTACTGGAGTAAGAAGCTACAGGTCCCAGCGGTTTTGTCTTCTTGCCCCCGCAAACCTTTCTTTAGCACTGCATTGGAGCAAATGTCAACCTGGAGAAAACCTGACTGACTCAGGTGTAAACAGCAAGGTTTCCCCTGGAAATTTTTAGGGATCATCTGCACAAACTTCTTGACGGTTTGTGCCCCGTCTCAAAGTAACAAAAAATTACAGCTTGACTAAAATGTTATGTGAGATGTTTTATTACTAAGTTCATGTAGCATTTAACTGTGGGATTTATATCTATCAGTCTGACAGACAATCATGCATGTTTACTCAAAAGTAAATCCTAATGTGCTCACTTGTTCTTATCTTTATGCAAGCGGGCATAGAATTGCAATTCTAGAGCTATTTACTGTATAAATGTCTGTCGTTTTCCAGGTGTTTAAACTAGTACATATAAAATATTTCACTTTAAGTTTGCATATTTATCACATTACTCCATGTGTCAAGCAAACATTTTAGTTGAGGTGATTTCCCCCCTAAATATTTCATGTAATCGTACCAGATCATTTTTTGTAAGTGCTTGTCAGTTTACTATCTTACGTCTGATTTGGAGCAGTATGAACTCTTTCTTATGGAGTAGATGGACTACTCCTTATTCCTCCTTGATATGCTGAGCAAAAAAGTAATCTCAAATAGTATTTTAATTCTCAGGAGGAAAAACTGCTTTAGCTTGAAAAGTTTATTTCCTGCAATCTTGGAGCACTAAAATCTTTTCTTTAACTTTGTATAGGGTTTCTGAAATTGCATGTATGATGTGCATTAATTTTATTTTTTCCTTTCCATTTCTCTTTCACCCTACCAATGATAAAGAGAATGATCAAAAGTGTTTCTTTTGAGCAGGTTTCTGTTTCAGTTATTACTCCTAGATGCAATTTAGTTTTGTTTGATTAATTGATGCTTTTGTGCATAATCTGGAGTTACACATTAAGGCAGATGAGGTTATTTGGGGTAGGAATATAGCAGGATAAACTGTTCATAAAGTAGAGAATAAAGTTTGAATACATTTGTGGCAGGGGCTCATGTAATAATAATAATAATATAATAATAAATTTTATTTATACCCTGCCCTCCCCGGCCAGAGCTGGGCTCAGGGTGGCTACCACCAGTAAAATTACAATAAAAACATAATGGGGGGGGGGACCAATTTAAAAAACAGGTTTAAATACAATTTAAAATGCAGCCTCATTTTAAAAGTAGCCCATAGATCAAAACCATAAGGGGAGGGAAACATAAGGGTCAGGCTGAGTCCAAACCAAAGCCTAGGCGGCTCTGTCTTGCAGGCCCTGCGGAAAGATGTCAAGTCCCGCATGGCCCTAGTCTCTTGTGACAGAGCGTTCCACCAAGTCGGGGCCAGTACAGAAAAGGCCCTGGCCCTAGTTGAGACCAATCTAACCACCTTGTGACTTGGGACCTCCAAAGTGTTGTCATTTGTTGACTTTAAGGTCCTCCGCGGGGCATACCAGGAGAGGTGGTCCCGTAGGTATGTGGTTCCTAGGCTGTAAAGGAAGGACGAAGTAGAACACAAGGGTTCTGCTAGAAAAGCCAAAGAGCTGCTTTAGGCATGGCCAAGACCTTGGACATACTCAATGAATTTTTGACGTTTCCCGTTAAACCACATCCCTCTTCCAATATCAAATAACATTTGAAAATTTTCTCTGTTTCAAAAGTGGCTTTCTATGTGGCACAGAAATTTCCTACTGAATAAATGTAAGCCAGATGTCCTATTGGGCATGCATGGAATTAATTGTGCAACAAACTACAAAAATAAACAAATCCCTTCTTGTTATTACTGCACACCAACACAACCGTGTTTAGGTGAGTTCAATTAAATATTCCGATAATAAATCATCATCAGCATAGCTTTAATCAGCATTACCTTGGGGACTTTTCTGTTTTTCCCTAAGGATTGTGTTATACAGGAACTTTCAAGAACTTACAAGAAGAAGCAGTAAGAAAAGATAAGAAAAGAAGAAATATATTAACATTGGACTTAGCCCCATAGGTTATACACCATACATATAAACTGTATATGTTGCACATACTGGACTAGACCTTTACGATAGGAAATAACCAGTAAAATTTTCACAATTCTTATCATTCAGCCTGTTGCGCTTTGTGTATTGTGACAACTGTATTTGTGTTTCAAGGTAATGAACTTGTTTTAATCAGCATTAAAGCATCATCACGGTAACCGGAGAGTCAGGGACCCAGAACTAAGGCTCAGGAAACGACTGTGCAAACTGATGCCCAGGAGGACTCTCCTGTGTGAGTGTCTGAGGGCCCTGCTCCTTCCTGCCACTCACCACCTGGCCAAGGGGGTGCCTGACATGCTTCACAGGGACGGTTGCTGTCACTGCTGCTGCGGCCCAGGGGGATCCGGAGGGGCGCAGAGTTCTTTTTAAAATGTTTAAAATTTCCCTTTCCCTTTTTATTTTATTTTTTTTGTATACATGGGGATGGGGGTGGGATGGATGTTTAGCTGGGAATTTGTTTGATTTTGATGGATTTGTAATTTTTACAGTTTTTTATTTGTATTGTTTTTTGTTTTCTGGGGTTTCTTTTTGTTTTTTTTGTTTTTTTGTTTGTTTTAAGGTCTTATTTTGTTCTTAAGGGGAGGGGTCAGGGCTGCCGGGCAGTGGGTCCCAGCCAACAAAATGGCTGGAGCATGTTCCATAGAGGGGGATGCGCTGGGACAACTGATCTCAGTGATCACGGGTAGGAGGAGGAGTTACGCTAAGACCAGACCATGTCATTACAGAGGAGGCAGGTTTAGTCGTCTGAGGACTATCCCTGCCTCCGGGTCTGGTCCTGACTGGACGGATACTAGAATCAGCAAGGGATACCCACATGACCTGAAGGTGCTGCTATGCAATGCCAGGTCAATGATTCATAAGACCACTGCCATCCATGACTTGATCATGGATGGAGGATTTGACCTGGCATGTGTAACAGAGACTTGGTTGGATGAAGCAGATGGGCCTGTCCTTGCCGCTGCTTGTCCACCAGGTTTCTCTTACGCACAGCAACCCAGGCCTTGTGGGCAGGGAGGGGGGGGGGTTGCAGTGATTTTTAGGAAGTCATTACTTTGCACCAGGCGTCCTATTGGGAAGACCCAGTTCTCTGAGTGCATGTTCTGGAAGTTGGGCAACTATAACACCAGTCTTGAAAGACCTACATTGGCTCCCAGTACATTTCCGAGCACAATTCAAAGTGTTGGTGCTGACCTTTAAAGCCCTAAATGGCCTCGGTCCAGTATACCTGAAGGAGCGTCTCCACCCTCATCGTTCTACCCGGACACGGAGGTCCAGCACCGAGGGCCTTCTGGCGGTTCCCTCACTGCGAGAAGCCAAGTTACAGGGAACCAGGCAGAGGGCCTTCTTGGTAGTAGCGCCCTCCCTGGTAGTGGCGCCCTCCCACCAGATGTCAAAGAGAACAACAACTACCAGACTTTTAGAAGACATCTGAAGGCAGCCCTGTTTAGGGAAGCTTTTAATGTTTGATGTATCATAGTATTTTAATATTCTTTTGGAAGCCGCCCAAAGTGGCTGGGGAAACCCAGCCAGATGAGCGGGGTATAAATAATAAATTATTATTATTATTATTATTATTATTATTATTATTATTATTATTATTATGCATCTTTGATAGCTGTTGGAAGCATCCCCAGTTGGTGCCTGCCTGATCTCAAAGGCGAGAGCATTCCACATGGGAGGTGCCACAACAGAGAAGGCCCTTCTCAACGCTCCACCAGAGGAACTTCTGCAGGTTGTAGTGTGGACCAGAGGGCGATGTATATGAGAGGAGACAGCCCATCAAATAACCTGTTCCTGAGCTGTTCGAGGTTTTAAAGCCCAAACTAACACCTTAAGCTTGGCTTGGTAGCTAATCACTTGGTCCTGGACAAGCATCTCAGCATAGAAGACTTCACAATCACTGTGCTGTTATTGGCACACAAATTATCCCTGCCCTACAACGGGAAATTTCTCTGACGAGCCTTAACGAGATATCAGAATTTTAAAATTGTTTAAAATGGGCAAAAAAATTAATGAGACTATAGAAATAATTCATCATTTTGAGCCTATAGGATGAGTTTTAAATAATATATTGGTATTTAAATGGAATCTTTTGCTGCATCAATTTTAAAAAAACAAATTTCTGGTGATGTGTAACAAAGATAATCGTATACGTCATATTAGGATTGACTTGTAAACCAAGTGGATGACTCTCAGGATTTTCTAGTATCTACTTTTCTTGGGTGAAAATTAGATGGCTAATTTAATGAGCTATTAATATTAACTAGAAGTTCCAATTCTCTTATTTGAGTGTTGTAGAATATCTAAAGTATAAAAATGCTGCAGTGCCTACGACATGAATGAAATTCAATTTGAAATACTACTATATCAACAGAATTGTAATGTCCTCACAATATTAATTCATTGATGTGGACAGAGCAGTGCTGGAAATTTTCTTTCCTGATTTGGCCTTACATTTTAGTGTATTCATGGACTACAGCTCTTGGCACCCAGGTGTCAATCAAGGGTCAGATACTTGCCAAATGAGGAGTAGCCAGAGACAAACGCCTTGAAAAGAGTGGCCGCTCACAAGGGACATCAGTGAACAGAAAGCAACAAAGTGTGATGTAATAAAGAGCAGTGGGATTTTGTTCAGGTTGGAGAACGTTTGAAAGAGACAGAACTTTGTCGGAGTGCTCTTTCATGGATCTTTATGAAGTTGGCAACGTCTCTTGCATGTTCTGACATCAAGGAACATTTCTGAACAATGGCTCAGGTTTGAGGGAAGAATATGGTACCTTGAAGGTTTGTGGAGCTTGGTGAGAAACCAAGTGGTCCTTTTGAATGGTGACAATTACTGAGTTTTGAGAGGAGTTGGCTGACTTTATCTTGAGAAAAGGAGGAGTTGCTGTGCCTCTCCTATTGTGTGTACCAGGCTGTGGATTTTATAGTCTCTGTCCTGTTGCCCAGGTGAGGTATGAGTGGAGAAAGCACTTTTGGCAAATACTCATTCCCTGTTTAGTTGGTACAGTGCACAGTCGCAGGTAAGTGATAATTTTTTGCAAGGGTAATGAGGGACATCTTAAAAGCAGATTGATAAGAGGGATGTGAAATTCACTTTGCATTTGACGGGCCAAAAGCATTGTGTTAATTAGCCAATCAGATATTTAACACATAGTTTGTTAAAGCAGTAATAGATCAGAGAGAATGATGCTAATTCTAAAAAAAAGGCCATCTTCTAGAAGTCCCCAGAGTCAGTTCCTCTCAGAAGCTTTCATCACACTATGCTAAATCCCACAGAGGCTCTTCCTTCGTCTCTTGTGACCCTGGTTTAAGACGAGTCTTCTGGGTTATTACATCAGTTTTCTGTGATGTCTGAACTGTGAAATTGTGGTTTAACCATTGTTTACAAGCGGTTTGGAAGCCATGGGATTTATCAAGTCAAGAAGTTCCTACTTTAGTTGGGTGTGGAAGAAGAAAGTGCGCATGTGTATATGTGTGCTTGCTGCTTACTCCTATGGGCAACAAATTTCCATTTGTGGCAACATGACAGCTGAAACACGCCTCTATATTTATGTGTTTCCTGCTGGGCTATGCGTTCCTTATTAGAGACATAGGAATATCACATAGCCAGGAGGCCAACTGGGAGAGGGAAGAAGCTTTTTGGAGTGTGTTGAAGCATGGGAGATGTCTCCTCTCAGAGCAGCATGCAAGCATTTGTACCCCTATTCCTGAAATGCTGGGGAGCAAAGAGCTCTCCCTTCTGCCGTTGCTGTCAGACGTCAGCTTGAAGCAGGAAAAAGATATTATTCTGCCCCATATGCAAGGTCATCCTTGACTTCATAGTACTGTTGGCTATGTAAACCGGTTTATTTGGGCCTCTTAGCTGGCTTAGATTGTGGCTGGACTTTTGGACATGCCATTGCAAGCCTTCAGAAAATGGGTTGAGCAGATTGTCAAGCCTCTATATAAACGCCGCATGAAGTTTCTTGCAGCTGCAAGACATTGACATCTTGTTATGATAGGGGGAAATTATACTTCAGAACAATCTTCCTTGCACATCGTTACATGCATTGGTAGCTCACATTAATGGGTTTTCTGAAGTAGTATTTAAGTATCAATATGCTTTTCCTGTAGCTTGCGGAAGCACCGGGCCCATAGCTCAATGGTAGAGCACATGCTTTGTGTGCAAAAGGTCTTCGGTTCAGCATCTTCAGAGAGGGCTGGGAAAGGCTGCCTGCCTGAAACCTTGGAGAGCTGCTGCCATCAGTGTAGACAACACTGGGCCAGATGGACCATTATTCTGACTCTATATAAGGCAACTTCCTATGCTGAAGAAACCTTTTTTCCCTCTCACAGTGGCTCAGATGGCCTATAGGTTACCGTATTTTTCACTCCATAGGGCGCACCGGACCATAGGGCACACCTAGTTTTTAGGGGAGGAAATCAAGAAAAAAAATCTTATCCCCCACTCCCAGCCCCAAAAGGCAGCGTACAGGCTGCGTGCAACCTCTCCCTGCTGGAGAGGTTGCGCGGGACTATGCCACAAGCTAAGGCAGCCAGCGGGATCCATCCCGCTTGCTGTTTTGGCTTCCTCTTTAGCCCTGCGCAACCTCTCCCTGTCGGAGGGGCTGCGCGCGGCTATCCCTGAAGCCTGGAGAGCTAGAGGGGTTGGTGCGCACTGAGCCTCTTGCTCTCCAGGCTTCAGCGAAAGCAATGCGAAGCTTTTGGAGCGCGTAGGGAGCGCTCCCTCTGCGCTTCGGAGGCTTAGCGTTGCTATCGCTGAAGCCAAGGAGCCTGCATTCGCTCCATAGGACGCACACACATTTCCCCTCAATTTTTGGAGGGGAAAAACTGCGTCCTATAGAGCGAAAAATACGGTACTGCATATAACCTTGTCATGAAGGAAATGCATAGTAATTGAATTGGGTCATATGGGATTAACTAACAGCTTTCGTCAATATGAGCAAACACAGTCAACTTTAAACGCCTCATACCACATGCACAGAGAGAATTGTTGCTTCTGTTTAGGGTGCCTGTTGCAAACCACTTTGAGCATAATCGTTTGCAGGACAGCAGCATCTAAATTAAAATCTAATCTATTCGCTGTTGTGCAACCTTCTCAGAAGCTGTTGCCTAGGATTTGCCAGCGTAGACTTCCTATGGTGGCGCTGGGGCGAGTCAGGACAGCGCTGGGTTGTGGGTGGATTGTTCAGCACGGGATCTTGTGACACATTGCAGAATTCAGCAGAGCCTTTGCTTCTCATAACCCAACTCATCTTCATTGCCGGCAGACTTCTAAAAGTGAAACTGAAGTTGGCATTTCACGCTGATAGCATGACTGTAATCTAGTAGCAACTCGGAAGAGCAGAAAATGTTGTTTGCTTTCTTTTCACCTGTATATTGCATTCTGTGCTCTCAATACAACTATTTTAATATATATTCAGTGGTAGTAGCCATATCATCATAATTCTTTGCCCTACTGTGTGGTACTTTTCCTCAAGAAGGCGAAAAGCTTAAATAAATCCTCTGTGGAAAAGGAATAAAAAGAGGGAGAAGGAGATTGCCAAATGTCATAATCCATCTTGACCAATTCAAGAATCATAAGCTTTCGGTGATTAGGCTTGTGGGAATCAAACTCCAGTAATGAAATGAAAGGTGTAATTCCAGGGGAGGTGGTGAGAGCAAGGCTGGTGCATTTAAATATCAAACCACTGCCAAAATAGAAAATAACTTAGTTCTTCCATTGGCTGGTTTAGCTTTATGTGGTCTCTACATGGCCTGCCATTCAACGCAACGTAATTAACAGGAAACTAAAATATTATCTTAAAGATTTCGAAATAAAACATTACAAAGGAGGTCAACCACAGAATGCACATTTAATGCAGCAAAGTTAACAATTTATTTATTTTTTTAAAAAAAATATCTTAAACATTTCAAGAGAAAGTAGCCAAAAAATGGAAAACTCAGGAAATACCAACATTAATGGAGTGGCAGACAAAAATGGTTGAATATGTAGAATTAGCAAAACTGACCCACAGGATCCGTAACCAAGAAGAAACAAAGTTCAAAAAGGAATGGAGTAAATTTGTTGAGTAACAACTGTAGAAGTTTAAAGACTGGAGCAGGATTAAAATAAATTTTGTGATGTGGATAGAATATAACTAAGAATCTGTGAAAGAGAAAATCTAATACGAAAGCCGGATGGATGGAGGGAGGGAGGGAAGTCCGTGCGCGAGAGAGCGGGTGTAAATAAGTAGACACATGATTGTTGAACTTTAGAGTATTTATTTTGTTTGTATATGTTACCAAAAACTCAATAAAAAGAATTTGAAAAAAATAAAACAATGAAGAGGATGTCTAGGAAAAGTCAGGGGTCGTCGAGGTGATGCTCTCCGGGTGTTGCTGGACCACAACTCCCATCATCCTTGACCTTTGGCCATGCTGAGTGTGGGGCTGATGGGAGTTGGAGTCCGACGATATCTAGAGGGCACCAGGTTGGTTATAATGGAGTGCCTTGGGCACTCTAAAGCTCCCTTCAGCCCCAGCCATCTGGCCGGGGGTCAGGGGCGATGAGGGGAATTCCAGTTCTGCAACATGACTGTTCCAAAGCGTTATATAAATGCCAAGTTTCTATAAATTTCCTGCTTTAAGTCTAAACAAGAATAAAGAAGCGACCAGTCTGTTAAAATAGAGAGAGAGAGAGATTCTTTATCAAATAATATTCTTGGCGTGTGTAGCTGGGTGGGAGTGGGGGGATTTAACAAGGCCTAGTGCAGGAGTTGTTAACCTTTTGGGGTTCGTGGTCATCTTTGGCAACCAGAGAAACTATTTTGGGCAGCAAATCAAGGACACCCTGCAGGCTGCAGCCCATTCTATGGTGGAATACTTCTTTCAAGCTTCATTTCATCAAAAGGAAGAGTCCTCCATGGGCACCAGGAAAGGCCTCTGGGCATATGTGTGCCCATGGGTGCTGTCCTGCAACCCCTGGTCTGTGGTCAGTGCCAGATTTAGGCGCAGGCAGTTCCCCCGCACAGGGTGCTGAGCCAAGGGGGTGCATCATGATGATGATGATTGTATTAATACATGTATGTACTGAGAAGATCCATTAAGAAAGCAACTGTACCAAAAGGAGTTCCTGGGAAAATGAGAAATATTTAGGGGGGTGTACCAATTTTGCCCTCTCTCGGGGCGCCATATTACCAAAGTCCGCCCTTGCTACGATGAGTGGGCTCTGTTCTGTTGGTGCAAATGATTGAGACCAAGGAAGACTGAATTTCTGGTGTGCTTTCTGCTGCACCGTGAACGTCTCTCGGTGGCAGACATGAGCAATGTGCTCTTGCTCCCCTCCCCACCCAGTGCCCTTTTAAGGCCCATTTTCTTTCCACCTTGAAGAACTCCATTGCAGCTTTTCCTTTGAAGAACCAAAGTTAGAATGGTTCAGTAGTAATCACTTCTGCGGGCTGATGTATAATTGGCACGGAAAGATACGGGGCAGGTTCTGGAATCGTGAAGTCTCTCGCCCAGGCCTTCCTTTTTCTGGTCATGAATGCCGTCCTGCATCTTAACAGCAGCTGAGCATATGTGAGCATTGGTGTTAACTATGTGCATCAAGCCCAAGTTAAAAACAAAGCCCTGTGTTGCAGTGAGAACCAATCACAGAAATATAGACACAACACATAGCCTAATAACTGTTAGAGCAGTCTTCTAACCATGGTTTAAGAGATTGTTGTCATCATATGTAAAATTGGCACGATACTTCACCTTATTTATAAGATATTTGTTGGAGGTCAAACTCAGCCAAGAGCATAAGGTCAAACAGATTCCTCACTGGCCTTGCAGACAACTTCATTGTCCAGAAAGTGGGAGAAGCAACAAGAGGAACAGCCATTTTAGATCTGGTCCTAACCAATGTCGATGACCTGGTTAATGGGGTGGAAGTGGAAGGATCATTAGGCGCAAGTGATCATGCTCTTCTGAAGTTTACTATACAACGGAAAGGAGCAGCCAAGCATACTAGGACTCAATTTCTTGACTTTAAGAAAGCCGACTTCATAAAACTTAGGGAAGTGCTGGGTGAGATCCCATGGACAGTAATACTAAAAGGAAAGGGAGTTCATGATGGCTGGGAGTTTGTTAAGAGGGAGATAGTAAAAGCACAACTTCAGGCAATACCAATGAGACGGAAACATGGAAGGTGCCTAAAGAAGCCAGGGTGGCTATCTAAAGAACTTTTAACTGAGTTAAGATTAAAAAAGGATGTGTACAAAAAATGGAAAAGGGGGGAAACCACCAAAGAGGAATTCAAACAAATAGCCAGCACGTGTAGACACAAAGTCAGAAAAGCTAAAGCACAGAATGAACTCAGGCTTGCTAGAGAGGTTAAAAGCAACAAAAAAGGCTTCTATGGGTATGTTCGTAGCAAAAGGAAGAACAAAGAAACAGTGGGGTCACTCAGAGGAGAAGATGGTGAAATGCAAACAGGGGACACAGAAAGGGCTGAACTCCTCAATGCCTTCTTTGCCTCAGTCTTCTCCGATAAAGAAAACAATGCCCGACCTGAAGAATTTGGAGGAAATGATTCAGCAGAGGAAACACAGCCCAGAATAACTAAGGAGATAGTACAAGAATACTTGGCTAGTTTAGATGTATTCAAGTCTCCAGGGCCAGATGAACTGCATCCAAGAGTATTAAAAGAACTGGCAGATGTGATCTCAGAACCACTGGCAGTCATCTTTGAGAATTCCTGGAGAACAGGCGAAGTCCCGGCAGACTGGAGGAGGGCAAATGTTGTCCCTATTTTCAAAAAGGGGAAAAGAGAGGACCCAAATAATTACCGCCCAGTCAGTCTAACATCAATACCAGGGAAGATTCTGGAGCAGATCATTAAGCAAACAATCTGTGAGCACCTAGAAAGGAATGCTGTGATCACCAATAGTCAGCATGGATTTCTGAAAAATAAGTCATGTCAGACTAACCTGATCTCATTTTTTGACAGAATTACAAGCCTGGTAGATGAAGGGAACGCAGTGGATGTAGTCTACCTTGATTTCAGCAAGGCATTTGACAAGGTGCCCCATGATATTCTTGTAAAGAAGCTGGTAAAATGCGGTCTTGACTATGCTACCACTCAGTGGATTTGTAACTGGCTGACTGACCGGACCCAAAGGGTGCTCATCAATGGTTCCTCTTCATCCTGGAGAAGAGTGACTAGTGGGGTGCCACAGGGTTCTGTCTTGGGCCCGGTCTTATTCAACATCTTTATCAACGACTTGGATGATGGACTCAAGGGCATCCTGATCAAATTTGCAGATGACACCAAACTGGGAGGGGTGGCTAACACCCCAGAAGACAGGATCACACTTCAAAACGACCTTGACAGATTAGAGAACTGGGCCAAAACAAACAAGATGAATTTTAACAGGGAGAAATGTAAAGTATTGCACTTGGGCAAAAAAAATGAGAGGCACAAATACAAGATGGGTGACACCTGGCTTGAGAGCAGTACATGTGAAAAGGATCTAGGAGTCTTGGTTGACCACAAACTTAACATGAGCCAACAGTGTGACGCGGCAGCTAAAAAAGCCAATGCAATTCTGGGCTGCATCAATAGGAGTATAGCATCTAGATCAAGGGAAGTTATAGTGCCACTGTATTCTGCTCTGGTCAGACCTCACCTGGAGTACTGTGTCCAGTTCTGGGCACCACAGTTCAAGAAGGACACTGACAAACTGGAACGTGTACAGAGGAGGGCAACCAAAATGGTCAAAGGCCTGGAAACGATGCCTTATGAGGATCGGCTAAGGGAGCTGGGCATGTTTAGCCTGGAGAAGAGGAGGTTAAGGGGTGATATGATAGCCATGTTCAAATATATAAAAGGATGTCACATAGAGGAGGGAGAAAGGTTGTTTTCTGCTGCTCCAGAGAAGCGGACACGGAGCAATGGATACAAACTACAAGAAAGAAGATTCCACCTAAACATTAGGAAGAACTTCCTGACAGTAAGAGCTGTTCGACAGTGGAATTTGCTGCCAAGGAGTGTGGTGGAGTCTCCTTCTTTGGAGGTCTTTAAGCAGAGGCTTGACAACCATATGTCAGGAGTGCTCTGATGGTGTTTCCTGCTTGGCAGGGGGTTGGACTCGATGGCCCTTGTGGTCTCTTCCAACTCTATGATTCTATGATTCTATGATTCTATGATTCTATGATTCTATGATTTAGCCTTCCTGGGTTGTGGTGCGGGTAAGTGAGATAAGGATCTGCTAATATTAGAAATGCTAATTAATTTTTTTTTTTTAAGTAATATTTATTAGAAGTTTAATAGTTACAGAAAAGGAAGAAAAAAAACAATAAAAAATTTAACAAACAATACATCAAAAACAAAAAGAAAAAAAAATACATCAAAACAACAGGAAAAACAAAAACATTTAAAAACACATCCAATATTTCCATATCTTTACCTTTCATTTACTCGCACCTCCTCGCACCTCCCTTTTTTGTTTTCTAGTTCAGTTAGCTATTTCAGCAAATCCTTTCCATCTTTCTCCATTTTTTGTTCTATAATTTATCTTAACACAATCTAACTTTAAATTTTCCACTTTGGCCCATTAACAATCAGTTTTTGCTTAATTCTTTATAACATTTCTGCTAAAACCATATAACTTCATTCCAGCATTCTTCTAACATTCATTAATTCTGCAGTATTTCTGTAAATATACTTTGAATTTTTTCCAGTCTTCTTCCACCGACTCTTCTCCCTGGTCTCGGATTCTGCCAGTCATTTCCGCCAATTCCATGTAGTCCATCAGCTTCATCTGCCATTCTTCCCGGGTGGGTAGATCTTGTGTCTTCGCTAATTAAAACTATTTTTTCTCCGTAAGACACACTTTTTCTTCCTAAAAAGTAATGGGAAATGTCTGTGCATCTTATGGAGCGAATGTGTGGTCCCTGGAGCCGAATTGCCCAGGGGAGAAAAGCAGATCATGCTTTTATTTTTGAAAGAGGGAAGTGGGTGTTGAAACAAAGCCGCTGATTGTTTGCCAACTGGGGAGAGAGATAAGGGATGCTAGAGATAAAGGAGGCTGCCTGGGTGGGGGGGAGGTAAAGACAGTGAACTTGCAAGGAGAGGAGACAGGAAGGCTAAAGCAATGAGGAGAGAAATTAGAAGAAAAGGAGGAGCAAAAAACTGCTCCAGCTAAGGAAAAGACACCAAGGCAAACGAGAGGGAAGGGAGTGTTGAAACGAAGCAGCTGATTGGCAAGTGATCGGGGAGGGAGATAAGGGACTCTAGAGATAAAGGAGGCTGCCTGGGAGGGGAGAGGTAAAAGCCCATGGATCCTCAGGATTTTTGCATTGGGTCACCCCAAATTCACCATCAGATCACATAGCATTTCCATGGCTACAGCCTGCACCCAAAAAATCACGCACCCACTGTTGTGTGGGGCCGCAATGGCGCAAAAGCGTGGTTACAAAGCACGGATCCACATGGATCCTCAGGATTTTTGCATTGGGCTACCCCAAACTCACCGTCAAATCACATGTCTGTGGCCACAGCATGAACCACAAAAATTATATATCCACTGTTTCGTTCAGAATATTTTTTTTTCTTGTTTTCCTCCTCTAAAAACTAGGTGCGTCTTATGGTCAGGTGCATCTTATGGAGCGAAAAATATGGCAATTGATCTTTTAAAGTTGTATAAAGAATCCTATAATCCTAAAGTTGGAAGGGACCCCAGGGGTCCTCTAGTCCAGCCCCCTTGCAATGCAGGAATCTCAGCCAAACCATCCATGACAGATGGCCGTCCAACCTCTGCTTAAAAACCTCCAAGGAAAGACAGTCCACAACTTCCCAAGGGAGACCGTGCCACATTTGAACAGGTCTTCCAGATTTTTTGTACTAGCCCCCAGTGCTCTCCATCACAGCCATGCTGGGTGGAGCTGATGGGAGTTGTAGTCCCAAGCATTTGGAGGCCAAGGTAGACCAACCTGTAGTTTGATTACAAGAAGAGAAAGAGAAGCCTGCCATTGATTTGCTCCAAGGAGTTTGGTCTTAATGAACGGTACAGCCCTAAACAGTTTTCTGATCTCATTACTTAATTGCATTAGTGTTATGTGTGGAGCTTTTAGCAGAAATTGTCCACAGAAAACTGAGTTTCTTGCTGGGTAATAACCTGGCTGTTCCTGTGCTTTCTCAGATGCAAAGTGAGAAGGTAAATAGTGAACATTTGGAAAATGATTTTGAATTGATTACTATGACAAATTGGCAATTAGTTATGCAATAGCTGAGTTTTATGCTTGTTTTCTTTAAAATCCCAACTATACGCTGAACCTCACATTTTCCGTCGGTGCGGTTTAAAGTTTTCTTTCAAGTTCTGAACTGCACACCTGCACACAGAAACACCCTTTATGTATAGGCCACAATCCAACACGCGTATACATATGCAGTACGTTAATTTCAGTAAGCTCATTTTATTGCTCATATTTCTTGGCAGTGATTGAATTCTGTATTGGACTGTGGTGGTAGTTTCTTGGATCCAAAGAAAAGGCAACTTAAAAAGGGGTGTGTGTGTGTGATTTTGAGCAGCGTTTTGTTATACATTGTGGGTGGAACATGTCTGCTGTTTAAAGTGAAAAATATCTCTTGATTATGTTGGAAGCTGTAGGGAGTGAAATAAGTCTGTGGTCCTGGCATTATGTGTGTATAAAATGTTAATCTTTTGACTTGGTAAAATACGACACCAATAGCTGAGGGATAGATCACAACTATTTCATACGTCTTAAAATTGAGTGTATTTTCCCTGCAACAGAAATGTGAGGGGAGAACAGACGGAAATGTCAAAACAGTGCAAGCGACAGTGACATTATTATTTTTCCAAATGACTTGAGAATCCTTTAGGATAGTATACAGGACTTTGCCTTTAATTAAAAGTGCCATATACTTAGTAAAAATCCATGTTAGTTGAGAAATTGATTTTTTTATTTTTTATTTTTAAGAAGAAAGCTGTGAGTTTTCCTGTATGGAGTAAATGTCACTCTGTTCATATCTTAAGCTTTGCTGCAAGTCAAGACTTGTACTGTTCAACCGGGTTGTCATAGAAACGCAGCTAACTGTCATCTCAACTCAGGCTGATGATGGTTTTATTTGTAGGTTTGCAGGATTATTAAAATTTAACAAAAATTATTGATTTGCTTTTTATTTACGCTGCCGTGTGTTTACCTTTAGAAGTTCATGCTGCATAAAAGCTTCTCCTAAGAGAGAGAGATGGGGATATATATATATATATATATATATATATATAATGTTAAACTCTGATTCATCAATTGCCGTTGATGCTTTCCGTCTCTTTATTTAGAAGGTGATATATAGTCTGCAGAAATGGAGTAATCTTGTATTTTACAAATAGTTTTTCATTTTGTTTGTTTACAGCAAAGAAAAAGCCTCTCAAATTCACCTTTAGCTTGACTTTTATTTAACATAAGAGATACCTGTCAGAGAATCATGAAATGGGTACATCAGTGTGCGCAATATTTGAAGTTTCTCGCTTTATTCATGTTTTTTCTTGAAGCCTGGTGGAATGCTTCAGTGAGCTGAGTTTTTGAAAGTATATGTTTTTTGTATATGCATGCGCAGGAGGAATTACTTAGTTTTCACTCATAAATAAGACAGGCAAAACTTATTTACAGTAACTTTATCTAATGGTCCGTGGATGAATGCTTTTATGCAAAATACGTGGGAGACTAGAATTAACTTTTCACTTTGGTTGCACATTTGATGTCCAGACTTCAGCAACATGTTGAATCTTATTATAATGACTTTGATGCCTAGAATTCAATTTTAACTCTGCATGTTTATCCCCAGAGTGTGCATTTGTACATTGCAAGTGTCTTATTCATAATAAAAATGTACGTAAAATGCAATTATGTGCTAATTGTCACATAGCGTAGAAGCTGCAGATTGCGCTAACTTTTTTATTTTATTTTAACTGTTTTGCATCTGTCAAGAATGAAGAAGCACAGGTAATTTGTCTGATTATTCCCTGCACTCTAATTTGACATTGAGTCTGTCTGACTGGTAACAACTTTGTTCAGTGTTGGATTTACTGAATAAAAATTGCATCTTGCTGGACATCTTGACACATTGTTTTCGACAACTGGGTCGTTGATTGTTGACATCCCTATATTAATCCCTTTTTAAAAAATTCTGTCATCAAAACTTAACACCAAAGTCCCTGGCTGTTGTAGGTGAAGAAGAAAGTTGAAATTTAGGGTAAATTTACTGTATAGAAATTTACTGTAGCTTGTGCTTTGTGGTTTTGTGACGATACTATTTCAATAGCTTAGTGAAATTGTGAGCGACCTCACTGGTGTGCAAACCAGTGTATGGCGGCACTTAAATCCTGCAAATATGGTCATATTAAGAAGGTATCTGCTTCTTAGTTGCCTCCCAATATAAGGAATTGATATTATATAACCCTCAACAACTCTTGTGGAAGGATTCCTGAGTTTTTTAAAATTTTAGATATGAAATAAAAACAATGTTATGAACATACAGTAATTATTCAGTGAAAGGGCTACTTCACACATTGGGTTGGATTCAGAGAAACTGGCAGGAGGAAATCTAAAAGTGCAACATGGGAAGGGGACAAAAAGGTGTTTAAAACATACTGGATTGCCGGCAGGTCTCTAGAGTGTGCATTCAGTGGCAAAGCTGGGTTGATTTCTGTGTAGGGGAACCCTGTGTAGGGTTCTTGCTCTTCTAGCAGAAAATTAAAATTTATTCAAGTACAGTGTTTAGTGGTATACTCTGTGTGGTATACACAGAATGAAAAACCTTGTCCAAATGTAAACTGTATCACATAGATTTCAGATTCCAACAGAGGTTGGATCATCCACAGAGTATTTACCCCTTTTAAAGGAATCAAAGTGATTGGTTGCTGGTTTGTGAACCATATGATAGTATTTCTCTGGTTGTGGGAGTTCAAGAAGATAGAGAAAAAGTTGGAATAAAGAGAGAGGGTTGCTGGTGGAGGGGGGTTAAACAAATTCTAAGTAAATGGGTATTTTTGTCATCACTTGCCAATTCAAAGCTCCCCTGATGCTGCGCCACTGAATCTACTTCCAAAGCACAGCATGAAGTTTACACCATCCTTCTCCAACTTGGTTCCCTCTCTATGGTCTCTGTCCTGTCTTCCCTGGCCATTGGCCATGCAGTCTAAGGCTAATGAAAGTTAGATTGCAAGACGTACGGAGGGCACCAGATTGGATGCATTAGATCAGGGGTCAGCAAACTTTTTCAGCAGGGGGCCGGTCCACTGTCCCTCAGACCTTGTGGGGGGCCGGACTATATTTTGGGGAAAAGAATGAACGAATTCCTATGCCCTACAAATAACCCAGAGATGCATTTTAAATAAAAGGACACATTCTACTTATGTAAAAACACTCTGATTCCTGGACTGTCCATGGGCCAGATTTAGAAGGTGATTGGGCCAGATCCGGCCCCTGGGCCTTAGTTTGCCTACCCATGCATTAGATCTACCCACTTAAGGGGGGTCATTGGTGACTACAATGATTGCTGACCACCAAGCCAATCAAAATATGTGGATCCCTGATCAAACAACTGATCAAGCAGCAAAACAACTAAAGTTGGGCATGTAGAAATTCACCCAACAGGCCTTAGAAGCCCTAAACTTGCCCATAATGATTCTCAATACTTTTTTTGGGGGGGGGTGATCATAGTGGTGTGAGCTTTGGGAGTCTTAGGAAGCTCAAATATCTATGGGGCTGGCTGATATAAGCCTATACTTGAAGGATGGATGGGTTCAGAAGTTACCTACCTCAGAGGTGAGACACGTGGAAGTTTTGTTCTTGGAGTCATTCTTGAATTGCTTGGCTTTCTGACTACTTCAACATTGGGATTTTATTGGTGGGTTAATTGTCTTTCTTTAATCTTGAGTATTTCCACCTCTAGGAAACCAATGCAGCCTAGGAAAACCTGCATTCAAATCTTTAATTTACACCAGGGATGCCAACACACCCCAGTCTCAACCACAGACACATAGAGCCTTCTGCCTGCTCACTCTCACGAGGCGTTCAAAGTTTTCCAGGTGGCAGGAAAAATTTTGCACCTGGCTATTGGCAGGACAGCGAGTGGCGCTGTGGGTAAAACCTCAGTGCCTAGGACTTGCTGATCGTAAGGTCGGCGGTTCGAATCCCCGCGACGGGGTGAGCTCCCGTCGTTCGGTCCCAGCTCCTGCCAACCTAGCAGTTCGAAAGCACCCTTAAGTGCAAGTAGATAAATAGGGACCGCTTTATAGCGGGAAGGTAAACAGTGTTTCCGTGTGCGGCGCTGGTGCTGGCTCGCCAGATGCAGCTGGCCACGTGACCCGGAAGTGTCTTCGGACGGCGTCGGCTCCCGGCCTCTTGAGCGAGATGAGAGCGCAACCCTAGAGTCGGTCACGACTGGCCCTGACGGGCAGGGGTACCCTTTACCTTTATTGGCCACTTGCGACCAAGTGAAGATGCCTGGGCGGCAGGTTGGCGCCTGACTTCTCCACCACCTGGAGGTGCGTGCCTGAGGATCCATGCATCTTGACTGCTTTCACACACAAGCAACACATCCTGAAGAATTCTGTCCATTATATTTTGTCTGCACAGTCAGAATGAATTTCAGAAACCAAGAAGTCGTACTGAAAAATACGACTTTCGAGCCGTCTGGCCCCAAAATGGCAACTAGCCCTTCTGTTTTGGTGACTGTATCCCTGGTTTAAGGAGCCATTTGGTGTCTAGCTTATATATCTGAGTTTCTAACACTGTTCTCATGTGTACACACATGTGCATACTCCCTCACCCCCAGTTTGGTGCAAGGTGATAGGGAGTTTTAAACCTCTCCTCTTGATCTCATAGCACCTCCGTGCAAAGTGTGGCAGTGGGCGGAGGGGTGGTTTAAAAGGACTTTCGAAGCATGACACGCTTTGTGGATAATCCCATCAAGGTAATAAGAAGCCTCAGATCAACCTCAATAGTTCCTATAGCATGAAATCCTTAAAAAGGTAAAGGACCCCTGACAGTTAAGTCCAGTCGTGACCAACTCTGGGGTTGTGGCACTCATCTCGCTTTACTGGCCGAGGGAGCCGGCGTTCAGCTTCCAGGTCATGTGGCCACCATGACTAAGCTGCTTCTGGCAAACCAGAGCAGCACACGGAAATGCCGTTTACCTTCCTGCCGGAGCGGTACCTATTTATCTACTTGCACTTTGATGTGGTTTCAAACTGCTAGGTTGGCAGGAGCTGGGACCGAGCAATGGGAGCTCACCCCGTCGCAGGGATTTGAACCGCCGACCTTCTGATCGGCAAGTTCTAGGCCACCCACGTCCCAACTACCCAGCTAATGGGCACTTGTGGGAACAACTGAGGAATGTGCACATCCATGGGCTCTTCGCATTGCTAGCTAGGTGGGTAGGGGGTAAGGGTGAGGGAAAGCATGGAAAAGATTCTTGACAGCTGCATTGTACACCTGCCCATGCTTCCCAGCTGACAGACAATCCGCTGTTTGGTGGGTCGCAGGAATGCGGTTGTCAGCACAGGACAACGAGTGCGGGTGTGGGGTTGAGCATCCTTTGAGGAACCCGCAAAGCTACCTGCACATTGTCCACGTGTGGTTAACACCATCAGTTAGCCAATGGCGGATACAAAGAATAGGTTCAAGTGACTGAAATAGTGTTTTGATTCTGCCCAAGATTTCAAGGTCGGAAGCCCTCTTTCCTCTAATGGTCTACTCTAACTGGGAATGTTGTGAGGCTTCCACTCTGTGGCTGGCTTTTCATGTCATTAAGTAGTATGTAATTTCTACTTTTTTATGTCTGTAATTCCTGTAAGCCTAAGTAGATGTAACGGCAGTCATTGCACATTCTCCCCCTCTCTTCTCCAGCCTTCCACTTCTTCTAGATTGCAAGCCCCTTGTGGTGGAGAGCCATCCTTTCATTCTTTGTAAAAGCACTATGCACACGGAAAAATAATGTGTTGGGAATACTCATTTAAAGAAACTGTTGCTTCCTTTGGCAAGAGGGAGTGGGTAGGATACAAATGGAAAGAAACGACACTGAAAAATGTATGTTTCCTAAGCTTCAGAAACATCCTTTTTGATGTTGTCTAAAACTCATAGGGTTTCCATTTCGAGGTGCACAACGGATTGTTTCAACTCTGTTTTTATATTATTTATTTGCAATAATTTCTATACCACCAATATTTTTAAAATATCATGGTGTAAAAATCAACAATGAAAATACATATAACAGATACAGAACGTGTCATAAATCAGTGGATTAGATTGGTGCATCAGCATAGCTGGATCACTCCACAGAGAAAACCTGGGTAAAAAGGTCTAAGTGGGCACCTAAGTGCCAAACAGGAGCTGCCTGCCTAATATTCAGGATTTAGAGTAAAACTGCAAGTGACTTTTTGCTTCTGAGAGGTTCCTTGGAGTACGGAGAGTGTGTTCTCCCCACCACCACCCAAAATAGGGTGGATATTTTTTATTTTTAGTCAACTTGTTTTTAACTTCTGACTTTTCATTGATAATTGTAATGTACACTATATGTTCTGCTCCGTGTAAGCCTCTTGGAAGTTTCAACAGTTAAAAAGTATACAAATTTTGAAAATAAGTAAAAATGTGATGTACTTTGTGTAGTAATTAGAATATTGGGCTTTCTTTTATTTTGTCAAGTACACTTCTGGATTTTCCCCTCCTGCTTTTAAGAAATTATTAAGCATTTCCTGAGCTAGTATTGACTACCATGTTGAGGAAAAGAAAAAAATGCTATCAGAATTCAGGTGCCAGGAATTTCAGAGTTGGAAGTTGGTATTTTGGCTTCCATTTCTTAGTGGTTGTTAGAAAGAGTTTATGGGGGACCATCTATGGCTGTTGCTATGCAGTATTTTTATTTTGGGGTGGAGTGGGAAGAGTAGAAGTGTGTAAACCTGAGGAAAACTAGTATCCCTCTTTTCTCTTAAAATTTATTAATCCAGGAGGATGACAGTGAAGAAGAGCCCAAGCTGAAGTATGAAAGGCTTTCTAATGGCGTTACGGAAATTCTTCAAAAGGACGTCGCCAGTTGCATGATGGTTCATGAGAAGGTAAGAGTTTGTTTGTTTGTTTGTTTGTTTTTAATGCACACAGATATGTAATATTTTAAAAATGTAGATTTGTGCCGGCTTCACCAAAACAGTTGAGATTTGGGTATAGATGATACCAGAAGCTCTAAATTGTGGTGAGAAACACTGTAGAGATGCTTCCAGTTGCTGAGAATTTGTTTCCCGGCAAGCAAGAGGGTATAGGCAATTATTTGCTTAGAGATTCACTAAGTGAGTTCTGACTACTGTGAGCTCTTCGCACGCTGCCCAATTTGTCCCTGGAGTAGTTCTGTGTTAGCTGCCACTTCTGAAGAAGTGGAGGACAGGGGAGGTGGTTTTGATTTAAATTCTTTACTTGGCAAATCTCCTGCAGCCACCTATTATCCAATCACTTTTTTGACGTTTTTGTCAAGTGCTTGGTGAATAAACATGACCTCCACTCAGCCCCGTGCTGGGATAAATTATTTGCATTTACTGTTTTTCTTCAAGTCACCTACCACTCACCCATGCTTGAAAACCTTACATTATATTCCTGGGGTCAAGTGCACCCCAGTTAAGTTAGAGGTAATAGAAGGGGAAAGAGAGATGTAATGTAAGGAATCTAAGCGAAGGGTTGGTTTTTTATATATGTACAAGGATGTGACTATATATTGATGTTAACAGGCATCTGAAATTAGATTTCCATATCCTTGGACGCGGGTGGTGCTGTGGTCTAAACCACAGAGCCTAGGGCTTGCCGATTGGAAGGTCGGCGGTTCGAATCCCCGCAAGGGGGTGAGTCCCGTTGCTTGGTCCCTGCTCCTGCCAACCTAGTAGTTTGAAAGCACACCAGTGCAAGTAGAAAAATAGGTACCGCTCTGGCGGGAAGGTAAACGGCGCTTCCGTGCGCTGCTCTGGTTCACCAGAAGTGGCTTAGTCATGCTGGCCACATGACCAGTAAAGCGAGATGAGTGCTGCAACCCCAGAGTCGTCCACGACTGGACCTAACGGTCAGGAGTCCCTTTACCTTTTACCTTGGACATGCAATGTTGACTTATGTCACATACCCCCTAAGTTGGTACAATGGTAATCTTCCAGGGTTTACCTCTGCAAATAACCGATGATTGGTCTACTTACCTGGATAGGATAAGTTTAGTTGAACAGTTCGATTTAAGCTTAGGGATATAAGTTTTTCTCTTGCCTACAGCATCATACATCTCCTTGTTCAACTTGGGCAAGCCTCAAATTAAAGCACCCACCTCACCTTGAGATTAGAATTATACACCCTTGGCCAATACACGTTGATCCTTCCTGTATTAAGGTTTTGGGTATGTTACATAAAATAGCCGTCTCGTGTAATTCTACAATTCTATGTGTGAAAAGATCTAATGCCTACTGAGCTTTGACTAGTTCCCTTTCTGCTTGTAATAAGAAATAAACTGTTTTGCATCCCTTCACACAATAAAGACATAAAGGGATATGATCCAAAAGCCCACATCTCTTTCTCCACCCCTTCCCACTTTTGTTTCCTTCCTTTTTTAAAAAGGGATAAAATACAGGGGGTTGGACTAGATGACCCTTGTGGTCCCTTCCCATTCTGATTTTATGTTATTTTGCAGAGATTCCTTGTTGCACAAACGCAGCCTGCCCCGGGTCATAAAAGGTTCCTCGTAACAGGAAATGCCCAGTGCTTAATGAGATTATGGATCACCAAAGGTTCAGCCAAACTGATCTTTGAAAGTTTCTGTGATCTGACAGCTGACAATTTTCATCTGGAACTATGACGCTTCCTTTAAAAAGAAAAAAAGAAGAAGTAAATTTATTGGGCAACGCTATAAGTATTTTCTATATTTGGAGCTGTCCAAGTTCTACCCTAATTATAGTGTCACAGAGAACAACACAACAGCAGAGTTGTTTTAAGTAACTGAGCACTTTTGGTTTTCTAGCAAACTACACTATTTATGAGTAGGATCAATAATGTTAGAAGCTGAAGTCTAGGTGTCTTTTAGGAATTGGTCTCTTACAATGCTGAGGCTAAAAACTGAGGGTGGTGTGTGTGTGTGCATGTGTATCCCTTAAAAAAAGAAAGAAATCAAACCCTATGAAAGATAAATAAAACCGTAGCCTGTATGATAGATGTACGTTTTGATTAGAACAATTTGGCTTTGTTTGGAGTACCGAAGAGTGGCATATATTCAGACTAATTTCCCTCCAGAATTATTATTTTTTTCCTTGCAATGCTAAAACATATTTTCACTGGACTCGCTGTCTGCATTGGATGACTAATCGTCATGGCACCTGGTGCATTCAGGCAGCCCTGTGCAGTGGAATAGTCATACCTAGTTATGTCTGCACACCTGATGTTTTATTAACTAGTATTGATTTTTTTACCCGGGGGACTTTTTTCTTCCTGTAAAAAGGCAACCTTGCAGGAGTGAAAGGCATTGCAGGAGATGAATTTCTAATGAACCCCTTCTCTCCTCTCTCTCTCTCCCCCCCTTCTCTTTTTTGACTTCTCTTTAATGTGGCTTCATATTTTAAGTGCCTGAACTGAAATTTCATTTTAAGCAATTCCATTTTGATAAATCCTTTTGAACCTTGACTTTCTGTAAGGTTATTTTTTTTTAGAAAAAAAAAAGATTGTGCTGCTTGACTGACACACTTAGTAGTGCCTGTAAATTTGAGCATTTCATTATAGGCTGCAATGAAGCATGCTCACATGCAATGAAATACAGAGAATTTAGGAGTCTGACCACTTGAGTAATGCTAAAGAAAAGGTGCGGGGGCGAATGCATCCTCATCTATATAAAGGAGCGCCAAACATTTTGTTGCTTAATTTGTTTTTAGTCCTCAGAATTCGGTAGCATAAACTAGATCTCTGTTTAGAATCTAAATATATAAATAATAACCCTGCCTGGGGTTTTGTTATATTATGAAATAGCAAGTAGAGCCCTTATTTTGTGGGGGGGGGGTTTGTGTGGGGGGGTATTCTATGTGCTCATGCAGCACATGTGCTCTATGCACACTGCACACACTTAATGCTGGTTTCCGACCTGTTTTTATGGCTGAAAGGTTTGACCGCAGGACCAGAGCAGGCTGGGTCATTTGCATTGCCATCTTCTTTGTAGATTAAACTGGGACTGACCTGTCCGAGAGAAAGAGAGAGAGAGAAAGAGAGAGAGAGAGAGAGAGAGAGAGAGAGAGAGAGAGAGAGAGAGACCCACCTTTTCAAGGAAAAGATGACATGATTCTGTGCTAATTTGCTTATATGTGCAATTGGTCCTTTACCTCTCCTGCCCTGATCTCGCCACTGTGATCCACGCGGCGGTCACCTCCAGACTGGATTGTTGTAACTCGCTCTATGCGGGGCTGCTCTTGAAACTAACCCAGAAACTCCAGCGGGTGCAGAATGCTGTGGTGAGACTCCTTATGGGGTCCTCGCTGCGGGATCACATTCATCCAGTGCTATACCAGCTGCATTGGCTCCCGGTGGAGTACAGGATCAGGTTTAAGGTGCTGGTTTTAACCTTTCAAGCCCTATATGGCCCAGGACCCTCATACCTATGGGACCGCCTCTCCTGGTACGCCCCACAGAGGACCTTACGGTCTACAAATAATAACACCTTGGAGATCCCAGGCCTCAGAGAGATTAGGCTGGCCTCAACCAGGGCCAGGGCCTTTTCAGCCTTGGCCCCAACCTGGTGGAACACTCTGCCACAAGAGTTCAGGGCCCTGCGGGATTTGACATATTTGACAAGATGAAGTTGTTCTGCCAGGCCTTTGGTCAGGGCTCAGCCTGACTCCCCTTTTCTTTTTGTATAAGAACTAGTATGAAAAAGGCTTCCCAGCATTCTCACAGGCCCATATAAGATCTGTGTAAACAGTTGGGCTGATGAGCACTTACTGTTCCCAACCCTAACCCTGTGGAAAGCCATCTAATTAGACTTTAATTTGATTTTGACCTGTTTTTAGGAGGTAATTTAATTATTGCTTGATTTTATACTAATGTTATATATTTGATGTTAGCCGCCCTGAGCCCAACTTTGGCCGGGGAGGGCGGGATATAAATAAAAGTTTATATTATTATTATTATTATTATTATTATTATTATTATTAATCTATCTCCCCACGTGATTAAGAACTGGATGCAGGAAAAATAGTTGAGATAACCTCAGTGCTTGTTGGGATGTTAGGGATGGTTTAAAATGGAGGGGCAGTTTTAAAAGCAAGCAATTCCGTTTATACGTTGTTGTTGTTGTTTTTTAAGTGACTTGTTTTTGTGCCACAAAGCTTTATATGAGAGCCAGTGTGGTGTAATGGTTATGAGCGGTGGACTAGTAATCTGGTGAACCGGGTTCGCTTCCCCGCTCCTCTACATACATGCAGCTGCTGGGTGACCTTGGGCCAGTCACACTTCCTTGAAGTCTCTCAGCCCCACTCACCTCACAGAGTGTTTGTTGTGGGGTGGGGAGGAAGGGAAAGGAGAATGTGAGCCGCTCTGAGACTCCTTCGGGTAGTGATAAAGCGGGATATCAAATCCAAACTCTTCTTCATATGTACTATCTAACCACGTGCCTTGGACAGGTGGTGGCAGAGGCACAGAAAACCCCCACTTCATTCTCCCTCCTCCAGTGTCCTGGCTTCTTCACTCCACTTTTCCCTTTCTTCTTTCACTCCCACTTCTCAGGTGCGAAGCTACCTCCTCTTCTGAGCTTGCTTGGGACATGTTGTCTTGGGTATCCACCCAACCTCCATCTGTAGGTTAGCAGCAGTCCCACTTTTACACACTTAACACGCACCAGCTTGATGCTTCCGTCATGATGAAGGTGCGGTGCAACAAAGAGGCAGAGGTCAGGAACTGGCTTTTAAAAAAAATCTGTGGTGGCCTTAAAGGTAAAGGTACCCCTGCCTGTACGGGCCAGTCGTGTCTGACTCTAGGGTTGTGCGACCATCTCACTTAAGAGGCCCGGGGCCAGCACTGTCCGAGGACACTTCTGGGTCACGTGGCCAGTGTGACAAAGCTGCTCTGGCGAGCCGGCACCAGCGCAGCACACGGAAACACCGTTTACCTTTCCGCTAGAAAGCGGTACCTATTTATCTACTTGCACTTAGGGGTGCTTTCGAACTGCTAGGTTGGGAGGCGCTGGGACCGAACGACGGGAGCTGACCCTGCCGTGGGGATTCGAACCGCCAACCATACGATCGGCAAGTCCTAGGCACTGAGGTTTTACCCACAGCGCCACCTGCGTCCTTCAGTGGTGGCCTTAGTCATGGATTATTTTGTTTCAACTCCTTGGTCTAGCTAAGCCAATACCGAAAGTGATAGTTCATCAAATGTTATCATTTGATTCTTCAGCATATGCCAGGATGAGCCCCTGTCTTCACACTGCCTTTGTGATTTGCCACAATAGACTAGGAGGCAGCAGGAGGAGACTGCCGGCCAACATTCATCATCAGTAGATGACTTTTGACAGCTAGCATGCACCAGCACAATAATGTACGTGAATCATGGAAAGTCTTAATTTTCACTGAGTATCTTCTTTTTCCTCTCTTCAGTTTTTGGCACTTGGAACGCATTATGGGAAAGTTTATTTACTCGATGTCCAGGGGAATATCACCCAGAAGTTTGACATTGTAAGTACAACTACTTCTTTGCAGCCTCATGCTATATTTGGAACAACCCACCACATCCAGAATTTTGTTGATCTCCTCTGAGCCCCTTTTTTGACAAGTGTACAGTGGTGCCCCGCAAGACAAATGCCTCGCAAGACGGAAAACCCGCTAGACGAAAGGGTTTTCCGTTTTGGAGGTGCTTCGCAGGACGAATTTGCTATGGGCTTGCTTCGCAAGACGAAAATGCCTTGCGATTCCTGGGGTTTTTTTCCCCCTCCCAGCCCTTTTCCCAAGCCCCTAAGCCGCTTATCAGCTGTTCGCTAAGCCGCTTATCAGCTGATCTAAGCCGCTAATAGCCTTTTAGCAGCTAATCCGCTAATCCCTTAAGCCTTTAATAGCTGCTAATAGCCTTTTAGCAGCTAATCCGCTAATCCCTTAAGCCTTTAATAGCTGCTAATAGCCGCTAAACCGCTAATAGCGCTAATCCGCTAATGGGCTTGCTTCGCAAAACGAAAAAACCCGCAAGACTAAGAGACTCGCGGAACGGATTCTTTTCGTCTTGCGAGGCACCACTGTACTACTGCCAGCTATGTGACCTGGACTTAAGTAGCACAACACAACAGGGTTCAGATTCACTGGAGCAGACAACATACAACATCCTGCACGGCAGGCAGGATGGCAGCCATTGAAAAACGAATAGTAGCCAGCGGTTCCCCCAACCGTCTCAACTAGGGCCCAGTTCATGTGTTACCCAAGCATTGTGGTCAGTGCTGGTGGCTTGGTCCCACAGTGTCTTTGGAATATGGCTATTTTCAGGGCCACACTTGGTGCTGTAGCCCCGGTCACAATTAACACAACTCATCTGCATGCCTTGGGTCCTTGTGGCATCTATAGGCACGGAGCAGTTCGTTAGCTTCACTATTGTTGATAGTTAGTATGTGTCCTATCATATTGAGATGCCAAAAGTAATTGAAAATTGATTGATTGCCTTGCTACTTCAGTTTATCTACTGCAAATATATAAAGCTAATATTTTATGTGAATGTCCTGAAGCTTGGTCTCTTAAGGGATTGTATTGATTGAAGGAGAAGAGGAAGATTCCCCCCCCCCTCTCCATGTGATTTCCTGGAATCTTAGAGAACAAACACATTGCAGAATTTATGTAAAGTCATATTCTGGGGCATAAAATATACCTCTTGTAGGCCGTATGCAGTTGCTGCTGAAGAAAAATATTTATAGTATTTGTCTTGCATTGTCACATGTTCCAGTAGGCCTTTTTTGGTGTTTTTTTTTAAGACCATTGTCAGCACTTATGAAAGTGTCCATCACAAGGTGTCAACATGCTTGCAAAACATAACGCGTGTTCTGATGCTGACATAGCAGTCTTTTATGTGAAAGGTGAAAGGTTACTTTTTATTTTTTTAAAAAAATTAATTGTACAATTGTTCCCCCAAACCCACTTCTAGGAGCAACTTATTGAAGGGTTTTTTTTGTGTGTGTGTGTATGTATAGACAGACAGATAGATGCTGTGGGCCACCCCGCTGTGCTGGCTGCCCTTGGATCTGGTGCCTGTTAACCTGGGAGTAAGCTCTGTAGAACTCAGTGGGACTTCCTTCTGAGTAGACAGGGGTAGGATTATGCTAGAGCTGGTGTGTCCAACAGCCTTGATAAGAAAAAGGGGTTGGAAGAAGAAAGGAGACCCTTCCCAGCGGCCTTGTAAAGGCAACAGGGTTGGGTTGCTTGTGGTAAGGAAGAAATCCTGTATTCTTTTGTTTTGGGGGTGAAAACAAAGAAAATGAGACACTCCTTTTCCGCTGCCCTGGTAGGGATGGGCATGGGAATGAGGGGAGAGGGGAACAGGAGAAGCAGTTGGCGAGTGGGGCACACAGGGCATGTTCCTGGACTCCCCTCAAACATGGCGTCAGCACCACTGTATGCCCTCAGGTGCCTCTGAAGTGCTAGATCAATCTGTAGGTGACAAAAAATTAGGTATCTATTGCCCTCGTAGTTCTAGAATAATAGAATCATAGAATCATAGAGTTGGAAGAGACCACAAGGGCCATCGAGTCCAACCCCCTGCCAAGCAGGAAACACCATCAGAGCACTCCTGACATATGGTTGTCAAGCCTCTGCTTAAAGACCTCCAAAGAAAGAGACTCCACCACATTCCTTGGCAGCAAATTCCACTGTCGAACAGCTCTTACTGTCAGGAAGTTCTTCCTAATGTTTAGGTGGAATCTTCTTTCTTGTAGTTTGGATCCATTGCTCCGTGTCCGCTTCTCTGGAGCAGCAGAAAACAACCTTTCTCCCTCCTCTATGTGACATCCTCTATGTGACATTCTATGTGACATTCTGAGTAGCTCATGACCATTGCCCAAATATAACTGTTTATCCAACTTTTGTTTCAAGCCCTCTTTGAAAGGTGAAAGTAGTGGGAGATACGAAAGGGCAAAAGGCTATTTTTGTTCAACAAAAGAGCTCCCGTTCTCCAAGCTTCAGCCTGAAATACAGTGAGGGGGCAACTTAACTTAAACGGAGGGCGGGTCTTCTGAAAACGTTGCAGAATCCCTAACGACTCCTGACCGTACGCTGATTATTTCGATATGTTTCTCTCCCGCCCGCCTTCCCTCTCCCCAACATGGCTGCATCTTCGTCGGTGACACCTGCTTAAGATTAACCGATATGTGTTCTTGGATCCTGAGCATCTGACATACTGGTGTTCTCTTGTATTAGGGTTCAGTGCTTTGAGTGAGATGAAATGTGTCAAATGAGTTGAAAATTATGACTTAAAGGCAATGGAGAAGAAAAGCCTGGCTAACTCCACTGACAAAGGAAGGTGCGGAAGCGATTTACAGCATATTAATTCCAAATGCCTCTTCATCTTTTCTTAAGATGCTCTACAATTTATTAATATAATTATTGCCGCGACTGACATCCTTGTAGATTAAAGCGTTGTAGATGTGAGAGCTGTACAAACACATTTAGCTAAGTAACAAATCAAGAAAATGCTTTCAGAAGGGGCGGGGTAGGGAGAATTCATGCCCTGTTGCCTGGTGTTTTTAATAAATACATATTTAGAGCAAGTACAGTAACAAGAAATGGCTTGTGCCAACAAAAGTGTTGCACTTCCCTTGGAGAGGAGAAAATGCAGACTGCTTTATAAGCAGGGTTGGTTTTTTAATATTTAATGGTTTAGTGGTGATGCATGAGTGTGGAAAACAAATTTAAATATATAATGTTTTGAAGCGTTCTTTGGGTGGAAGGAAATTGAAATCTTTTCAGCATGTTGTTCTTCTAAGGCCTTTCTCAAATGGGGGAATTAAGAAAATAGCATGAAATATTTAAGAACCACCCCCTTGCTGTGGAATTTTTTAACATGTGTTTGCACACTCCGTCAAGGGCTATTTTTAAATATTTGATGGCTTTGAGAATTCGAAATTTTTTTGTTTAATCAGAATGGCAGAAAAAGTTAAAAGTAGTCAGGTTGCCTCTTTGCAACCTTGAAAACCCAGAGGTTTTTGTAGCACTTAGAGCCATATTAAAGTTTCAGTGTTTGAGAACATCGAAAGACCCCTGCAGGATCACACCAAAGGTCCGCTTAAGCCCAGCATGCTGTGTCTCGAAGTGGGCAGCTTGATGCTTCTGTGAGCAAGACGGTCTCACGGTGCGTGTGCAAAGCATCTCCTGCCAAAAGTGTCCTGTCTCTAGCTATGGAGGTTTCATTTTTGGGCCATGACAGACATCGCCTCCACAAATTTGTCCAATCCCATTCTGGGAGGGAGGACCATCGCTGGGCGGTAGAGTGTCTGCTTCAGCACAGGAGGTCCCAGGGTCAATCTCTGGTATCTTCAGGTAGGCCTGGGAGTGTCCTCTTCTTGAAGAGCCTCTGCCAGTGAACATAGGCAGTGCTAAGCTAGCTGGACCAATGGCTCCCCTCACTAGAAGGCAACTTCTGGTACACCGTCTTGGTTTGTCAACAGGTAAGTGGGTGGCGCTGTGGTGTAAACCACTGAGCCTTGGGCTTGCCGATCGGAAGGTTGGCAGTTCGAATCCTCGCGACAGGGTTAGCTCCCGTTGCTCAGTCCCAGCTCCTGCCAACCTAGCAGTTTGAAAGCACACCAATGCAAGTAGATAAATAGGTACCGCTCCAGCGGGAAGGTAAACGGCGTTTCCGTGCGCTGTTCTGGTTTTACCAGAAGCGGCTTAGTCATGTTGGTCACATGACCCGGAAAAACTGTCTGCGAACAAACGTCGGCTCCCTCGGCTAGTAAAGCGAGATGAGCGCCGCAACCCCAGAGTCATTTTCGACTGGACTTAACTGTCAGGGGTCCTTTACTTTTTTAAGGATTTCATGCTACAGGAACTATTGAGGTTGATCTGAGGCTTCTTATTACCTTGATGGGATTATCCACAAAGCGTGTCATGCTTCGAAAGCCCTTTTAAACCACCCCTCCGCCCACTGCCACACTTTGCCCTGCTTCAACCCATATTCAGTCTCTCCTTTCTCACAAGCTCATCTTCCTCAGTCCCATGCACATTTGACGGGTGACACATTTTGTAAACAGCCCTGATACCGTTTTACATTTGACAGGGAAGCAAGCCTTATAATGACTTTGTTGGTGTTATTACGGTGAAAGATAAAGAACCCAGTTAATTGCTTTCAGAAAAATAATGCTTCGCTCCCCCCTGCCCCCACATAACAAGGAAGTTTACTTTATTGATTTAAGATGGAGAAATATTTTACTTCAGGTTGCACTTTCATATGCGTTAGTCTTTATCACTTCACATGTTTTGACAGGCTGTGTAAATGTTTCTGTTTATTACTCTAACGGCATCATTTCAGTCGTCTTTGTCAGTAGCACAGAAGACAAAGCAGCGAAACGCCAACCAGACCGCAGAATTGAATGTTTACGCGCTTTTGAAAATAATCTGCCAGGGTACTCTGCTTATTAACTCTGTGGGTGCAATTCAAGAAACGTTAGTTGCACTGAAGTCCCGTTGAAATCAATAGGACAACTCCCCTCCCTTTGAAACGGGTTGCTCACATTCGCAGACGCGAAGTACAGTGGCACCGCAACTTACGTAGATTTTGCTTGCGCGGTCGCAGCTTTATGCAGATTGCCAGGGAAGAAGGAGAGAGTGAAGACCTGCGTCAGACACAGCGAAGGAATAAAAGATATGCAAAATAAAAGAGGGGGGGATGTGGTGGCAGCAGCAGCAATCCTTGGAGGCTTGATCCACTGCAGCTGTGCATCCTGCCGCTTGAGGCAGTCGCCTCACCTTGCCGAATGGGTGGGCCGGCCTTGTCTGGTGACACTCGCAAGATCTTGCAGGGCAGTCCATCATGTTGTGATAAGCAAACCGGTTGCTGAACTACTAGCCTGAAGTCGCCTCCTTGCTTTGGCATATTACCTTTGGTATGTTCCCTGTTGTAGGAGCTCAGCAGAGTTAAAAGACTACGCTGTGCCAAACTCTTTAAGAGACAGGAAGCTTATTAGATAGATGTGCGTTTGCTAAATCCCAACAACCTTTTAAAAGTATTGGGGGATTTGGAAAGGATTGGCTCCTAAGAAGCTAGCATACTGCTGATTCCCTTGGCTTTTCCCCTTTCCCCTAAGCTTCATTTTCTGCTTGCACCCACCATTTTTCCTGTGAGAAAGAGACAGGGAAGTGGGTAGTTGTTTAAAAGTTGCAAGTTCTCAAACCTTATGAGGAGTAAAGATAAAAGTATATCCATTTTAATTCCAAGTTTTTATCATTCATCGTCGAACAGTCAACAATACCCTAAGGAATCTCTGTTTGGTGATCCAATATATGTTTGCCTTCAAGATCTCTTTGTCTAAACAAAGAGGGCCATAGGAAACATCATGTTTTGAGGGGTCTCGCAGCTGTCAATAACTCAGCAGTGTCCTTTTGCTTTGCCTATTAGCTCTTTAGGTTTCCCAGTGGCAAAGCATTATTTGGGGAGTAGCCAGTATGGTGCCCCTCAGATGTTGTGGGGCTCCAACTCCCATCACCCCCAGAAAGTCAGGTGTGATGAGAGTTGTAGTCCACAATATTTGAGAAGCAGCATGTTGCCCAACATGGGATTATGCCATTGGCTGTACGTAGGAGTTGGCACTCCCAGGAATTGGAATGGAAATGGGAAAGAGCTCTTTTATCTTGGCCTACATTTTTTGATGTTTCTGGAGAGATGGTGAGGGCCACTCTGCAGCAACTCCCAGTCCACTCAGAAAGGATCGGGATGTCTTATGATACACCCAAGTGCTCCGAGAACAAAAGAAACAGCAGATTGTCATGTTTTTGTTACTGTGCTGCTGGCCTATACAGAGGGAAATAGCTTTGAATTCAGATTTGGAGCTTTTCAGAATTGGTGGCAAAAATAATAAGGCATGTAGGTGACTCCAGTTCCATTCAAGATCTCATAAATCACTTGAGGGAAAGGTTAGAGAGAGGAAAGGCTGTGTACTATTAACGGGAGGGCTTGTGTGCTCATATGCCAAATGCAACCACTTAGAATTATTCAGAGTTCTTTCATTAATAGAATGTTGTTTACATTGAGATGTTTTTCTTGTTCGAAAGTCAAAAGCAATGGAATTAAAATAGGACAGCACTTGTTAAATAAGGTGACGTTAATGGTGGACTTGCAGCCCTTTGTTGCTATTTAAAAAGAAAGCCAGACATGAATTTTTAAGAATAAAAAATGACATGTCAGGGAAATAACATGGTGAACAAAGCACACGAGTATGACAATCCTTTATTCCCAATGGGTGTTAAGATATTGTTGATAATGAACTTTGTATAGCTAACAGCTTTACCTCTACCAGGAAGTTGAACCTTATTCGTTTTAAAAGCCATGACAGGGTATATGATTGCTCATTATTGCATTCCTGATAGAATGCTAAATAATTCAAAGAAAATTTGTGGTGGCAATTCCTTTTTTAAAAAAAAAAAGGAAAGAAAAAGACATCAAATGTAGAAATAGTCTGTGTATGATTTTCTTGCTCTACCATCTAAGAACTGGCCTTTAATTACAGCCCTGGGGACGGCATGTCCCTCATTGCACTGAAAAGTGTAAGTGGGCTTGGAAGCTTCTGCGTAGTCCCATTCCAACTTTAAGAAATAAGGAAATGAAGACATAGAGCGATCTTACGCACCAGAAATTAAAACGAAGCAGCTGGTGCAAGTCACCTGATTTTGAAGCTGGGAATAAAAGTAGGACTGCCACCAACTAATGTTCAGGGTCATCCTAGGCAGCTTTACTTGCCTGCCTGCAGCCTTTGCGAATCATGTTGGGATCAGTCAGTTAATTGACTATCATATTTGCATATGAATGAAAACTGTTGTACTGAACCTTGCATATGCTGGAAGAGGCATGGTTTACTGTGCAAGGGAAAAAGGGGATACTAACTTTTCAAATGGTGCTTATCATTACAGTGGGGTTTTTTATATATCTAGAAAGTCTTGTATGTATTAAAGGGGCACTTTCAAGATTTTATAAATCTGCTCTTATAAGCCTCAAATTTCTACAGCATATAGAAATGACACCTGTTGATTGAACCTTAAAACTTCATCTGCCTGATGAGGTCCATAAATGTGCCAAATTTCAAACAAATCCAATTTTACTAGAGCAAGCTAAAAGGTGTTGCAAATGGGCGCTTTGCCTCTTTTTACTCCCAATTTTTACATAAATATCTCCTATTACTCATTTATTGCATTTATCCCACATTTTCTCCAAGGAGCTCAAGGTTTGGTTCTCCTCTTTCTCATTTAATCTCCACAACAACCCTGTGAGGTGGGTAAGACTGAGAGGCTCTGAATTGACCCAAGGTCACAAAGCATCTTCATGACTGAGTGGGGATTTAAACCCTGGTCTGTCAGGTCCTGACTCTCTTAAGGACTATACTGTACTGACTCTTTATCCTCCCCCCCCCCAAAAAAATGGTTAAAATCTAGTGATATACTTTATTCAGACTTCAGCCAACAATGAGCCAACAGTGTGACGCGGCAGCTAAAAAAGCCAATGCAATTCTGGGCTGCATCAATAGGACTATAGCATCTAGATCAAGGGAAGTAATAGTGCCACTGTGTTCTGCTCTGGTCAGACCTCACCTGGAGTACTGTGTCCAGTTCTGGGCACCACAGTTCAAGAAGGACACTGACAAACTGGAACGTGTCCAGAGGAGGGCAACCAAAATGGTCAAAGGCCTGGAAACGATGCCTTATGAGGAACGGCTAAGGGAGCTGGGCATGTTTAGCCTGGAGAAGAGGAGGTTAAGGGGTGATATGATAGCCATGTTCAAATATATAAAAGGATGTCACATAGAGGAGGGAGAACGGTTGGTTTCTGCTGCTCCAGAGAAGTGGACACAGAGCAATGGATCCAAACTACAAGAAAGAAGATTCCACCTAAACATTAGGAAGACCTTCGTGACAGTAAGAGCTGCTCGACAGTGGAATTTGCTGCCAAGGAGTGTGGTGGAGTCTCCTTCTTTGGAGGTCTTTAAGCAGAGGCTTGACAACCATATGTCAGGAGTGCTCTGATGGTGTTTCCTGCTTGGCAGGGGGTTGGACTCGATGGCCCTTGTGGTCTCTTCCAACTCTATGATTCTATGATTCTATGAATACTTTCTGAGCAGTTTTTACAGTTCATTTACAATCATCATACCCCATGGTTTATCCGTAGTGGCGCCCTCCCTGTGGAACGCCCTCCCGTCAAATGTAAAGGAAATAAACAACTATCTGGCTTTTAGAAGACATCTGAAGGCAGCCCTGTTTAGGGAAGTTTTTAACGTTTGATGTTGTATTGTGCTTTTAATTCTGTTGGGAGCTGCCCAGAGTGGCTGGGGAAACCCAGACAGATGGGTGGGGTATGATGATGATGATGATGATGATGATGTAATGTGACGTCCAATCTATTGCAGATTAAACACGCTGGTCTACCCCCCCCCCCCGGCTGGTGATATAGCCAAAGTCATGGACTGTGCCCCCATGGTAGATGAATGATCAAAGCTGTTGACTTTCCGATCATCACATTGACCACTCTGTTTTGAGGAAAATCTTTGGGATCAATTACTGTTTTTAGATACATTTGCATATATGATAAAACGTTGTGCCCAGGCTGTGATGGGATTAGCTGAGATTTTTTTCTAGTGGGCGAGTCAGCAGGTCCCTCCTGTAATGAAATGTGGTTTGCCATAATTGCAATTGAGCACCAGTCTGCTTTTCACACCCCTAATCTGTGTGCTGCATGCTTGTTAACCATGGCTAAAAGGCATGAAGTCACACAGTCAACTTTTTAAAACGTTTAGAATTCCAGCTTGCAAATATTGCCTCTCTCCCAGAAACGGAGTCAAATCCAGCCCTAATGTTTGTTATTCATTCTGCCTCCCATCCACGGGGATGCAGCATTTGTGAAAGAATCAATTATCCATTTGTTAGTCAGAGGAGCTTTACAAATTATACATTAGCAGATTGATTTCTCAGGTTCACCGTTGAGGGACTGACACTATGAGGTGGGATGATGATGAGCATCGAGGGAAAAGAAGTTGCCACACAGTTAAAAGAGGCTCTTTGAATGGCCATGAATTTATTCCTAATTGAAGAGCTGACATAATCCATACTAAGTGTATTTATTTCAAGCATTTTACATTAGGTAATTGATTATCACACAGGCTGTATTTTGCAAGTGGAAGCTTTTCTTCAAATTTAGGGTTTTGTAGAAAGCTTTTCGTATCAGATACTTACTGGCCTCCTCCCCTGCCAAACACACAAACCATTTCTCCTGAACTTTCCCCCTCCTATTAAAGTTACATTTTTGTTCTAATGGTGTCAGCCTGACGATATTGATTTCTTTTGAACAGTCAAACTTATATTGTCCAGAATCCCAAACAGGTCTCCCTCAGAAATAAAACTGCAGCTAATGGGAATTCAGTGAGGGACGTTTATTCCTCACTGACACAACTTTCAAGACTTTCTTCATGAAAACCTGATTTTTGTCCTCAAGTTAATCATCTAACTCCTAAAGTTCTTTAGAGAGGGAACTTACTCAGCTAATTTCCAGTCTTATTGTTCATTGCTTTTATACTTTATCCTTGCTATAATGTAATATTCACATCGCTGCAGCGCAAAATCTGAATCCTCTGAACACTACTGTCAGTAATCTCACTTTGGGACCTGCCTGCTCATGCAAGTGGAAGCTGCTTTGGCTAGAGTGAGGTTCAGCCATCCACAAATCTGCTCATGTGAGCAGCTGTAATGGAGCCACAAACTGGCAAGATTTCCCCAACCATTTTCTGAATTCAAAGGAGCACCTGATTAATTGTTAGACCTGACTCACCGCGACACAATGATGGCGGTAATTGCTGTCCACTTGCCAGGAACAGCTAGATATCTTCAGGGCAGCAAGGTGTAATGGGAGAGACATAACCCTTCACAGCTCTTCAGTGTAGCGATGGCTGCCACCAGCAGAAAATATTCCATATTATCCATCTCCCTTGGAACTTAGGCTATAGTCTGTGACATATTAGCCCCATAAAGACTTTGGGCAGGCTTGCAAATAACTAGTCTTCTGGTCACCAGCTTTTTGTGACTAGGCATAGAAGGCTTATGGAAGTCTATTCTTCCCACTCCAGTTTATGTCACAGGTTAGTAACCTGTTTGATGAGTAGACCTGTTTGCACACCTGACTTCTGGGACACCGCTCTCCTTGCTTTCTTGGGCTGTTTGAAAATTGGCATTCCATGGAATCCTTAGAAGCATATCAGGGATACCTCTGTGAGAAGAGAAGAAATGGCAGACAGCCTTGCCCACTAATGCCAGTTTTTTATTGTAACGTGCAGTGCCAAAGGCATTCTAGGTGAAATAATAATAATAATAATAATAATAATAATAATAATAATAATAATAATTTATGTGTTTGCCACGCTGGGCTCCATCAGGAGAAACAGTTGGATCTAAATTGACTTGAGTAGATAATCTATTATAATATGCCCCAAAATTCTTTGTAATGTGCAGTGGACAAACGAATAGGAATGATGTACCCAAAACTACTGAGATTGTTTCGCGATATTTAGCGAAGATTTTAAAAGTCAAATTTAAAACTACTTAATTTTACTTAATGGTGGCTACCAAGTCTTTTATATGTTTTATGTGTTTGAAATATGTCTGGATTAACAATGTTTTATGGATTTTTCCCCCTCTCTCTCTTTTATGATTTTATTGTCTAAATTATGCCGATAGGGAAAACATTCTGGGAGGATAGTAAGTCTGACCACTACTGCCAAACAGCAGCAATACTAGTTATCTGTTGTAGCCTGCCCAGGAGCTGCACACACACACACCTTGTTCTTTTTGTTAGCAGTCCCAGGTAGGCAGCAAAACCAGGTTGAGATTCCGATGAGCCACTATATATGACTAGTGGGCAGCATTTAATTTGGTGGGTTGTTGGTACTGTACACCTGGTTTTTGTATTGGGTGAGAGATGGAAGCAACTTGCTTCTTCTGCATTGTGCATTCTAAAATGTTCTCTCTCTTTCTCTCTCTCCCTCTCTCTCCAAACTTTTAACAGAGTCCAGTTAAGATAAATCAAATTAGCCTGGATGAAAGTGGAGAGCACATGGGTGTTTGCTCTGAAGATGGCAAGGTATGACTTTTCCACATTTAGCATGAAATGGTGATGTGCCACTTTCCAAGTCCTCAGGAGATCTCTGTACAGCAAAATCCTATAACAACAGCACCTGGATCTTGTGTTTTAGTACCTGACTCACTTACAAAAAAACCCTCATAATTAAAGTCAAATATATTTGGCCCAAATGTGCCTAAGGAAAAGTAATTACAAGAAATGTCAATAATGTTACTGGTATTAAACTGATTAACAGCCGTGGCACAGGGACTTGTCACTGTAATCATTACTACTGTGCCAGTTATACTTCACTGACTAGTCTGATGTTCCTGCAAGACAGTAGCTTAATGCATCTCTGCTATAAATCCACAAAATTGGATTTTTGTGGGCAAGATTTCTTTGGGCTGCTGGTTTTGGTTCTGGTTGTTTTTTTTTAAAAAGCACCTTATGATTGTTTCCTCAGAAATCTTTTGATAAGCAGTCATAGTTTATCAGAGGAATATAGTGCCTTGCAGTTGCTCCTTTAAACAAATGTGAAATCAATACATATAATACATGTACAGTTTCCTTAAAAATGTGGCACCTTCTTCCTCGACTGGAGACATACATCATTTTGTGTACCGCACAGCTAACAATTAGCATTGTTTTCCTGGAATGTTAAGAGCTGTGACATTTTAGTGATTTTGATGATCGATTTCCCCACTTATTAGAATGTCTTTGTTCATTTGTTTGCTTTTAAGACCATGGCAGTCTTTGCTAATATTGGTTGTGATAATAAAATTCCAAATCGTAACCTATTCAGGATGCTTTTTCTGGGAATAATTCTGCTAGCAGGCACAGTGTATTAACGTCATTTCCCAAGATCCATCTCACTTAACTGGATAGAACACTATTTGTTACTAATCACATTCTTAGGCAGGATTTTTAGGAACAGTAAACTAAAATAAATACTGAAGTATATATATTTTTCTTCCCACAGGAGCAAAGAGTAGTAAACTCGTTTAATCTGTGCTTTTAGTGAGTGAATAAATGCCATAAATAAGTTTACGGTTCCCAGTGTGTTGTCCTCCGAAGAAATCTTGATGTTACAATAATTGGCACAATAATTGAGATACTATTGCTGTTAAAAGAGGTTGTAGAATTTTATAACCGGTGCGAGAGGCTCTTAAGAGTAATGCAATTGTCTTGGCAAGATAAGACAGAAGCCAATAATTGTGTACGATAATCAAAAGTCATGTGCTTATATATTCAAGAAGTAAAGTTTTGGTGTGATTTGATGTATTTAGATTACAAATATATATATATATATATATATATATATATATATATTGCAGTTGAGACTGGCTGTGCATTTGCACACTGAAGGCTCAACACTTGCTTGGAAAGACAGACAGGGTTTCCAAGTGCCATACATTTCAGTTCTCCAAGTTTATTCATTTAGTTTGGGTAGTTATAGCTCACCTTTCCAACCACACTGAGATGCTCAAGTTGACTAGCAGCCGTGTATTTTTACAAACAATCAGACAAGGAGATAAGAACAAAAGGTATGAAAGAACACGGCAGATTTAGGAGCCAGCCATACCACAAGCCCGCAGAATTAAAAGTGTTTTGGTGTAGCATCCAAAGGCCATAGCTGAAAGGGTCAGGCTGAACTCAGCAGGCCTGGACTCCCCTGGAGCCTTGCCCATTGTGCCTCTCATGGTGGCAGGACATGGAGCAAAATGACCCCAAAGTCCAGAAGATCTGAGTGAACAGGCAGGCACTTATGGGAGGAGATAATTTGGCACCAGGCTGCTGGCAGTGTTAAAGGTAACGTGCTTGGAAATAAATGGAAAGCCAGTGCAGATGGAATAGCAGTGGAATAATATACTCCACAGGGACCTGGGTAGTGCTGTGGGTTAAACCACTGAGCCTAGGACTTGCCGATCAGAAGGTCAGCGGTTTGAATCCCCATGATGGGGTGAGCTCCCGTTGCTCGGTCCTTGCTCCTGCCAACCTAGGAGCTCGAAAGTGCAAGTAGATAAATAGGTACCGCTCTGGCAGGAAGGTAAACGGCATTTCCGTGCACTGCTCTGGTTTGCCAGAAGCGGCTTAGTCATGCTGGCCACATGACCCGGAAGCTGTGCGCCAGCTCCCTTGGCCAATAAAGCGAGATGAGCGCTGCAACCCCAGAGTCGGCCACGACTGGACCTAATGGTCAGGGGTCCCGTTACCTTTTAATATACTCCACAAAATTGCCTATAGTGTAGTTGCAGCATTTTGGACCAACTGAGGTTTCAGAACTTGGATATGATTGTGGGTATTTTTGCACAAAGACCCACGAGTCTTTCTGCACTGTATTATTCCTGTTGTGCATACAGGAACATGTGAATGCCTTTTCACATTTTCCAGTTTCCACACTGTTCTAAACGCTTTGGCGGAATGGTAGGGTGTTTGTTTCCCTCCTTTTATCCTTTCAGCCATCCTGTGAAATAGATTAGGCTAAGGGATAGTGTTTTGCCCAAGACTGAACATCCTTGTATTGAGATGGGATTGCAACTGCTCCGCCAATCCTAATTCAACGTTTTATCCTGCTGAATTAGTAACTGGGAAAACAGGAGGTGTTGCGAAAAGGGTTACAGCACATTTCTTGCTATCATTCAGATATTCACCACTGTATTATCTCAACATTTAAAAGCTTTGCTTGGCAGTTATTAGGGACAAATATATGATATGATGATATGACTGAAATGTAACTGGGAGTATTCCACAAGGTAAATCTGTTAGCATTTAGTACCCTTGAAGCTGCATTTTAAAACATAATGAAAATATGTATAATGGTAGAAAAGCAGAGCCTCTGAGATAATAGAAGGTTTCCATTTATGTTCTATTTATTGTGGAAATGGAAATTATTTTCTGTTTTAGTCAGGTGGTTATCAATTCAATAAAAGTGTTTGGCAGAAAGCGCGAAGAGTCCTTTGTCCTCCTGGTGGTTCTAGCAGCTTAATTGCATAGAAGCACTTTCGTGTTTCCATTAAATACTTTAATGGAATCAAGGAAAGCTTTGGATAATTTTAAACTATTACAGTGTTCTGCAAATATATTTGTTTTTTGTTTTGTTTTTTAAAAAAACCCAAACTATGATGTATTTGTTGTTGCCATTTATACTCACCTTTTGACTTCTGAAGTGGGATAAATAATAGACAATTTAATACGGTTTTAAAAGCATATCCTTTAATTTCAGGTGCAAGTGTTTGGATTGTACACAGGGGAAGAATTCCACGAAACATTTGATTGCCCTATTAAAGTAAGAGCTTAGTTAAGTCTTAACAAATGTACTATTGTTGCATTCAGCAAATAGCCATGACTATTTCTTTTCTCCAGAAAAAGAACATGAATATATCATAGATTTCATTCAGAAGTTTTGGTATGGACAATGATGGTGTTCTTCATGATTCCTCTGCAAAGCAGAGGGGTTTGTCCTCTTCCTGAGGAGATTTCACCCCTCCCATATCCAAGAATCTCCTGAGGAGTCTGCTGATTCTGCAGAGAGGAGGAGGAGGCGTGTTCTGCTCTCTACTTATTCTGCTCCAGCACCACATCAAAGAGTTGGTCAGTGAGTGGGTCAGTCAGTGTGTCGGAGAGAGAGAGACTGAGTGTTAGAGATCGTGTGTATAGATAAGGTTGCTGCTAAGAGCAGCTGCAGACACTCAGTGCGGTTTAGCATCCATTTATGCTTAGACCTATTTAGCTCTGTATAATAGTTGTAGATAGAATAAAGAAGATATTCTACAGAGCTGCTCTCCGAGTTGTTTATATACTCTGCTATACTCTGCTGTGCGGACGACTGTCTACTTGTGGAAGTGAATCCGGTGCTCACAACTCTAAGCTGTGAGTCCACAGCACTTTGACCTGTTCCTGTGCTGAAGGTGGTCTCTGGAAGTGCTACCCAGCTCACCTAGCCCAGTCGGGGCTGAAGTGGATGAGTCCAGTTGGTGGCACTGGCTCAAGGGCGATGCTGACACTTCCTGCTTGCTTTTTAGGTCCATGGGCACATTTGGAATTTAGAGTGAGTGCTGTGGGTGCCATCCTCCTCTGCTCACCTATCCCCACCGCCCCCCAGATCAACCTGCCCCACAGAAAAGTAGAAGGGCAGAGCGCAAATGCACACAAATGTTTCCTCTCCAAGGGATGTGGGTCAAAGTCAGATCCAATAGAATAATCTGTGCCTTGAAAAGGTGCATCAAAGGCATTTCTTCACCCGCAGACACCATGCTGGCGACTCCTCCTGCAAGGGCTTTCCTGGCCAGTTACTACTTCTTCCCACCCCAAAATAATGTGGAATGTTTCAGAAACATGCTCGGTAGACAAGCCAAAGAAAGCAACCATGAGAAGCAAATCACAAGCCAACAATATGTGATAATTCTGCAAAAGCAGACTAGCTGATGGGTGTAGAATTTGATTTAAGATAGTATGAGGGGTTACAGTAAGTAGGTTCATAGACTCTGTACCAGAATAATTGTAGGGTCTTTTCTGTGGTGGCTCCTTGCTTGTGGGGTGTTCTCCCCAGGGTGGCTCGCCTGGCACCTTCATTACATATCTTTCAACGCCGGCCAAAAACGTTTTCCTATAGCCAGGCCTTCGATTTATTAAACAATCTATGTTAAAATATGCATTGGGGAGTATTGTTTTTCTTTGTTATGATAATGTATCTTTGTTTTTTTAGATTGTGAACTGCCCTGTGATCCTTGGATGAAGGGCAATATAGAAATTTAATGAATTTTAATAATAATAATAATAATAATAATAATACCTAAATAATTCTGCAGTTCACAAAACCACACAAGAACGATATCGATAATAACACATAGTTTTCCTTCTTTATGTTCAGATTGTCGCTGTTCACCCTCAGTTTGTGAGATCACACTGCAAGCAGTTTGTAACAGGAGGGAACAAAGTAAGTTTCTCATTTCATAATACTGTGTCCGTTCTCGACAGGCAAAGTTAAAGTTCTAAAGGAACATGTGCACATATTTCCCTAGGGTTTGCCCCCCCCCCCCCAATCAGGTAATTCAGGGATGCTTTCAAAGGAAAATTATGGGGAGATAAAATACAGTACCAGCATCTATTTCCCCTCTTGGCAAAACTACTACTGTTTGCCTAACTGCCAAACATGGAAGAGTCAGAAGCAGAGTCGACGCAAGAGGTGGCCTTGCACACTTCTCTGATCTATCCTTTTCTTACTTTTACGGTTTTGCTGGTCCTCATGCTGCTCCCCCATCTCTCTGCCTTGCTCTAAGAAAGGGAACGGGATCTGCCTCAGAGCACCACAATCTGGGAGAGGTGGCATGGAAGGATGTCCGCCCTGCTCTGCCAGTTTCTGAAGCATTTGACCCAAGCTCATAGTTTGTTTTGCTCCAGACAAACCATGAACTGCAAAGTTAGTTCTTAGTTTACACGAGCCATGAGCATGGGGTTGGACCTAACACAGAGCCATAGGGTGGGTTAGCTCTGATAGCATAGTGGCAGCCAGGATGGGAGACGTTCAGTGGCTGCGAGTCCACACCTTTGTTTATTTGCTCTAAGTCATGGTTTGGATGAGTGTTATGTATCATTTGACTGGACTGAGCCTTAGTGAACAGGAAACTGGACAAATACTTAGTATTTTCCAAAACCTGAGAATAGCGTGTACTTTTGGAAGTGTGTTATTTGAATTGATTTTTAACAGAATTCACATTAAGGAATACAGGCTTTTTTAGTTTTCCAACAGCTGGTGTCATTTTCCCATCAAAAGTTCCCAAATTTTAAAAATCCCTCCGAGTTAAGGAAGCATAGCCCTAAATATTTAAGGCGATAATAGGACTGTGATCTATTTTCTCAGATTGAAGTCCCCCAGAATTGACTGAGGCTTGTTTTCTGGAGGTTGTGTTGCTTAAGATGGCATCCCATGATTTATTAAAAATAAACAGAACTTTAAACTTTAATTTGTGCTATAACACTATGAGTGCAAATATATTGAATGTTAGGCTGCAGAAAATTGTGACCATGATTAAGTTTTACTGGTCCTTGGCCTTTTAAATGTATAAATGGCATAATGGGTTCAGAGTTCATTGAACAGGGTATGTGAAATTTAATGCCATAAGAAGATTTTAGAAAAGTCTGATCAGTAACAAGATGTATACAGTTTGCCTGTAACCCAGTTTGCCTGGGTTTCAGAAATAATGGTTAGTTCACTTATTATAGGAATGTTACACTAAAAAAAGTACAAGAGTGTGCCTTGTGAAAGCCTGGTGGAAGTGTTTTGAGTGTTGCTGATGTGATCGAGAGGGCTTGGACTTGGAACCATAATAATAATAATAATAATAATAATAATAATAATAATAATAACAACAACTTATTGTTTGTACCCTGCCCTTCTGGCTGGGTTTCCCCAGCCACTCTGCACGGCTTCCAACAAAGATGAAAAATACACTAAAATGTCACATATTAAAAACTTCCCTGAAGCAGCCTTTAGCTCTTAGCCTTTGACTCTCAGACCAATAGGGTTGTTTCAATGATAAAATGAGTTAAGCCTGCCTGAGCTTCATGGAAAGAAGGGTGTGACCAAAAAATGACAAATAATTCTCATCCTTGCCACTCTATGGTTTTAACGTTCTACTATTTTGCCGCAAGCTAGTATCCGCTTTCAGTGTCTGGTTAAAGCATGCTGTGATGTTTCAGTGATACTCTGCCACACTGTACGCAAAGCACTTTTGAGCACTCGAAAGTGCCAGTCTAATTATTAGTTTTGTTAGTGTGTCAGCTGCAGTGTGCAGGTGTGTTCCCCTCACTCCTCCCGGGGCTGGAAAAGGGTTAGTTTAACCTCCGGTTTACTAGTAAAACTGAATTACTGTGTCGCGAAATGATGCACGTCTAAAAAGTGTGTCACCAACATGAAAAGTTCGGAAAGCTCTGTGTTACAGTATTCAACTGACACAGGAATATTGTTAATCATCAGATGTTGAACTCAATGCTTGCTCTTTGACCAAAACGACTGTTTCCTGATATTGGTTGCTTTTGTGGCACCGAACAATATACCATACGGTATGCTCTTGAAAGGCTCTTGAAAGGTGTAGCAGAAACAGTGATCTTCTTTGACCGATGGGTATGTTACTAACTAACAGAACCCTTCTTGCCCATTTCACACTGCAATTAAGTTCAGCAAGTTTTGAATGGAGCACTTGGCAGATGATGACAACCCTGCAATAATAATACATTGTAAATAACAGGGCATCCCCAGCCCAGGAGGGCGGTGGAGCTTTGAGGCAAGAAGAAAAGACAAATAGTGCTATTGTAGGCCATAACCTTCTGCCTTTAAAAGAGGGTCTAATCTTAAAAAATAACAGGGTGAAAGCTTGCTAAATGAAGGTGGGAAAGCTGAAATAAAGGTGTTCTTTGGTTAACCCTCAAAGAGCTGCCACATTTTTCAACCTGCGATCTTAAATGAATCCGGAACTTAGAGAGTGCAAACGCACCAATATTTTCTAGAGGTTTAAAAATCCCAAAAGGAAATGAAAGGCTATATAACTTTCCAGATAAACTGTTGATCACTACCCATACTTCTAAATAGTTTAAACTTACGGGGTTAAACCAAAATATAGTGTCATAAAGAAATATTGGTAAAACTTGACAGAAGAAAATGATTAATGAAGATGATACATCTATGGGTTGTTGCTAGGAAAATGAAATTTTGTTTATGACTTTGCATTGTCAATTTTCAATTAATATACTACTCATTGCCCGTGTTAATTATAATGCTGAAGATAATACATTAATTGGAGAGGTGTTCTGTTGATAATTGGAGTTGATGTCTTTCATCCCTTCACTGGCTTGGAATCTTTGTTTTTGAAGAACATGCATGTATTTGCTGCTGATCTTGATCTCTCAAGTTGTGGAACCTGAAATAAGTAATTGCCAGCGTGTGGTGGTCCTTGGCGTTTTCTGACTAAATATTGGAATTTATAAAGGGGCAGGAAAGAGCTGAAGTTCTTTCTGATCCAACTCAACCAGATAGATAGACTCCTCCACAGTGGCTGAAATTCCTGCATTTTTAATGCATCACAAGACTCACATCTATATTTATCGGCCTCTTTGGCCAAATGAAGTAGAAATCTTGGGTAGCAAGTAAGCTGGGTCAAGACAAAAATATTCTGAAAATTCAGCTGCTGTAATTTCAAGTATAATGATAGAATTTGTATGTTTGCTGTAAAATCTGCCAAGTACTGTCTTGGATTATTATTTTTTTAATTGCCTTGATTTTTAGTGTCAGCAAATCCGGTTTATCTTTGCTTTGTGAGTACGTAGGTGACCTTTACCTCTGAACTCCACAATATGTGCTTCATAATAACTGGTTGGATCACTCTGACAAATTATTAAATTGTCAGGATGCTGTTTGCAGCACAGTCCATTTTTAGAAACAGGATAGTCAGCTGTTTGGTTGGTAGATGAAGAGTACCAGACAAGAAAGGCAGATTGCTTTGTAAGCTGTAAAATGTCAGTCAGTAAATACTGAGAGGTCCCATTTAAGTGAAGTAAGAGTAAATACCAAGGCAATCTCTGTCCAGGTATTGGTCGATTTGCCTTAAACCGCTGTACGCCTTTATTGCCTCAGTAGCTTCTAGCTTGAAATTGCTGTCTAAAATGGGTGACCATTAGAATGTTTACATGACTCAATATCCGTGTATATTTACAACACAAACGCCAGTGGTGCAAAAAAACCTTGTTGCCCCACCAATATAAAAACTGAGCCTAGCGAGTGGTGCCAAAGCCGAACAGGAAACTGGCATCTCCTCCTTCCATATGCCCTGCTGCGTCTTATACCTCGTTTGCTCCCTCCCTCTTGGTTTCTCTGTCTTATAATTTGAACCAGAGACCAGAGCATCTTTCCTTGCCAGGAGCTCTGGACAATATGAAGTATTGTGGGTGGGATAATAGCCATTGAGAATTGGACACCTCCTCTCAATAGTACACCTGTCTTTCCCTCCAAGCAGGATCCTAACATTTTTGCAAGAAGAGAATCATGTGATAGGTCAGGGAAGGCTAGAGCAAGGGCGGGGGGGGGGGGGCTTAATTAACCATGGCTCCCCATTGCATTAGAACTGGAAAACGATGCTTATTGGCTTCCAAGCAAGCCAGGATCTAGAAGCCAGCTTAAACTATGGCTTCCTATCCTGGTTTGCTTGGGAACCATTAACTATAATTTCCTGATTCAGTTATAACAGGGAGCTGTGCTTAAATGCAGCTTCCTGGCTCGTCTCTCCGTTCTCACCAAAAGATGCTCATGATCTACTTCAGTTTATTCAATAGGGACTTGATAGCTTAAATGCAGCCATTTGGTATGTACCTATTTGCCACCTTGGAATGAACTGTGCTTTTAAAGCATTTTCTAAAATGTAACAATTCTGCTAATTTTAGTTCCAAGAGAGGGAAACGATCAATTTAAATTTCATCCCATTGATGTTGTTTCCAAAATTGAACTTCTAATTTAGATGACTGAAGGATTCCTCTAAGCACTCTGGAGACAGGGATTACATGTAATTAGCACTAGTGTTAATTGTTTGACAAGCTCCATTAGATTGAAACACTACCCGTACTCTGATTCACCGCTGCTCTGTACAAAAGAGTCTGTCAGCCTGATCCTCAACATAATGCTGGTGTTCAGCTGTCCAAGTCTCTCTGAGTGGAACTGAAATTTGCTTTGCAAGCTGTGCCTTGCAGTGGTCATTCTTGGACTAAGCAGCAAGCAGATCTAAGGGGAAGAGCGTAGTCTTAGTGAGGAAGCGTTAATAAAAGAGGTAACACCACAGTCAGCATACCTACGTCCCCCCTCTTTTTCCATCCCTGAAATGAGAAATACTTTCCCCGTTAATACTGTCCCCTGAAACTTCCTCCTGGTTATGACAGAGTAATTGTGGGGATGGGGGAGATCATCCTAGACCTAGTGCCCTCTGTCGTCTTCAAGCTCATTCTGGAGCAAACCTAAATTTCTTCTATACACAATTTAAGAGACAATTAGCGCTAATAGTGACAAGCTTGTGTTGTTTTATCTCACTGCAAAATCCATCTAATTGGCTTCTAAGGAACACCAGAGTTCCCTGTAGATAGACAGACAGACAGATAGGAACTTTATTTGCATTAGCCAATAGCCATAGCAATAAGATAAAATATACTGGGGATATAAATAGTTAGCTGTACAAAATACGTTTGCATCAATACAAATGACAGAATTGATACATGATCCCTGTAGGCTATGCAAGACTCTGTGGCGCAATGGGTCAGTGCATCTGGCTGTTAACCAGAAGGTTGCTGGTTGGAGCCCACCCAGGGATGGATTCATGCATTTCAGGAGGTTGGACTACAGCTCTACAAGTCTGTGGTTTTATGATTCTAAGTCCTCTCGTGCAACGGAACTCGCTCCCTCTCCTCCCCACGGACGCCCCCCGTGGCCCCCTAAACCTCTTCTGGGAATTCCACTTAATCCTGCCCACTGTTGGTAAACCATTGCTTTATGAAGCCCCAAATTAAGATGCTCCAAGGATAACAGTAGGAGGAAAGTGTCCACACTTCCTGGTGTGAGCGATGAAAAGGGTGATAAAACATAGCATTGCCTGTGCTTTACTTTATTCTGGCTATGTAATGATCTGCTATACATACGGCAGCGGACGGAACGCGCAGCTTAAGTGCAGCTGTATTGTAACAAAGCATTAGAGAGATTTACCAGCAGAAAACAGATAGGCGAATGAAGCGTATTGCCGAGGAAGTGATTTTGCAACAGCTGCTATTGAAATATAAGTACTGAGAATGCTGACTGCTGGGATGTGGATTTATGGGAAATAAAGCCCTAAAATACTTTCTCCAGCCAAGAAGAGGGGGAAGCAACCCTTTCTTGAAAACAGCTTTTCCTCCCTCCGTACTTAGCTCTCATTGAGTTTAAATTGCTCTCGGTATAGTGGTAATGACAATTCGATACTGTTGGCGAGTTGAAGATTAGCTAAATAAATTAACCAACTTCTACTTCTTGTTCTTGCTGTTAATTACCCATTCTTTACCCTAAGGTCTCAGGCTGGGTTACAGCAATTAGAACAACATGTTAAAAAGAGTTTAAAATAATTCACAACCACAGAAATTAGGGTTGCTCCCTCCCCTAAAAATACACATTTCGGGTGCAAAATTCCAGGGTCTTCAGCATTCACCAAAGGCTCTGTAATGAAAATGATATCCAGCTCTGTCTCTCTGTTCCGTCTGAATCAAGAGTGGTAGCTGAGGTGTCAGAGCAGTGCATGGAGGTGGTGATGAACTGGAAGTGGGCCAATAAACAGAAGCTCAATCCTAAAGAGACAGAGTCCCAAGTTCTCGTGTCCAGGAGGTGGAGAGACAGCCTGTCCTGTATGGTCTTGCCCTCCCCTGGAAGAAACAGCTTGGCGATTCTCCTGGATTCAGTGCTGCCCAGGTGACGTCCGTGGAGATGAGAGCTTATCCAGCTATGGCTGATTCACCAGCTACAACCCCTTTGGGACAGAAACGACTTGGCCGCTGTACTCCATGCTCTGGTAGCTTCCAGACTGGAGTACTGCAATGTGCCTTTAAAGATGACTTAGAAACTAAAAGTGGTCCAAAATGCAGCAGCTAGGTTACAGGCTGGCATTCTGTTTAGATCTCATCTAACCTCTCTTTTAGAACAGCTGCGCTGGCTGCTGGTTTAATTCCAGGCCCAATTCAAGGTGCTCGTGTTAAAGTGTTTAAAGCCCAGAATGACTCAGGCTCCAAATAGCTGAAAAACCATCTCCTTCCCTACAAACCCCATTGGGTGTTAAGATTGGCAGAGGAGGGCGGGTCCTCTTGCTTCTTCCATCATGCTAAGACGTTTGAGAAGGTGGCCTGGGAAAAGGCATTCTCTGTGGCAGCCCTTAAGTCAGGGGTTAGCAATTTTTTCAGCAGGGGGCCGGTCCACTGTCCCTCAGACCTTGTGGGGGGCAGGACTACATTTTGAAAAAAAATGAACGAATTCCTATGCCCCACAAATAACCCAGAGATGCATTTTAAATAAAAGGACACATTCTATTCATGTAAAAACATGCTGATTCCTGGACCATCCATGGGCCGCATTTAGAAGGCGATTGGGCCAGATCTGACCCCCAGGCCTTAGTTTGCCTACCCATGCCTTAAGTTGTGGATCACAATGGAGTTGTGTCTGGCATCTTCAGAAGTTGCTGTGTGGCCAGTTGCTCTGTATAGTCTCCCCTCCCGCCCCAAAATTCTTGATTTACAGCATGCAGCCCATATGCTTCAGGTATCCGTGATGCATTGATGCTGTTGAGTCAGTAGTGGGCAATCCTTGACCTGTTGCCAGACTCCCAAGTCACACCATCTCTGTCCATTGGTTGTGGTGGCTGGGGCCGATCAAGAGCAGCATCTAGAGGGTCACAGGTTGACCTGAGATCCAGACATTCTGGCATAGAAGTGGGGCAGATTCTGCTGTGAAGCTGTTTTCCCCTGCCAGTGCATTGTTGGTTGAAGAACCCATGGGCATATGATGCATAAGGAGCACACACTCTTAACAACTACATATGCATATGTAGTTGTTCAAGAAGGACACTGACAAACTGGAACGTGTCCAGAGGAGGGCAACCAAAATGGTCAAAGGCCTGGAAACGATGCCTTATGAGGGAACGGCTAAGGGAGCTGGGCATGTTTAGCCTGGAGAAGAGGAGGTTAAGGGGTGATATGATAGCCATGTTCAAATATATAAAAGGATGTCACATAGAGGAGGGAGAAAGGTTGTTTTCTGCTGCTCCAGAGAAGTGGACACGGAGCAATGGATCCAAACTACAAGAAAGAAGATTCCACCTAAACATTCGCAAGAACTTCCTGACAGTAAGAGCTGTTTGACAGTGGAATTTGCTGCCAAGGAGTGTGGTGGAGTCTCCTTCTTTGGAGGTCTTTAAGCAGAGGCTTGACAACCATATGTCAGGAGTGCTCTCTGCTTGGCAGGGGGTGGACTCGATGGCCCTTGTGGTCTCTTCCAACTCTATGATTCTATGATTCTATATTAGTTGCTGAATGGAGAGGTCACTGCCATCTTTTCTTCCAAGTACCCATCAGCCAACCTCAGTTTGGTAGCTTAATTTCAGTTTGTTAGGGGTAACAGTTTGTTTGGTCCCTTCCAATTCTTCAATTTTATGAATCTCTGAAATTGTTGCCTGATGTGCATGCTGATGGCAGCTGCCCTGAGATAAAACTAATTTCCTAATTAAAACAAATGTCTAAGTAAATTGTATACAAGCTCTTACAATGCAAGTCAGTGTTTTAATTTCCACCGGCTTCGTAGAGAATCAGACTGTGTTAATACTACTACTGAGTAAGGAAAACTGTTCCTGTTGACATGTGTGCTTTAATAATGAAGAAAGTATAAACAAACAGAACTTTACAAATATTAATATTTGTGGTTTTGGATGACTACTTGCCCCTTTGGCAGAACTTTGAATTTAAATTAGTTTGAAGTAACTCAAGTACAAACATTGGATCTATTTTCATTTAGTATTTTATTTTAGATGTTTGTCATTATTATGTTATGCAAAATAGGGGCATTTGATATTCTGAAACTGGGTCCATGTCTGGAATTTGTTTTGAATTTCATAAGGCATTTGAATTTGTGTATGTTCTGGTTTATAGAGTGAAATGCAACTTTCAAATCTGCCCATCAGAATGTGTTAAAATTATTGAGAAGTTAAAATGATTAAAATCCTCTATTCATTCCACAATACATATGCGGTTCTCTAGTAATTTTACCAGAAGTAAATAAGTGTTTCTGATGAGTGAGTTGACCAGACATCCCAGGAAAGATTAATATACCTATTTATTTATTTTTATTTATTAAATTTGTATACCGACTTCCATCCAGATAGCTCATGGCAGCTCACAACATAAAGATATAAAATAAAACACTCAAAATACGTTATAATATAAGTAAATCTAAAACTCCAAAACAAGCCCACTTTTTTCTCTACATTGCTCATTGGCTCCATTAGATGAAGTGAAAAGCTAAGTGTATAGTGCCCACTACAAGTCTTTGTAGGTTGTTGACTTAAATGTTGTTGTTTAGTCGTGTCCGACTCTTCGTGACCCCATGGACCAGAGCACGTCAGGCACTCCTGTCTTCCACTGCCTCCCGCAGTTTGGTCAGACTCATGTTTGTAGCTTCGAGAACACTGTCCAACCATCTCGTCCTCTGTCGTCCCCTTCTCCTTGTGCCCTCCATCTTTCCCAACATCAGGGTCTTTTCCAGGGAGTTTTCTCTTCTCCTGAGGTGGCCAAAGTATTGGAGCCTCAGCTTCACAATCTGTCCTTCCAGTGAGCACTCAGGGCTGATTTCCTTAAGAATGGAGAGGTTTGATCTTCTTGCAGTCCATGGGACTCTCAAGAGTCTCCTCCAGCACCATAGTTCAAAAGCATCAATTCTTCGGCAATCAGCCTTCTTTATGGCCCAGCTCTCACTTCCATACATCACTACTGGAAAAACCATGGCTTTAACTATACGGACTTTTGTTGGTAGGGTGATGTCTCTACTTTTTAAGATGCTGTCTAGGTTTGCCATCGCCTTTCTCCCAAGGAGCCGGCGTCTTTTAATTTTGTGACTGCTGTCACCATCTGCAGTGATCATGGAGCCCAAGAAAGTAAAATCTCTCACTGCCTCCATTTCTTCCCCTTCTATTTGCCAGGAGGTGAGGGGACCAGTGGCCATGATCTTCAGGGGGTTTTTATGTTGAACTTCAAACCATATTTTGCACTCTCCTCTTTCACCCTCATTAAAAGGTTCTTTAATTGCTCCTCACTTTCTGCCATCAATGTTGTGTCATCTGCATATCTGAGGTTGTTGATATTTCTTCCGGCAATCTTAATTCCGGCTTGAGATTCTTCCAGCCCAGCATTGACTTAAATAGCACTTTGCTTATTCCATTCAATTTTAAAATAAAATTGAAATTGGGCATAGTTGCCATCAATCTGAAAAGTTTAATAAATTCTTCATAATACTAGTGCTTGACTTTCTTACAAAGGTTAAACGTATTGAGATAAAGACCTCTTTTTTAAGAAAACAAAAAAACTTCATTCTATTTCCATGCTACTGCACTAGCGAAGACCCCGGATACAGCTGTAGAAAGTTTGATGGAGGCAGTGCTACCCCCAGGGTAAAGGTCCAGTCACGGACGACTCTGGGGTTGCAGCACTCATCTCGCTTTATTGGCCGAGGGAGCCGGCGTACAGCTTCCGGGTCATGTGGCCAGCATGACTAAGCCGCTTCTGGCGAACCAGAGCAGCGCACGGAAACGCCGTTTACCTTCCCGCCAGAGCGATACCTCTTTATCTACTTGCACTTTGATGTGCTTTCGAACTGCTAGGATGGCAGGAGCAGGGACCGAGCAACGGGAGCTCACCCCGTTGCAGGGATTTGAACCGCTGACCTTCTGATCAGCAAGTCCTGGGCTCTGTGGTTTAACCCACAGCGTCACCCCCAGGGTAGCCAGTCCCAAAGTGGGACATGGGGGTTGGAACTGGGTTGGCTATGGATCTGACCTGTTGAATTCTAAGTAGGGCCAGCTCCAAGGGAGGGGGGGGCTGTTTTGGGTCCTTCTGCTGCATCAACATGTAGGTGGCACAGCAAAAAAGACTGCCTTTCATTCAGGCCAGTCAAATCTGCAACCAGTTAGGGTTGTTCTTCCCAATCACAAGAGATAATTAATAATTTCTCAGCATATGGATTATCAGTGACTGACCTAAGACTATCCACAGTACTTACTCTTAAGCAAGTTCAAGACTGCTTATAGATAATATTTAAACACACACACACACTCATTGATATTAGACATCCCCATTAGAAGGATTCAAGATATTACAAAGAAAAATAGCAACGCTGTATACCTTAGCTTCCACTACTATGGAAATACCACACCACACGAAAGAAATCATCAGTTCTGCTGGCGCATAAATGATTTGCCTTCCTAATTCACTGCCCTATCCAGTCCACAATCCATTTAATCAAATGCATTGATTTAAGCTGAAATCCTATTATCAGAGGCCAGCCATGGGGTCATTGGTTGTTGCCGGTGGGTTAGCGCTTTCACTAGTTCTCCTCCCCACCCATGGGTGCCTGTGATAAGCTTCATGGGTTTAGGCATGACGCCACCAGTAGGCGGGGGAAAGTGTGTTTTGGGTTGTATCAGGATAGGATCCTTGGCTCCCTCATTCCTCTGCCATTGCTCCCCAGAAGGACTCCTTAGCTACCCTTGTCCCAGAGCAATGAGAAGGGAAAGTAAAATATATAATTGGCAACCAAAAAAAAAGTAAGGAAAAGACGTGTCCTACCCTCACTGGAGCAAAGCAGAAGGGCTTAGGAAGCTGAGGTCTATCTGCCGCAGAATTTCTCCACCGTACATTTGCTGTGTTAGTTTCAGTGGAGTGAATTTAGCTCTGCTGAAGTCAATGGGATTCAGCTAGTTTTAATTACTGGTGTCCCAAAACTGTGGTGTAATTTGGAATGCGAGCTTCTGTTTTCCGTGGCAGGTGGTTGTTGCCATTTCCACCAAGTTGCCTCAGTTTTATTTTCAGTGACCAATTCTGAAGTTTGTTTCTGAACTGTTTCAGCTGAAATATCTGTCCTTTGGTACCATCTTGTGGCTGCATATATAATAGGCATGTTGTATTCATCTCGGCCAAAAAGCCCTTTTAAGCAGTTGAGTAATAGCTGTTTTATATAAAATTTCTTTATGTCTCCCCCTGCAAAAGGGCCAACGTCCAGCGGAAGGGGGTTACACAAACAAGGTGTAATAGATATCCCAGGAATCTTGCTTTTCCCTACTGTTTCCTTTCTTGTAGCCTGACAACCACTTTTTAAAGTTTTGAGGATAAAAAAGAAGTCTGGTTTTTTGTAGAGTAGCAATCGTCATCCTTTACAAGTATGAGGACCCTTTTTAAACCTCCCACCCTTGTTTGCAAACTCCTACAAGCTGACTCTCGTAGTTTTAGGCTCTGTCAATAGCTTTTTCGTCTTCTCCCTCTGACTACTCCTCTTTGTCCCACCACCACTGCCCAGGCACTGAGCCTTCTTCCCTTCTTTCCCCAGCTCTTTCCTCCCACGATTCCACTGTTTCCAACCAGTTTGTGACAGTAAGTGTGCATTGCTAGACCAGGAGCATGACTTTCAAAGCTCAGCAGACCCCAGCCAAGGACCTGTGCTCCACAGCTTGTACACCGCTGCTGTAGAGAAAAGCCTTTTGTATGAAGCAGGGACTAGATATAGAATCATAGAATCATAGAGTTGGAAGAGACCACAAGGGCCATCAAGTCCAACCCCCTGCCAAGCAGGAAACACCATCAGAGCACTCCTGACATATGGTTGTCAAGCCTCTGCTTAAAGACCTCCAAAGAAGGAGACTCCACCACACTCCTTGGCAGCAAATTCCACTGTCGAACAGCTCTTACTGTCAGGAAGTTCTTCCTAATGTTTAGGTGGAATCTTCTTTCGTGTAGTTTGGATCCATTGCTCTGTGTCCGCTTCTCTGGAGCAGCAGAAAACAACCTTTCTCCCTCCTCTATGTGACATCCTTTTATATATTTGAACATGGCTATCACATCACCCCTTAACCTCCTCTTCTCCAGGCTAAACATGCCCAGCTCCCTTAGCCGTTCCTCATAAGGCATCGTTTCCAGGCCTTTGACCATTTTGGTTGCCCTCCTCTGGACACGTTCCAGTTTGTCAGTGTCCTTCTTGAACTGTGGTGCCCAGAACTGGACACAGTACTCCAGGTGAGGTCTGACCAGATCAGAATACAGTGGCACTATTACTTCCCTTGATCTAGATGCTATACTCCTGTTGATGCAGCCCAGAATTGCATTGGCTTTTTTAGCTGCCGCGTCACACTGTTGGCTCATGTCAAGTTTGTGGTCAACCAAGGGATTTGGTTATATAAATAACCAATTGCTAGGGCATCCAATTTGCACATTTCTCTCCCATAAAAAGGAAAGGGAAAGAAGACCACGTGAGCTGGGAACCTGCACAATCAGGTATCAATAGTGGAACGCAAGCATTATATGTGAGGCTTATAATGTGTTGAGGAGAGAGGGTGCATTTGTTGTCTACTCTGTGAAGAGGTGAGAATAACCAGGACTCTTTGGGTTGTATCCAGTGGGGGCTTTAGACCAGCAGAAAGCAACTCTTCTCATGCACGGTGAGACACCTGATTTTTGGTAAGTTCCCACTGCTTTTTGCAGATGGTTGCCGATACCCAACAGCAAGCTGCTCCTGATGTACCTGTGTGTCAGGAGGGGCTAAGCTGTGGCCCTCCTTATGTTTCTGGACCTAACTGCCACCCATCTCTGACCATTTGGTTGAGGCTGAAGCGTTGTGTGCCTCTTCCCCTTTCCTTCATGCTTGCAAGGAAGTTACTGGAAGCTTCCATTCAACCAACTGTGGTTTCTGGGTAAACAATGCTAAGTGTTAAACACTGGTTTTTGAAACAAGTCAACTTCAAATTGTGGTTAATAATCCTGGATGGTTTGTACTAACTACAGTTTCTAGTTCATTGTAACGGGAAACCATAGCTGCTTGAAAATTGAAGTGAATGGTTCCAATCTCCTCGCAGCCATAGGGAAGGAAGATTTAGTGCAAAACACTAAAGGAGGGCTCCACATTATATGAGAAGCATGCCTGTGTTTTAAAATCTGTTGTTCTACCACTTACTGTACACTGGAAAAGGTTTTGTTTGTTCTTCTTACCGATTTTTGAGTTGGAACTAACTTGGTTGTAAATTAGAAGCTTTTCTCTTTTTTTTGCTGTGTCCATTTTGTATTAAATCTCATATGAACGAATGAGTAAAATGACAAAAGTAAAAAAAGATTCCTTTTGTACCTGTCTTTTATCAAAAGCGCTGTAAATTCTTGTGATTCTTTTTTCCTAGTTGTTTTTATATGAAAAGTCATGGATGAACAGATGGAAACCTTCAGTTTTACATGAAGGAGAGGGAAATATCAGAAATGTTAAATGGAGAGGAAACCTGATTGCTTGGGCCAATAATATGGTAGGTATTTCAGAGTTAGCTGTTTTCATTATGTGAATGGGTAAATTTCTAAATTGCCATTGCACTGGATGTCTTGATATGTTTAATTTTTCTTGATGTACAGTGTTTAAAAATCTTTCTTATATTCCCATCTCTTTTCCAATGCCCAAGTGGCCACAAGTTAACATTTCACGCATTAAGATAACCATATGTTTAATTACATTAAAAACAGGAGTCAGGAAATAGCAACCTAAAATGTAGCAAGACACAAAGGTCACATGGGAAGCGCCTATGTCAAATTGTTGTCCTCCATTATCTACCCTGAGCCCACAAGAATAGGTTTGGTCATAATCTTTAATCCGTATGTAAATAATGATCTTGACAGAGGACATCCAAGAGATTAAATCACGAAGAACAGCAGATTGAGCCCTGTTATTGAAGCCCTGTTCAGGCATTCAAAGAATACATGTGGGGACATAGAGGGAAAGCAGGGGTGTTCACACCAGCCACTTCCCCAATATCTCCATCCCCGCCATGTCCGCTCATGGCGTTCCCCCTTTGGCAAGGGGGTTCTTTGGGAGCCCAACTGAACACGCTCGGAATCCTCCCCACAATTACAAACCTAACAAAAGTAGTCCTAAACAATAAATGCAACGCATCCAAAAGCACACAGACATAACGGGACAATTTCCACACAAATCATTATAATACCTAAAAATAAAGACACAGAAATTGAATACCAACAGCAGCAGCAGCAACAAAAAAACCCCCCTAAACAATACCCAGTGCCCAACAACACCTTCTGCCTCAGTGCTCAACATTTGGGGGGGGGGGGGAGCCAGAGGAGATGGGGAGGTTTGGGGTGAAGCTGTGAGATGAATATACCTCCATGCACTGATGCTGCCAACACGTGCTTCTCACTCATGTTGATTGTATGCCTGAAGATTGCTACAGCTACAGCTACAGCTACTACTATATTGCATTTTCTACACATTTGTACTCATAGCAGTTTAGTGCTTTAATTATTATTATTATTATTATTATTATTATTATTATTATTTCCCCCGGTTCAAAAACTGGGCTTAGGGCAGCTGACAACAAATTTAAAACACTTTAAGACACTTAATTATAAAAGCAGCATAAAATACGGTATAAAAACATGAATAACAATAAATTTCAAAAATCAATTAGATAATCGCCAGGGCTAGCTGGCTGAATTAGTCCTACTTGGGCCAGCGAGGGGGCCAGGGGAGAATTAGCTGTGGGGTCTCAGAGCGGGTGATCTTCATAAAAGGGGGGGGGGGGGAGAGAAGGGAAATAAAAGATCAGGCTGAATTCAAATTTTAGACTTCTTCCGTAACTGGCATTCTATAAAAAACATTTTAGCTGGGTCTATTTCCCGGCAGGGATCCCTTAGCTTCCACTGAGTGCCAAGAGGCCTGTGAGTGAGAGAGGAGGACCAGACTCAGAATGCAAGAAGCTGCTTCTGCAAAACAACTCTCTCCCCCAAATTTCTTAAAGAAATGCGCCACTTCCAAGCATGGTTCCCCCTTAACTCTGTCCTCTAGGTGGAAGATAGCACCTCTTTCTTTTTTAAGCAAGACTGGAATGTAGTACACAAAAGCCTAGAAATTTAAAAGACGAATACGCAAATCAGGTTGTTGTTAACCACATTTGTTTTATTAAATCACAGGCAGTTCTTGAGTAAATGGGCTTAGTATCAGATTAAAATACTACTTCATTTTATAAATATATAGATATGTTGGGCCTTGTGGCTTCTGTGTGATGTGGTGTTCTGCGTTCGTCTCAAGGGAGGCTGCTGTTCAGCTGTCACATCTAAACCCAGTAGATCCTTGAAGAATATAGTCTTTAGTTGTGTCATTTCAAAGAGAAGGTGCCACTGGCAGAGATGGTGGTAAGAACCAGAATAGGATTTCACCACTGTATTTCCATAGCATAGCCAAAGATAGTCGAGGGGGAAGTTGCTTTCTACAACAGGCCCATGTATGAGATGCAAACAACTAATTTGTCATAATTTGTGAAATAAAAATTGAAGGGGTGGCAGATAAATAATCCTCTAAATTTTGCAAAGAAGTGTTACAGCACATTTGTCTCTTGGATGAAGATGTTTCTATGCATATGCAGCTCCTGATAGCACACTGCGCCTGCAGAGATTTAAGTTGTCACTGCCTGCCTGCCTTGCTCATTCATGTCCTTTCAAGCAAAATGATAGTTTGCTGTGGCAGAGACAGACCAGTGTGGGCAGTTTCCTTCATCTGGCTCTAGCTCTTTGTACACCGTTACCAGGATCCTGTTCTGCGCCTGCCAGTAGGCCTGTGCTGCCACCTTAGCATAACCTGTAATATGATATTTCTGGACCGTGGTTTGCGTATGTGGTGCCACACTGAATTCTCTTGCTGTGTGTTAAACTTTCAGGGCGTGAAGATACTCGACGTGATTGCTAAGCAAAGAATCACCAACGTGCCCCGAGACGATATAAACCTCCGTCCTGATATGTATCCCTGCAGCCTTTGCTGGAAAGATAATTTAACACTGATTATTGGCTGGGGAAATTCAGTAAAGGTACAATTACCTGTCTTTGTAATAAATGCTTGCTGCTATCACAGACAAACAGAGGATTATTTCTGAAAAGCGAAGGCGATAGGGGTGGGGGAGAAGAGAATTTGATTTGACTACTGTGTGGCGAACTCCTGCTGCCATAGAAATGTCATTGGGCTGACCTTCATAAGAAGGAATAATGACAAATGCCCAGTGGTCAGACGGATTTCTCTGAGCGTGTGCAGTAGGCAAGGCTGTGGGCTGATCCTCCTTTCTTTGTCTTCAAGAGATGCATTCAGAGAGCTGTTAAAAGAGAGTCCTGAAATTCATTCGCTCTGCTTAGTCCAGGCAGGAAGTACTTAACATGGGCATTTGGGCATCGGTTTGTCATTAGTGGGGAGTGAAACCTGAAACTGGGATGCTGAATGCATGATTTATCAGAAACGTCATAAAACAGCAGTCAAAATTCAGCTGCTGCCCTCCAAAAGAAGCTTTCTGTAAAGAAGTGTCAGCTGTTAATTTCTTATCCATAAGACAGAATGGAAAGCCAAAAGAAGATAATTAACTTTCTAGGACTGCTATCCTGTACACACGTAGGTTGAAGTAAGTCTAATTTAAGTCATTGGGACTTACATCTAATTAGACACATGCACTGTAAGAAGCATACAAATAAAAGCTTAAAAAAATTTAATCTTACCCATTGTAAAGTTCTGGAAGTGTTTTTATAACTCATTTGTAAAAGTAGACATTTTCCAAGTTAGTAAAGAGTTTATTGATATAAATGGGGTTGGCATTTTGCTATTCATAATGTTAATGTGCAATTAGCAGCATGGAAATTAATCTGTAGTCAGAAAAATAACCAAGTCTTGTGGCGTCTTAAAGGCTACCAAATTTTTGATGGCATCAGATTTCCTAGACAAGAATCTTCTCAGATGCATCTGACGAAAGGGAGCAATTGGTTGGCAGCCATCAGAGTGATGTAAAAGTTTGATTTGCTACAGCAGCTTAATGTAGCTGCTCATCTGGAATATGTGAAAGCACTAGTAAAATTACTGCTATGTTAGCAGTTCGAAGAAGCTCAAACTTTTCTAGAATTCCATTCTCTCCTGAGATGCTTTCTTGCTTTATTTGTAGCTCTTTCCTGCATCTGTTTATTAAAATGCTATCTTGTAATCATCACGGTTGCAAGTTCTTGGGAGGCTTTGCCTATATATAGTTTGAATTGATTATGGAATATAAATAAAATTATTATTATTATTATTATTATTATTATTATAAATGAACTCTCTCTATTTCTTAAGGTAACTAATCACAATTAACTAACATAATGTTTTTATTTTACAGATATGCTCAGTGAAAGAGCGACATGCCAGTGAAATGCGAGATCTGCCAAGTCGTTACGTGGAAATAGGTATGAGTATGACATGTTTGCCATTAATTTGCAGAAAAGCTTTTTGCAAATAGCTGCTTAAAAATAATGTCATCTTTTTTGTTTTGTTTTAAATGTGAGCCTCATTTGCAGAAGCATAATTCAGTGCATGCAACATTTCACCTGGGAATACTTTGTAGGGGTAGATTTAGGGGTGTGGTATTGCAAAGTATGGCAAATCGCTTCATTGAAAACAATTAACACCCCCCCCCCCAAAAAAATAGCCTGAGGACAAAAGGAATATGACACTTTGGAATCTGTTTGGTCTTCTTTTGTTTGCTTCCTAAACAATGCCCTTCATTTCCTTTCACTTCCATCAGTGTTTACCCACCTGTGGTGATTTTTTGCTTTCATAGGAATAGTTTTGCAGTCACTTCCGCCAGGAAACAATACAATATTAAGATAGTATGTAATCTGCTAATGTAACTCTGTCATACTTACGTTTTGTATATCTCTCTTTGGCTTTTGGGATTTATTTGTTCCTAAGGTGCCTGCTCTGGGTTGCAGGGGCGTGTTTTCTTTGTGTTTTGTGTTCATATGACCTGGAAAAACTGTCTGTGGACAAACACCGGCTCCCTCGGCCTATAAAGTGAGATGAGCACCGCAACCCCAGAGTTGTTTGTGACTGGACTTAGCTGACCGGGGTCCTTTACCTTTTTAAATAAAAAGTAATGTTCTCAAGTATCTTCTTAGAAACCCTCTAACAGGCAAAAAACAAAGCCAAACGCCAGTAATCCTTTGTGTAGTTGGTGTGGCCTGTATGGAAGACTGGCTTTGAATGCCCATGTTGTGCTTCTCTGACCGCATGTGTGGAAAGACATTGCTCTGCCTGACACGTGGCCATCTGATTCCCACCACTGTTTCAACTGCTGTCAGGAAGTGGTTCCACACACGTGGTCTTCCTGATGAGTGAACAATTGCAGTTGACTCAAGCATATGAGTGGATAACGGAGGCCGTTTAAGCATATTCTTTAGATTTGCCAAGAGAAGGAGGGCGGGGAGAGCGCCGAAGAAGAGCAGTGTTGTCATAAATCTGCCCAGACACATATTGCAAGGGTGGAGTATTTGTGGAGACAGCTTCTTTATCTTCCGTCTTCCAGCACAGAGTCTTCCTTACATATTTGAGGATCAGCGCTTTATCTCACTTAGCTTCTAACAATCCGTTTGAGATTTCCCATTCTGGTTTCAGTTCACAGCACTTCAGCTCCGTTGAATGCTCTGAACATCACTCCTTTAAACAGGGGCTGGAGGAGGCTGGGGGGAAGGTTGTCATTTATCCACGTTGTAACAGAGACTACAATGCCTTTTTGATATCATTTAGGGGCATCTTGCTTAACATTCTCGTGTCGTACCAGAACATCTCCTCCTGATTCATAGTCGTCTAAGCTTTTACTTGAGGCAGTTCATGATATATGATAATCTTCTTCAATGATACCAGATACCCCCAGTGACCAGTTGCGATTTTGTTATTGTTGACAAAATGTAGCCTATCAAGTGCATTGTGGACTGGCTCATATACGGCATTTGCTTGCATGACTGGCCCTCCCAGGGGAGGAGTGTTTTTGGTGCGCACCTCTCCCCACTCCCAATTATTCAACTTTTTCATACCTTGTTTCGTATCACAACTGTAGCACTTCCTCTCCTCTCTTCTCCTCTCTGCAAGGATGCACATAAAGGTGCAAAATGTGCTTATGTAGGAACATAGGAAGCTGCCTTATAGTGAGTCTGTCCAACAGTCCGTCTAGCTCAGGATTACTGTATTTTTCGCTCCATAAGACGCACCTGACCATAAGACACACCTAGTTTTTAGAGGAGGAAAGGGGAAAAGCCCTGTTTTTTGGGGGGGATCAGCTCAAAGCTGTGCAGCTTCTTTTGCAAAGAGGGAAAACCCTGGTTTTTTGAGGATCAGCTCAAAGTTGTTGAGCTTACTTTGTAAAGGGGAAAAAATCCTGGTTTTATGGGATTCAACTCACAGTTCTGCAGCTTCTTTAGGAAAGGAAAGGGAGCCGTTTCTACAGTTTCCAGACAGATAATCTAATCAGCCAGTCACATGTCGCTGGGGAAACAAACAGCCTCCGTCTGCAGAACATTCAACAATGGAGGCCTGGGCAAGGGGGCGGGGCCAGAAAGGGAGCCAGCGATCGACCGCACATTCGCTCCATAAGACGCACAGACATTTCCCCTTAATTTTAGGAGGAAAAAAGTGCATCTTATGGAGGGGAAAATACGGCAACTGGCAGAAGCCTTCCAGGGTTTCAGAAAAGGAGTTTTCCCCAGCCCTGCCGGAGGATTCCTGTGGCTGAATCCAGGACCTTCTGCATGCAAAAGTAGCTACTCCGCCACAGAGCCATGTCCCTTCCCTAGCTTTGTAGAGAGGCTGCAAAAGTTGACAAATGATTTGGTGCAGAGCAGCCCTGTGGTTCAAGGGGTTTGCTATTCTAGAGTAAGGACCATCTTACATATTTTCAGGACCGATGGGTTCTTTTGCGCCATTCACCTGGCCTCCTGGCATTGGGTATCTTGGCCAGTTAATGATAGGAAGGGCGCTGTGAGGGTCTTGCCCACCACCTTTCCCCTCTGTTGCTGGTAGCGACTGCAGTGTTTGGAAGCCAGGTAAGCAGAGCCACCTTACCCAGCTCCACCAATTGCTCCCCTTCATTTCTGCCCACTGTGTTTCCAAACACAGGGTAAGCATGTACCAGAATACTTTAATCGTTTAAATTGTTTGCTAGTGAAGAAGATCCTCAGAACACAGTTGTGATGTCTTCCAACCATGGCCAGGAGACGCAGATGTGTGTGCATTCAAACCACGTAGCGGGACTGTGGTAGTTTGTTAGGCTATAGGCTCTATAAAACTAGAGTTGTGATTGCATTCACCATCTGCATGGGCTCTCTAGCGTAGTGCTGTCAGTAGCATTCAAGAAATTAGGCTCTTCCAGAGGTAGCTACCAGGGCAGAGCTGCCTCTCTTTCCCTCTGTCTGGACAGACTGTTGGAAACCTGACTATCCCGTCTTTACAGGGCAATGCTTTTGTTGCAGTCTCTCTGTGTGACAGAGGGAGACCGATGCCCTAAGTCCTTCCTGCTACATCCCACAGCATCTGACAGTAGCTAATAATTCCCACTTAAAGTTAACCGTTGCACTTGAATTGTGTGTCTGATGCAGCACAAGTCTTATGGTGATAACAGTATATTCTGGTTTGGCATTATATAAATGTATTTTACACTGGCTCACCGCTTTGTTCCGCAGGGGGTGGGGGAGATAGAAACCCTGAACGCTTGGCTTTTAAGTTTTGCTATCTCTAGAGCACAGTATTGGGAAGTAGCATTCCCTCACCTTCTCATTCTGTCGTGGTGCTGCAGTAGTTCTCATGGGACAAAAAGGAAAATATTTTCCTGCCTAAACTTTGTTAAGCATCTTTTGATTGGTGCTCCGAGATAATGCTGGGTTTATGTCTAAGAAGATAAAACCTGGTCAGGTTTGACACTGTTAAAAGGTGGCATTAGGTGCAAACCTTGCTTGCCTTGCCTTTCTACATTTGGGGGGAAATGTCATAATTTCCACCTTTTATCTCTCGTTTTTCATTTTTCAATTCATTGATTGCCTTCTTCTTGATGCCTCCTATAAAAACTCTAGCAAAAATGCATCTGCCTAGCCAAGATGTGTGCTAGATGAGTGGATTTTATAGGTTCCGTTGATTGTAGCAAAGCTGTATTTTGGTTGGGAAATACAGATACAGGAGTTAGAAAGAACACTTAACTGTTTTTTTGAAATTGAGAATCTGTATGTTATTAATGGCAGTTGTGGATATGCCAGTCCAGCCTGTCTCCTGGAGCTTCACCCACAGTGCACCTCTCCCATGTCCTTTGTATTCATGCAAGTACAGTGGTGCCTCGCAAGACGAAAAGAATCCGTTCCGCGGGTCTTTTCGTCTTGCGGTTTTTTCGTCTTGCGAAGCAAGCCCATTGATGGAGTAGCACTATTAGCGCTATTGGCTAAAAAAGGGCTAAAAACGGCTTTTTTAGGGGGGGGTTAGCGGTTTTGCTGCTAAAATGCTTTTAGCAGCTTAGCGATTCAGAATAAGGGGTTTTGGAGCAAAAAAAAAAAAAAAAATCGATTTTTTTCGTCATTTTTCGTCTTGCGAAGCAAGCCCATAGGGAAATTCGTCTTGCGAAGCGCCTCTGCAGACGGAAAACCCTTTCGTCTTGCGGGTTTTCCGTCTTGCGAGGCATTCGTCTTGCGGGGCACCACTGTAGTATGTAAATTAGTCAGAACAATGGAATGTATGAGTGGATTGCTACAGCTTCAACTCATGGTAGGTTTCCACAGTGGTCCCTCATTATTAATCATTGGACCAATCCAAAAAACGGATGCTTCCTTTGCTTTCAGTGAACTGTAGTTCCCTTACTGGGAAGGCATTGGATTCCACTGTGCACACCCAGGATTTAAAAAGACTTGTGTGGTCCCAGTCATGACTCAAACGTGCACCCCTTTTACCATCATAGAATTTGTAACAAACGAAACAACATGTAAAATGTTTAAAAGACAAATACTGATCTATTTCTCTGCGAATTTATTAGCGTAACTGTTAGGATTACAAAATTCATTTGCCTGCTTCACGGACTATGTATCTGAATGGTGCTTTATGATGATAATACAACTCTTAGTTAAGGTCAATATTAAAGCCAGTTTCCTTTCTTTGTTACTTAGTTTCCCAGTTCAACACTGAATTTTACATCAGTGGGATTGCGCCTCTCTGTGACCAGCTTGTCATACTTTCATATGTAAAGGAGATTTCAGAGAAAACTGTAAGTATTTATCTGCAAGCAAACTTCCAAATAGACACACAAAAAAGTTGTGCGCCAGGCAGACAGGTTTGTTTGGTGGCCAAAAGGTTCTTACGCACTCAGACAGCAGTGTTCCACACCTTTTTGTTAGTTGGCCCCAATGTGCCCAGTGGGACTCGCCCTTGAGGGAAGTTCACAGAAAATTCCAGACTTATAGCTCTCACCACCAGGAAATACGGGCGCCAAGGCTAATGGAAACGAGTCCAAAATACCATGACGGTACCATGTTGGGAAAAACTGGGCCTAGTAGTAACCGAAGGGATTTAAGTTGGGTGACAGGCTGTTGCAGCTACTTTATTCTCCAGACAAAATAAAAAAAATCCTTCCAGTAGCACCTTAGAGACCAACTAAGTTTGTTGTTTTTATGAGCTTTCCAGTGCATGCACACTTCTTCAGATACACTGAAACAGAAGTCACCAAACCTTTATATATAGTGAGAGGGTGGGGAGGAGTATAACTCAGAAGGGTGGTGGGAAAGGGTGATTGGCTGATAGGTGTGGTAAACCAGTTGACGACTGTTAACGACCGCAATTGGTCTTGCAGGAGAAAGCAAGGGGTGAGATGGCTAAAAATAACTTTATAAGTTTGATGCATTACTGTATTTTAATATTTGGTTGGAAGCCGGTCAGAGTGGCTGGGGAAGCCCAGCCAGATGAATGGGGTATAAATAATAAATTATTATTATTATTATTATTATTATTATTCACACTAGGTCTCTCCATGGTTTTAAGTTTGGTAATAAGTTGCAATTCAGCAACTTCTCTTTCCAGTCTATTTCTGAAATTCTTTTGTAATAAGACAGCTACTTTGAGATCTTGTATATAATGTCCATTTTCCGGGTTAGGCTGCAGTTTTTGCTTTTGCAGTACCAACACTTAAAGCGGCTAAAGTCATATTTTTGGGGGTTTGAGGGAGGTGTTTTGCCCATCTCATAGAATGCTGAAGAGCCAGAAGTTGTTCATTCCTTGGTGTTTGTTTTAAATCTTTAATCTTTTGGCACGTGTATGAACAGGAATTAAGGCTAAATTGCAGAGTGGCGCCTTGACATTGCCCATGCTCTTAAATAAAGCCTGTAAAGATGATTGGCTGCAGGTCACTCGTGTCGCTGTGAGCGATGCGAGGAGAGCAGCTGTTTGGTCCCGTTGCCTCCGTTATATGTGTCCGGCTAGACAAAGGATATATTGGATCACCAGCTCTTCTCGAGAGTGAATCTCCAGAGTCTTCACGACGCATTAGTTTAACAATACAAAATGAAAGAGAGGACGGGAAGGAAGAGGAGAAACCCTTGAAGTTACAGCATTAAGAGGGGCAGATGCTCTTGATCATCCCTTTGATAGCAAGCTGGCATTAGACAGCCATTGCTATAGTAACCTTGAGCAATGGGGTGCACACTGTTGCTAGGCAATGAAATGCCGTTGGCTCATGGTAACGCTCAAGTCTATTGAAATCAATAGGGTCAGCTTCTAGCCCTCTTGCAGGACAGCCAGATTATTATTATTTATTATTTTAAAGGAAAGGAACAAAGGTGCTTGTGCAGCTTCCCCCGAGAGAGCTAATACTGTAGTTCCTCTCTATGAGTGAGTCAAAGAAAACCGAGCGACCTTCCTTATGGAGGAGGAGGGGATGCTGGGAAATGAGGGGCTGGTAGGAGGCAATTAGTAATACTAATGAGTCAGGATAAAGAAATCTGGCCATTCAAAGTTTACCCCTGCTTTGTCAAAAAGCTGACAGGGTAGAGGTTCATTTTTCAAAGCGCTGATATGCCCTAGATAGCAACTTAGGAGATCTCTATGAGCTTGTGATGGCAGGTGTTTGGCAACAACATGGGAAGAATGAAACCGTGTTGGGGATTATTTGAGAATTCACAAGGGGAAATTATCATGAACACATACCACCTATCACCTGCTTGCTGCTCCTTCACAGATGTTAGATATTTTTTTTAAAAAAACCTTTTAACCTTGAACATGCACAGCTGAAACTTTTTATGTATAAGCTGAAAAAAACAGTACCACAGTATTTCAACCATAGGAGATATATTGGCTAGCAAGCCAGTGTTGCTCATCACATTTGCGCAAGATGGGAAAACGCAATATTTGTGTAATGTGTGAAGCAGCTGCTATTTGTGGTGATTAAAGAGACAGATTCTTGGAATTCTCAATCTTTAACATAGTTTTAAGTAAAGGGAAATGGCTTATATAAAGATCTTCATGATTTAGTGCAGTTCTTTGAAAATTTCAAGTTTAATAGGCATTCTGCTCACATTCCAATGATATTATGAATCCAACTGCAGAATGGAGACATTTGTGATCATTTGTAGCCAACATTGCACTTTGTATATCATAGACTTATGTGTAAAGAAATCCTACCAATTAAAGTTTGGCTTTCCATTCTGCCTGATTTAAGTTTTTTTGTGTAAGCCAGCAGATCGCATATATCATCAGAATCTGGCCCAATAAATTTGTTCTGGTTACAATAATGTATTTTAACAACAAGTACATTATCGTAACCAGATTCTGCCATGTATTGCAATATAGGCAGTCAACGGAGTAAAAATTCACTCATTCCATCACAAGGATGAGAAGATTTTGTTGTTTGAATATATGTGCAGGTGGCGGTATTGATGTTGTTACAAAAAGGACTTTCTTGAGATTTATAAAGTTCAGAGGATTGTTACAGAGTCCATTTCCTTATCATGAGAGAGTGCTAGAGACATGTTTTTGAACCACCAGATGTGCAAATATGCGAGCAGAACATTTGGGGAGCAGGCAGACTCTTGTAAACAGAGAGAGCACAACAGCTAATCCTGTATCCCATTGCCATAGAATGACATTTATGAGCCCCTGTAGCTCTGCTATGGCTGTTTCCAGTTTAGGTAACTCCTATTTAGTTCCCAGCTCAGTCTGACAATCTCTCTACCCAACTAGCACCAAATTGCTCCTCTGTCTTTTCTACTAGCTGGAAGTTGTGACGTCACAAAGGCTTGAGATGGATTTCCAGTTACTAAGGACCATTATTTTCTCTTGTTTTTCACCAGATGCCATGTTATTCAAAACTATATAGCAGTAGGTCCGCTGACAATAATCAAGACAGCCAACCTTGTTACAACACAAGTGATATTTCTGTGGCTATATTAAGTGTTGGCAATAGGGAATCCAAATGAGGAGTTGGAAACCCCTGGGGCTTCTCATCTGACTCCTAGCATAAACTTTCATCCCAATGAATTGCTCCCCCTGCGCCATTATTGCACACATCAGGCAAAAAGCTTTTTAGGGAGCAGCGCAAGACATCTTCTTGAGACCCTGGGAAAATGCTGCCAGTCAAAGTGAAGGCAGCACTTGGCTAAATGGGAGCTATTTGGCTGACACAGTAGAAGGCAATTCTAACTGGGGGGCTTCCATTGGCTGCTTATGCAGAAAAGAACTTGGTTGCAAAAGGATACAGCTCAGATGATCTTTTCAGGTATATTAGAAAGCATCAACAGGTTGTGCGCTTCAGTGCTGTGTGTGGTTTTCTTTCCCCCAGGAAAAGGAGTGTTGTTCCAGACCTAGGCTGGATATAATCCAGCCATTTCCTGAATCTTGTGAAGAAATCTCCTCCGATGCTCTAACTGTGAGGCGCTTCCAAGAAAATGAATGCCGTGATTATTGTTTGGGTGAGAAATTTGCAGTAGTCTGGCCATTATTTTATATGTTATTTTGATTGCCAATTTGCGTTCAGCTCCAGGATTCCATTATGGTTAAGCCATTGTTCTGTGAAGCACAAGGAGCTAAGAGTGGAATTAGAGCATTGCTCCGGTTGTCAGGGTCGGCATGTCTAAATGTTACAGTGTTTATCATGGATGATTTCAGCAAGAGCCTTGGAATTGGTCGTGTGGCAGTACTCTGAAACTGATCCCATGTATTCTTAGTTCTTCTAATGGACCAGTACATTTGTTCCTGATCTCTTAACAAGTCCCTTAAGAGAGAGCAGCGAGTGTTTGCAGAGGTCCATTGTCAATGAGTGCTTTCTGTTTGTTGCTGGGTTTATTTTGGGTAATGCACATGGGTGAATTTAAGAAATACTGAGATGCAACATTAATTTACTCAGGCAAAAGGCATCCAGAACACCTGCTTTCAAAGAGGTCAAAGCTTTTACTAAGTGGTGAAATGGGTAAAATTGTTCCTGTGTCTTTTGCAGAATATTCAGAGGGTGAATCGCTGTTTTATATCATCAGTCCAAGAGATGTTGTTGTGGCCAAAGAACGTGACCAGGATGACCATATTGAATGGCTCTTGGAAAAGAAGAAATATGAAGTAAGTTTTGCACCTTTCTCTTTAAATTCTTGTCAGTGTCAATGAGTAGGCCTTGCTGAATGTCGTATATTCTGTTTTATGACTTCTTAAATATAGTTTTTTTTACAGGAATTATTCCTGTGTTACTTCGAAAAACCCAACAGGTTTAGGTGACAGGATGGTGCCTTATCCATCCACAGCTCATTGCATTTCCCATAGTCTTGTAGGCTAGGACTTTATCCCATTGAATTCAGTAGGACGTATTTATAAGCAGACATGGATATCATTGCACCATAAGCAACATATGTGAGAACAGCATCTGTTTATTCCTGAATTGTACTATTTGTGTCCTCTTTATTTTTTTCCTGCCCTTTAAAGTGTTCCCCCCCTCCCTCTGTGGTGTTTCACAACAATTAGAATTAGCAGCATTTCCTTAAAAATATATAGGTTACTTGCCTTAAAAGAACGAAACTGTCCACCAGATGTATGACTGGAGAATTTCTCTCTCTCTCTCTCTCTCTCTGTGTGTGTGTGTGTGTGTGTGTGAGTGAGAGAGAGAGAGAGAGAGAGAGAGAGACTAAAATCAGAGTGGAGTTATTTGGGAATTACTTCACTTGCTTATCAGAACAGACCAATAGTCTGTTGTCCTAGAGAAATCCTCTATATACATGAGAGTGACCCTGAGCCTGGCTTCGGCTGGGGAGGGCAGGATATAAATAAAAATTATTATTATTATTATTATTATTATTATTATTATTATTAAACCCAGTGGGACTTACTTCTAAATAGACCTGCATTGGATTAGGAGTTCTAATTTGAGATAACCATGGTGAAAATTGAGGCAGGGTGATCTCTGTTCCAGTTTAGTTCATCCAGAACACTTTTGCTTCTGGCTCCACCCATCAGGCCCCAACAGGAAAAAAGATTGCATACCCTGGTCTAAGGCTTAACAGTTGTCGGAAACTGCTGATGCAGTTGTTGCAAGCAGTCAAAATGAAGTATGAAAATTAAAGTTAATATACTGATTTTGCATACTTTTTTTTCAGTTTCTAATCCTCTTAAGTTTATTTGGCTGCATAATACAGCACTTTTAGCTCAGAATTCCAGCTTGTTCATTAGGAGTTGTTGGGGCTCATCCAAGCTATCTGTTAGGCTTTACATTTATCAAAGAAAAGGAACCTGAAAAATATATGTGATAAACACTTTATGCAACATTTAAGTATTCCGTTGCCTTTAAGACTGGGTTCCCCAGGAAAACTTGGTAGTTTCTAACACAGGTTTTTGTTATGAAGTCTGTGAACTCTCTTATGCTGTGAATAACTACAGTACAAGTAAATAAAGGGATCAAACACATGCTTCTGTTCCCGGTTTCTTATAGTCTCATTTGCATTTCACTCTGAAAACGTTCAAGTGGGTTAATTCTTCCCAAGGCGTATATGCAAGTTGGTCCACGTTGAACGTCATTATGCACGAAGCACTGTTTCATTGGATTGGAAAGGCTTTCAGGCATATGCCACAGAAAGCCCTTTTTTAATAGTCAGGGAATAGCTTGTGTTATAACCCACATTAAGCTTTCACTTTTCATTTTGGGTAGCAAGAAGGTAGCTCTATTTCTGCACACAGGAGATGCCAGCTCAGTGGATAAGCCACAAATTAAACTTAATGAAAAATCATTCCCTTACTAGTGGTGGATTTATTCTTTGTCTTTTAGTTGAGCACTCAGAAAACAAATCAAGGTACTCTTTTTGACAGGTGTCCTTACAGCAGAGGCTTTTTTGCTGGAAAATGAACTCCTGTGATTGTACCTCATACGGTGCCATCCTCCCGAAATTTGATCTTGATGCACTAATGTGGAGTGAACCCAGATGGAACCCAAGATTTTTTCCCCCGTTCTTTTTAACAATTGCTTTTGTTTGAGTATGAATTCAAAGCTGTTCATTCGACCATGACATTAAATGTTCTAGTGCTTTCAAACACAAGGCACAAGAAACAAAGCCACAGTTTTCCAGATTTCTCTGCAGAAGTTTTGAATACTTGACTCGGGTGTCATCTCTGCTTGTATTTATATAGGAGGCTTTGATGGCAGCTGAGATCAGTCAGAAGACCATGAAAAAACACAAGATTCAGGTAAGTCTGCAAACTGGATTTGAATTCTTTTAAGAAAAAGAAGGAACACAAAAGGCTCCTGACCTTTCAGAAATAAATTAATAGTTTCTCTCTGCACTAAGCGAGGCCTAAGGTTGCATGTTTGGGTGTTTTGTGTCTAGTCTCCCCCCACCCCATTCCATTTGTAACATCTAGTAGCACTTAACCTGCCCCCTGATGTCAAAGTGCCCCACGTTTCTCTTCCCTCTGGGCTATGGGGCTGTGGTAGAGAAATACCAGTATCGGGATGCAGATAAATTGCATATGTCACGATAGGAGAGGATTTGGCCCAAGAACAGATCATAGTCACTGCCCAGTCAACCTTATTACATACACTGTTTATCTTAGTGACACACTCAGCCAGTTTAATTTGCCACTCTAAACCTAAGGGCATCCCAAGCAGAGTTTGAGCCGGGGCTTGTAAGTTTTAGCTATGGAGTGCATGACTCAGTCCCAGGGTCACGAAGCAGAACATGCTTCTAAGCCTATGCAAACGAAACAGAAACGAAAACTTTGCCACTTGGCCAATATGGTCTGTTCTGCGTGTGAAATTACCATATTTTTTGCTCTATAAGACACACTTTTCCCCTCCTAAAAAGTAAGGGGGGGATGTGTGTGCATCTTATGGAGAGAACGCAGGCGGGAGGCTCTGCTTAGCACTCCCTTTAAAGAGCCGTGTGGAGCACGTGTGCGGCTCTTGGAGGCTTTTCCTTGAGGAGGGAGCGCGGCTCTTGGGGAAGCCTTAGCCGCTCGCAGCCTCTGCTGGGCAGGGAATGAAGGCTCCCCTTGCCCGGGAGAGGCTGTGCACGGCTAAGCAAGAAGCCAGGACAGCCAGCGGGATCGCTGGGATTCAGATCCCCCCCCCCTTGTTTTCCTCTTCCAAAAAACTAGGTGCGTCTTATGGTGTGGTGCGTCTTATAGCTCAAAAAATACGGTAGTTTCTAGGTCAGGATTTTGCTTTGAGCCTCATAACTCTTTTACCTTTTCCTCTGGGACTGAGAGAGAGAATGAGAGAGAGTTTGGGCTGCTGTTGCCTGCCTCAACTTCATGATCAGAGCTCTGGGCATTCAGGGTCCCATGCATTCCATATTCACAAGGCTGCCGTAATTTCTGTGCTTATATTTGTATTTGATGTTTTCCCCCATTATAAATTAAAGTTAAATGTTTCTCAGACTTTCAGTGAAGCAAGTACTGGAACAGAGATACTGTTGTTGTTGTTTTTAAAAAGAAACCCAGTTTGCACTACTTTTAACGCCCTGGATGTTTGTTCCCTCCACCCACCCTTTTCCTGTGTAAACGTATCATGCTACAGAAATGTGAAGTAGTGTGTTAAGAGCAAAAACATTTTTCTAAGCAGGCTAGAAAGTTGCAAACTAGTAAAATGGAAAATGATATTGGTATAGAAATTTAATAAATAGTAATGATTATCCAGAGGAGGAATAGTGGCATTTAGTCCAATATGATCAGATGTTGGACAGGGAATGCTCTCCAGATGTTGTGGTTTCCTCCAGACAGTACTAGATTACATCGGCTTCTCCTGATTTAAGACGGTTCAGAAAGCAGAATGGAATGTTATCTTAGTAACCAACAGCAAGGAACCTGTGGCCCTGCAGATGTCGTTGCGCCAACTTCCCTCATCCCTGGTCATGGAGACTGGAGATCATGGCATGTGGAGCCCAATCACACCTGGGGGACCACATTTTTCACATCCCTGTTATATAAGCATTCATGAACAATAACACTTCATGGTTTAGACCAGCCTTTCTCAACCTTGAGTCCCCACCATCCCTGACCACTGGTCCTGCTACCTAGGAATGATGGGAGTTGTAGTCCAGCAACTTCGTGAAAGGCTGGTGTGGACTGATCCTCTCTACACCTCTGCAAGTCTTTCTTTCTTTCTTTCTTTCTTTCTTTCTTTCTTTCTTTCTTTCTTTCTTTCTTTCTCTCTCTCTCTCTCTCTCTCTCTCTCTTTCTCTCTCTCTTCTGAGTCACTTTCCCAACATAGGAGAATCATTCCCAAGAGCTGGGAGGGACAGGAAGCTAATAGAAACAAGACCAAGAAGAATATCATCTGATTTGCGCCTATATTTAAAACCTGTAAATTTAAAATTCTTTTAAATGCTCTTTATAGTTAGCCCTTTGATCATTCACAAACAAGCATATTTGTTACCAAGGAACTAGAAACCCTGAAAAAATACATCCTGGTATTTGATCTAACAAGTCACTTGAATACAAATGCCAGACGCTTGGCTGTGGAAGGATGTGTGCAATTCTTAGATGTACTTTTAACTAATTGTATTTTATTTTCACCCCAGGATATAGGTTTGGCCTACATAAACCATCTGATGGAAATTGGAGAGTATGACCTAGCAGCACGGTAATATGTTTAGCTTGAATGCATTGGGGTACAATTGTGTGCACCTCTGTGATTGTGTGCACTGTTTGTGTGTGCAAGCTGTACACATGGCTGGTAATATTATCTGGATTATTCTGAAACGTTGCTAGTTTGCTTACCCAGATGAATGTTAGTATGCTTTTGATGTAGGTGACAATGACTGAGGTTTAATGCACATAACCTCCTACTTAGGTGGGCTCCCCCAGTTTGTTTTGTTTTTGCTCTTTGGGCTCCCTCCTTGTGCTGAATGGTTCTGAGGTTAAGTGTCCAAGAATTGTTGGAGCTCCATGTACTTTCAGCAGGCTGCAGGCTCCCTTGTGCATGTTGGGCTCTGGATTATGGTCACCAACTTTATGTTCTGAACAGTGACCTAAGCCAGAATTAGAAGCAATACAATAAAGGATCCCAAAAAACTGGGAGGTTGTTACACAAATGGTGTTGCTGTGCATAGATGGAAGATGCTTTAGAAATGGCAACCTGATTTATGAGCCTCTTCTCCCTTCTATATACCAGAAAATGCCAGAAAATACTTGGCAAGAACACAGATCTCTGGGAATTTGAGGTGCACAGGTTTAAAGAAATTGGACAACTTAAGGTATGTAGAGTCATATATTTTTTGAGGAATTTCTCTGGCTGGTTATGTCAGTTCATAGAGCCACATGCCAGGATTATATGCACGTGGCGAAGTGTGACTGAACGCACTTCTTCACCATGCGCATAAGCTAATGCCTGGCTAGTGTGAGCATTATACCCTTTTACAGCATTGGAATATAGGCTTTTCCACATTTTCCCCCACCCCGTTTTCCATGAAAGAACGTTCACATTCCTAGTACATGTGCCACATGTTACCTTGCCCACATGGGAGGTTTGTGTGTATCTGCATAGTCCTCCATCACGTATACAAAATCCCTTCCTAGGTGAGTGTGTGAGCAGAGTTAAGAAATAGCATCATGTAACTTTTGATTCCAAAACATAACAGATTGGTATTCGTTGCCACACGGAAAGCTTGGCACAATATGCTGCAAAACTGTTCCTGAAGTTTAAAATGCAGCAAGATGCACAGTTTTCCGGATCTTGTACAATATGTTACGTGTTAGCAGTAGTGACTAACAGCCAAACCGCACCCCCTCCCAGGCTGAAGTGTACCCCTTTTCCTTCTTCGCAGAGTTGTATTTGTTCACAAAAGCCCCTGCTTGGAAGAAGAGAGCAGAGACGGTCTCTGTGACCTTGTGACTCCTTTTGCGCATCCTTTGACTCATTAGTAACAGCACCAAGAAATAATTACGTTTCAGGCAAACAGATGGCTGTTCTGTTGTGCACTACAAAAGATAGGAGGGAGAGGGAAGAATTCTGCCACTTTCTGTGCCTTGCTAGCATAGCAAACCAAGCAATCTAATGGAGCATGTTTGTTAGCAAGCTTTTAAGTTAATTAATTGCCCGTGGCATACAGCTAAAGGACTGTCACTTCCAAAGCAGTAGAAAGCATTTATGCACATGCCCTTTAATAACATATACACATTTTCTTTCTGAGTTTTATGCTTTCCTATTCAAAGTCGATGAGCCAAAAGGGGCATATTATTAAGATCTCGCAGCAGGTGGCCCCTCGCTGCTTTTTGAGCTGTTAAATTCTGTTCAGGAGTGTGAAGGTGTTGCAACATTGCGGCTTGTCTTGTAGCATCTGCCTTCCTATGGAATTAAAGATAGAGGGGGAAACAACAGCACTACTTGCAGGTTTTTAGAGGTTTGGTGTATACTTTGCCACATTGGAAGATAACCTCTCAAGTCCCTTTGCCTCTATTTCACTTCCGTAAGGGTCTTCAGAATGTGTATAGGTAAAATTGTGATGTGCTGCTTTCACCATCACCACTCCCTCCTGAATTTATTTCCTGCCTGGATGTGAATGTCTTGAGCAGATGTCTCCACTTATGCTATCCAGCAGACTGTAAAATTTAGAAAATATTCGCAGCCTTTCCAAAAAGCCTCTCTGTTAAATTACTGCCTTTCTAAACAGGTGGTTGTTTTCACCTTTCTGAAAGCAGATCACAGAAAGACAGGAGATGCTGTGCAATAAAGCTCCTCTCTTGTAAGCTGCAATGTTAACATCTGCTGCTCTTACCCCTCTTGCGGTGATTCTAATCTACCTTGAGCCACTATGGTTCCGTGGTGACGTAGTCAACAAGTACTAGGATCTGTCATGTGCATCCAGCTTAATCACATAACAGGGTCCTCAAAATGTGTCTGGGCTGCAAGTTAGTTTGCTCCTGCTGCTAACTTTTTTTTTTTTTAACTTGGATCACTTAAAAGGCCCTGAAATAAAGAGTTATATCTAGTTATTGACCCCTTCCGTGCTGCTTTGGAAATGCATTTTGTGTCAGAATATAGTTGGGCTCAGTTTTGCGCAAAAGATACTATTTGCTTTCTATTACCCTCTTAAGCATCACTTTCCCCCCCAGCCAAAATCCCTCCCCAGCAACTGTACAAGGGACCATTCATAGGCATGGAAACAGGGAGTCATGTGCCCTTTTCTAGGTTTGTTCTCCATTATAATCGCTTCCCTTACTAGAGAAGAGCTCAGTTTCCTTAAGGAAGAAACCCAAAACGCCTTAGGACTTCAATCAAGCCTACCCTCTTCTCCTCCCCCCTATTTAAATGCAACCCCATTTATCTGAATGTGTTAGGTGTTCTTTGGACCAATTGGGATAAATTTTATTGCACAGCTCTTTCAAAATTGCCACCGGTATAATTTTTCGCTACTTCTGTTGCGAACGCTCTCAGAATGTCTTGATGCTGGTAGCATTTTACTGCATTCTAGTTTTCCATAGCAATTTGAGGAGTCACACAAGCACTCACAAAATTTTGTTCTCTCTCAAATGCAAGGTTTGAGCCTCTTTTGTTCCGTTTCCTCTCATAGGCGATTAGCCGCTATTTGCCAAGACGGGATTCGGTCTTGAAGCCTTTTATCTATGAAATGGTCCTGCATGAATTTCTGGAGAGCGACTATGAGGTACCACATTATCTCCCTTGAATGCCATTGACAGGGAATAGCAGCTAGCAGCGCAGTGGTGAAGCAGAGATTGGGGCGAGGCATAGCAGCTGTCAGAAAGATACATGGCTGTCACACAACCAACGGTGAGCGTCAGCACTGTGAGCCAGGCAAGGATCTTGTAAGGACACAGCAGCCAGTATAATTCCATGTGGCCAGCAGCTGCCACTCTGCTTCCTGGTATAGCACAATGGTGCGGTTCACAGCTGCTGCTCTTGTTACATTCACCCAGAGTCCTTGATGCCGTCACAGCTATGTATATCCTACGTAGAGTACCCTTAAAGCAGTGTAAGATCAGCGGGCTGCATTCAGCCAATGAAGAATTTCTCCCTTGAAAAACTGACAGTGACCCATCCCACATGACACTAAGCAAGGAGAAAAACCTTTGCAGTCTGGATGCTGGCAAGAGCCCTTGCATGGTCCGTCCTTCCCACTTCACGCAGTACCACTTGCACTCTAAGGCAATATAAAAATTCAAGAACGCTGTTTATTGGCCTCGGTCCAGTATACCTGAAGGAGCGTCTCCACCGTTCTACCCGGACACTGAGGTCCAGCACCGAGGGCCTTCTGGCGGTTCCCTCACTGCGAGAAGCCAAGTTACAGGGAACCAGGCAGAGGGCCTTCTCGGTAGTGGCGCCCTCCCTGTGGAACGCCCTCCCACCAGATGTCAAAGAGAACAACAACTACCAGACTTTTAGAAGCCATCTGAAGGCAGCCCTGTTTAGGGAAGCTTTTAATGTTTGATGTATCACAGTATTTTAATATTCTTTTGGAAGCCGCCCAGAGTGGCTGGGGAAACCCAGCCAGATGGGCGGGGTATAAATAATAAATTATTATTATTATTATTATTATCATCATCATCATCATCATCATCATATGCAACCATGTAAAAATCCCAGAGCAGTTTATGTCATAAAACCTCGAAATGCGAAAGAACCCACTCAACATATTCGATTTGAATTCTGCACCAGTTTTCAGCAACCTTGTTCCCTCCAGATATTGTTGGCCTACAACTCCCATCAGCCTTTGCTGGCTAGTGCTGATGGGAGTTGTTGTAGGCCAACAGTGTGTGCAGGGAGACCACCACGTTGCCAAAGGCTGCCGTACAGTGTTATCCGGTATACAGAAGAATACTGCAAAACATAGGAGTGTTCAGGAAGCTGTTTGACTGCAGGCTGAAATAGCCAACAGTTTATATAAATTTGTTGAGTTATCTGTTTTACTAAATGAAAAAGGGCTGTGTTGCATTTGCGCCGCAAACAGCACAATAGTCTCCAAAGTACTTGCAGGTTAACTTCAGCAGTGATAAGTGAAAACAAAGGGAACTGTAAAATGAGCAAATAAATGCATGAATAATCAATGACCTGCTCTTCCATGGTCTTGGGAGTGTATTATCTTATAACTATTCTGGGAGAATTGAAATAAGCAGAATATTACTTTCTTCCTCTGTTCAATTATTCTAAAGTGTGACAATTTAGTTCCACTTCGTTATTCATAATAGTAAAGGTAACATCTCCATACTCTCTGGATTCTATATTTGAAAAATGTCAAATGTCTCAGTAATTTAAGCACCCCAGAATAGAGGGGGTGGGGAATGGAAAACACTTTCGTTTATTCAATAGCAGGCTCTCCTATATATATTCCTGCACATAAATCACCTTGGGTCAATACAGCCAAACACTTACTAAAGGTAGCTTACCAGAGGGTGAAGGGAACCACTTCGTGATCCAGATAGATAGATATCACCCAACTTGTGTGGTGAACAGAGTTTTATAGCACTTCAGCACTTGAAATCCTGGGAAACAGGGAGTGGTATGGCTATTCTCACCACTTGGGAAGATCTTCAACTTTTTAGGCAATGGCTTTGCTTTTTTTAAAGTTTCATGCACCGGTTGATGAATGATGACTGATTTTTTTTTTCCATTTCAAGGGTTTTGCAACATTAATTAAGGAGTGGCCTGGGAACCTTTATAACAACGCAATCATTGTCCAAGCAGTGGTGGACCATCTGAAGAAAGATCCACAGAACAGGACTTTGCTGAAAACTCTTGCAGAGTTGTAAGTCTATAATGCGTTTGAACGGCTGCCCTGAGAGATTGTTTCACTTTCTGTTCTTTAAAGAACTGAGCATGTTTAACTACAGTTCCCTTCCTTGGATTGCCAGGGTTTTACACATTTATCTCTACTGAGAATTAGTTTATGCTTCTCCCACCCCTTATTTCACAGTGGCTGGGCAGGTTTGCATCCTTTTCTGTGTGTGTGTGTGTGAGAGAGAGAGAGAGAGAGAGAGAGAGAGAGGAGATTTCACCCCTCCCATATCCAAGAATCTGCTGATGTTCTCTGCTGATTCTCCAGAGAGGAGGGGGCGGTTTCTGCTCTCTACTTATTTTGCTCCAGCCTCACATCAAAGTGTCAGTGAGAGTGTCAGAGAGAGAGAGACTGAGTGTTAGAGAGAGATTGTGTGTATAGATAAGGTTGCTGCTAAGAGCAGCTGCAGACACTCAGTGCAGTTCAGCATTTTTCGTTTAGACCTCATTTAGCTCTGTATATAGTTTTGTATTATAATAGTTGTAGATAGAATAAAGAAGATATTCTACAGAGCTGCTCTCCCAGTCATTTATGCTCTGCTATACTCTGCTATACTCTGCTGTGCAACGAATGTCTTCTTGTAGAAGTGAATCCGGTGCTCAAAACTCTAAGCTGTGAGTCCACAGCACTTTGACCTGTTCCTGTGCAGAAGGTGGTCTCTGGAAGTGCCACCCAGCTTGCCTAGCCCAGTCGGGGCTGAAGTGGGGGAGTCCAGTTGGTGGCACTGGCTCAAAGGCGATGCTGACAGAGTGTGTGTGTGTGTGTGTGTGTGTAATCTGTTGCACTAGGGAAAGCAGAACAGAATGTGTCATAAGGAAGCCATTTTTAAAACTGAAATTAGCCTTGGAGTGTATTACTCAAGGGGTGTTTTGCAAGGTACGGGAGAGACAGAGTCTCAGACTGGGGCACCCAGAAATCAGAACATTCTGCACCTTCCTTCCTGTGTCGCTGGTGTTCTGCACCCCTTGCAAACAAGGGGAGGTGCTGCTGTATGGGGCACCCCATGGGCATGAACACTGGCATGTATACTGCCAATCAGCTCATACCAGAACCCATGAAGCCCTAACATTCATGTCCACTCTTTGCTGAGCACCTTGTCATTGTCAGAATGACAATGCCTCAGAATGCCTCATCCATCCCTCCTTCCTTGCCAACCTTCTTCACAACCTGAGCACCACTCTCTCTGAGATCGCATCCTCAGCCTTTTGCATCTTCGTCTGTTTTCAACGGAGCCGGACACTGAGCGATGGAATCAGTGGGAGAACCCTCTTGCTTTATCTTGTTTTTACACATGGAAGCATGGTTTCATTCTCTCCCCTTTCTGAGTATCTCTGCCAGTCCTCAGGCCAAGTGCAGTCACTTGACAGTCGCCTCTCACGTTGGCCTGGCTCGCAAATTTTGGTAAGCCAAACTGTGGCTTACTGGGACCACATGAACATTTGGGCTCCCAGAGAGAAGGTTGCTGCCATTTTGCTCTTGGCCAGCCTTTTTCACTCCTGTACTGTAATAATAATAATAATAATAATAATAATAATAATAATAATAATAATTTATTATTTGTACTCCGCCCATCTGGCTGGGTTTCCCCAGCCACTCTGGGCGGCTTCCACATAAACCAAAAATACACTAAAATGTCACACATTAAAAACTTCCCTGAACAGAGCTGCCTTAAGATGTCTTCTGAATGTCAGGTAGTTGTTTATCGCTTTGACATCTGGTGGGAGGGCGTTCCACAGGGCGGGTGCCACTACCGAGAAGGCCCTCTGCCTGGTTCCCTGTAGCTTTGCTTCTCGCAATGAGTGAACCGCCAGAAGGCCCTCGGCGCTGGACCTCAGCATCCGGGCAGAACGGTGGGGGTGGAGACGCTCCTCCAGGTATACTGGTATAGTGTACTGAGCTAAGCCAAGGTTTGACTCTGCGTGTCATCCCAACCCAATCTTGTAGCTAAGCTTTCTCCTGGCTGACCACGAGCTGCGGCCCAGATTTATTTGCATGGTTCCAGGAAGCCATAGTTTGGTTTACTGTGACGTATGGACCAGGTAATTGTGTTCCCACCGCACCCCTACCCAAAAGAAAGCCTTTATAAGGATATCTAGATGAAGGGAAATACACCCCTACAAATATCCCTGTGTTGAAGTGCAATTCTTCACCGTTTGTGTGAAGCTTGTGGCAACCTCTGAAATGTTTCTTAATGAGAAGATGGGCCCTGGGTTATGGGTCATTGGTGTCCAGTACACAAGAACAATGAAGAACTGAGAATTGCATCCAATTACTTTTCTAATACACATATATATATATAAGGAAGAAAAGTATTTTCCATTATTCTAAATGATGGCCCAATGTTTAAGCAATTTGTGTCGAGCTTTTAGCAAAACTGTGATTTCCGTGCTGGTGGATGACTTTTTCAAAAGGCCCACATCTAGGTCTATTCATAACGTATGATCCTCTTTTTCAGGTACACCTATGACCAACGCTACGGAAAGGCCCTTGAAATTTATCTCACACTGAGACATAAAGATGTTTTCCAGCTGATCCACAAACACAATCTTTTCAGCTCCATCAGGGACAAAATTGTTCTGCTAATGGAGTTTGATTCAGAGGTATGATGGCTTTAAAGTGGTGGGGTGTTTTTTATATACTTTTGGCTGTAAGAATTTTAGCAGAGAGGAAAAAATATTATTTAACCAAGTGAACTTCATATTTTGGATAAACTGATGTGTGAGAATGTCGACACCAAATGGCTGAATTGGTTATATTTTCACAAAAAACTTTTTACATTGAGTTCGTTTTTACCCTAATGCTTTTGGGGAAAAAACCTTTATTGTTTGACATTAAGGAAAAGAAAATGGTCATATAACCTTGGGGAAATCATATTTTGTGTTCTTTGCATCCATAAATCTAGGTGCAAGAGCCAAATATAAACAGCAGGAATCCAAACATTGTGAAATTTGAAATAGGTCCTTTTTGAAGATCCCTATAACCTTTCCCCCAAAATATGTCACTTAATGAACCAAAGTGCTAATTGTCTGAAGAAACAGTTTCAATTTAGCACACATCACACATGCAGTGTAGATATTCTCGCCATTTCCCCAATTTTCTGTTGGCTAATCTACTTGTGAAAGCTCTCCATTCTTTAACCTGTGTTCAAAAAATAAAGTTGTGTGCCTGGAAAAAAATCCTCTTTGCTTTCGAGCAGTTGACCAAAAACTCTCAAGTGTTGGAAAAGCTTTGGACAGGGAGCGTCAGAGGCATTGAGCATTTCATTTATGTGACAGCAGCTGTTTCTCAAGTCTTAAGGCAGATGTAAGCATTTAAAATAGGGCCAACTCTGGCAGTATCTAGATGTTGTAGACTACAGCTCCCATCACTGTTTCCTGGTTGAGCCATTCACTTCTCACTGCAGTGAAAAGAGCACTGCAATACAGTGGTGCCTCGCAAGACGAAAAGAATCTGTTCCGCGAGTCTCTTCGTCTTGCGTTTTTTTTCGTCTTGCGAAGCAAGCCCATTAGCGGATTAGCGCTATTAGCGGTTTAGCGGCTATTAGCGGCTATTAAAGGCTTAAGGGATTAGCGGATTAGCTGCTAAAAGGCTATTAGCGGCTATTAAAGGCTTAAGGGATTAGCGGATTAGCTGCTAAAAGGCTATTAGCGGCTTAGATCATCTGATAAGTGGCTTAGATCAGCTGATAAGCGGCTTAGCGATCAGCTGTTAAGCGGCTTAGCGATCAGCTGTTAAGCGGCTTAGGGGCTTGGGAAAAAGGGGGGAGGGGAAAAAAACCCCAGGAATCGCAAGGCATTTTCGTCTTGTGAAGCAAGCCCATAGCAAATTCGTCCGGCGAAGCACCTCCAAAACGGAAAACCCTTTCGTCTAGCGGGTTTTCCGTCTTGTGAGGCATTCGTCTTGCGGGGCACCACTGTAATGAGTTGTGCAGATCTTCAGCCCCCCTTCCTAAGGGTGAGCATAGCCTTGAGGAGGCCTTGGGATGAAAGCCACTAAATATTGCATTTAGTTTAATAGGAGTTTACACAGAATTTGCATTGCTATGGCTTTCACCTTTAATACGCGTTCTGTATGCCTGTGTAGATCCAGCACATGTGACACTCTTCCACCGCCAGCCAAATTCCGGAAAGCATTTTGCATTCTCATCAAGCACCATCTGTCTTTGCTGGCTGTGGAAGCCCCACATACGCCGGGGCTTGTAGCCATATTGTAATACAACCAGCAAGCATCTTGTTCTTCCACCGACAGTCCTGCTGTCTCCTTCCCAACACACACTATAAACTGCATAGCAATTTTTGTTGTTCGCAAGACAGAGGAAGTTCATTCAGAATCTGCATGTACATATAGCTGTTAAATTGTGATTTTACATATCTCTTATCTGCCATGGACATTTTGTTTGTTTCAGAAAGCAGTTGACATGCTTTTGGATAATGAAGACAAGATCTCTGTGAGTATAGCCATTTCGTTATGTTTTAGCTGGCTACTTCCTATCCCTCTCTGCGAGCAGGAGATTTGGCCCAGAAGCCAACTTTTCTTATCTTTTTGTATCTTATCTCTTTCTCGTTTTAGATTGATAAAGTGGTGGAAGAATTAAAAAACAGGCCTGAATTGCAGCATGTGGTAAGTGCCAGTTTAAGGTGTCCATGCAGATTTCAACAGGTGTGTTCCTGGTGCAATCAGAGGCATGAACTGATAAATATTTCTACTCAATGGCAACTGAACAGGGTCTCCAACTTCCAACAGCAGGGTTGCAATCGGCGTGGGGGAGAATACTTTAATAACTGACATTCAAAAGATGCTGGTTGCGGGAAGACATTTCATTAGTCACATCAGTAAGGAACCACACTGAGTAAAATTAATGGTTTGCCCACAAAATTTGTGCTCTCTAGGCCCTCTATAGGAGGACAGCCCAACTTTTCATACCAAGTGGGCTGCAAGAGTACTTTGATGTGGAACCCGCAGGACACCCTTGTCAGAAAGGTGGGGAAGCACAAGGTCATGTGACTCATGCTGCCTTACCAAAACAGGGTAAGTGAGGCTTTGGGAAGGAAGCGTGAGGCTCTGGCAGGGTCCTAGAGCCCTTCCACCCTCTTCTTAAAGTTTGGGAAAGTGCTAACTAGGCTTTGGAGGTTGGAGGACTCTAGGACCTTGTCAGAGCCTCTCCCCTACTTCTCAAATCCCAGCACCTCTCTAACCTGGCTTTGGGAAGGCAGCGCAAGAGCTGTGGGGGCCTGGGGGTCAAATGTTGCCAAGGGCAGCCCCCCCAAAAGGCCTTGAGGGCCGAATGCGGCTCCTGGGCCGTGTGTTGGACCACCCTGCTCTGTAGTAAAACAGCTCTCCGTGCTCCCAAGAGAAGTAAGATTTATCACTGTATGAATCCAAAACACTTCAGGACTAGCCTAGCAAAAAGACTTCCTCCTTCCCTGTGTGTGTTCTGTTATAGCCCCCAATATAAACCAAGGACACACCTGTGCGTCAGCAACAGATGTTAAGGCATCACTGTTTCAAAGTGAAATATTTTCGGAGGCTGCTCCTTCCCAGTCTCTGGATACAGTCAGCCACATCCTAGCCTGAGCGCCTTTGAAGAGTATTATAAGACCTACCACATAAGCTGTCTTTTGTGGCTTAGGACCAAGGGGCAGACAAGATGAGCTTTGCGTAGTTCCACACCCAGGTTTGCTGAGATAATCAGAGTACAGAGCCTTTCCTGGACCAGGAGTGGAGGGTGAGAGGCGTGTTTAACTATCCTCCGCTGATTCTCCCTTTCAAATGCCAACTGCTCCCACCTCCTCTGGCCATTGGCTGTGCTGGCTGGGGGCTGATGGGAGTTGGAGGCAGCAACCTCTTGAGTCCAGCATGCAAGCTGCATTTGCAGCTAGATTTCGGAGGGATAGAGTAGTGCCTGGAGTGAGGTTATTTGTGAAAAGAATTGCTAGGGCTGGGGAAAGGTAATCAGCTCTTTCCCACTATGGATGATTTGATGCAATCTCCCCGCACCAGAAACACACCATCACTTCATTCCCCATGTTGGTATTGGTCAGCAATGCTAGAGGGGCCTGTAATGCCTGGACGCAATAGTATTTTACTCTGTTTCCTTGGGGAATTGCACTTGGGTCTTGGGTCAGGTGTTAAGATTAGTCTGGAGCGCCTGTTTGGTACTATGGCCATATCACGGATGTTTCTGTTTTTTCGTTCTTCGGGTTGATTTTGTAGTACTTGCACAAGCTGTTCAAGAGAGACCATCATAAAGGACAAAAGTACCATGAGAAACAGATCAGTCTGTATGCTGAATATGACCGGCCAAATTTACTTCCGTTTCTCAGAGACAGCACTCATTGCCCTTTAGAAAAGGTGAGGAAAAAATCCTTTAAATGTATCTCTCCCCCCCCCCCTCTATTTTCTTTGATAAATATTAAAGCTGTTGATTATTTAGCAGTGGGTTTGGGGGAGTTCCTTTTTCTCTTTCTCTTTTCCTTCTTCTTTTTCCAATTGCAAGGTTCCCCCATCCCACCCACCCATGTCTATGTCACATTTTAGTTGATCTCAACAAAACTATTACCAACTGTGGCTTTTCAGTTTGTAATTGTGACCCGACTTGTCCTGGCAACTCTGTATGTTTTGCTGCCATCTGCTGGAAATCATAAAAACCACATTGGTTTAGATATTAAAGTCACATGATGACCCATACAAGTATTTCATCCTGTTCTTAATTTTAATATTATTTGAGTGTATAGTATTTAATTCCCACCCCCTGATTTTTGTTCACTCCGCCAGATGTTTTTGTTACAATTATGACTGAGGTGTTTGTTATGTGAGCGTGGAATGAAATGTTGATGAAATGCAGGAATTTATCTGTCTGGGCAAGGGACATGTTTATTATTGTAGGGACAACCTAGGAGCCTCACCCCAAGTCAGACCATTGGTCTTTCCAGTTCAGTATTGTCTACATGCGGTGTTTCTCAAAGCCTGGCTCTCCAGCTGCTGTTGGACTACAACTCCCATCATCCTTAGTTATCAGGACCAGTGGGCAGGGATGATGGGAACTGTAGTCCGAGGGCAGCCTGGCAATTGTTCTGCAGGCCTTCAGGCAGGGGACAGTCTGGAGATGGCAAGGATTGAACCTGCGGCCTTTCAGCATGCAGAACGATAGCTCTGCCACTGAGCTATAGCCCCGGTTATTAATCACGTAGGCATGCAGCCCCTTTGCCCAAGAAGCTCATACATGGTGGTCATCCTATTTCATTTCCACAGCAGCCTCTTGAGGCATACAAGGGATAGAGAGCATCTGACTCAATTATGCTGCACAGACTAGCATTAAACTGGGGGGTGTCAGATTTCCTTTCCGCATGTAAGAAGGCAAGCATTAGCTTCTGTACATGGAGCTTGATAAAAAAATTCAGGAGATTCTGTAGTTATGAAATATACTTTAGAAAACCTTTATTTGGGGAACAATGCATGACTTATAGGTTTGTTTCATTCTTTGGCAGTGTTGTTCTTTAAGAAACTCAAGCAGATGTTGGCTGTAATTACTTTTCTTTTATTCTTAGTCCAGATTTTTATAAATATTTACTGTTTCTGTTACATGAATTATGTGCCTTTATAGAAAAGTGCTTTGGGAGCCCTGGTGATATTTTTTGGCTGTTATTCCACTGGATTTGGTGCAACTTATTTCTGAGTAAACGGGTACAGGGGCTGTGCTGCTAATTTACGGCAGAGACAGGCTGGTTGATAACTTAAGTTGTGGTCATATTAATTTTCTCCTTTTGAAATCCCAGGCTCTTGAAATCTGTCAGCAAAGGAACTTTGTAGAAGAGACAGTTTATCTTTTGAGTAAGTAGCTGCGTTTTGATTAATAGCAATGACCTGGCGGTTTTGTTTTTATTAAAAGGTGACATCCTCATCTGATTATTTCTCGGACCAGGTTCTTACATTGTATCCCTGCTGATCCTAAAAGCTCATGACCAGGCAAGGTGTCTTAACCCCCCTCCCCAACCCCAGAGATATTAAAACCAATATTATGATCCCATACTGGTGTAAGCTCTAGGTACCATCTATCAACCCAGACATAAAAGTCCTGGCTTTGAAAAATGCAGATTCTTAAGACTGTGGCAGATCTCTGCATGGAAGGATGTTGAGATTCCTGCATTGCAGGGGATTGGACTAGATAATAGAAGAAGAAGAAGAAGAAGAAGAAGAAGAAGAAGAAGAAGAAGAAGAAGAAGTTGTTTATTTCTACCCCACCCTCCCCGGCCAGAGCCAGGCTCAGGGCGCCTAACACTAGTAAAATTACAATAAAAACATAATAGGGGAGGGGGGGAAACAATTTAAAATACAGGTTAAAAATACAATTTAAAATGCAGCCTCATTTTAATAATATCCCATAGATCCAAACCATAAGGGGAGGGAAACATAAGGGTCAGACTGAGTCCAAACCAAAGGCCAGGTGGAACAGCTCTGTCTTGCAGACCCTGTGGAAAGATGTCAAGTCTCGCAGGGCCCTGGTCTCTTGGGACAGAGCTTTCCACCAAGTCGGGGCCTGTACTGAAAAGGCCCTGGCCCTAGTTGAGATGACCCTTGGGGATCCTTTCTAACCCTTCAGTTCCATGATTTCTTGCCACCAATGCCATGTATGTGCCTGTCCTTGCTGCTCAATGATGGCCATGGCTGTTAAGGAGATGCTGCTGAGCACGACCTTGTCTGGGGTCCTTTTGTCCTGCAGGGCAGTTCAGGTTAAAACCTTTCAGGGGCGCATCCTGATTCTGAAATGGCCTGTGCTGTACCTTGTTAGTGCGTACTGAGCTTCCCAGCTCAATCCCATGCATGTTTTCTTGAGTCCCATTGACTTCAGTGGGGCTGATTTCCCAGTACGTCTGTATAGGATTGCAACCTTAGTCTGCTCTCCCCACCCCAAAAAAGTCTGGCTTTAGTTGTAGGATGAACCTGCATCTCTGGACACAATCACAGATGTAGCTGTGCAGCAAGCAACTATTAAGACATACAAAGGACCCATGTATTTAATAATAATAATAATAATAATAAATTTTATTTATATCCCGCCCTCCCCAGCCGAAGCCGGGCTCAGGGCAGCTAACAACAATTAAATAATCAAACAATCAAATAATCAAACATTCTAAAAACATTCCATTATAAAAATTAATTAAAGTCAAATTAATGGCAACCGTAGAGCAAAATTCTGTGCAGGTTGCCAGAGGAGGGAGTCAGGCTGGGACCTGACCAAAGGCCTGGTGGAACAACTCTGTCTTGCAGGCTCTGCGGAAAGATGTCAGGTCCTGCAGGGCCCTAGTCTCTTGTGACAGAGCGTTCCACCAGATTGGAGCCGCAGCCGAGAAAGCCCTGGCTCTAGTTGAGGCCAGCCTAACCTCTCTGAGGCCTGGGACCTTCAGGATGTTTTTATTTGACGAGCGTAGGTTTCTCTGTGGGGCATACCAGGAGAGGCGGTCCCGTAGGTACGAGGGTCCTAGGCCGTATAGGGCTTTAAAGGTTAAAACCAGCACCTTAAACCTGATCCTGTACTCCACCGGGAGCCAGTGCAGCTGGTATAGCACCGGATGAATGTGATCTCGCAGTGAAGACCCTGTAAGGAGTCTCGCTGCGGCATTCTGCACCCTCTGGAGTTTCTGGGTCAGTCTCAAGGGCAGCCCCACGTAGAGCGAGTTACAATAATCCAGTCTGGAGGTGACCGTCGCATGGATCACAGTGGCTAGGTCAGGGCGAGAGAGGTAAGGAGCCAACTGCTTAGCTTGGCGGAGATGAAAAAAAGCCGCCTTTGTTATAGCTGCAATCTGCGCCTCCATGGAGAGGGAGGTGTCGAAGATTACACCCAAACTCTTAACGGACGGTGCTGGCACTAATTGCACCCCCGCTAGAGATGGGAGTTGCCCCCTCAATCCCATATCGTCCCGTCCCAGCCAGAGGACCTCTGTCTTCGAAGGATTTAACTTCAACCGGCTCCCACGTAACCATCCAGCCACAGCTTCCAAGCATCTGATCAGTGTGTCTGGGGCCGAGTCAGGGTGGCCATCCATCAACAGATAGAGTTGGGTGTCATCAGCATACTGATGGCAGCCCAGCCCAAAACTCCGGACAAGCTGGGCGAGGGGGCGCATAAAGATGTTAAAAAGCATCGGGGAGAGTATCGCACCCTGGGGCACTCCACACACCAAGGAGTGGCGGGATGACAATTCCCCCCCAAGCGCCACCCTCTGTCCCCGACCGGAGAGAAACGAGCGCAGCCATTGAAGGACTGTGCCCTGGATCCCCACGTCGGCAAGGCGGTGGTCCAGGAGTTCATGATCGACCATGTCGAAGGCTGCTGACAGGTCTAGAAGAATCAGCAGCCCCGACCCGCCTTGATCCAGCTGCCTGCGGAGATCATCTGTTAGGGCGACCAGAGCCGTCTCGGTCCCATGACCAGCGCGGAAGCCGGACTGGAATGGATCCAGAGCCGATGTTTCATCCAGAAACCTACCAAGCTGTTCAGCAACCGCTCTCTCAATCACCTTACCCAGGAATGGAAGATTCGAAACCGGGCGGTAATTGGATAGATCTAAGGGATCTAATGATGTTTTCTTTAAGAGCGGGCGCACCACTGCCTCCTTCAGTTCCCCTGGGAATGTCCCGGTGCCAAGGGACAAATTGATGATATCCCCCAGGGGGCCCCGCACCTCGTCTGGACACGCTCTAATCAGCCAGGACGGGCACGGGTCGAGAGGACAAGTAGTGGGCTTTCCAGCTCGGAGGAGTCTGTCCACATCGGCTGGGGATATCCGGTCAAAGTGGTCCAATACTGGACCCGAGGACAGTCGAGGGGCCTCCAGTTCCTTTATTGTATCCAAATTGGCAGGGAGGTCATGGCGGAGCAACAGGACCTTCTCCGCAAAGAAGCTCGCAAATGCCTCACAGCTGTGGGTCAAATTGTTATTTAAATTTGGCTGTCCTTCAAGGGATGTTAAAGACCGAATTATACTAAATAATTGCGCCGGGCGAGAGCTAGCGGATGCAATGGAGGCCGAGAAGTAGGACTTCTTAGCGGCCTTCACTGCCATCTCATAGGTTTTCATAAAAACCCTATAAGATGTTCTTGAAGCTCCGTCACGGGCACCCCGCCATACTCGCTCTAGCCGTCTGAGGTCCCGCTTCATTTTCCGGAGCTCCTCGGTAAACCAGGGAGCCCGGTTTCTGCGGGGTCGCAGAGGGCGCTTAGGTGCGATCTCATCGATGGCTGCCAGGAGCTGGGTATTCCAGCCCTCAACAAGCTCAGTCAGTGAGTCGCCAGGGGGAGCAAGGTCCCGCAAGGCTTGGCGGAATCTATCAGGGTCCATCAGCCTCTGCGGGCGAGCCCAAATCAGCTCGCCACCTAAGCAGGGTGGGGGTGGAACATCAATCCTGGCTTTCAGAGCGTAGTGATCAGACCATGGCACCTTCATCGAAGGAAACATGATCACATCTATACCGGCCCCAAAGATCAAATCCAGCGTGTGGCCTGCTTGATGTGTGGGGCCCGAAACAAACTGGGAGAGCCCTAGTGTCGCCATGGAAGACACCAGGTCCAGAGCCTGTGAGGAGGGAGTGGCATCAGCATGGATGTTGAAGTCCCCCAATACCAATAGGTTAGGAAACTCCAAGGCCCAGCCGGCCACAGCCTCCAGCAGGCCTGACAGGGTGGCTGCTGGTGCGCTAGGTGGCCGGTACACCAGCCAGACAGCCAAGCTCACCTCGGAGCCCCACACTTGGCCAACACATTCAATGCCGGGGATCGATGGCGATGGGATTGAAATATATTGAAATATATGGGATTGAAATATATTGCTTTAATTTAATTAATTTAATTTAATATCATTCGTGTTATTAAAATATAAGCCGGAAGTGAAAAAGGTTTTAGACAATATAACAGAGGATGTTGTTTCCCCTAAACCCTGAGGCCTAGCTTAGCTTGGTGGCGGTATGCTGTTCTTTCACAATTCCTGGTTTCCTTTGTCATTTTAGGCAGAATGGGCAATAGTCGAAGTGCTCTGAAGATGATCATGGAGGAATTATATGATGTGGATAAGGCTATTGAATTTGCTAAGGAGCAAGATGATGCAGAACTATGGGAAGACCTCATCTTGTACTCCATTGACAAGCCACGTAAGCAAAGTAGTCCTTGCTCAGTTGATTTACTGTGTGTGTGTGAGAGAGAGAGAGAGAAAGAGAGAGAGAGATTTTAATTAAGTGTGAGGCAGTGAAAGAATATAATTCATCCCTCTACAGAAGAAAAAAAGTGTAGTCAGATTGATTTGGGATTAATGCCAGCTTGCATGGAGCAGAAGTCTAAATTGCAACGTAATAATTGGAGTATTACAACGTGCTGAGGGAGGAAATATCCTGGCATCTTGCAGCATCTGGCACTGATAAGCATAAGTAATTACATTATTCCACAGCTGCTGGCACATGTGCTGTTGGCTGACAAATTGGATGAAATGCTAGCATGTTTTTCTATCTCTGCATCTTCACTGCAAAGGCCTTCAAAAGTTGTACTTTATGTGATTATTACACATCTTTATATTTCTTAAAATAAGTATTGTTTTAAATGAAAAGGCAAAAAAGATAGATAATAGGCCAGCCATGGGCACCTGTCCGCAGGTGTGATGCCTTGGCTGAGCTGCTGTGATGGAATGGCATTGTAATCAGCAAGAGTGTTCACAAACAGTCCAGCTACCGTGAGGAACATGAAAGGTCATTGCGGCTGGGGGGGGGGGCGTGAGGTGGGGAATTCACCCCACAGCGTGTAGAAACAGAAGGACCTGTGTGAAGGCAGATGGAAGCTGAGAAGAAAGAGGTGTTTTATGAAAAAGTGGATGAGGTAGGAAAGCTAAGTGACGGGATTGCTGAAGGTGGAGGCAGAGGAGCCGTGGACTGAGAAATGGTGATCTGGAGGAATCAAAGATGATGTAGAAGAAAGTGGATACTTATAAAAAGGGAGACTTGGGGGGGGGGGGGAGCATCACAAGGAAAGAGGCAATGGCAATGCTGGAAAGTGTGAAGATCAGATGGTGTGTGAAATGCAGAGCCCTGTGTGAATTTCCATGTGTGTAGCATGGAAAGGTCTGATGGAAGGAGGAGGCAGGAAGGTTATCAACATCATTGTCGGCCACAAAGATAATACACAAGTAAAACGAGGCCCTGTTACTGATGTTTGTAGACCCAAGGAATAGTTCAGTAGAATATCTCAAGTTTATTGCAGCTTGTTTATATGGTATGCGACCTTTATTTCTACGCGTAGCTTTATAAAATGTAAATTTGAAAACTAGGCCTCTTGCTAGTGAGATCTCTCCCACTTTAGATGTGCCAGCATACTGTTTTCTTTATATTTTCTTTTTTTAGAGAGCAGTACATGCAGTTAAGAGACTAAGTTTCAGATTAACTCCCCCCTTGTGTTTCTACAGCTTTTATTACCGGCTTGTTAAATAACATTGGGACCCACGTTGACCCCATCCTCCTGATCCACCGCATTAAGGAAGGCATGGAGATTCCAAACCTGAGAGATTCACTGGTAAAAATTCTTCAGGATTATAACTTACAGGTAACTGTTACTGCTTTTCAGTGTCCATTCTTCTCATTCCGCCACCAGGCATGAATAATAGAGGGAGATCAGTAATTTTAAAGGAACAGAATACTGGTAAAAGAATAATCATGCTATGAAGGCTTCTTGTGCAGTAATGCTGAACAGTTACTACCATTTTAAAATAATAATAATAATAATAATAATAATAATAATAATAATAATAATAATATTTTTTTAATATACCCCGCCCATCTGGCTGGGTTTCCCCAGCCACTCTGGGCGGCTTCCAACAAAGATGAAAAATACATTAAAACTTCCCTGAACAGGGCAGCCTTAAGATGTCTTCTAAATGTTAGGTAGTTATTTATCGCTTTGACATCTGCTGGGAGGGCGTTCCACAGGGCGGGTGCCATTACCGAGAAGGCCCTCTGCCTGGTTCCCTGTAGCTTTGCTTCTGCAATGAGGGAACCGCCAGAAGGCCCTCAGCGCTGGACCTCAGCGTCCGGGCAGAACGATGGGGGTGGAGACGCTCCTTCAGGTATACTGGATGCTAATGATGTTATTACTTTTGTGACGTAACCATTCTCATAACACAACCTCACAAATACTTTCTGTGGCCTCCCAAATTAGAGGTCCGGTACTGTGGCTGAGGTAGCGACTTTGTGAATTCAACAGAGAGCTACTTTCCCCACCTAAGTCAAAGGTCAGCCCCACTACAGAAGGATATCCCCATCTCTTCTCAACCACTTGACAGCAGGATGGGGACCAAGTCTGTGCAGCTGCTGTTTTGTAGTTGATGGCAGCGCAAGTGGATTATGTCCATGCTTGGGTGGGGCATCAATGGATCTCGGCACTGCCCCCCTCCCCCCGCTTCTTAATCTTTAATTCCAGGGCACTTGGGAATTTCCTTCCTCGCCAGAATCCTCCTGAAAATGGTCTATTTTATTTAGAATGCTCATCCTGCTCTGTAAGTCCACAAGTCTCTCAAAGTGGCTTTGAGCAACACAGTCGCATTCAAAAAGACTTGCACCTATGTTCAAAGGAACACGACACTGGGGTTTTCCAGGACACTCCCCCCCCCCCAGTCATTCTTGATATTCCCTTGTGATGGAAGGTAGCAGGCCTTCGGAGGATTTCTGAGGTGAGTGGGACAGAGCAGCTGAAACTCACACAATACACCTGTGCTACCCCTAATGTACGCTCACATGCCAGATTTCTTCCACACTCTTTAGGGGCTGTTACTTGCATTATGCAGCAGCAAATGCATTGCCACGTGTCCAGGAAACTTCCTTATACCAGGTCCATCTAGCCCAGCGTTTTCTACACTGACTGCCAGCAGCTTCCCAGAATCTCTGGCTGCCCCTGATTCCTTTTAACTGGTGACGCCAGGGATTGAACCTGGGAGGTTTTGTGCAGCGAAGAGCCAAGGCTAGTTAGGGCTCCCCGTTTGTACAGTGGTACCTTGGGTTAAGAACTTAATTCGTTCTGGAGGTCTGTTCTTAACCTGAAACTGTTCTTAACCTGAGGCACCACTTTAGCTAATGGGGCCTCCCGCTGCCGCCGCACAATTTCTGTTCTTATCCTGAAGCAGAGTTCTTAACCCGAGGTACTATTTATGGGTTTGTGGAGTCTGTAACCTGAAGCGTCTGTAACCCGAGGTACTACTGTATCTGTATAGTATACTAATTTGTAAGCTTGTTTTTCCTCATATGCATATGCGGCGGGTTTTTACATGTACGCTTTGCACTGTTTGTAAAAAAAATACAGTGTGGAAAGGAGTTCTGATGAACACTCAGATGTCCCCCCAACCTCTGCTTAAAAACCTACCCCACTTGCTGAGGGGGTCTGTTCCACTGTCAAACAACGCTTACCATCAGAAAATTCCTCTTGGTGTTTAGTTGGAATCTCCTTTTTTGTAACCATCTTATATTTGTGCATCTGGTTCTTCCTGCTGAAGTTCAGAGCCTTACATTTCTCCCTCTTAAAGCTCATTTTGTTATTTTGGGCCCAATCTGTTATGGTCATCTTGAATCCCGATTCTGTCTTCTGCAGCATTGGCTACCCCTCCTAGTTTGGTGTCACCTGCAAATTTGATGAGCGTCCCCTCAATTCCTTCATCCAAGTCATTTATAAAGACATGGAACAACGGCGGGCCCAATGCAGAGATGATTAATGTAATTCCAAATCATGGCCCAGGTGATATTGTTACCCAGGCTTGTTTTGCTTTAAGCCCCGTGCCCCAGGGGCTTGCCACTGCGCTTAGAGAAGTAGCATGGAGACCTCTGAATTTAGCAATGCCGTTGTCATCTTTGGTGGGAATGATTTAAGCCTGCCTAATAATGATGGCAGAGCTATGAGTTGAAGGCGTTCCAGTATTCACGGCCGGGCAAGACAGAGTTGTCTGTCTGGAATTAAATACAAAGTAAGTTAAAGCTGCATTCTAAAAGTGCTTGTAGTTTATATCTCGCTCTTCAATGAGATGAATATTAAATCATAAATAAAGTACACTACTGACAGCTGCAGTTTAATTTATATAGCCATAAAATTGTGCATTCTCTTAAAGTGGAGGCACTCATGCATCAAAAGTGACACATGCCTGGGAGCAGAGTTTAGCTGGGAGAGAATAAATTGCTGTTCCACTGGCAGTCTTTTCTTATTATAATTAAATCACAATCGGAACTCTGACAAGCCTGCCAGAATGAGCAAGATTACATTGAAATTTAGGCAATAAAACAGTAATTTCCTAATTTCGACTCCTGACATATATATATATATATATATGAAGTATCCTGTATTTTCAGCAGCTGTGCTTTGGAAAGCTTATGGGCGAAATCAATATTTTGCTTTCACATATAGATTAAAAACAAAAACAACAAAAAATGGCCATTTACCCAGGGTCAGTTGTAGGATTTTTCAGTACCGGGGCAAGTTAAGTTCTGCATCTCTCTCCATCCCGGCTCTGCTTCCCAAATCAACCGGGGCCATCCACACAGCCTCTAAGCCTCCACCTTCTTCTCTAGCCCTGGCTTGCCTGCCTAGTTCTGCCCTTTCTGTTGCTGAATTCCAAGCTGGCAGTTTTGCTGACAGAAGGGAAGGGTGTGTGTGTGTGTGTGTGCGCGCGTGTGTGTTTTATCTTGTGGTTACCACCCAATTTCAGGATGCTTATTCTACCACCACACACACGTGAACTCATGCACACGCATACCGTAGCTATTTATTTATTTTATAACAAATACTTGTATTGTCGTTATTCATAATTAAAAAAAAAAAATCAGGGCGGTTTGCAACAGTTATACATAAAGCCATAAATAAAAATGTTAAAATGAGAAATCAGATAATTCTTATTATGGACTTCCCCAGCTGCAAAGGCAGAGAAGGCCTTTATTTAACATGTTGGCATCCCACCTTTCTTCCAAGTTGGGATTCAAAGCATTTGAAAAGCATCATTTTGAAATATCAAGTAATAAGAACAAACTAGTAGTGAAAGTACAACAAAACACATTTAGAACCAGCATTAAAATTCTGTTGTGGGCGACATCATCACTATTCTGCCTTGCTCAGACCCCACCTGGAATACTGTCTTCAGTTCTGGGCGCCACAATTTAAGAAGGATGTGGACAAGTTGGAATGTTTGCAGAGGATGGAGACAAAGATGACCAAAGGTCTGGAAACTAAGCCGTATGAGGAGTGGTTGAAGGAGCTGGGTGTGTTTAGCTTCAATCCTGGCTAGGCCCTACTCTAGAGAATGGGCAAGAGCCGGGTCTGGATTTAGGTCTGGCCAGTCACAGCTTCATATTGGCCCCAACATGTCAGTATGGGACCAGCCACTGGCAGAGGTGCCCCATGTGTCTGGGTTTTGGAAATCAAAATGCACCGAAGTAATATCCAGAATTAAAGCTGTCCAGTCGCTTAAGATCCAATTAGAAAAATGTAACAATTAAATAAGATGCCACTCGTGTAAAAGATGGGTCCCTTTCAGGCTACACCTCATAGATCAGACTGAATAAGTGGTTTCTGGTCATTGCCAAGGGGCCCAGAAATCACTTTGTATGTTTTCAGCTCAGATCATTTTGGTTGAGGGTGGCGAACTGGCAGGCTGTATACAGCTCCCAAGACATTCTTTCCCAGTGGCTCTTTACCTCCTGTTGGTCTCACAATCTTGCCTGGGTGCTTAATTATTGTGCCACATCTATGCCACATGAGGCGACAGGGTGAGATCTGCAATGGTGCTTCCTTTAGCTTTGTACCAATGAAATATTTAGTAACTGATCTCTAATGTGTTCTCAAGAGCAGCCAAAACACAAAGCTACATGATGTGCACAAAGTGTTTTGCCTACGGGGAGTGCCATAGCATATTCCCCCCCCCCCTTGCATTTATTGTTCTCCACTCCTCCTCATGTGGCACACAGGGACACTTCTTGCTGACACTTTGAAGTTAAGCTTTCATGTCTGTGTCCGTGTGTCTCCCCATCACAGCTGAGTGTGTGTTTTCGTTTTGCAGTGACTTCCGAGCCGATGCATTGCATTATTCACCGCAGAGAGGGGGCCAGTCCTTTCCCAATCAATATATCTGAGCATTTTAAAGGGACACAAGGCAGAGCATGGGTCTGCCTTTTGAAAAGAGGCTACATGTTTGTTACCCTCCAATCAATATGAAGATAGCAACCTGGAACATTTTACGCTTCCCCCTTTCTGCGGCCAGCTAACACAGCACGGGCAAATTGCATCCTAATGGGTTTCTGTTTTAAAATCAGTTTGCAAAAGTTGGCCAAGCGGCCGCTAGGAGGCGTGTCATCACCTGCTTAGCACATGATTGCAGCTCTGCCTGAAGGCAATGTTAGTTCAGTGAAGTGGGTCTTTTTCGCTGGAGAGGGGCTGTGACTGTTCCCTGTGAGAGGCTGCTTTATTTAGCTCATCCAGATGGTTGGTATCTTTCGGGAACTGACGAAGCAAAGCATTTGCTACTTCGGCTTCCAGGGAGTAGCATCCAAAACAACACCTCTGCTGTGCTCATCCTTTTAGACCTTGTGCACTCCAAGTCAGTCCAAGGGGGTGCTATGGGGTGCGAGAGAGTAAGCGACCAGGGCCGTTCAAAAAGGAGGGGAGAGGGATTGTGTCCATGACGGCTGATCTGCCTGCACAACAGACTTCCACTGGCACAACGGAACAACTTCTCCTTCCTTCCCCCACCCCACAAACCCCACCCACAGAATCCGCCCCAGAGGATGGGGGGACCCTTCTTATCAGATTTATGGGGTGCATGGGGAGATGAGAGGAAGTCCTGTTGCATGAGTGGAACTCCGGGCAGCGTTGAGGACAGTCCTGTGTAGGAAACAAATACAAGACCGCAACACAAGCTGAATAATATTAATAAACGGCTCATCGATTTCTGGCACATCTAACCTTGTCCAGTTGTACCTGCCTTTTGCAATTAGTCTGGAACGTTGGTCACACTGACAGTGTAAGTAGCTTGGTTCCTGCGATTCACGAGATGAAGAGCTCCGTGTGACTTTTTTCTCTTTGACTGGCTCAATTTTTCACTTTTCATATTATTCTCTGGAACAGCTTGTGGTATATCTGTTAGGGTGGAACAATCCCACTCATGGAGTCCCCCTGCTGTGCTATTCAAAGCTCTGTGTTAGGTCCTCTAAGAAGTAGCTCTGACGATGAACTGTTGTGATTACCAAATCAGTTTTGTTAATGCCCAAAGTCCAGAAGGGTTGCTGTTAAATATTGTGATCAAGCATGTGAAAATTTACCGGGAAAGGACTATTTTAAGGAAATTATCCCATCCAATAGCTGCAGGTGCCCACTGCAGGGCACTTAGAATAACTAATGTATAATTTTGATTACTACATTTTGAGGCTCCGAGTGAGTCATTACCAAAAAGCTTTACTAGTAGGAGAATAGACCTTGGCAGCAAAGAATAATGTAAAATGTGTAATTTCAATTTCTGCATAACTTGAGTGTGAAAACCAGCTGACTCAGTGGTCACAGTGTTGCATCCGTTTGTGTCTTAGATTTTGCTCCGGGAAGGGTGCAAGAAGATTCTTGTTGCTGACTCGCTTTCCTTGCTGAAAAAGATGCACCGGACACAAATGAGAGGCGTCCTTGTGGATGGTATGTTCAACGCATCTCTGGAAATTTCTGAAGCATAAAATCTTCCATTGCCCGCATCCAAACTCTTTGGATTACTTCCATTTTATTAAGTTATTGACATATCCTAAAATGTAGGTTGCAGTATGTGGTTCTTAAATCTTTATTGGACTTTGAACTTTTTACCATGGGATTACCGTATTTTTCGCACCATTGGGCGCACTGGACCATAGGGCACACCCAGTTTTAAGGGGGGGGGGGGGAATCAAGAAAAAAATATTTTTCCCCCCAGCCCCAAAGAGCAGCGTACAGGCTGCACACAACCTCTCCCTGCCAGAGGGGTTGCGCGCAGCTATGGAACAAGCCAAAGCAGTGAGCGGGATGGATCCCGCTCGCTGTTTTGGCTTCCCCCTTAGCCCCGTGCAGCCTCTACCTCCTGGGAGAGGCTCCGTGGGGCTAAAGAAGCCATAGCCCCGTGCAGCCTCTCCTTGCCGGAGGGGTTGCGCGCAGCTATGGAAGAAGGCAAGGCAGCGAGTGGGATCCATCCCGCTCGCTGTTTTGCCTTCCCCTTCAGCCCCGTGCAGCCTCTCCTTGCCGGGAGAGGCTGCGTGGGGCTAAAGAAGCCATAGCCCCGTGCAGCCTCCCCTTCCTGGAGGGGTTGCGCGCAGCTATGGAAGAAGGCAAGGCAACGAGCGGGATCCATCCCGCTCACTGTTTTGGCTTCCCCTTTTGCCCCGTGCAGCCTCTCCTTGCCGGGAGACGCCGCGCAGGGCTAAAGAAGCCATAGCCTTGTGCAGCCTCTCCCTGCCGGAGGGGTTGCGCACGGCTATGGCACAAGCCTGCATTCGCTCCATAGGACGCACACACATTTCCCCTCAATTTTTGGAGGGGAAAAACTGCGTCCAATAGAGCGAAAAATACGGTACCTTTATTAGTAACAAAACACACGACAGAAAACATCTAAATACGTGTACAAATTTTCTATTGCCTTATTTAGCCTGCAAAATAGTTTTTAGGGCATATTAAAGGTATCAAGTTCTTATCCTCATGGCGTAGCAGTTAATGTGCATTGTGGAGAGTCTCTTTATTGAATATTACCTATACAGTGGGCCAGTTTTGCATGTAATGCTAAGCCAAACTATGGTTTAGCATTCATGTGTGGGTTCCTGCGAAAGAGGTTGTAGCTGCTTTGCTCCTCTGTTCCTGCTGCTGTGAGCTGAGCCATGGTTTGGCTTGGCTTGTCATCTGAACCTAGATCCAGACCTGCCACAATCCACAGTTTGTCTTTAGGTAAACAGTTTGTGGTTGGTTTGCTCGAGACAAACCATAAGCCCAGGGCTTAGCTCACTGCAGTGGGAGATCTGGGGGAGCAGTACAGCACTACAGTCTTCTCTCTGGGAACCCTTGTTCATTCATGCTAAGCCATAGTTTTGGGATGCGGGTGGCGCTGTGATCTAAACCACTGAGCCGATCGGAAGGTCGGTGGTTTGCATCCCAGCGACGGGGTGAGCTCCCATTGCTCGGTCCCTGCTCCTGCCCACCTAGCAGTTTGAAAGCAGGTCAAAGTGCAAGTAGATAAATAGGTACCGCTCTGGCGGGAAGGTAAATGGCGTTTCCGTGCGCTGCTCTGGTTTCGCCAGAAGCAGCTTAAGTCATGCTGGCCACATGACCCAGAAAAAGTGTCTGTGGACAAACGTCGGCTCCCTTGGCCAGTAAAGCGAGATGAGCGCCGCAACCCCAGAGTCGTTTGCGACTGGACTTAACTGTCAGGGGTCCTTTACCTTTTTAAGCCAAAATTTGGCTTACCATTGTGTGCAAACCATCTCATTGCGTGCAAACCTGCCTGAGATAGGTGGTATAACATTATTCAGATAAATTGTCGTGACTTGTACCTGTTCTTTTTCTTACAGAGGAGAATATATGTGAAACATGCCTTTCCCCTATACTGCCTACAGGTAGGATATTTTGTGTCCAAAATACAAAGCCCCCCAGAGAGAAGATCTCTGGCTGTTAGGGTGCTCTGAATGGGTGGTAGTTGTGGAAGATAGTGAGCAGCCCTCAGAGGCCTGTCCTCAAACTCACTTCCTGCTCCTTTCCCCTTTGCACTACTCAAAAAAATAATGGTGTTGGTAAGAAACCATTTCAGTTTTGATTTCCTGCGACCCTGTACAAGCAATCTAATTTACCTGTGCATCATGGGTGATGTGTCCTGTTTAGCTACCTGAGGTGAAATTGGAAGGTGCCACTCTGCATAGCATCCCTTACCTGGTTCATGTAGCGGCGGTGGCAGGTTCAGGTGAGGTTCCTTGCAGAGATTTGGGGAGATCTTCCCAGAAGCCACTGCTGTTACCGCCTCTGCTTCACCAGCAGCAGCAGGGCACCCATGAAGCCTGAGGTGGTTTCTTCAGCCTGCCTCATGGCTAAGCCCTGCTTGGCATGTACTACAATATACCACATACAGTAGCCACGTCTGTGTTTTTTCCCCCCTACGCAGCTTCCCTGGAAGGGACAAACTAGGTTGCTCCAGGGAGTAGAGGAATCAGCCACCAGTGGGGGTGGGATCAAAGAATTGAAGGTTTATTTCACAATAGATGCTAAGAACAGGTTTTCTAATGCAATACGATTCATGCCCTGCATCAGTTTATGTATGTGCAGCAGAATGTTGCGGATATGCTTAGAATGCAAATGACCGTCTCCAGAAATGCAGCTGTTTTATTTGAAGGATGTGTTGGGTGCTCATGGAAAGCTAGTGTTGCTCTTGAATTGTGGAGCCCTGGGTTCAAATCTCCACTTGGACATCATTCTTTTTCCTGGAGCATAGCCAGTCAAGCACTGTGTTTCTAAGAGCATGGAAACATTAAAAGAACATTTTAACATGGTCAATGTAAGGTCATGTGATGTTACCATAAAAAGGAAGGGAACACAAAATTAATTTGCCTGCCTTTTGAAAAGTGTGTGTGTGTGTGTGTCCACACACACACACAAACTTCAAAATGTCCTTGGATATTGCTGCTTAATAAGCTGCTGTATACTGAGGTAGCATCTATCTTGGTGCTTTTTATAGCCTTCAGCTCATGTATTTTGCTAATACATCATGTATTTTTCTCTCTTCTTTTGCCAGATGCATCTAAATCTTTCAGTGTAACAGTGTTTCACTGCAGGCATATGTTCCACAAAGAGTGTTTTCCTGAACTTAGCACAGTAAGTAACCAGCTTAATCTCTGTGGATTCTAGAAATTGCTATAGTCAAAGACAAAAGGACAAATAACTTATTTTTGCCGTCTGCTGAGCAGGGCAAGCATTTATCACGGATTATAAAATAATTATAGTAATTGTTCTTAGCTGGATCTCAGTAGGTGTTTAATACCAAAATATTGAGCCCATCCAAATAACCTCTTCTGCCCCTTCGCCTTACAGCACCACAGGTTTTAAAAACTGCTTCCATTAGCAAGAAACTGTGGTCTCCACTCAGCCAGATATTAAATGTAACTTTGATATCAAAGGGGAAACATTCAACTTGATTCTGACAAAAAGGAAGCATTACTTTCTTTTTATTGCAAAGATAAAGAATAATGTACGTATTTCGATATGATATTGGTGAGAGCCCCAAATATTGCTTGATGACTGCAAAGTTAAGGAGACACCTCAATCCAGGGGTCAGCAATTTTTTTCAGCAGGGGGCCGGTCTACTGTCCCTCAGACCTTGTGGGGGGCCGGACCATATTTTGAAAAAAAAAGAAAAAGAAGAAGAGGAACGAATTCCTATGCCTTACAAATAACCAACCCAGAGATGCATTTTAAATAAAAGCACACATTCTACTCATGTAAAAACACGCTGGTTCCCGGACCGTCCGCAGGCTGAATTTAGAAGGCGATTGGGCCGGATCTGGCCCCTGGGCCTTAGTTTGCCTACCCATGCCTTAACCTGTAGAACGAACTCTTATGCTACATATCAAGGTCAAAATACTTGGCAAGTGATTGAAGACATGGTATTTGGGTTGCAATCCTAGGCACACAATGACAAGCAAACTGCAATTAGTTTAAGGAAATGAGGTGAATATAAACTCTGCATTCACCATCTTGCTGAGAAGCCTGTAACATCCATTGGACAGAGAGAGAAAGAGAGAATTTACTGTTTCTTGAAAGAATTCTATCTCGTGACACATCTTGTTTTACCAATTTTGTTGTAAAATTAAATCTTTTTCCTGTTTAACTTCCATAAGTCTCCAAAGTGCTAGAGTTTTCTTTTTTTGGTGCACTGTTCCTGGAGGTGCTGCGATACCAGGTTGATGCATGGAATGGCCGGATTATCTCTTATTTCAGTTTACTAAACTGAGATTACCGTATTTTTCGCCCCATAGGGCGCACCGGCCCATAGGGCACACCTAGTTTTTTGGGGGGGGAAATAAAGAAAAAAAAAATTTATTCCCCCCCCCCCAGGCGCAGGGCTGGGGCGGGGGAAGCCTGAGCTTCCCCGAGCCCAGCCCCCAGCCCCCAGAACAGGCTTCGGGGTGCAGGCAGCTCTCCACAAGCCATGGGAGAGCTGCGCAACTTCACACAGCTCTCCCACGGCTTGCAGAGAGCCGCGCAAAGCCCGAAGCCTGGGGGCGCTGAGCTCAGCGCACCCCAGGCTTCTGGGTGCAGGCAGCTCTCCCACGGCTTGCGGATAGCTTCCTGAAGCCTGCATTCGCCCCATAGGATGCACACACATTTCCCCTTCATTTTTGGAGGGGAAAAAGTTCGTCCTATAGGGCGAAAAATACGGTGTATTGAGTGAACACAGCCAATGCTCATTTTTTGTTTAAGTATGTATGTTGCCTTTCCAGACTATGCATGTCAGGAGTTCAGCCTACACTCGAGTAGGACCCTGGTAGAGACACATGCCCAACTGGCATGTTCCCTCCCTCCTGGTTGTTCGTTCGGGAGCTTCAAAATCTTTCTTCTGCCTGAACATCACAGCGACCGATGCCAACCGACACCGTCACACTTAGGGATCCACAGAGTTTGCACAGTTGCGTAACAGACCTCAGCAACTCAGCATTTTGGCTAATCTACTTTATTTACATATAAACACACACGGAGCGCTGCAACATGGCTCCCTCTCTCTCTCTAGCATCAGACAGCAAAGAGAAAAAGGACAAAAGGCAATACAGTACTCCCACTTCATGGAACACAGTAACACAAACATCCTGTCTCCGTCACTTCCCACTCTGTGGAGTCAAAACATATACCATCATGTGAAAGACAAAAATCCCATGACTGCAATCATAGATCAGGAATTCTAACAATGCAACCCTGCTCAAGACAGCTCACATCATATAGCAAAAGAATAAAATGCAATTTTAACAGTAGCATTTTAATCTAATAGCCAGCAATAAAATAGTGAAATATTAAAACAAGAAAATGGAGCAAAACAGAATGTGTGAAACTTAACTGCGTTTTCTATAAGGCAGCAGCAGTATATCTGTTTTAAAATTATATTTACTTAACTGCCATAATCTTCTTTTTATGTGGCATGTAAGCATTATATAAATCCCTAAAAACTAATACCTTCCATAGGCCTATTGCACAGATAGGTTAGCATCCAAATAACCATGTACCGTATATACTCGAGTATAAGCCGACCCGATTATAACCCGAGGCACCTAATTTTAGCACAAAAAACTGGGAAAACTTATTGACTTGAGTATAAGCCGGTTCACCACACCACAAACCTGGTGGTGGTGGCAGCGGCGGAGGAAGAACAGGCAGCCCAAAAGGGCTGCTTTTGGGCTGCTCATTCCTCCTCCGCCGCCGCCACCAACAGCGGCAAAGGGCTCCTTTCTCGCCATTCGTCCCTCCGCCGCTGCCCGCCTCTGCAGCTCACAAGAGCAGGTATAGGAGCCACGGTTGGGAGAGGTGCAGCGCCTCCTGTGCCTGTCCTTGCGAGAGGCGGGCGGCAGCAGGACCAGTGGTGAGAAAGGGCTCCTTTCGGGCCACTCCTCCCTCCACCACCACCACCGCCCGCCTCACTTGAGTATAACCTGAGGGGGGCTTTTTCAGCATAAAAAAAATGGGCAGAAAAAGTCAACTTATATTCGAGTATATATGGTATTATGTCTGTATGCCTAAGGGATCATTGGACTTAACAGTTCTCAAACAGAAGCCACCATGGAAGCCACCTCCCAATAATACATTTGAGGGGGCAAGGCCCCTGAAAGTGAAGGGGCATTGCCATTCAAATGAGGTGTGGGTGTTGTGATCAATTATGCAGGGCGGAGCTTACCTGGGACACACACCCCCCCCGGATATTTTATTCAAGTTGGTACCACTGGAAGCTACTATGCCACACAGCAAACCACTTCCAAAACTAGGGTGTTATATGGCATGGGAGGCTGATGTTCAACGAACATTAATATAATATAGTGTTGCTTTTTACCGCTACCAACTTGGATGGCTTTGAAAGAGGATCAGACAAATCTATGGAGAATAAGGCTGTCCTTGGGGGGAAATTCTCAAAATTGCACTACTTGCACATAAGCTCTTAGGCATAGCTCTTTGGATCTTAGCCATAGCCTATTTCTTTTCGGCCATGTGCATGTATTTTGGCACAAATGTGCCTAGAAATAATATGCAATCGATTTACAAAACCACTATTGTTTTGTTTTTGTTTTCAGGATTCGTCAGTACACTTCTGTAACATCTGCAGTGCTAAACACAGAGGTCCAGGCAGTGCCATCTTGGAGATGAAAAAATAATATTCTTTGGCATGTTGAGAGTTTATATTCTTCTATGTGTGACTCCTTTAATGTGGCTCAGTGGAGCAGTGCTTCATTGTCAATATGCTACACACTGTGTGCATATGTGTATGTAACTTTGGCTGTGGATGTAGTAAGAGGGACTCTTTAAATCATCCAGCTCACTGATATTTCCTATGTGGATTTAAAGTGCTGGCAGCCAGGAAGTAATCAATGTGTTCCCTAATATACCATTGTGCAGTTCAGATGCGGTCACCTGTATGCTTGCTTAATCTCTACTAATTAATGAAAAGTAAACCTAAGTGGGGAAGTCATTGAGTTGATACGGTCTGTTTACAAAGTTAAAGCCTGTTAACAGGCTTGAAGCCGTAGCTGAAATTGCAGTTTGATCTTTGTACACGCGCGCATGAACTCTTTGGGGCTCCACATTCAGGAACATGAACACGCATGGCCTTTCCAAGATCAACTTGTGTTCTGTACCTTATCCTTTTATTCAGCGGACCTCAAAACAATTGTAATTTCTAAGATGTGAAGATGATAAAACAAAAACAAAAAAACCCTGCCAATTGAGACCAGGGCTCTACCTACTTTGAGCAGCCTATTTACTACATAAGCCAACCAAATGCCCCCAGGAAGCTGACAAACACGGCGTGAAGGCACAGCCCTCCCCTGTAGTGTGTTTCCAACACCTGTTATTCATAGGTATACTGCCTCTGGTCTTGGAGGTTCCATGTCAATCTGTCCATCTATTTGCCACGACGGCTCATACCTTTCCTGAGTTTTTCTAGGCTGCCGGTCGCTAAGCAGTCACCAAGCGCTTCCATCTCTGCACCAGAAGTACTACCCCATCCCCTAAACACCCAGTGCACCCCATTGGATGCAGTTGTTGTTTAGTTGTTTAGTCGTGTCCGACTCTTCGTGACCCCCTGGACCAGAGCACGCCAGGCACTCCTGTCTTCCACTGCCTCCCGCAGTTTGGTCAAACTCATGCTGGTAGCTTCCAGAACACTGTCCAACCATCTCGTCCTCTGTCGTCCCCTTCTCCTTGTGCCCTCCATCTTTCCCAACATCAGGGTCTTTTCCAGTGAGTCTTCTCTTCTCATGAGGTGGCCAAAGTATTGGAGCTTCAGCTTCAGGATCTGTCCTTCCAGTGAGCACTCAGGGCTGATTTCCTTAAGAATGGAGAGGTTTGATCTTCTTGCAGTCCATGGGACTCTCAAGAGTCTCCTCTAGCACCAGAATTCAAAAGCATCCATTCTTCGGCAATCAGCCTTCTTTATGGTCCAGCTCTCGCTTCCATGCATCACTACTGGGAAAACCATAGTTGGTGGGTGGAAAATATACGATGTGTATAATGTCTACAGCAGGAGATCTTTGTAAACACATTGGGAAGGCACATACGGCTCCAAAGATCCTTTTCCTGCCACCCCACATTTAGTGGGTTCTGTGCGCGCGCCAGTTCTTGGCCCTTGCATGCATCCGCATGAACCAGATAGCTGCCACAAGCAGAAGGCAAACCGTATCTGCTTCAAAGTGGGATGGTTGTGCAGTGGCTCACTTCTTTGTCATGATGCCACAACGAAGCAAAAAGCCAACGCCCTTTTCTCCAGAGGCTCTAGATTTGCAGTAGCTACATGGATGTGCTACAAAACCTTCTCTGCTCGTCCCCCACCCCCTGGCTGCTAAACAGGTTTCGTAGACCATAGCATCCTGTTAGTAAAATAAAATAAATGAAATGGGGAGAATGAAACTGTCTTTAAGTACATGTAACCACATTATTTTCCTGTGCCTCTTGCTGTTTAAACCTAAGTCTTTCTGACCCATATATTAGTACCATCATCTGGATTACATAATCCCAGATGTTTGCATATTGTTTCGTGAGCTCATCTGTCCTCTCTGAACTATATTGTGCTATATGATAGAGTCGCAGCTTTTTAAAAAAAAAAAAAAAAAGAGGAAGATTAAATCCTAGTAAAAGCTTACTTTAGCCTCGTTTTGTGGATCTGTATGATTGCAGTAGTATCTGTTTCCATAGCATCTACATGGATCCTATACAAAAATCAGTAGTGAGAAGAAAAATTTCCGTCAGTTCTTGGCATGACTAATGCTTTTGTCCATTGTGATGGTTCTCTTCATAAGTGAGCATGATGTGCGAACAATCTTGTCTGCTGCAAATAGGACCTGGTTTTTGGCATATTACATTGTTTCACCATGGTTTCTGTAATTGCCTTTTTCAGGTAATAGACAGTAGCTTGCAGCTTTGCATACCGTATTTTTCCATGTATATGACTATGCTTTTTGCTAAAAAGAAAATAGGCAAAAATTGGGTGTCCTCTTATACATGGATAGCGAATGCAGAGGGGGGACGTGTGATTGGCTGCGGCAATTGGGCAGCTGATTTGTGGCTGTAGCTAGGTGTGCAATCGGCAATGGCTGTGGCAAGTGATCGGCAGTGGTGGGCAGGCAGGTGAGCGATTGGCGGAAGTGGCCTCCCCCACCCTACCCCAAAAAGCTAAACAACTTAATTTCTTAATTTCGGGTTAAAAAAAAATAGGGGGCATCTTATACAGAGAAAGATCCAGTATGTTAGGGCAGTGGTTTTCAAACAATCCTGGGTTTCCTCTCAAGTCACAGGTTTCCCATGCCTGTTGTAAGGACAGCTCTTTACCTTCCTCAGACTTTACCTTTTCTGTCCTTATTAAGTCCTATGGACAGCTCAGTTGCTAGAGCATGAGACTCTTAATCTCAGGGCTGTGGGTTCGAGCCCCATGTTGGGTGACAGATTCCTGCATTTCAGAGGGTTGGACTAGATGACCCGCATGGTCCCTTCCGTTCCAACTCTGTCGTTCTAAGTCCTGTAGTCCTGTGCATATGTAGCTGGGTGTAAGTTCGTTGAACTTAGTGGGATTTATTTCTGAGTAGTCTTGCACTTGGTTGTACAGTGCTAAATCCTCTTGCCACGTTCAATTTTGCAAACTTTCCCCCTAGAGGTAAATTCAATTCAAATTAAGTAAGAGACAGAAATAATTCTCCCCCACCCCATAAGGCCAGTGCACTTGGAATGAAAATTTAAAGGCATGTCAATTATGTAGACTTTAATCTATTTCCCATGGTTATTGGCAGGAGATAAACCCTAAGATGGAGCTGCATCTGCTGCTAAAGCCAAATCTGACTTCAGTTGACGGATTTAAAAATAAAACCCTGAACTAACATGTACTAAGAAGAAATGTTTTTAAAGATGTCCACCCACCCGCTTCCCCCATCTCCCCAGGAAAATATTAACTGGTAAAAGTGGTTCCCAGGAGTTTGATATATTTTCCCTACCGAGAGAGAAACTTGAACCAAAAAAAACCATTGTTCCTTCTTTAATTCAAACAACTTGAAAGAATAGCTTGGGACCATCTTTGAAAGTTTAACGATCACGTGAACAGCAGAGAACCATGTCGTGTGTTATGCTGGAGACACCTCAGTTTGCCAACAAATCAACCAGCCTTGATGCACATGCCTGTATGATATTGTGTGTGTGTGTGTGTGTGTGTCGCAGTCACACTTTACATTTTTAGGTCAATCCAAAGTATACCCTCAATATTATGTGAAGCTTGTGAAATCAGGAAGATTCTGCTTTGTACAAAACTGCAAATTTTAAGTGCTGGGGATTGTACGTAACTAGAATCCTTACGCAGTGAGACACCGAGACATTGAGGTTCTGCTTCAATCCAGAAGCTGCCTTGACAGATTGTAGAAGGTCGGTTTAGTTTTTTTCTTTTATTTGCTTCTTGTTTTGTGTTGTTGAAGTCCTGCTCCCCAGTGCACTGAGAAGGATTAATGCCATGAAATACGCTTCTAGGCATGGGTCCTTCTTTGGATTGGGTTTCCATGAACGGAAATGTGTTCTGCTTCAAAAGTAAGTTGGGCTCTGGGCTGGGTGGGCATCTGTTAGATGGTTCTTTTTGGGGAGGAGGTCCTTCAGGCAGCACCATGGATGCTCCATGTTTCTCCACTCCAGTATGAATGAGGGAGAGTGGGACAGCTGAAAAATATTGGTAACTTGGAAGTAGTTTTCAATTTAAAGCTAATGGGGATTATAATGGGGATTCAATCACAAGTACATTTCCTACAGAATTTCTTTTAAAGTAAACATTCGGAAATAACAATATGTGCTAGACTCTTTTTTTAATTAAACCCTCCATTCTGCTGCAAACCGTGAATTGCTGCCAAATGTTGGTATAAATCCTTCAGAAATTACAGCATTTCCATTGCTCATTGATCCTGCCTGGCCAAGCAGCCTAGAACTGAATTTCCGCTGTTGAATTCCTGTTGAAATTATCTGTGTAAACCAGAAACTTTCCGGTGCTCATATGGGCATGATTGTCCATGTATTCTGGACCCTGCTATTATCAGATACAGTTAACTCTCATGTTTACTTTACATTATGCAGATGGACTCATAGTCTAGCCAATCTGGCAGACACTGCAGTTGGGGAGAAGGCATGCCAAATGGGAAGGACAAAAATGGGGGTGAGCTGCAATTGGATTGATGTACTTGAGTCAGAACAGTTAAATATTTTAATTAAAACATGCAGTATCTGGCTGGCTGATCTGCCCCCTTTTGGATATAGCATCATCTCTGCCTCCCCACCCAGTATTTTCAAAGCCAAATATTTATGGCTCCAAGGTTTAATTGGTAGATAAATGAACTAAAATTTCAGTTGAGTAATAAACTAAGCACCCATTTTAATAGGCGAAGTTGTGAATCAAAGGACACATTAATCTCTGAGGCATTTATTTATTTATTTGGAAGATTTATAAGCCACTAAACCTTATCAAAGACAACTCTGCTGTACAACAACAGATGAAAACAGTTCTGCAAAAAGAAATATAATATTGCATTTCTACTTCAAAACGACCTTGACAGATTAGAGAACTGGGCCAAAACAAACAAGATGAATTTTAACAGGGAGAAATGTAAAGTATTGCACTTGGGCAAAAAAAATGAGAGGCACAAATACAAGATGGGTGACACCTGGCTTGAGAGCAGTACATGTGAAAAGGATCTAGGAGTCTTGGTTGACCACAAACTTAACATGAGCCAACAGTGTGACGCGGCAGCTAAAAAAGCCAATGCAATTCTGGGCTGCATCAATAGGAGTATAGCATCTAGATCAAGGGAAGTTATAGTGCCACTGTATTCTGCTCTGGTCAGACCTCACCTGGAGTACTGTGTCCAGTTCTGGGCACCACAGTTCAAGAAGGACACTGACAAACTAGAACGTGTACAGAGGAGGGCAACCAAAATGGTCAAAGGCCTGGAAACAATGCCCTATGAGGATCGGCTAAGGGAGCTGGGCATGTTTAGCCTGGAGAAGAGGAGGTTAAGGGGTGATATGATAGCCATGTTCAAATATATAAAAGGATGTCACATAGAGGAGGGAGAAAGGTTGTTTTCTGCTGCTCCAGAGAAGCGGACACGGAGCAATGGATCCAAACTACAAGAAAGAAGATTCCACCTAAACATAAGGAAGAACTTCCTGACAGTAAGAGCTGTTCGACAGTGGAATTTGCTGCCAAGGAGTGTGGTGGAGTCTCCTTCTTTGGAGGTCTTTAAGCAGAGGCTTGGCAACCATATGTCAGGAGTGCTCTGATGGTGTTTCCTGCTTGGCAGGGGGTTGGACTCGATGACCCTTGTGGTCTCTTCCAACTCTATGATTCTATGATTCTAGTAAAGGTAAATGGGACCCCTGACCATTAGGTCCAGTTGTGACCAACTCTGGGGTTGTGACGCTCATCTCGCTTTATTGGCCGAGGGAGCCGGCGTACAGCTTGACAGCCAGCATGACTAAGCCGCTTCTGGCGAACCAGAGCAGCGCACGGAAATGCTGTTTACCTTCCCGCTGGAGCGGTACCTATTTATCTACTTGTACTTTGACGTGCTTTCAAACTGCAAGGTTGGCAGGAGCGCAGGGACGAAGCAACCGGAACTCACCCCGCCACGGGGATGCGAACCGCCGACCTTCTGCTCGGCAAGTCCTAGGCTCTGTGGTTTAACCCGCAGCGCCACCCGCGTCCCTGCACTTCTAGTATATTACTGTAATAGAGAATGAGGAAAACTATTAGAATACCCTGTACCTTGCACACTTGTTACTTTCTTGTGCATTCTCTTTTCTCTCACACACAACTGATGGAGGAGAGGCTGATACAGGGAGAGGTGTTCTTGCAGGTCTTTGGTTCTCAAGCCATTTAGGCTTTAAAAGTGAGCATCAGCACCCAGAACTGGGCGTGTAAGCAAATAGGGATTCCTTTGCAGGTATAATGGCGATCCCTCTAGGTTGTTCTGTTCAAAATTCTGGCAGCCGCATTCTGCACTAATTGAAGTTCCATGTAACCTTAAAAGGCAACCCCACATACAACATTACAATCCTAGGTTACCAGAAAATGGGCAACATTTGCCAGGCTATTCCTATCCAGGAATAGATGTAGTTGGTGAACTAACAGAAGCTGAGAAAAGGCTGTCATCATCACCAAGGCCACCTGGGCCTTGAGCAACAATGCTGGATCCTGGATTACTTCCAAACTACATACTTGTTCCTTCAAGGGGTGTGCAAACCACCCAGAACAGGCTTCACACCTGATTCCCAGACACAGGAACCACAGTATCCCCATCTTGTCAGGATTCAGATTTATTTGCTCACTAGGTGGCCATAGGTGAGCCATTGTCTCCCAGACTCAGTCCCTGCCTGCATACATGAGGTTGTGTGTGTGTGTTTATGGCTATCTACACCTCCCTGCTCATCTATATATGCTGAGCATTATGATGATTGTTTGGGGAAGGCGGGGAGCATGTTTAACTTTACATAGTTTAAAAGACTTCGCTTCTTTGCAAATGGCTAAGTAGAAAGCTAGCAAAGAAGCATTTAAAAGAAATCTTCAAGGAACAGATTTTTTTAGAATTTGTTATTGAGTCAGACAATATAGAGGCTAATTTTATTCTATTCCATCTTACATTTTTGCCATGTTGTCACTGGAATTATGCCAATGATAAATTGTTTTGCTCCATTCAGCGTTATGTAGAACATCCCTGAGGACTAATAATGGGTTGCGGCATCAGATTCCATCCATGATGAATGTTCCAGAAGAGCTATAAAAATCTATAATCTAATATCCTCACATATTATGATAAAATATCAAGATACTCAAAGCGCTGAGTCACCCCAAGAGGAATACTTATCTGGATGTAGGAGCCTAAGGGATGAACAACTTTCATCTGGTGTTTCATCTGCAAGGGCTGCAACTGTTATGGTTAACAAAAAAAAAAGTATCATAACCTCGCTAGACAAATTATACCATCAGCCTAATTATAAAACATAAAAATAACAGTTCTCAAACAATCATCATGCGTGATCCTTTGGGGATGGGAAACACCAGCCTTAACAGTGTTATGGCCTCTGTACCAACTGTTTAAAAATTCATCTTAGTCCTCTATTCATACTGCACCACTTCAACTGGATCACTTTGCAGCATTTGATACTCATGTTAACCTCTTTCCCTTCCCCCACTGCCTAGTCACTGACTTGCATTCCTGGGTAAAAAACAAAACAAAACAAAAAAAAACATTTAACATTGGCTATTTGTGTGTTGTAAGCAGACACTGTAAGCCAGGGGTCAGCAAACTTTTTCAGCAGGGGGGCGGTCCACTGTCCCTCAGACCTTGTGTGGGGCTGGACTATATTTTGAAGGGGGGAAATGAACGAATTCCTATGCCCCACAAATAACCCAGAGATGCATTTTGAATAAAAGCACATATTCTACTCATGTAAAAACACGCTGATTCCCGGACCGCCTGCAGGCCAGATTGAGAAGGCGATTGGGCCAGATCCAGCCCCCAGGCCTTAGTTTGCCTACCCATGCTGTAAGCAGTCCGTATCAGCACCCTGGACAGCTCCTTTGCCATTTCTCCAAGGATCCAATGTGCTCCTGTTTACCAATGTCTGCCACTTGTTAAGTATCGTTCGAGTTTTGCTTTTTAATAGCAAAAAAGCACAAATGTAGTTGGCACCCTTGCTGGCTGTAAAATAAACCTACCATGACAGGAAAAAGAAAATGATGATAGATGTACCTTCTAAAAATAGAGAAAGCAAACTTGTACTGCAAAGTCTTGGTGTGTCTTATTGAGCTTTCCTGCTGTGAAGGAGTTTTCTTTAAAACTATCCCAATTATAGCTAACTTGACTGTACACCAAGCAACTACTACAACTGCACCAACAAATTAATGAATTGATGAATGGCTTCCTCCTGTTCCACACCTTAACACTCTTACCCAATTCACCTCCCAGGCCTGGATTTCCTATTTCAATGTGGGTTAAATTTTATTTTTTTTGCTTTTTGTGAGGGAAACATTCTGCAATGGGTCATAAGTCATAGCTTTTGCATGTAAAAGGTCTAAGGTTCAGTCTCTGATAACTCTAGATAGGGCTAGGAAAGACTCCTCTCTGGGACCCTGGAGAGACATACCAGACAGTATTGACAATACTGAGCTAGATGGAGCAACTAGCTGGCTCGATGTGAGGCAGCTTTGCATGTGCACATTGCATGTGCACATTTATATACCGCTCCATACCTGCAGGTCTCAGGGTGGTTCACAGAATATTAAAAAAAAACCCTGCATATTCAAAATAAAAACAACAACAACAACCCAATAACCCCCTCCCCCCAAAAAACACCATAAATTTTAAAAGGGCACAGAATGTCAATCAAATCAACCAAAGGGCTAGTTGAAAAGGAACGTTTAGAAGGTTGTCTTCTAAAAAACACTAAAGCAAATTTATTAAACTAAACAGATTTTTTGGAGAAGGAGTGTGAGAAAAAAATTCTTATAGAGATAGTTGAAGAATTGTGTTTCTATAGTGATGTATACAAGGACGGAAATTTAGTTAGAAGGAACATCTTATATTTTGAGGAACTGCTGCTATTATTACTCCTGCTTCTACTTGAGAGTCAGGCTTTGAGTATGTCAGTAAATATAATTTCTTAATTTGCAGTCCCTGGACTATATCATTTATAAGCTCTGCTTCCTCAAGTGTTAAAGACAGCAAATACCTGGCAAAACTCCAGAGAAATGGGAAGTCAAACTATTTTAGGAAATGCCTGTGAAGAAACGAGAGGGAGAAGCAATCTCAATCCATGCAAATCACCCACAGGATACAGCCCAGTCCGATAACCTTCACCTTGGAAGCATCATTATGGCAATAAATCTCTTGGGTGTGTTTGGATCAGGAGAACAGATGGAGCTGTGGAGAGGATGCCTGGACTACAGGCTTCATGAGAGAGATGTTCAAATCCACACTTACAATATTGGCGGTGTATCCAGTTAGAAGAAGTGTGACTAGCTTGTGCTTTCTGTGCTCATGCAATGCCTAAGTCACTCCTTGCTTTTGATAAGATAGAAAGTGAACTTCATGTAAACTGTTTGAGCTGTCTAGGGATGAGCTTATTCCTTGCGAATGCCTCCTTAAATAACCCACACAGGACATGGTCCTGCCAAAGTTAAGCATTTCAAAGTCCATTAGTTTCAACGGGAGAGTTAAGTAATTCCTTTGGGTCTTTAAAGTGCTTAACTAGGATTGGGTGTGTCCATATTATTGTTTGGTTTTCAGCCAAGAATGAATAAGGATATGTCTTTTTCTTGGAATTACTTCTGCATACCTCTAAATCAAGGGACGCGGGTGGCGCTGTGGGTAAAAGCCTCAGCGCCTAGGGCTTGCCGATCAAAAGGTCGGCGGTTCAAATCCCCGCGGCGGGGTGCGCTCCCGTCGTTCTGTCCCAGCGCCTGCCAACCTAGCAGTTCGAAAGCACCTCCAGGTGCAAGTAGATAAATAGGGACCGCTTACTAGCAGGAAGGTAAACGGCGTTCCGTGTGCTGTGCTGGCTCACCAGAGCAGCGATGTCACGCTGGCCACATGACCCAGAAGTGTCTCCGGACAGCGCTGGCCCCCGGCCTCTTGAGTGAGATGGGCGCACAACCCTAGAGTCTGGCAAGACTGGCCCATACGGGCAGGGGTACCTTTACCTTTACCTCTAAATCATGGGTGTCTAACTTTGGCAGCCTTTGGATGAGATCTGTCCCAAAGCCTTTTTTTCCAGTCCAACCCAATTTGATTCAGGGAACTTAATGTGTGTGTGTGTGTGTGTGTGTGTGTGTGTGTGTGTGTCAGCTGGGTTCCACATTTTTTCATTCACATGAGAGTCTGGAATGCTTTGGTGTGGGACACTCCAACTAACAGTTATTTAGAGACTCAGTGTAGTAAGAATCTGTTGCTCCAAGGGAGGGCCATCTGAGTGGCAAAATCCACTTCCTTGACCACTGTCTGGAGCAATGGCTTTCAGCCCTAGCTCTTCCATGTGCAAAACAGTGAAGTCCTTGTGCCTCAAACAAGATCCTAGGCCTGAGGCCAGCATGGTGCTCTCCCAGTGTTTCCGGACTGCTCCTCCCATCAGCTCTAGCCAGCATGGCCAATGGGCAAGGATGATGGGAGCTAGAGTCCGTCAATATGGGGAGGGCCTTGTGTTGGCTTCTGCTGCCCTATGGCATTGTCAAAGGTGCTTCCCAGCCAAAGGAAAACACACAACAGATAGTTAATTGGCAAAGATAACACAGTTGCTTCTACTGCTCTGCACCCCAATCTAGCGTAGAGGCTGCACACATGCAACCGGAGACTGCGCCTGCGTGGCAACTTCCTCTGCTCATCCCTTTTCAGTCCCCTGCTGGTTCTGGGAGACGGTGGGGCAGGAGAGGGTGGGGAAGCACCTGGACCTTCACTTGCCTGATCTACCTCTTCCTCATCTTCTGACCCATCCTGTGCTCCACCCTCCAGCTCTGAAGTTTCCCTTGCCTCTAAACCTTGTCTCCTGGCTGGTACAGGTCTCCACAAAGCACTGACCCCCCTCTCCCAAATCAGACTCCGGCCTCGCTCCCCCCCCCCCCACTCCAGCACCTTGCCAGTCCCTGGCAGGCATGTTGTAGGAATAGTAAGTAGTAAATTCAGGAGGACCACTGGCTAGGATGGATTGCTTTTAATCCCTCTAGATTTGACCAGCGGATAAATTGTTGATCTAAAAACCAAGCTTTCCACCTTTTAATACATCTCTTTTGTGAATAAGCACGCACAGTAATTGGTTCCTATAAACAATTGAAGCCATATTGACTCAGAGCCTTTTTGCTACGTAGTAGCATTATCGGACACATTATCTAAGATTAAGATGGACTGGAAAGCAAAAAGGGACAACTGCTGCTCATTTGGCCAGTACATGTTTCCCACTAGATTGGCAAACCAGCCTTAATCCTGGCCGTGGGTACCCGAAAGTAATCCCCGCATCTTATTTACTTCCAAGAAAATATGGGTAGGATTGGAGGGCCCCCCTCCCCAGCATCCTACGCACGTCTGTTCAGAAATAACGAGGAGGGCTGCACGGGATTGCAATCTGGGCGTCACGTGTGAACACGCTTGACAAGCCCTCCTCGCCGCCTCCGCTCGCCGCCCAATCTCTCTCCGGCTTGGCCACCGATGCACCAGCTCCTCCGTCGCTGCAGCTTTAAGACACCTCCCTCCTGCTTTCCTTTGTCCCTCCTCTTTCTCTCTGGGATCCGACCTCCATCTCTCATCTCCCTCGCTCTCTGCAGCCGGGCTCCGTGTGATTTCCCTCCTCGGCAGGATCCCTGCACCAGCCACCATGGCCGACATGAAAACAAGCGGCGTCTTTGCCAAAAATGTCCAGAAGAGACTCAGCCGAGCGCAGGAAAAGGTAAGCCGGCGGAAGGACCGAAGGGGATGCAGGTGGCGAGGAAAGGAGGCGACTGCCCGCCGGGGGGACCTTCTGCATCCACCGGGCTGCGGAGATAACTGGAAGGCTGTGGGGCCAACGGGAGGCGGGTGGGGAGAAGGTCCCTGCGGCAGTTTCTGTGGGGGTGCAGAGAAATCTCCTCCGGGGAGGGGAAAGCGCCCCGCGGCGCCCGCTTGGAACAGAGGCTCAGAATGCGCCTTTGCGCGCAGCTGCTTTGCATCCTGTGCAAAGGGCCTACGAGAGGCAAACCACCCCCTCCCCCCGGGTCCACTATTCGGTTTCTCGATGGATCTTGGACACAGCGATCTGGCGGAGCGCTGGCATGTGGGCAGTGATGCTGAATTACACACACCTGAGGCCCCCGCCCCGCCGCCGCCTTAAAGGTGCGCTGAAAAAATATCTCTGGAGCAGCTCCTCGCTGCTGTTCCATATCTGCCTGGGCTGCTAACGGAGGGACTAAGGCACGTCCTTCCCCCAGAAGGTCAGGGGAATCCGAGGGCATCGGCTGCAAGGCAAGAAACAAGGGCTTTCTGAAGAGAGGGATGGAGAGAGCTGCGCTATTCTGGGGACACGGGGAGAGGCGGGCAGCAGCTCGCAGCGCTTGGCTTTCTGGCTGTTTGCGGATTTGGGCCTGTTTGAAATGCGCCCTTTGAGGCACGTCCGCAACTGGCGAGTGGATTGTTGAACGGGGCTCTCCCAATGCGCGTTTGGCTAATAAATACCAAATAATGTTGGTGGTGGATTTTCTCCCCCTCTTCTCCGCTGGCAAGCTGCCAGTATCAGTGATGTTATGTAATATCCCTTGTCCCATTTAGTCATTATTCTCTTGAATGAAGTGATCCGAGATGGACTGATGCAATGGCACAACTTGTTTTCAGCCCAGTCTGTGCTGTTCTGTCGCTAACGGATGAACCATGTATTGTTGGCACCCGGGCTGGGACCCCACACAATGGCCGAGGCTGCACCCATCTACCTGGGACATTACTGGAGAGGGTCCTGAGTTTCATACTTGGGCCAGTCCTTAGTTTGGAACAGGTGCTTGCATCATGCATGTGTGCCAAGCTGCTCTGATAGGTGGTGCTGGCTTGAGAAATTTGAGGTCCCCTGGGCAAAGTGCCTTCAGTGGACCCTCAGAAAGAAGGAGATGTGGACTGGGTGCTCCTCCACTCTGCCTCTGAGCTTCTAGTGGGATCCATGCCAAGCACAGATGTCTGTGCTGTAGGAGCAGTCGTGCCTTTGGCACTCTTGAGACCTCGAGCAGATGCCCGACTTGGCCACTCACTGGAGACAGACCTGCTGATGGTGGCTGGTGCAGAGGACAATATCACCTTGCACATTTTCATAAAGGTGCTGCCTGGGTGAAGTCGGTTTGCAGTTACTGAGAGGGTTTTGTGGTCCTTCCTTTACTCCCATCCCATCTCTGTGAGAACATTCAGGGCATCAAGCTAGATTTTCTGAGCCCCCGTAAAATTTTTGGTTAGGAGAAGAAAATTCTTGGGGCACATTGATGGGAGCCTCTACGGTGGGTTTGCTTGTACCACCTCCTTGTTTGTGGCCTTGATAAAACCAAAGGGTTACACTGGTAGCCTGCAGTGTAGAAGGAGGATTGCATCTGCAGAGCGGATCTATTCACAGACCGAAAGATTTGGCTGTTCCTCGGCCCCACCTCCATGCTTGCACACTTTCCATACTGTAAGAGGATTGTGTTTCTTTTAATAACCACCCAAGCTCATCGTGAACTAATGTGATCTTCACTTGGAGAGCGGGGCAATCTCTAAATCACCTCTGTGGGCGTTGCCAAAGGCCACCTTGCCCGTGTCACTGGACTTTATCAGAGTCTCCTGCCAGCTCTTCGGTGAGCAACACCTAAGCATTCAGAGACACACCTGCATTTCCAACTGATTGAAGATATTCCTCTGGGCACTGATGGTCTGCATTGTCCTGTTTCCTGATGGTCTAGACGTAAGGCTTCTTAATGTTCAAGTAAATGCTGGCAGGGACAAGCAAGAGATGGTTTGACTCAAAATGGAAGGATCTAGGCTTCCATTTTGGATCTACAAGACCATCTTCTAGCCAAGTGGTGAGCAAAACACTTAGGTACATGTAGTTTCATGTGCAGAGTGAGTATCAGCCAACCTACCTGCAATATCTTCCTGTTCAAGTCTTGGATAACAGGGCAGAGAGGGAAGATATCACAGTAGGTTTTGTCTTAAATTCCATTTAATAAATGGCACATGTATAGCATGTGTTTGTTTGAATTTGTTGCATTTCCCCTCTAGGAGTGAGCAACACTCACCTAAGTATAGAAGACAAGCGAGACCTGTAACAAAATGTTGCTGTGTGGTGTACTCTTGTCCTGTGTTCTGGCCAGCCAGTCATGCCCTTTCCCAGGATACTCTATTGAAGCATTGTCCTCTCCACTCCACAACACAGCCAACATTCCACGGCTACTGAGCATGCTCAGTCGTCATCAGGCTGCTTTGGTCTTCTCCCTCCTTAGAATTTCCTGGCCTGGCCTACATGTCTGGCAGAGAAAGAGATGGCGGAATGAACTGGGCACTAGAGGTGGTATTTCGGGAAGTCACATTTTGAATGCTCTCTTGTGTTTATTAGCTCCCTGAAAATGGAAAGCCTTCTAGAACGGGGTGGGGAACTTCAAGCCCATGGGCCAAATGTGTCCAAACCTCTCTGTCCAGCCCTCAGGACACTTCTCAGACCATGCAGCCTTTGTCAGCCCTGCTCTGTGCGATCCTAACGTTTTTGCCTGGCTGAAACGCCTCCTTGACCTGTGATAATGCCTCTTGCTTGCCTTAATGGAGGGTGTGTGTGTGTGTGTGTGTGTGTGTGTGTGTGTGTGTGTAGAAACCGCTGACTGTTGCATGGCTGGACTGCAGCCTGCAGTACAGTGGTAATAGTCAGGGCTGGCGTATCCATGAGGCCAGGTGAGAAGATCACCTCAGGCAGAAGGATCCACAGGAACAGCAGATCTGGCCTCCAAGGAGTACATTGCCTGCTGCTGCTGCTGTTGTGGTGGCAGTGACAGCTGTGGCATTCTCCTTGGAGGCCAGATTTGCCGTCTCCTCAGCAACACCCCCCCCCCGCTGCCTCTACAGTGGCCTCTTGGCCAATCGGAGGCATGGCTGGTCTCTTCCCACCCTTGTTCCTGATGTCAATCTTCACTCACCCCTTCTTCCTTGGTGGGGTGGATGCCATTTTGTGGTTCACCTCAGGTGCTAAAAAGGCTTAGTCTGGCCCTGGTAACAGTTTCCCACCTCTGATACAGAACCTCTCCCTGTCTGCTTATTTCCTGTTTCCTGGGGTTTTGTCCTTTAAACAATGCAGGGCAGGGGTGAGGGATTTTTTCACCCCAGCAGGCCAGCTGTTGTCCCTTACCCCTTTGCAGGCCACATTTGACAGAAGGGCGAGTGCCCACTTCAGCCGACCATCTTTGCCCCACAGCAGAGCCCCCTTTAAAGCACTATTTTGTGCAGTGCCTTGAAAGGGGCTGTTGAAGATCTGCCCGTCGGCTGGTGTCAGATATGATGTCAGCTGGAGGCCAGGTGGCTGTGGCTTAGCTGAAACGGACCTGTGGGCCCAATGGGGGAGGTCTGGAGGGCCTAATTAGGCCGGTGAGCTGAAAGTTCCCCACCCCTCCATTGTAGAAGTTGTAATCTCACACCGGCAGTCTGAATTCAGTCTATTCTCCTTCCTCATTCTGCTGTATGTGTAGACCTGTGTGCTAGGACAGGGAAATTGGGGAAGGCCCATAGCTCAGTGGGAAAACATTGCACAAGGTCTTAAATCTTCAGACAGGGCTGAGAAAGACCTTGGCCTGAGACCCTGAAGAGCCAGATGGACCAATGGTCTGGCTTGAAATAGGTTCGCTTGCTATGTTCCTTATTTATACCCTGTCCATCTGGCTGGGCTTCCCCAGCCACTCTGGGCGGCTTCCAACAAAATATTAAAGTACAGTAGTCCATCAAAAGCTTCTCTAAACAGGGCTGCCTTCAGAAAAAGTCATCTAAAAGTCTGGTAGTTGTTGTTCTCTTGGACATCTGGTGGGAGGGCGTTCCACAGGGCGGGTGCCACCACCGAGAAGGCCCTCTGCCTGGTTCCCTGTAACTTGGCTTCTCGCAGTGAGGGAACCTCCAGAAGGCCCTCGGCGCTGGACCTCAGTGTCCAGGTAGAACGATGGGGGTTTCCAGGTACCTTGTAGCTTAGAAATTGCATACTAGGCCTTGGGAATATGGACTTTTCATTTGGCTTTGTGCTTGGCCGGTGCCGAAAATCTAGTGCTGGATCCTAAACAAGTGAAAGCTGGAAATTCTGAAATCCTTTCCAAGCCCCATTGACCCCTCAGAGAAGTTGAGGTTATTCCCCAGTTGAGCACTTTGAGTCATCCATAGTTGGTTACACAGGTTACCCCCCCCCCATCCACACACACCAGACTATTAGTAAATCTCTTAAGGCAGCCCATCCCATTTTGGATCTAGCATTCCTTGGACTGAAGTGCTCCAAGGCTGTGGTTCAGAGTAATCATTGAAAGCCCAATAATCATCTGTGCTTCATCATGCGGATGAATGTGCTGCTGCTTTGCACACAGAAGGTCCCATATTCAGTCCCTGGCATCTCCAGGACTGGAACCCGGAAGAGCTCCGACCAATGATGAGCCAAATAGGCAGGTGGCCTGACACAGGGCACAGAAGCCACTCAGGCAGACACTCAGGCATTCTTCACCTGTGACATTTTGTGCGTCTTGTGTGTTTATATTTTGTTCATTTATTTACAAGATGGCTTTTCCATCAGCATAAGTCTTCGAAATGGCACACAGCATGAAAAACAATAAAACCCAAACAACCACAACAATAAAGAAAGGTTTTTAAAAAACATCCTAGTGCACAAACCAGCAGAATATTTCAATAACTACAATATAGCCATGAATTGAGATCCAGGGTGGGAGAAAATCACTGTGGGATAACTTTTTCCAACGTTTATTTTCGGGGGGGGAGGGGGGAATGCAGGGGTATGCATAAGGTAAAGGTAAAGGTACCCCTGCCCGTACGGGCCAGTCTTGACAGACTCTAGGGTTGTGCGCCCATCTCACTCAAGAGGCCAGGGGCCAGCGCTGTCCGGAGACACTTCCGGGTCACGTGGCCAGCGTGACAAAGCCGCATCTGGCGAGCCAGCACAGCACACGGAAACGCCGTTTACCTTCCCGCTAGTAAGCAGTCCCTATTTATCTACTTGCACCTGGGGGTGCTTTCGAACTGCTAGGTTGGCAGGCACTGGGACCGAACGATGGGAGCGCACCCCGCCGCGGGGATTCGAACCGCCGACCTTTCGATCAGCAAGCCCTAGGCGCTGAGGCATTTACCCACAGCGCCACCCATGTCCCCTATGCATACCCCTAAACATTTTGTGAATCTACGTTTGGCCTCATTGAGGGGCAGTATTTCAATATGAGTAGGAAAATGAGAGCATCCCTAAACATGTTTTAAGGGGGGGGGGAGCACTGGCTTTTTCTCCACAAGAGGATACAGTGTACCTCTAGTTGCGGACACAATCTGTTCTGGGTTGCCGTTTGTCCCCCCGAAAAGTCCACAACTAGAGCGGCGCTTCTGCGCCAGTGCAGAGCATGATAGGGCGCTTCTGTGCATGTGCAAGTGCGCAGAACTCTTTGCCACGTTCGCAAGCCGAAAAGACACAACATGAACCTAACACAACAAGAGGTATGACTGTATGTAATAAAATCATGCACAAAGCTGTTTCCCTTGCCTGCCATTGTTCTTTGGAACATTTATTAATGCCTTCCTTCTTTGCACCATTAATGCAATGCTTCAACCTTTTCCTTATGGCTGTTTCACAAGTGTCAAATGCCAAGGGCAATATTTTTTTGGGGGGGGAGGGCTTTCATATTTCCATAGACTTGCAAATGATTAATACTGTGTGAATCCAAATAGCCATAGGTAGAAGGTACACCCCCTTGGGGTTGTAGCAGGAAAGCTCAGTGAAGATGGCAACCCAGGAGGTGGCAGCTGTGAAAAAGGTGGATGCCACACTAGGGAATATCGGGAATTGGATTGAAGCTAAAACAGCCAGTGCCATATTGCCACGATACAAATCTATGGCGTGAGTACATGTGGAATACTTTGTGCAGTTCTGTTCACTTCTTTCACCTCAGAAAGGATATTATAGTGTTGAAGAAGACGAAGAAAAGGGCAACCAAAATTATCAAAGAGATGGAGCAACTTGCTATGAGGAAAGATTGGAACATTTGGGGCTTTTTAATACAGAAAAATGGCAAGTAAGGAGACACACAATAAAGATGTATAAAATAAAGTGTGGTGTTGAGAACACAACCAAAATGACGAACCATTCTTTGAGGATTAGAAACCTTTTGTAGGCTAGCTAAAGAACTATTATAGTTGCATGAAAACGCAAGCAGGGTTTGAAATACGAGAAGAAGTCAAAAGACGTTAAGCCTAATAACTCAGGGCATACATGGTATGGTAAAATATGCAGCATTAAAGGAAAAACAGAACATCATGGGGTGGGGGGAGTCAATGGATAAATTAAAGTGTGGATGGTAAAGTATTGTGGATGGTATGTATGTAAATTTTTGAAAACTAAATAAAATTTAAAAGAGAAAGTGGACACGAGAGACAATTCTTCCTCTTTTCATGATATTAGAATATTTAATGAAGTGGAATATTGAAAGATTTAGGACAGGCAGAAGAAAGTGCATCACATAATTAAACTATGGAATTCACTCACAGAAGATGCAGTGATAGCTTGATTCGTCAGATATCTTTTAAAGCCATCAGTGATGACAGGCCGCGATGGGTATGGTCTACCTCCACTGCTGGAGACAGGGGGCCTCTGATGACCAGTTCCTGGGAACTGCAAGCAGCAAGAATGATGTCATCTTCAAGTTCTGCTTGCAGACTTCTTTCCTGTAGACCTCTGGCTGGCCAGGATGAGGACAGGATTCTAGACTAGGTAGGCCTTTGATCTGATCCAGGAGGACTCTTTTTATGCGGGCGCTCTACAAGTGGGGTGCCACCACAGAGAAGGCCGTCTCTCATTCCACCACTGCCCTCAACAGTGGGATGCCGAAAAGAGCTGCCTCTGAAGATCTTGGGGCCATCTGTTTGAATTTAAGGCCATATGTTCATTACTTACTTAACGAGGCACTGTAATGAACTGCTGTTCATTATCCACTTAATTTCTCCGTTTCCACATCACATTTATATGTGGACATACATGGATCGAACGACATCTAAATATCAGTTAATTGACTTTGATAGCAGGTATTAAGATATTTGTAGTGCAATTCTGTACATGTCTACTCAATAGTAAGCCTGGTTGTTTTCAGTGGGGCTTAATCCCAGCTAAGTATGTATAGGATTACAGTTTTAACTTCTTGTTTTGAGAGTTTATGTAAGGGGGAGTGCTTTGTGTTTCTCCGTTTCAGTTATTAATTATTATTTGTGGGCCACTTTCCCCTAAACTTGTACCTAAAACAGCTAACAATGCTCAGAAAGTAAAACACAACAACACACATCAAAACATGGGTTGGAGGTGATGGCAACTGAATTAGTTACCATCACCTCCAGCAGCCAGATGACTGGGTCTTGCCTGGGAATGGGTCTTCCTAACCTGCCTGAAATTTTCAGTTGGCCCATTTGCTCTCTCTGCTGTCCAGGCACTCATTGCAGCAAAGGGATAACAAGAGCACAAGAGCTATCAAGCTCAGTTGGCATGCTGTTTATTAGTTGAGAATCCAATATCCTCATCACACCACCTGCCACCCTGCCTGCTGCTCTCCTGCAGCAATGAAGAGGGCTATTGTTCCTTCATCCATCTCCAGACGTGACTCCCAAGAGCACCCTTGGCTGCACATCTGCAGTGTTTGCCAAAAGGACCATCTATGGCTGTGCTATTATAGTTGCAGGGTGGTATCTGCACTGAACAGGGCCAGTAGAATGGTCCTCATGAGGAATTTCCCTGCAATATTAGAGAGCAATGTGAGAGTCGGTCTATATTTTGTGCATGGCACTGGTGAGTTTTCCTCCCCAGCCTCCTGCTGTGTTGTTGAGTACAACTTGTGAGTTTTGGTATCCTTGATGACTGGCAATTGTGGGAGGGAACTTTGGAGGGTAAAGTATAGGGAAAGGTTCAGGTGGGGTCTGGGAAACTTGCCACAGGGACAGTGGCGCCATCTTCTGAAGAACGTTGAGGGGGCCTGATGCCACGTCCTGATGTTTCATGTGCGATGTTGCATGATGTCCTGACATTGCTTTGAACCCAGCTCCATGTTTTGCCTCAACAATGGGGTCCCCGGCCCCCCAAACAAACACTGAGGGGGCCCAAAGTGCCTCAGCCCCCAGGAGCCAGCACCTGTGTGCAGGGATGTTAGCCTCCATGCTGAAAGTATTGTGCAGACCAGCTCTCAAGATAAAACAGGGTCTACTTCAAGCTATACAGAGAATCTAGGATGGTTAGATTCCAAAAATGTAAAATGCTGAAATTTAAGGAAGAAGAGGAGTGTGTGGGGGGGTATTAATGATTGAAAATGTTGATTTGTTTCAATTTAATGCTGTTGGCTGTTCAATGCCCAGTTATCGCTGGAGCCATGTTTCAGAAATGGCTGGCTCATGGGACAGTAGGTCATTTGCTTAATTACAAGTACTGATTTTTTTATAGTAAAATTTTCTCTAAAGATCTCTCATCCTTTTAAAAAATATATATATTTGCATTTTCAAAAACAAGAACAGAGAGCATATTTAATCCCCTCCCCCGTCCCACTTACAACTTCGTACCAATAACAGCATGTATACACATACCCTATGACTTCCCCTCCACCCTTTTCCTGGTTCCTTTGATTTCCTAGTACTCCGCGTAATGCACATCCTTTTAATCATCAGATTTGTTATCTATTAAATACTCTTATCTATTTCAACTGCTGGATTTACACAAGACCTGCTAAGCCATGTATTTCTCTATACTGGTTCTTGAAATAGTCAATAAACATTATCAGTTCCTCCTTATATTCCTTATCTTCGTTTTCTCTTATCCTGTTTGTCAGACCAGCCAGTTAAACATATTCAAACATTTTACCCTGCCATTCTTCCTGAGTGGGTGCTAGACATGTTCTCCACCTTTCTGCCAATAAGGTTCTTAAAGATCTCTTACGCTGACGTTCTCTGGGCTCGCAGAGCAGCACCTTCGTTTTTAGCCAGAGCAAAGGCAGATTCCTTTGGGCAGGAGTTGATGTGGTTGCGCACTTGAAATCAATAGGTGTGCTTGGGGTGGTTGTTGTTCATTGGTGACAGGTGTTTGGTATTTCTCAAAGAAAGAAATTATTCTGTCTTTTTGTGACTTGCCCTGATTATTCTTTTAACTTCTCTACGCTCTATGTTTCTTAGGGGAAGCTGTGTGCTAGAGTGGGAAAGATGAGGTGATTCTTTTGTTGTTTATCTAATAAGCACTTGTGAAAACGAAGCAGACAAAAGCACTACAGAATTCGCAACAAGAACCACGGAAGCAATTTTTAAATGTTACAAAATTAGGATGAGCAAGGTCACTTCTAGGTTAGAAGATTAGAAGGTTAGAAGATTCGATGCCATAACTTAAAACAGCTACTGCAAACCAGTGCCCTTTGACAAGGAGCCGGGACAGACAGGCTGCTTTGAAAACACCTGCCGCCCCTTATAGGCAAGCAGCAGTTGCTGGGGCAGCTCTGTCAATCATGCCTGCCTGTCTGGGGGCAGGGCTGCCCTCAGCAAGGCCATCACCAAAAGAGGGGGGCACCAATGGAACTAGTCCCTCTGGGGGTGGCACTTCAGGGGTGGAACGAGGGTGTGGGCCAGCCCACTTGTGCTAAAATTATTGTTTTAATGAGGATGGGGTTTTAACTGCAGTGGCTATTGTTTATTTGGGGGTGAGGTTGTTTTAAATGATCCTTAAGTGTCATATTGGGGACACAGGTGGTGCTGTGGTCTAAACCACTGAGCCTAGGGCTTGCTGATCAGAAGGTCGGCAGTTTGAATCCCTGCAACGGGGTGAGCTCAGTCCCTGCTCCTGCCAACCTAGCAGTTTGAAAGCACGTCAAAGTGCAAGTAGATAAATAGATACCGCTCAGGTAGGAAGGTAAACAGGGTTCCATCCGCTGCTCTGGTTTTCGTGTTCCATTGCGCCAGAAGTGGCTTAGTCATGCTGGCCACATAACCCAGAAGCTGTACACCGGCTCCCTCAGCCAGTAAAGCGAGATGAGCGCCGCTACCCCAGAGTCGTCTGCGACTGGATTTAACTGTCAGGGGTCCTTTACCTTTATTTTTTGTTTGTTTTATAAGGCTGTTTAATATTTTCCAGCCTTTTAAATATGCTAATGTTTCATTGTTTTTTGTTTTAACTATTTGCCTTGTATTTTTATCCTGTGAAACAACAACAACAGGAGGCCTTTCTTTGTGTGCCTCCTCCATGAGAGGTCTGGAGGGCAGCAACACAAAACAGGGCCTTTTCTGCTGTGGCTCCCCACTTGTGGCATGCTTTCCCCAGGGAAGCTCGCCTGGTGCCTTGGTTACATATCTTTAGGCACTAGGTGAAACTGTTCCTCTTCTGCCAGGCCTTTAGCTAATTCAACAATCTATGGTCTTTCAAATTGTATGTGTCACCTATTGTACGTGTATTGCTACTGCTTTATTTGTTATTATGGTATGTAACTTTGTGTTTTTAAATGGTAAAACTCCCAGTGATCCTCAGATGAAGGGAGGTATATAAAGTAAAGGTTTTTTTAAGGGGAAGGGGGAAGAAGCGCCTCAGGGCTGCCATGGGGAGAAGGTAAGAGAACTTCTCTTTCATGTTAGATTACCCACAGCTTTGCACCTTGCCAGATCTGATGGACTGCAGCTAATCTTATCAATTGCTTGTTGAAACAAGCCAAATGCAAACTGTAGTTTATGAAGCTGGTTTGTTTCAACAAACAATTGTTAAGATTAGCCGTGGGTTAGGATTGTTTAATCTCACAAAAACTGGGGTGGATGGAAATTGGAAGAGAAACTTTAAGTTGTGGAGGAAGAGCTAAGGTTCACTCCAGCTCATCTTCAAAATGCCAAACCGTGGTTCAGCTCTGTGTGTGAAGTGGCTCACGAAAAAATCTCACAATACGGAATACGTTAGTTCCATGTGTTTACCTTGATTAAACTTCCTTCTAAATCGTGTTTGGAGCCCCATAGAGCCTTATTTACCCCGTCTTTATATTTGCTCATTAACATTATTGTGAGAAACTTCACTTTTCTTCAGTAGTAACCAGTTGCGTTCCCAAAGAGCATAATGCTCATTTTTTAAACGATATTGTGCAATTATCCACGAGAAGCAGTAGTTACAGATTCTTTACTTTTGTGTTAAACTACATGAGTCTTGGAGAGATTAATGATCCCTTCTGTGCTTGGTATAAAGAGAGATTCTTATAATTACCTGCCTCCCAAATATAAAAACCGTGTTAATTTTGACAAAAATGAAGGAGTGTGTTTTACAAGCAGTTGGATATGTCAGTTGGATATTTAGTAAGCACTACAAGATTCCAAGTGAAAATTCTATGGTATGTCAATCTGATTTTTCAGAGTGTGTTATCTAGCTTGCTTTACATGCTTCTCTATTATTATTTTACCTGTATTTATCACATTTGTATCCTTCCACCAGGAAGATCTCAGGGTAGTGTATATGGGCACATCTTACTTTTTCTTAGTATGATCCCGTGGATTAGGTGAGGCAGTGTAAGGGTGTCTTGCATAAAGCAACTTAATAAGATTTCTGGATAAGGGGAGGCACAGATCCAGGTCTGTGTCAGCATAGATCACACTCCAGTGTCAACACAGAGGCCTGGTTTACATGTCCCACTAAGCCAAACCATTGCTTATTGTGAATGTGGGAGCATGCAGCCTCCCTGAAGAGGATCGCGGTTGCTTCTCTCCTCCCTGATCGTTTTACTACCACACCATGCTGAGCTAAGCCATGGTTTGGTTTAACACGTTTTCTAAATCTGGACTCATGGCTTAGCTCTCTCTAGACTAACATTGAGCTGAAACAAGGGACTCAGCTACACAGCTGCAAATGAAACGTTTTAAATGTGTTGTAAAGTGCAATATATAAATGTGGCACTAGATGGGGACAGTGAGCTATGCAAAATTCAATGTATTTTTCAAAACTGTTTTTAAAAAGCATTTTCACAGCGTTTTTTATATGTGTGTAGATTCCATTAAGGTTTGCCCTATAGTGTCAGGCTCACAGTTTGTCCAGGAGAGCTAAACAGTGAGCCTGTGTTCTCCTTTCCTGGAGCCTCTGCACACACACATTTGCGCTAAGTTGTGATCTGGCTTAGCATACAGGTGACCAATCTCAGACCCTGGAGCCAAATGTGGCCCATGAGACTCTACCTAGGCAATGCCTTTCCCATACCACAGCCAATGGGCCCCACATTAAGGAATTAGTTTTTCTCACTTTGCAGGGTTGATGATAATGATTCAAATTTATATCCTGCCCTTCAGCAAAGGGTGCTTCACAGAATAAAATACAAGATAAAACACAAGTAAGTAATTAAACTAAAAGAACAAAACAATAACACCCCCCTGACACATTTAAAAGGCTGTAGGATAGGCATAGGCAAACTCGGCCCTCCAGATGTTTTGGGACTACAACTCCCATCATCCCTACCTAACAAGACCAGTGATCAGGGATCATGGGAATTGTAGTCCCAAAACATCTGGAGGGCCGAATTTGTCTATGCCTGTTGTAGGATGTTAATCAGTCGAAGGCCTGGTTGACGAGGAACGCTTTTGCCTGGTGCCTAAAAATATATAATGAAGGCACCAGGCGAGCCGCCCTGGGGAGAGCATTCCACAAATTGGGAGCCACCACAGAAAAGGCCCATTCTCGTGTTGCCACCCTCCAGACCTTACATGGAGGAGGTACATGAAGAAGGGTCTCAGGTGATGAACACAGAGTCTAGGACGGTTTGTATGGGCAGAGGCTGTCCTCGAGGTATTGCAGCCCTGAGCTGTTAAAGGCTTTATAGATCAAAACCAGCGCTCTGAGCTGGGCCTGGAAGCTAATTGGCAGCCTGTGTAGTTGGGCCAGGATCAATGTAATATGCTCAGTCTGTCTGGCCCCGGTGAGCAATGATTCAGCAGCTACTAAGCTGTAATAAAGCTTCCTTTTCTGTATCAACATCAACTGTGAGCCTGTGACTTATAGCCCTGCAGGGTGCAGTGACTCAGCCTGTGCTAAGGGTAGTACTTCTTTTGCATATGAATATGTGTAGCAAAAAAACCCTTCAACATAGCTTATAAACATTTATGTGGTGCACAGTGCCAAAAACTTTCATTAGTTGACTTTGGTCCCAAAAATGAGGCCAATGGGGACAGGACTGGTATTTGGCAGGAGTAAATCAATGGTGACTATTTCACTGTTGTCAGTGTTGGATTGGACTAATGGTACCCATATTTCTGAATGGCTTTCAGATGTGTTACCAAGAAGGTCACCCTTCTGCCATTTTCTGCTTCTCACTAATGCACCAGAAGCTGGGCCATGCAAGCCCCTTTTCTTCTACATAGATGACCTCCCATGGTAAACCTGAGGTCCTGGGAGCTGGGGCTGGGGGAATGCAGAAATGATTTTGCTTGCTTTAATTTTCTATTATGCCATGGCCTCACAGCACTTTCTCAAAATTCAAAACGTGCTTGCTGGTCCAAAAAGTCTAGTGACCCCTGTTGTAACTTTCTCTAAATAAACTTTTGTTCTTCAAGATCACTCTTCACACTGGGTTATTGTAAGTCTCTAATCCACCCGTGAGCTGTATCCTTGCTTGGTACTACGCCACTTAACTATTGTATCCAGAAAGAGGGAATCTGGTTGACCTTGCCCCCAAATGGTCATCACCATCCCTCTCCTCTCTAGACAAGCTCCACTGTTACACCCACCAACCCAAGGGTTGGGAAAAAGTAAAGGAGGGTACCAATTAGCAGCTAAAAAAGCCAATGCAATTCTGGCTGCATCAATAGGAGTATAGCATCTAGATCAAGGGAAGTAATAGTGCCACTGTATTCTGCTCTGGTCAGACCTCACCTGGAGTACTGTGTCCAGTTCTGGGCACCACAGTTCAAGAAGGACACTGACAAACTGGAACGTGTCCAGAGGAGGGCAACCAAAATGGTCAAAGGCCTGGAAACGATGCCTTATGAGGAACAGCTAAGGGAGCTGGGCATGTTTAGCCTGGAGAAGAGGAGGTTAAGGGGTGATATGATAGCCATGTTCAAATATATAAAAGGATGTCACATAGAGGAGGGAGAAAGGTTGTTTTCTGCTGCTCCAGAGAGGCGGATACGGAGCAATGGATCCAAACTACAAGAAAGAAGATTCCACCTAAACATTAGGAAGAACTTCCTGACAGTAAGAGCCGTTAGACAGTGGAATTTGCTGCCAAGGAGTGTGGTGGAGTCTCCTTCTTTGGAGGTCTTTAAGCAGAGGCTTGACAACCATATGTCAGGAGTGCTCTGATGGTGTTTCCTGCTTGGCAGGGGATTGGACTCGATGGCCCTTGTGGTCTCTTCCAACTCTATGATTCTATGATTCTAATTAGGACTTCACTGAGTTCTGTGTGAGACCTATCCTGGGTTCTGTTTCTTGGTCACACACGAGTGTGACAGAAAGTTATGAAATGGTTTTTCAACATCCAGTAAAATTATTCAATATTTAAGCTTCATATATGATATATGCACAATCTTCTGCTCTAATGGGGAACATAGAAAGCTGTTTTATACCAGATCAAACCCAGTATTGTCTATTCTGACATAATTTTCCAGTGCCTCAGGTAGAGATTGCTTCCATCTCCTGGGCATTTTTAACTGGTGATGCCACACTGAGCCAGGGGCTTCCTGTAAGCAAAGCATGTGACCTAACACTAATTTGGGGTCTGTCTCAATGTTTTGCACATTGAGATCACACGAGGTGTCGATTTAACGACAAAACGTCATTTGAACTTTGAGGCTTAGTTTATGCATTGGATGCTTGTGGCGGAAGGACTTTAACAAAGTCCTCCCTTTGCTGAAAAGAGACGAAATCAAAAGAAGAAAAGGAGCAGCCGAGCACCATGCGTACTGCAGGCAGCAAGTGCGGGGGGGGGGGGGGGGCGGGGCGAATGAGCCAGATTAAATGCAGCAGCAGCAGACAGCCTGAAACGGATGTATTAAGTCCTCTGGATGTGTGCGTGGGTGTCTGCTTAGGGAAGAGCAAGCTGCGGGATGAGGCGAGTGGATCTGCATGCAGTCCTTGTAAATATTTTAGCAGAAAGCCTGGCATGGGCCTTTCCCCGCAATGGTTTTGCAGTGAAGGGACAGCTATTTTGGCACAGAGGCAGTCCGTTGAGTACCTTGTGGCCTCAGCAAAATGCACGTCTCTTGATGAGCAAAATGTGCAGCATGAGCCATTGTCATTCCTAAATTAATGGGAAAAGCAAGGGTCGCAGAGGAGCTTTGTGTTTTCCTACAGCTGCTGTGAATCAGAGAGCACCATACAGGACCACAGGCACTTCTTACAAACCCACTTTGAACAACTGGCTTTTTATTGTTGTCAGTAGCCAGGAAAGCCTGATGTTCATTTGAGGGAACAAAGCCTCTAGTCTTTATGGACACAGAGGTTCCATTAGAAAGTATGGTGGCAAGAACTTGGGAAAGGAGAAGGAAAATTAAAAGTGGTCAAAGGCTGTATTATTGTACCAATATGTTTTGAGGAGGACACTTGAGGATTTGCGTATGAAGGATTCCTAAGAACATACTTATCAGCTATGGCCTGGCATCTCCTATGTAAATCATGACGTTACTAGAATTCAAAAGTTATCAAGGACCCTTTACTCTGAGCTGGTGTTTGTCATCTGGAAAACACTTGACCGTTCTCCAGTCCAGACACAGTTGCTTTTCCCTCTCTCTTGGATGTTGACGGGTTGACCCTGGTCTCTTATTAGACATTCTTGGTCCTCTTGTTTTGGTTCACTTCTTGAATAGCTCTTTGTGTCTTCCTTTGGATATTTACCGTCTCAAGTTTGCTGGCTGTTATTTAAGTCAGATACAGTAGCTCCTTAGTGGTCTGGATGAGGCCTGATGAAGAGATTTGGTCCTACATTCTTCTTCCTAGGGAACAGATGTCTTTACTGTGCCTGCTTGTTTAGTCTCTTTTGTGGGACAAATCTCTCCCTCTTTCATCATACCTTGGCAGACATTTTCTTCCTCTGAGTCCTGGAAACATCAGCATGACCCCACCAAGATCAAGTAGCTGTACTCTGGGGCATGAAACAGAGACAGGCTGCAGCAGCTACTCCCAGAAATCCCAGCTGAGTGTCTTTCTGCATCAGGGATGGGCTGAGACTACCAGTTCCAGAATCCCTGGACAGAAAACTTTGCTATTTGCATTATTCCCACCAGGGAGAATATTATCAAAGGGCCTCCCTGCTCCCATGCAGGAATAATGCAAATAGTTTTTTTTCCCCCCCACTGGGGATTCTGGGACAGGTAGCCCCGGTCCCATCCCAGTCAGGGAAAGATATCCTGCTGGGACGACCTGTCTCCGTGTTACCCAGCTTTGAGGGTTGAAGAAGGGACAATGTTGCTTTGTTGGCAAAATCTGCCTTCCGTCTCTGACACTCTGTAGTCTGGTCCTCATTGACCGGAAATTTGCTGAGCTCATTACTCTGCAAGTCATATGCAAGCAGCTCCTCCACACATAACTTGCCTGTGTTGGGCATTTGACTACTCCGAAAAATAATGGCACTTTTGCCTCTTGGTTAGTGCATCCTCTAGGCAGGACTGGCTAATCCGTGGTCCTTCAGATCTTGTTGGGCTACAACTCACCACAGCCCTGGCCATTGATTTTGTTGGCTGGGGCTGCTGGAATTGGAGTCTAATAATATCTGAAGGGCTGTATATTAACCACCCCTGCCGTAGCCCTAGGAAGATATTCCCTCAAGCTTCTTTGCTGTCTGAAAGAATGCTTCTCTGCCTTTGCTAAACCCAGAGCAGAAGGAGAGAGATGGAGGCTTTTTCTTAGCAGACTGTACAGGTGAAACTCGGAAAATTAGAATATTGTGGAAAAGTTCATTTATTTCAGTAATTCAACTTAAAAGGTGAAACTAATATATGAGATCGACTCATGGCATGCAAAGCAATGTCAAGCCTTTATTTGTTATAATTGTGATGATCATGGCATACAGCTGATGAAAACCCCAATTTAACAATCTCCAAAAATTAGAATATTAAATGAAATCAGCAAAACAAGGATTGCAAATAGAGCAATATTGGACCTCTGAGATGTAGAAGCATGCATATGTACTCAGTACTTGGTTTGGGTCCCTTTTGCCTCAATTACTGCCTCAATGCGGCGTGGCATGGATGCTATCAGCCTGTGGCACTGCTGAGGTGTTATGGAAGACCAGGAAGCTTCAATAGCAGCCTTCAGCTCTTCTGCATTGCTTGGTCTCATGTCTCTCATCTGTCTCTTGGCAATGCCCCATAGATTCTCTATGGGGTTCAGGTCAGGCGAGTTTGCTGGCCAATCAAGCACAGTAATCCCATGGGCACTGAACATTTCCACGATATTCTAATTTTCTGAGTTTCACCTGTACATTTACCAGGAAAAACATCAACTTCCTCACCACTATTGCTCCACTCAAAGTAGTCATCTGGGCTGGGCATGGCTGGTGACAAGAGACTATGACCCACCAGGCTATTGTGATAGGTTCTTTCTTGAGACTGCAATGTGTAAGCTAGGGGAGAAGGGGAAGCAAGTTCTGAACTTTATCACACAACTTGTATTCTGAATTGCAGTCTCTGTTTGGGACACTGACTAGGATGCTTTTGCCGGAGCTGGTTCCCTTCAGCAAAGCTCCAGAATCATCCTCCTATAGGTGTGGGGAGCTTCTCAACATAGAAGCAGCATGGCCTTGTTCTCCACTCCAACGGAAGGCAATGATAGCAACTGAGGCCATTGGGGCATGGAGCACCATCACTGACACTAGGCTTGCCATACATCAGGAAAATTCCTGACATGTCCTGGTTTCTGGGTGTAAAAATGGCGTTGGGGGGAATTTTGCAGAATTGGTGAAATGTCAGGGGTGTATGGCAACACGATGGGAGAAGCAGTGGAAACAGCTCAAAAAAGTACTCTTTTGGGGATAGGTTTCCCCAAAAAATTTACTTTTTGAAATATGGCAACCCTACTCACCCAATCCCTTCACTCCCCTGCAACGTCTTCACTGGCCGGTCTTTATGTAAGGTCTTATATAATAGGAGATCATTGCTACGAAAAAGGTGAAGGAAAGGGAAAACCCCTGTATTGAAAACTGCATTGCCATATTTTTAAGGCAAATATTTGATTTACAGTGGATTAATGTACTCAGATGGACTGTCTAATCCAGAAAGGTCAGGTTGGACCAGACAAAATGACCTACGTCACCCAACACTACTCTTCTTGACAGTGGACTAAAATATTTTAGCTATATTTTCTTTTAATCAGGAGGCCAGCTAAGGAGCAAATATCTTAACACAGCTATTTGTGCATGATAGTAGTGTATATATAGCAACAATCAGCTTGAATTATCTACTCCAGTTAATGGTCTTTGAAACATTCCAGTTCTTGCTTGCAGCTGACTTCCTTTCCAAGTTCTTTGTTCCAAAATCTTCCTCCAAAAAATGATGATCTCTGCTTCTTAGAGGATTAAATGCTGGCACCATTTCCTGTGGTTTATGATATTTGGGGTGCTTTTCTTAAACCACTGTATTTCAGTTTAATCAAAAGCAGGTAATTCAAATCAAAATACCCAAAGATTACAAAATAAGATCTGCTGCTGGTTGATGCGACTTCAGATAAAATAAATGAAAATTTCTTAGCCTCCACCCAGTTTTCTGGGGTGAAAAACATGCTCCATGTGCACTTTTCATTGTGCAATTTACACATAAGTGTACATGGTAGTCCTTCTATGACATCTGTACAGTGTCTCCAAATTTCACATAGTAGTGACTTACCATTTTCCTTCTGGAAACAAAAAACCATCCGGGGCATAAAATACCCCAGAAATGCATTGAGTTTTGCCATTAGGGTGTGTTTATTACTGTAGACTATGCTGGAAGATTAGGATACCCCATCATTTTTCCATAGGAAAATGGTCTGAGAAACGTCAGGAAACCATGGGGGGGGGGTGTCAGAAGGTTGGCACAAAGCGCATGATGTTGTCTGGGGACCAAGGATAGTTGTTTTGCAGGTTTCTGAATGGGGTGGCAAACATACCTAAAAAAATTGTTATTGTTAGTTTTCAGCTGAAAGGCATTTCTTTTCTTAAGATTTTATGATATTTTCAATATTTTCACCTTCAAAGATAGTTTTCGTTGCTTGTTAAAAGGGCAAATTGTGTTGCTTATTCCATGTGCTGGGGCTACTGCTTGCTGCACAGAACAGTTCTACCATCTCTGAGTGCTTTCTAGTTCTGGGTGCTTTGGTTTTGTCCAGGACGCTTATTATTATTACAGTTTATTAAATGTGCACATCCTCTCACACCACAGATGTGAATTATTTTCTGGGGTCTAAAATCTTCAACATCCATTGGAAATCTCACTGCAGTAGTAAAAACATCCTCAAAACCTTTAGTCTGATTTTCTTTTTGTCTTTTTGAATATATCGCAAAGAGGAAATGAAACCATCAAATTGAGGATAAGGGACTGAGCTGTTCCCTTTTCGTACTTCTGTGCAGCCAGAACTAGAAGGTCGTTAGTTCTCCTCTAGGGAGGAAGACACTGTAGAAAGCAGTCAACCAGCATCAATCCAAATAAGCGAATTGTACTACCAGAAGCAATGTCACTGCCCTGGAATGCCTATGGGAAATTATCTTCTAGTTCTGTTTCAGCAAGCTTGTGAAACACAGCAGTCCTCTAGATCTGTGGTCTTCACTTTGAAGGTGCTTAAGAGTTGTGTCAAAGAGGAAATTCCAGCAGGTATTATTTGTCATGCAAGTCAGCATCCAGTACAAAATAATAATAGTTGGCACTTTTATGCTGGGAATATTTCTGGAAGTTGAAGGAAAGAAGGTTCTGGGAGTGGTTTGGAAATTTTTGTTAGATTTAGGGTAGATCCCAAGGGATATGAATCAGGGCAGCAGTACCAGTAGCTAACTGGGAGGTTTCCCATCAGTGGAGAGCTCAGCTTCAGTTCAGTGCAAACTAGAGAACGTGCACTTTTCAGTTAATGGAATTGGCTGTCAAAGAGGAAGCAGCTTACCAGAGCTTGGCTATGGAGGAAATTGGATATTACTGACATGTGTGGGGAGCATTTGGAAATCATCATGCCAGAAGAAAGTGCTTTTGCCAAGGTTGGCGCTGAGGGCTGGCACAAATGGGCATATGCTAAGGGCCCACATCTCAGCAGGAAGCCCCCTGACAAGAGGCCCTGGTCATGTTCTTCTTCTACCATTTGCAACCTGCTTGTTCACAGACCTTTCTCTTCTAGCCCATACAGAGCAGTAGACCAAGGGGGGGGGGGTAGTGGATGTTTCTGTCTGCTTCCTCATTGGCTCTTTGGTACTACCTGTTATGTACTGAAGTTCTCACCCTGGGCCAGCAGGGGGATACTGTAGATAGTTTTCACTCAGGTCCACATATGCAAATAAGGAATTGAAAGTGACGTTCAGTGATTGGATAGTTACAGAAAGTGGTTACTGTTGCTTTGTAGTTGAGCTCTATATAAGCAGGCTGGCTGAACCCTTCACTTCAGTTCTGTTCTGGCCTGTGAATAAACAAGAGCTGTTTGAAGAATCACTGTGTCTTCTGATATGTTCACCCACAACTTAACACTACCGGCTCACCAGACAGTGATGAAGGAGAGAAAAATGGCGGTGAGGAACATGATTTGTTTCAAGAGGGGGAGCTGTGAAGGGTGCCTTGCCCAAGGACCCTCCAAAATCTGGACATGGCACTGGCACCTGAAGGTGTTTCAGCCTGATCCTGTAACCCCTGAGACTGAAGACTGGCTGCACCTCACTTTCCAGCTCTTGAAAAAGGACTCCTTCGGCAACTGACACCTTCTGCATCAATGGCTGCATTGTGTTCTTCTTAGTAAATTAGATATTTATTACAAAATTGTGGCCTTTTGCACAGTGATGCTGTGGAAGATTGGGTTGCCATACGTCCGGGGAAACCTGGACATGTCCTCTTTTGTGGGGCCAACATTCTTTTTTGTTGTTTATTTTTTTTTAATAACTTTTATTAATTTTCCATTAAAAGCATCCAATCAATAACAAATTAAATCAAATCATAATCCAATTCAAGAAAAAAAGAAGATGACCAAATTACAATCCAAATTATTAATTATTAAATTTCAAACAGAATTCCCATATTCTGGGCCTCTGAAGAATCATCTCACACAATTATATACTTCTGCTTTCTTCTTGTTGTGTTCGTATTTTCCACATTCCGATCTTAAACTCAAAAGTCCTCAGTCCCTGGTTGATCGATTCTCCTCATGTTAAGCAGCCATGCGTCCTTTCATCTGCTAAGTACAGTTTGGTGTGTGTATCCAGGCAGATTTTACATTTTAAAGGAAATGTCTGGATTTTTCGGGCTTAGGCGGTTCAGGCTCAGGCTGTTCTGCACACCATTCATGCCTCTTTCGCTGGCTTGGGCTGCCCTCTTTTTTTGCTCTTCATGATACGGTTCTTCATGCTTTGCTGTGAACCACTTTGAATGCAGCATATATTGAATGACTGAAATCACTGAAGAAGAGGGTTGGTCCCTCTATACCAGTGGTTTTCCAAGGGTGTGGTGTCTCACATTAGTGTGAGAGGTGAGGATGGCAAGTGTGGCAGAAAGATTCAAGGACAATCAAAGAAACATTTAAACAATTCAGTGTAGTGTAGTATCAAAATGCATGGTCCTCTTTTTGTAGAATACAGACAGATATCTTGAGAGCAAGAACATCAATTGATACTAAGGACAATCCTAGATGTGATCCAGAATCACTGTGCAAACATTTATAATTATATTTTGGGACTATTCATCTTCTTACGTAGCTGCATTGTTTTATGCTTTTTGGGTGTCCTATGATCATAAAATAAAGTAGTTGTGTTCTAGGTTTTAAATCAAGCACTGCTAGGAGCAGTTTCTTTTTGTTTTCCTTCCTCCTTTCATAATATTTTATTGAGCTTTCCAAATTAATAATCCAATAAGAACCACATTATATTCTGAATTACAATACAATAAAAAGGGCCGAATATATTGCCAAATTATATATCTTTGGGTGACTTCCCATGCTCTGAATTTCACGGAGTGCTAATCTGTTTCCTTTTGTTTTCCAACGTATTTCTTCTCAATTTAAAAAAAATGGTGTGGTGCGAACAAATCTTCATTCTGAAAGTATGACCCAGAGAAAAAAGTTTGAGAACCACTACCCTGTACTGAAACCGGCTGTATAGACCAGCAAAGCTAACACTGTACTGTCTGGATATACCGGTAGTTGGGCTCCCAGCTTCCATCACCCCCAGCCAGTAGGCCCAGGGTCAAAGATGCTATGTTTTGCTGGAACATGGCTGTTACTATTAAATAGCCACTTAAGTACATCAGAACCACACAAGATTTCTTTTTTAAAATTAATAATAATACTCCATCTGATGGGAAGCATTCTAAGGACTGTACTGCAAAGGGTGAACATGAGATGTGTGTGATATTGATAGACTTTCTTCCAAGGTTGAACCTTAGTATAATGAGAATCTGATCTGCTGATAAGATAGTAGCATGAGCTAGATTCCTGCACAGGTAGGGATATCATTTTATTCCTGCAAAGCTTCTAGTGACCAAGATAGACAGGTGATACCAGAAACATTTGCTGTTTATAGATCCTGTCCTTTTGTGACTCTTGATAAGTTTATCTATCCAAAAGGCATACCTGAGTGTTGTTGAATTCAAAGCTGACACGGCATGAAGTTGCTTCTAGTACTTTGCCCAACCCATGCTTGGCAGTGCAGGATTTTGCAGAATCCTCATCCTTGTGAAACTCTTTCTACATTTTTCTCCTCAAGCCCAAAGTTCCTTGAAAGCCATCATGGTAGGAAAGTGAGTTTTCAGGGCGAAGGGTGGGCTGAAAGGACTAGGAGGACTATGTTGGAACCAGGCTTACTGACCCATGCAGTACGCTTCCTGAATTGCTCAAACACTATATTCCCTCATGTGTGTCTATATTATGTGAGAGCCTTTTCCAGAGGAAGTCACACGTGAAACTTGAATGTGAGGTCTGCATGCAGATTTGAGCTGCCCCATAGATTTGGCCCAGGGTTCCTTAGGCAGATTTCATCAACGTCTTTGACTGGGTCTGTGGGCTATTCTCTGATGAATGCCATCTCCTATGGCTGGCTGGGCATGTAGGAAGCCACTCTGTGGAGTATGTAATGTCGTTTTGGATTTTGGCAACTTTCTCTGCTTTGGCCATGATGGTCCCTGACTAGGCATTCAAAAAATGAACGAAGCCTCCTTCCTGTCATGGCCTGTGTTGCTGCTGTTGTTCTTTAGTCTTTTAGTCATGTCTGACTCTTAGTGACCCCCTGGACCAGAGCACTCCTGTCTTCCACTGCCTCCCACAGCTTGGTCAAACTCATGCTGGTAGCTTCGAGAACACTGTCCCACCATCTCGTCCTCCGTCGTCCCCTTCTCCTTGTGCCCTCCATCTTTCCCAACATCAGGGTCTTTTCCAGGGAGTCTTCTCTTCTCATGAGGTGGCCAAAGTATTGGAGCCTCAGCTTCAGGATCTGTCCTTCCAGTGAGCACTCAGGGCTGATTTCCTTCAGAATGGATAGGTTTGATCTTCTTGCAGTCCATGGGACTCTCAAGAGTCTCCTCCAGCACCAGAATCCAAATGCATCAATTCTTCAGCGCTCAGCCTTCTTTATGGTCCAGCTCTCTCCCAGTCATGGCCTGCAGTGGGGTTTAAACTGGCCTCCTGCTTCCTACACACCTGTTACCCAGCGAAGTAATAGAAAGTGCACCTGTAAGAGATGGTATTGTGGCTTCTTCCTTTGTCGGCTCTCCCTGTTCTTCCCTTTCCATACCTGGAAAAAGCCTCCTTTGATCTTGGTAAGTTCATGGCTGCAGTACCTTTATTTAGGTACCTTCAACTGGCCATACGGGGTCGTAGCCACATAAAAAATGGATCGCAATAACAGCACACTCAAATGGATGGTGAAAATTTAAGAAAGGTGTTCCCCAATGCATGTTAGGGTTAAAGCTGGATCTGAGGTTGGAAACGGGTGACATAAAGGGAATCAAACTATGTTGGTGGGGATTTCTGGAGACTTGTGTTTGTGAGCTCCTTCTCCTTGTAGCTCATGCAGTTGGGCCTCACTGAAGATAGTGGCCTTGCTTCTGTGTAAATAGGCATAGGATTGTGCTGCTTGCCAATGCATGTTGGACTGTTTAAATAATCCTTCACCAACCACCAAGGGGAACAGTTCCTACAGCATTCCCGTGTGGTGGTTATTGATATATTTGACTATAAATTAAAATTCAGGGGTGGGGGGGGGGTGAAATGTATTTCAGTGTAAAGGATAGACTTGAGTTATTATTTTTTTAAGGCCAAGGCTCTAGAGTGCCTTTACGGCAAATAACTAGAATATTTTTTTAATAACTCTCAAATAGTGCAACCATTTGTATTGCTATATAATTGCATTAGGCTCAGACTCAAACTCAACAGAGTTTTAAACTAATGAGCTGGGAATAGTTTCTGCTGCTGATGTTGCTTCCAGCTAAATAGAAAACTGTCTATTACATATAATGAAAACAGGCTTGAACCTCTTCTAATGTGTAAACTACAAGCGCAAACTGTCAAACTAGTACCTGCATTTGGGAGGGGAACAAAGATATTTTCGAGAATCACTTGCCTCTAATTCATGTAATATGAACTATTTTGGCAAAGATGGAAAATATTTATTTTTTCCCTGTAGGATTGTTGGATTTTCTGTTATGGGTGGAATTCAGTGCTGCGCTACAATGAACGATTCATCTGCACAAACACTGCAGCTTGCCAGGGGAACAATTGCCTCCTCTCCCCCCATGTGATGTTCTTGGAGGTTCTCCTTACACTCCAAGCCTATTGTGAAGAAGTATCTGAAGAAGTGTGCATGCACACGAAAGCTTATACCCAGAACAAACTTAGTTGGTTTCTAAGGTGCGGGTGGCGCTGTGGGTAAAAGCCTCAGCGCCTAGGGCTTGCCGATCGAAAGGTCGGCGGTTCGAATCCCTGCGGCGGGGTGCGCCCCGGCATTCGGTCCCAGCGCCTGCCAACCTAGCAGTTCGAAAGCACCCCCGGGTGCAAGTAGATAAATAGGGACCGCTTACTGGCGGGAAGGTAAACGGCGTTTCCGTGTGCTGCGCTGGCTCGCCAGATGCGGCTTTGTCACGCTGGCCACGTGACCCGGAAGTGTCTCCGGACAGCGCTGGCCCCCGGCCTCTTGAGTGAGATGGGCGCACAACCCTAGAGTCTGTCAAGACTGGCCCGTACGGGCAGGGGTACCTTTACCTTTACCTTTAAGGTGCTACTGGATAATTTTTATTTATTTATTTTTTCCCAAGCCAATTGTGAGGAGACGGGGGCACAAAGAGGGGAGTGGAGTGGGGAAAACCCCCATTGTGAAGTTTTTGTGGAGGGGCTTCCACTTATAGGACTTGCTAGCTGAATTCCACCTCATGTCTTTGAGGAACCACCCTGCAGGAAACAAAACAAGCTCTGATAGAAGCAATACTTCAGCACAGCAGCTTTCTGAATGCCGACTTGTTCGCCGTGGGCAAACCTTTTATGAATGAAAAGGTTAATTTGAGTGAATGTGAACTGAATGAGTTCATTTTGCAAAAGGACAAAGTTGAACTGGTCCCTGATTGGATAGAATGAACTAGAACTAGTTTATTTCAAAATGAAATTTCCAAACACCAACTGTTCTTCCCTAAGGTCAGCTTCTGGATATTCCTAAAGAGTTGTCAGGAACAAGATAAGGAAGCTTGATGGGTCCTTAACCCTCACCTTTAATTTTTATTGTTTAAAAACTATACAGCGTAAATTAGAACAATAGAATGCCTCAAGATTTTTAGACTATATCTAAATTTATAACATCAAAAACAAAGTGGGAAGTTTGCATTTTGAAACAAACTGTGCAACATGTACTGAAACATAGATTGCAAGACTGCACATTTATACTAATATTAAAACACTGAGAAAGTTTCTCATTAGGATATAGTTGATGGGCCCTTAACACAAGTCAGCTCTGCAGAAAAGGCTAACTTATGTGTCTTCAGAACAAAGGCAAAGGCCGTTGCTCTGTGAATCTTTGTGCTGTATCATTAGTAGTGATTAATAATCACAGGCTATGGAATGAATGCATGCAGTCTTACCTGTGTTTTATGGAAGCCTGTGAAAGCATATATTTGCCTGTGTGCTATAAAAAGAATCGGAGGCTTGGAAACCTATCTATACTTCCAGGCACACACCCAGCTTCAAAAGTAAAAAGATCATCAAAATGTTATGGATCAGATTCCACCTTTCAAAGCCAAACATCAAAGGCACACAGCCAGCCATGTAGAAGGCAAAAGGAACTCTTTGACCAGAGAAAAGAAAATATCTAGTTTTTCCCCATGGAGAGGACAGTGTTTTGGGTTTTGGGTGTTAAACTGGGTGCCAGACCCCTCTAATCCTTGGATCCAGCAAATGTTAGAATTTTATCAAGGCTTCTAATTCTTGGAATAACCTCCTGGTGAGGTGGAAGAAGGTGATGAGCCATTAAAGGGGGGGGGGTTAAGGGGCTCAGTTAGTGATGTATGGAAGTGAAAGCTGGACCATAAAGAAGGCTGATCGCCGAAGAATGGATGATTTTGAATTATGGTGCTGGAGGAGACTCTTGAGAGTCCCATGGACTGAAAGAAGATCAAACCTATCCAATCCTTAAGGAAATCAGCCCTGAGTGCTCACTGGAAGGACAGATCCTGAAGCTGAGGCTCCAATACTTTGGCCACCTCACGAGAAGAGAAGACTCCCTGGAAAAGACCCTGATGTTGGGAAAGATGGAGGGCACAAGGAGAAGGGGACGACAGAGGATGAGATGGTTGGACAGTGTTTTCGAAGCTACCAGCATGAGTTTGACTAAACTTTGGGAGGCAGTGGAAGACAGGAGTGCCTGGCATGCTCTGGTCCATGGGGTCATGAAGAGCCAGACATGACTAAACGACTAAACAACAACAAGGGGCTCAGAGTGAGACAGCAAATGGGTGGAGCCCCCTCCCACAACAGAAAAAGCCAGAGTTCAGAGATGTGAGGAGCAGTGATGTGACATAGGAAGGAAAGCAGCAAGCTGGAGAGAGAAAGGCAGAGCAATGTCTGAGAGCGATGTCTGATTTCTGTTTGATTCCCAAGCTGTTACTATGGGTGAAACTGCTTTTGGGGTGTGAATGCTGTGAACCTCTACACTGTAGGCTCAGGTTGCATATAAAGTCTTCACAGTCTCTGCTGTGCCTCATTCCCCAAAGGAAACATGAACCCCGAGTAAGTACATGGAACCCCTCGCAGCGCTCCGAGATTGGGGTGGCCTGCAACTGGGTCTCCCCCCCCCCCGGCAGCCAGAGCTCACCAGAGCTCAGCTCCGGCACCTCTCAAGGGGGCGCCTTTGCCATTCCAAGAGAACAAGGGAGAAGTTCGTGGTGAGCCCTGGCACCCTTTTTTTCTAGAAAAATAGCACTGCATCCAACGATATGTATGGTGCCAAGTCTTCTTATGTATGGTTCCTCTTCATCCTGGAGAAGAGTGACTAGTGGGGTGCCACAGGGTTCTGTCTTGGGCCCGGTCTTATTCAACATCTTTATCAACGACTTGGATGATGGACTCAAGGGCATCCTGATCAAATTTGCAGATGACACCAAACTGGGAGGGGTGGCTAACACCCCAGAGGACAGGAACACACTTCAAAACGACCTTGACAGATTAGAGAACTGGGCAAAAACAAACAAGATGAACTTTAACAGGGAGAAATGTAAAGTATTGCACTTGGGCAAAAAAAATGAGAGGCACAAATACAAGATGGCTGACACCTGGCTTGAGAGCAGTACATGTGAAAAGGATCTAGGAGTCTTGGTTGACCACAAACTTGACATGAGCCAACAGTGTGACGCAGCAGCTAAAAAGCCAATGCAATTCTGGGCTGCATCAATAGGAGTATAGCATCTAGATCAAGGGAAGTAATAGTGCCACTGTATTCTGCTCTGGTCAGACCTCACCTGGAGTACTGTGTCCAGTTCTGGGCACCACAGTTCAAGAAGGACACTGACAAACCGGAACGTGTCCAGAGGAGGGCAACCAAAATGGTCAAAGGCCTGGAAACGATGCCTTATGAGGAACGGCTAAGGGAGCTGGGCATGTTTTGCCTGGAGAAGAGGAGGTTAACGGGTGATATGATAGCCATGTTTAAATATATAAAAGGATGTCACATAGAGGAGGGGAAAAGTAAGAGCTATTTGACAGTGGAATTTGCTGCCAAGGAGTGTGGTGGAGTCTCCTTCTTTGGAGGTCTTTAAGCAGAGGCTTGACAACCATATGTCAGGAGTGCTCTGATGGTGTTTCCTGCTTGGCAGGGGGTTGGACTCGATGGCCCTTGTGGTCTCTTCCAACTCTATGATTCTATGATTCTTGCTTTCATGAGACACACACTTTGCAATGTTTCTGAGAGCAGCAGTTCAGATGATGGTCTTGGGTGGTGTTGCTTGCAATGGAGTATTTTTACTCATTGGTTATTTAGGCATTTTAATCTTTTCTTTACCTCATTCAGACAACACTATCTTTCACCTCACTTTTCCTCTGCTACTGCTATTGGCGTGTTAATTGTATAATGCTTGGGGATCTGGAAGCAAAGTCATTGAATGAGTGCTCTAATTCCTGGGACTTCCATAGCCTTTTTATGTTACCTCACAATCCATTTTTGATAATCCACTCAGTTTCAAATGAGAGATACAGTTCCAAAGCTAGCTACACAGTACATCCCCGACAATACATTAAAAACCTGTCCATTTTATTATTTGATACACAGTGCATACACAGACACTGATGTAGCTACCAGGTGTTACATTGCTGAGTTTTGCAAATGCTGAGTTCAATATTTAAAAATCCATGAAGCAGCATGGTAGTTTTATTTTGAACACAGGTGCTGTTGATTGCTTGGAACCTAAAGTGTATGTAGTAAAACCAGTCAGTATATGTTCTTAGGATTGTGGCACAAGCTTCAGAGCTGTTAGAACAGAGGTGGCTACCCTTTGGCTCTTGACATGTTGGACTTGAGCTCTCATCAACTCTAGTCCACATGGCCACAGGTTGGCTCCCACCTCTCAAGTTGGAATATAAGAAGTTGCCTTGTTCTGAGTCACACTCTTGGTCCATGTAGCTCAGTACAGTGGTACCTTGGTTTATGAACAGCCCTGTTAACAAACTATTCAGTTTACGAACTCCGCAAAACCAGAAGTAGTGTCTTGGTTTGCGAACTTAACCTCGGTCTAAGGACGGAAGCTGAACGGTGGAAGAGCACCGGCGGCGGGAGGCCTCATTAGGGAAAGCGTGCTTCAGTTTAAGAACTGTTTCAGTTTAAGAACGGACCTCCGGAATGGATTAAATTCATAAACCAAGGTACTACTGTACTGTCAACAAAGCAGCTGTCCAGAGTTTCAGACAGGTATCCTTCCCAGCCATACCTGGACTTGCCCAGCTCATCAGCCAGAGAGACAGAGATGGATGTTGACTGCAGTTGCTTTTTTAAAAAAAACCCATTGAAAATAAATAAAGATACAATTAGCATGATTTATTTGGATCAGTCAAGGTCCGGAGTATTAATAGGTTTGAAACTGAGTGGAAATTTTTGAAATGTCCAGTAATATTATGCACCTGCTCTTTTGTGTGCTTCTCCTTTGTGTTTGGATTGCATAGTTTATTTATATCGATATTTTATAAAAACCTGAAGTATATTTTAAAAATCAGCTCAATAATAAAACAACAACAACTGCAGCCGTTTGGCACAGATGGAACGTGACACTTGCTCGTGGAATTTAATGCACATTATCCTCTGCTTGTGTGTGTGGTTAAATAATCAATTTCTGCTTGACCTGGATAAGGTTTGGAGAGGAAATCCATAAGCAAATATTGGCTTGTGGGCTAACGGAGCTAACAGCATGTAAATGCTTTACCAGAGCTTCTACAGCAATGACAAATCACCAGTCCCTTAATTTTTCTTTAAAAAGCAACAACGTGTTCTGTACTCGGCAAACTCACAGAATGAAACAGACATACACTTGAATGTCCCTATCTTCACCTGAGAAATGTTGGAGGGTATTTTAATGTCAGGATTCAAACTGTGGGCTCAGGTGTTGCTTTGTGATAGTGGAGGCTGACAACTTCTTCCCATCCCCCAGTGTTTGAGGCAGTAGTATTAAGTATTAGTAGCAGTAGTAGTGAGCACGCTGTTAGCTTTTGAAGGTGCTCATTATTAGTAGGATGTTGATATTGTGCATCAGCCTTCACTAACTTGGTGCCCTCCATATGTTTTGGACTACAGCTCCTGCGTCATGCTGGTGATACGAAGGGCACCATATTGGAAAAGGCTGGTGTACATTGCAAATGTTTGTATTTTATCTAAGCTACTTTATTGGATCACCTATCAACTGTTGCCCTGATGTTGGGAAAGATGGAGGGCACAAGGAGAAGGGGACGACAGAGGACGAGATGGTTAGACAGTGCTCTCGAAGCTACAAACATGAATCTGACCAAACTGCGGGTGGCAGTGGAAGACAGAAGTGCCTGGCGTGCTCTGGTCCATGGGGTCACGAAGAGTCGGACACGACTGAACGACTAAACAACAACAACAATCAACTGTTGAGGCCATTATTAAATGCAGTAATATCCAGCTTACACCTGACTGTGAGTTCTTTACAGTACTAGTACAGTGGTACCTCGGGTTAAGTACTTAATTCATTCCGGAGGTCCGTTCTTAACCTGAAACTGTTCTTAACCTGAAGCACCACTTTAGCTAATGGGGCCTCCCGCTGCTGCCACACCGCCACTGTGCGATTTCTGTTCTCATCCTGAAGCAAAGTTCTTAACCCGAGGTAATATTTCTGGGTTAGCGGAGTCTGTAACCTGAAGCGTCTGTAACCTGAAGCGTATGTAACCCGAGGTACCACTGTATCTCAAGAGCTGCTAGAGCTGTGATAGCATGCAAAGAGCTATTGGTTCTCATTGACTCAAACACCATAAGCAGAGCTACTGATTCACACATGCATGTTCTCTTTCAATTACTGCAGTAACAAGTGGCAGCTTTGTGTGTTTGTGTGTATGAACGAGCCATCAGAGGGAAAATGCCGCAGGCAGAATTTTGGAATGAGATGCTTTCCTGTGGAGTCAGATTACACATTCAGCTGTGAGGCAGCAAAATGTAGCTGTGTATTAGAAATGGCTTCCAATCTGTCATGTTACCAAAAAGAGTGTTATGGAGAAGAACTGGAAGGAGGAAAATGGTGCAAATTGATGGTGATTTGGCTGTATGCTTATTTTGGGTGGCATCTAATGCTCTTCTTGGGAAGCCAGGAAGTTCAGTGTAACCTCTCCTCTCATGTAAACCTGCTTGATCACCACAAATTAAAAGATTTAACCTGTGCTTAATAGGATTTCACACCCTCAGGTTGCTGAGTTTCCCTGTCTCTGACTGCAGAATAATTCCTGCTTCATTTTTATATTATTCAAGCAGGCCATTTTTGAAGGAATACAGGTAGCAACCTTCCCTCAGGCTTTTGGAAGTGTGCATTTGAATTTCATGAAGTAGTAATGCAGCAGATCTTGGCAGACCTCCCAGCCTTTGGTTCAGGCGTGACTGCAGTAACAATTAAAAGCAGAGGTGTGACGAGGGGCAGAACCAGAATCCTGATTCCAAGGGGCTGTTTGTTCTTTGCAGCTAGGAAAGGAGTGGAAACTGCAGGTCACAGCTAAAATTCTACCCCCAAACAAACAAAACTTCAAACAGCTGAAATCTCCCCACACAATATCGGGGATTGCTTCACTTCAGTGGGGAGAGAATTGGATATAGTTGTGCAAGAGGAGCCAATAGATATTTGGGAGTAAAAATAACAAGTAAAATAGGAGACCTGAAGAAAAATAATTGCAGAGTCTTTGTGCCATGAATTTAGTAATCTGCTCCTGTCATGGGAAAACTACTTCTGTCTTTGCTAAACAGGGTGTCCACAGTAAAATGGTATTGTACATCTTTCCCTGGTCACTTATATCTGTGGATAAAGATCTGCTGATGGTGACACATCTCTCTGCAGTGCAACATGCTGTGGCTCATACATATACTAGAGTAACCAGCTCTGGTACCTTGTGGCACTTCGTTGTTTAGTTGTTTAGTTGTGTCCAGCTCTTCGTGACCCCCTGGACCAGAGCACGTCAGGCACTCCTGTCTTCCACTGCCTCCCGCAGTTTGGTCAAACTCATGCTGGTAGCTTCGAGAACACGGTCCAACCATCTTGTCCTCTGTCGTCCCCTTCTCCTTGTGCCCTCCATCTTTCCCACCATCAGGGTCTTTTCCAGGGAGTCTTCTCTTCTCATGAGGTGGCCAAAGTCTTGGAGCCTCAGCTTCAGGATCTGTCCTTCCAGTGAGCACTCAGGGCTGATTTCCTTCAGAATGGATAGGTTTGATCTTCTTGCAGTCCATGGGACTCTCAAGAGTCTCCTCCAGCACCACAATTCAAAAGCATCAATTCTTCGGCGATCAGCCTTCTTTATGGTCCAGCTCTCACTTCCATACATCTGGAAAAACCAGGGCTTTAACTATACGGACCTTTGTTGGCAAGGTGATTTCTCTGCTTTTTAAGATGCTGTCTAGGTTTGTCATTGCCTTTCTCCCAAGAAGCAGGCGTCTTTTAATTTTGTGACTGCTGTCACCATCTGCAGTGATCATGGAGCCCAAGAAAGTAAAATCTCTCACTGCCTCCATTTCTTCCCCTTCTATTTGCCAGGAGGTGATGGGACCAGTGGCCATGATCTTCGTTTTTTTGATGTTGAGCTTCAGACCATATTTTGTGCTCTCCTCTTTCACCCTCATTAAAAGGTTATTTAATTCCTCCTCACTTTCTGCCATCAAGGTTGTGTCATCTGCATATCCAAGGTTGTTGATATTTCTTCTGGCAATCTTAATTCCAGTTTGGGATTCATCCAGCCCAGCCTTTCACATGATGAATTCTGCATATAAGTTGGCACTAGTTCTCTGCAATTTTATCATTTTTCCTGATGTTTTCCCTCTTACTCATCTTTATCCAGCTAATAGACTCAGTTGTTATTAATTCCAGTTCAGGTAGGAACTACACTGGTTTTTTTTAGCATCTGGACAATGCCACCCATATACAAGCTTATGTTTTCAATATTTTTACAGATGTTTTGCCCCATTTTCTCCTATTCCTTTTCCTTTTTAATTTCCTTTTTATTCAGTTTCATTTTCACTTATTGTTTCATTTTCTTTTTTCCCTTTTCCCTTTTCTGCTTTTCTTTTAATTTGCCAGGCATTCTAAATCTAAAATAAATAACAAAACTAACAAACCAACTTCATCTACCTTTTGGTAGGTCAATAATTTTTAAGAAATTATTGCTTTTGTCTATAGACCATTAAGAAATTAAAAGGTTCAAGTGTTTCAAAATAGAAAAGAAAAGAAAGGCCATTCAAAAATGTCAAAGGCTTTTTCTTTATCTATAATGTCACAAGATGTCCTTTAAAGTTTTGGACTTATAATCTCTGATGGTATGTTATATTTTGCTATGTTGTTGCTCATTTTTCTCTTCCATTGAAACACTGTTTGATCTTAATGTGTATATTTATATCCAATACTATTTAACATCCTTGCTAAGATACTGGTAAATATTTTAGTCATCCTTTAAAAGTGATAGACTTTTATAATAAGATAGTAATACCAGATCTTTACCTTTTTTAAAGGAAACACTGCAGTTATGCTTCTTGCCTTGATTATGCCAACCTATTTTTCATCAGGAAGGTCCGTATAGTAAAAGCTATGGTTTTCCCAGTAGTGATGTATGGAAATGAGAGCTGGACCATAAAGAAGGCTGATCGCCGAAGAATTGACGCTTTTGAATTATGGTGCTGGAGGAGACTCTTGAGAGTCCCATGGACTGCAAGAAGATCAAACACATCCATTCTGAAGGAAATCAGCCCTGAGTGCTCACTGGAAGGACAGATCGTGAAGCTGAGGCTCCAATACTTTGGCCATCTCATGAGAAGAGAAGACTCACTGGAAAAGACCCTGATGTTGGGAAAGATGGAGGGCACAAGGAGAAGGGGACGACAGAGGACGAGATGGTTAGACAGTGTTCTCGAAGCTACAAACATGAATCTGACCAAACTGCGGGTGGCAGTGGAAGACAGGAGTGCCTGGTGTGCTCTGGTCCATGGGGTCACGAAGAGTCGGACACGACTGAACGACTAAACAACAACATTTTTCATCAGGATATTGCTTTTCAATGGGGGGGGGGGGTTGAATAGGTTTTATTTATAGTAAGTTTGAAAGGGTTTTATTATACTATTATATTTACCACTCAGGACCTGGGGCTTTGTTCTCCTCTTAAAGACTTAATGGATTCCAATATGTATTTATTTCAAATGGGTTTATCCAGTAATTACAATCTGAAGAAGCAAAAAAATTATACCAACCAATTTACTTCAGTAAACACAAGATCTTTCAATGAGGGAATAAGCAGAGGAATTGCAGATCATTTGAAGAAAAAACAACAGATGGAACAAATTCTCCCAATAACGAGAGGAAATGATACAGCTAAATCTCTTTATATCAGCACATTTAAAAAATATAGTATTCTAAGTTATATAAGTCAAACAACCCAGATAAAGAAGAAATGGTGAAGTTTATATGTGAAATAAATAACAGGAATATTTGAATTCTTGCAATGCTGAAAAATGGATTTGCCAAGTCTCTTTTGGACTATCAAATGTTTTTTAAAAAGGCATTGGAAAGTGTGATAACATTGGCACCCTGAAGCTTTTAAATACACACACACACACACACACACACCCTTTCCTGATGATCATTGTGAACTGGAATCTCTGATAGCTATCATTAGAGCAGATTCATAGGCAATTAGTTTGTTAATGAGCTGCTAAAAACATACATATTAAGGTGGACAGCCCAACTGAACATATGGTTTCACTAGAGCAGTATTCTATTTTACTATTTCCCCAAAGATATGAAAAGAGGTGAGTTTTGTTAGTGGCCCTGTTCTCTTTCTTCCCCCTCCCCCAAATATAGGACAGAATGGACTTGGATTGGATTGTTTTATATTTTGCTGTGGCTTTTTCATTTACATCAAACTCTGGATTTTCTAATTTCAGGTGTTAACTATGGATATTTTCCCTCTGGTACAAAGAAAAAAAACCATGTTTGGGTCCATCAAATTTATATTCTAAACAGACTTGTGTGGAAGGATTGCTTGTAGGGGAAAAAATGCAATTAAATTTAGTACATCTCAAAACAACATTGACAGTGATTTGGATTAAGACTGACAGAACTGTTAGAAGGCCCAGAGAGCAAAAGAATCAATGAATTTAAAGAGAATCTGGTTGCATCCCGTGTGAGCAGCCTAATTCGGAGTAACTAGTAGGGCTCTCAAGTCTGTGAGAGGGTATAACATTGCCCAGCAACACAGTGCTATTAACAAGCCAACTTTTGTGCTGGGTGGGTTTCATGCACAACAGCTCTAAGCTTATGGTAGTCAGGAGGGATTCTAAAGGTAAAGGGACCCCTGACCATTAGGTCCAGTCGTGGCCAACTCTGGGGTTGCAGCGCTCATCTCATCTTGCTTTATTGGCCGAGGGAGCCGGTGTACAGCTTCCGGGTCATGTGGCCAGCATGACTAAGCCGCTTCTGGCGAAACCAGAGCAGCGCACAAAAACGCCATTTACCTTTCCGCCAGAGTGGTACCTATTTATCTACTTGCACTTTGACGTGCTTTCGAACTGCTAGGTTGGCAGGAGCTGAGACCAAACAACGGGAGCTCACCCCGTCGTGGGGATTCGAACCACCAACCTTCTGATCGGCAAGCCCTAGGCTCTGTGGTTTAACCCACAGCGCCACACACGTCCCAGGAAGTATTCTAGTAGGTGCTTAAAGGTTAAAGCAGAAGGCAGCTGCCTGAATCTCTATTGGCAGAGCATCCAATAGGAACCTTCAGACTGGGATGGGATTATGTTCATACTCTTTAATGAAAGCACTTCAAACCTAAAAGGGTGACTTGTTTGCCACCAATTGTCCATTGTTTAGAAACCCCATCCTTTCCAAAGTAGACAGCCTAAGAAAGCTGGCTCTTCGGGAGCTCTTTTTACTGTCTTGCCTGATATGTCTTCTCCTACCCTTTAGCCTTTCAGACTCCTCCCTCTGAGTGAATGTTGCCTCTGCTTCCACTTTTTTTTTTTTTTTTTTGCTTTTAAATTGCTTTATTGAGCTTAAAAAAAAAACACAAAATCAAAGTTATTCATAATAAAAAATGAACAACAAACAAATTATCAATATATGTTATACTTTATCACAGTCTTCTTTTGGTTTCCAATGACTTCCTGCCAAGTTCATGTCGCTTTAAATATGTATTTATCTAGTGCACTATTCATCTCTATTTTTAATAATTACTTAACAAAGATAATGTACTTTCTTAAACTTATTCAGTGGATTACATAAGCTATTCAAAGGCTGCCACAGACTTCATACTGTTACAATCTTTAATGTAACTTTTAAATAGACCTCATTTATTAAAAAATACTTGATCTGCATGGTCTCTTACTTTTCCTGATAACTTAGCCAGCTCTGCATATTCCATTAATTTTTGTTGCCACTCCGACTTTGATGGTATTTCCCCTCCTTTCCAGTTTGAGGCTATTAAAATTCTTGCGGCCACTTGCGTAGAAAAATAGTTCCCTTGCATTTTTTGGAATGCCAGGACCGAATATTCCGAGAAGGAAGGCTTCTGGGATTTATATATAACACAACCTTAAGCATTTTTTAAAGTTCCATATATATTTCATCCCAGAATTCCTTAATTTTTTTGCATGTTCACCACATATGCAACATAGATCCCACTGCTTCTCCACATCTCCAACTTTTATTTGATACGTTTTTGTACATTTTGGATAATTTTAAAGGGGTCCTGTACCAACAATACTGCATTAAAAAAAATTCTCTCAGTGTGTAGCAAGCAGTGAAATTCATATTAATTTTCCAGAGGTTAGAATCATAGAATCATAGAGTTGGAAGAGACCACAAGGGCCATCGAGTCCAACCCCCTGCCAAGCAGGAAACACCATCAGAGCACTCCTGACATATGGTTGTCAAGCCTCTGCTTAAAGACCTCCAAAGAAGGAGACTCCACCACACTCCTTGGCAGCAAATTCCACTGTCAAACAGCTCTTACTGTCAGGAAGTTCTTCCTAATGTTTAGGTGGAATCTTCTTTCTTGTAGTTTGGATCCATTGCTCCGTGTCCGCTTCTCTGGAGCAGCAGAAAACAACCTTTCTCCCTCCTCTATGTGACATCCTTTTATATATTTGAACATGGCTATCATATCACCCCTTAACCTCCTCTTCTCCAGGCTAAACATGCCCAGCTCCCAAGGTTTCCCCAATCCTTCATTAAGATATTATAACCAAAGACAGATTTTACCTCCTCCTCCTTGACTTCCCATTCAAGGAGGAGTCGGTACATTTTAGAAAGCGTCTTTACTTCAGAGTTAATCAGGTCATTCTCTAGGCTAGATAGTTCTGTTGTGAATCCTTTTCTTTTGTCTACTTTGAATGTCTCACACAATTGATGGTATTGGAGCCATTGCGGCTGCTTCCACTTAATAACCTGAGCCCAGTGCTTCCTGGGAATAATACAGGGAGCTGCCTTACACTGAGCCAGACCACTGGGTCCATCTAGTTCAGCAGTGTCAACATGGACTAGCAGTGGTTTTTCAGGATTTCAAGCAGGGAATCTCTCCAGCCCTACCTGGATAGGCTAGGATTGAACAGGGAATCTTTTGCATGCAAGGCAGCAGGTCCTCTTCTAATGAGCTTTGTCCCTTTCCCAGCAGAAAGTTTTTGAATCAGTGCTCCACAAAACTAAATTGTGCATAGGATTGGGAAAGCAATTTGGTCGCCTTTGAAGGTTGGTTTCCTTTAGTACTTGGGTGTTGTGTCCCAACGTGCTCTTTCCTCCAGACCAATATAACGTTCTCACCTATATTCATGTATGCTGCACCCCACTGAATTCTTTTCAGTAACCGCATGACATTGACGGAATAGCTCAGTCAGTAGAGCATGAGACTCTTCATCTCAGGGTCGTCGGTTTGAGCCTCGCATTGGGCAAAAAGGTTCCTCCATTGACAGTCCAACGCTACAATGTTATGAGTCTGTGGCTACCTAGGGAAGGAGCTTGTGCTCTGCTGCATTTATTATTCTGAGTTCTGTTTCTGTCCAGTGAGTAAGAATCAAAGCATCAGGGGCGCCATCTATGGGGTGCCAAGGGCTCAAAAAAAATTCAAGGAGGGGGCCACCCCCAGTATTCTGTGGCCTGCCCGCTGGGACTTCCCACAGACACACAGGCCCTGTTGGGCCTTCCTGCAGCCATGACAAGTCCTGTCTGGCCTCCTGGCCGCTGCAGAGCTACTGCTGGATTTATACAGATCTGAAACTCCATGTTGTTGTTTTTTAAAAAACACCCTTAACAAAGGGCAAGATCACATGGCTTGGTTGCCATGGGGATCATTGCTCAGTGTTCTGCGTGAACCATGTAGCTAGTAACCCAAATCCACCTTGCCGAGTTTCTGCTGACGCAGGAATTTGGAGGCTGGAGAGCAAAGGGAATGGAATGCTCTCTGTGTCCACGTGACCTGGTTTATTTCCAGAGCCATCTTGGGAAACTTCTGCTTGGTTGCAAACTGGGAAAACGAAAAGGCTACTGTATAGGAACATGGTGTTTTTATATCTACCCTTAATGAGGAAAGGCAAAAGCCTGTAATTGGAGACTCACTTGCTTGTGGTGTTTCTGAAGGAAGAAAATGTCACATCCCGATTCTGAGTTTATTCCAGATGCGCAAAACAAGGATTCCGTTTACTTGGCCTGCCCAGTAGTATGTCAAACCATTCAAAATCAAATAATTATGCTTTTATGTTGCTTCTTGGAGTGAGGCAAAGCCAGATGTTGTAACAGATGCATGGCTGCTACCAAGAGCAGCACCCCATGCCCACCCCAAGCCTGCTTTTTCTCTCTTCTGTAATGCCTAGTAATACAGAAAGCATAACATGACATTGATGGTCTGACTTTTCCCATCTCCGCTCCCACCTTATTGGCAGCTGCTTGTATATGGAGGAGTTAGCTGTGGAAATACATCGCCATTTGCACCCAGCTGCATTCTCCTTTATTCTTGCTCTTGCATCTGTTGCCAAGAGAACGAAGCTTTATTCCCAGACGGCTTGTGATCACATTAGCAGGTTGCTGCCACCCTATCCTTAATCCCATTAGACTTCACAAGGGCATCTGTTTGGCCCATGTAGCTTGACTAGGAATAACCCAGAGTTTGCTGTGGGGAGACTTAGCCCAAACACTGAGAACACATAGAGCCTTCAAGGGCATTCATATTTTACATTGATTTAATGCAGAAATACGCTTAAATGGCATACGTTCTCATCAAATGCTGAACGGCCTTCAGCAACATGTCTAAGGCCACTTAGATGTTTAATCTGTAGTCTTCCCCATTTTCAGATTGTGACCTTTTAGGGAGCCACCTTTTAAAAGTTCATCTATACCTGGCTATTTCCTTTCTCTCTCTCTCCCCCACCCTCTTCTCCTTCTCTTGAAGACATAAGCAACCCTAAACCAAGAAACAGAAAATAGTGGTAGCACCATTGATGAGGCCTAGTTGTGAGTCATGACCCACCAGTTGGGGATTAATGATCAAGGGTAGAGAGTCTGCAGTGCTCCAAAAGTTCATTGAATCATAGAACTGTAGAGTTAGAAGGGACAACGAGAGTCCAACCTCCTGCAAGGCAGGAATCTTTTGCCCAATGTGAGGCTCCAACCCACAACCCTGAAATTGAGTCTTGTGCTCTTACTGGCTAAGCTGTTGAACTCCAACTCTCATTTGCCGGCTGGGGATCAAGAATGCTGGGAACTGTAGTCAAGCAATATCTGGAGGGAGAGGTATCTCCAGCCCCGGCTTAAATGGTCCTCTGTTTTGATGGAAACATGGAGTAGATAATTCTGTACCCAAATGTAGGAAACTCATGCTTTAATTTTGTGCTGCTTACGTCTATACATATGTAATGCATCTCCTCAGCGCATTCTCATGAGACCTGCAGAATAATCCATAACCACATCTCTTAACTTTCACAAAAGGTTATCTTATTCATTAGTCTCTTCCTAGGGCAAGATCTCAGCATTTTGTTAAAAGTCCCTCTTGTTCCTTCCTACCTTATTTTTTATTAATAAAGCTTTTTCATAACACTGTTTTATGTCCACACACCAATGTTATGTACTGCTAGCTCTAAACTAAGCTGAGGATGATTTCATGCCTCATTAGAAGTCAGACAATTTCAAACATTTCACTTTTTCCATTACTGTGTGTTTAAAATTCCATACAAATTAGAATAATGCTGATCACTGCCGTGTATAACGAACTTTAACATGTAGGGGGAGGCCTAATCAAGTCTGGGTTTTAAGACCATGCGCTGAGACAGAGGTTATTGTTCCGAATCTCTCCCACACTTTGCTGCAATGGAACCTCTGGGATTGTTCATCGACAGGAAGATCTATCGCTTCATAAAAGCAGGACAAGACCCTGGCTGGCTCTGAAAGTGTTTCTAGCCGCCCACACAGGCACAGAAAATGGCTCTGTGATTTGGAATCTCTACTCCCCCCTTGGGGTTTAGGTTTTCAAACAGCAGACTCAAGGACGTGCATTTGGGATCAGTGTTGCATTGTGGTGTGCAGCAGGCATAAAATATAAGAATAATAAATGTTACGAGCAAATAATGAATGGAGGGGGTTAAAGTAATGTCATTGTTCTGCCGAGATTTTGAGTGCTCTGCTCCGGGTAAGACTTTGCTATTTCCTTCTCTCTCGTAGGTGCTTCAGAAGCTGGGGAAAGCTGACGAAACAAAAGATGAGCAGTTTGAAGAGTATGTTCTGAACTTCAAAAGGCAAGAGGTCAGATTTTTTGATGTTGATGACGGTTGGCTTTTATAAGCTTTTTATGTGTGTTTGCATGTAAAGTTGTAAGGCAGGAGGGTGGAGCCTGTGGCCCTTTGGATGGTTGCTGGGCTGCAACAGCCATCGCCCTCGACTGTTGGCCATTCTAGCTGGAGCTGATAAGATTTGTGATCCAGCAACATCTGGAGAGCCAGAGGTTTCCCCCTCCCTGTTGTAAGGCAACATGGGAAACCAATGCTGGGGGGAATTGTAGGAGCTAAAGCTTTCAGACTTTGCTCCGTCTGTTTGTCATGGATGAAGAAGAGTTTGGATTTGATATCCCTCTTTATCACTACCCTAAGGAGTTTCAAAGCAGCTAACAGTCTCCTTTCCCTTCCTCCCCCACAACAAACACCCTGTGAGGGGAGTGAGGCTGAGAGACTTCAGAGAAGTGTGAGTAGCCCAAGGTCACCCAGCAGCTGCATGTGGAGGAGCGGGGAAGCGAACCTGGTTCACCAGATTATGAGTCCACCGCTCTTAACCACTACACACTAGATCCTTTACCTATTTGCTATGGAATGCCTACATGTCACCCACAATGCCCTCTAAACTTCATGGGAGATACAGGCCAAGCCTCTTTGACTTCCTTGTGACCCCACATGGACTGTACCCTAAAATACAACACTCCCCTGTAAGGGCTGCTAGGAGTTGTCCTCTTTCAGGGAAGCTTATCCACCTCAGACTCTCAGGGCAAAATTTCCACCACCACCCAGAGACAGGCAGAGGACTGTCGGTTGGTTGCTTTTCCTTGCGGTTGCTGCTTGCCCACTTAGAGAATTAAGTGCATGGTAGCAGTACTGCTAGAAGCAGCAGCTGCCCTCTGTCCTTCGACTCTGAGCAGGAACGTGGAAGAGAATATGCCACCATAGGTATCAGTGTGGTGCTGAGGTTCAATATGTTAACCAAAACTCTATGGACAATTGCACTTCTCTGATTTCGCAGTGCAGTTCTGCAAGCTGAATGTGTGCATGCTTTTTTAGTGAAAATAGCAAAAATGCATTGTATTGGGGCACATATTAGGAAAAATGCCCACAAAGATATGTACATTTTTTTAAAGAACAAGTTGAGGTGGATAGTGCTCAGGTTCTTTAAGAAATTAGTCTTACCCTCGCATAAAACGCTCCCAGATCAGCAGTTCTTAAGACTGACAAGAGAAGCAATGGTAATAAATCAGGACTGTGTAGCTCAGACTGTATCCCCAAGGTTGCCTCTTTTACTAGGAGGCATCAAATTAAAAAATCTGACAGTTCCACTGTTTGTGTTGGATCCACTTGGGAAACATCCATTTGGGGTTCATGGAAGGGAACGGCCCATTGCCCCATAGATATGAAAGCAGAGTTAGGTCCTATCCTGGTAAATTGCAAACTAAATTGTGAATTTTTATTCTTTTATGGTGTGTTGCTGTATGCTAATGTGCCCCATTTATGTGGAATATAAACCTGTTCAACCTTCATAACAGCCATCTTAATGAACATGTGTCTGATTTCCCAGTTTACAGATGGACACCCCTCAGTGTGTGTGTGTGTGTGTGTGTGTGTCTGTGTCTGTGTGTGTTTGTGTTTTCTTGTGCTAATGAAGTTTTTTCTTTTCATGCTGATTAAAGAGTATGCTTTTGTAGTGTAGGTAAGATCCCCAGGCAAAATTCTGACACCTTTACAGTAGCTTCAAAGGAATAATTTAAAGGTTATCAGGCAGCCAGCAATGGGTCTGTAGGCCTTTCATAATTACATAGTATATTCAGCGTATCATGAAGAAGAGCTTTCTGACTCTAAAGGTCTCCTTAAGGACTTTCGACAAGAGCCTCTTTCTTTTGTTAATACTCCTTTGATAGAGGCAGATGGAATCCATAATAGAGGTCACTTGCAGCACATAAGAAGTTTCAGTGGATTCCCACCCCTCTCTCTGCTTTTTGCAGAAGTTGCAATATGCACTCCCACATTTTTTCTGCGTTGCTTTTTGTCAGGGCTGATCTGGGAGCAGCTGCCGGAGTGGAGCTGGGAGCCAGGAACCAGGCGTTGTGTCAGGAGATGAAGGCAGGCACACCAGAGCCAGGGAGACCGTCGCCCCCCAGGCAAAGAACCAGGGCAGACAGGAAGCCTTTTGTAGCTCTACCTGCCCAGGAAGCCCTAGTGGCCAGGATGACACACAGATTGCATCCCTTGTGGCTTGTCACATGGAGCAGGCACGTTCTGAGCTGAAATTTAATATTTCTGGCTCTGTGGCTCTGGACACTTCTTCAGATTCCAGTTCCTCAAAGCTTCCCTGAAAATTCAACTCAGTAAGATGTGGGTTGGCGCATTAGAGTCATGGAGCTGTGAGGCTGGTAGGAGATCAGAAGTTCATCTAGTCTTACAGGATCTTTTGAGCCAGCTTTCCTTTCAGGCAACAACCATGTTATCTGCTGTTTGTTTCAACCATCTAGAATTCTTTCTTTGCTGTAGACCCCAGCTATACTAGAAGAAGAAGAGTTTGGATTTGATATCCCGCCTTTCACTCCCTTTAAGGAGTCTCAAAGCGGCTAACATTCTCCTTTCCCTTCCTCCCCCACAACAAACACTCTGTGAGGTGAGTGGGGCTGAGAGACAGTGACTGGCCCAAGGTCACCCAGCAGCTGCATGTGGAGGAGCGGAGAAGCGAACCCGGTTACCCAGATTACGTGACTACCGCTCTTAACCACTACACCACACTGGCTCTCTTGCTCTTTTACTACTCTTTTGCTCAGCAGATACCTTCTGAAATTTTGTTTGTACTTAAAGTGGAAGAACAGCATTGGTGTTTCTTTCTTAGTGTTCTTATTTAAAGAAAATGCTGCATGCGGAGGGCTAATTATTTAGAGATATGGGAACGCACTTCATCTCTCTGATAGATCCACGTTTGTTCCACTGTGTTCCATATGTGATATGACATTGCTTCTTTAATTGCTTTTCAGGCAGAAGGTACCAGACTCCAGAAAGAGCTCCGGGGATATTTAGCTGCCATTAAAGGTAATTGCAGTTAAAATGCATCTTTTAATTTTAATTTTCTCTGCAAATTTTAAAAATTCAAATGAATCGTTTGTTTTGTAGATCTTTTAATGTACAGTTAGGTTGCTTCTGGATCATGGGTAGGCAGACTAAGACCCAGGGGCCGGATTCTGCCCAATCGCCTTCTCAAGCCGGCCTGTGGACGGTCTGGGAATCAGCGTGTTTTTACATGAGTAGAATGTGTGCTTTTATTTAAAATGCATCTCTGGGTTATTTGTGGGGCCTGACTGGTGTTTTTACATGAATAAAATGTGTGCTTTTATTTAAAATGCATCTCTGGATTATTTTGGGGGCATGGGAATTCGTTCACCCCCCCCCCCAAAAAAAAAATAGTCCGGCCCCCCACAAGGTCTGAGGGACAGTGGACTGTCCCCTGCTGAAAAAGTTTGCTGACCCCTGTTCTGGACAGTTGCTTTTTCCAGGTGCCACAGTGTCATGGCAGATGACTAAATGCCAGGGGTTACCCTTCCCATCCTGTTTCACCGCCTCAGGCGAAGTGAAGAGGGCTCCTCCTCCAATGAAGCCTCACTTACTGTGGTTTCACAGCAGCAGCGCCTTCTTCCAGCGAGTTTATCATGAGATCTTGTGAAATTTTGGCAAGGTCTTGCTGGAAGAAGCCACTGCAGCTGCCATGGCCACACAACCCTGGTAGCAGGGTCAGGTGGATGGCATTGCCCCATGGGATTCTACCACCAGAGGCAGCTGCTTCAGCCAACCTAATGGGTGGGCCGGCCCTGCTAAATTCATTCACATGGAAGAATGCGGCTTCTAGCCTACATGGGCTGCCATGATCAGCATAATGAGAAACGCCAATCTTGTTACTAAACAGCTGAACATCGATAACTCTTTAGTGCAGTGCTCCCTCCCTGAACATCAGTTGTGTCTGTGCTATCTGACCAAATAAAAACTGGAATCTACTCTAGGTTTAGGATAAGAAGAAATGCACTTTAATCAACCAGGTAGCTGAATTCTACTTTAGACTAGAGTGTGTGCACATGGCAGCCAGATTCTTTTTCAACAAGTAGGTCAAGTATGAACAGCCAAAGTTTCAGGAAGACTTTTTTGATAGGGTAGTGGGGAGAATTAGGGAGTTGTCATCCATACCTTTGCAGGGTAGCATGTTGGCTTCCCCCGAACTACAGTCTGAGGAGCTGGAAGAAGGTTTGCAGTGTCTGATTCACAGGTGTCCTAGTTTGTTAACTTGCTTTTGATAAGTTTTATGTTTGCTTTTGAATGCAAGATGAAGGACAGGTTTATAAATGGATGAAATAATCAGCTCCAATATTTTTAAGGGTAAATATAAGGGCAAAGCTCTCCAAAGTATGGCCTTCTTTAGATCCCATATTTGATGAGATGATTCCACCCTCTTGTTCACACTCTTTCCCCGTGCAGTTTTGTCAAGAGGAACTAAATGAGGTGTAGAAACTGTTGCAGCCACTAGCTTTGATTTGGGAGAGGTGTGAATATGTAAATATATAATTGGATGTGCCCAAATAACTATTTTTTGGTTGCCTGGCTTTTAATATAGGTTTTGTTTCGTTTGGTCTGCTTTTGGAGCAACAGCAATGCATCCTGGATAATTGCTGCCATTCTGAGTAATAATTCTGGGCTTAATGAGTCAATGGTCTGACTTGGAGTGAAACAGCTTCATATTTTTTCTTGCTGCCTTGAGATCTGGCCATAAATATTTCTAGTATCTGCTTATTAAATGGAATGATTCAGCTAACTAGCAGCAAATGATACTGTGTCAGAAATTGGTTCTACACATTAATTGCTTATTCTTTCATGTCTGGTTCTGACTTATCTCTGAACTTGTTTCATTTAATTTATCTACCACTGTGGCAGTAATGGAAAAAAACAACCTCAGAGCAAAGAACCTAATTTAACTAATCTGCTCAAGATTTGATAATGTGCCCCCTTGTCCCAGTGTTGTTCTATATAATATGAGGGCATGCTCTCTGTAAGTTCATTTGCAATATGAGACATATAATTTAATGAGCTCACATTTGATTTTTATCATCTCTGGTTTCTATTTTATTACGAATGCTCTATAATTATATTAATTAACTTGTTGATTTGTATCTTTTTCTTCTTGACTGTAAGCTGCTATGATGGCCATTGAGCACTAGAAGAGTGGGATCTCTGTGTGTTGTTGTTGATGCTGATACCAATAAGGCAGTTTCATGTCCACTTAAATTAATGACACTTTAAAAAATCCTTGACCTCATCCTGCACTCTTGTTTATACATACACACAAAGCATGGTGGTTTTCTTGACTTGCCTCGAAGTGTCATATGACTGTCTTTAGCCTTAGACCAATAGATGCAGTTCCCCATTCTCTGTAATAAAATTCCTATAATCCACTGATAACTCTCAGATACGCCATTTATGTCCTCCTTCCCCCTTCAGTATTCCCCTTCTGCTATTCATCCACTGTTCCAAGACTTTATGGCAGTGATCCAGGAAATGAGTTTCGTAATAAAATGTAGTGGATTTACAAGGTCTGGTGGTACAGCTGGGGGCCCTGATGCAGTTAGCTCCAGGATTGTGTAGGGCCAACAGTCAAGACACGACACATTGTCTGGGTGTTCTGCACAGCAGCCTGCGTAGGCTTTTCCGTACAGCTGACAGGCTCTGTGCAATGCCCTTTGGGAGTGTGTGGGAACTCCAGCCTGGATGAACCATGCCTTCACATTGAAGATTGCAACGAGGCTCTCAATACCTGGTCATCGTAGCTTGGAAAAGGCTGCCATACCTACACAAATCTTAGCAATGATTTGTGCATTCTCCACATTAGAAGCTCCATCCCAGAGACAGAGGCGGATTTGGGGGGGGGGGTGATAAGCTGCATGGGATGCTGCAACAGTGAGTTGCCAACAAATTTTAGCATCATAGAGGGTGCTGCTGAAATTTTAAAGCCCAAAGTCTGCCACCGCTAGAAACCATTGCATGAGGACCGCCCATATTGTAAACCTATAAAAGTCAATACATTTTCCATTTCGTTGTTGTAGGTTCATTCTGCTCAGGGTTGAAGAGTACTTGCTCAGAATAGGTCAGGATGAACATTGCTTTTGTCATGCGTGTGTGTGTTTGGTTGTGTGTGTGTTTTAAGCAACTGAAGAGCTCTACTATAGTTCATTTATGCTCAGTCATGCTTTCTCATTTCTGTTTGTGCTACCTGCACTGATTGCGGCAATGTGGAAAATGGATCCATCCTGGGGAGAAAAGCATGGTGAAAACCCCCCTAGTTTGGTGTACTCGGCTGCATTCATTATGGAAGGGGAGAAAGCTCTCTATGTAATTCTGCAATAAATTATCTTTAACAAATTATAACTTCTCTGTGACCATGCACAGATAGTTAATCATAGACTTGAAAGCAAAATGGTGGAGACATCATTTTTCAATTTAGTTCTCATTTCTGTTATTTACAAATGGATTTTCTTCTGGAAGCAAATAACACAGACACTAAATTCGCAGAAATCAACAGTTAGGGAAATGTCAGGGAAATGGAACAAACTGCCATGTGAACACAAGTCTGGTGTCTGTCACATAAGTTTAATTCCCAGGATCCCTAGGAGACAGGAGCCAATAGTTAATGCCAGTTTATGTTGTGCTTATTCTGTGAGCCCCCAGTCTGTGTTGGAGGGGCAGGTGAGGGTGAACTGAATAAAAAAAGACTCTGATTGGTGGCATTCTAGCCCATCCCCATGCTAAAGTAGTGAAATGTTGTAACTAGTGGGGGCACCTGGGGCATATGCCAAACTTCCTCCTTAAACCTTCTTTGAAGTGTACCGTGTGAGGATGGAACTATGCATTAACTCAGCAACTACGTGTTCCCAAATCCTTGCATGGGAAAGAATCCTGTGCTTGCCAGTTTTCCCATGCAAATGACTCTGTTCAAGGCCTTTTCTCCCCCCAGCTACCTTATTACTTGTTTAGAACCTGGATGGGGAACAAACCTATTTTGACATAGCCTCAAGGAGTCTGTGCAAGACCCAGTAAAAAGAAGACAAGGCTTTCTGCACCTTTATATCATAGAATCATAGAGTTGGAAGAGACCACAAGGGCCATTGAGTCCAACCCCCTGCCAAGCAGGAAACACCATCAGAGCACTCCTGACATATGGTTGTCAAGCCTCTGCTTAAAGACCTCCAAAGAAGGAGACTCCACCACACTCCTTGGCAGCAAATTCCACTGTCGAACAGCTCTTACTGTCAGGAAGTTCTTCCTAATGTTTAGGTGGAATCTTCTTTCTTGTAGTTTGGATCCATTGCTCCGTGTCCGCTTCTCTGGAGCAGCAGAAAACAACCTTTCTCCCTCCTCTATGTGACATCCTTTTATATATTTGAACATGGCTATCATATCAGTTGGAGTGGCTATCATATCATAGGAGTTGTGTAGGAGAGCAAATATCAGCAGGTGCAGCAGGTCATGCAAGCTATAGCTGCTGATATTCCCTCTTCTGTTGAACTATGAGAGGTGCCTCTTTTGCAGCCTAGGGAAGGGTAAAGCAGCCCTTTCAAGCTGCTGGTTTCCCCCAGCATGTGCCACCCCCTCCTCAAATTAGCACTAAAAGATAAACAGTGTTCTGATTCCCAAGCCCAAACCTATATCCCAGGCATAGGCAAACTCAGCCCTCCAGATGTTTTGGGACTACAACTGCCATCATCCCTGACCACTGATCCTGTTAGCTAGGGATGATGGGAGTTGTAGTCCCAAAACATCAGGAGGGCCGAGTTTGCCTATGCCTGCTATATCCCTTGTAAGATGTAGCTCCACCCTAAGTTCTGTTCTGTGCCAGCCATTATCCCTACAATACCTTATGGCATCTTTTTCCAGCCGAGTGCCTTGCAGGTGTTTTGGACTAACAACTCCCATCTGCCAATGCCTAGAGCTGAGGGAAGCTGTCAACCTCTGGAAGACCCAAGTTTGGCAAAGGCTGCCCTATGGGGTGAAGTGGGTTGGTTTTGAGATAATTTCTCCAACTATTCTTTTCTAGTGCTCTGTTACTGGTAGCAAAAAGGATGGCTAGTGGTGTTACCCTGGTTCCCTATTTCTGCTCCCTGATTATAACCAGGTCTTGAAGAGATCATCTGAAGTCGCCACACTCACGGCCCACGAAACATCAAATTCAGTAAAGTTTCCTGTAAAAATGGGGGAGGGGGGTTGTTTAAAAGAAGTGAAATTTTTATCAAAGCTGACTCATTTTTTCTTGAGATATTTTTAAGACAAAAGAGATACACTAGAAATGTTAAAGATTAGGGAGGGAACAAACAAAAAACCCACATCAGTTTATTTTTACTAAGCTATTGCTAATTTTAGTAGAAATTTATGTTCAACTGTGATAATGATGATGATTTAAATAAATGAATGATAATCAGAGGTTGATCTTTAACCTTATTCCATATATACAAAATTCACATACTTATTGACTTCAGCAATGGCAGTTGCTAAGCTAGATGAAATCATAGTCCATTTGTGACATCAGCAGTTGTCAACAACGGGTCTCTGTGCTCATAAATTTCAGGCATGCAAGAAGCTTCAAAGAAACTTACAGAGTCTCTACATGAAGTATACGAGCCTGACTGGTATGGCCGGGAAGATGTAAAAGTGGTTGGAGAGGTAAGAATTTATTTATTTGGCCTTATAGCTCTTCTGTGTAAGGAAAACCCCCAAGGTGGCTAACAACATAATAAAATACCAGGGAAAATACCGCTAATGATGAATGAAATCAAGATGATAGTTGGTGATCCCACCCATTTCCAAAATAACTGTTTTAACCCAACATCTAGCTAGTTGAAGTAGGGCAAAATCATTTTCATAGAATCATAGAATTGGAAGGGACCCTGAGGGTCATCTAGTCCAATGCCCTACAAAGCGTGTTCTCCTTCATGGAGAGCACGTGTTGCGGTGGGGTCTGCTGAGCCACCCCTCTGTTACCAGGCAGGGTTTCTAAAGATGGCCTGGGGCAGTGATTGGTTCACTGGGTTGCTGGGGTAAAAGTTATGTTGCAATTTTGGTGGGAGGAGTAAAAGGTTTAAATACTCTGCACACAGCCTGGAGCTTTCTCTTTGCTGCGTGCAACGGATCACCCGCCCTTGACTAAGGGGTTGTTGCATTGACCTTGCTATGCCTGTCATAGGGTCGTCTGCCGTTGGGGCAGGGGCCTGGTAGGAATTTTGTCCATCTGGCTGATTGGCTGGGCCATTTGGTTTTTGCCTGCTGCGTAGCAAATCGTCACAACTTGTAAGGTTGCGGTTAGGCATTGGTTATAAATTGGTGGAGGAGGGGTTAGGATAGGCTGTGCCTGCCCCTCCATGGTTGCTGCGGAAAGGGAATTCTGTTAAAGGATCCTGGGGCTTGCCATCTTTTCGTCCAATCCCTGGAATGGGACTAAGGCCGGCAAGCCTTCGGAGAGCAGGCGGGTGAGAGTTGAGGGTCTGTGACTCAGCTCCATTTCTCCCCGACTTGCTTTCCCCCGCACTGTCTTTCGGTGGTGCCTGGAAGTCAGTTCTGTCCCCAGGCGGGGGGACAGAAAGTCTTAACCAATGCCTAAACAACCACTCACGGTTTTGTATTTAAATAAAGTTGTGGCCAAAATTATGCCAAAAACCTTAAACAAAAATTAAGTGTGCGTTGTGAGTTATTTGGGGGGTGGACTGGGGACCTCGACACGCAATGCAGGAACCTCAACTAAAGCATCCATGACAGATGGTCATTCAACCTCTGCTTAAAAACCTCAAATGAAGGAGAGTCCATCACCTTCTGAAGGAGTCCATCCCACAGTGAAACAGCTCTTATCATCAGAAAGTCCTTCCTGATGTTCAGTGAGATGATGAGAAACCATTAGCAAGCACTCTTTGGATTTGGTCAGTCAACCAGGTACAAATCCATTTAACAGTAACCTTGTCCATGGGGGACTTCGTCAAAAACCTTACTGAAATCAAGATACACTATGTCCACAGCATTCCCCTGATCCACCAAGAATGTAGCGCTATCAAAAGGAGGAGAAGAAAGAGATTTGTTTGGTGTGACTTGTTTTTGAGAGACCTATGCTGGGCCTTAGTAATCACAGCATCCTTTTCTAAGATCTCACAGGCCAACTGTTTAACTCTTCTAAGACCTTTCCTTGTATCGACATCAAGCTGACTGGTTGGTAGTTACCCGGGTTTTCTTTTCATAGAATCATAGAATCATAGAATCATAGAGCTGGAAGAGACCACAAGGGCCATCGAGTCCAACCCCCTGCCAAGCACCATCTTCCTTTTTGAAGATGGTGACAACATTTGCCCGCCTTCAGTCTGCAGAGACCTCACTTGTTGTTTAAGAATTCTCAAAGATTATAGAGGCTCCATTAGTACCATTGGATACAACTCATCAGGCCTTGGAGATTTGAATTCATTTAAAGTAGCTAAATTTTCCCTTACCACCTCTTTTCCTATCTTGGACTGCAGCTCCCCCTTTGCATCATTTATTCTGTTATCACCAGGTTGGGCACTGCTTTCCTTGGTGTGAAGACAGAGGCAAAGTCAATAGGTCAATTGACTCCCCTTCCCCCTTTTTATGAAGATTACCCGCTCTGGGATCCCACAGCTAATTCTCCCCTGGTCTCCTCACTGGCCCAAATAGGGCTAATTTAGCCAGCAAGCCCTGGTGATCATCTAAAGTTTGTTGGATGGATTTTCCCCCTAAATTGATTTTGGAATTCTGAATTTATTGTTATTCACGTTTTATACTGTATTTTATGATGTTTTTTGTTGCATCAAATAAGTGTTTTAAATTTGTTGTTAGCCACCCTGAACCGGGAAGGGCGGGGTATAAATAAATAAATAAATAAATAAATAAATAATAATAATAATAATAATAATTCCCATATTGTAGACATGAGGCTGGAGGGATAGATTAGCTTGGGCCTATGGGCAGCCAAGGAGTTCAAAGTAGAGGCATGTTTATTTAATGGTTAAACTATCAGACTAAGTCTGGGGTTGTTGTGAGGATAAAACCGGTCAGGGAGAACCATGATTGGCAGAGCTGCTTGTAGTAAAGACAGGATCTAATTGCTATTTATAAAAGAATAAAATGTGAATACAGTGGTACCTCGGGTTACATACGCTTCAGGTTACACACTCCACTAAGCCAGAAATAGTGCTTCAGGTTAAGAACTTTGCTTCAGGATGAGAACAGAAATCGTGCTCCAGCGGCACAGCAGCAGGAGGAGGCCCCATTAGCTAAAGTGGTGCTTCAGGTTAAGAACAGTTTCAGGTTAAGAATGGACCTCCGGAACGAATTAAGTACTTAACCCGAGGTACCACTGTAAGGGATTTCCCAACATTCATTCATTCATTCATTCATTCATTTAATTTATTACATTGATACTCCTACACCTTCCTTTCCTCCAAGGAGCTCAATGCGCCATGCACAGTTCTCACCGTTCCCCCATTTTATCCTCCCAACAACCTGTGAGGTGGGCTAGGCTGAGAGATTGTGACTGTCCCAAGTTCACCCAGTGAGCTTCCTGGCTGAGCAGGATTTGATCCTGGGTCTCCCAACACAAACCACTGGACCACACTGGCTCTCATGTTTTTGGCCACTACAGTACACTCACACTAAGGTCTGCAACAAATCTTAATTTCCAAAACCAGCCTATGCAGACAGGGAGGAGGGGAAAAACACACACCTCACTGTGTAAAAGATTAAGAGCCCCTGCAGTACAGCAATGTTGATTTCCCCTCTTCCCTTCTCCGCATTCCTGATGCAAACAGTAACCTTGAAGTCTATTTTCTAGCAACTCTGAGGTGTACTATAAGCAAAGACCATGGCGGATGCCACAGAGTTCAGCTCATTTGGAGCCTGCCTCCTGCTTTAATTGTCAGCCGTGAGTTATTACTACAATCTATTAATCGTTGCTGAGGAAATAAATTCCACTACAGTACAATGTTTAATCACAGTGGTGCTCAGAGTGGCACCGATTACTAGATCAGAGCACATTAACACCAATCTCTGTGGTTTTCCATCATTTTACAGAGACAAGTTCTACATAAATCAAAATCTTGGAAGTTCCCTGTAAATTAACAGGCCTGAATGCCTTTTCCTGAATAAACAAGTAGTCTTCCCTGCAACAAATATCAAGGTCACTTGGAAGGAATCACATAAACACCCTACAGAGTCTCCTGGACAATCCTTATATTTTACTTAATCGTATTTATCACCATCCATCCCATAGAACGGGTTTGGTTTTATCACCCCCTGTTTTTCTCTCTTTTGCTCCCCATATTCAGCCTGCTGCCAAGTCACTTTGTGTTCAAATAGTGAAGATGAAAATGGTGCAAAGGGGGTTGCAAGAAGGGAGGAGTCTGGGTGGAGTCTGAAAATGAATGAAAGCACGGGTATGAAAGGATCTGGACAGAGGAGATAGTGGCTTCATAATTGGGCAGAAAATGAAAAGGGTGCTTAAAAGTTGCAATGTGTGGCAGGAAGAAGATGCTAGCAAGAGGTGGGAAGGGTTTCATGTGGGTGGAATCAGTGGCGTAGCGTGGGGGGTGCAGGGGGGCCGGCCGCACCGGCCGCAACATCTGGGGGGTGGGGTTAGGGGGCGCAAATCCACGGGTTAGGGGGTGCAAATTACTTGCCTTGCCCCGGGTGCTGACAACCCACGCTACGCCACTGGGTGGAATGGCAGGGGTTGGCAAGCAGAGCGAGCAGCGGCACACCACTAATGAATGCTAAATATTATTATTATTATTATTATTATTATACTCTGATGATGCTTGATTGTGAATCCGAGATCTGAGACTCTATACCCAAAGGCTACTGTTCCCAAACAGTATACTGTTTGGGTATACTGTTCCCTTGCCCACCTTCAGTGCTACAGAGCCCTTTTGGTTCTACCTCAAAAACTATACATTTCTACTTGGGGTTGTAAATTTACATTGCAATCTAAAGAAAGGTAAAGGGTAAAGGGACCCCTGGCAGTTAAGTCCAGTCGCAAACGACTCTGGGGTTGTGGTGCTCATCTCGCTTTACAGGCTGAGGGAGCTGGCATTTGTCCGCTTCCACAGACAGTTTTTCTGGGTCATGTGGCGAACCAGAGCAGTGCACAGAAAGGTCGTTTACCTTCCCACCGGAGTGGTACCTATTTATCTACTTCACTTTGATGTGCTTTCAAACTGCTAGGTTGGCAGGAGCAGGGACCGAACAACGGGAGCTCACCCCGTCGCGGGGATTCGAACTGCCAACCTTTCTATTGGTTTAAAGCACAGCACCACCCGCGTCCCCACATTGCAATCCAGCCAACACAAAACCCATTCTCTTCCTTTCCTACTGGTGCTACGCTTTCATATAAACTGTCCACCTTTCACAATCTCATTCCATTACCCATTCATTCCTTTGTCTTTCCTCAGTTGCAATCCAGGAGGGTCACAGGCTGAATTTTAGACAGCATTTTGAAAAGGACCTTTTATTTGAGCAGCATCTGCAAATTTTAAATTTAATTGAAAATGCTATTTTTATCTGCCATGTCACAGCCCTGTTGTCTCTGGTGCATCACATCAGTGCTAACAGGCTTGTGGACATGAGAGCTCCAATGAGTGTTTCCCCTGAGGGTTTCACAAAGGACTAAGCTGCAGAGTTTATGCAAAAGAATTGTCTTGTTTATCTGCTGATGTGACAGCAGAGAATGTCTACATCCTTATGAAAAAATAGATAAAAAGAATGTTCTGAAGTGCAATTTTAATCTTGCATTTGATTATTATTTTTTTAAGGTAAGTGTTGAAATTTAACGGTCTGCCATACTTTATATCATCTAGTTTCTAATTAAATTGGATCCTAGAAGTGGGAAAGAAAGACAGATGCATGTACATATCCATGTGTGCGAACACACAATTTGTTGCACTAGGGATGAACTATTTGGTTCTCCAGATATTTGATCACAGCTAATATTGTGAATAGTGATGTATGGAAGTGAAAGCTGGACCATAAAGAAGGCTGATCGCCAAAGAATTGATGCTTTTGAATTCTGATGCTGGAGGAGACTCTTGAGAGTCCCATGGACTGCAAGAAGATCAAACCTATCCATTCTGAAGGAAATCAGCCCTGAGTGCTCACTGGAAGGACAGATCCTGAAGCTGAGGCTCCAAGAGTTTGGCCACCTCATGAGAAGAGAAGACTCCCTGGAAAAGACCCTGATGTTGGGAAAGATGGAGGGTACAAGGAGAAGAGGACGACAGAGGACGAGATGGTTGGACAGTGTTCTCGAAGCTACCAGCATGAGTTTGACCAAACTGCGGGAGGCAGTGGAAGACAGGCGTGCCTGGCGTGCTCTGGTCCAGGGGGTCACGAAGAGTCGGACACGACTAAACGACTAAACAACAACAACAATATTGTGAAAGTCAGAATACAATGCAGCTTGGACATGCACAGTAAGGTCTAGCGGTTCTACATGTTGAGAGACTGGTGACCTAGCATCGCTCTGGATTCAGGAAGGCTAAATTAGTCTTTCTTCACAGGCATGGAGATATCTGGGCTAGCCATTGCATGCAGGCAAAGCGTAATGACTTTGCAGCCTGTCTGGGGGTGGCCTCAAACTTCACCTTGCCTGCTGTTTCTGGAACAGAACCAGAACCTGCTGGGATGTGGTGGGTCCTGGGCCCATCCAACTGGAACCTCGCTTTCCGGTCTGAATTCTGGTTGGGGCAGAATTCCTCCAGTCAAGATAAATACCAAGTTTGAACGTTTGTTCCGTGCACGGCAAAGGGGATAGGTAGGAAAGGTTGCAGTACAATATTTGCCTCCTCTGTGACCATGTTGTCATCAAGTACATGTAAGAAAAAGCTGTGTGTGAAGCATACTGTATAGTTTAAGCATCTCAAATACACTGACATAAAAGTACATTCCATGGAATCCAAAGTGACTAAGGATGTATTTGATTTTTTAATGTCCTTCCCCCCCAATATTAACATTCTTTATTTGGTTTACTGGTGTCAATTGCTTTCTGTTGTTTTTTCACCCTGTTTCTTTCCTCTCTACAGAAATGTGATGTACTTTGGGAAGATTTCCACCAAAAGCTCGTCGACGGGTCGTTGTTGACCTTGGACACATATCTGGGGCAGTTTCCTGATATAAAGGTACTGTAAGGTCTCAGCGTGGGCTAGTTCATGTGGTTGACAATAGCAGTATTGTAGCTGAGGAAGGAATGTCTGCAGCTGTGTGCATATCCACCACTACAGATACAACATAACATGAGCGTCGGTCAGATCCCCATATATCCGCAACCATGTACATGTTTCCTTCCTGTGAGCCTTCCATGTCATGTAACAGTATCCCTACCTTTCTGCCCCTGTGAGCCAGTTCTAAGTAGCTCACGGTTGTTATTCAAGCCATAAAAACTAAAAAAATGATCTGGGTCAAAGCTATAGATACCTGGGGTAGTTTTGCTATATTTGTGGCATGCCGTAATCTGGATAACATACAGGCTCATCTTTGGAAGGCTGTTGTGAAAGGTGTAGTGGGGTGCACTAAACACGATTAGCCCCCCCCCCCATCTCTTCAGTTATCTAGGTCTATCAAGCAATGCTTGTTCATTATTTTTATTTAAGGTATTTTAGGCAGCACTTTTTTAAAGGGTCAAAGGCAGCGTAATACAACAAATGTTCATTCTTTATCCAACAACAACAGGGGCTGTTCTAAACAAATGGCTTTTTTAAGCCTATTTAAAGACCATTTGTTGTTCATTTGGAGTAGAATTTCCACACTTGCAAAAGTGTGAGGCCCCTGCTGAAAGTGATCTCACCAGTGGGCCCATGGATGGGGGCTTGGAAATTGATATCAAAGTATGGTGACAGCTTACATATCACCCAAAAAGGACAACCTTTTCATTAAATTTGAAACTAATTGCTATAATTTACATGGAAATGCAATACATCTCCCTGTAGTAGGGAAGACAGTGAGTGACCAGGTGAGCTATGGGCACGCTCCGTCTGCTCTCCAGGTGCTATTGATAGGAAATTCAAGGCCTCTGATCTCCTCCCTTCCTTATTTTTAACCAGATTTGGACCAGACAGCCTTCAAATGGAAAACTCCTCCAAATAGCACTGCCCTATGTAGAGTAGTACTCTTGGACACTTCATCTCATAGTGCAGGCAGGACTGGTGTGAGAGGCCCATCTGGATTAGCAAAATTTTTACTTCGTTTTCAAAGTTTTCCTGAAGGACTTTCATGGAACTAGTTTTGGTTCAGTGGTACCTCTGGTTACGAACGCTTCAGGTTGCGACCTCCGCTAACCTGGAAGTAGCTGCTCCTGGTTGTGAACTTTGCCCCAGGATGCGAATGGAAATTGTGCGCCAGAGGCGCGTGCGCAGTTGGAGGCCTCATTAGTGAAAGCTCGTCTCGGGATAAGAATAGTTTCAGCTTAAGAACAGACCTCTGGAAAGAATGAAGTTCGTAACCAGAGGTACCACTGTACTAGAAAATACATTTCTCATGTGTTTGACATCTGTGTGACATCAATGTTAGCATTTGCCGTATGGATTGGTATGCGTGGAGTTTTGTTTCACTTGTTGTGTGCCTTGTCTTTCCTGTGAAGTCTCCTTATTGAACCCAGGCTGCAAGTTTAGAGAATGTGGAAAACGCTGCAAATTGAAGACCTTTTACTCTCTGTTTGCTGACTGTTGAAAACCTGCCCTCCCCTTGCTCCCAACGTGGTGCTTGGGCTTATTTTTTTGGAATTGTTTTCTAATATCTTCTGCTTATTTCTGTTTCATACTTTTCTGTATTTCTCTCTGTATTGCTGTATTGATTTTTCTCTCTCTCTGTAGAAAGGGTCCTACTGATAATACCTTATTGTAGCAGGTAATGGCCTATTTGTGGAAAACAGATTCCAGGCAGAATCCTGATCTCTTTAATGAGAGGCCCAACTGGGGCTGATGTCAGGCTACTGTATTAATTAACTAAGCCACAAACATATGTCAAAATGGGATTTGATTGTTATTGCTTAGTGCAGAGGAGCCATCTAAATCTATTGACTTTGACAGAATATTCACTTTGTTGATTAATCTACATAGTGCAAGATTAGGCTCAAGTTAGTTCTTTGAAGTTTTAAATAAGTTTTGTGGCAGTATGTTCTAGAATGCCTTTGAGTGAATCTGATGTGAAATTTAGAAATTCAGCCTTTAAAACGTTGACGAAAGAAAGCTATGCATTTTATTTTACCCGCAGTATCTGAGTTTAAAAACAAGAATGTAGGTGAAGCTTAGTTCTTAAGTGGTAGGAGAAAAAGATATAAATGTTTTTTGAAAAAGACTGAACATTTCAAAATGGCAAAAGCTGCATCTTAAACTACGCGGATGCATAAGGGGAACTGCGAGTTTTGATTGGGTATCACTGTTTATAGAATCGTATTGCAAAGCGGAGCAGAAAGCTAGTGGACTATGACAGTGCAAGACATCATTTGGAAGCCTTGCAGAGTTCAAAGAGAAAAGACGAAGGCAGGATTTCCAAGGTAAGATGTGCCTTTAAATTCTAACCAGCAGCAGAATTTCTGTATGAAGTTGCTCCTTGAGAAGTGCTTGCTAAATCTTCTTTCTTTCTCTTTTAATGCCCAAGCTACAAACTCCACAGAACAAAAGGGTAGGCAAAAACACACAAACATGGGCTTTATCTAGAATGTGCTAGACTGCTGTGGATGGTTGGCATACCATGTCATGACCTAGAGCTAAGACTTTTACATAGAGCTTTTACCAGCCTTGAGAGACAAGGCTGGCCTTCCCTAGGGCCAGATTGGTGTTCCCAGTGTCGGCTTATGTGCTTTCCCCTTCTCCAGTGCAGTGCAAATGGTTTTATGCACCATGTGGCCCAGAGGGGTAGAAGGGGTTGGGGGATTCTCCTGACCCTTCGCTGGCTATGGGCATAATCTCCTGGAGTGACACTGGCAACCCTTTCTCGCTATTGAGATGTCATACCTCTTGATATGTGCCATGTGTGATAAATCCTGCCATCACTTCATTATACGAGTGTGTGAAATTGCCATATATATATATATATAGGCTTGTGGACATATATATATATAGGCTTGTGGACAAAGGCAATAAGGTTTAAACTAGTTAACATCCTTGAAGCAGAAACGCATAATTAGTCAGAGTAGACCCATTGGAAGTAATTGGTCCATTAATTTCAGTGAGTCTGCTTTGAGTAGAACCTAGTTGGATACAGCCCATTGGCAGGAGGTGTCTTATGCTGGGGACTTGGCAGCAGTCAGGATCAAGTTTGTAGCTGGTGGGACTCAGCAACATTAGGACTGTGAGGAGGTGGAATTCAGTCATCTTCCACCACCCCCACAGGCGCCCTAAAGCTGGTCTATGCATTGGGAGAGAAGGTCCCAGTGGTAACAATTAATGTCTCCTATAGTTCGACCATTACTCTCTGTATCTGTATGGCACCTTTCCAATAGAGGCAACTGTTGCCTCCCTTCCGCTGCACTTCACTAGATGGCTATACTATAAGGCAGTACTGCAGCTGCCATATAAAGGTCAAATGATACAAGGGTCCAAGAAAGTTCCACCTCATCTGTCAAGCTGTTGATTCTGACCTGATTCCTCAGTTGAAGGCATTTCTTGCCTGCCTGCCAACTTCCCAGCTGTCCTTAAAAGATTACCAGCCCAGAGGAGGACCCACCCAGAAATTGACTTGTTTGCTTTTTCATCCAGTGCCCTTTTGTTTTTGCACCAATTTGTGCCAATCTGTTTGATTTTCTTTCTAGGCGGAGGAAGAGTTTCAGAAAGCACAGAAAGTGTTTGAAGATTTCAACATTGATTTGCAAGAAGAGCTGCCATCTTTATGGTCAAGGTAGCTATAGCAGATGATGCTTTGTGTCCTTCAACTTTTCATGGAAGCCCAGAGAACTAAGGCTTTGTAATGCTTTAATGCAGGCATCCCCAACCTACGGCCTTCCAGATGTTTTGAGACTACAATTCCCATCATCCCTGACCACTGGTCCTGTTAGCTAGGGATCATGAGAGTTGTCAGCCAAAACATCAGGAGGGCCACACGTTGGGGATGCCTGCTTTAATGAGACTTTAATGTAGCTTCAGTAAACACAACCAGTTATTGCAGCAGTGGGTTTTTTCCAGTTAGCAGACATGCAGCATGTTTGATCCAAAAATGAAACTCCTAGACAAAATTGAATGTTTATATGCTCCTCACTTGAACCTAGAGGAAATCCACTAAAGATGCAAATCCACAAAATAGTCGATGCGTCATAGACCCGATTTCCCTCTTTGATCCAGCATACATATGTTACAAATGGTGCGCCTATGGGCAACTTTGGGCTTGCATTTTTCCATCACTGACATTCAGTCCATTGTGCATCGTCACTCTGGCGTGGGATTCACCATTGATAAGTGGTGCTGGGTTGTAATTAAAGGAGGTCTACCTTAAGTCACATCCCACTGGAAATTTGGGGATGGGGGAGATCTGTTGCCATGTATATGATATATCTAGATGGTCCCTTTTTACATTTCCTAATTGGATACTGTACATATGAGAATAGAGCATACTTTTGCAAAGGCGTAGGAAACTTTCAAAGCCATAGGAGGAAACACCATTGGACAAAAAATTACATTTCATTATTTTTTCTTTCTCTTTACAACCTTTTCATTTTTTTACCTTGTCATCTCCTTTTAGACGAGTTGGCTTTTATGTGAACACATTCAAAAATATCTCCAGCCTTGAAGCCAAATTTCACAAAGAAATAGCTTTGGTGAGTAATAATGAATGCGCTGTGGAAGAAAAGCAACAGACACCTTTGAAGTAGGTTAAAAATGCAGGTGCCAAGATGCACACATGTAATCTTTTTCTTGCTTCCTCTTTCCTCTCTGTTACAAAAATGGTTGCTTTTTACTATGATTAACATTAGTGAATGAAACTAGCATGATGCAGTAATTATTTTTAATGGCTTCCCACTGTTTACTGCTTAAGTTTGCTTTGTTAAGTTGAGAGCCCCCTGATGAACTTGTGGTAATGAAATGACAGAGCTTTTAGAAGCGAGGGTTTAGGATTATTGGCCCTGGGGTAACCCCAAGACTATTTGCAGCACACATCTTCACTATTAAGTGTGAAGCCTTGCACTCTACGGGTGTTGTGTGTCACTGTGATAATATCCTATTTTTAAAAAAAGGGTGACTAAGCTTAGTCGCATAGTAGAACAAATATCTGATTTTTAGTTTATTCTCCCCACTCTACCTAAAGTAGCTGTTATAAAATGACAACTGTTTTTGTCCCTTCAGCTATGCCACAAACTCTATGAGGTGATGTCAAAGTTGGGAGAGCAACATGCTGACAAGGCCTTCACCATTCTCGGAGCACCCAGGTAAAATATTGTCTGTCAAATTGCATTGCGCGTGACCTGAGCCACATTCATCCAATAATACAACCAGTAACTTTTGACAGTATAAAATTAATCAAAGTTTGTGAATAGATAACTTCTTCTTTTTTCAGTTGAACACGAGTTTTTCCCCCTGGTTTTGCCTCAACCCCTATTTTAGGTTGGAAGCAGACTTTAGTTGTTGGCAGAGCTATGGCTGCAGTCAATTACATAGTGTTACATCAGAAACAGATCAGGTGTTCACCTTCAGTAATGCAACCTTTGTCACCCACCATGTTCCTTGACTGAAGGGAGTCCTTAGTCCTAATGAGGCATTCAAAGAATGTGTGGGTAACAAACAGGGGATCTGTGGCTCTCCAGCTGCTGGTGGATGACACCTTCCACCATCCCTGGCCATTGCCCATGCTGGATGGGGTTGTCTGGAGCTGTAGTCGGAGCTTGGCACAACTCCTTGCACTTTATCAGATGATGGGGGACCTTTTGGTCTCCTCTGTGTCTGCAAGTTTTGTTCCAATGCTCAGTTCTTTGCACATCCCCGTATAGTTTCATGCAGCCTCTGAACTATGGCTGTACGAACTTGATAAGTACTTTCTGTATCTACACAGTGCTTGCAAGTTTACCATGATAGTATTAACTGTGGCGCAGGCAGCTGCAGACTGTTAGAAAATGTTCAAGTTGAGCCAAAATGAGGAGAGAGCATTTCGTAAATATTTTTCACACTGTGAAGAGCATCTCTTCTCTGATTTTTTTTTCAAGGTGTGAAAGGGTGCCTAAGTATTTACAGTGCAGCTGCCTTCGAAGGCTTTCTGCCCTCGTTCTGAACTGGCTTTGTGAAATGGATGCGATATCATGGCACCAGATTCATGAGTCCTGATTGGATGGGATCAAATAGCCAGGAAGAAGGTTGATTAAACAAGATAGATTGTGCCAGAGCAGCAGTTGTGTAGCCAGGGGCATAAGAAGGGGGTGGGGGTCTGCCCTGGGTGCCACTCAGGGGGGGGGGGTGACGAGATGGCCCCTGCTTCCCCCCAGCTGTAGAGTGGCCGAGGGCGCGCGCAGTCCGTACGGGTGTCTGTATGGGCTACCTCTTGCACGGCGACCGTACGGGCTGCTGCGGGTGCACACTCCGTATGGTCGCCATGCGAGAGGCAGCCCATACAGCCGCCGTGCAAGCGGCAGCCCATGCGGTCACTGTGCATGAGCGGCAGCCCATACAGAGTGTGCATGTGTGGTATTCCGTACGGACTGCTCTTGTGTGGGATACCTCACATGCGCACTCCGTAAGGGCTGCCCCACCCCAGGTGCTGGAGAGGGTTCCTCCGCCACTGTGTGTAGCGATGTTGAATCATAGCAAAAATGCATGAATAAATGTAAATTGGAGGGTGGATGAGTAGATTCAGGCAGCTACTGCACCTGCCTCCAAAAGCCAGCTTTTGCACCAACAATGTTCTCTGGAGAACGTTCAGCATAGCCCTACAGAATTGTAGCTTCGTTGAAAAACTTGTAGAGAAATAGAATAGAAAGGAAAGAATGTTTTAATATCTCATCCTTTCTTTTTGAAAAAAATATTTCCACAGAAAGAGGTGGTGAGTGAACACTTAAGGTGTCTCGTAGCTTATGAATAATCTTACTTTGATTTAGTATAGAGAACATGATTGAGGCCTGGTCAATCATGTGTTATTTTAGTTTTCCACAGAAGTGCTGAAGCCCATGTGTCAGCTTACAGAGTAGGATGCTTATAGAATGCATTAGCTGTATGCGTCTTCAAAATACAATATTATAGTTTTCACAGATCATAGATCTTAGATGATAGATTGCACAATGTTTCTTAGATGTTGGGCTCCATAATTTCTGTTCTTTAGCCGCATCAATTTAGACAACAGAACTGTAGTCACTGAGGATCTGGCTCAGTGGTTTAAATAGCTTTTATATTGAAAGATGTCCCTTGTTGAGACATGATGGCATCTGCAGAAGTGACAAGCGATCCTGTCCCTCCCTCAACCCTCCCATGCTTCCTAGAAAATTGAAGGGAGAGGCATGATCTTCTCTGCAAAAGGCCCTGTCAGTGAGAAAAGACCCCAACTCCATCCAGCCCTGGGTTTGAAGGAGACAAGGCCTTGCCAGACTTGCGTGAAGCTTTGACGAAGGGCAGATACAGTGGAAGAAACACCTGTGTGTTTCCTGTTTCTGTTGTCAGTGCTTCCTGCAAAGGAAACAAGGCAGCCACCTCTACATCCAGTCCTCTCAGGGAAAGATGTGAGGATTTTTTGCCTCTCACTTGTGAAAGGAAAGAAGACCAATTTCTCCCTCTGTCTCCTCTCTTACTTAGCACCCCTCTGTGCAAGGCTCTCAGGCCACACCCTTCCATCCCCAAGCCCTTCGCTTGCTAGATGAGTGTGGATGGAATTAGTAGTGAGCTTGGTGATAGTTGAAGACGTTCGGAAATAACTTTAGTTCTCATTTTCAGATACAGTGTTGGGTCCTAAAGAGATAACAAATGAGCTGGGAGAACACACACAAAATTCTAACAAATGAAAATTTTCAGAATTCTGGAAAACAGAGATCTTATACAATTCTAGACATAGGATTGGTATCCCAGGATTTAATCCATCGTACTATCACATAAGGAACCAAATGTACACATTGTAGATGGAGCCATGCAGACTTCATGGGTGTGTCTTGTGGGAGCCAAAAAGCAGTTCAATATGTTGAAACGACGGTATTGTATGTTTTATAAAATATTGCTTTGCATTCTATTAGCGATTCAGGTCCTCTCCGCATTGCAAAAACTCCATCACCGCCTGAAGAGGAGTCCCCTCTGCATAGCCCTGAAGCAAGTCCCAATCATACATTGGCTGCTCCTTCTTCTCCAGCACCAGCACGGCCTAAATCTCCCTCACAGGTAGTAGGAACAGAGTTAAGATGAAAATACCAAAAGGGGGCGGGGGATAACCCAGTCAAAAGCAATGAAATTAGCCAGTTCTTCTAAAAGCTTGGCGTTAGCAACCAGCTAATTTCCATCAGAGTGGGACGCGGGTGGCGCTGTGGGTAAAAGCCTCAGCGCCTAGGACTTGCCGATCGAAAGGTCGGCGGTTCGAATCCCCGCGGCGGGGTGCGCTCCCGTTGCTCGGTCCCAGCGCCTGCCAACCCAGCAGTTCGAAAGCACTCCCGGGTGCAAGTAGATAAATAGGGACCGCTTACTAGCGGGAAGGTAAATGGTGTTTCCGTGTGCTGCGCTGGCTCGCCAGATGCAGCTTTGTCATGCTGGCCACGTGACCTGGAAATGTCTCCAGACAGCGCTAGCCCTTGGCCTCTTGAGTGAGATGGGCACACAACCCTAGAGTCTGTCAAGACTGGCCCGCACAGGCAGGGGTACCGTAACCTTTAATTTCCATCAGAATTACTAGAACCTAAGTATTGGTGTGGAGAGGAGGGTCCAGAGGGAGCCCTTGTCTTATCACTGTTGGTTAAAGCAGAGTTCCGTGCCCAGCGGAAGGATGAGGAGTACGTGCTGCATACTCTTGGTTGCTTTATTTACAGTTCAAAGCAGTTATATTACAGAAAGACATCTTGCCTCTGCCGGAGCAGAAAAGCATCCTCTCTCATCGACAGCTTGGAGAGAAAACAACACAGTGAAAAACAGGAAACCAGTGTACGTCACATCCAGTCTCCCTTTCCCGTGAGAAACTCCAACAGTACAGTACAGACTGTGGAATGTAAACACCTGTCTCGTGACAAGCCCTTTCGCTGCACAGTGAAGGAGAACAGAAACCAACATCCTCCCCCTTTCTGTGAACATCACTGGGCAGCGTGTTCGTACAATATCAGTACAAACCCAACTTCTGCACATAGGTACAGTGTTGATCCCTTGATACAATCTTGGATAATACATCAGCAGGAATTTTATTACCTGGCATATAGGACACCGTTACGAGTCCCTTCTGAATACATTCCCTAGCATGCTGCAATTTTAATTGCAAGTGCTTCGTGCTTTGCTTACAACCTTCAGACTTCAGCAAAGCCAAACATGCTTTGTTGTCCTGGTAAACCTGGATTGGACATTTGACAGGAATTTTCATATCTTTGCACAATTGTATCAACCATTCACAATCCTTAAGTGAATAAGACAGTGCATTCAGTTCAGCTTCACAAGTACTTAAGCTAACTGTTGTTTGCTTCTTGCATGACCAATCAAACAGACCCTGATTGTACATGTAGCAAACTCCAGACGTACTTTTCCTGTCTTCAGTGTCACTTCCAAAACTTGCATCTGCAAATATCTCAAGACCACCAGACTTCTGATTGTTAAATCTCAGTCTGTAATGCATAGTGCCTTTCAAATACCGCGCTATGCGTTTCAGAGCTTTCCAATCCTTGACACTAGGATTGTTGACTTGTCTGCTTAGCAAATTACAGCTAACAGCAATGTCTGGTCTTGAACATCTGGCAATGAAGTTTAGCTTGCCTAGCACACTTCTGTACAGTGTAGAGTCAGAAAATGCTTCTCCAGTGTCATCTACCTGATAACCTGTTGTCATCGGTGTGTCTACAGGGTTAGCATCCATCAGGTTTAGTTTGCTTAACACATCAGCAATTTTCCGTGACTGGTGTACTAGAATGTTACCATCTTGATCTCTTTCTATTTCCAGAGATAGGTAGTTGTTTACCTCACCAAGATCTTTCATGTCAAAGTGCTCTTTCAGTTGAGCTAGGGCGTTATTGTACATTGCGACATCTTTCCAAAAGAATAATAAATCATCAACATAAAACAAACAGTACAGTTTCTTTTGCCCCTCCTCTTTGACAAATACACATGGATCAGCTTTCCCTTGCTGAAAACCTAGAGAAAACAATACTTCAGTGAGTTTTGTGTGCCAACACCGTGCACTTTGTTTGAGACCATAAAGGGATTTCTTCAGAGCACAAACAAATCCCTGTTTTACCTGTACGCCATCAGGTGGAAGCATATAAAGTGATTCATCCAGAGATCCGTACAGAAAAGCTGTATTAATATCATGGTGACTAATGTGTAGATTTTCCTCTGCAGCTCGCTTGAGCATAAGCCTAATGCTTTCATACCTCACTGTGGGTGAGTAGGTCTCGTGATAGTCTTCACCTGGTACTTGTGCAAAACCTCTGGCTACCAATCTGGCTTTGTGTCTGACTATCTTGCCATTTTGATCAGTCTTCGCTTTGAAGACCCATTTGCTTCCAAGCAGTTTCATTCCTGGAACTACTGGAACTAGCTCCCATGTTTTGTTCCTTTCCAAGGAATCAAGCTCAGCCTTCATGGCATTTAACCATGGTTTAGCTTCCTTTGAATCCAAACCCTGGACTTCTTGGAAACTTGAAGGTTCAAATACCTTCTTGGAGCTTTTAACAGCTGTTACTGCTATCGTAGCAAATTCATCAGCAAATCTCTTTGGAGGTTTGCCTTTTGTGGCTCTCTGTGACCTACGAATTAGCCTTAAGTCTTCAACACTCTCCTCTTCCTTCTTAGGAGAAAAGCGACCTATTGTGAACAATGGTTCTTCCAATTCTTGATCAGAGCTTTCAGAGGGTCGCATAGAGGCTTTCGCACTCTTGAAATCCTCTGAATCACCCGATTCAGTTTCAGATTCAGACTCAGAACCTTCATCAGTGGGTGTGGGTTGTTGTGGTTGCTTCTGACTATCCTCAGTCTCATCACTGTCATCAGGATAACATTGGAAAATTCCCACATTCTCCCCCCACTTTGCATTGTATTCAACACTTCTCGTGAGCTTAATTGTCTTAGAGTCAGTCATCATTATTCTGTAAGACCCTTTCTGATAACCTAGAAAGATACCATGCAATCCACGCTTGTCTAACTTTGAATTTTGTGGTGAATGAACCCACATGTCAGAACCAAAAATTTTCATGTGTTTGATGTATGGCTTCTTGCCAAACATCTTTTCATAGGGGGTACAACCAATCGCTGAAGATAACCTGCGATTGTAACTGTAAACAAAACACGAGAGAGATTCGGCCCAATAACTCTCTGGAAGATTGGCATCATGCAGCAAGGTTTTTAACCCTTGAAGCAATGTCTGATTTGCCCGTTCCGCAAGTCCATTCTGCCATGGCGAGCGAGGACTAGACAAATCGTGTTGAATTCCTTTCTCAGTCAGAAAAGCTTCAAACTGCTGAGAAGTGAATTCTCCCCCGCGATCACTGAAAAGTGTCTTTATCTTCTTACCATGCACATTTTCCAACCAAGCACAGAATTCCTTGAACCTAGGAAAAGCCTCTGATTTCTGCTTGAGATTGTACACAAAAATATATCTAGAAAATGCGTCAATGAGAACCATGAAGTACCTATTTCCACCCAAAGAGGGCGCTAGTGGTCCAACCAAATCAGCATGAATAATCTGGTATGGTTCCGTAGCTGAAATGAGAGTTAGAAATCTGACTCCCATCACTTACCCGCCTTTGTTCTCCATTTGCCCCCCATCCTCAGCCCCCAACTGGTGTGATAGCTATGTTTGTTGACCCTTTGCTCTTCCACTTCCTTTGCTAGTCAGGGAAGAACCTTTATGATGGGACCAGAGTTCCTAGAGGACCTGGTCAGGTTTCTCAAGGACAGCGCCATCTTGAGCAAGGTGCTGGTGTTGCTGCTCCAGAGAAGCCTGATGATGACACCGGCACCATTTTGGGAAAAATTGCCCTGCCCAAACAGGAAGAAAAGGAAGTTGGCATAGTTGTGCTGGCAGCAGTGAGGGATGGTCGAAAGGAGAGGAGATAGCGAGATCTGCCCACCTCTTTCTTACCCCTCCATACTGCAATGTGCCAAAGGACATCTGGTTACTTTGGGGCGTATTTATTCATTTTTTAAAATCAAAGGAAATCTAAAACGTTTCAATCGCATTACAAAGGAAAGGACTGTTACCCCATTACAATTACTATGGTGAAACGTCTGAAAGCTGCCAACTGCATCTGGCTTCAATCCAAACAGTGGATTTACTATGGCTATTTTTATCCGCCTGGTATAAAAGGAATATAATTTCCTTTCCTGCAGGGTAAATGTGATTTGATTTCTTTTGTCAGTGGCTCTCCGCTACTTTGGAAGAAATGTGTCAGCACAGCATGCTCATTGCAGCTGGAGAGATTCTGGCTTGAGCACGGACAACCAGCTGGAATTTATAATAATGTTCTGACCTGCACAGATCTAGAGAGTATGCAAAATATGCTAGCATTGTTTTCCTCTCCTCACGTCAAACATTGTCATTGACTTTGACTGGTCATTATTTTACAGTTTAGAGGCTGTCACCCTCAAGCAGTAATATTTTTACAGGATTTTGATGCCTTTAGATATGCTTTAAAGAAGTAAATTGTCACGTCATGTGTTCAGTTACTTGGAGATTAGTGTATTTTTCTACACTGAATGATCATACTGGGTGGCGTGTAGAACAGCGATGAGAATTGGTCCTCTGGATGTTGCTGGACTGCAACTCCCATCATTTCTGACCACTGACCACCTTGGTTAGGGAATTCAACTGCATTTGGAGGGGCCATGGGCAACTCATTCCTGATGTAGAAAATCAGGAAGCGAGATCCAACGGTGGCTTCTTGTCTGTGCAAGGGCCCATTCCATGAATGCAAGGGCCTTCAATTTTGCAGGGCCTTCTGCAAATGGAACGTGGGAGGTGATTTTCATTGATTCTGCCTACGGTTCTACTTCCCAGTGGTGGCTTGGAACTCTCAAGTTTCAGCAGTGCCCTGTGCAATTCAAAAATTTGGTGCCCCCTTGCCTACTTGGTTTTAAGATATTTGGTGGTGTCTTAAAGTCAAAATGGTTGGGACGCGGGTGGCGCTGTGGGTTAAAGCCTCAGTGCCTAGGGCTTGCCGATCGAAAGGTCGGCGGTTCAAATCCCCGTGGTGGGGTGCGCTCCCGCTGTTCAGTCCCAGCGCCTGCCAAACTAGCAGTTCGAAAGCACTCCCGGGTGCAAGTAGATAAATAGGGACCGCTTACTAGCAGGAAGGTAAACGGCGTTTCCGTGTGCGGCTCTGGCTCGCCAGAGCAGCGATGTCACGCTGGCCACGTGACCCGGAAGTGTCTTCGGACAGCGCTGGTCCTTGGCCTCTTTGAGTGAGATGGGCACACAACCCTAGAGTCTGTCAAGACTGGCCCGTACGGGCAGGGGTACCTTTACCTTTACCTAAAGTCAAAATTATGCAGGGCTGATCAGTCCCAGGCTTGATACGTTGACAGATTTGTGTTTATTTTATCCCTGACACAAATTATCTGAATCTTTGCCTTAAAGATTACACTTCCTAACGTGATTGTTTTTTTGTTTAGCTGAGGAAAGGACCTCCAGTTCCACCGCTACCTAAACTCACACCGACAAAAGAACTGCAGCAGGAGAATATCATCAGCTTATTTGATGACAATTTTGTTCCAGAAATAAATGTGACAACTCCTTCACAGGTGAGTCAGGGCCTCAAAAGCTGTTCCTTAACAGCTTCAGGACACCTCTCCCAGTTATAGTCTCTGGGATAGTCCCTGTTTATCCCTACAACAATCCTGAGGCTGTGAGGTAATGAGTTGATCTGTGTATTTCTTGGCTGATGGAGAACCTGTGGCCCTCTAGATGTGATTGGCAGTGGTTGCAGAGTTGATTCCATAGCGGTTGTGTAACAGGAAAGAGAATTATTGCTTAAAAGTCCTCGAGAACCTCTTCAGGTGCTCAGAAAAAGTATTTGGCCTCAGGACTTAGCCACACTTGCTTTTTACTCTGCTCTTTCCAGGCACAAGTCCACGCTTCAAAGCTCTGAGCAGGCTATTTGTTGCTCCAGAGCTTTCCCCACAAAAAATCTGCTCTTCAGTGCTCAACCGGAGCAAACATCAATTCTGTTTTTCCAGAGACTGCTGTTTGCTCCCGTAGAGCACTAAAGAGCAGGTTTTCGCAGAGAAAGCTCTGGGGCGAAAATATGGGCCACTTGGACACAGATCTTTAAAGTGTGAAAAGAGCGGAGGAAAGGCAAGTGTGGATCAGCCCACAGTCTAACGTGCTAAGTTCCTTATACTATCAATTTTGTTTTACATAATCTTCATTATTGTGGATACTTTTCATACAAAAGCAGTTTGTAAATGCAAGCAATAAACTTGCATTTGAGGGAGAGGTGGCAATAAAGCATAGTTTGTAAAGAGGTGGTTGAGGGATTGAGGATTGGGTAATCGTTCTGTGGTATTATGGCAGTGGACAGAGCTGAATTGTAACTTTTGAATAAATGTGTTTAAAATTTAAAAAAATTGTAAAGATGTGGTTGTTCAGTGTTTTCCCCCGCCCTAACAGAATGAAGTTCCTGAAGCTAAAAAAGAAGAGTCTTTGTTAGACCTAGACTTCGATCCATTTAAACCTGATGCAGCAGCTACTGTGGTAACCCATTCACCAATGTCTCAGGTAGGTTTTTCGTATGAAATATTTTTTAAAATATGTACAGTTATGAAGCCATCCACCCCATAATCAGGGTTGTGGATGCACCACAGTTCCATGAAGGCACCAAGAAAATGTGGAATTCGGGAAATATGCGACCACGCAATCTGGCCCAAACTTATTGGCAGAGACCGGGTGTGGCATGGGAGCAACAATGATGAGGGAGCAATTGTGCTCCTCTGGATAGCATATAAACTGCGTCTTAGAATGATCTCTAAAGGAATGTGCAAACCGCATGTTCGCACATCTTGCTGACTATACTTCATGACAATGTCAATTTGCCATAGCTACTTTGCAGATCTCACAATGAAGAATACCGTGTTTTTCGCTCTATAAGACGTGTGATGGGATGAAGAGCTGCTTGTGTGTAAATTGCAATCCCTCAGAGTTTGAACAGCTTCTCAAACCTCTGCCTGTGACGGAGCCCCTCCAGCATGGCTGCGTCAGTCGCTAGCAGAATCCGAAAGTGGCTGCTTTCGGAAACGTTTCCAACATAAAAGCTCCTTAACGGAAACACGTCTTCTGGACTCTCTGCGTGACAGTTTCCGCCGAGGAACGGGTGTTCCTATAGGAGACCTCCCCACTGTTTTCACTGGAAGTATCTCTGAGCCATTCCTCCGACTCTCCTTCCCTTGACGTTCCTGTTCGCCCCCTACTGGTTCCCTCTTCAGGTGTCAAGTCTCTCTCTACCTCAGAGAGCCTTGGCACCTCTTGTCCTGCCGATGGCAGTTCCCTGACATCCACCTCCCCTCCAGGGCCCCCTTCACCCCCTCCCGTCTCCTCCCCTTCGGGTTGGGAGGAGGTAAAACCCCGGAAAGAACCTTCCTCATCGTCTGAAGTTTCGAACACCTTTCTCCACTTGTTGTGGTTCCTAGTCTCTCGGTACTCCTCGTCATCTGAGTCCGTTCCTTCTTCCAACTCCGACTCCGCGAATCCTTCCAGTTCCTCTTCCTCGTCTGTGGTGCCGAAATACTCCCTTCTAAACCTTGCTACCGGCTGTGGTTTCCGCGGGAATCTTTGGTGGAACGTTTCTGTTAAAACCTCGTCATTGACCTCCTCTGCAGTCACCCAGGTGTTTTCTGACTCCGGTTCCCCTTCCCACGCCACTAAATACTCCACCTGATTGCCCTTCCACCTGGAATCGAGGATTTCCGCTACATGGTTACTGCTTTCCCTCTCTTCCAAGACCGGTCCCCTGGTGTGCTCCCCTTCACCTCCCCCCTTGTACGGTGACAGTAATGACCTGTGGAACACTGGATGCAATTTCATGTGGTTGGGTAACCGGAGTTTGAAAGCCACTGGGTTGACCTGCTGAATGACCTCAAAGGGTCCCAATCTCTTGGGTCTTAATTTCTTACAACCCCCTTTGAACGGCAACCCTTGGGTGGACAACCACACCTGATCCCCCACCCTTATGGTTTCACCTTCCCTCCTGTTCTTGTCTGCCTGCTTCTTATATTGAGCCTTGGCCCTTTCTAAGTTGAGCTGAAGCTGACGATGGATCGCTTCCATCTCTTCTACAAAATGTTCGGCCGCTGGGACGCTCCATCTCTCGCCTCCCTCCCCCGGGAATGCCCTGGGGTGACACCCGTAATTGGCCAAAAAGGGGCTCATCCCTGTGGACACATGCTCCGCATTGTTGTAGGCAAATTCTGCCAGCGCCAGCTTTTCGACCCAATCATTCCCTCTGTCATTGACATAACACCTCAGATATTGTTGGAGGATGCCATTTGCTCTTTCCGCCTGCCCGTTGGTTTCAGGATGCCGGGCCGTCGAAAAATTGACCTCCACGTGCAGCAAGCTCATGAGCTTCCTCCAGAACCTGGAAGTAAATTGTTTCCCGCGGTCCGAGACAACCCTCAAGGGGGCGCCATGCAGCCGGAAGATGTGTTCTACAAACAACTTCGCTGTTTCTTCCGCTGTGACTGCATGTGAACATGCTACAAAGTGGCACATCTTAGTTAACAGGTCCACTACTACCATGATGGCCGTCTTCCCTTTGGATTTGGGCAGATCCGTCATAAAATCTATTGATACTGCCTCCCAAGGCCGTTCTGGCGTGGGTAGTGGTTCCAATAACCCTGCCGGCGCCCTTCTTTCCCCCTTGGCCCTCTGGCATTGGTCACACCCTCTTACATACTCCTTTACATCTTCCCTCACCTTGGGCCACCAAAACTCCCTGGTGACCATCCACATGGTCTTGTGTTGTCCAAAATGTCCCGCCGTGGGACTATCATGCAACTGCTTGAGTACCCTCCCTCTCAATTCACCTTCTGGTATATACAGTGCCCCTTTGTAATACAATGCCCCATTTCTTTCTTCAAAACCCTCCGGGCTCTCACCCTCTCCCCTGAGGCCTCTGAGCTTATTTTGGGCATATTCGTCAGTTTCCGTTTCTTCTACCAGCTCTCGTCTCCCCACCAGCGCCGCCCCACACACCCAGCGGTCCTCAGGAATGACATGTCTTTCTTCGCTTGCCCCCTCCCCTTCCAAGTACTCTGGTTTGCGTGAGAGAGCGTCCGCCCTGACGTTCTCTGGGCCTGGTACATAACAAATCTCGAAGTGGAATTTGGAAAATTCCTGTGCCCATCTCACTTGTCGTTGGTTGAGTACTCGAGCTGTTCTCCAATACTCCAAATTCTTGTGGTCGGTGCACACTTGCACCTTGTGTTGTGCCCCAATCAATAAATGTCTCCACCTCCGGAACGCTTCGTGAATGGCAAGTAGTTCCCTGTCATACACCGTGTAGTTCCGCTCGGACTTATTCAGCTTCCTCGAGAAAAAGGCACACGGTCTCCACTCCGACGTATTTCTTCCCGGCTGAAGAAGCACAGCCCCCACCGCTCTGTCTGACGCGTCTGTCTCCACCCTCATGGGCTTCTGTAGGTCCACATGCAGAAGTTGTTCTTCCGAAGCGAAAGCCCTTTTCAGTTCTTCAAAAGCTCTCTCCGCCTCCGCCGTCCAAACAAATTTCTTCTTGCTACTGAGGCAGTCGGTGATGGGCGCCGTCAAGTGTGCAAAATTCTTGATGAACTTCCGATAAAAGTTCCCAAACCCCAGGAATCTTTGCACATCCTTCTTGGTTTTCGGTGTCTTCCATTCCAGCACCGCCTGGACCTTGCCTGGATCCATGGCCAATCCTTGGTCTGACAGGCGGTACCCCAGGAATTCCACCTCCTTGGCATGAAACTGGCACTTCTCCAGTTTCACCCACAGCTGATTGGCTTGCAGCCGGCCCAACACTTCTCTCACGTCCCTCACATGCTGCTCTTCATTTTCCGAATACACCAACACGTCATCCAAAAAGGCCACACAATTCTTGTAGAGCAACGGCCCCAGGACGTGGTTGATAAAACTTTGAAAACATGCGGAGCCGGCTTGGAGACCGAAGGGCATTACGAGGTATTCAAATGCTCCCAAAGGGGTGAACATGGTGGTCTTCCATTCATCCCCCTTCCTTATTCGTATCAGATTATACGCCCCCCGCAGGTCCAGTTTTGTAAAAATCTTCCCCTTCCTCACCCTGGTCAGAATGTCATCAATTCGGGGCATAGGAAAGGCCAGGGGTTCCGACACGGCGTTTAGGGCCCTGAAATCCACTACAAGTCTCGGCTTATCTGTGTTTTTTTTGTCCACAAAAAACACTGGGCTGCCCCCCACCGCTCGGGACTCTCTGATGAAACCCCTCTTCAGGTTTTTGTCAATGAACTCCCTCAGCTCCTGCATCTCCCTGTCTGACATGGCGTACAGCTTGCCCACTGGGAGTTGAGCCCCCGGGAGTAGGTTGATTTGACAGTCAAAGGGTCTATGCGGCGGCAGTTTGTCCGCTTCTCTTTCGCTAAATACGTTGCTCAGATCTGCATATTGGGGAGGCACCTCCCCTTGCTTCATTACCTCCATCCCAGCTAAGGTGAGCTTGGCTCCCCCTGGATCCTTCCCCTGCTTGCAGTGTTCCAGGCAATGCGCCGACCCAAAGGAGACCACCCTCTGGTGCCAGCCCACTAGAGGATCGTGTAGTGCCAGCCAGCTCATCCCCAAAATTATGGGAGCTCCTCCCAATGTGGCCACATTAAACGCTATCCTCTCGGTGTGTCTTGCCACCCTCATTATCATGGGAACTGTCTGTTGGTTCACTTCTCCTCCCAACAGCTCTCTGCCGTCAATCGTGGTTACCTGCAGGGTTTTACTTAAGGGGAGGGTTTGTATCTGGTGCTCAGCTGCGAACTCCTTACTCATGAAATTACAGGAGCTGCCTGAATCCAGCAGGGCCTTGATCTGTAGGGGGTGTCCGTTTGGCAGCTCTAGCAACACCTCTATCACTAGAGCAGGTCTGGGAGGTTCTGGTGCGGGCACTCTCACTGCTTTTGAGCCTGGCTGCTGTGCCCCGACGGCAGCCAGGCGTTGGCTTTTACTTGCTCTGTGCTTTCCTCCTCCTCTCCCCCAACAGCTCCTGCCATGCCTTGCCATTCCTTTCTCCGTGGACAGACTCTGGCAAAGTGTCCTGGCTGTTGGCAGAGATAGCATTTCTTCCCGCCCTTTCCCTCTTTCTTCCGCCCTTCACCGATGTTTGAAACTGTGCGCGCACGCGCTGTTCCCACTTCCATCGGCTCTGCCGGCGGGAAAGGCTGCTCTGGAATGTCTGGAATGCGGAGCTCCCTCCAACGTTCTCCTTTCCCCTCCCGCTTCTCCAAAGCCCTCGCTTCCTGGCGCGCTCCTATGGCTAGCGCGGCTTTAGTCAGCTGGTCCATAGACTCTGCTCTGGGGTTCCGGGAAAGTTCATCTTTCAAGGACGAAGACAGACCTTCTTCGAAAAGCATTTGAATGGGCTCAGAAGACAAGTCCCACCCCAATCGATGAATCAACATAGTGAACTCAGTCCAGTACTCACGGACAGTCCTGTTTCCCTGTTTGCAAGCCATTAACTGCCTTCGCACCCCTCCCTGCTCAATGTCACTGGAAAACATCAGGTCCATGGCACGAAAAAACTTCATCGCGTCCTTTAGGATCTCATTATTTGCTGCCATCAAGGGTCTAACCCAGTCCTTCGCCCCTGATTCGAGATGGCTAATTACAAAAGCCACTCGCGATTCCTCATCAGGGAAGTCATCGAATTGCAGATTGAGAGCATATTGCATCTCTGTCCTAAAGGCATGGTAGTTCCTGGGGTCCCCCCCAAATTTCTGCACCAATCCTGGCATCTTTCTGTTGAGTGGGGTGGCTTTCTCCCTCCCCCTCTCTGCATCCTGAGCCCTCCTTTCTTCCAGCCTCGCCGTCTGCAAGGCAAGCTGGATTTCCAACGTCCTATACCTTTCCTCCAGGCTTGGACCTCCTCCAGCTGCCCCTCCGGTTCCTGCTGGTTCGCTCATGATGCCTCTCCCTGGCACAAGCTAGCTGTCGGTGACTTTCGGATTGCTGTGATGGGATGAAGAGCTGCTTGTGTGTAAATTGCAATCCCTCAGAGTTTGAACAGCTTCTCAAACCTCTGCCTGTGACGGAGCCCCTCCAGCATGGCTGCGTCAGTCGCTAGCAGAATCCGAAAGTGGCTGCTTTCGGAAACGTTTCCAACATAAAAGCTCCTTAACGGAAACACGTCTTCTGGACTCTCTGCGTGACAGTTTCCGCCGAGGAACGGGTGTTCCTATAGGAGGTCCTGAGACCTCCCCACTGTTTTCACTGGAAGTATCTCTGAGCCATTCCTCCGACTCTCCTTCCCTTGACGTTCCTGTTCGCCCCCTACTGGTTCCCTCTTCAGGTGTCAAGTCTCTCTCTACCTCAGAGAGCCTTGGCACCTCTTGTCCTGCCGATGGCAGTTCCCTGACAAGACGCACCAGACCATAAGACGCACCTAGTTTTTGGAGGAGGAAAACAAGAAAAAAAAATTCTGAATCCCAGAAGCCAGAACAGCAAGAGGGATCGCTACACAGTGAAAGCAGCAATCCCTCTTGCTGTCCTGGCTTCTGGGATAGCTGCGCAGCCTGCATTCGCTCCATAAGATGCACACACATTTCCCCTTACTTTTTAGGAGGGAAAAAGTGAGTCTCATAGAGCATAATTGAAATGAGTGTTACTACTGTATTTTTCTCTGTCCATGTGGATGGGTCTATATTATTCCTAGTAAAAATGATCCATCTGATTTTCTACAAAACTCTTCTGTATTTAATACTCTTCTGTATTTAAACAGCTTTACAATACCAGAACTTCATATTCCTGAGACAGAATTCTCTCTCCTTTTTCTCTCTTTATATCCTACTTGCTATTTTGCCCATGCCATCTTCTCCTGACAAAAAAAAATTCTCCTGTTTTCCAGTATATGTCTTTAGTCTTTGACAGAGAGTTTGAAGTAAACTCCAGTGCTGATATTCCAGTTCCCCTAGTAATTTTGTCTGTTATTAGAGCATTAGAACTCCTCCTCAAGCAGTTAGACATTCACAGGAGTTGACAGACAGATATTGATTAAAATGCATTTGACAGCTGAGAGTCTCATATTTTTCAAACACATTTTCACCCTTACGAAGTGCAGAGGATGGACATGATGGATGATATTTTAATATTTAAAACTCTGCACATGGAGATGGCTTTGGAAAACAGTTATCGAAATTCCTGAAGAACAAATCTGTTATCTGTGGTAAAGACAAAGTCACAAAGAAGGCCCCCCCTCTCCTACATGACAATCCCCGGCTCCTCCACTTCCATTGAGAAGAACCTGCCCTGAAGATCTTAAGGAGCAGACAGGCTGAGACAGGAGAAGACTGTCCTTAAGAGATCCTGGGCTCAGGCCATATAGAGGAGCTATTTACATAAGATGCATGAGCAGAGAAGAAATCGAAGGCCTTGAACTTGAGAAGCCTGAACAAGTCAAAATTTATTGCACTGTGTTGCCCTTTTTTGCACATCAGAAAATTGTTTGACGTGATCCAAGTTGCTGTTTTGCTTGTGAGTCAGTGAAGGACTATTTTAAGAAACTGAAAATCAACTCAGGATGCTTTGCAACAAACTGCAAAGAGAAGCTTCTGTCTGATAGAACAGTTGTGTAGGCAGGCAGGTTTTTAGTACATAAAGAAAATGGAATAGACTATGTCACAATTTATTTGTTTATTTCATAAGGTTTTATACACCTCTTGATTGTAAAAAAAAAAAGCCCCTCAAAGCAGTTTACAAAGATAAAAACAGTAAAATTGGGGGGGGGGATTGATAACCCTACTTTAAGAATACAAAAGTTGAAATACTACTAAAAACAGATTAAAATTGCCCCAAATTTTGAAGCAGGCTTGTCTAAACAGGAATGTTTTTAGCAGGCACCAAAAAGAATATAGTGGTGGTACCTGCTTGATCTCAGTAGGCAAAGTGTAGGAGCCCTGCAAATTTGGAAATAGACAATCAATCAGGCCTAAATAATTTGCCGTGGCAATATATTGTTGCCTGTTGAAATCCTGTTTTTGATCTTTGGGAAGCCCCGTATACTAAGGATTGAGGATCATTTCACACCTTGCACAGATAATAATAATAATAATAATAATAATAATAATAATAATAATAATAAATTATTTATACCCGTCCATCTGGCTGGGTTTCCCCAGCCACTCTGGGCTGCTCCCAACTGAATATTAAAAACACAATGCAGCATTATTGTACAGCTGCCTTGCTGCTGATCATAGCTCCTGGGGTGTGTCTGTGTGATCCAGCACGTGGTAATGGGTGCTAATTGTATTACATTTTTGATCAAAGCTTGAAACATCTTGGCGTATACCTTAAAATGTAATGAACTGGCACTAAGTTCTGCTGTTGCCCTCTTGAGCCGTGACTATTCCCGTCGGGCTTGAGCAGGTTCACTTCCCGCAGAATTATGCCTTAAAAAAGCAGAGTCTGAATCTCTTTTTCCTGGTGCTGTGAACTCAGTGAACCAAACAAACAGAATTTTGTGAAATGCCTTATAAACACACTGCCCCCTACCAGAAGAGAATGCTATGCTGAACTCTATGGAGCACATGAATAACCATGCTACTGTCTAATTATGCTTTGCAGCACATAACAGGGTGTACAAATGAGGTTTTCAACACTGTCCTTCTTTCCCCTGTTCTCAGACGCTTCCCTGGGATTTATGGACGGTAAGTTGGTTTCTTTATCTTTGCACGTTGTGTTTTTATTGTTGTTCATTTCCATGGCGCCATTAGTATGCAAGGCGCTTTATGTATCGGCACGAGAAGAAAGGATGGGTTTCAGCGCTGAGGAGTTTGCAGTCTAAATTTTGACAGCAGAGGGAGACAGAGGAGGGGAAATAAACGAGTAACAGGATGACTGGGCGAAAATGCAGTTATGTAAAATAAGAATGTTGCTAGATTTGAAGGTGGAAAGACCAAGGGTGACATCCTGTTCTGGTGTCCTGCTTGAACAATGGACTTTTGCTTGCACAAATAGGACTTACCTTTCCCCCTCCCTCCTGCCGCCTCCTCCATCCCCTTGTTTGTACACCCCAAATCTGCTCCAGAGGACTTGGGGGGGGGGCCTTTGGAGGAGACTGAAGGGCAGGAGGAGGGGAGGAAGGAAGGAAGGGTTCTAATAGACCTGCGGATGTGATGTTGGATCTTTCTGAGAGGTTTTCTGTGCCTGCATTTCTATATACCCAGAAGCTTTGAAATTGTCTTCACATAGTGGGATGAGATATCTGTGATTGGCCTATGGTAGCAAACGTGTAGTATTATTTACTAGGGAAAGGAAAGCATCCCTGCTTAAAAAAAGAAACAATTTCTCCAGAATTGGTTTGGAAAGGTTAATAACTTCCACCTGCACATTAATGATCTTTCCAGAGATGTGAAGGCCCGGGGGGGGGGGGACCAAGAGAAAATCCCCCCCTTTTTTCTCATCCCCCCCCCTCCCATTTCCCCCTCTCCCCAATTTTTCAGAAACAAATAGGGGGGAAACCCAAAAAAACTGAGTGGTGGGTGGGAACTGAGGCTCCCCACCATTTTGTGTGTCTTCTCCCCCCCCCCAGACTTTCTCTTCAGTTGCAGTAAATGCAGCACTTACTTCAGCCATATTAGTGCTGTAGAATCTGAAACTCAGTCTGATTATGTTCTTGGACTTATTAAGTCTTGGCTTTGAACAATTCTGACTGAACCTTCTTTACCAAGAACCCAAGGGAAATTTGTCTTAGTTTGTCTAGTGTTACAAATCACAACCATGTGGACCCATTCAGATTTAGTTGTAGTGCATGGATTTGGCTGTATAAAACTTGTCTCTTGTATATGGTTAGGATGGTAATTACTGGCATGGAATGTGGCATGAAATGTGGTGTAGATTGTGGGAAGTGAAATTTCTCTCTTGAAGCTTCTCGTGAGAAAATCCTTAGAACGATTTCATTTTATCCTCAAAAAAAGTCCTGGGAGGCTGAGAGATAAAGATTGGTTTGGGTTACCCAGTGAGATTTGAGATGGAATGGGGCTTGACTCAAACCAGGTGTGCTATGCTATATTAGGGTTGCCATATTTCAAAAAGTAAAAAACTAGGACACCCCAAAAGGGAACCCCCAAGATTGTTGAGGACCCTGATCACCTACAAATAGGAGCACTGGGTGCGTGGCGGCAGTTCCTATCATTGCTATACCATATGGCAGGGGCTGGCAACCTTTTTGGATTAGTGGGCACGTTTTGAGTTTTGAGAGAGTGCTGGGGGTGCCACTCTTAAAATGGCTACCATGCAGTGGGCATGGCATAACACAAAATGGCTGCCATGGGGAGTGCGGCATAACACAGAATCAGAAAGACAGCCACTCAATCCTATTTATTGATTTGGTTTTCTTCTGTACAGACAAGCAATGAACTGGTGCAGCCGGTAAGCAAAACTTCTCCCTTTCACCTGCCAAAGCTTCTCTTTAGATAGATAGCTACTGTCTCCAAATATATGTTTCTCCCACAAACATTGCAAGCTGTGCTTAAATTCCTTAATTTAGCAGTCGCATTTCATTTCTAAGCTAAAGTTGCCGTAGTAAAATACTGAATTTTGTGTTTTCTCATCAAGACCACCTTTATCTTTTTCATCTTGTTTTTTTTCTTTGCTTTTCTGTCTGCCTAAAGCCTGATTCTTCAAAAAGTCTTTCCTTGTGTAACCTGGTCATGGAGGAAAACCCAAACAATGGGTCAACAGAAGATGTTAACAAACCCCAAACTGATCTAGGCTCGCTCAACTTGGGCCTAGATGGTAGTACAGCCAGTGAGAGCCAGGAAAGAGCTGCAGGTCTTCCTTTGCCTTTCCCTGAGGCAGAGCAAACCTCAACAGCATCATCTGTTGCACTGGCTACTACTACTCGGCCTGCTGTAGGCGAGCAAGAGGATGGTGCATCTTGGACAGCTTCTGTAGATGAAAACCAAATCACTTTCCCGGAACCGTACTTGGACACTAGTCACGTTGCAGACAGTGGCACAGATTTGGTGGAGACTAACAAGCCTTTAGTGAGCGAAACTTTGGCTGAGAGGCCTACAGTGGGAACTGATAGCTTTTTGGATGGAGACCCGTTTAATGTGGCAAAGTCAGAAGAAGAGAAGCAGGAAACAGAAGAGTCTTTGTGGGCAAATGTGGAGCCATGTGAAAAGGTAGAAACCGGAGATGTTAGCCTCAAGAAACTAGACTACACAGAGGAGTTTGAAGAGAGAGATAAAGTCTACACTGAAATAGGACATCTTGAGGCCTTAGGAGACCATGAAACCCTAAAAAGCACTGAGATAGAGTCTATCGGGGATTCAGAACATAATAATGGGCAAGGAGAGACAACTGCTGGCAGTTACCTTCAGGAATTTGGCCTAGAATTTAATGGGGATGCTCTGCTTTCAGGGACAAGAGAAAGGGATGCTGAGGATGTAGTGAACTTAGGGTTGGGGTGTGAGGTGAGTGACGGTAAATCTGTAGAATATAGTGGGTCTGAACCTGAAAATGGTTTCGGTCCCTGGAATCGGGATCAAGGAAGAGTGTGTGTGGGTGGCCTACCAATTTCTGGGAATACAGCCACCAAATGCACACAGGAAAGAGAAATGGCAGGTATTACGGGATTGGCTGACCTAGATGTCAGAGACAAATCTACCGCAGAGGTTGAAAATCCTGTGTGTGGTGATGAGTTATGTGGTGCAGAAGAGCCCATTAAAGAGATTGAAGACCATAGCAGCAGCAGCAGCCCTCAAAAGAGTAATATGACTGGTGAATGTCAAGCTACCTTGATGCCCTTTGAGAAGGAGATGGTTCTGCAGCCTGGTTCTGCTGACGCAGCTGGTGCAAACCTTGATAATTCTTGGCTAGGTGATGTGGAAGATAAATTTGTAGACAGGGAAGCATTTTGTGTGGCCGAAGAATTTAATAGTAATGTTAGTTGCCCTGAAGCATTGGAAACAGATCCCTGGCAAGCCAATTGGGATCCAACAGTTAATACTGATTCCTGGGGGTTTTCTAGCGAGACAAATGGGTTTGATGACTGGCCCTTTCCTCCCAAACAAGACACCGTGGATGGAAACGTGGAGATTTCCTGGCCAAGTTTTAATGATAAGTGGTCTACGCAAGATTTGGGCGGTATAGATAACTCCTGGGGAGCTGTGGGTGTAACACCAAGTCATCAGAATCAGGAGGCACCTTTAAAGCAAGGAACATCTGGGGAACAGGCAAATTTTAGCAGCTGTGGAACAAGCAAGGAGATAGGTAGGCCTATGTTCCTGTTCCAAATGGGAAATTCCAGAAATGCTAGCACCGAGAGCTCAACTAGTCCCAAAGACAATGAGACCAACAGCTCAGATTTATCTGAAGATGAAATTGCTAACCGGAGATATGGATTGTTGTACCAGGAAATAGAGGCTGATAAAGAAGAGGTACCTACCCCAGTGTGTAGCATAGTCTAGAAATGAGAGTTCCTTAGGTCATATATACATATATATAACCTTGTGTTTTATGGACAGTCCTTCTTTTATGTTCTCCCCCCTTGCCCTCTTTTGCTAACTTAATGGTCATACGAACATGCCAAATTTGGCAGAGTTCAACCACATAGTTCTACTGGCTGACCAGAAAGAGGTTGGCTGTTGAACACACCATCTGATTTTACCATGTCTCGTTATTTTTGAATTTTGTGTTTTCTAATATGATACATGAACCTCCAGTCTTTTCAAACTCTTTAATGTGAATCACTATTCTTTTCTTTTTCTTATTTTTTTTAGCCATTTAACATAGCTTCATACTGCTTGTCAGAAGTGTCACTCTTTCCCTTCACTTTTTATATTTTTGATTTTTTTTTAATTGTGCTTTTTGTAATGTGCAAGCAAGAGTTTGTAAAAACATTATTTACTCCTTTTTTTATCTGAATGCAAGACTAACAACCATTTTGTTCTGATTTCCAATTCTGCTCAGGCATCCAGCAGCGCCTTTAATGGATTCACACAGGTAAGACGTCACATTGTTTAAAAGAGAGCATGTCCTCTTGAGACCAGAAAGAGGACTGGAATTTGGGAGCAATGGGATGAAAGATGTATAATGCACTATTTCAGGTTAGCAATATCATGCTCAATGGCATAAAGCTAATGCAAATGTAGATTGTAAATAGGTTGGTCATGGACTGGCTGAATGCTAAGGGGTGGTGGGAGCCCCCGAGGGAAGAAGGCTCAGAGCCAGGGATTGGTGGTGGGACGACGAGGAGGAGTCAGAGGGAGAAGAGAGAGCAGACTGGGAGGAGGAGGTGTCAGAAGCTGAAGAGGCAACAGGGTTGAGTGAGCAGGAAGAGGCTGTGGCAGAGAGCAGTGCAGAAGCAGAGACTGGAGAGGAGGGGCGGCAAGAGGCAGAGTTGAGACAGGCTGCTGAAGAAGCCAGGGAGTCTCCCCCTCCTGCTGTGACCAGCTCCCTTTCCCATTGGTCTTCCAGGGCCAGGAGAAATAGGAAGAGGGTGGAGCAGAGACAGACAAGGTGATGATGTCTCAGATTGCTTGGGAAAGACCTGATAGAGGAGGAGACATGGGGAAATGTGGGAAGACCTTTGGTCCCCACAACTGCCTCATTAGGGAATATCTACCAGGAAGAGCTGCTGTGCTCACTAGGCCTGGCCTCCTGAGCTATTTTCATTCCTGAATAAAGAGTTAACTTCACTGATACCTTCTGAGTTATTATTGACCTGCTGTCTGGCAGTTGGCTTGGGTATTTGTTTGAAAATGTGTTTGGCTAGGAGCTTCCTTTCCAACTTGCTTCCGCCTGGCATGTGGCCTGTTTTATAGCTTCAGAGCTTTGTTGGTTCTGTGCTCTTTGTATGGAGCTTGTTGTTTTACTGTACTGCATTCAGCATGAATAACTTTTATTTAAGCTTCTAATACAATGGCCTGGAATCCATTTTTCTGAACAGCAATCTAGAAATCTAGTAATTACTTGATTAAATCACATCCAAAAGGCAGGTATTTAACATTTTCATCAGTTTTCCCACACCTTCTTTGCTGTATGAATGTTAATTAGCATGGCTGTGGTCATAAAACTGCTCGCAAAAGAAAAGCGGTTTGAAGTTTGCCATCTCGCATCAAATCCACTAAACTACCGAGTCTCATTTTTTACCAGCTAGTAAAGTTTTATAGCCTACCTTTCAATCACACCATCTTCAAAGAGGCAACAGATGAAACATGAGGCCAGCCTAGCTTTCTTCTTGCTATGATGTCATGTGTTTTCATATCAGAACTTGTCTGTGAATGAAGCTATTGGTGACTGAACTTACAGATATGCATCAAAGATGAGTGCAATAACGGAAGTGAAATATACTCCTTGCATTCATATAAGGAAGTAGCTATTGAAGAAAACCCTGATACCCAGAAGTAATATAAAATCTTCAGCAGCATTTAGTATTGTCTCAGTATTAATTGAAGTTGATAACAAACAAAACTTGAATAAATCCAGCCAAGGATAATACATGGCTCTATTGAAATCAATAGCAAATGTCACGTGGGATCCTATAATGGTGGGTTTTGACAGGGAAATAGTTTCACAAACACCCTGCAAAATGAAAAAGCAACTTGCAAATGAATAAAGTGCTCAAGGGTTGCTATGCTAATAAACAAAATATAATTTATTTTATATGGCATCCATAAAATGAAACCCATCAGGTTAATAATATAAATGTTCTAGATAGAAACAATTTTTAATGGAGTCTAATAATTTGCAAGTCCTAGAATGATACATTTGATCGTAAAAACCCACTTGATTTTATATAGACTGATGAAGCAAAGGTTTTGCAGATTACAGTCCCAATTCAATCTTAGAAAGGCCAAAGCTGTTTTGACTGCCATCTTTAAACAATGGCCATCTTAAACATGCAACATGGGGGGGGGGGGGGGGGAATCAAGTGGACTTCTAAAATTCAGTCTGAGGACTGTGGAGTGGAAAAAATTAAATAAAACAAATAGGCAAAACAAAACTGTATGCTGCTTTGGGGACCTTTGGATAGAAGAGTGGGATATTAAGCAGGTATAAACCAACAAATTAATGATCATTATGTCATACATAATTGGATTCTGGGACAATTTACAAGCTTATCCTTAATTTTCTGTGTACCCTTTTCCTAACCCTATATCCTTAGGATACTTCCCTATTCTCAATGCAAGCAAGCCAGAATGTGATGGACAACTTGGTAAGTTGCTGTTTTTGTGCCGTTTGTTAAAATGGGCGTTTCAGTCCTTTCTGTTCTCCTCTGTTATTTGTGAGGCCTTCTGCTCCATTGACTTGCATTCTCTGGTTGTATGGAGTATGGAACATGAAGAACATGGGCTAACCAAGCAGACTTGGTTGCACGACTTGTGGAAAGAGTCTTGGCAGGTCCTGCTTTCGGAAGAAGCACATGGTGTGCTGGGCTCTATGTGCCCAAACCAATATACTTAAAATGTGCAACAACAAATTATGAGCCTGCAGGGTTAGTAGCCATGGATAGCCTTTCCCTCCACGAACTTGTCAAGTCCTCTTTTAAAGCTTGTCTCTCTGCTCAACCAGTGTGGGGAAAGAACAGGTGAACAGTTAGTGTGCTTCTTCTCCTGCCTTTGGAAGAGAGCCAGTGTGGTGTAGTGGTTAAGAGCGGTAGTCTCGTAATCTGGGGAACCGGGTTCGCGTCTCCGCTCCTCCACCTGCAGCTGCTGGGTGACCTTGGGCTAGTCACACTTCTTTGAAGTCTCTCAGCCCCACTCACCTCACAGAGTGTTTGTTGTAGAAGGGAAAGGAGAGTGTTAGCCGCTTTGAGACTCCTTCGGGTAGTGATAAAGCGGGATATCAAATCCAAACTCCTCCTCTTCTTCATGGGGAAATGAAGCGCAAGCTATTCCTTCCCGTTCTTTCTCAGACTTTTGGGGACATCATACCGTAACAAGGATTTCTAGTACTGTACATTGGGCGCTCAGGTTGTGAACGTGATCCGTGTGGGAGGCACGTTCACAACCCGCAGTGCTGCATCTGCGCACGCACGAGTCACGATTTGGCTCTTCTGCGCATGTGCAAAGTGCCGAAACCCGGAAATAACCCGTTCCAGTACTTCCGGATTCGGCGCAGTGCGCAACCCGAAAACGTGCAACCCAAAGTGTCTGTAACCCAAGGTATGACTGTACTGATCCTGGTCCCACAATGCCCGGCATTCTTTAATGCGTGTCATTTGTTATCTACCTTTCAAAAAACAAAACTCCCCATCCCATCCTGAATTCAATAACTGAAGGCTGAGACGGAAGAAGCTCCACCTTTAGCGCCCCAAGCAGAGGAAGCCCCAAGTGCCCCAGAGGTGGCTGACACTGCTCCTGAGGCAGAAGCCCAGCCTGCAGAGGCTGCTGAGCCAGTGGCTGACGCTGTGGTGAGTGACTGGTGCTTCAGGTGCCCTCACACTCGCCCAAAGAGCCTTGCCATGTGCGTACGCATCACATTTCATCCCGCCTTCTCCATTTTCACCTTTCTTGGGCTTTAGAGCTGGTTAATGCAAGAGTCCAGGTTCAACAGAAGGGGCAGTTTCCACCGGGGCCCTGGACTCGGGGAGACCAAAGTTCAAATTCCATCCTCAGTTTGGGCTCTCAATGGATCTCCTCTTGGACAAATGACTTATAAAATGGGTGACTTGAATCTGAGAGGGTTGCATGTGGCTAGGGGTCCCAGAGAAAAGATGCACTTTCATACAATAGATGTATATATTGTTTGCATTTTGCATTTAAAACAATGCTCAAGGCGGCTTACAATATGGAAAGATTGACTTAGTTACAAACATAGCAAAGTATTCATAAGAATAAATAAAACACAACAAAGACTACATAACCAAACTGAACAATTTCCACATAAAAATAAAGATACAAAAAATTAATATCAATAACAGCAAAAACTCCCGACAAACCTTCCCCCAAAATACCCTAGTCCTTGCTGGGCAGCAGCAGTTATGAAACCCATCAGGCCCTGCCCTGGGCCAGGTGGAGAGAGGCAGGAACGGGGCCCTCAGGTGTCAGGATTGATGGCGTTGGATGCCTTTGGTCGGGTATGTGTCACTGTGCAGATCCAGATGCTTGTCTGCATCCCCATCTGCACATCTTAAAGGTAAAGGTAAAGGTACCCCTGCCCGTACGGGCCAGTCTTGCCAGACTCTGGGGTTGTGCGCTCATCTCACTCTATAGGCCGGGAGCCAGCGCTGTCCGCAGACACTTCCGGGTCACGTGGCCAGCGTGACGAAGCTGCTCTGGCGAACCGGCACCAGAGCAGCACACGGAACGCCGTTTACCTTCCCGCTAGTAAGCGGTCCCTATTTATCTACTTGCACCCGGGGGTGCTTTCGAACTGCTAGGTTGGCAGGCGCTGGGACCGAACGACGGGAGCGCACCCCGCCGCGGGGATTCGAACCGCCGACCATACGATCGGCAAGTCCTAGGCACTGAGGTTTTACCCACAGTGCCACCCGCGCCCCTAGCAAGTAGGGGGTGCAAGTAGATAAATCTGCACATCTTAGGCAGTGGCTAACATGGAGACCATACATATGATTTGAACCATTGCATGTCATGAGATTTCAGGTGTTGCATCAACCATCTGAGCACTGCAGCATGGACATTTGGGGACATTTCATATGGGGGCTGCAATGCCTCCACTTGACCTTCCTGCAAGAGGAAACCACTGCTGTGAGGATGAATTTATGCTAGAAAGCCCCATGTGATTGTTTTTTCTTGGTATTCTCTCACAACACAACTTTCGTATGGGTGCTGCTCACACACAGGGCTGGTGCACGCATAAAGGTTCATGATGTAATCATTGCATCATCAGAGATGGCACACTCCCACACATAGAACAGAAAGAAAATGCATAATCAGCTGATAAAGTTTTGCGGTTTTGACAGCTTCTGTGTTCACCTGTGGATCACACAGTGACTGAAATATAAGTGATATATATTTATTTAGCACCATCTATGTGCATGGGACGCGGGTGGTGCTGTGGTCTAAACCACTGAGCCTAGGGCTTGCCAATTTGAATGTTGGCAGTTCGAATCCCCGTTATGGGGTGAGCTCCCGTTGTTCGGTCCCTGCTCCTGCCAACCTAGCAGTTCAAAAGCACGTCAAGGTGCAAGTAGATAAATAGTTACCGCTCTGGCGGGAAGGTAAACAGTGTTTCCATGCGCTGCTCTGGTTTCGCCAGAAGCGGATTACTCATGCTGGCCACATGACCCAGAAAAACTGTCTGTGGACAAACGTCAGCTCCCTCGGCCTATAGAATGAGATGAGCACCACAACCCCAGAGTCGTTTGCGACTGGACTTAACGGTCAGGGGTCCCTTTACCTTTTTTTGTGCATTGCACTTTTCAGAAAACAGAGAAACTCAGTGCTTTCTCCAAGGCAGACAAAATCTAAGATAGACCCAGAGAATCAGCAGAGAAAGGGGAGAAATAGAGACATGGGCAGGCAGGGGAAGAATATGTGATTATTTCAACCCCACAAACTTTGATACCCTCTAAATGTAAGTTTTCGTGTGCGTGCCCCCCCCCCCTAAAATGTGAACAGTCTAAACCTCTGGGTCAGTGGAAGCTTTTTAGGGCACTTCGGGACCAGAAATCCACAGTGTCCATCTGGGGTGTTTCATTATATCCCATTGCCCCTATGGCGCTCTTTGTGTTTCCAGAAAACTAGTGCTTTCTCTCTCTGGAAAACAAAAATCCAGCCTAAACCTGCCAGGCTTAAAGTGCTCATTTGGTATAGCTGTTAATATCAGGGAGTAGTTTTAGTAGGTTAGAAAATAAGTACACTGTTGAAATACAGCAATTGTACTTGTTGCTAAGTCTTAAGGCTATTCATGTGTCTCCAGAAGTTTTAAATAGAGAGCCTGAAAGGTCTCTTTGCAGGGATAGTTTGATAAAATTTGGTATTTATAGAGACCACGTGGTGTCCTTCAAAAGCAGCGTCCCTGTGCCCTCTCCTTTCTCCTCCAGGAATCTTAGTACGGCTGATGGTGTGGTGCTGCTGTACTGCTTAATTTCCCACCCTGCACAAGCAGCGCCAAACACAGTAGGACGGGGAAGCTGCCTGCATGGCGATGCATCCTGTTTTGTATGGGTTAATTTCGAAGATGAGTTCCGGGGTTGGTGCTTTCTGCGGCAGCCACGTGTGGGTTAATGGGAAGTTGCCTTTGTTCCAGACTAGTGGTCCATCTAGCTTGGTATTGTCTACACTGACCCCCAGCAGCTTTCCAGGAACCAGTGCAATTTTTCTAGAAGAAAGAGGAGCTGGAACTCACTGTGAACACCTCCCTTGTTCTCTTAGAATGGCAATGGTACCCACCTGAGAGGTGGCGGAATGGAGTTATAGCCATTTCTCTCGGTTGCTGCTGTGACACCCAATTCCAGTCTTAGAAAGATGCTTTTCTGTTATTCATAGGAAATAAGGGCTTCCTTGACCTGCTTACTGTAGACCATTATTCAAATATATGTGCTCATAAATACATGCGATGTTGCCACATGTACAATAAAGCTTTTCACGGATACATTTGTGCAACTAAGTCACACTTGGAAAGCAAATAAGGATAGTCCAACCTCAGCTGCAGCAGCTCCAAAAGAATTAATTATATGAAAAAGGGGGTTATATAACACTAAAATTTTAACAGGATAATGCTGTGAGAGGTTTCCATAGCAACGAATGCAGCTTTCAGCCACTGATTCGTCCTGGCATCTGGACATGTTTGGAGTTTGTGAAGCAACTACAAGCAATGCTAGAAAAAATTTTGTTTTTTGAAATTATAAAGACTGGATAGAATATTCTGGATAGAATATGAAATCCTTTATGAGAAAATTAGCTTGTTAGCTTTAACTGAAGTCTACAAAGCCTAATTTCCAAGGTGTAGTTAGAGATTTGGAATAACACGATCCAGGTTTAGATTTTGATAGGTGCTACAATTCATAAGCCATGCAATATAGTTGCCATTCACACACAAGACTTTTACAGGCTCTTGTACAGCTGCACTTCAAGAGCACTGTAAATGTTTGCTGACCAGCTATTTTAAGAGTTCTTCTAAAATTCACAGTTCAACCAAAATACAGTCTATTTTAAGCCCCATTATTTCAGTGGGGAAGTTAAAATATATACCTGACACTCTCTAGTTCAATAAATAAGCAAATGACTCACTCCATTGATTACAGGATTTAATTATCATCTTCAAAGAAGCCAAGGGCTAGAAAAATACTTTGGATTCTGAATGGCTAGGGTTGGTTCTAAAGAGCCAGGATTTTAGCCACTCATTTTGGAGGGCTGAAATTCAGATTTCTTGACACATTTTATGATGGACAATCAAGGCCTTGGGATTTTTCATTCTAGAGTCACGGTGCTTTGCCTTCAACTGGAGTCCAGGGGGATTCCCTAACAGTTCTCAGCATGTTAATATATTGATAACTCTAAGAATATTGTGAAATAGCAGTGGCTTGGGTCTTCCTTGCATCACCATTCTCATCATTACAAGGCTGAAATCCATGCTTCTCCTTCATCACCTGCCCCCAACCTCCATTCCTCTACTTACCGCCTGATCTTCCAAACATGCTTGCACAACATCCTACCACTCGGTGCCATTGCCTAATACCATAAATGCTTCGGATGCCCCCCACTCCATTTTCATGCAGTGCGCAATGCTAATATTTCTGACATTGGTGCTATAAACATGTCTCTGGTTTTATGAAGGCTGCTGTGGAGGAAGGGACAAAGGAGGCACCAGAACTTGCTGAGAAAGAGTGTGAGGTATGTATGGACAGCAGAAAGAATGGGTGGTTGTTTCTGGATAAAGGATAGATGTTGTCCATTGACAGCACTATCCAGCCAAAGGGAAGCACTTTTAAGACTCGAGCGGTTGATCACATGCTTTTCCTTTCTCTTGAGAAGAGGGTTTCACTTTGGCTGGCTGCACCCGTTGGTTATATCTAAGCACGTTGCTTTGTGATGGTGTCTTAAGTATTTTGTATCCGCATGTGATTTTATGGCCAGTGGGTGTTTGGGCTGTCATCAGTCCGAACCAGAAGAATTGTCAGGTCTGGGTTAACATCCTGTCGCTTGCTGCAGGGACCTACTGCAACTTTACAACCCATATTGTGTAGATGTTACAGGAGATCTGTAGGAATAATCTTTGGATTTCTTTGCTCCTGTTGTAGCTACAGATGGATTCTGTAATACAAGGTCCTGATGGAGCTGAGGCTGTTGCTGTTGCTCCTGGAACTGAGGCTGGCGAAGTTGCTGCTCCTGCTGAAGGAGGAGTTGGGGAAAGTGACCTAGCTGGCACTGAAGGAAAAGAAGGCGAATCTCAGGTAGTCACTAACATACAAGTGCTTCCCCCCTCGGCTTCTTTTTGTGTGGTTTTAGGAATTCCATCATCCTGCCTACATTCCAAAACTCTAACCAATTTCATACTACTTCAATGGACACAGGTTGCTTCAAATAATTCTGACAATCATAACTGTGATGGAGAGAATTCTTTTCAAGATCCCTCACCACCCTTCATAATAGCCAGGGTTTCCTGGGAAGGCGTGTCAATTACAGATTTAAATCGGGAATATGATTCTCTGCACTGTAATTATACATTTGGTTTGAGAGCAAACTACTCTTGTAACGATTCTTGTAAATAGTTTGAGACGATGCAGATTTTTATAAATATATTATTTTTAATTTGTCTAATTTCTAAATTGTGTATTTTGATTATATAAGCCTTTGGCAAGCCTGCTAAAGCTCCCCCCCCCCAATATGGGTTATATGTTGAACTGAAATTGTAAAGGGGGTGATTTTTGCAACATTAGATGTCTAATTGCACAAGCTTTTAGTTCTCATAATTGTGGAAGAGATATTAGGCAACAAGGGCACGTTTGTTAAGATTCAGAAATAAGAGGTGGTGCCTATTTTTCTAGGGTCATGAACCAGAAAGCTTTAATGTTACTGTCATGCTTCTATAATTTTTTATATCACCTTTTTAAATAAAGTTCAATGCAGAATATGAAAATATGAGCAAATATTGTCTGTTCACATGTCCTATATAGCTCATTCCTCTCTTACTTTTTGGCCTTATAGACTATGTCAAAGGCCTTCCTCAGTTACTCATCAAAAGTAAACATTGCCAATTATGGGCACAATCCAGCCCAAGCGAAAGCGTTGCTTAAGTGGAAAAGAGAAAGCCGTATCACCTTTGAACGGATTTTGCTGGAGTTCTCCAGGTGCAGTTCTTTAGCAAGCTACCAAAGCCCTCTGAAACTGGCAAAAGCCGTTGGTTTTTGCCATCTTTAGTATGCTAAGCTTTACATCTCCTTGAAAGCACAGGAACTGCAAATGAATTACTGTGTTTTGTTTTAATCATTCTAGCAGTTTTGTAAAAAAGGAAAGAGAAAAAACAACATTTGCCCCCACCCTATACGGCTGGAATAATTTTTAGTGCAGATGATGTTGTTCAAACTGTTTTCCCTGGCACCTTTCCCCTCTAAGGAAAACCTCAGCAGCATCCCCTCAGTAGTAATAGAACCCGCATCAAACAACGAAGCCGATGGAGAAGATCACGAGGTTCTAGTGAACGAAGCTAAAGATGCTGCGGAAGATGTTGGCGCTCAGAGTGCTGAAGGCCCAGCTGGTGAAACCTCAGAGGCTGCAAGTGAGCCCAAAACCACCCAGTCCACATCTTCTGAGGAACAGCCTGTATCAGCAGATGACAGCATGCCACCGGGCTTCCGCTTTAAGGTTTAACTGAGCGTTTACTTATTCCAGTTTCCTTTGACACTGCATGACGACTCGATTGTGGACCAAGATATGCAGGGGCCATTTGAACCTTATATGCAGAGGACATTAAAAAATAGTTATATCCAGACCCCTTTGTGGAAGTTTGACTTTCACATTCTACTAATAGGTGAGCAGGCCCATTGCCAGGTAGTTATGTTCCCAAGAGCATGTGGACCAGCTAGCCCTAACCGTTGCACAATCAGGTTTCCCAATCATGTGAAAACCTGTGTCCTGTAGTTTTCAGTGGCAGGCCAAATCATGTGTCATAATCTCCATGCAGTTTGTGATTAAGAGGCTACGATACTGATTTTCTCATGTATAGGTAAAGGTAAAGGGACCCCTGACCATTAGGTCCAGTCGTGACAGACTCTGGGGTTGCGGCGCTCATCTCGCTTTACTGGCCGAGGGAGCCGGCGTACAGCTTCCGGGTCACGTGGCCAGCATGACTAAGCCGCTTCTGGCGAACCAGAGCAGCGCACGGAAATGCCGTTTACCTTCCCGCCGAGCAGTACCTAGTTATCTACTTGCACTTTGACGCGCTTTCAAACTGCTAGGTTGGCAGGAGCAGGGACCGAGCAACGGGAGCTCACCCCGCCGCGGGGATTCGAACCGCCGACCTTCTGATTAGCAGGTCCTAGGCTCTGTGGTTTAACCCACAGTGCCACCCGCCATGTATAAGGTGGCCCTAATCCTAGTCTTATCCAGGGGGGCAATGCTAGAAATATCTAACAAACTTTACCACTTGCTTTCAGATGAAAATCTTTTCAGAATATGCCCTAACCTCCACCATATCTCTCCTTTTTCTGCTCTACAGGTTGAAACCCTGCATGATTTTGAGGCAGCCAATAGTGATGAGCTGAACTTGCTCCGGGGAGATATTGTATTAGTAATTCAATCTGTGGCAGAAGCTGATCAGGTAATAGCAAAGGGACTTTGATTCTCTGCATTTTAAAATATCATTTTTTTAAAAATAAATCTTTATGGCCAAATATTTTGAACAAATTTTCAGCTATAAAAATGTGCCTGCCAATAGAAGTGTGCATTGTTTGGAAATGCAAATGCGGTAAGAAATAAAATCAAAGGGGGGTCACATAGGTTGCTTCCAGATTGCCTGTTTATTGAGCATACATCTTGGTGTACGTTTATTTAATTTGTTTGTGGGCATGTTTTATGATGTTCTGTCAAGTGTTATCCCACACTTATTGTTCCCATCACTTGCCCTATAACAAAAAATCAATGGGGGGGGGGGCTTGTTTTGTTCTTCAACAGCACCAAATCAACTTTAATTCAACTTCCTGAATTTGCTTGCATATGATTGAGCCCCACCTGAAAAGAGTGGTTGTCTGGAAGCACATTTACAGTGAATGATAGCCGCTTAAACTAATTGGAGATAATTTGCTTATTTTGGCTCTTAAATAATGTGACTAGACTGAAAAAAAACACTGCCTTTCAAATGGAGGACTTTTCTCTGCCAGGCAAAGCCTTTTGACGTGTTTAGGCAATACATATAATTGTGACTTTTATAATAGAGGCATTTAAAAACTGGAAACGTTTCTCTCTCTCTCCTTGCAGGAAGCAGGATGGTTAACAGGGATTAAGGAATCTGATTGGCTTCAATACAAGGATGTAGCTACTTATAAAGGACTCTTCCCTGAAAACTTCACCCGTTGTTTGCAGTAGTTCTCAGCTCAGGCATAATATAGGTGGTAGGAAGCTCGGTCCTTGCATTTTGAATTTCTCCAATACACAGGAGCCCACCTTTATAGTCGAGCTGTCATGGTTTACAGACTGGTGCCAGACAAAAACTTGGTGACACATATCAAATGAGCATGACTGCAAGAAGTTAAAGCTAGCATATTCTGAAACAGTATGTGGAAAAAAATGTCCTTATTTGTTCACTTTTACGTGGCAACAGGTTTGTTTGTACTTTGTCAGAGCTATGGTGATCCTGTAACCTGATCCTTTCCCATGCAAATCTTGATTAGCCTCCTCAATACCAGAACCTTAACTTCTCTGCACTAATTGTATTGTATTGAGTTGCTGCACTGCAGAAGACTTGATTAGTAAGTAATCCTGTAGTACTGAGGTCAAGCTATTTTAATTTGAGTGTGTTTTTAAAAAAACCTGCAAAGTTTTTCAATGTTATTTTCAAACGTACATACATACATACATACATACAGACAGACAGACACATGAAGATGCATTGTATGTGTATATAGAGCATAAGAATCATAGGTGGCCAACTAGAAGCATATGTGCCAGAGTGACATTGACAGCAGGAAGGAATTGAGGAATGCCCACATCTGGTTATGACAGTAAGGCTACGCACGCCTGCTTGCTGCCTAGGTTAGACTAGAAGGAAATGCCACAACGGGTATGAGTTGCTTATGTACTATAATGTGCCCTAAAGCAATACTATCATACTTTGGCCTTGATTTATGGCATGCTCCCCAAAAGGTTGACCACCACTGATTATATGCATTTGCACATATCTTACCCAACATTGTAGTTCCTTGATGTAGTATTTGTTCATACAGGCATTTGCTCTGATTGTCTGGCATTACAGTAAAAAATATATGTTCCAACTGGAAACTAGCTGCTCCATTGCCAAAATATTAAGACAGTAATATCTGCATTTGTAATGCAAAATCATCATTCCAAAATGACAAAAATGTTATCAAACTCAAACCTGCTAAAACACCAGGGAAGGCATGGCTCAATCGCCTATATATTACCACCTGCTATACCTAGGGATAAGATAATTATGATAAAGGGTGTTATAATGCTAATTTTCTTACTTTAAGAATCGAATGGGTTGTATGACTAAATAAGATGCTAATCTAAGGAAAAGATAAACACAATATATTTTCACTATATGTATTTATGCAGCACACCTTCAACAATCCCTTGAAAGTTTAAAAAATGTATTCTGTATCAATAAGTCATATGTAACTATTACGTTTTCCAGTGTTGTGTCATTCAAAATAAACCTTTGATCAGCTCCAGAAGCAGCTCAGTTGCTTCTCATCACTTGTACTTTTTCATTTGCTTGTGTGTATTAAATATCCTCCCCGTGCCATCATTATGCATCTTGATGAAAACAAAGCAAGGGGCTACACAACTAGTACTTGCTCTGCAGACAAAAATCTATAATCAGAGGCACAGGGAATGAGTAATGAAGCCTTTGAATTTGAGGTTAGTAAGCAGGAATGACCAAGTCACCATCCCATATTCATTTGGCACAACTATGACTGTCCTTGCAGCCTTGTGATTTATCTACCTTGCTTGTTTATCAAGTCTCACTTCTGCAAGAGTTCTGCATCATGGCATCTACACACTTAATATGTAATGGCTACCTTTAGCTTAATTCCTACCTTATCTGAATGCCATGGGTGTTGCTCTGCTATACAGTTGTATTCTGGGCTACTTCCAGAACATGGGGTAAGATAATCACAAGAGCAGCTCCTACTGAAAATTAAAAAGACCTTGGCAATAAATTTCCCCCCTTAGCTTCTTTAATCTACAAGCTCTAGGCAAGATGCTGAATCCCACACCAACCAAGCAGAGACACTATATCCCATTGTCTGCTCTAACTAGAAAGTCTTTTTGTACTGGACAATGTACACAGCCATTCATGTGACCCACTGTTTCAAATAACCAGCCCTACTTAGAAAACATATGGATAAAGTTTTACCGCAAGTCTCTAATTTTCAGAATGTTAACTGCATCAACTGGCATTTACATTTTTAAAAACAAGGCCAAAGCAATCCATATGGCTTAGAAACTGGCAGAACTAAGCCTGCTGTTTCCATTTTATCAGCAGGCACAAGAGATCAAAACCTTACATTAACGTAATAGTTTATAGTTCTATTTAAGAGGAGGCAAGGCTTTCTCTCACATGTTGAGAATGTACACCACACAAACACATCTTATTAATGTGTTCCTTTAATTTACAAGGAGCGCTTATCTCCATCTTTTTTTAAAAAAGAGTTAAAAAATAAAAAGTAAAATGGACGACATTAACAATTTTGTGAATCCACTTCTTCATTAGACGAGACTTTCATCATAAAGTATTACTTCATATACTATTACATCTATAGGTTAGATTCACAAGTACACCGTTCTCCAGGGGCTTCCTGGTCATTAGAAAATGGGCATCATCAAGCATCATTGATACATTACACACAAGCACTTTTCCCTATTAGGCATGATTCAGTCATTCTCTCATATGATATACAGAATTGGTGAGGTATTAACAGAGCCCAGGGATAGTTTCCCTTGATAAATAAATAAATAAATGTTTCTGCTATGAGTTCCAATAATAAGTGAAACATAGTCGTCGTCATCATTACAGTTCCAAGAGTAGCAAATTCTGAGTAATTCCACATTCTGGTTTTCACTCTGAAATAGAAAGCCAAACATTCAAATGCAAGACAGACAGCAAAACTGAAACAGCCCCACACTTAGAAACTAGAGTTAAGGAGCAGGTTAACCCTAACCTTTTCCCAGCCACACCTGTTTTCTCTGCACAGGGGCTTGCTGGACAGAGGAACATTCAACCACTGGCTGAAACTGTACAGCCAAGAGCAGGTTTATCTGCTGCTTAATTATGTAGTTACACGATACCCAGCTGTATCTTGTACCTAACCTCACAACCTGTATCTATGTCTTTAATATAAGACAAATTTATTGTCTTACTCAACAGGGCAAGTAAAGCGCACAGAAACAAAGTGCTACAGTGAAAATTTGTTCTGTACAGTGGTACCTCTGGTTACATACTTAATTCGTTCCGGAGGTCCGTTCTTAACCCGAAACTGTTCTTAACCTGAAGCCCCACTTTAGCTAATGGGGCCTCGCGGCGGCGCCGCCACGCAATTTCTGTTCTCATCCTGAAGCAAATTTCTTAACCCGAGGTACTATTTCTGTAACCTGAAACGTCTGTAACCTGAAGCGTATGTAACCCGAGGTACCACTGTAGTAGTATTTGGGGTTTAGCAATCTTTAATCTAATCTTCAAGCCAATTGTATAAATAATACAGCATGGGACAGGAGAACATGCAGGTTACAGCTGCTAAATTGTGGACAAACTGTTGACCCAGTACTTCAAATGTAAGAACTTACCTATAATTTTTTTGTCACATTTGCTATACCACAGGTTTTTCACTGTCCTGTTTTTCTTCAGATTCTTCATCAGATCCTTAAAAACCCAAATAAAAAGTTATAATGCAAAATGAAGCTCATAATGATAATTTTTTACATTATATATCAATCATCATGGGGAAATACCGTATTGGCCTGAATATAAGCCTCACCTTTAAAATTCAAGAGGACAAAAAGGAAAAAAAAGACCGCAGGCACTCACAGCCATACATGGCAAATGAAGAAAATCCTATGGGTACCATTCCCCCGCACTCCTGGGCTACTCTGTGGGTAGGGGGAGCCGTACCACTTTGCTGGCGGCCTCCCCGCTCCTTCCCCCTTCCTTACGGAATGTGCACAACAAAGAAAAAGAACCTATTAGTGAGATACTGCAGAAGCCCACTACAGCAAAAACCCTGGTATTGTGTTAAGGATTCTTTCCTTATCCCTACACCAAACAGTGAAAGTGCTCCCCACTATGATTGGTTTGAAAGCAAATCTCTGGTTCTTTGGAAAAACCCATTTGAATGCATAAACAAGCAGCTCTCTGAAAAAACATCACTGGCACAAACTTTATGAAGCCTCAAAAATATATCCTGGCACCAGCCTCTCATTGGAAACCAAGACACAATTCTCATGAAATATATGGTGAAATAAAAAAGCAAGAGAGTTGGACTGATATATATTGTACCTGCAGCACCCTAAATCAAAAGCTGGCCATGCAGTAGCATAACTGATTTTTAAATGCAAAAGTTTAGATTTTATAAGGCAGGTCATGTGAGTTTCCTGGAATTATGAACAAATAAATTAAGATGGACATGATAAAGGCATTCTAGTTTCTGGAATAGGGCAAACATGGTTTTTTTAAAAAAAATATCCCTAATATACTGAATGATTTTTCTACTAGTGGATGTAGAAAGGACATAGCTCAGCAGTATTATAAATATTTTACATGCTGAATACTGACATCTACATTAAAAGAGTAACAGGATCTCAGCTTGAGACCTTGCAGAGTCACTGATATTCATGAGATAGATGGACCAATGGCTAAACTCAGTACAAGGCAGAATACTGAATTGACTATATGTTCAGAATGATAACAGGGATCTACTTCCAGCCCCCAAGAATGCAACAATGACCTCTCTTGCGGGAGAGTGGTTAAGTAATTCCCTTAAAATCTACGGAAGCAACAAGTTATGTATCTGCAATAATTTTATTGTCTTACAGAGAAAATCACCTCCAGTTCTTCTGTACACCAAATAGCGTTTAGAAAAAGTATTGTCTCTTCAAAGTCAGAATGACAGCTACAAAATAATGATCTTTGATTTGTTTCAGCATAACTGCGTCCCCTACCCCTGCGGTAACTGAAGCTCCCAAGATCCTAATGCTCATCACTGTCTTTGCTGACCACTAGATGGAGCTAAAAGAAAATTAATTCCAATTCTATTTCCTCACAATTCCCCAAAGCAATCCAAAGTTCACTGTATTACTGACATTCACTACTGACAGTCATAGAGTCAATATCACCTATTTAACAAACATACATATGAATAAGGCAGAACACAGAGGCAGCAGACTGCTTTGCAAACCTTTTAAAACTTGTTTAGACTTGCACCCTGTTAACTTCCTTCTCACACTTTTCTCTCCGACATCAAGATGAGAGATCATCTTTAACCCATCCTCTAAGACAGGGGTGTCCAACTTCCAAGAGACTGCAATCTACTCCCACTATAAATAAATTGGCAGTGATCTACCCATTGGATTGACCAGAGTTGTTGAGCTTTTTTGGGGGAGGCTTCACCAAACTTTGTTTTTGTTTGGTCGATTGCTGAAGATCAACCAGGATTGACCAGGAGCAGCCTGCAATCGACCGGTAGATCATGATCGACCAGTTGGACAGACCTGCTCTAAGAGAACAAAGGAGCAAGCATGGCTGCCTTGTTCTTCCCTAGCCTAGTAAGACTAGAACCAGAAACTGTTTGATGCAACAATAAACAACTTTATTATTTTCTTACCTACAAGTATCTCTCTCCGTGCGTGTGTATGCGCACGCGCGCAAGCTCCCAACAAGTGAAATTTACTCTCTAACCAAGATGCACTAGCTAAATGCTGCTCACTCTGCATACTAAAAACATAACTGACAGTGTTACTCCAAAACCTATCCAGTCCAGCGTCCTGTTTCCCATAGCAACAAATCAGGCGGCTATAGGAAACCCATGAGCAAGGCATGATTCTTTCTTGTTCAGAGGCATGCTGCTCTTAATACTGAAAGTAAAATATACAGTGGTACCTTGGTTTACAACCACAATCCATTCCGGAGGTCCATTTGTAAACCAAAACAGGTTGTAACCCAAGAAAAAAAAATTGTTCGTAATAAAAAAAAGGGGGGTTGTAATACAAAAAAAGGTTGCAAACCGGGACACGCACTTCCGGGTTTGATGTGTTTGTAATCCAAAACGTATGCAAACCAAGACGTATGCAAACCAAGGTACCACTATATAGCCATCGTGACTTTGAACAAGCACCCCTGCCTGCTGCCCATGCCCACGTCACCACTGGCTGCTGACGCTCGCTGCTCCTGCCTGGGCACACGACGGCCTAACCCCTGGCTCAAAAGAAGGGAGACGAGGGGCTGGGGCAAGAAGGGCCTGCTCCCCCCCCCCCCCAGTCCTGTTTCGCTCAGGTTGGCACCACAACCTCCTGGCACATGAGGGGAATGGATTCCCCGTGGAATTAACATACCACAACTTCCAAAATACCACTTTTACACGTGGAGTCCTCCCCTTCTTTCATTTCGCGGAGCCACAGGAGCCTTTGCGGCCTACCTGTCTTAGGAGCTATGAGACAGAAGGGAAAATAAAAGCAGAGGAAGAGGATACAGATCGGCAATGTCTGGGAATCCCAAAGTCTAAACTCAGAGACCCTGGCTGATGTCCCGCAGCAGGACTCAGGATACACCCTGGACCTCAACCATCCTCTGTTCTCTCCCTGTGTCAAATTAAAGATTGTAAGCCTCCTCTGGGCAGGAGCCTCTTTGTCAAGGGTCACACGCAGCGATGGTGCAAAGAAATAACACAAAATAAATCTTGCTACACTCCTTTCCCTTTAAACCAAAGCTGTGTACACACCATCCATAGGGGCTAAGTCCGCAGAGCTGCATTGCTGACAGGCAGGGGCTTGGACCTTAGAAATGCAATTGGCAGAGAGGGCTCTGTGTGAGGTCCTTTTCCCTGCTCTCCTGGAGAGAAAGGATCACATTGCACTTCATGTTCCCCCCTCTCTTCCGTGGACCCGTGTTAGATGCAGACATGCCTCTTCCGCATGTGCCTGGCGTTGGTTATGTAAATGTCAGTTTTGTTACAAAAGTTGGGTGTCGCCGAACAAAACTGACATTTACATAACCAACACCAGGGGGGTCCAGGCACTCACCCAGCGTCCATGTTCCTTGGGAGAATGGAGACACAACTGAGGTGGTCGTAGCTCCAAGAAATATGCTTTATTCTCCTATTGCCACTTTCCGTCTGCATGGAGGGAATCCGCATCTGACAGAAGTTCTCCACAGCAGGGCAGCCCTGGAGTCCAAGGCCTCTCTCCCTGGCTTTCCGATGGGCCACCAGCCCCTTTTGGCATGTTCCTCTCTCTATCCCAGGTGAGACCCTGGCTTGGAAAGAAATTGGAGCCTGCACTTTCCCACTGACCTCCAATCTTCCCTTCAATACTTCAAATCCTCAAAATTCTACCATTTATTAATCTCCAGGTTTAGGGGTGTCCCCTGCAAATCCAGAACAGTATTTTGCCTGCATAGTTTTTACCGCTACTGTTGCTGTGAATCAATGCATGATAATAAATTAGGCGTATTTTTAAACTTCTCAGCTTGCTGCCTGGTTCTTTCTGGTGTCTTTCTGAAGTGAACTTGCTCCAAACAAGGTTTCGCAGCCTAACTCCTAAGCTTTTGGTTTTGCTGCTAAAGAGGGGATTTTAAAACGCTGTTCGGCTCACATTTGTGGGTAGCTGGAGGGATAAATTTCAACTAATGTATACTCACCTTCCTGTTAAAACCCCTTCCAACCAGGGGCAAAATCCTGAAACTTTGGGAAATTCTCTTTAAAAAGATCTAGAACGTGTTTAGGATCAATGAGTGTGTATGTTGCCATTTTACTGGAACGACCCTGTGATTTCAAGGTGGGATGTGAACACAGCCTTAATGAGAATAGAGGCATGGGAAGGCCATAGGGTTCAACCTTGTAAGCAACCAGATATTCAAAACAGAAAATATAATCTGGGGACCACAGCTGAGGACCTGCCAAGCTTTCAACATCTGTGGACAAGTCAAGCCAGGGAGCCAAGCCACGTGCACCAGTGACGGGTGACAATAATAATAATGTTTCTATGCCACTCATCATCTCTGGGCCTCGGAGCTGCTCCTACCTTCAGAATTCCTTCTCATGATCACTGATGGGCACACTTGATCCTACTATTGATCCTGAAGAGCTGCCCAGCCCAGCTTCACGTCCCCACCAAGTGCCCCCCCTTCTAGAACACACCGCTCTCAACCGACTCTCAACAACCTACCAACCCAACATTCACTCTCTCTTTCTAAGCCTCCTCCAACCTTCCGTTTCCACCAGAATTCCACTCTCTCTTCCCCCCTCCCTCCCTGCTTGACATTCACTTGGAAATTCTAATAGAATGACCTTAATTACCCTATTGCAAAAAGGGAGGAAGAGGTTACAGATGGGAAATGTCTGGGAATCCCAAAGTCTAAACTCACAGACGCTGGCTTATGTCTCGCAGCAGGATTCAGGATACATCCTAGACTTCAAGCTTCCTCTGTTCCCTCCCTGTGTCAAATTAATGATTGTAAGCCCTTTGGGGCAGGAATAGAGATGGGAAGGCCTGGAAAAACCCCCAGAAAAAAATGAGGGTGGGACCAGGTTTTCCCCCTTTTTCCAAAGCCGGTTTCCCCCAGAAAAATTGAAAAAAAATAGTTTGATATACTTCGAATATTCCACACACTATTTCGCCCCTAATTTTTCCTTTAAAAATGGCTTTGGGGAAAAATGGGGGAAAAACCTCCTCCCCCCCGCCGCCGCCATTTTTCTGTTGTTGTTTTTTTCAGGCCTTCCAGCACCCACACTTTGGAGCTTCCTGGCAACTGACACCAGGCAGGTATCTTTCGTTAGGGCCAGCCCATCTGAACACGTAGAAGCTGCATGCAATTTACTTCCTTTTAACCACTGTTGACTTTAATCATCTTTTGAATACTCTAACATACTTGCTTTTAACTGTGTTTTATCAATCATTTTAATGTTGTGTTCTAAATTTTTGTAAACTGTTTAGAAAGATCTCTTACCATCATGTGGTTTATAACATATAATAACAAATTCAATTTTAAAAACACACACACTCCTTTTCCTTTCAAACAGAGTTGGAGCCCTAGTGCAACATACTATTCAGTAACTGGATGTTGGTTCCATCTGGGCCTGGCATGCAAAAAATTTGCCTTATGCTGTACCCCGGCTGTCCTCAAGTAGAGATGGGAAGGCCTAGAAAAGCCCCAGAAAAAAACAGGTTTTTCCCCAACGCTGTTTTTTTTAGAAGTCCGTGAGAAAAATAACAAAGAGGAAGAGGAAGAAGAAATGGGAAATGATAGTAGTTCAGAAAATGAGAGAGAATAAACTGCATATATATGTTTTGTCTTCTGTTTGGGTTTTTTAAAGCACTACTCAAAAGGTAGATCTTCTATGGAGCTTAAATACTGAGGTGGATCTTAACTTTATTTGCTGTTGGTGCTAAGGGGCAAATCTGATTATTATTTATGTTGATGGTTTCTTGTTTTTTTGTTGCTTTTAAGGGAAAGGAGGGTGGTTACCTGTTTTAATGCAAGCATAGTACTTTTATATCACTGCGTTTCACGCAATTTGTAAAACTACTCCACACTGAACATTTCCCCCCCCCCCAAATTTCCATATTTTTTTTCTGGGGGGAAAATGGGGGGGGGGGGAGACACACATTTTTTTCTCATGGCTTCAAAATTTCTGGAAATTTTACATCTCTACTTGGAGCCATACTTTCCCTCAGTAAATCTGTCTTTAATTCCAATTTAAATCCATCATTACATTCTGTGCCTGCAAATAGACAGTTTAACTATGCATTTTGTGCAAAAGTACTTGAATCCAGTATTAGCACTTGATCCCAGTAGATGTCAGATAATTTTTCTAGACCTTATAGATTTTGCTTTAATCATTACTGACTCTAGTTCAGTATTTTATTATGGTTGTGGATTTTTGGATATTTTACTGAACTAGTATTGTAATGGCTGGTTGAAATGCAGGATACTGTACAAATATCATAAATAAATGCAGGTGCCAACTTTTAAATTAACTTATTCTGACCGCAGGCCTTCAAGCTTTTTTGACTACAATATTTAATATTTATACAGTGGAACCTTGGTTTACGAACAGCTTAGTTTATGAACAACTTGGATTAGGAACACTGCAAACCCAGAAGTAGGTGTTTTGGTTTGTGAACTTTGCCTTGGAATAAGAACATGTTTCGCTTCCTGCTGAGTGTGTTCTATTTGTAAATTGAGTACCCTGCTGCTATAAGAAATCACGCCTTGGTTTAAGAATGTTTGGTTTAAGAACGGACTTCTGGAACAGATTAAGTTCGTAAACCAAGATACTACTGTAGTCAAAAAGAATGAGACAATTGAAATCTGAACAAAATCAATCCCCAAAGTGCCATGCCTTATCTTGATCTGATGAAAAACCTCAGTACCTGCTTCAGATTCAGGTGGGGAATAGAACTGCCCATCAGAGGGGAGTCCCGAGTGAATAAGAGCAGCTCGTTCAGAGGCATCCTGCACCAACAGTAGTCCTAAAAGGAAATGAAAGCATCCATGACTGTAGTATCTTTCAAAGGAAGTGTCCAGCTTTTAAAATCTAGGGCTGTGCACAGTCCCCCAATTTCTCCGTGGCTCCAATGTGGGGGGGGGGGGGAATCAGGCCAACCCACCCTGAGATACGGGGGCATAGCAATGTTTGATTGGGGCTTTGGTTATTTTAATGGGGGATCAATTCTAGAGGGTGGCCCTTTGCAAGCAGCTTCTGATTCCAAAGGAGCACACAGGAAAGATGCTTCAATCCTGTGAGGTGCAGTTTGCAAGTGAGTTATCTGCAGGGAAGCCACCCTACAAAGGAACACCCTGCACCGCACAAGATTGTGGCTGCCGCACAAAAGCCGTCAAGTGGAGGCACCAATCCTTTCAGAGCAGGGTGTACAGCAGGAAGGACAGTCAGGTGGCATCAGGCTCCTACCTTCTCCTGGGAAGACACAATTGGAGGTCAGGTAGATCTCAGCCTTTTCATGGAAAATGCCATGCCTTGTCTCTTCTTTATGCCTGATACCCTGACAGCGCTGGATCCCCAAGTCATCTAATCTGACTCACAGTGATATGTGGCTATCTCAACCCAACTCATCCAAGGCCTGAATCCCTTTGGATTCAGTCCAATTTGGTTTGGGATTTGGGTCTCACCTGAATTCAGTGCACAGCCCTTAAAAAGAGCAGTAACAGCAGTAATCTTTAAATGTCCTTCTTGTATGACTGTATTTCAGGGAAAGTCATTATAACAATTTTATTCTGTGGATACCACAGCATCACTCTCCCTCAAGCCCTATGTAAGAATATTGTGTACTTGAAGTTCCTTCTGTTTATACGCTTCCTAGGGCAACTGCTAACTGCACTGCAAAGAAACTTACTGTTTCCTTCTTCTGCTTCTTGTGGTAAAACTTTGAAGTCTAGGAACCAGGTTTCAATCCAGGCAAGAATGAAAGATATGATGGGCAATACATAGCCAAAAGCCCCTTGAGTTAATAGCTTGAAGGGGATACATGAAGAGGAGAGAGAACAAGTTATGTCAAAACATCTCACAACAAAACAGTTACATGATATAAATTAGAATTCACTGTTATAATCCATACCTTGGACAGAATTACTTTTGCTAATAAAAAGGCACTGGTTACTGCTGTTGTAAACTGAAAGAAATATTAAGAGTTATGAAAGCAACAAATTACTTTTGCAATCCATAACACAACACTATAACAGTTAACCACATAACTACAATTGTCCTCATTTAGCTCTAAGCAATACTTAGCAATCTCACTGTTTGCTAATGTTATGGCCACAGGGTGTTTAATAAATGGGCAGAGCAATCCTACTAAGTATAGGAAGCTGGTAGAATTTACTCTGACTTAAATTCAGACGGTTTAAATTACCCCTACTACAAGCTCCATTCAGGGGTAGGACTACTGCCAGCTGAGTCAGCCTAAGCCTGGCAGAAGAGAAACAGGCCTTTAAAATACTTTGAATTACAACATCATTTTTGCCAGTGTTAAGTTCCACCAGGTTGCTATGTCAAATGACTGAGCTGAAAGTTTTAGAAAAGTCTCTCCTCATTGCACCCCCAGTGTCACGTTTTTGTAGCTTCCTCCAGCTTAAGTTCTAACAGCTGAGCCCCAGCTGAGTTGGGATGCGGGAATTTAAGTAAGCATAGCCCCAACTGAGTCCCAGCTCAGCACAAGCGCTTCCTACTCTAAACTTGCTCATTCTGGCAGATCTTGTGTTTGGATTCTGTTGTAAATGGTACTGGCCAAAGATTAAAAAATACTTTCTATACTTCTGAGTTTCCCAACAGAGGAATTTGCACCCACAGGACACCCACAGAACTTTGGTCACCATTTGAAAGCATGTGTAACCTGCAATATAATATATGCATTCCCACCTTGTGAAAGTAAATCCAACCAATCCAAACAACACAAGCACACAATTTTTCTTCAAATTCCTCAGAAAACAAATCTTTAACACAAAGAGTTGGGCCTGCTGATCAGAAGGTCGGTGGTTCGAATCCCCGTGACGGGGTGAGCTCCCGTTGCTCGGTCCCTGCTCCTGCCAACCTAGCAGTTCGAAAGCACGTCAAAGTGCAAGTAGATAGATAGGTACCGCTCCAGCGGGAAGGTAAACGGCGTTTCTGTGCGCTGCTCTGGTTCACCAGAAGCGGCTTAGTCATGCTGGCCACATGACCCGGAAGCTGTATGCCGGCTCCCTCGGCCAATAAAGCGAGATGAGCGCCGCAACCCCAGACTCGGTCACGACTAGACCTAATGGTCAGGGGTCCCTTTACCTTTAAAAGTTATGCAAGAGGAAATATTTTTGTTAGCTAGTGCAAATGCAAGTAGAACACTAGAGCTACATCTCACACACCGTATCATTTAAATACCATTTTTCAAAATCTTCCAACTTTTAAACTTTTGAAGTCTACTACTTACAGCTATTGCCCACCAGTGTTGAAGTCTACACAATGCATATGCAAGTATCAAAATCATAAACCGAAAGACTGCCAGGAGCTATAGAGGAAGGAGGAGGGAGAGAAAAAGGCATTAAGGTCATTTTTTTAAAGGAACAAAATAATAATAATTAGAAACTAAAATTATATACAGTGGTACCTCGGGTTACATACCCTTCAGGTTACAGACTCCACTAACCCAGAAATAGTACCTCGGGTTAAGAACTTTGCTTCAGGATGAGAACAGAAATTGTGCTCCGGTGGGCCAGCAGCAGCAGGTGGCCCCATTAGCTAAAGTGGTGCTTCAGGTTAAGAACAGTTTCAGGTTAAGAACGGACCTCCGGAATGGATTAAGTACTTAACCGGAGGTACTACTGTAAGTGATTTCTTCACAATCTAGACGACATCAAACATTTTCTGTGTGACACACTGATTTTACAGTTCTTCTCCTTTCGCTTTCATGAAGTCACTGGAACTGCATTTGAGCAATACAGCTGAGCAGAGTTTCTTCTTCAAGCGGATAGAAACTTCATTAAGAAGAAGAAAATTCTGAGAGTGTAATTGACAAATATCCTGTCCACTCTTAGAAACAATTTTAGGTATCCAATTCAGGCAAGTTTCACAAGACTACTTTACATGATAATTACTAACACAGTGGTACCTCAGGTTAAGAACTTAATTCGTTCCGGAGGTCTGTTCTTAACCAGAAACTGTTCTTAACCTGAAGCACCACTTTAGCTAATGGGGCCTCCCGCTGCCGCCGCACCGCCAGAGCACGATTTCTGTTCTCATCCTGAAGCAAAGTTCTTAACCTGAGGTACTATTTCTGGGTTAGCGGAGTCTGTAACCTGAAGCGTATGTAACCTGAAGCATATGTAACCCGAGGTACCACTGTAAAACAGAATTAAGACACAGGAGGCAAATACTTACGAAGATATCAAAGTACGAAGAATGGTAGTCATACTGGAGGACTTCTTTTTCTAATGTTTTCTCAATGCCTCCATTTACCTACAGAAAACAGAATTGATCAAGCTATTAACATAATTAATTTTCAATTTTTGAAAGCACTTCAGCAGAGTTCTGTGGTTCTCCTTTTCAAAAACCAAAACCACATGGTACAAAGCAATTCAAAACATACATACAATAAATCACTTGGGTCCTAACAATATAGCAGAACTGAGTTGAGAATAAAACCAAAGAGACTCGTGCAAGCAGTCTACTCACAGGAGCAATGTAAGATGGGAGCCACAAACACATGAGTCACAGCTCCATTTCCATGCAAAGAAAAACTGCAACAAGATTTTTACTTCCATGGAATAAGAGCTGCAAATGTGAATACAAGTTCGCAGTTCCATTACCCTTTTTGATCAAGCAGACTACTGTATGAGCAGCACAAATCACCCCCGGAATACGCCCACCCTGGCATTTTAACTTCAATCATACTAGAGATCCAAGGCTGAATCTCATATGCAAGGGTCACAAACATTACTGCTTTGCTTTATCAGAAAGAAGGAAAGGCCTGCCATGTATACACACAATTCACCACTTCCACCACCATTCTCTTAATTATGGCAATTTACAGCCATGCAAGTGAATACAGACTTGTTGTGTAACCAGATGCATTAACAAAGCAGTTCAAGACTTCCACCCAAAATCAACTACTGTGAACGGAAACTTATCACAATGTAAAATAAAGATCACTTGCCAGCTACCACTGGAACGTGCAATTAGAAGTCATTAACAGGAAACGGGCCTAAGGATTTTTCACTTTGTATCTGTCAAATTTATTCCAATTTTAGCAGAAAAGTGTTTTGTCTTTAATAATTTATGAATTAGGTAAAAAGTAAAGTTTAAAGGAAGCAATACCATTTTCCAATTTGTAAAAAAAGAGGGGGGGAGAATTACAATGGAATTATACATGCTGAAGCAGCCCCCCAAGATATGTCCAGTCCTCTGAGCCAGTGTAATACAGTGCTAACCATGCAAGCAGAAGTCCACATTCCAATTTCCCCTCAGCCAGCAACTCAGGAGGTGGCTTTAGGTGAACCACTTTCTCAGCCTTAGCTACTTCTACCAAACAATGATAACACCACAGCCCTGTCAGTTTGGTTGTTATTAAGATGACAGAGAATGTATAAGATGTACTCTAAAACACTACAGAAATGCCAAGTAAGATTACTAGCTGGGAAATGCATTCCTGGAACTTTATATTCACTATAAATACTTTGCTAAACTGTTTTAACCCAGAACCAAATGTTAGATGAGATGCTGGAGTTCTATGATCAGAATTTATGAGACTGGAAGGTGGGGGTATCAGATGCCATTCATTCTTTTAACATTTCCCCTGCTTTTTGCTCCATTAGAGAAAATGTCTGTGTGCCCAAAGAAGGAGAAAGGAAAGCATTTTTAATCAGGAAAACAGCACAGAGGGGAAAACCGAACTCCCCCACCCTGCAATGCATTCCTACTTCAGAGTGCCCCAAACCCACAGATTGGCCCCCGTTTAGATTTAATAACAAAGTATGAATTGGCTTAATTGCTGCTGGTTACAGACAGATTATACAAACTATGTAGAAAGATTCAATGCTCCCTTAGTATATTTGCTTTAATACATGTACAGGTATAACAAGCCAACTGGCTGAAAGTTCTCATATAAAAAAAACCCTAGTGTTGTTCGCAGACAAAATCAAACTTCTTCCACACCTCTTTCTTACCTAGGTAAATAAATAAATAAAGAGCCTTTTCCAATACTCCTTGCATATTTTTATCAAATGAGTAGGCCGGTTATGGGACGCGGGTGGCGCTGTGGGTTAAACCACAGAGCCTAGGACTTGCTGATCAGAAGGTCGGCGGTTCGAATCCCCGTGACGGGGTAAGCTCCCGTTGCTCGGTCCCAGCTCCTGCCCACCTAGCAGTTCGAAAGCATGTCAAAGTGCAAGTAGATAAATAGGTACCACTCCGGTGGGAAGGTAAATGGTGTTTCCGTGCGCTGCTCTGTTTCGCCAGAAGCGGCTTAGTCATGCTGGCCACATGACCCAGAAGCTGTACGCCGGCTCCCTCGGCCAGTAAAGCAAGATGAGCGCCGCAACCCCAGAGTTGGCCACCACTGGACCTAATAGTCAGCGGTCCCTTTACCTTTAGGCTGGTTATGAAGCCAAATTTTCAATTATTCACAAACACACCATGCTCTTGTATGAGCAGTTGGCCTACTGCGTACCCAACATTTAAATTACTAGGCTCTTACAAAGGAGCACTGGTTATAAAGGCTACAGATTTATAGCCAACTAATCCAAGAGAAATAAATAAATAAAAATTAAAAATTGGCCAGCAGCACCTTAGAGACCAACTAAGTTTGTTAAGGGTATAAACTTTCATGTGCATGCACACTTCTTCAGATGCACACAAAAGCTTATACCCAGAACAAACTTAGTTGGTCTCTAAGGTGCTACTGGACATTTTTTTATTTTTTTTAATTTATTTCGACTGTGTCAGAACAACACGGCTACCTACCTGAATCTATAATCCAAGAGAGTTTACAGAACAGAAATTCATAAAATTCTGGCATCATGGTGGCTCCCTGATGAAAACTCTGATATGTAGGAACATGGTGGAGTACCAGCCTACTTGAGCACTTATACAGAAGGTAGTAATGCAGGTTGTACCCAAACGGAACCTAGCACAAACTGAAGCCATCTCTGCTTACACAGGTGATCTGTAGCTGCAATTCATGCCAACCTCCTCCTCCGTATCTAATCTGTTCACTCTTTTCCCATAAGTCCCTCTAACCTTCCAGCCTCACTTTTCAGGGGCAGGGTGCAAAAGCCTTTATCTGCTCACAATTTGTTGGATCCAGGCCATTCTGTCAACATCAAAGGCTGTTGGAAAATGTTTATTCTACAGTTTAGACAAGCCTTCCCCAACCTGTTACCCCCAGCTGTTTGGGACTACAATTCCCATCAGTCCCAGTCACCACACAAATCCCCAGCTTTACACCCCATAGTACACATGAAGAAAGCCCTTCAATTGGCTAGAACAGAATACTTTGTTCAAGCATAATTTCAGGGGAGGGATCCTGTGGTTGCCAGAGAAGACCTCTTTGGGCACAACCAGTGCTTTTGGGGGGGGGGGGCGTGCTGGGTATGCATACCACTAAACATTTTGTGAATCTAAGTTTGGCCTCATTGAGGTGCAGTATTTCAATATGGGTACGAAAATGAGAGTACCCCTAAACTTTTTTTTAGAAAAAAAGCACTGGGCACAACACTGGTAAGCCATGGTGTAATCTGCATCTTAACATTACTGTTTCAATTATATTTCATAGTCGAATGCAAAATGTTCTTATTTATTATTCTGGACATTCTTACTCATCTGAACTGAGAGTGAAATACCTTCCAGAAATGGTTGAAAAATTCAGTGCAATCTTACACTGCTGAACTGGTTCATTTTGTTTGTTACAACTCATAAATAAAATTCAGTTTCAAGATACTAATTTAGCAAAGACTAGAGAAGCTCACTATTCTGGATCCAACCTTTTGTCAGAAGTACAATTTGAAAGACACTCACATTTAACTCTATTATCCACAGCAAGGTTATAAACAAGAGGTCAAAGGTGACAAACAAACAGAAAGTCCTTCGGACATCAGATATGCCTTTTTTCTCTCTGCTTTCATAAGACTCAATTCTTGCCATTAGCTGTGCTGGGTTGATGGAATGAACATCCCGTAAAGAAGGATGAGAGGAGCTCAGACTGCTGCCATGGGCATTTTCTTGATCGTCTAACAGCCGACTCATCCTGTCTTTGGTTACAGCAGCTTTTTTCCAGTTTCAACATCACTATCAGGCTTATCCATATACGAGATTTCTCTAGAAAAGAAAATTCCACAATTAGTCATGTCAACATGACCATTATTAATAAAGAAGCCCTACTTCATCATGTAAACACATCACAACTTAATAAAAGTGAGCTCAAATGAGTGACATGTTGCCAGGCAAATATAAGGTGGGGAGGAAGTTCTGCATTCTTGGGGAACAACCTAAATATGAAGAAGCCTGTAAGACTGCAGATTAGGGGGGGGGGGGAAATTAATGCTGGAAAAATGGCACCATGAACTTCTACAACCTACAGAACACTGGAGAGCACAGAAGAAAATGCTAAAGTAATTTATTATCCAGAGAAGTAACTTCTTGATCCAAACTGAGCAGTTTTGCCTCCTCCAGGATAGAATTATCGCTGCCTAGAGAAATCAAGGATTCTAGTGTAGCTGTGGTTGTACATCACTGTGTTCACATTCCCCCTCACACACACCAAAAGGTAGCAACCATTTCTAACTCAATTTTTATTTAATCTCCCAAAATAATTACTAAGAGTTTTAAAACATTTTTAAAATGCCACTTCAATACCATTAATATTATACTCATAGTGCAGGCTGGGGAAACTTGACTATGAAAGAGGGACTGACAACAGTCCAATGTACAGTGGAACCTCGAGTTGAAGACGTAATCCGTCCCAGAGGCATGCCTGCAACTCGAAGCGTTCACATTCAGAAGTGCTGCGTCTGGGCGTGTGGCGCAATTTAGCACTTCTGCGCGGGTGGCAAAACCCTGAAGTAACTGTTCCAGTACTTCTGGGTTGCCACAGGACGCAACTTGAAAAGACGTAACCTGAAGCTGACGCAACTTGAGGTATGACTGTAGTGCACTGTTTTACTGCAGATAAGAGGTGGATCAAAAAACTATTTGAAAAGCAACAAAGAAGGGAAAGAGTATTTTTTTAGTCCCTATACCAGTTCACAGTATCCTGTAAGTATGCACTAGTAACAGAAAACTGTGCACCAAAATATTTTTTGAAAAAAACAAAACACTCCCAGGTTCAGGGTTGGCAGCTGGGAGTGCACTGCAACATTTTGTTACAGGAAACTTGGTATTCTTCTATTCCTACATTTATGGAACAAAATATTATTTTTATGCTTTTCTCCCCAGTGTGATCATTACAACTTCAGGGAAACAATGTTTAATTTTTCATACATAGTGTAAGAACAGACAAAATAACTGCACCTCTGACATAACTGCTCAATGACATTGTTTCTCATAACCAGCCTGTATAATACTGGAAGTCTATTTTTTAAATATATTTTCCAGTTGAAGATAGAACCTTCTGTTAATCTGGACTTTGCCAGGCCTGCAGAACCAGAAACTACAGCAATCTGAAAGCACTTGGTGGAGAAGCCACAATAGATCACAATAGGCGGAACGTACAACTTTGTGTCATTTTAGTGCAAACTGGTGGGAACTTTGTGTAAGATTTTGCTGCCTGCAATGTGGAATCTTGGCATCCTGAGGGATAAGAATAAAGGTGGAAGAAACAGCAATGAAGCCAAAACAAGAGGAAAACAATAGCATGTTTTGGCAAGCCAGTGCTAGAGTATTTTGAAGTGCTGTGCATGGAGAAAGGCAGGTAAAGGACGGGCCTCAGGTATACAATTTCCTATTCAAGGAAGGACTATTCAATATTTTGCACTAACTTCCTCATTCATCTGGACATACCAATATAGTGCAGGTGATAAATATTAAACGACAGCAGAGTTAACAAGTGGGTAGCTAAGCCTCATTGCCTAGATTCATGACGTACCATAGCTACTGGGATGTGTCTTGATACTCAGCTGCACACCTTTCCTGGTGTCTCACTTGCAGCTAGGTGAGATATGAGAGTAGAATTTTTCCAGTTCATTATGTATTTTCACATTTGAAAATGAGTGGAGATTAATTCATTCTTGAAGTTCAATATTAATTTATGTTTATTGTATTAATGCAACCATTATATATAAACAGACCTGAGGGAACCAAAAATTAATTCTTTCCTCCTTATTCAAAGAGACTCAAACACCACTAATAAAAAGACTACAGAAGAAACACTACTTTCCACATGCCACTACATTTGTCAAGTTACATATTAACTGTTTGAAAAAAAATGCAGCCATGTGGGTTTTCTCACTAATTTATATTTTAAAAATTCAGTTAGCATTGGGAAATTTTCAGATGCACTAGAGAGTGATCTAATTTAGCATGTTTATTTCCCTGGTATTTATAAACAGAGCTAAAACCATTGAATACCAACCTTGCCTATTATTGTATTTGCAGTTGCCATCCATTCATTGTTATTAAATAACTAGCAAATAGAAAACTTTCCACACAAAAATAAAGCACTGGAAAATTAATTGTCCAAAGCTTGATACCTAAGCATGATACCTAAATAAGGTGACAGTATTTTAATTTCTTATTGCTTATTATGAAAATGGATACATAGAGAAGGAAGAAAATCTTACCAGTAGTTACTGTCAAGTCACTAGATAAATTTTACTATATACCAGACTAGGAAAAATTCAGGTGCCTTATTCTCTAGATATCTAAGGGTTTTCTGCAATTTAAAAATAAAACAGAGTGAAGCAAGAGAGGGGTGGTAATAGGCTAGAGTGTTAATGAATTAAAGAGAATGCATCCAATGAAGTAAATGGAGAGAGAAGTAAACTATAGGTCAGGATGTGGAATCAGAAACATTTTTATACACAAACATTTTTACTAAACAGGCAACTATTTAGCTGCATATCTCATTATGTAAGTAAAAACAACAAAAATACATACCATTATTAAAGATATACTCCTCTCCAAATTGGTATACATTGGAAAAGATGGAAGATACAACTAATCTCTGTTATCAAGAATGCTTACAGCATCATCAAGTCAAATGTGTAATAAAGTATGCTGTTTACATTATAAGCAGAGAGTACATTTGCACTGTCAACTCATCACTAATCCCAAATGTAAAGAAAAGAACTTCAAGTATTTAGGAATCTTCTAACATACTGAAATGTTGTGCCTATATTTTGCTTGCTGACATGATTTATTTATTTTAAGCCTTCTTTATGTCACTAACATTAATATCCAAACTCACTCATAATCCTACTGGGCATGCCATTTATCTCAGTCTGTTTTCCACATATATAATGGAAATTAGTGGCCTATCTTTGTTTCTACCAAGTATGACAAAGGTGGAGGAGTGATTTGCATGTTTACTCGAATTCAAAGTAAATCCTGACACTTACCCTCAAGAAAATGTGCATAGGATTGTCGCTGTAACCTATCAAGATACTTTTTCTACCGCCTTCTGCCAATTCTCTATTCAGCACTTAAACTGGAATTCAGGAGCTGAATACCTACACGGCACCACCTCTCTTCCTTCAAATGCCTTTTCAAAACCTGCTTTGGCATAAATGACAGCTTTCCAACTACAATGGTACCTTGGTTCTCAAACTTAATCCATCCCATGAGTCCGTTTGATTCCTGAAACTGTTCGAAAACCAAGGGACAGCTTCCGATTGGCTGCAGGAGCTTCTTCAACTCAAAAGCCACGTCAGATGTTTGGCTTTTGAAAAACGTTCGCAAACCAGAACATTTACTTCTGGGTTTGCGGCATTCAGGAGCCGATCTGTTCGACAAAGAAGCTGTTCAGGAACCAGGAAACCACTGTAGTACTCATAATAAAATGTCCCTATTTCCTCCTTCAGTTAAAAAAAAATAAATCTATTTGTGATTATCCAAAAGGTTTACAAGTTGAGTAAGATAATATACCATCTATAAAACACCACATTCAACCAAATAAAAGAGCAGCACGTTAATACACACACATAACAGGGTTTTTGAAAAAACAATTTTCTCCTGAAGTCTCCCATATAAAACTTACAGTATTTTTCGCTCTATAAGACACACTTTTTCCCTCCTAAAAAGTAAGGGTAAATGTGTGTGCGTCTTTTGGGGCGAATGCAAGCTGAACAGCTATCCCAGAAGCTAGAACAACAAGAGGGATCGCTGCGCAGCGCTCCCTCTTGCTGTTCTAGCTTCTGGGATAGCCCCTCAGTCCCTTCCCCCCACCTCCTGGAAAAGCCCCAAAGAGCCGCGCGGAGCGTCAGTGACGAGCTGCCCTTCTTCCTCCTCGGGGAAAAGCCTGCAAGCGCCGCACACACGCTCCACACGGCTCATTAAAGGGAGCGCTGAGCAGAGCCTAGGATGCATACAGGCTCTGCTCAGTGCTCCCTTTAAAGAATCCTCCCCCCCCCCGAATTCCCCCTCTAAAAACGAGGTGTGTCTTATGGTCAGGTGCGTCTTATGGAGTGAAAAGTATGGTATCATGTTCTGAGGTCAACATTTATGACCCTGCACTCTGTTCTGCAACCATTAAATGTTCTGCGATCAGTACAAAATGTTTGGCAAGTGTTCTTCTTCAGCAGTCTAAAGAACAACCTCTTGGGAAGAACAGTCTAGCAATAACTGGCTCACTTCCACAGGGCCATCAAGAGTCATCTATTTAGAGTGTCTGTTTAGACAAACTACAAACAGTAGAAAATGTTTGTCCTTGGCTTACCCACATCATTTGTTTGCTGGGGGAAGGGGAAGTAAGTCACAAGTCCAGGTTTGCACATAAATGTCAAACCAAGCGCTTCAGTTTGCTGCTCTCGGTACACAAAAGGGAAGGAGCAAAGTGGGGACTTTCAGTGGATAGTGCTAATTCATGTTAAACTATAGTTAACCATTAAATATGGATTAACATTACATGCAAACCAGGCTACTGAGGCTGTGCTATAAAATTCAGTCATATGTAATTTGGTACATAGTTTTACAATGAAGAATATTAAAAGCCCGTACTTTTTCAGCATCAGATTCTGCTCCACTCTCCTCCCAACTTTAGCTAGGTATTGGTCTCCTCCCAATTTAACTAGTCTCAGAAAACACCTGCTGCCCCATCACCATACTGCATAAGTATCACATGCTACTGCAACAATTCTTCCATTCAAAGAAGTAACAGTCCGTCACCATGAAGTAATTGCGCATCTCTATCCATCTCTCAAATACAAGTCTTACAAACAGACTGCAACCTCAGAACACCATACTTTAGACATGATCTTATCTATTTATAAATATGTGGAAATCTTTCAGATTCATTGACCTACTTACTTCACTAAGCAGATATACATGTTTACATACACTACTGAGGACAGATGAGTCATGGACTATTAGGGTTGGGAGTGCCTTGAAAGATAAAAGCATTGTCTAATACATCTTTCATGCCCTTAAGCAACAGAATAATTTACTGTGCAATTTTACTTTTGACACTACTTGGAAGCAACTCTTATCCTTACTCCTCTGGGGATCAAAAAAGATAAAATTAGGCAGACTGACAGAACAGTTCTAAACCCTAATTCTTGCTATTGGTGGGGGTTGTTATGATGGAGGTGACATCATATTAACTCCTCTGTCAATTTCTGCTGTCCTCTGCCCTAGCAGGGGGGTAAAGGACACCACTGCAGAAGCCCCCAGTGTGCAGGAAGCTACTACCAGTGGTTCTCCCACTGATGGTAGCCTGAGGAAAGCCTCAAAATGTGGTGTTTTGGTGGGGGGCACCAGTGGCATTGGATCCTTGGGGGCCCTCAACTGCAGCAGCCTGGAGCTAGCATAGCACAATGTAAAATAAATCCAGTCCCCACTTTCTGCCATGGTTGGTGCAAGTGATGCATGGGCTTCAGATGCACAGGTCAATCTCCTATTTCACCACGCAGCTTCCTAGCTGGGGATCAGGATTGCTCTGTAAAGTATGAAGTGCAACCTCATTTGTAAGACTTCATGCAATTATATTTTAAGACGTACAGTGGTACCTCAGATTACAGATGCTTCAGGTTACAGACTCCACTAACACAGAAATGGTACATCGGATTAGGAACTTTGCTTCAGGATGAGAACAGAAATCGCACAGCGCAGCGGGAGGCCCCATTAGCTAAAGGTTAAGAACAGTTTCAGGTTAAGAATGGACCTCCAGAACGAATTAAGTTCTTAACCCGAGGTACCACTGTAATCCAAAAACACAAAGTATAAGCACATCAAACTCATGTTTCATACAGGAATCCTCATCAGTGATCTGCATTAGGTTGGTGGTTTCTACACTCCATTCAATGTGTCAAACAGCCCTTAGAAAAGATCCAAATCATCATGATAATCACGTTCGGATGATACAAAGTTTTAAAATAGGCAGTTAAAAACCATCATTCTCTTCAAGCAAAACATATCTCAGCCAAGTTACAAACGACTAATTTCCGCAGCGTCTGCTGGCTGAATTCAAGACACAATTCTGCTTATTCCTTCAACCCCCATTAATAGCGACAACTCACAAAACCCAGATTCTTAAAGCAGTGGGATCCTGGGAATTTAACGACACATTCTCTATTTTGTGTTGTTTGCATTTCCAGTGCTCTGCTATTTCGAACGGTTCCTGTAAACTGCTTTGGGCACAAGCTCATCTACAAGTCAAGCCCATAGGTCCACCCATGCCCCTTCCCACGCGGGGGAAGGGGAGACAAGGGGGGGCGGCGGGAGGCAAGAGGCCGAGCGACACCGGGAGAGGTTAAACATGGGGCGGGGTCGGTGGGTCCACTGGCGACAGGGAAGAGGAAGGGAAACCGAAACAGGGAGAAGGGACGTGACCCGTGAATTTTAACTTCGTTAACGCGGGGGGGGGGTGAGGAAAGGTCACTAAAGCGACCGCGAAGGCCGGGCGGGGCGAAGGGGCCTTATCGCCTGGAGGCGATGAGGGGACTAGGGGCTGAGGGCTCCTTACCGGGACGCGCCGCTCTCGCTCCTGGCCGTGGTGGGGAGGGAGGGTCAGGCTGGCGGAGGAAGCCCCGCCTCGGGCGAGTCCTCCCGCCCCGCCCCGGCCGCTCCAGAGGGCGGGCAGAGGCGAGGCGACGAGCGGCCACCTCACTTAGCAACGGCAAAGCGGGCCTGGATTCTGAGGCGGAGAGGGGCAGGTGCGCGCGCAGCGGCGAATTTACCTCAGCAGCCGAGGGGAGTGGGCGGGGCTCGCGCCTCTGTTCCGCCCTGCGAGCCAGGGGGCGGGGCCTTGGCGGAGCAGGTGCGGCCAACGGTCGCTCTCAGCGGATGGGTGGGAGCCGGTTGGTTGGCAGCAGCCGGGGGTGGGCGGGGCCTACAAAGGGCCTGTGTGACGCAGGCGGCGCCTGTCTTCGGAAAAACGCAGCCTCAGGGCGGGGCCGCCTGAGGGCTCCGAATGTTGACAGACTCCCAGCATGCCCTCCGCGTGGACTTTGCCGGCGGGGGCTGATGGGAGTTGGAGTCCCAACAGCATCTGGAGGAAGGCCGCAGGCTTTCTCCACCAGCACTTTTGGCATCATAGACCGTGTCTGAATTGGATGGGCAACTGGTTGCCCTGTCATTTATTTTTGAATTTGTATACCACCCTTCATAGGAAGATCTCAGGGCTCACGGCATAAAAGTACATAATAAAAAATGCAGAACAGGAACAGAAACGAAACCCCTAACTGGTAGCCAGTGCTGCAGAAGACAGAATCAGGATTCAACATGCCATTAACAGATTGCAGAACAGGGCCCAAACTAATACAGTAGAATTAAATTCATTTCCCCCCCAATTTTCCAACATTTTTTTAAAAAATAATAATATTTATTAAAGGTTTTATAGTTACAGAGAAAAAGTAAGAGAGAGAAAATGACAAAAAAATGACAGGTGGAAAAATCTAAATTAGAAACAGAATTGTTAGAACCCAATTTTCCAACATTTTTTAGACAAACAAACAAACATATATCTTAACTGTACTTAATCCAATCTTAGTAACATTGTTAAGTGACTTCCTCGGATCCCCCTGGCTGAGTTTCAGTGTATATCATTGTAACAGTTTTCCAAAACCAATTTTCTCATAAAATTAACTTAATCACTTAACACCTTTCTTTCTTTCCATTTTAACTTTAAACATATTATTCTCTAACATTACATATTTAAATCCTAAGCCTATCTGGTATTTGCAAGTTTTTCCAATTAGGTTATCTTAACATATTTAACTAAATAGTCTTTGAATTTTATCCATTTCTCCTGGTACTCCTCCTCCTTCTGGTCACGGACTCTTCCAGTCAGGTCAGCTACCTCCGAAAAGTCCATCGTCTTCACCTGCCATTCCTCAGAACAATGAAATTCAGTGGGGACAAGGTTCTGCACTTAGGCAAGAGGAACCACCTGCACAAATATAAGATGGTTTGCCAATAGCACATGTGAAAAGGATCTTGGGGTCTTAGTGGACCACAACTTAACATGTGGTCAAACCACACCTGGAATACTTTGGACACCACAATTTAAGGATATTGACAAGCTGGAAGGTGTGCAGAGGAAGGAGTTTTGAGCACCCTCCTAACGGGCTAGTTTTCATAATTTCATAATTATAATCAGTCAAAAAATACAGCACGTAAAGCTGTGTGAACTAGGTCTATTAAACACCAATGAATGACCCTTTTGATTAATTTCCATTGTTCCAATTATGCATTGGGTGTAAGGGATATCCATTTTTTCTCTTGTAGATGGGCACAATTGTTATTTTCTAATCATATTTTTTATCATTATGATTTACAAGCACCAAAAGGTACATAATGTATATACAATATTTACATGTAAGTTTGTTTTAAGGAAAAACTACAATTCATAAATCATCAAGCATTGGGGAGCATCTCTTTTTTTCTGGATTTTAAGGAGTTTATGGTAAAGTAGGCTAGGCTATAGGGAAGAATTTTCAAATCCAAACAGAATATATTTGGGCAGTAAGGAAATTTGTTTTGCTATGCATGACTATTAGGGGGAAAAACCTATAAAATTATGAGGAGGTCATATGATATATTGATATAAATATAGTTTTAACTATTTTAAGTTAAAGAACTTGATATTTCTGTCATCTGTAGTGGACTTGTCTTCTCACAAAAGAAAGGAAGAAAAAAAAGCAGATAATGAAAATATGGAATATCTAATAATAACTCAGTATTTTTTTCATTAACATTCACAAAGGATGCAATTAAAAAAGAACATGCAGAACTAGCACACTATATGTGGTAACAGCTGCCCATTTATCAAATGCCAAATACTAGAAACAATAACAAGTACCAAAGTTAATGAATTGGTTATTATAGGATTATGTGGTAGTAGCAAAATTTACAAAAAAGACTAAGATAAATGTCAGAAATTAGACCTCTTTGTCTAATTAATATTGGGGGAAACAAGGACCGTAGCTTAGGTAGAGGACATTTAATTTATTCCTTAAAAAGAAGTCATTTGGGTGGCAGGAAGACTGGGATACTCTTTCTGTAAAAGACACTGCTTTTTATATATATAAAATAGAGGCAGTGGGGAGATCAAAATGTTGCCTAAGAACACACACTTTCTCAGAAACATTGCATTTTGGAATTTTCAAATGTGGATATATTGAAATTGAAATACTTTATTGTCACTTGTGCAACTTGTATACAGTGAGATTACACGAGCACCTCCCACTCAGCTCTCTTAGTCTTAATTCGCCTCGTTTACTGACGCAAACCCACCAAAACCGGAAGTCAGTTGCCCTGTTGTTATCTTTTCATTCAGCAGCCTAACAGCCCACAGATAGAAGCTGTTCTGTACCCTGTTGGTGCGACTAATCATGCTTCTATGTCTTCTGCCCAGGGCAGGAGATCGACAAAGTGCCGGCCAGGGTGTGAATCACCCCTGAGAATTTTTCTCCCTCTCCTGAGGCAACGTTCTTCCGCTATTTCATCCAGCGGATTCACGGGACAGCCCATAATACCTTGTGCTGTATTCACCACCCTCTGTAGGCACTTCCTATCATTTGATGTCAAACCAGCGTACCACACCGTGGTGCAGTGTGAAAGGACACTTTCTATTGTGGACCAGTAGAAGGATATCATCAAATGTTGATTGACATCGTTCTTTTGCAATACTCTGAAGAGATGGAGTCTCTGTTGGGATTTTTTAACCACCTGGGTTGTATTTATTTTCCAAGTAAATATATAAATATATTATATATTTTATATATATATATATATATATATATATACACTATCAGTTTTATACCAGTTTATTAACTGCCATGATTTTCCAGTTTTGGAAATTTTGTCAGGGGTGCAAAGAAGCATCCAATGGAAATTTGCCAGGCTTCCATAGGCAGAGTAAATTACATGTCACCCCTGTTTAAGTTAGTCCACAGCATACATAGATATTTAATTCCCTTCTCTATATACACTCATTTCAGTTCACCAAATGACACCTACCTCTTTTTGACTTGTTTGAATTCAGCCCTTTCACTTCTCTGTGAACCTTGAACATAAAGCTTCCCACTTCCTCTTTCCTCCTCTTTGGCCGCATAGTCATGAAATTAGGAACCAGACCTCTGTGTAGCAACATCCCAACTGAACAGTCCTACCGGGACTCTCATCTTCAGCACAAGCCTGTGCTGACCTCACATATGATTTCACAGTGATAGTTTGTGATGTTACAATGCAAAGCTGTGACAAGAGACTTCTTTGTCCTGAGTCATGTCTGTATTACAGGATGAAATATGGCCGGCTTCTGGTACAAATCCTATGTCCTGTTCACTGATGCTGATACAGGACAGACAAGCTGTTTTGTGTTTAGTTTTTGAACTGAACAGTGGCTTATCTCTTCAACAGCATTGAAAATAAAGGTCCAGTTGCGCTTTCTGTTCCTTCTCAAATGTACATATTCCTCCCTGGCCATAGACAACTTTCAGCTCAGTCTATATAATTGTGTATTTGAAGTCTGATTCTCTCTGTATAGACTTACTCTCAAATAGGTGTGTTTAGGATTATGAATCAATGGGAGCACCTTACATAATGTGAGAGAGTCATGATTAGAATATCTCATATGTTAAGATGCATCTGAATTAATGTCGGCAGGCAAGTGGAAATTGCTTGCTTTGAATGCTAATTGACATTTTCACTGGTGCCCAGAGGTTATAAAATATCTAGGGATTTTGTTTTCTACAGATATTTCTCAGATGATTAAATTAACTTTAAATAAGTTAACAGAAATCTTCATTGATGTGGAAAGGTTGACACTACTTAAACTTAGTGCTTGGGGTAAGGTTTACAAACTTCAGGTGAATGTACTGCGACAAATAATGTGGGTGGCACTGGGATCTAGGTATGTAAAACAGAATGAAAGAAAGGATCAATGCCACCTTCAGTTACAGCAACTGGAGGGACATGTTACTCAGCTATATAGCTGCAAATAAAATGTTTTTAATGTGTTGTAAAGTGCAATATACGAATGTGAAACTAGCTGGCGACAGTGAGCTATGCAAAATTCAATGCATTTTTCAAAACGTTTTAAAAAGCATTTTCACACCTTTTTTATATGTGTGTAGATTCCACCTAGGTGTATATTGGCTTGTCAGCTGTAATTTGATCCATATGCTCATGATAAATTGACTTTTGGGGTAACCCTGATTTGAAGATAGTGAGGCAATCCTTTTTATGAAAGAAGTGGGCAAACTGCGGAGTTTATATATCAGATTAGCTGATATATATGAACAAATGGATAATTTTTACAGTTTTTTAATTGAGGGTAATATATCATTTACCAATGAATTCTGAATGGCATATTTTCAAGTACAACACCTGCTGGTGTGCATTTATAGTCCATTTACTTTGTGTGCTTCAGCATCTGCAAAATCCCTGGAAGGAATAATTGGGCCTTCACAAAACATCAAAGTGATCACTATTGATTATAAATGTTTACTGGAAACTTGTAAAGTACATGGTCAGCAACGTAGGTTAGAATGGAAAAGGGAATTAGAAAGTACCATACAACCTAAACCATGAAAAATTGCTTTAAAATATATATAGAATGTTTCTTTAGATTTAAAATTGAAATTGATTCATCAGAAATTGATGTTTCATGCATATTGGACTCCACAATGTTTCAACAGGAAAGTGTTGTCTATCTTATTGAGGCATATGACGTGTCCAGTGATATCTTCTTTTTGATCTGAAGTTGCTGTCCATATTAACCTTATACTGGCAAAATCCTTTATATTTGTGGGTGTCGATGTGCTTTTAAATTATTTCTCTGTAATATAGGAACTATCAGCAAGACAACAATAATGGATTTTATGAGCCCTTATGATCACTAAGCAACTTATAATTTGAGCCTAGAAGGATAAATACTCAGCAACTATTAGGCCATGGGTTGAAACAGGGGGCCAGTTTGGGATCCACCAAAGGGGCACATTTTAATGGATTTGCAGCCTATAGTTCCATGCTTTTCTTTGCCACATGTTTTGTGGTGTTAAATGTCTGCTTGGGTTCTCTCACCAAAGAATACTTGCCAAAAACTTGGGTCTTAGCTTCCAGGAATTCCAGCACACTGTCATCTGAGCAGTGGCATGAGGGTTAGCCTCTGGCCGCATCTCCAGGATCAAGTTGCGGAGGACAAGGTCAGCTCCTGGATCCTTGCTGGCACTGCAACCATGTTGTGGCAGATCTGGTGGACGATCTGGTGGACTGGCCAAGGACAGAAGCCATGTCTCCATCAAAAGCGCCCTGGACACACTACATGGTTGCCTCCACTGCCCACAACAGTGTCAACACCTCCCCAAAACAACAATGTAGGGTATGCATTCTGCCAGAAACATACAGCTTCCACGCAACCCCAACCCCACCACCACATGAGGGAGGGTCTGAATAGGACATGGTCCTCAGGTGCTCAGCTGGATGAGTTCCTCAGCCCCATACTCATCCTTCTGGTTCTCTCCCTGCTGACCCTGGGTGAATAGGTCTGGCACTTTCTGCAGGAATAGCTGGGTGGCATTGTCTGGGTTGTCCCCTAAACATCAATAGGAGTATAGCATCTAGATTAAGGGAAGTAATAGTGCCACTGTATTCTGCTCTGGTCAGACCTCACCTGGAGTACTGTGTCGAGTTCTGGGCACCACAGTTCAAGAAGGACACTGACAAACTGGAACGTGTCCAGAGGAGGGCAACCAAAATGGTCAAAGGCCTGGAAACGATGCCTTATGAGGAACGGCTAAGGGAGCTGGGCATGTTTAGCCTGGAGAAGAGGAGGTTAAGGGGTGTTATGATAGCCATGTTCAAATATATAAAAGGATGTCACCTAGAAGAGGGAGAAAGGTTGTTTTCTGCTGCTCCAGAGAAGCGGACACGGAGCAATGGATCCAAACTACAAGAAAGAAGAGTCCACCTAAACATTAGGAAGAACTTCCTGACAGTAAGAGCTGTTCGACAGTGGAATTTGCTGCCAAGGAGTGTGGTGGAGTCGTCTTCTTTGAAAGTCTTTAAGCAGAGGCTTGACAACCATATGTCAGGAGTGCTCTGATGGTGTTTCCTGCTTGGCAGGGGGTTGGACTCGATGGCCCTTGTGGTCTCTTCCAACTCTATGATTCTATGATTCTATGTGAACTATAAACTGACACTATGTCAGAGATCTGGCAAAGGTATATCTTACCCTAGGAGTTGTTGCAGCAATATTATTTTATGAGCTCTCGGTACACAGGTTAAATTACTAATGGGAACAAAGTCCAGGCAGCTTGTGTGAGCTGGCAAATAGGCAAAACTAACATTTTGTTGTAACAAGTGAACCTAGCCTCGGGGGAAGCCAAGCTCTGGCACTGTTTCAAGTTGGAGTTGCTTGTTAAGATTTCCTGCAATAGCACAGAAAAAGAGAAGAAAATGGGAGCGGAGGAGAAAATGTGATTCTATGCCAGCCCAAGTCGCACAGGAGGGACACTTATCGTTCCTGCTTCCTGTTGGGCTTCGTGGGATACACATACTGCTGCTGCTGAGTCCCAGCTGTGCTACAACCTTTCCGTTCCTCCTTCTTATGGAGGTGCTACCAGACCGCCCTTGCCCCTCTGCTTCTTCCCCACCAGTGAGTCTCTTGCCATGGTGTCATTGCTTAGCATCCTTCCTCTTCTTCTCTGGCAACTCTGCTCTCCTTGCTCTCTCCCCAAACTTGCCTAGGATCACCAGGAACGGATGTTGCTGGCATCCATCCATAGGCGCCAGGTCCCAGGGGCCCTGGGTGCCGTGGCAACCACAACATTTTAAATGAGGGGGCCCGGGGGGAGTGTCATGATGACATCACATGCACCACAGTGATGTTGAATGGCCCCAGGAACCCGCAGTTGCAGGAACAAGCCAGCGCTGCTGCAATCCTTTTGTCACTGGAGATAAGAGAAGTGTGTTCCTTTGCTGGTGAAGTCAAACCGTTGGAGAGTTACAGCGTCTGCTGTGGCTGTAGAGACCAATACGGGAGAGACAGGCTTTGTTGTAGCCTGGTTTCACTGCTGCATGTGGCCAGTGGTGTTTCTTCTCTCTGAGCTGCTGTCTCCTGCAGAATTAGAACCCGTTCCCTTCCTGGTGCCATCCAGGAGCTGGGGAGGGCAAGAGGGAGGAAAATGCTTAAACTAGTTGCATGTTGCTGCTCAGCAAACCCCTTGCAACTGTTGTTTTGTTTTTCAATAAGAAAAATGAACCCTGGCCAACCACTCATGATGCAACTTGGTAAGTAGGGAAAAATGGAGACAAAAGAGTGGAAAGTTCTGGGGCAGCTCTGCTGTGTCCTGCTGACCACTTAACCAGGCAACCTCCAGAAGGTACGTGCTTCGTTGTTCTTCTTCTACCCAGGTCCATGGCAGCAGGCCTGTCACACTGAAGCACTTTAACCAAAGCAGAACCGATGCTGCTGCCTATCTCTCACAACTGTTTGAGTGCCCCCTAAGACTTCTGCTCAGAAGTCCATTGGTAATGGTGCCGCTGGGTGGCTTGTGTGCAGCATGCTCCCAGCTGAAAAGAGGGGGACTTTGAGGAAGTCACCCACCTCAAATTTTATTGTTTGATTACAGGGCCAATCAACTCCAAAATGGCATAATGAAATAAGGCAAACTCGTCCATTTTTCTCTAAAAAAATCTGCACAGTACATTCCTGCAGTGAAAGCAATGTTTAGGTGCCAGGCAAAACCTTCCCTCTATAGCCAGGCCTTTGGCCTTTAAGTATTTGTGGCCTTTTAGAAGTGCGTAAGATCTTTTTAATATATTAACCCACCCCCTTGCAGTGTTTAATGTATCTATGGGTTGTTTTTTTATTTGGTTGGTTGGTTGGAAGTTGCTTTGGGTTGCCTTGGGCAAGAGAAAGCAAGTAACACATTTAATAAGTAATAAATAATAATAGTTAACAATTCATGCAGATGGCACCAAAAACATGGACACAAAGATCACACCTGAGTGGATTTGGTATAAATTTAAGTTACAGTTTAAGGAAAACTATAGTCCATTCATTATTATCAAAGCAGTTATTAATAATGATGCACCTAGCGAAGTACTGTGTTTGGCTAACCCACCTCCGAGCTTTGACCTTTGAGTCCTGATTCTCACAAGCTGCAGTAAAGGAATCGAAGACACCAGATTGCTGCTGACTCTGCTGTGTTGAGAACGATGGGAATAGTTTGCTCATCTGCTTTTTTCTTCTTTTTTCCCCTTCTTTTTTTAAAAAGCCTGCTCTGCTAATTGGTATCACCACAGACTAAGGAAGTGAAAAGTGGTCAGAGAAGTCAAAGGCAGTCATATGCGATTCTGGCCACATCTCTCCCTTGTGGTGGTGTAGCACTGGGCTACAAAAAGGCTTTCAGTTCTGCTTGTGGTCAGGACAGTTCTTCAGTGCATTTCGTTTCAGTTGCTCCAGCTTAAAAACAGAAGGTAGTGAAAAGCAGCACATGATTCCCATGTCAGAACAAAACCTCTATAAACAGAGTTTTGGCTTCAGAAGTACACACATCATATCATTTGCATCTCAGAGGCAGTAAATGTACCAACCGTTTTGATAGGCAGTTGCGCATATTTAGGACAGCCAAGTTTCCAATAGTTTTGCTTCTCTAGCCACCAGTAGGTGATAATTTGATAGAGTTTTCACACATGAACGGAAACGGTGTAGAAAGCACAGCACTGGAAATTTTTGTAGCGACAGATAGTAGATTTATATTACAAACTTATAGCAGTTTTCTACCAGTGTGATTCGGGATGCGGGTGGCACCGTGTGTTAAACCACAGAGCCTAGGACTTGCCGATCAGAAGGTCGGTGGTTCGAATCCCCGTGACAGGGTGAGCTCCCGTTGCTCAATCCCTGCTCCTGCCAACCTAGCAGTTCGAAAGCACATCAAAGTGCAAGTAGATAAATAGGTACCACTCCGGCGGGAAGGTAAACGGCGTTTCCGTGCACTGCTCTGGTTCACCAGAAGCGGCTTAGTCATGCTGGCCACATGACCCGGAAGCAAACGCCACAACCCCAGAGTCGGCCACGACGGGACTTAATGGTCAGGGGTCCCTTTACCTTTACCTGTGTGATTGTTGTGTCTGCTGCTGGGAAATCCTTGTAACTGTAGACTGCTGGCAGGGTTGAGACTTCTGGTTGAAACAGGTAGAAAGTGCAGCAAAATGTTGCAGTGTACAGCATTCCTGTTCTTTTGTCTGCCAGCTAGCCACCATTCCTACCAAAGAACAGGATATTCTGTTCTGTTCCATTCCACCAAGACCCACTTTCCCATTTCCCCCCTTTTAATAGTTAGTTAGTCAACATTCCATGGGGCTGTTTTTGGAACACCATTCAGTTCCCCCCACAAACTGTTGAAAAAGACCAAACTTCTGCAAACATTGGGATTCCATTGAACCTGCTGATACCTCCATCTTGTAGGTGATGCTATTTTGTTTTTGTTTTAAATAATCTTTTTATTAATTTTACATTTTTACAATTCCAAATAAACATTTTATAAACTTTAAAATATCCAATGATTTCCTTTCTCTTTCCATGGTCCATTTTACATATCATACATCCCTGGATATTTTACTATAACCGTTCAAATCAGTTTCCCACTTTTACATCCATCAAAAATTATTTACTCTGTTGAATTTGTCTCAATGCTGTGCCAGCATTTTCAGGTGTATCCAGTTATTTTCCATATATTCAATAAATGTTTCCCAGTCTTCTTTAGATGTATGTTCTTCTTGCTCCCTTATTCTATTACTTAAATCTGCAAGTTCTGCATATTCAGTCAACTCAATTGCCAATCTTCTTTAGTTGGGACCTCGTTCGCTTTCCATTTTGGGGCTAACAAAACATGGACCACAGTTGTTGTATACATAAATAAACTTTTCTTACACCTGGGAATTTCAGTCTGGATTATCCCCAACAAAAAGGACTCTGGGTTTTTTTAGGAAAGTAGTTTTGAACATTTCCCTCCCAATTCATTATAAATAATTTCCCAATACACGTTTACCTTTTTACATGACTCCATAGGATCCACGCTCAAAGAATGAGTCTGCTATTTGTATATAGGATGCCTACCCACCACCTTGGAAAATATACTTCCCAGTTTAAGTCTGTCGCGGACAAATAAGCCCCCAGAGATCTCCCTGTGTTTATGTTTGCTTCTGCTACACTTATGTAAGCCACTATCGTTTGCCACAGCCCCTTAATAACATCATGCGGTGTTATCTCAACAAATTGCTTCTCTGAGCATATGAGAGAAGTAAGACCCTCTTGGGCTGTTATAGTTTATAATTATTGTGTAATGTTTATATTTCTGACTATCGGTCGAATAAAGGAAATTGATTGATTGACCCTCTTGGGCTGTTAATGCCGTGAACTCCTCCATCATAGGCTCAGGTTGTATACATGTGTAAATAAACCATATATTCTAAAGACACCACAGTCTCTGCTGTGCCCCATTCCAAAGGAAACATGAGCCCTAGAACCCCTAGAATCTCTCACAGCTCAGAGATTGGGGTAGCGTACAACAATGTTTAATAAACTAATATACCCTTTCATTGTAAGAACATTTCATGGCCAAACAGGCAGTGTACAACCAGTGATAATATCAACATAAAAATAAAATAAAGCTGATCATTTTGTATGAAAAGCATAAACTGAGGCTGAGACACTAACATGCTTCTGAAGTCATGCTGCAATGAATAACCTGTTTGCACATTACCTCAGCTATCTAGAGACACATGCAAGTCCTTTCTGTATTGACCCTTGAGACAGATAGCATTGTAAAGCATCTTATAATGAATTCAGACCTAATGACCATGAATTCGTTTCCCTCTGGGTACCAAACAACTTTGTAATTGCATGAGGTCACCTGATTAGAAATTCAAATTAAGAAAATCAAATAAAACAGTTGATTTGCACTCTGCTCTCATGCCTCCCCGTCTTCCTCCAGTTCATCCTGTGTTAAGTTGCAGCAGTGCTATTTTCCGAGAAAAAGAGGTGCCAGAATTCACTATGAACTCCTCTCTTGTTCTCTTATAATGGTAATGGAACCCACCCCAAAGATGCCAAACTGACGAAAGAAAGATGGAAGAGAGAGAGTGCAGCAGCATGTCTTGCCCTTTTGTTACCTGACAGGTAAGGTCACGCCCACTTCTAGTCACATGCAAAGGAAGTATGTCCCAGCCAGGAGGAAACAGGAAGTTCCGACTGGCTGGACCAAACATCCCCTTGCATGTCCACTCTAGGAAAACAAGGAATGTTGTACTTGTTTGCTACCTAAGTATCACATCCCACAAGCCTGGCCCTCAACATTAGCAGCCCCACTCAGTCTGCTTCCCCCATTGAATGGGGAAGGGCTGAAGGGGGATTTTTGCTTGAACATGACTAAAACCCTCCACACAATGAAGGAGCCTACTTTATCACAACAAGCAAGTGCAAGTAGAGCTCCCTTTCGACCCCCTCCCTCACTTAAACTACTACTACCATCACCTGCCATGGGGGCCACCATTTAAATTTTACACAGGACCCCAGAGTGATACTACATTTGGGGAATTAAAATTAATACAGGCCACAATTTACCAATGTACCAGTGAGCCAACCTCTTTGTAGAAGAAGCAAACTATGTTTGCATGTGAATGAGAAACTACTGAATTTGCACTTCTTGAACCAAGACACAAAATGCAACACAACATTCCATCTAAATGCACACTATGACAATTTTTGAAATGCAGTTTTTCAACAAAATAATGTGTACATAAATGTGTATATTAGTGGAAAGTTGATATATTAGTCAAAATAAGATTAAGCTGCATCATATTAAGGGAAATTGCTTGCAAAAAAATGAGTTGAAACTGCAATACAAAAATGTGTCTATTAAGAGAAATTAGCATTAATATGTTAATGAATTCTCATGAGGAGTTAAATAAAAATTGTAGATTTAAACAGTGGGCAGACAGGCCTGCAATGGACAAGGCATTCTTTCAGGTAGCCTGGTCCGGAATTGTTTAGGACTTTGTAAACTAAAAAAAACAAAAAACATAAATTTGCATTTGTGTGGTGAAGGGAATTACTTCAGTTTTAAGAAGAGGCTCAGAGATGGCTTTTCATCCTGAAAGATTTTCCTGGACGTTATTTATTTATTTCATTCAATTTATGAATTATTTTCCATAAAAAGACCTTGAAGCAATTATGCAGTAAAAACATTGGCAATAAAAACAATTGCATGTGTGGGGGAAAACTCCCCAAATAACCTTGTCATCAAATATGTTTTGCTTTAACACTAATGGGCACCATTTATTGACAGTATCATTTACATTTGCTTAGTGGTGAGGGTGCATTACAAAATGTGGTCACGATTCAGTATGTACTTAGTTGAGCTGTCATTATAATTTTGGGGACTTCTATCATTCCCTGCCCCCCATCCTGATCTTTGTTCAGAAGGGATATATCTGGATAATGCCATTTTATTTTTGCTCCTCACAACAACCCTGTGAAGTCACCCAGTATTTTTAAGGGCTGCATTGGGTGAACTCAGGCCTCCTTCTCCACCCCAAGACCACCATTCTATGGACTGCAACATGGTGGCTCATGGTGTTTTGGGATCAGTTATGGCTGGTGGCCAGTTGCTTTTTGACTCATGCCTAAAATACATATGGGGACTCTTTTGAGTGGAAGAGGGCAGTAGAAGAGAAGGAAAGAGCTCCTTGTTTTCTGCTGCGTTCAATTAGACAGCTTGTACAACTGACGGGAAGGGAGATACACCCCTGTCTCTAAATATCAAGTTCTCTCTGACCTACAGAAAATACCCTGCTGCTATTCTTTCCCATTCTGCCTGCCATATAATTGTGGTGAAGTTTGAAACATGTTTCAAAGATGCGGTATTTTGAAGCCACGAAGGCATTTCCCTGCGGACAGAACTCAACAAATGGCTTGTAGGGTTTCTGTGTTCCTGAACACAACATCCTGAAGGATTGGCTTGAAGCTGCAAAAAAAGGGGGGGGGAGGAGGAGGAGGAGGAGGAGGAGGGAGTTAAGGATGCCAACAAAAATGAGTGAGCAAGTGGAAGGTCACAATTTGGTCACAATTCGCTGCCTCTGGTTAAGAATGCCAAAGGGACCAGCTTCTAGAGGTAAACAGGAGAGTCCCAGAAACGGCTGCTACTGAATTTGATTTGCTTGTGGCATTATTTAAGAGTGCATCTTGCCTTTTCAATCACAAAAAGTGCTGAATGGCCTTAGCAAGTTCTCCACCAGGCAGCTAGAATATATTTTCCATGGGTGCCCACCACTGAAGAATTAGTGGTGGGTTAGGAGGCTTCCCATGTTGTGTCAACATTTCACGTGGTAGGACACACTCAACTGGACTCACAGTGCTCCAAATTACTGGTTTCACTATTCTGGGCTGTGGAGAACTTGCCACCAACGGGTCCTTTTCAATAGCAACTCAGGGGACCATGATGTTTGTTGCAGCTGTTGTTATGGCCAGGAACACCAGGTAAAAATGGCACAGAAATTCCATTATAAAATATGAACCACAAGAATGATATAAATCTGAAAATAAAATCACCAATCTTCCTTTCTGATTTAAAAAACAACAACTTATTGAACTTGATGTTGACTTTTAAGAGGAGTCCTAGGAAGTAATTTACTAGAATGTCTAGTTGTTAGCTCAGCTGACATTACAAAGGAAACAGTCTTACCACTAATCTTAAAATTGGTTTGTGGGTTGAAGACAAGAGCTGCTCCAGACACGCTAATGGTCACTTGGACTTTGTGGGTCTATCTATTTAGAGAATTTCTTCCTTGCTGTGAACAGAAAAGTAATCAGTCTGAGTAGCAGTTAGGTGCCTTCAGAAGGCAAAAATAGCCAAATGTTATCTTTGCGCAGCTTAAAATATCTGCCTCTCCTACTTTGACCAAGTATCGCCATCGCTTCCCACAGAAATCATTGGTGTCATAGTCTGCAACAAAGACGTAACACTGAAGTCCCCATCTTCTTTTCGGGATAATAAGGCAAGAGTCCCAATCTCGCTAAAGTCAGGGCAAAACAGGAGATGATGTTTGCCATGTGGTTTATTTTATTTTATTATTTTAATGCTTATAAACTGCCAAAAAATCATGTTGATGTAAAGTAAAGTAATTTAAACATCAGAAAACCATAAAATGCAGAACAGATGAGAAACACTTGGTGAAACAAAAACGTTTTCAGATGCTGATAAAATATGCAAATTGTAGGTGCCTATATGATTTCAACAGGAACAGTGTTCAAGGTGCCTCTACACTGAACACCTTAGCTTGTGTAGAAATTAACAAATATAAGATAACCTGGAGTCAGTCAGTAGGGTAGCCCCAGATTAGTGCTGTGATCTGGCCAGAGTCCGAGGGAAGGGTGGTCCTTCAGGTAATTTTGTCCTAGGCTATTTAGGACTCTATACCCCAACATTAATACCTTGACCTCATTATTATACTGGCAACCAGTGCAGTTTGTTCAGCACTATGTGGAGCTTTAAAATGTGTTTCCTTGAGTGGCTTTTTGCCTGGTTTTGTAATTTTGATAGTTTTTTATTTTTAGGTGGCTGTTTTTTTTGTACTCCATTGCAGGTGCTTAAAAAGAGAGAGAAAGAGAGATGTCTGCTAAGGACAGATGATTCTGAAAATATATGTATTGAGTATTCTGAGGAAAACAAAGCATAGCAATGGTGGAAACAACACTATCTGAATTTTCACCAAAGGAGTTTGCAGTTACTGCAGAAGTTGGTAAAATGGGCATTTCTGCCAATGTCCTTTTCAATATTCCCTGCCACCAACATTGCTGGGCACTGCGTCCATGCATATGCATGGAACTGAGGTAGAAAACTGGACTCCCATCTCAGTGAAAACAGATTTACGGGTAGACGGGGCTGCAAAACTGCAGAGCTGAGTTATTGCTCATTGCAAATAACAAGCCCATGAAATCCAGGAAACATTGCAGGCTTCCCACCTGTTATAAATCTTTTAAATTATTCTTCCAGCAGCCAGAATGATATACTTGATCCTACAGGCATTCTGTACTCCCAGGCTACATGCTCAGATAAACACACACACGTGCAAACAAGCATTTTGATTTTGAGAGGTGAAGCCTAAAATGAATCTTCTCTGAAGATGGTGAGAAAAATAACTGTTTCCTTTCTTGACGTTAACAGATGATGACTCAACCACTAACTGTGTCAGCTCATGAAACTCTGCTGTGATATTCTGAACTGCTCCTGGTTCATACTTTGAAGTGTGGTAGTACGACAATTCAAAGCTGATATGAAGCAGTCAAAAGCTGAACAGATAAGTTCAGTGAGAGGGAATATAGGTACAAAGTTTAGCAGAAGTACCACCATAACCACTAAAGTTTCACAGTGTTGAGAAGAAATTGGCTTGTGTTCAGTGCCGGCCCACCTATGAGGCAAGGCGAGGCTGCTACCTCAGGTGGGAGAATCCACAGAGGCAGCAGATTCGGCCTCCAAGGAATGCAACGCTGAATCTTCATTCAACCCTTCTTGAATGAAGGGTGCCATTTTGGGGTGAGGTTCCATTTTGTGGTTCATCTCAGGTGCCAAAATGTCTTGGACCGGCCCTGTTTGCTTTCTCTCAATACTATCAGGGGAGACAGAGGCAGTGCTAAATTTCTAAATGGAGGATGAACATTCATACGATTACTAATTGACATTTTTAAAACTAGGTTGCCACAGCCAGTCCTATCATTAGGGAAAGTGAGGTGGCAGCCTCAGTCAGTTGATCTGGGGTATCATGAAAGGGAAGCAAACTTTTATTTTATTTATTTATTTATTTACAGGGATTTTGTGCCTCAGAAGTCCAAATAGCTTCATCGGTGTTGAGTGCTATGCCCCATGATAGGATAGGGGGAATTTGGTGCTCTGCCTCAGGCAGAAAAATGTATTAGGCAGCCCTAATTTCTTTGAAAACATACGGCCTGGTCATACATGCATGCAAGTTACTTCATTTATCATCAGTTGGTCACTCAACACTTGATAATTTGCAGCTGAAAATGTGAAGGGACTCCACTGGAAAGCATTGCTGTAGGCATTCAGACAGACATAATCTGACAGTGATCTCCAGGGCCAGCCCGCCCATGAGGCAGACTGAGGCAGCTATCTCTGGTGGTGGAATCCTGCGGGGCAGTGGCTTCTGGCAAGATTTCACAAGAGCACTGCAAGATATCACAAGAGTTCCACAAGATCTTGCAGGATCTCTACCCTGGTAAGCGACGCTTTGGCGGGGTGGTGGTGGGGAATCCTTCTCATTTTGCCTCAGGTGGCAAAACAGGATGGGCCACCACTGACAACCTTGTTTGATCTTATGGCTCATTCACAGGATCTATTGGTCAATACAACTGCTATAGTGATGAACACACCTGTGAGCAGGTTTGCTCAGGCAGTTCTTTGCCTCCTTATGCACCTTACATATGAAATAGTGTGTGATTTTTATAAGGGGAAATAGCATGAAATGATAGGATTAAAAAAACCAACCCTTCCTCTCCCTCTCCTTCCACTTGTGCTTGCACCCTGCATGGCTGTATTTTGTAAAACAATAAAACTCTGAGGCAAAGCAAACACGATTGACCATCGCATGTGGTTCACCCTTAATCTAGAGCACTTTACCTGTCTTGAAGTATAGTCATAGGACAGACTAAAGTTAGATGATTCACACTGAATCACTGTTGTTTTTATCACAAACACACGCTAAATTATTTTGGTGGGCAGCAAAGAGTTGTTTTGAGTTTTTTGAAAGGTATATAACTTCTTAAGAGTTGCTGCTGTTTCTGGAAAATGTGGTTTCCCTAATTGAAGGCTGTACAGAAGACTGCCTTTTCAGACATCGTTTGATTACTCATAGCAGGGTGGGCCCGGGCCCTATTATCATTGGATGTCCGGTAATGGGACGTGACTTAAAGAGCTCCAACCCGCATTCCATGTCACACGGAGACCAGCCAACTGGAAAAATTATTAACGCAGCCCACTGTCTTCTTTCTTTTGCCATTCAAGAGAAGGGAGAGCAAGGCCTAGAATAGAAGTTCAAAGTGCTGTGAGGCTGTCTGCCCATGGCTGTCCTGGTTAGCATGGCTGTTACCAGAACTGGGGTTAGCGGAAATCTTGCAAATGTTTTGGCAGGTGTCCAACCCACAATCTGCAGACGGTTAAGTGCATTTAGCCATCACTATACAAATAGTGTAACAATCACAGAGGAGCGGAAGAAGCATTGACGAGCAGCGCTGGTCAACAGCAGCTAGTTTTTGCAGATTCCAGATTTGGGGAGGGAGTGGGAGCACTGCAAAGGTCCCCAACCTTTTCCTATTGCCTCCTGCCAACTCCTGTTGCCTTTCCTCCACAACCTCCTTGTCCTGCTAACTCCGCTGGCCAAACTGCTGGTCCATCCAGTTTCTGATACCTACAGCCTATGTGTGTTGTGTTGTGTACCTTGGCTCCTGCCTTTGCCCCTTCCTCTCTCCATTCCCCCCTAATATTCTTATTCCAAGTTCACTCTTAGAGCTGCAGCTGATTCTTCTACAATGCACCAACAGTTTATACTCAGAGAGTGAGTTTCTTGTTAGAAGAGGAGGTTAAGGGGTGATATGATAGCCATGTTCAAATATATAAAAGGATGTCACATAGAGGAGGGAGAAAGGTTGTTTTCTGCTGCTCCAGAGAAGCGGACACGGAGCAATGGATCCAAACTACAAGAAAGAAGATTCCACCTAAACATTAGGAAGAACTTCCTGACAGTAAGAGCTGTTCGGCAGTGGAATTTGCTGCCAAGGAGTGTGGTGGAGTCTCCTTCTTTGGAGGTCTTTAAGCAGAGGCTTGACAACCATATGTCAGGAGTGCTCTGATGGTGTTTCCTGCTTGGCAGGGGGTTGGACTCGATGGCCCTTGTGGTCTCTTCCAACTCTATGATTCTATTCTATGATTCTATGTATGAGGTGTGGGGAGCGGGGTGGGGGGGTGGGACTCTGGACACCCAATATCCAGGCATCCTGGCCCGCAACTTGAGTCTTTGAGCCCATGCACGGAAACAGAAATAAGAAGAGCTTCTCTTAACTCACAATTCTTACGTCATTCTGCAGGAATGGTTTATCTTGATCAAATTCCCTGTGGAATGAACATGATGCTTTTATGGTCCCTTCCGATAGCTCTGCTACAGGGATATTGAACTGCAGCTATTTTATAGCGTTTAGGCAAATACACATATTTCTGTAATGCCACTGGGGATAGTAATTTCTTCACAGGATCCCAGTCCCAATGCCGGTTTAGGTTCATGAGCCAATTTGCCAAGCAGATATTGGCGTGTTGCAAATGAAGATAAATCAGTCTGGCAAACTGACAGAAGCCAATATCACACAGCAGACAAGATATTGCACTAAAATACTTTCATCACCCCAGATTTCCTTCAGGAAATCTAGCCCTCTGGTTTCTGCAGCAGATGAATTTTTTGTTCTGGTAGCCCATTGATGTGGTCATACAAAATCCCAGGGCCTGTCAAATGAAGAAGTATTTATTAATTGTTGTAGTAGATGATGGCTGCTGTCTCTAGGCTAGTATTTAGATAGAATGAAAAGGGGACTGCTTTATTGCCTTTAACGGTAACCGCTGTAGGAGAAAGGAGGTTTTGCCCAGAATAAACTGCAGGAGTCATTCACCATGTCTGCAGCTTTAAAACAAAAACAAAAGCCAGCCAAGTTTCCTGTGCCTCTAACATTTGTGAGTCAGCAGAGCTGTGTTGGCTATTCTGTCTTTGTTTTCGGTCAGTTGCATTATCAGCGTTGCCAGCGCTGGAATACTGCCGGATAGAGTTTGCATTTCCAGCTGATTGGGAGCCTGAAGAAGAGGGTGCAGGATTGTCCCCTAGAAGCAAGCTCTGCCTCCACAGATGAGATGATCCAAACAATCCATCCAATTTGCCATCCCAGCATTCTTTCAAAGCAAGTGAGCCTTGCGAGTGAGCATTTCATGCCTTGCCTTTAAAAGCTTGGTGGGCAGGGCACCCAAACTGTTGGGACGTATTTGTTGCTTCGATCCACTTCTGAACATCTTGCTTGATGCTTGAACTCCTGAGTCATGACTTCTGGACTCTGTCTGCTGCTAAGCCTGTACTGTTATTTGCAAAAAGGTCTCTTTCTTCTTCTTCTTTACAGTGGTACCTCGGTTACAAACGCTTCGGGTTACAAATGCTTCGGGTTACAAACTCCGCTAACCCGGAAGTAGTTGCTCCGGGTTGCGAACTTTGCCCCAGGATGAGAACAGAAATTGTGCAGGTGGGATATAAATAAAGTAAAATATTTTGGGGACTACAGCTTCCATCATCCCTGACCACTGGACATGCTGTCTGGGCTGATGGGAGTTGCAGTCAACAACGTCTGCAGGCACCATGTTGGCTACCTCTGCCCTAGTCCATCTGAAAGTTTATGGCTGATAAGCAATATTGTATCCTGGCCTATTCACTTTCAATTCCCCATTAGGAAAAAGCACAGGTAACTGCCTATAGCTCAGTGCTAGAGTACATGAGTGAAAACTACACAAATCTAGAGCAAAGTCCCTAAGGCAGCTGGGTGGCATCTTGTAAGTCTCCTTCCGGCAACTCCTGCAGCCAAGCTGGTGCCAAACATATTGCTCTACTTTCTTTTGGGCCACCTCAGCCAAACTGAGATGGGGGGAGGCTTGTCGTCTGGTCAGTCCAGGACCTCCAGGCCAGACCTGCACCCCGGAGAAGTCACTTTGCAGCAGCATTTTGACTTCACCCCCGGAGGCGCACTCCATTGTCTCTCAGTACAGAAGGATGCCAACATCAACAGCATGCTCCATGTTCAGTCCCTGACATCTCCAGAATAGCTGGGGGAAACTCTCTTTTGAAACCCTAAAGATCTGGGCGGGTTAAGAGTTTGGCACAACGTAAGGGATGCAGGTGGCGCTGTGGTCTAAACCTCTGAGCTTGCCGATCAGAAGGCCGGCGGTTCGAATCTCCACGATGGGGTGAGCTCCATTGTTTGGTACCAGCTCCTGCCCACCTAGCAGTTTGAAAGCATGTCAAAGTGCAGGTAGATAAATAGGTACCGCTCCTGCGGGAAGGTAAACGGTGTTTCTGTGTGCAGCTCTGGTTTCGCCAGAAGCGGCTTAGTCATGACCCGGAAGCTGTCTGCAGACAAACACCAGCTCCCTCGGCCTATAGAGTGAGATGAGCGCCGCAACCCCAGAATTGTCCACAACTGGGCCTAACGGTCAGGGGTACCTTTACCTTTACCTTTATGGCAGCTTCCTAAGTCCCTGTGCATTTGATAGAGTGGTTGAAGAAACTTCAGTTCCTCCTGTTGTCCACCAGAGGTTGCTGTGAAGCTGGGTTCTGGTGACAGATTTGCAGCATACCTACCGAGACACAGGCTATATGGGTCTGCGGAGGGGATTTGGGGGGAGAATATGAATACAAGATGCAATAACTTGAGTTATAAACAACTGAAGTCTACATGATCCAGTCACTTGCAGCCAATGAATAGTCTCAAAGGCAAACCAGTTCTGTAAGTGAGGAGAATGTCGAAGGAAACAGCACTTACTTGGGTTATGTTGCCTTCCTGGCAGGCAGTCGCAGGAGGAGCGCGGCATTTTGTAGTAGTTGCATTTATTTACAAACCTGCATAGAGATTGAGCTTGGATGGAGAGGCACAGCCTAACACTGAGAGCCAGTGTGGTGTAGTGGTTAAGAGCGGTAGTCTCGTAATCTGAGGAACCGGGTTCGCGTCTCCGCTCCTCCACATGCAGCTGCTGGGTGACCTTGGGCCAGTCACACTTCTCTGAAGTCTCTCAGCCCCACTCACCTCACAGAGTGTTTGTTGTGGGGGAGGAAGGGAAAGGAGAATGTTAGCCTCTTTGAGACTCCTTAAAGGGAGTGAAAGGCAGGATATCAAATCCAAACTCTTCTTCTTCTTCTCTTCTAACACCAGCCTTTGGAATCAATAATGGACTGGAGGTGAGCCTCTGTTTGTTTTTACAGAATATGAAAAAAGGGACATGCGTAGAGATGAGAGTTGGGGTTTCCATGGGAAAACGACACGCAAACAATAACAACAACAATACAGTGGTGCCCCGCAAGACGAATGCCTCGCAAGACGGAAAACCCGCTAGACGAAAGGGTTTTCCGTTTTGGAGGTGCTTCACAAGACGGATTTCCCTAAGGGCTTGCTTCGCAAGACGAAAATGTCTTGCGATTCCTGGGGGGGGTTTTTCCGCTCCTCACCCCCTTTTTCTAAGGCACTAAGCTGCTAATAGCCTTTTAGCAGCTAATCCGCTAATCCCTTAAGCCTTTAATAGCCGCTAATAGCCGCTAAACCGCTAATAGCGCTAATCCGCTAATGGGCTTGCTTCGCAAGACGAAAAAACCGCTAGACGAAGAGACTCACGGAACGGATTCTTTTCGTCTTGTGAGGCACCACTGTAAATATGGTTGGATCCAGTCTTTGGCATACCCTCCAACATTTCTCTGATGAAAATAGGGACATCCTATTCCATCATTATCATCATTTTATTATTTATACCCCGCCCATCTGACCCGGTTGCTCCAGCCACTCTGGGCAGCTTCCAACGTGTATACAAACAAATGAAGCATTAAACATAAAAAAACCTTCCCTATACAGGGCTGCCTTCAGATGTCTTCTAAAGGTTGTATAATTACTTGTCTTCTTGTCTTGGCAGGGGGGTGTCACATAACTCTATACCCTCCAACATTTCTCTGGTGAAAATAGGGACATCCTAAGGAAAAGCAGGACATTCTGGGATCAAATCAGAAAATGGGACAGCTTCTGTAAATCGGGGATTGTCCCTGGAAAATAGGGACACCTGGAGGGTTTGCTTTGGGTCTGACCCATTGAAGATAGTGGACATGAAATCAACATAAGACCTTTGGATTCAGTTGGCCTTCTCAAAGTATGATTGCATCTGGATCCAGCTGTATGATAGATTAATATACCCAGTACAGTGGTGCCTCGCAAGACGAAAAGAATCCGTTCTGCGAGTCGCTTCGTCTTGCGGTTTTTTTCGTCTTGCGAAGCAAGCCCATTAGTGGATTAGCGGATTAGCGCTATTAGCGGCTTAGCGGGCTTAGCGGATCAGCTGATAAGTGGTTTAGCGGATCAGCTGATAAGCGGCTTAGCGGATCAGCTGTTAAGCGGCTTAGCGGCTTGGGAAAAAGGGGGGGGGAGGAAAAAAACCCCGCAGGAACTCGCAAGACATTTTCGTCTTGCGAAGCAAGCCCATAGCAAATTCGTTTTGCGAAGCACCTCCAAAATGGAAAACCCTTTCGTCTAGCGGGTTTTCCGTCTTGCGAGGCATTCATCTTGCAGGGCACCACTGTATATTATTTAAGGTTCCTTTTGCACAGAGAAAGCACCTCACTACCGTAAACGTGATCACTGACTAACCTTGTTCTGCCACCTTCTTGCTAATGGATCTTCTGCAGCCTGATCTCTCCCCTCCTCTCCTGCCCCACTGCAAAGTGTGTGTTGGGTTTGCACGTCCCTCCGTCTCAGTGTGTCCCTCTCCCGCTACTCAAGCTGAAGCTGCTTCTGTCACCTTGTCAGCAGGACTGACTGGTGACAGCTTGCCAAACCCTCTGCCCTGAGGTTACTCCGACGCAAAGCCAGTCATTACTGTAACACCACAAATTAAAATTCTTCCGCCCCACAGTCACCAGTTCTCCAGTGACAAAGAGGTGTCTGGAAAGCGTAGCTGGCATGATCCCGCCGCCAAGGTGCGTGTCGAAAGCTCAAAGCTGGAGGGGCCGCTGGCTAAGAATAATTGGGCCGCTGGCTGTGAAAGTGGACATGATGCAAGGAACAAGTGGAGGAGTGGAGCCAGTTTAACAGGGGTGGACCAGCAGTTAATCCCAGCAAGAACAAGGAGGATGGTCAATTAAAACAAATGTCAAAAAAATTAAGTCCTCGAAGCAAGTATAAAATGTGACCGGCCGTTAATCTGTACCGTAATATACTGTAAAATATATATATAGCAGCACAGGTGTGCAAAAGGAATCAGTGCGGATAGGCCTCCTTTTCCTCTGAAGCAACTGGTGTTTATTACAGCTACAAGGGGTGCAAAAGGCCTTTGCTGGTGGTCTTAGGCCAATGATGTGCTTTGGCTGAATCAGGCTTATCCCCATATCAGAACCACATTTTCACTGCTCCATCTTTCCCTTTCATCTTGCACTGGGAGATGGCACCACTTTCCTCCTTGTTGCTCTGCATGTTTTTCTAACACAAGAAGATTGAGAGGAGCCAGGGGTAAGAGTTTGCATCTGTAACCATCTATGTCACATTCCTAAAATTCCTAGTCTGCCTAGGTGAGCAGACTATGCCCAGCTTAGCAGTGGCGTAGCGTGGGTTGTCAGCACCCGGGGCAAGGCAAGTAATTTGCGCCCCCTAACCCGGGGCAAGGCAAGTAATTTGCGCCCCCCCCCCCCCGCTGCACTGTCCCTCCCCCAACTCGCTCTCTCTCTGCACCGCACCGCACGCCTGGCACCCCCCCCTCCACAGTGGGCGGCGACCCAGCGGCTCGGATCGGATTCGCACAGCCAGCACTGCAGTGAGAGAGAGTGAGTGAGCCAGGTAGGGGCAGAGAGCTGCGAGTGCGAGCACGCCCCCCCCAGATGTTGCGCCCGGTGCGGCCGGGCCCCCCCTGCACCCCCCACGCTACGCCACTGCAGCTTAGTTCTGTTTGAATCCAATCTCTGCCATCTTCACCTACCCCAAGTGCCCAAAATGTACTTTGGGCTGGCAAGTTCTCCCATCCTCCGGTAGGGGGCTGAGATTAGACCAGCGCCTTTTTTCATATTTTCAGGACCCTCCAAATGCTGATTGCTGCAGCGCTGGATTGAGGGCTGTGAGGCCAGTACCCTCCACCACAGGACTCAAAGCTGAGAGGGCACAAAATTGAGAAGATCCACATTTGAGAAGGTCCATTTGTGGCACCAAAGGTTGGCCTTGCTCAGGGTACCATATTATGAAAGATTACCCAAGTCCCCCCCTGATTGTTGCTACTGTGGCTACTGCCACAAAGCGTGAAGTTCATGGAGAAGGCCGAGCTTCTGTCAGTTCAACACTTTTTGCTCTCCAGGGCTGGGCAAGTTGTGGCCCTTCAAATGTGTCTAGACTTCATCTCCAAAACTCCCTGGCAGTTGGCCATGCTGGGCGGGACTGAGGTGAGTTGGAATCCAACAACACCTGGAGGGTATCCCAGGTTCCCCATCGTTGCTCACTCCTGAGACCCACAAATCATATCCCAAATACTAACGCTGGTGAGGCCTTGCATCAGACTGGTTATCGCCTCAGAAAAAATGCCTCCCAACTCTCACCAGCATCTACTTACCTAAGGCAATCGATTTGGCCCAGGACCCTTCAGTTGCTGTCCTCTGTTGTAGTATATATTAATCTATATCAACGCTGGATTTAGGGTGGTGTAGGTGGTTCCCTTACATGGGACACTGAGCTGAGGGGGCACAAAATAACATCAACAACATCCATACAGGTCCCTACAGAGATGATCCATAAAAAAAGCAACTGTGCCAAAAGGAATTATTGTTAAAAATAAGAAATATTCAGTGGGTGAGGAACCACATTTTGTCCTCACTCAGGGCGCCATATTACCAAAGTCTGCCCCTGCCTATATGCAGCCAGGTACCCCAACAATAACAATGTGCACAGGCTCATGCACCAGGAATTGAAATAGCAGACTCTTAAAAAAAAAAGAATACTGCGAGAAATGCTGCCACCTCTGATTGGTACCGCATGCCAGCTTTATGCGATACTTAATTCCTGACAGCCTCCTGCTAAGCTTCCATTAATTACAAGTCTGGAAGTGCTGCCCCTGTCGCACACCAGTATGTTGCTCTCAGCGCTTCAATGGCGTATGTTTATGCAGACTTGGAGAATTCCAGCACGCACTGTGCCTCGCAGGATGAAAAGGAACCGGCCGTAGCTTCCAGGGTGCCCTCGTCCATCAGTCATGCTAAATTGTTCTGCTTTCCTAATACCAGAGAAGAACCAGCGGACATCACAGGAATTATGAGGTAAAAAGCACCCATTTTCCCCATTCCACAGTCATTGCCCCTTGTTGGGGTGAGGGGAGGTTGTGACTTTCCATCCTAGAACACTGGGATCTATCCAGTTCTCAAAGGGGAACTGACGAAGATCCTTCTTTGACTCAGTTAGATTAAATCCTAACTGAGCTATCAGATCTTGCATATGTGCAGCCCCCGTGAATGATGTTGGTGAATGTGCAAAAGAGGGAGGAAAAGATTTCCTAAAGAGAAGTAAAACTAGTCCTTGTTGTCATGGATGCCACCAATTCGGATTTCAGCAGTGTGTTCTTTGGGGTGAGAAACCAAGATTCAAACTAAGGCACAAGGGCACCAAGGCTCAATTTATTTAATTTTTATTTCTTTCATTTATTTCCAGATTTCTTCCACCATGGAACTCAAGTTGGTGTACAATTTTCTATCCAGGCACTGACCATGTTCAAATATATAAAAGGATGTCACATAGAGGAGGGAGAAAGGTTGTTTTCTGCTGCTCCAGAGAAGCGGACACGGAACAATGGATCCAAACTACAAGAAAGAAGATTCCACCTAAACATTAGGAAGAACCTTCGTGACTGTTGGACCGAATATCGGTCTTGTCTGCTCATTCTGCCAGAGCCTGTCTTCATGTGCAGAGAAGTCCCTAATTCACCAAGGGTTTCCGACCCATCGGCTCCCCTCACCTGGTTTAGCCAGCCACTTGAAACTGCTCCTGGGTTGTGGCCACTGTCATATGCATGCAGCTTCCTGGAGCCACAGGTGAGAGTTGAGTGCAGGATGGGGAACCAAAGGTGTACAAACTACTCCAGAAGCACATGTCTCCCACCAGAGGCAGTACCACTCCCCTAACACCGCACGCAACCCACCACCCCTCTAGGACCGCTAAATGTTAAGAGCCAAAGTCGATGGTGCTGATGGCAGCTTCCCTTTTGAGGGATTTTAACATAAACCCTGGTGGCAGGGGAAAGGTTGACCACTTTTCTCCATATGCTGTGGGCTCAGTCTGGATCCCACATCACCAGGTAGAGTTGGGAGTAGGAGAGACTCTTGCCTGAAACCCTGAAGAGTCACTACCAGTTAGTGCATAAAATTCTGTGTAAGATGGAGCAAAATTTATTGTTTATAGCACTAGTCACTCCATGTGTAGAAATGGAAACTTGCCCAGAGCTTTCGATGTTCTTGAGGAATAATTGCACATCGTATGAACCCCGGGTTGGAGGGGCAACCTTTGCATCCCTCTAAATGCTTCACGAACCATGCTTTGTTAGTAAAAAGAGCCTCAAGCTCAAAACAGCCTGGGATTCTCCAGGAAAGAATCACTCTCACTCTCTTTTCTGCTGTGATGCAACTCACTTACTGGCAACCCCTTTCCTGATCTACTCAGAATAGTATGAAAAACGTTGTTGTTGTTGTTGTTGTTTAGTCGTGTCCGACTCTTCGTGACCCCCTGGACCAGAGCATGCCAGGCACTCCTGTCTTCTGCTGCCTTCCGCAGTTTGGTCAAACTCATGCTGGTAGTTTCGAGAACACTCTCCAACCACCTCGTCCTCTGTCTTCCCCTTCTCCTTGTGCCCTCCATCTTTCCCAACATCAGGGTCTTTTCTAGGGAGTCTTCTCTTCTCATGAGGTGGCCAAAGTATTGGAGCCTCAGCTTCAGGATCTGTCCTTCCAGTGAGCACTCAGGCCTGATTTCCTTCAGAATGGATAAGTTTGATCTTTTTGCAGTCCATGGGACTCTCAAGGGTCTCCTCCAACAACCATAATTCAAAAGCATAAATTTTTATGGAAAACATAGCTGGCTGCAAAAAAAGAAATCAAGATGAGTATTTTTGCCATCTCAGAACTTATACGGGAGGTTTGTAATTTAGTGGTTGTGAATTTCTCTTTCCCATCTCCATGCTAGTTAAGCATCATATTTAAAACTTGCTATTAGTTCATCTTTATCATCTGGAACCAGCAGCAAACACCCAATCTGAGCAAGAAATGGGAATGATGAGCTCACACCATCTGCAAAGACCTCTGTGCTTAAGAGGAAAACCTCACCAGGATAGCAGGCTGCCATCAAACAGGCCTTGAATGCAGGAGGTGTTTATTGTGCGTTTTAAAGTCTTTTTATGCAGATAACTCGTTCCAGGATTGATTACAACAAAAAGCTAAAATAGAACTAGCTTCACTAGCAGATGTCAGACTTTTAAAGATGCATTGGTTTACAAAAGGAAAAGGTGGTATATTAGAAGATGCTTTGAACAACCATAAAACAGCAGAGTCTGGAAGTGTGTGAACTAAACAAATGACATACATGAGAAAATGCAGGTTCTATCATGACTTTTGCTTAAAAGTACAAAGCCTGGAGTACATGAATGAAAACAAATACCACAAAGATCCTGCTGGGGGCGTTGGCATCCTTAAAAGGCAAGTAAGATTCAGAAAAATGGTAACTGCTGATGCTCCAGTTGTTAGATAGGAGCTACCTGTTTGAAGTGCAGAGTGTTTGAGGACCAGGACATTCGCAGGGAAACCAAAATGCTTGTTTACAAAGCTATTCTACTACCAACCTTACTGTATGCTTTTGAAACATGGTCCACTTATAAAGGCCATCTCCAACTCCTCAAAAGATTCCATCAACGGTGTCTCTGAAAAATTTTACACATCACTTGGGAAGACAGGCGAACTAATGCCAGTGTACTGGAAGAAGCAAAGATCACCAGTGTCAAAGCAATGATTATTCAACATCAACTTTGTTGGACTGGTCATGTTGTGCAGATGCCTGATGATCGTCTTCCAAAGCAACAACTCTATTCCAAACTTAAAAATGGAAAGTGTAATCCTAGCGGTCAACAAAAGAGGATTAAAGACTCTCTCAAGGCAAATATTTAAAAAATGTAGTATAAACACCAACAACTGGGGAACACTGGCCTGTGAGCCCTTCAGTTGGAGAACAGCCTTTACCAAAGGTGTCGTGGACTTTGAATTCAGGTAGGTAGCCGTGTTGGTCTGATACAGTCAAAATAAATAAATAAAATTTTAAAATTGTCCAGTAGCACCTTAGAGGCTTTGAAAACGCTCAAACTCAGGATGAAAGGGAGATTCGTTCTAAGAGGAAGGCAGGCTTGGCAAATCCACACAGTGATCAACCCCCACCTGGAAACCCATGTCCCCACTGTCTTAGGACGTGTGGATCCAGAATTGGCCTCCCCAGTTACTTACCAAATCAATGTTAAGACCATGTTCATGGAAGACAATCAAAGAAAGATTTCATTTAAAGCCACAATTTAAAGAACACAATGTGTTCAAAGGTAAAGGGACCCCGTGGCTGACTCTGAGGTTGTGGCGCTCATCTCGCTTTATTGGCTGAGGGAGCAGGCGTACAGCTTCCGGGTCATGTGGCCAGCATGACTAAGTCACTTCTGGCGAACGTGAGCAGCGCACGGAAACACCGTTTACCTTCCCTCTGGAGTGATACCTATTTATCTACTTGCACTTTGGTGTGCTTTCAAACTGCTAGGTTGGCAGGAGCAGGGACCGAGCAACAGGAGCTCACCCTTCTGATCGGCAAGTCCTAGGCTCTGTGGTTTAACCCACAGTGCCACCCGTGACCCAATGTGTTCAAAACATCATACTAATTTCGATTTTATTTCTCTTCACATGTAGCTTTTTGGGTGGAGGGGGGCCCTTTTGCCATCCTCTGGATACACAACAAAGCTGAGGCCCCTGGAGCTGGATGTGGAGAGCGCAGCTGAATGGGACACGTCTGCGGGCAGCTTAAAGAAGTACCATCCACCTGGGCCTGCCCATAAAAAAACAAGTCTAGAGTGAGAGAGCAGGGTGAGGCCCGCTATTTCCAGGAAGTCTCCTCACTGTGAGACTTTTGTGGGTGAGCTGAGAGTTTGTTTGTTTGTGAGAACCCGGAGACTGAGATGTGTGAGAAGGAAAATGAATTGATACATAGATAGATGATAGATAGATAGAGATAGATTAGATAGATAGATAGATGATAGATAGATAGATAGATGATAGATAGATAGATAGATGATAGATAGATAGATAGATAGATAGATAGATAGATAGATAGATAGATAGATAGATGATAGATAGATGTGTAGCTTTGTGAAGGGACGCGGGTGGCACTGTGGGTTAAACCACAGAGCCTTGGGCTTGCCGATCAGAAGGTCGGCGGTTCGAATCCCTGCGACGGGGTGAGCTCCCGTTGCTCGGTCCCAGCTCCTACAAACGTAGCAGTTCAAAAGCACATCAAAGTGCAAGTAGATAAATAGGTACTGCTCCAGCGGGAAGGTAAACAGCATTTCCGTGTGCTGCTCTGGTTTGCCAGAAGCGGCTTAGTCCTGCTGGCCACATGACCCGGAAAAACTGTCTGCGGAAGCAGACAAACGCCGGCTCCCTCGGCCTGTAAAGCAAGATGAGCGCCGCAACCCCAGAGTCGTTCACAACTGGACTTAATTGTCAGGGGTCCCTTTACCTTTACCTCTATGTAGCTTTGTATTTATGTAACATTTTTATAAGCAAGTGTGGGCTGTCTACAAAGGTCTAGATGACACCAAACACAATACCATCTTTGCACAGTTGCACATTATTGCTTCGTCTCTATAGCACAAACCTATGCATGTTTCATCAGAACTTCCATGGGTCTTATTTCCAGGGAAGCATGAATGGGATTGCAGCCTCAAAGGTGCTTTGGAGAAGGGGGGGTGTTTGTGTGCGGGGCTTTATAAAAGAGCCAGTGCGCTTTCACTGAGCTCACCTCGGGTTTGAGCTGGGCTGGGCAGACTTGGCCAGCTCTAATAAACAAACAGTCCTGACACCCTGGAAGTCTCCCTGGCTCATTTGACACTCTGCGTTACAGTTCGCGTCACTTTCAAAAGGCGAGGGGTTTGAATTTCATGCTCTGCACTAAAATTATCCAGCCCTTAGTTAAAAGCACTCGGGATCATTTGCTGCCAAGGCAATGTTCCAGCAAATCCTGATTTCATCCTAGTCTTGCGTAGGACTAGGCTAGCTGGTGTTCCCGTGCTCCTGCCCCACACTGAGACCCAAAGCACTGTGATAATCCTGGGGTGAACTCCCTCGACCCGGGCTGCCCATAGAAATTAAACAAATAATAAAGTAGAATACGCCCCTCAAGTACAGAATACAGACGCATGGTACAGCTGGTTAACCTCACGCTGCCTCAAAGGATTTTCAAACGGTCTGTGTGGCAAATGAGGCAACACCACAGTTGGCTTTACAGGGCATTTTTACAGAAGGCAGCGTAGACCTGCAGTAAGAAGCTTATTGGACGTATGTTGCAAGATTGACTGCTCAATTTTATATTTAGTAATATTGAAGAGCACGGGCAATACTAAGGTGTGGTTGACATAGCCCCTTCTTTCCTTTTCACACGATTGGGTCTAAAGTAGCAAAACAAGTATGGATTTTTATGTATAATCTTTGTATTTTATTTTGAACCCATCCATTCTGAGAGAAATGAGTAACAAACATACCTGCCCGATGGATATGCCTTGGATACGGCATACACTGCAGAACTCTTGATTTACTGTTGTTTTTGTAAATAATTGACTAATTATTTTGTGGTTGCTTGGCTTTCTCTTTCTTGAAGTACTTTATCAGCTGCCAATCTTACGCTGTGCCAGTTTATTTCTTAGAAGTGCATAATATTGTTTTGGTGGTGTTTTTGTCTTTTTATGTGTTTTGAAATTTAATAAATAATTTTAAAAAGCAAAACAAACAAAAAAACCATAGCAAATAGAAAACTGGAGAAGCCAAAATTCCTACCTGAAATTCATAAAGCTTTCAATGAATAGCTCAGCAATGAGCATGAGACTCTTAATCTCAGGGTTCTGGGTTTGAGCCCCATGTTGGGCAAGATTCCTGCATTGCAGGGGGTTGGACTAGATGACCCCCCACGACCCCTTCCAACTGTACAGTTGTATGATTCTATGAATATCATGGCTATATAGCAGCCCCAGGATGTGACTCTGAATACCAGTTCTTGGGGCAATAAAGACCACAGTTGTCCCATCTGTAGGCCTCCCAGAGGCACCTGAGTTGCCACTGTGAAAAATGGTCCTAGACTAGAGAGGTCAGCTACAGCAGAGCTCTTCTTATGTTATTTATAATATAACTGAGGATTTAAGATTTTAACATTGTTACCTGATCCAAACCCTTGGGGTGGAACAGCCTGTAATTCAGAGAAGTAAATATTCCAAAATTGTGTTGTGTATGGTAACCAGCCTCATATAAGCACTGAGGGTGGGTGGGTTATTGGGTTGTTGTTTTTATATTGATTATGTATTTTGTGGTTTTATATTTTGATTTTTATTCTGTGAACTGCCCTGAGACCTCTGGGTATAGGGCGGTATATAAATTCAATAAATAAATTCAATAAATAAAATAAATTATTGAGTCTAATTAAAGCATGAAAGGGGTTAAAACCATAGAGTAAACTGTCCTGCACGGCTTAGTCTGTGCCACTTCCCCTCACCGTGGAAGGAAATGGGCCAGCAAGCCTTTTGTTCTTCCAGTTTACATGAAAGTAAGTATGTGAGGAGCTCTGAGCTGCTTGCTCCCTCCAGTCACATGGCTTTAACCATCCTCTTTTGTTTCAGTCAAGAACGGAGCCTGAAACCAGCATTTTCTCTATACCAACAGTTTAGGCACTTTTACCTTTTGTAACCAACCAACATTCAACTTCTGTGCACCTTTATTCTGATCTTTGAAGAATTTTGTAAGTAAACTACTTAATAACTTACCGAATGTGTGGTCGTTTTCTATTCTAGTGTAGAGGGATACTTTGGAAGGAATTATTCAAAGCAGGCAATTTTTAGTACAATAGAAAGGGCACGTTTTAAAGGCTATACAGCGTATATTTCCATACATAATTTCCTTTGCTACATGTTATGCAACATTAAGTATCTGCTGGGGTTCTTTCACCAAAGAGCACTTTCCTCAAACTTGGGTCTGGGCTTCCAAGAATCCAGAAATCTGGACAAAGGGTAAGTGCAACCCTCTCCATGCTTTCACACGCACAGCTTTATTTATTTGGCAGAACAAAACTGAGAAATACATCCATGACTTGATTCCCTAGGTGAGAGTCTATATTGATCTTACCCAGCTCCCACTGCAACGTTTTCAAAGGTGTTTGCACTGTTCCAAGGTGTTTTATTCAAAGGTGCATAAAATAAACTCGCTAGAATGATTATTATGGCAAACTAAGAACAATTATCAGCGGGACGCAGGTGGCACTGTGGGTAAAACCTCAGCGCCTAGGACTTGCCGATTGCATGGTCGGCGGTTCGAATCCCCGCGGCGGGGTGCGCTCCCGTCGTTCGGTCCCAGCACCTGCCAACCTAGCAGTTCGAAAGCACCTCCGGGTGCAAGTAGATAAATAGGGACCGCTTACCAGCGGGAAGGTAAACGGCGTTTCCGTGTGCTGCGCTGGCTCGCCAGATGCAGCTTGTCCCGCTGGCCACGTGACCCGGAAGTGTCTGCGGACAGCGCTGGCTCCCGGCCTATAGAGTGAGATGAGCGCACAACCCTAGAGTCTGGCAAGACTGGCCCGTACGGGCAGGGGTACCCTTTACCTTTAAGAACAATTATCATCAAGAGATAGGAACCATCATCTCCCTAATCTACAATATCATGGAGCAGTGGTGTATCATATGAAAACCATCACAAAAAAAACTCAGTTCTATAGCTTTTAATCAAGATTCTTAGTACATTTTGCAACATTAATGAAGGGGAGATGTTTTCTGTCTTGACAGAATGTGCTATTTGTTCATTTAATTTCATTTCACTTCTAATTTGTATACCGCCTTTCTACACACAAGGCGGTTCAAAAATACATTGGCCACATGGGTTAAATACAAATAACAATAATAATAAACATTAACATTAACACATTGGCTCATGTATGAGGAAATTATTAGTAGTAGCATCTGAGAAATGATAAACATTTGAGTATGTTTATTACCCATCTGCTTTCAGCAAATACTACCTGAATTTATGTGTCAATAACTCTTGACAGATTATTATATATGCTGTGCTGCTTAAATTGTTTAGGGCAGGCCACTAACTTGTAAAACTATTTCTGTATTACAGCCGATGCCAACCTGATGCCCCACAGTATGTTGTGGTCTCTCCCTCCCATCACCCCCAGCTTCTTCTACTGCATTCTCCAGGAAGATCCTATCCATAACCATTAGCCTTGGAAAACAGGCTTCCCCCTGCCACCGCCCATGATCAAACTGCGGCAGGACAGCCTTTTGGGCAAGTAGGCATAGCACACAGGAAAAGCGAACTCCAACAGATGGCTTTTCACACACCTAATTGGTGGGGTGGGTGGGTATGTGTGGCCTCCAGCAGAAGGCTTTTCACAAGCCAGAAACAGAAGCCCCATACTGCAGGCTGGCAGTTCCTCACCCTTATTTTATATGGTACCTGTTTCATCTCCCTCCTCTTCTACCGTCACAACCTCCTATCCGACTTTCTAGTACCACACCTTGGCCTTCTCACCTCCACCCAGAATTCTGCCACCAAAACCACCCGTCTCTTTTCACCTTCAGACCACGGGAGAGCCTTCCTGAAATCCGCATGGATCCGTCAAAAGGTCCCTTTCCTTGCCATAAAAGCCACCGACGTCGCTGGTCGCAGTTGCCTGAAGGTTTCCTGCTATCTCAAATAACTCTGCCCTTCCTCCTTGCTGCTTCTCACAGCTAAACCTCCCTCCTAGAACACTTATCTGTGCTTTTCTCCTCCTTCAGATCTTTCCCCAAAAACACCTGTGATGGCAAAGCCAAGTCTGTGTTACCAAAGTAAGCGTACGCTCCCAATCACCCTCATCCGCCATCTTTATCCCCTCTTTCCCCCGTTTCAAATTTTAGATTGCTAACTGCTCAGGCCGAGGGCCTGTCTTTGTTACTCCATAAAGTGCAATGGCATTATATAGTAATACACACAAGCGTCATATTTAAAGGCACTGATAAGCACTCTCGTTTTGACCCTGTCTGATGCAAGAAACGGACCCTGTTCTCTCCCCTTCCACGACCTCAGTCAGCACATGACTAGGGTCCAGGGTTGCGCCTGAAGCCCCATTTCCAACCTTGATGTGTTGAGCAAAAGGAATGATAGGTGCTATGTGCCTGGGTGTCATGTTGCATGCATTGAATTTCCTTCATGCTTCCAGTGAACATGTGGAGACTGGGAGGAAGGCACAGGAGGCCTTGCCCTATCACACACAGAGGGAAGAGCTACGGAAGATCTACATCAGGGGTCAGCAAACTTTATCAGCAGGGGGCCGCTCCACTCTCCCTCAGGCCTTATGGGAGGCCGGACTATATTTTGAAAAAAATATACTGTATGAATGATTTCCTATGCCCCACAAATAACCCAGAGATGCATTTTAAATAAAAGGACACATTCTACTCATGTAAAAACACGCTGATTCCTGGACCGTCCACAGGCCGTATTTAGAAGGCAATTGGGCCGGATCCGACCCCCGGGCCTTAGTTTGCCTACCCATGATCTATGTTACCACTGATGGGTGTGTAGTTCTTATATGTATTAAAGGAGCTGCTCTCTTGACAAAAGATGGTCTTCTTTTCCTAGCCAGTAAGGGTAAATGACCCCCAATTTCATTGAGATGTCTAAAATAATACCGATGCTCAGCTTAGTCTGACTGCTGAGCGCACAGAGGCCCCTGCAATTCCAAGAGTGCCCCCCACTGACTTATTTGCGCCATACTTTTTCAGACGAAAACCAAACTCACACATGACTTACAAATAAATGCCAACAAAATTAAAACAATCCTAAAAATAAAACAAAGCTAATGAATAGCAGCAGACTTCAGTGCCAGGGACTGTTGAACAGTTGAAGTTTGTTGGCAGAGGTTAACTACAAATAACTACAAAAAATACTATATATTCATTGGGTGCACTGCACTTGAATCCTAAATATATCTAATGTTGCCAAATATATATTTCTGACAAGACGCCAGCTCTATAGGTTTTCAATGAGAGATTGTTAAACAAGTAAAGCAATCCTTTTTTGCATAAATTCAAAGGAACATTGCTTTAACAAAGCATATTTAATATGGGGTGCATAAAAGAGAAGGAAATCCCATCAGATCCCATGAAAGCAGTAGTAAGTAGAAGAACAGAGGCATCATTGTAGTATTCGTAGCCTCACACCAGCCACTTATTATATGAATAGTTATTCTTGATTCCCCCCCCCCCAAAAGCAAATTCATTTACTGTAACAACTTCCAAGACATTAAGGAAATCTCTCTACATAATTGGTTAATGGTGGCAAGTTATGGAAATGCCTTCTCTGCTACATGTCATAAAGTATGTTCTCCAAAACGAGCAAATGCACGTGATATTTCAATATGCTTTAAGAGCACAATGTGTCTCTTGGGAAATATAAGCAACAGGTTCTTCCAACAAAAATGTAGTGGCTAAAACAAATGCTTCACTGGTAAGTGTAGAATATGAGGACAATATTAGAATGAGACTCTGGTGGAGAGATGGGTTTTCTCACTTTTTCTAGCCAACGAGAGATCTCATTCCCAAAGCCCTCCATTCTGCAAAGTGCAACCACCATGTTAAGACATCAGCAGCTGAGGATTCATGATAACTATATTACATATGTTTGCGTGTAGAAGCCAATCTCCATGATTAGCATTCATCGCTCATCTTGTTTGGTTGTGCTGCCTGGCAGGTGCTGGGAGGCGTGAATACAGATGGATCACTTATCCCAAGCTTTAGATCAAAGAATCGGGTGGAGGTTGTCACACTGTAGTTCCTGGTATAGGTCTCCTGAACTGGGTAACAGTCTTTGACTGTATAAACGCCAACCCAGGTTTCAGCTGTAACAAAGCACAAAGTATGAGTTTATATAGGGGAAGCACAGATAATTTTCAAGTTTTCATTATGCCAGCAAGAAGAAGTCATTTTCTTCCCCAAATGAAGGGTTAATGCTACAATCATCAAGCCCGTTTGGTCTGGAAACTCCCATCAGTTTCTGTGGGATTGCTTTGCAGAAATCCTTGGGAGGACTGTGGTCCCAAAAGTTACAGAGACTTGCTTTAAATTTAAGCTGTTTTTCAACTTAAAAGTCAATGCTTGGATCTGCAGAGGATTATAAACTTAAATTGCTTCACCAGGTATAACCATGGACAACCAGAACCCTGGTTACACGCAGGCATTGGTGCTCAGAGATTCGGGTGTGCCCAAAAATGCTATCTTCTCATGGCTACTTACAACATATAAAATCATTTTAAACCATATCAAACGTCAAACAATACACCAATAACAACAACAACATATTTCCCTTCTGTGATCCATTTCCACCAGCCAGCCTCTCTCTCTCAAAAAGAGAAAAAGTCCCTCCCAATTAATTCATTAACCAAAGTATGCTTACATTTCCTAGCTGGTTTTCTGTCGGACCATTCCTGTACCATAATTTGGTCGCCAGGTCCTCCAATGTAGTTCTGATCTTCGTAGGTTGAGTTGTCGGGAATATCATAAGGATCCCACGGCTCAGTCAAGGCAATCTTGGAGCACAGCTTTGTCACTTGCTCAATCTGAAACATCACCGTGTCTTTATAGAGGTAGATATATTCAAAAAACCTGAAAGAAGCAGACCAAGAGCAAAGGTGATATCTGTGAATTCTTGGGTGTGCATCATCACGTGGCAGATTGTGCACATCGACCCCAGAGATTTAAACTGGCTCATGGGAGCCCTTATGACTGTAGTTCTTGGGGGGCAAGGGATTTCAAATAGGAGAGTTTAAACACCGTTGGCAAACTACAATTCCAAGGAGTCTTGGGTAAACTCATGGACCAGTCAGATGAGCAGGGTATAAATAATAAATTATTATAATTATATGTAATTGCTGCTTACTGCATTAATATTTGCATTTATGTAAACTGCTCTGTGAGTTTCACCTGAAAAAGAAGTACATAACTGTTTTCAATATATACATAACTATATATCTATATCCATATCTATCTATCTATCTATCATCTATCTATCTATCTATCTATCATCTATCTATCTATCTATAAATATTTTCAATATATACACAACATTATCTGTTAATAACACTTCCAAAAATATTCACAAGCAACTGGTGCCTAAACACACAGACTTCCTTTACTATTATAGACTGGCTAAAAATACATTTCTATTTCAAAGAAACAAAAGTCTAGTTTTAATTGTATTAAGGAAGCAGGTGTGAGTAAAAATCAAGAATGACACATTTATTTTTCACCCAAGGACAGGCCCAAGAAATAATAGCAAGGGGGACAAGACCTGTAAATAATATTGGTTTAAAAATATAGCCTGTCACCGTTACAAGCTCTCGCTTGGTCAGGAAAAGGTCAGTGAACCCACTGAGCGTGTTTAGATAACCCTAAGCGGATTTAAAGCACACTTTTATTATTTGCTAGATGACATGAATTCAAAAGCAAGTCAGGTAAAACCTAAAGAGCGAGACACGCATTGCACAGATGCAATTTTAAGCCTAAATAGTAGCAGGAAACTAGAAGAAAATGTCAGTACAGTGGGGCATAATGAAGGAAAAGTTCAAAGCCCTCTCTTGGAATATCCAGTTGCAAAAACCCAGTATATTTTAAGACTGCTCTTTTGGCTACTTTTTAGTATCTCCTAATAAAGAAAATTGCCTCCCCACTCTAACAACCTGTATTTAGGCTGGGAGAAAATCAGAAAGAAAAGATCTGGAGTTCACTCTGATTCTTTTATCTTGATTCTTTTATCTTTATTTTATCTTCAACGTAACAAACAGCCATACATCCTGAGTGCCCCTCTCTGTTCCATGGAAGTGCTCACAACGGCAGCTTTGAGAAATTTAGTTTCCTATGGCAGAACTCTTTCCACACTTATCATTTTATTGTGGTACAGTTGCTGTTTGAGCCAACATTCGAAAGAGCGCATTTGCAGCTGATTGCCTGCCCCTTTTGTAGCAGTCTGTGTGGGGTTTTCCTTTCCACAAGAATGGCGGGTTGTTCTTGAACTGAGAAAGGTTCTGAGGCTGGAGTCACATCCCTTACATGTCTCCGTGTTCCTTCAGTCCACAAATGTCCGAGTTATGAGCATGTCCATGGAAATAACACTTACATTTCTTTCTCTTTTTATCACAGTGGTACCTTGGTGGTACAGTGGTACCTTGGGACACAGGTGGCGCTGTGGGTTAAACCACTGTGCCGCTTGTGCTTGCTGATCGGAAGGTCGGCCGTTTGAATCCCTGCGATGGGGTGAGCTCCCATTGTTCTGTCCCTGCTCCTGCCCACCTAGCAGTTCAAAAGCACGCAGTGCAAGTAGATAAATAGGTACCACTCCAGCGGGAAGGTAAACACTGCTCTGGCTTCACCAGAAGTGGCTTAGTCAGGCTGGCTACATGACCCGAAAAAACTGTCTGTGGACAAACGCCAGCTCCCTCGGCCAGTAAAGCGAGATGAGTGCCGCAACCCCAGAGTCATTTGTGACTGGACTTTATTGTCAGGGGTCCCTTTAGCTTTAGCTTGGTACTCGAATGGCTTGGCTCCTAAATGCCGCAAAACCAGAAGTGAGTGTTCCGGTTTGTGAATGTTTTCTGGAAGCCAAATGTCTGATGTGGCTTCTAACTGAGTGCAGGAAACTCCTGCAGCCAATCGGAAGCTGCGCCTTGGTTTTCGAAGTATTTCGGGAATCGAACGGACTCCCGGAACGGATTAAATTCGGGAACCAAGGTACCCCTGCACTATTAATACTTAGTGTTCCAGAATTCTAATCTTGTGGGAGCACAAGAGATGAGTAGAACTCTGTGCCCCGCCCAAGTTATGGTGAACCTGGTTACTGTGCTGAAATGTCATCTTCAGCTAAAGACTGCTATCGTGGGCAAAACTTGGACTCAGTGCCATTGCCTTCACCTGCCACTCATCTCTGAACTGGGCTTGCAAACTGGAAGGGAAATGGTGCACTCATCAACAGAGTACCCACATAAACCATGACTATGTTTGTGCACATGCCAGACAAATGAAAATATTGGTGATCCATTCCGGATCTTCCACAAATATCAGAATTTTTATCATAGAAGAAGCATTGTTCTCAATGCCCCTTCCACTATCTCCATTCCTATCGTCATAGGTTGGCCACACGTGTGCCTGTTTCAGCTCAGAGGCAGCCATATTCTCAGGTTCAAGAGAAAAGGATTGAAGCACAGCTGTTAGGCAACCACAGCACAGAATCCTCTAACTACCTTCAAGACAACTTAATAAGCAAGATAAATGGGGAAATGGAGAGTTGGGGAATTAAACAACCAGTCAAGTAGAGGAAATTGGGCTGTAGACAGAGCTACAGGGTGAGGAAAAGCAAGGGAGACCTCCATTGTCCAGCCCTACCCAACAAGGTACAGTCAAATCTGATACAGCTCTGTCAGAGAGTGTAACTCTAGAAAGCGTATTTTGAGCAAGTGAATACCAGATTTAATGGTTTTCATCCAGTGGTACTTAACAGTTTTACTCATTTTTAGCAACTGTATATTTCTCATTCATGTGCACCACACAATACACTTCATGGTCCTGAGCTGCAGTCTAGGTTTTCTGATAATCGCCAATATTATTTTTCCGCCTCTGCCTGAAGAGTTGAGCACCTCTCTTGAGGTTTCTTTCTGACAGATACTACAGGAAAGGACATCTTTGTATCTTTCCCTTGAGCTCTTTTCGGAGAACCTGGCGCCTTGGGAATCCTTACTCCAGATTCAATTTCAGACACATTCCTCCTATCGCCCACATTTCCCACTTCAATCAAAAGACCGCAGGCAACCTTTAAGCATCTCACTCTCGGTCTTCCAACACCTGCTACTATTTACCGCCTCCAGTTCACCACCCTTTCTAGGGGGAGTTCAAAAATCTATATTTACTGTGTTCCCTCTCCAAATATAAGGCAAAGACGATTTACTATAATCCCACCCATCAAACCATCCCAAAGCAAAATGCAAATCTGAAGACCAGGTGATTTGCATCAATTGGTTCAGTAGATTTTGGATTATGCTCTTATTAAACAGAGTTAAAAGTTAAGAGTGCCGGCAATAAGCTCAATCTATTTCTTAAAATCATGAAGAGTGCAGCTCCCAATACACAGTGTGTCCCGAGCATAGCTTGGGGTGGCTAACTTAGGGTTACCAGATGTCCCCAGTTCCTGGGGACAGTCCCCGGATTTGCAAATCTGTCCCCAGACAAATTCCATCCCCACAATGTCCCCCGATTTGCAAATCTGTCCCCGGGGAATGTGGCAGCAGCAGCCTCAGCAGCCCAGAGCCAGCCTGGTAGCGCAGTTGGCTCTGGCTGGCTTCAGGAGCTGCTCACTGCCGTGGAGCCCGCCATTTTTCCTCGCCGGAAGTCCCCATAAGATGTGTGCGTATGACTGCCGCTGCCGACGCCACTGCCGAAGGGGAACTGGGGGCGTCCGGCGGCACAGATCTACTGCCCCCTTCCCTCTTTGTTCTGACTGTTCGGGGGAGGCTCAGGAGTTGTGGGTGGGCAGCCGTTGCCCAGTTTTTTAAAAACTCTGCGCATTTATGTTTCACATAAAGAAGGGTTTAGCACCTTTATACAATCTGCATGTGTGCTTGGGCCCAGGGTCTTTTGCCTCACCATCACCACTACTGACTCCCTGTTGCTACTCAGCTTCAAAAAATAAAAAATAAAATTGTCCCCGGATCCATTGGAAAAAATCTGGTAACCATAGGTTAACTTGTTTGGCCTGAAAGTTGCATTCTCCTTCCGAGGGCTGCATGCCGGCAGTGGGTACTGCCACATTCTTCCACGCACTGTGTGCATACACAAGCATGTGCAGCTACTCCTTACTCAGTTGATCCATGCAGATCTGATGAGTGTTGCAGGGAAAATCTTCATCCCTGTTAGGATGCTGGGCTGGGCAGAGACCAGGTATACTGTATTATTAATTTTGTGGCTGCCACCAAAATCAGTGGGGTTGGGGGGAGAAAAATGTGGTTTAGGCCTGGATTAGGCCCCCAAAACAGGGCTTATCTATCCCTGGTGCAGATACTGATTTCCATCTCTAAGTTTTTATTTTAGAGAGGATAGTGTGGGTTTTTCATTTCAGATGAAACCTGCTTGCCCTGCAGCTTAGTAAGTAAGTACCGTATTTTTCGCCCTATAGGACGCACCGGCCCACAGGACACACCTAACTTTTTGGGGGGGAAATAAAGAAAAAAAAATTATTTTCCCCCCTCCCAGCCGCGGGGGAAGCCCGAGCTTTTAAAAACACACCTACCGTAGTTTTTAGAGCAGAAAAGGATATCTGCCCGAAGCGCGGGGTGCTCTGCTTCAGCGCGCCTCGCGCTCCGGGCAGCAGGCTACTATCCGCAGCCTAGGGAGCCCTGCGGGAACTCCCGCGGGCTCCCCAGGCTTGCTGATAGCTTCCTGAAGCCTGGAGAGCGAGAGGGGGGAAAGTGCATCCTCTAGGTAAGTAAGTAAGTAAATTTTTATTTATACCCCGCCCTCCCTAGCCAACACCAAATATCAAATACACAATCAAACAATTGATTAAAAATACAGCTTAAAAATTAGAATCAGGATAAAATCAAATGACTGCCCACGAATTACAACCATAGGGGTTGGGAACCTCAAGTATTCATCAGGGCCAGCTGTCCATGTTGGTCCCACATGAGCCGATAAACAAACCAAAGAGGGAACTTACAGGGTCCCATAACGGGGAGAGGAGAGAGAAAGAGGTTTGCTTCTGCTTTCTGGCTGAGACTAGCGGCACCTCTCCGAAAGGACAGGCTGCATGTTGCAAGCAAGTGGTAACTTTCAGAAATAAGCATCTTTCTTTTTACCTCCAGAACCATGGCATGTCAGAAAGTGTGTGTGTACAAAATCCATCACGTATTTAAAAGTTGTCTTTTGTGAGATACTTCCCACGCATAGAAAACTATCGTGTCAAGAAGGCTAGCCAGAAATCTTGACAGAGATTTCTACAGAGGCTGCCACACATGATTCCCCCACGTGCCCCTGATATCCTGAGAGAGCAGTACAATGTGATCTTTCTTTCACCTTGTAGACCAGCCCTTTTCCCATACATTATACAGACCTGAATATTGTTACTTGGACGTCATCCGAGGACACCAGAAAGTTACTTGTTGTAAAATAAACACATTGTCCTATAATGCAGTTACCCCGAGTGTCACACTGCTTCAACGACTGGTAACCAACAGTTACACCTCCCCAGAGCCAATTTATATGATCAGGAGAATCGATGAAGACTGTATCACTTCAGAATGCGGGTGGTGCTGTGGTCTAAACCACTGAGCCTAGGGCTTGCCGATCAGAAGGTCGGTGGTTCGAATCCCCACCTCGGGGTGAGCTCCCGTTGCTCGGTCCCAGCTCCTGCCCACCTAGCAGTTCGAAAGCACGTCAAAGTGCAAGTAGATAAATAGGTACCACTACAGCAGGAAGGTAAACGGTGTTTCCGTGTGATGCTCTGGTTCGCCAGAAGCGGCTTAGTCATGCTGGCCACATGACCCGGAAGCTGTACGCCGGCTCCCTCAGCCAATAAAGCGAGATGAGTGCTGCAACCCCAGAGTCGGCCACGACTGGACCTAATGGTCAGGGGTCCCTTTACCTTTTACTGTATCACTTCAGGCTGCAGATAGAGCTCTGTATATTTGAACAACCCACCTCACAGACAAAAGAAACTGCACTTCAGGCCTATAGAGGAAGACAAGGAAGGGAGAGACTGAAAACTTCTCCCCTACATACTGGTTTTCAATGTGAAGGAAATGGGAGAGCATTCTGACATGCAACTCTACCTACAGCTTGGTAATCTTTTCCATGATTCTGCTGATTGTATAAACTGTCCCTTGGAGCTAAAGAATAAGGTTTTATTCAACTGCCAAACAGTTTTAAACAGTTGGGTTCTCTCAATTCTGCACTAGCGGGGATGCTAGCATTCCATTTCCTGCTCTTTCATAGTCCTTGCCACAAACCAATTCATGTATCTCTACCAGATTATGTGCCAAGCCAAACTGACTGATGTTGGAGAAAGCAGTGCCAGAGAGCTGGCAGATCTTCCATTAAACTGTGCAGAGTTCGTCCCATCCTTGAGTGCTTAGCTGGACAATGGCCACAATGACTCAACATCTCCCAAGATCAAAGTTTTCCAGAACTGACTAGTATAATGATCAATAACGCTGCTCTTACCAAGTTTCCCCCCACCCCTTCCCAAACTGGTGAATTAAATCTACCACCCACCTTTCAATCATTGTTTGCAAAGGTCAAGAAGGAAGTTATGCCACCAGTTCACTTCACTTCAATTCCCCCCTTGGTTTCCCCACCATTCTGGGCCTCCAATGATGGAGCCTCGTTGTTACAAGTTAGAAGTAACTAACTTCTAGCAACCATACTACAGATCTACATTTGGGAACCTGGTGCCAGTCGAAAGAGAGCCAATCAGCCGCTCTTGAATCATCTATTTCATTCTTGGATTGGTGTGAACCAGACATGTTCAACTGGTCGACCGCGATTGACAGGTAGATCCCCATTGATCCTGGTTGATCGCGGGATCCTGATCGATCGTGGGATTAAAAAAACTGGGGAATGAATGTCTCCGCCCCCCCGCCCCCTCACTCTGTCCCTCCTTCGCGTCAAGTGGGCAGCATTAGGCGTTTTCTCTTGGCGTTTGGGAATATGATGAGTGTTTTTAGCACTGGATACATTAGTTAGTGGAGCAACAACTCTCAAATCTCAGCAACTCTGGTCAATCCTCAATGACAATGGGTAGGTCACTGTCAGTTTTGTTATACTGGAAGTAGATCCCAGTCTCTTGGGAGTTGGACGGGCCTGGTGTAAACAATAGTGCACTGTCTCTAGTAAGCAGAGGTGGGTGGTGTTCACACTTCTGCAGACAAATATTGTGATCCCTGGATAACTCTCAAGAGTAAGCAGTTGAAACCCCTGAATCACAATTGAGCAAACAATATTTCAGATGTAATCCTAAGCGGCTGAAGTTAATGTGACGTTTTCTGAACCAGAACTGTATACCTGAAGGAGCATCTCCACCCCCATCATTCTGCCTGGACACTGAGGTCCTGCTCCGAGGGCCTTCTGGCGGTTCCCTCACTGTGAGAAGCGAGGTTACAGGGAACCAGGCAGAGGGCCTTCTCGGTGGTGGCGCCAGTCCTGTGGAACGCCCTCCCATCAGATGTCAAGGAAATAAACAACTATCTGACTTTTAGAAGGCATCTGAAGGTAGCCCTGTTTAGTGAAGTTTGTAATATCTGATGTTTTATTCTGTTTTAATCAGTTGGGAGCCGCCCAGCCGGATGGGTGGGGTATAAATAATAAATTATTATTATTATTATTATTATTATTATTATTATTAACTGTAATTTTAATAGAGGAGAAACTATTTGCACCTTTTATAACACATCCTTAAACTTAAGAAACTTAAGAGACACCTGCTCACACACTGTTTGTTTTGAGAGGTACCTTCTGCTCTCCAGACATTTGCTGTTATATTTTCACTCTGCCATATGGTGCTTCCTTATCAGATCTGAAGGAAGACTGACACAAGTATGCTGGCCGCTTGTAGCTGTGGAAGCCTGGGAGGGAGCGTGGGGGGAACAGGCTAATCCTAGGCCTGACCCTTCCTGCTTCTGACCAGCCCATCACATTCTCAAATCACCAAGTGCAACATACAGCAGTTAAATTATTCCATGAAATTTAATTATGGAATTTTTTTTTATAACACTCTGCTTCTAAATCTGATTTACTGTGAATTGCTTTGAGAACCGTTATTGTTGGAAAGCAGTATATAAATATTGTGAAACAAACTGCTTTGAGTAGCAGAGAAATATGCTAAACGTCAGAGTCATATGTTAATAAGTGTGATGTGATTGGATGAACTCAGTTTTGCATCCGATGCATTTCTAAGTATCTGTTAAATTATCAGAAAAATGTTCTGAATGAAGAAACCAGAGGCCTTTCCCCTGGGCATGGTCGGCCAACTGGTGCCAAAGAAGGATAGAACTTTCTTTATGTATGCTACAACAGCAACAAGAATACGTATCACACAGTATTGGAAGACACAAGAACTACCCACTCTGGAAGAATGGCAGATGAAGGTGATGGACTACATGGAATTCGCAAAAATGACTGGCAGAATCAGAGACTAGGGAGAAGAGACGGTGGGAGAAGATTGGAAGAAATTTAAAGACTATCTACAGAAATATTATAAGATTAATGAATGTTAGAATGACATCAGATGGAGGTTAAAAGGTTATTAGCAACAATGCGGTCAAGGAGTATGAAAAATTTGAAGGTTAAAAGATGTAAAACTAAAGGTTTAATACATTAAGATATTAAGATAAAGATTAAGATACACTAAAATATTAAGACAAAGATTAAGATAAGATAGAGGGAAGGGATTTGCTGATTAAATATTTAAACTGGAATACAGCGAGGGGAGGTGTGAGGAAGTCTGGGAAATAAGCAAATGCAAGGAATATTATGAAAATGGAATTGTTTTTATTTGTTTTTCTTTTTGTTTTTGTATTTTTGTATTTTTCTTTTCTTTTTTTCTATGTAAAGCCTGAATAAAAATATTTTTAAAAAAAGAAAAAAGAAAAATGTTCTGAATGGAAGAACTGCAGAAGGAAAACATGTGGGAAAGGAAGAGAAGTCATATACTTCAGATTACGCTGCAGGAATGACAGGCCTCTTCCTTGCTTGCTGCCTAGGGTACCAAACTCAGAAGGGGGAAAATGGGCTGGTTAATATTTTAATGGCTGACTCTATCTCTGTTGACTCTATCTCTACAATAGGTGGACTATTGTGGTTCTGGTCAAAAGTAATGACACAAATATCTGTCACCGTCATAAATCCATACATAGCCAAAATGGAATCATCCAGACAGAGGCTTGCGGGAATCTCTGAGTTTGCAAAAAATAGGCTTTGCATGGGAGAATTGGGAGATATCTAAGCGGGGTTGCGGGTAACTAAAGAAAAAGCCCAAAAAGTGTAGAGTCTTTCCAGTCACTTAGATCTCTACTGGGTGCATAGGTAAGGGTTGATGAAATGGAGTGTCCTGGAAAGGGGGCGTGGGTGGCTGGAATCCAAAACAGAAGAAAAACACGCGGGCGCAATTTGCTGCAAACTGCGCTTGTCAACAGCCTGTTCCACACCCTGCAAGATCTCAGCTACCCGTCACTGAATACACCGCCTGCGTTTCGGGGGCTCCACAGGAACTCTTGCGCAAAGCCCTCCCCGACTTGGGGGTCTTCACGAGCTACATTCCAACGACAGCCCCCCAAATTCAAGCAGCCTGCAGAGAAGAAGGGCAGCCCTGAGAATCGCGCCCAGCGTGGCCGGGGAACTTGGTGCGCTTGTGTCGCCGTTGCTTGGCCGGGGGATCGCGCATCATTCACACGCTCCCCTACGCAAGACAGCGGCAGGGGAGCCGCGATTGGCTGGTGGCAAGAGGATCCCCATCCCCACCCCACGGAAGGCGCGGCCAAGGGGGGAACGGCCCTCCCCGGAGCCCGCGCTGCAGCTGCTGCGCCCCCCGAGAGCGCACGGGAGAAGCTGCGCCGGGGCGCCTTGCACCTACTTCTTGCAAGGGATGAGCTGCTTCCTCTCCTCCAGGATCCGCAGCCGCTGGTTCTGGCCGTCGTAGGACACGGCCGCCCGGGTGTTCCTGCCGGTGCTGTGGTCGTACACCACCGTGCGCCCTTCCCACTGCAGCGGGGCCTGGCAAGGCACGGCCGGAGGCGCGCTTGTTGCCGTCGGGGCGCTGCCGGCCAAGCTTAAGGCGCCGCCAAGCAGCAGCGCCAACAGCAGCCGCCGCCCCCCCGGGAAGGCGCCCAGGGCCATGTCCCTCGCCGCGCTCTCCTGCAAGGGCGCCGGGTCGCTCGCTCGCTCTCCAAGGGCCCCTTCGGACGGCGAGAGAGGCTGGGGCCGCGCCTGCTGCTGCTGCAACCAGCCGAGGGACGGGAACTGCAGAGGGAGCCCGCGGCAGCCCAAACGGGCACCGTCTCTTTACCCAACAAGCTCTCTGCTTCCTCTGCGCCAGGGAAGAAGAAGAGAGAGCCCGCTCCACTCGCCTTCCTCGGCTTGGAAAGGCAGCAAAACGTCGCCGTCGCCGCATTGCGCTTCCTAACGGCCGCGGAGTAGAAGCACATCTCGGATGCTGCGCCAAGAGAGGCTCCGGGGCTCCATCGCTTCGCGCGATTATTTTGGCACCAAAAGGGGTCCCGATCAGCCCGGACCGTGTCGGATGCAGTATGCCTAACAAGGAAACCGAAATGCCTCTCTTCAGTGTGTTGTCTCTGCGATTCGTTCGGCGTTCTATTTAAACGATTTTTAATACCCCCCCCCCCCAAGAAAGTATTTAATCTGGAAACCGCACGTTGCAGAACCAAAACCCAAATATTGTTGTTATTTCTTAAATTTGTATGTGGCCCTTCATCCGAACATCACAGAGTGGTGCACAACATAAAAATACAAAATGAGAACACAAAATACACAATAAAAACTAGAACCAAAACGAACCAAAACACACTTCCCACAAACCCGTTTCAAATGACATAGCTGATGGACCTGGGTGGTGTCTGTTTACCAAACAATCTAGTCCTGGAACTAGTGCTTTTTTCTGAGGGGGGACACAGGGGTGCGCATACCCCTAAACATTTTGTGAATCTAAGTTTGGCCTCATTGAAGGGCAGTATTTCAATTTGAGTAGGAAAATGGGAGTACCCCCAAACATTTTTTAAGAAAAAAAAGCACTGTCTGGAACCAAACTCAATTTTGCCACTGAGCAATAATTTTTTGGCAGTAAAGCCCCTAGGACTTCCTTCCGAATAAATAAGAGTTCATGCATATATTTTTTGAGGGAAGGGGTCTGGTTCAGTAGAAGAATGGCGTGTCTGCTTTGCGTGCAGAAAGGTCCCTGTTTCAGTGCCCGGCACTTGCAGGTAGGGCTGAGAATGCCCCCTGTCTGAAACTCTGGAAAGCCGCTTTCTGCCACTACAGACCCGTGGTTCCCAAACCTCTTTCTCTGAGCCACACTTTGAGAATAAAAAATTGCTCCCCCCCCTTTTTTATTGATAAGAAACACATTGGAAAACAGAAGAAGCAACTCCTAACAGTGCTTGATTTATAACACAGAACACAAGTACTTTATAATATGACCATGGGACATCCAGAAAATATAAAACAATGCAGCTACATAAGAACATGTATCTTTCTCAATATATGATGATAAACGAGCCTCTTACATATGCACCTTAAGTATGTGTACTAACTAATTTGAGACAAAGAAACTTGTCTCATCACCACAAAGAAGTCTCTTTTCTGATCTCTCATGTTTGTCAGAATTGAAAATCCCTGTTCTCAGCAATATGTCTTGAAGAATTGTAGAACAATAGCCAATGCTCTTGGAGAATGGTGTGGTTAGTTTCTGGTTGTGCATCCAGTGTGCCATGCCACACCCTTTGAGAACCACCACTATAGATAATCCTTAGCTAGGTGGACCCATGATAGACGGCACTTTCCTATGCTCTGTGTTTGGGATCCCACTCTAGTCTACAAATACCAAGTCCAGAAAGCTTGGCTTAGTCTGCTGTAGCCAACACAACCAAGTCTTGTGGCACCTTACAGACTGACACATTTATTATGGCATAACCTTTCCTGGACCAGAGTGTGCTTTGTCAGATGCATGAAGTGTTATCCTAAGTTGCAGCTATATAAACAGATTGAGGGGGTGGGGAGTATTAAATAGTGAGGTCAGAAGAAAGGACAGATGATGCTTGCATCATTAACAGTGAGAATTCACAAAATCTTAATGGGCATCCTGCCATTGTTAACCCATACAATACTATTCTTACTACAGCTAGTACTCTGTACTCATAGTACTTGGCAGTACAATGGCATATGGGAAGTACTGGTGAAGCAATGGAGTACCTGTAGTCCCCAGGTGTGTTGTTGGACTTCAGCTCCCAACAGCCTCAGCCAGCATAACCAGTGACGGCAATTGATGGGTGTCAGGGTCCAGCAATATCTACAGTCACATGTGAATATAAGGTCTTGACCAAAACCCATTTACAAGGATCTCAGTCCAGCTTATTCCACTGAGATTTAACTGCAAACAAATAAAAACCCTAAGTAGGCTCTGGGTTCCTGTGCAGTAAATAAGGTTTGTACATGCATCCTTGTTGACCTATATTTCATTGCCCAGATTTCCTGTAATGGGTGCATTTAACTTTAATTGAAAGGGTATAATGTGTCCAGATAGTTCTGCAACTATGCAGCTACATAATTGCTATATAAAAATTGCTGCACAAAAATTGCTATATAAAAAAAAAAATCAACATTATTTTAGCTAAAGATTAAAAAAGAAGATATGAACAGCAAATTCTCTTTCTGCTCCATGTAGCAGCGTTTGGGTTTGGTTTCCCCATCACTAGTGTCAATTTACATGTGGTGCCATCCTGAAGGAGTCAGGTGGGTGCGTTGTTCCATCTTGGAGATGTTAACCTTACTAGCTGTGGTGTCACAGACAGCTTTTCAGTGATTTAACTGAAAAACTCCATAATAGAAGTGGAGAGTGGAAACAATGTAAGTGTGTTTTTCAGATGGTGCTCTGTGTCCTTGAATCCACCACATAACATAAAAAGAGCTGTGCTGGGTCAGGCCAAAGGCTTGGGTCCCATTCCAAGAGTGGCTAACCAGAAGTTTATGTGAAACCTGCAAGTGGAACATGAACACAACAACACTCTACACTAGTATTTGCCAGCAACTGGTATTCAGAAGCGCATCACCTCTGATCCTGTAGGTAGTATAGCCATCATGGCTGAAAGCCATTCATGTGTACCCACATGACCACAATACCTGGGGCCTCAGGATCATAGCTGTCAACTTTTCCCCTTTTTAAAGGGAAATTCCCTTATTCTGAATAGGATTCCTTGCAAGAAAAGGGAAACGTTGACAGCTATGCTTAGGATGAGTAGCTAATGAAGAAGGAGAACAACATGTTGGAGATATGTTTTAGTTCATTCCCTAGATGGGACACGTAGGCAGGGATAGGCTATTTGGTCAAGATTGTGTTCAGGGGATGATTGGATTGTGCCCCAGGAAATCAAAGGCTGGATTGGTTCACAAAATTAAAATGTGTTTCAGAAAATATGAGCACACACTTGAAATGGAAGGTGATTGTTGCTATGGTTCTAGCCTTGTGCTGTATTTTGAGGACAATATGAATATGAATCCGGACAATTTGATAAGCATATATATCTCACCATACTGAATAATGTAAATAAATAAAAATCAAATGTGACATGGCCGAAATAATTATGTTTTACATCCCTAGTGATGTCACTGGCATTATCCAATAGGTGCCTATAGCAACTAGTACACCCTTCTAGACCAGCAGTGCTTGTGTTGTGGAGTGCAAGTTTCTCCTTTCCCCAATTACGACTCTCAGGAGCACTTCTTTTTTCTTTCTTTCTTTCTAAAGATCTGCATTAATAAAGGATACTTCTTCATAGAACACTATTGTGAACTTATGGGTGCTCTGCCGAGGTCCCTGTTAACTGTTCTGCAAAGACTGGGACTCCTTGCCTGACCCAGGGTCCGAAGAAAGTCTGCAGGTGCCTTCAGAGGGAGAGTCTGTTTCTGGCAGAAGGCTGGCCCTCCTTGCGTGTGAGATGGTGGGCAGAAGTGATTGTGACTTGGTGGGTTCTGTAGACTTTCATAGAACCACAGAATTGTATAGCTGGAAGGGCTCTGGTCCAAACCCTCTGCAAGGCAGAAATCTCAGCTAAAGCATGTGTGGCAGATGGCCATCCAACCTCTGCTTAAGAACATCCAATGTTTAGTAATACTGTTCCAAATTCTTTCTGAAATATTTGGCTGTGGTAGATTTTGTTGGTGTTGTTTTCATAATGTGTTTGGGATGAGTTTGGATAGGAAGAGACATGTGTGATGTCACCCCAGTTTCTGTGATCATGGGCAGAGGAAGATACAGCCATGGGAAGTGATAGGTTGCGGTGGAAGAGGAGCAGAAGGCTATTTATGTCTTGTTCTTCACTCCCATTCCTCCCATGGACAGGTTCCTGGCTACTTGTAAGATAACACCACCATTATCCATGATTTAGTGCCTGTCTGGTGTGTATTACTGAGACCTGTGTGGGCGAGCATGGACAAAATTATCAGACCCAGCTGTGCCCACCTGGATACTTGGTGTAGCATCAGCACAGGCTGCAGGGATGGAGGGAGGAGTTGCCGTGGTCCCCAGGATTTCTATCACCAAGGATTTTTTCTGTCTTGGAGCTGGCTTTGAGGGCACATTCTGGGCCTGATATTGGGCCCAGGAGAAAGGAGACTAGGACTGCTGCTGGTGTGCTGTCCATCCTGCACCTTCTCTGACCAATGCAGTGGAGGTGGTGTTGAGTGTGGTGTTGAAGGAACCCAGAATAATATTCCTGCTGATTTCAACATCCATGCTGAGGCTGCCTCTATTGTTCTGGCTCAGGATTTCATGGCCTCCAGTCTGTGACATAGGGCTTAGTACACCCTCAAGTTGATTTTTGCTCCAGAAGGAGGATTATCCTGACCCTTTCAGCCTAGGCCCAGGTATTCAGAAGCACATCACCTCTGAACCTGTAGGTAGTATAGCCATCATGGCTGAAAGCCATTCATGTGTACCCACATGACCACAATACCTGGGGCCTTAGGATGAAGGATGACAGGACTAAATTGGACTTGGTTACCCTGAGGGATGAACATTATTGGGGGAGGGACAAAGAGAGTGTCACCCTGTTGTTCTTACTTGACTTTTGATACCATTCACCATGGTAGCCTTCTGAGATGACTTGGTGGGTTAGAGGTATTAGAAGCATTGTTTTACAGTTCTTCCAATCCCACCTCCAGGGTTGGTTTCAGTGAATAGCATTGGATGATTGTCTTTCAGCCCCCTGGCAGTTGTGTTGTGTGGTGCTGCAGGGTCCCATCTTGTTCCCAATGCTGTTTAATATCTATATGAAGCCTCTGGGAGAAGTCATTATGATATTTGATGGCAAGGTGTCGTCAGAACGCTGGTGATACCCATCTCTACTTGTCTGTAACATATGAATCACGAGAGGCTGTGCAGACCCTGAAACAGTGCTTGGTCTCAATGGTGGGCTGGATGAGGGCCAAGAAACTGAATCTGAATCCTCACAAGATTGAGGTGCTGTTGGTGAGTGGTCCAGAGTCTGGATAATTGGCCAGTTGCCTTATAATTGTGCTGATAACCTCCAAGCTTGTAGTATTGCAATGCACTCTCTGTGGGGCTGCCCTTGATGTTGGTACAGAAGCTGCAAATAATGCAGTATGCAATGGGTCAACTACCCTCTGGGGCAGGATGTCGCCAACATGCTGCCCCATGGTTCAAGGAATTGCGCTGGTTGCCAATTAGCTAGTGTGCAAGGTTCAAGGTGCTGGTTTTGGTGTATAAAGCCCAACGCAGCTTGGGACCAGGATGCCCGAAAGATGAAAGACTCCTTATATACCTCACACTTTGCAGGTGAGGGCTTCCTACAGATGCCACCTTATCAGGAGGTCTGTCCAACCCCATGTAGGAATTGGGCCTTCAATATTGGACAAGTGTCTCTTTAGTCTTTTCAGCACGTACTGAAGACCTTCCTCTTCAACAAGAGTATTAAGCTGAGATCTTTCCCAGTCTGAATCTCTATTGGAATTGCTTCTAATGTGTTTTAAATATGTTTCTATTGTTCTATCAATTCTTGATTGCCACCCTGGGCTCCTTTGGGAGGAGAGGTGAGATATAAATTTAACAAATCAATCAATCAATAAAATTCAGTGTGACAAGAAGCAGCAATTGATGTCCACTAACTTAGGTGGCTTACAAAAGGAGGCAAATTCATGGAGCAGAGGTCTACCAGCAGCTATTAGTCATTGACAGCTGACCAGAAACTTCCATGTGAGTGGCACCATATCCGTGTGATAAGTGAGATCTACTGGTGCAGCTATTTTGGTTTCATCATTGCCAAGAGCTTATCTGAACTTGTCAAGGTATTCTTGGCAGTGGTACCCAGCTTGTGGAATACTGTCTTCCCTGAGGTTAAACTGGTGCTACTGATTTGGCTGTGCCAGGTGAAAACGTTTATCTCATTAAAAATGGACTCTAGGGTTGATTGTATATTTTTAATGGACTATGTTTGCCAGACAGTTGAGGAGTTGTGCTCACTGATGTTTTGAAGTTTTGTTTTGTTTTCTTGTTGTTTTTATAAGAAAAAAACCTTTGAATGGACGTGATCTGCCCCAAGGTTGTTTATGAAGAGAGTGGGAAATAAATCAAATAAATAAATGCTCCCTGTTGAGACTTGTTACCTACATGCTCTGTTTGTGAACTTCCCAGAAACAGCTTGCTGGTCACAGTTGGGAAACAAATTCTGGACTAAGCGGATCTTGGTCTAATTCATAAGGTCAGCTCTGGTGCTCATACAGTACCTATTAAGAACACAAGAACTGACCTCTTGAATCGAACCAAGACTTTCCAGGTCCAGGGGGGATGGAGTGTGGTCCTCATCACTAAAGTCACCTGCATTGTCCAGTTGTAGCTAGGAGGAACAGCCATACGCACATGTATATGGACAGTCATGACAACAAACTCCAGCTTAGACTTTGCTTAGATGGAAAATATGCAGAACTGGTTTGACTAATGATCACAGTGAGACAGGAAAAAATGAATACATGTACTGTGGACCACTATAATAACCCTACCATCTCCACATCTGTGAGAAGTTTTCGTTTGTCAGTGCACTGGTGCTGTTCAGGCTCATGTCTCCAAAAGATAAAAATGGAACAGATTTTACTATTAGATTTTGCTCACTGCTAGTGCATCATCACTCTCCCGATCCGAAGGTTGGCGGTTCGAACCCCGCGACGGGGTGAGCCCCTGTTGCTTGGTCCCTGCTCCTGCCAACCTAGCAGTTCGAAAGCAGGTCAAAGTGCAAGTAGATAAATAGGTACCGCTCCGGCGGGAAGGTAAACGGCGTTTCCGTGCGCTGCTCTGGTTTGCCAGAAGCAGCTTAGTCATGCCGGCCACATGACCCGGAAGCTGTACGCCGGCTCCCTCAGCCAATAAAGTGAGATGAGCGCCGTAACCCCAGAGTCGGCCACGACTGGACCTAGTGGTCAGGGGTCCCTTTACCTTTACCTTTTACTTTTAACTATGGATCGCTATTATGACTCTATTCATGAAAAAGAGGACATGTCCTGGAAAAAGAGGACACTTGCACTGGCAGAGGAAGAGGAGTGTCCCCGGCAGCACAATCCTGGTGGGGTGCTATTGTGGCTGCCCCCCACCTACGCTAGGTGCCATGCCCCTGCAGGTGGCGCGCCACACCCCCAGGACGTGCACCAGCCTGGCCCCCACCAGCATGAAGCTCCAGCCCTGGACACATAGCAACCTAATGTGCCCAATGGTGTATAATTAGTGCAGGAATACCTAGGGGTATATCTATCTATACATGTATGTACATTCCCCTATATACTTGCTGTGGCTGGACAGCTCAGTCGGTGGAACATGAGAGTTAATCTCAGGGTTGTTGGTTCAAGGAAAAGGGTTCCTGAATTTCAGGGGGTTGGACTAGATGACCCTCCTGTTCCCTTCCATCTGTACAATTCTATCATTGTGTGGTCATCTATCTATCTATCTATCTATCTATCTATCTATCTATCTATCTGGGAGTAAGCTCCATTGCACTTCCATCTATGATTCTGTACGGCTTTCAGGCGCAGGAGGAGGGAAAATTTAAACCTTGCTTTTAATAAGCAGCAGCAGTAGCTAAGGTCCTTCGTCTGAATTTGTGGCCGTGGCGCAGAGGGAGAGATCCCGCTCGCCTCCTCCCTTTCCCTCTGCCACCCACCTTTCCCCAAATCTCTTTCCAGGATTTATTGCGCGCATCAAACCTCTCGCTGGGGGGAAACGAATCGCCGCTTGGAGACGCCCCGGGAGAAACGTGGAGCCGGCGATGATGTCGCTCCGGGATTAAAGGGAGCCGAGGCAAGTGATGTCAACGTGCGTGCCTGGGGAGAAGAGCGCCCCCATCTCCCCCCGGCCCGACGGACGGCCCCGAGCGAGCGACCCCGTTCGCGCGTCATCGGCGGCACCGCTTATAAGGAGGGTCCGGCCAAGTCCGCTTCTGCCTGCAACCTCCTGGCTCCGAGCTGCGCGCAGAGCAAGGCAGGGCTGGCACTCGGCTCCCTCGCCGCCTCTCCAAAGGAAAACCGACGGCGCGCCCTCCGCGAAACTCTCCGGCCATGGCGACGGTGGCTCTCTTGGCGTGGCTGGGGCTGGGGCTGGGGCGCGCCACGTCGGGGCTGCCCGGCTCCCCCTGCGAGCCGGTGCGCATCCCCATGTGCCGCCACATGCCCTGGAACATGACCCGCATGCCCAACCACCTGCACCACAGCACCCAGGAGAACGCCGTGCTGGCCATCGAGCAGTACCACGAGCTGGTGGCCGCCGGCTGCAGCCCGGTGCTCAGTTTCTTCCTGTGCGCCATGTACGCGCCCATCTGCGCCGTCGAGTTCCTGCACGACCCCATCAAGCCCTGCAAGGCGCTGTGCCAGCGCGCCCGAGACGGCTGCGAGCCCCTCATGAAGAGGTACAACCACAGCTGGCCCGAAGCCCTGGCCTGCCAAGACCTGCCCGTCTACGACCGAGGGGTCTGCATCGCTCCCGAGGCCATCGTCACGGATCTGCCGGAAGGTGAGGAGAGCAGAGCTACACGGGACGGGGCGGGCAGGAGGGCACGGACTTGTCTGCGCCCCGGACAAGGACGAGTCCATTGGAGGTTTGGAGGCAGAGGCTGGACGGCCGTCTGCCAGGGATGCTTCAGTGGAGATTTCTGCACTGGGGGTGAGACTAGATGAGCCTGGGGGTCCCATCCCGCTCTACCATTCTATGATCATATATATCTTTACCTGGGAGTAAGTTCGATGGCACTTAGGTCTGTGAGAGCCCCAGGCAGGCCTCCCAAATGAGGCCGGCGCACCCCAACCTCGTTGACGGAGCAAGATGCCCCCGCGATTTCGGTGGGACTTGGCTTTTCCCTTGGCGGCCTGATCCCGGGTAGCTTCCTCGGAAGCAAGCCTCCCCGCAGAGGAGGAAACGAGGCAGGTCAGATCTTCCATCGAGGTTGGGACGCCTTGCCAAAGGGGTCCCACCTGGACGCAAGTTCAGCCTCCCTCGGAAACAAGGGCAGCAGGCGCTCGCCGTTATTATTAATAATATTTATTTATGCCCCGTCTTTCCCCCCGACAGAGACTCAAGGCGGCTTACAGATTAAATGAGAACGGCTAAAAAGTGCAGCTAAAAACAAACAATTAAACTAATGGAATTAAAAGTATACGTATATATAAAAGATCTATTAAAAACACACAAGTAATTACAGTTTCAGAGGATTTTTTCCCAAGGAAACCCTCCAAGCGAGCTGGCACTTCTCAGTGCGACCCGGAGACTGAGCACATTTGCTCGGAGGGTAAATCCCATGGAAAGCGAAGGGGCTGACTTGGGAGTAAATGCGCTGGGGTTCAGCTTGCCAACGGGACGTGGGCGCTTTTCCGGGGTTTGAGAAGTTGTCAGACCATCTTTCCCCGATGAGGATATATTTTCTAAAAATTAAAGGAAAATCCCTCTCCTTTCCCCCCATCAAATTTCTAATTGCTCCCGGGTTTTTTTTTTCCTGTTTTTTCTTTCCCATTTCCATTTTGGGTGTTCCCTCCTGAAGAAGACGTGAAGTGGATCGATTTATCTGACGACGTGATGGTCCACGAAAAGCCTCTGTTTCCCGAGTGCAAGCCCTCAAGCCACGGTGAGCGCCTTTTTCTAAGATCGGACACGATCAGCTCGCCGAATATGTGTATTTCCATTATATATATGTATATTTTTCTGTTTTGCTTTCAATGCAGAGCGCTGCAAGTGCAAGAAGGTCAAGCCCACCCTGGCGACGTATCTGACCAAGAACTACTCTTACGGTGAGTCAGTCGGCAACACTTTATTTCTATTCAAAAAGTGAAAAGTTGCTGCGTTATTCTTTCTCCCATCTCGTGGCTGGTTTCGTATCATCGGGATCTCCCTTTTTGGCCCTTTTCGTTCAGCGGACTTCGGTTCTTCGAGAAATCTGATCCCTTTAATTATCCGAGTTCAGAAAAAAATATACATATAAAAGACACGATTCAAAACGAATCGTGGCAGCGATTTTATCGTTGCTTCTTTCCTCCAGAACTTTGGGTTTTCTCCGACATCAGAACCAGCCTTCAGTGGTTTTTGAAGACACCGAGATTTACCGAAATGCATGTTATTTCTTCTTAAAGGGAAAGAAAGAAGAGAGAATGAAATAACTTATTTCTTAGATCCAAATCACTTGGGATTGCGACGAAACAGACTTTGGGGGTCTCAGCTGGACAAGGCACAAAAGTGTCGCTTAAAAAACAACAACCGGATAAGACACCGTGTTTCTCAAATAATAGTAATACTTCTGGTTTAATACCTAAGAGAAAGGATATTTGGGTGCATTCCTGAATAAGCTAGATGCCAGTGAAATCTAAGCATTTTACAGCTCCATGTTTAATATTGGAAAACTCAGTGGTTGTGAGTATGCCCCATTGAACTCAACGGTATTTACTTCTGAGTAAACATGCACAGATTCAAGGTGTAAGTCCCATCACACTGAAGGGAATAAAAACTCAATCATAACTATGTTCAGTAAACATTAGCTTTCTAAAAAAAATTTGCATAGAATTGTGGGCAAAAAGTATTCATTGGAGCTTACTCTCAAGTAAGTTGTATAGGACTGCAGAAACCACCTCCCCCCCAAAAAAATATAATCATATATCTTATGTCCAGATATGATCTTGCAGAGATGAAAACTCAGCTGAGTTCTGCTGAAATCAACAGCAGGATAAAAACACCCCCTGTGTTAAAATGCCAAATACCTGCTTTATAAATTCAGATGATTAAGTTAGCAGGGCATTATTTTAGGGAGGGTAAAAATAAATGAATCCATACACAGGACAAATACACTGGATAAATCTCACTAGAAATCTATTATAAATTGATCATGTGAAATGTGTTTGTACTGACAAATGGAATGTGTTTCAATGCAAAATTAGTGCTAATATCCAGATTTTAAAGCCATTGTTGTTTTTGACAATATCCAGAGTACAAGGTTCTGTGGGGAAATAAAAGATTGCCTGCCTTTGTGTTTACATTTTTTGTGGAAGCGCAGGAGAAGGGACAGGAATGGGATGAGAAAGGAGATGTTGAAAAGACTGGATTAACAAGACTGGTATCAAAATTGTATCATTTGTTCTTCCTATACCTGTGGCACTTTTCAACAATTATGAGCAACCCTATGCATGCCTACTCAAAATAAGCCCGCTGAATTCAATGAGACCTACTACTGGGAAGGTCTGTATAGGATTGCGCCGTTGGTCCCCAAAGTGGTTATTAGCTATTCTGAATAGAATACTAAAGCACGGTCCCTTCCAAATCTACAGTGTTATGATTTGATGATTCCAAAGAGTCAGCAGGCTTCAGCACATGTCTCACTTATTGGTCCAGGAATGGTAGCCGTAGGTCTGATGTTTATCTAAGCATGCGTCAGAATGTATGTCTCAAAGGTAGACACTGCTGTTCATTTGAATGAACATGGACCTCCACATTCTGGTACAATGCCACCCATAAATGCATGGCAAACATGAGACAGGATGGAGCACAGAAGGCCAGATAAAAGTTCATTGTTTAAGCTGACCTTCTAAAAGATCTGTGAGAATGGATTTGGTAGGCTTCTTTTCAAAGGCAATTCCACAAAGGAGAAGCCACCACCAAGAAAGCCCTGTTCCTGGTTAACGATAACCTTGTCTCCCTAGGTAATGGGATTCACAATAGGGCTTCAACGCTTGATCTCAGCTCTCAGGGGAGGTAGGAATCCTACTCAGGCAGGCAGCCCTCAAATATCCTAGGCACAGGGCATTTAGGAACTGAAAACCAGTCATTTGCACACCAGTCTCCTATTCTTTCTCACTGGTGTAATCATTTGAAATCAGTAGAATGAGCTGTGGGCAGAAGCAAGCAAGAAAATAAAAATAAATGCATCTCTACATACATTTATGTGTGTGTGTTTATGTGCCTAAATAAAGTGTCATCTCAACTTCCATCAACTTTTGCCTAAAGCAAAAAATACTCCTTCCTGTACCATATTTCAGAGATGTTTTTAAAAGGTTTTATAATTTCAGAGATGGTACATGCAGGCTTGCAGCGAGAGATCCGAAGGCTGTTGAAGCAGGAACAAGTCTCACAATTCAGTGGGACTTACTCTGTAGCAAATGTGCCGCTTGCAGTGGAACTTAGGAAGACTGGATTCTGAGTAACCATATATAGGATCGGCTGTTAGCTAAGTGGCATTATGGTTTACCTTTGCTTTATGTGTTGCAGTTATTCGTGCTAAAGTCAAGAGCTTAGAGAGAGGAGGCTGCAACGAAATCACCACAATGGTTGACGTGAAAGACGTCTTGAAATCTTCAACTCCTGTTCCCCATTCTCTTATGCCTCTGCATACAAATTCCTCCTGCCAGTGTCCCCCTCTTCTACCAAACCAAGATGTCCTCATTATGTGTTATGAGTGGCGCTCAAGGTAAGCAAGGATCAGGGGGCAAGAAACCGCTGCCAAGATGCCTGCTTTAACATGTTTTATTTGCATTTTTGGCAAACCCAACAAACAACACCCTTTGACATGCATGGAGCGGCCTCATCCCTTGAAAAACATAAGAATGCCCCCTGAGGGCAGGGCAGCTCCACAGATGCACCCGAGGGCCTTTGGGTGCCACGGCTGAAGTGGTGGACATGGTTTGGTGGTGGTCCTGCCAGCGAAATGCTCAGCCCAGCCACATCAACATCTGCCACCACCACCACCTTTGTCAGGTAAGCAGCAGAGATGCTGCCATGGAACACTACCAAAGAATGCCTAGGGCCGTGGTGGCCAAACTTGGCCCTTCAGCTGTTTTGGGACTACAATTCCCATCATCCCTGACCACTGGTCCTGGCGTAGGGGGTTGGTACTGTCACCCTCCAGCATGTGCTGCCTGAGGCAGCTGCCTCATTTTGCCTCATGGTAGGGCTGGCCTTGGAGGGACGCGGGTGGTGCTGTGGTCTAAACCACTGAGCCTTGGGCTTGCTGATTGGAAGGTCGGCGGTTTGAATCCCCATGACGGGGTGAGCTTCCGTTGCTCAGTCCTAGCTCCTGCCAACCCAGCAATTCAAAAGCACGCCAAAGTGCAAGTAGATAAATAGGTACCACTCCGGCGGGAAGGTAAACGGCGTTTCCGTGCGCTACTCTGGTTTTGCCAGAAGCGGCTTAATCATGCCAGCCACATGACCCGGAAAAACTGTCTGCGGACAAACGCCGGCTCCCTTGGCCTGTAAAGCGAGATGAGCGCCGCAACCCCAGAGTCATCTGCGACTGGACGTAACTGTCAGGGGTCCTTTACCTTTACTTGAGCCGATGACTAAAATCCACTTTATCCTACCAGTGTGTAGGGTTGCATGATGCACTGAACTCCACAAGAAGAAGAAGAAGAAGAGTTTGGATTTGATATCCCACTTTATCACTACCTGAAGGAGTCTCAAAGCGGCTAACATTCTCCTTTCCCTTCCTCCCCTTCAAGGGAAGGGTGGGGTAGAAATAGAATTAGTAATAATATGGTGGGATAGCTCAGTCGGTGGAGCATGAGACTCTTAACCTCAGGGCTGTGGGTTCAAGCCCTGTGTTGGGCAAAAATATTTCTGTATTGCAGGGGGTTGGACTAGATGACCCTCGGGTCCCTTCCAGCTCTGTGATTCTTTGATTCCAAATCTGAGCTCTTATATACATAGGAGGGATTGTATCAAGGATTTCATAGAATTATAGATTTGTAAGGGTCATCTAGTGCAGCCCCCATCCAGTTTGAAACCATACTGGGCCCTGCTTAGCTTTGCAAAACACTGGGATAGGAAGCCAAGAGAAGATGGATAGAAAACACTTAAGCAAAGGTAGACTTCCTACGTTTTGATTCTGGAGATGGTGGTGGGAATGACCAGTGCTTTTTTCCAGGGGGTGCTTAAGGGTACATAGTACCGGCACCCAGTGGCGTAGCGTGGGTTGTCAGCACCCGGGGCAAGGCAAGTAATTTGCACCCCCTAACCCGTGGATTTGCGCCCCCTAACCCTAACCCCCAGATGTTGCACCCGGTGCGGCCGCCCCCCTGCACCCCCCACGCTACGCCACTGCTGGCACCTCTCTTTGTTGTTGTAAAAAGGGGTGGCAGTTACCGTAACAACTTCATGCTGAGTCCTGACACCTCTTTTTCTAGGTGGAAAAATGCCCTGTTCTTGACTAATCTTGAGTTATTTGAGAATGCCAACCCATCAGTGTGAAGGCTTTCAAAATTAAGCTGAGGAATGGGAAAAGATTAGAAAGAATTCTGTTTTTCATGGAACAAGTTTGCCAGTGATGTTTTTAAAGGTCATTGAGGTTTTAATTTTATATGCTTTGTTAAAGGATCTGAAAAAGAAAGCAAAAACAAAATATTGTGTTTCTCATTTGAACTTAGCCATATGTAAACAGGGTTTGAGTTACAGTGGCTTCTTTAAAATGTTAGAAGTAACAGTCTCTTGCTTGGAAAAGTGCTGAAGGAAATACCACATTTTTGTTTCTAGCAGTTTCCCCCTTTTCTGATTATACAGTATTTCAGGCCTCAGCCTTGGATTCAAAGACGCAGAAGTCTCACATTTGACTGGGGTCACAACAGCAAAACTCATCACAAACTCTCAGACTGATACAGTGCAGGGCGAAAGGGTGTCTACCACATGTGTTGCAGAGCAGAAAATAATAATAATTCTAAAACAAAACATTTTATCTAACAATGAACTGACACCCACATATGCCAGCACAAAGTCTGTGCAAGTCATATCTTGGATCTTTTAAACAGCCGCTCTGCCAGCCCAGATAGATCTTGTGTTGTAAGATTACTTCATGTGGATTGTGCCCTCTGTTTTAACACCACACATAAAAAATTGGCACTGACTCTCTTTTACTGCATAGACGGAGAAGTCATCCGTAATCATTCTCCAGGAAACCTGGATGCTTTGGCTAGATTCTTGAGATTCATTTCAAGTTTGACTCTTCTACTGTTTGTCGAGTCCAGTCCAAAATGAATCTCCGAAGTCATTGCACCAGACTGGGCCCTATCTAGAGCTTAATGTGGCCTTAATCTTAAAATAAATAAACTTCCTGCAGACCATTTCTGGAATAGATTTGTGAGGAAGGTGCCTATCCTTACAGCAAAGCAATGTATTTTAAATTATTTTATATGTTACTATAAACATGATGATATCAAATAATCAGTAAGATTCTTCTGGAATCAATAAGAAAATAAAGAGATTTGTATCTTGTAGCAGTTAATTTAGACAACCATCAGTATTTTTATTTAACCTTTTCATCTACAATGTATTTGCTAATGAGAATATTGATAAAAGGCAACTAAATCAAATATTGTGGGCAAAGTCCAGAGAAGTTAAGAATGCATATGACTGCAGACCTAGACATGCTTAGATGTGAATAAGTCCCCACTGAACTCAAAGGGACTTACTTTTTAGTAGACAGACAAGGAATTGCACTATGAATTCGTCTGGGCGGGAGCCAGCTATGTTTTACTCAGAGCAGGCCCATGGAAACAACTACATTTGGCCCATTAAATTCAATAGATTTACTGTGAGTAAAAATCAGTTGAAATCCATCCATTGATTTCTGTGAAGAAACTGAACCCACTGAATTCAGTCGGGCTTCCTCCCAGGTAGGAGGGTATAGGATTTCAGTCTTAGACACATCTTCCCCACCGAAATAAACGAAACTTAGAAGTGCTTGATTTTGATTGAAATGAGCCCAGCATTTTAAAAATTCTATATTCAGGAAATGATATTTCTTTTGTGCCCTTCTTGATTCTACAATTAACGTTTCAGGCTAATGCTTCTTGATGGATGCTCAGTTGAAAAATGGAAGGATCCGCTGAGCAAACGATTTAAGGTAAGACCACCTGAGGCTTCTCAATATTTTATCTTCAAAAAATAGGATGCACTGCCTCACCGCACTCTTCAACAGCTATACTCTAAAAACCATAGCCAGCAGTCATCAGGAAAGTGGGGTGGTATGGAGAGGTATATGTATTGTGGGGGTATACAGTCTCAATAAAACATTTTGTCCATCTTCCTCAGTGAGCTTAGAGTATCAAAAATAAAATAAAAACATGGGGATTTTAGGGGAAAAAACCATGTGCCCATTTTCAACACTGGATGCAGCTATTGTTGTGGATGGTACAATTAAGAACATATATACAAGAAGCTGCATCAAGAAGCATATTAACATAAACCCTGTCTGTATATAAACAAGTTGCTCTGGTATGAACCCAACCCTGCAGTTTCCCTTCTGCACCGCAAGATTTCAGGAGGATATTATTGTATTGCAATGACCACTTCCTTGGCAGGCTTGTCAAAACCCTTTTCCAAACGGTTCCAGGGAATTTTGGTCTTCCACTGTTTGCCTTGCTGGAAATTCCCTCTGAGGCTTCTTTCCTCGCACTTTACAAAACATGAGAAAAAAGCCAAGTTGGCTTCTGGTGGAGAGATAAGCTTTTAGAAATAAGTACGTACTGCATTTCATGGCTCTTTCTTCCTCATGCTAGATGGAGACAGGGGCATCATCAGGACTGGGTCCCAGATCTCCAGCCTTAATACAAAAAAATTACAGTCTTTACAGGCTGGCTTTATTTCTGAAAGTGAGCCTGAATTTTCAGTTCTACCTCTAAATTAGGATATAAGTATGTGACTCCCAACTCCCCCTCACCCGCTTTCTTAATTTACGTTTTCCTAGAGATGGGAACAGCGACTCCAAGAACAGAAGCAACGGGCAGGTCCAAATAAAAACCAGAATGCTAGAAACTCCGGGCGCAGTGGGATGCCAAAGCAAAACCTGAAGAACGCCAACCCAGCGCTCACTAGTCCCAAGAAAATCAACAAGCTCAGAAGCGATCAGAAAGAAATCAGCCCCAAAAACATATGAATTTTCCCAGAAGCTGATTTGGGTGTGTTTCCTGAACTCATCGACTTAAATGTTCAGTGTTGTATTTCAAACAGACATCCTTTGAACAATTTACTTTTACAGGATTTTTTAAAGCTGCAGATATAGCTTTGCATTAACATGTGGTGGGTTGAAAAGCAAGTGATTTGGGGTATGCTTAGCACAACCAGTCGTAGTTTACCAGTTTGCATCTGGAGAGCATCCTGTGATTTAATTGTGTGTAGTGGAAATTTGTCTACGTGCTATTAAGGCTGGCTTTGCACATTTTACATTGGGGGCAGCCACTATAATTCACATTTCCATAGTTGAGCCCCACCAGGGGAATATCACTCAGTCATCCTGATTCCTTGTAAGAATTCTAGCAAAAGAATTCTAGTAAAATGTTCCTCTTTCTCTGGTGTTCTGCAGAAGTGTGTGAGAGCATACAAAGGCTTTTCTGAACCACCATCGCTCCTGGCTAGCCTTCTTTGTCATCAGATTTTGTAACATACTAAATCAAACTTCTCCTTTGGACCAGCTTTTGTTGTAATGTTTAATTTTGCAGTACTTAAAAACCAGTACCTTTTTGGGGCGTGTGTGTGGAAAGTTTAGGAATAATTGGTGGTATTTAATACTAGTCCTACTCAGAGTAGACCCACTGACGTTAAAGGACTTGACTAACTTAGGTTCATTAATTTCAATGGCTCTACTCTGAACAAGACTTAGTTGGAAACCACCCGATATCTACATATTTATGGCATGTTGTTTTACTATGAACAGAGATTCCTAAAACAGAGTGAGCAACAATTCCATTGTGGGGTTCTGAGATATTGTTTTTAAAAATTAGAGAACTAAGAATGTTTTAAATGTTACTAGCATTTTGATCGGAAACATATCTGCCCTAATCGGGAAACCACCCTCCATTTAGAGCTGCATGTGGATCTCTTCCACTTTTGAAACGCCTCCTTTGTTTAAATGGCCAGTTAGCAAGCACCTGCCATTGTGTGCATGGATGAGGGGGAAGGTAGCTGAAACGGACAGGAAGTTTTGGAAAGAAGGGAAATCTTTTGATCCACCAGATCTCCTGTGCCCATAAATTATCCCTAGATCAGTGCTATTACCTGCAGAAAGATTGGCAACTACAGGATTTTCTCGTTTCTCTCTAAAACAGGAGTTTGCTGCCACCCTCACTATTCCTGTACCCATTGCACGGTATGAGAAGCTGCAACCGAACCCTCCATCTCATCCAATTTCTTGCAGCAGGTACCGAAGGCTGCCATTCATGCCTGGTGATCGAGATTCAATAGCTTTATTGAGAAACAGACTCAGGCTTGGTTTGAGTTTCTTTGCCTTTTGTCTAAGTACCTAAGACAATGGCCCATGTAGTCCAATATCCGGTGTTCACAGTGCCCAACCAGTTGCCTGTGGGAAACCCACAGGTTGGCCCCCAAAGTCCAAGAGCACCCTCCCCTCCTGTGGTTTCCAGCACCAAAGCATACTGTCTGATCATGGAGGCAGAGGATAGCTGCCATGGCTAGTAGCCAGGAATATCATCCACGAATTTGTCTAATCCTCTTTTAGCATCATCCAAGTTGGCAGCCATCACAGCCTGTATCTGACAGTGGGATTCAGCTGTGCATGCGGTTTTCTGGATTGTGGCCCCACCATATTTAAGTTAGTTCCACTGGTTCTACATTATGTATATAAGCCAGAGACGAAAGGTCACCCATTGTGCATTTTCGCTCATAGTTGCACTCCAGGGTAATTGGCAATAGGCTATCCATGTTTTTTAACACTGGGCAGTTTGAAAAAGGTAATTTGCGTTTTCATTAATGGGACGTTTTGGAGTGCAAAGGTAAACAAAATAGCTGGCTGTGCATGCTGGTATGTTAGGATCTCACGGAGCTGGGCCAATGTGTTTAGTGTCTGTAAGTCTTTAGTCAAAGCAATCTTTTTACAGGGAGAATTTTTTAAATCTCTTGCACCTTAATTTTAAACACATTCATCTGTAAGAGGTACATACCTCACAATGTTTTTTTCTTTTCTATTCTATTGTTTTCTATTAGTAAGGAAATACTGATTTCCTTTTGCTTTGTCAGATTCTGCAAGCTTTTATATAGGTTGCCCAAAATGCTGATTGGCTCACAGCTGGCCATGCACAACTTTGATTGGCCGTTGGCTGTGATCTCACCTTCCCCTGTCCCAGATTAGTTTGCATTTTTTGGATGGATTGGGATGTTTTTTACACCCACAAAGGTACCACATGAACTTTCATGTGTTTATCCATTTGTTTGTCACCCTGTTGCTGTTTCTTAAAGCAAAATCCATTTGTAAAAGTGCTCTGGGCAGGTTCCGCAGCTGAAAGCCAGTCTCCTGCAAGCTGCCTCTGCTCCATATCCACCGTCATCCTGGAGACAGAGTAAGTTTTTGACTGCACTTGTTAAGTGTAGCAGCATCTGTTTCTTAAGTGTTTCAGTGTACACTATTTTAAGTACTACCGTAGCTCTGATACTTCTTCTTAATAAACCAAATGGGTTGCCTGAAACTTCTGCAATGATTTGCAACACTGCTAGTTTTCTGCTATTTCATTTCTGTGAAAATAAAATCTCTTCTTTTCTTTTCTTTTTTTGAAAAAAATTAAAGGGCGGGGGGATGTAAAATAATTGCCAGCATAGAATTTGCACCTTTTCTTTATAATGTAAGTGACCATGAATGACATTCCGCTGTATGAGTCAATAAATGTGTTAATAGTCAAATACATTTGACTACTGTATTTTTATTTAAGGTTTGAAATGTCACTCTACAAAAACAGCTTAATTCTTTAAAGCTTGTCTTCCCCAGCAGTGCAGCATTGGATTCAGAGGCACCCTAAGCGCCATCCTTGGAGGGATGCGGGTGGCGCTGTGGTCTAAACCACTGAGCCTCTTGGGCTTGGTGATCGGAAGGTGGGCGGTTCGAATCCCCACAATGGAGTGAGCTCCCATTGCTCTGTCCCAGCTCCTGCCAACTTAGCAGTTCGAAAGCACACCAGCGCGAGTAGATAAATAGGCACCGCTGTGGCGGGAAGGTGAACAGTGTTTCCGTGTGCTCTGGCTTCCATCACAGTGTCCCACTGTGCCAGAAGCGGTTTAGTCATGCTGGGCAAATGACCTGGAAAGCTGTCTGTGGACAAACGCCAGCCTCAGCCTGAAGCGAGATGAGCGCCACAACCCCATAGTTGCCTTTGACTGGACTTAATCTGTCCAGGGGTCCTTTACCTTTACCTTAAGAGCCATCCTCGTGTCTCTCTCTTTCCCCTCCAGCCTGCCTGCATGGTTAGCTGCCCTTCCATCCCACATGGGAGTTCTGTCCACTTCCTCCTTTTCTTCCCCAGAATGATTTTCAGGAAACAAGCCCTCCCCTTCCGCTTCCAGCATCCCCCAATCCATTGGTGGTGTTTGCCCGTTCTTTTGAAAATGTCAGTACAGGGGGAGGAGAAAGAGTTAATAGGTAGACCAATAGAAAACCAGAGGCAGAGCCTACCTGTTTATAAAAACAGCATTTCGAATGCATTTAAAGTTTATTTGTGTTTGCAATAAACTACACTTCATTGTTAACTTGAGAACCCGACTAAGTGATTTACCGGGGAGGACCTGGTTGGTGACAGCAGATTAGTGGTGTATGGGTCAATAGTCCATGAGACCAGGGGCTCCATATGAACACCACACCATCGCCCTGGCAACCTCTGTTTCTTGAGCCAATTGCAAAAGGCCCCCATTGCTTATATCAGGCCAAGGGTAATCCTGCTCTAGTAGCCAATGGGCAGAGGGTCTGATGTTTTGCAGATGGCTTACCATTATCAAACAACCCAGGCCATTTCAGCCTCTTGTTTCTTCCGTGACCCACCCCCAGCGAGCCATCACCAGGCTGACCTCAGGAGGAAAGTAGGCGATATTATTTCCAGCCCTTGCTAAATTCATGAATTTATGAGTTTGCTCAAATTCTAACCCTTCACTGAATGTAGGGATTATGGGGTGTCTGCCCCCTTTGGGCACAGCCAGCGGGTGCAGGGGGCAGCTGCCCCCCTAAATCAAGTAAACAAAAAAAAAAATACATAACTAACTGACCAATCACATCACAGGTAACTCAGTTCTGCCCCCAACATAAAGTCTGCCCCCTAACATAAATCCTGGCTATGCCCATGTGCCCCCCCCAAAAAACTCATAGCAATATACTTTTAAACAAAACCTAACTGAGTACCTGACACTTGTGTCTTAAATTTGTATCCAACTTTTCCTTCAAGGAGCTACACAGGAATCATCCCATTTCTGAGGGCCTTCTGGCAATTCCCTCACTGTGAGATGTGAGGTTACAGGGAACCAGGCAGAGGGCCTTCTTGGTGGTGGCACCCACCCTGTGGAATGCCCTCCCTTCAGATGTCAAGGAAATAAAGAACTATCTGACTTTTAGAAGACATCTGAAGGTAGCCCTGTTTAGGGAAGTTTTTAATGTTTGATGTATTTATCATGTTTTTAATATTCTGCTGGTAGCTGCCCAGAGTGACTGAGGAAACCCAGCCAGATGGGCAGCGTACAAACAAACAAACAATTATTATTATTTCATGCTCACATCCACCATGAAAAATAGGTGGATCAAAATAGCTCCTTGGTAGAGCAGGTACTGGAATCCAAGTCTCTGGAGTGATGCCCCCTTGTCTAGAAATGGGCTGGTTGCTTTAGTGTGGATTTTGGAATTTTCCTTATGAGCCAACACTCATTTTGTAGGAGTGTTCAAGGCACACATATTCCGCCTTCCTGCAAAAGGCAAAGGGAGCCAATGTTGGCCCATAAAGCCTCTCCTCCTCCCAGAGGGGAGGGATTGTGATCAGGAGCTGTTCCCGCGCTTTGCAGGGGGCGTTCCGGCCCCTGCTTGTCGTCACTGCTGCCGCGCCACACTCCCCGGTCAGCCTGCCAATCGAAGGGAGGCTCGGGGGCAGGGTTTAGCCGCTCAAATGCGGCCACTGCAGCTTCTTCCCCTCATTGCGCTCCTGGGTTTGCTCGGGTGGTGGTTAGGCATTGGAATATGTTGTGGGTGTATGGAAGGGCAGGGTGTGGCCATTGCCTACCCCTTTACTTTATGGGTATTCTGTTAAAGGAATCCGGCAGTCGTGGATCCTGTCCGATGCCCTGCTGGTGGCTAGGGCCATGGAACGACCCCCGGTGACATCAGGGGGAGCTTGCAGTTGTATCAGCATCAACAGGCTCCCCCTACGGGTGGTTAACCCTTCTTGGTTAACCCCTCCCTGAGGGGGTAGAGTCAAGCTCTGCTGTTTATGCAATGCCTAAGCCAATACCCCTCACATGCTGTAATCAAAAAAGTTGTGGCCTTTTTTAGCCCATTAACCTAATATACTGCGTCCATGTGTCTTTCTTATCCTCACGCGGGTGGGGGTTCCTCGAATCACAAATGTGAGCCTGAGCCTGAAAATGGGAATCAATGAAGAGGTGCAGGGTCGGGACAGCACCAGTATAACAGCATCATGCCATTCACCAAGTATCCCTATATGTTACTGAGGAATGAGGAGTTGTCCAATGACTGGGTTTTTTGGTAGCAACCTTGTGTCTGCTATAAGCAACTTGTTCTGCCCTTGAGAGACAGAGGTTTTTTTTAAAAAGAATCAAATACCCTTTTTGCTTAATTTTATATTACTGAACTAAGTTGTGGGGTAGAAAGTGCCAGATGTATTTCTCACCAACGCAGCCATATACAAACTCTCAGAAGTAATAGCTTCCTAAAACGTGTAATCATCAATAGGTGTAAAAGCTGTTAGTGGCATATTATGCAATTATTTTGCAATATTACATCACTCTGCTAGGGTGTTATGTAGCCCCCATCAGAGGATGCAATTTCCTCCTTGAAGCCAAAGGCAAGATTTCCACTGCTATCAGTGTGGAACAGTTGCACGTTGCAATATTGACTAGTAACACAATGCTAATCAGAAAAAGACAAGTCTAACTCATTTATTAGTTATGGCATATATTGCAAATAAAAAAATCACCTTGACCATTCTACTAGACATAGACATATTTGTGTTTTAGGTCCTCTAGATCAATATCTCCAAAGACAAAATTAATGCTCTGCACAGCATGTTCCACATTAGACGATCCGTGAACAGCGTTGCGCAAAATATCTTTTGCAAATTTAGCCCGTAATGAGGTGGGATGAGTTTCTTTTGCTTGTTCTGGGTCTGTCGGTCCCATTAATTGCCGCCATTCCTCCACAGCATTTTCTTTGGTCAGAATCATCACCATTGAGGGGCCACTGGAAAAACAAAGGCATTCAAAGATTTATGTTACGCTAACAATCTGATTCTGTAGCTGCTGGTGTTGACATAACTAGCAGGACATTCTGCACAAGATGAGCAAGGCATGTTCATATCAGAATGCTGCCTATGATAATATATAAGAGGTATATGTTTATCCTAAAGCAGCACAGTCCATGGTATCCAAATTACGCATGGGATATAGGTGAGGCAGTTTTCACTCATTTTTGCAGTTATGTACCAGTGATCTACCCATTTCCCATTTGTCTAAAAGCTTTACATGAGATAACTACACTACTCCTGATGCTGAAGGTAGATTAACAACCTTCTCTGCTCTAACAAAAACAAAACAGGCCATTTTGCAACATGCTTGCACCACAGAACATCAGGATGTTGCACAGTGCACATTCTGAGCACTCTTTTTCTACATGCAGCAGCTGAAAGGCTCTGGATGAAAAACCTTTTTAAAAACAGGGCGTTTCAATTTCACCAAATTACTATTTGCATGTGTGAAAAATTGTTTTGCAAACTGGATGAAGTTTCATCAGTCACATTATGTACTTCTGCCACTTTAGGTTTAATCCTGCAAGGAACTTTCTTTTTAATCCTGCAAGGAACTGATAGTTCAGGGTTCTTAATGAATTTTAACAGATTTTTTTATCCTAAAACAAGGGTGGGGAATCTTTGGCCCTCCAGATGCTGCTGAACCTTAACTCCCGAAGGACTTTTGTTAAGTCCTTTTGCCAGTTCAGGCTTAGAGGAAATCAGACATTGTACAGCATCCTGTAAATATCTTTGAATAACTTTGAAACCAGTTTAAATAATAACTCAGCGCTATTTCTGCATATAAAATTAGCTTTACAAAATCTAGATGGGTGGGTTGTAACTTGGATAAGACTACAAAGGAAAAAATGACAAGGTGACATTTGATACCAGGAAGGGAGTTCCCAGTTAAACTTGGGAATCTGGTTCATAGAAAATCCAGAAGATATATGTGTATTTCACCATGAAATATGGGAAGTATTCCTTGCAGGAAGTTAAGGATTTAAAACACACACAAAAACAACAATGCAGGGTTGACTGTTAAATACAGTATATGACACTGACATCTATGAATCTGTAATATTTGTTCATCCATGCTTGATATATTTTGCAAACGTTGACTGGAGCATAAAATTAGTGTTATGATGACTGGATGGTTTTTTGGATACTAAATGCAGTGGTTCCCAAACCCTTTTATATAGGAATTCAAAACAAGTCATTTTCCTTTGTCCCGGAAGAGTTAGCAGCAAGCTCCCGCCTTTCTATTCCTTATGCTGCTTTGTTTGCCATATTCATTGCCACCACCTTAGCAAACCCAGCCATGAAGTTCCAGAACACCATTTTGGAACTGCTGCGGTCCCACCTTCCACCCCTGAGCAAAGGAAGATGTCGTAATATGGGGCTGCTCTTTGATCCTTAGTCCAAAGTGGTCTAGGAAGAGTCTCCTCCCTAGGTGCAAAAAAAACCTAAAACATCCATGACAGTACCAGAAGCTGTCTGCCTGCTTGTTGACTTCCAAGTTAGGCCTGCTATACTTCCTGTGGATTTAATTAAAACAAAAAACAGGCACTTACTCAGACATATAATTTATAAGCTGATCATAAAAGGGTTTTCCTTCTTGGTTTTTATAAAACTGCGCTGCCAACTCGGAAGAGATGTTTGTTTCTTTCATTTCAGATATGATGAATCCAGCCTGTTTTACTTCTTGTATAATTTCATCTAAAAGGGAAAAAAAGTGTGTTTAGAACTGAGAATTTCAAAAGTTCTTAAACTTTTAAAGACCAGTAAATTATACTCTTACCTTTGTTTATTATTTTAATGATACTAGCTTGGAAACCAACTTTTTTCTCCCCCTTTTTATTTGTTAAATTTTATTTTTTAAAATGTGTATACTGCCTTTAATCTGTAGATCTCAGGACAGTTCACAACAAAAAAATACAAGATAAAAACACAAAATGCATAATAAAAACAACAAGAAAAAACCACAAACCAATAAACTCCTCTCCCTGTACCCCCTGCCACAAACACATTTAAAAGGGCATAGAATATTTATCAGCCAAAGGCCTGGTTGAAAAGGAAGGTTTCTGCCGGGCGCTGAAAGGTGTAAAATGAAGGTGCCAGGTGAGCCTCTTTAGAGAGAGCATTCTACCAGGGGGGAGCCACTGCAGAGAAGGCCCTTTCTTGTGTTGCCTCCCTCCAGACCTCTTAAGGAGGTGCATAAAGAAGGGCCTTAGATTATGATGACAGGGTCCGGGTCAGTTCATGTGGAGAGGGACAGTCCTTGAGGTACTGCGGTCCTGAGCCATTTAAGACTTTATAGCCAAAACCAGCACTTTGAATTGGGCCCAGAAGCTAATCGGCAGCCAGTGCAGTTGGACCAGGATTGGTGTAATATGCCCAAACCATCTTGCCCCATTGAGCAACCTGGCCACCAAATTTTGCACCAACTGAAGTTTCTGGACAGTTTTCAGAGGCAGCCCTACATAAAATGTGTTGCTGTAATCTACCCTAGAGGTTAGCAGAGCATTGACAATGGAACTTAGGCTATCCTTGTCCAGATACTTCTTCTTAGGCGATCACTCCTAACCAAGTAAAATTGTCTTCCATGAACACAGTTTTAAAAGTCAGTCCGTAAGTGACTGTGGAGGCCAATTCTGGATCCACACGTCCTTCCACAGTGGGGACATAGGTTTCTGGGTGGGAGTTGATTACGGTGAGGGTTTGCCAAGGGTGCCTTCCTCTTAGCGCGTTTCTCCCTTTCGTCCTGAGTTCAAGCGTCTTCAAAGTCCATGACACCTTTGGTCAAGGCTGTTCTCCATCTGGAGCACTCGCAGGCCAGTGCTTCCCAGTTTATACTCCATATTTTTAGTTTTGCCTTGAGAGAGTCTTTGAACCTCTTTTGTTGACCACCAGCATTATGCTTACCATTTTTAAGTTCAGAATAGAGTAGTTGCTTTGGAAGATGATCATCAGGCATCCAAACAACATGATCAGTCCATGTCTCATCAACACTGTACACATGATCACCATGTTTGAAATGACTGGGAGAGACATCAGCATCATGGGGGGGGGGGGAGGGTTCAAGGTACTATCGTGCTCCTTCCTGAAATGCCTAAGGCATAGGTAGGCAAACTAAGGCCCGGGGAGCCAGATCCGGCCCAATCGCCTTCTAAATCCGGCCCGCGGATTTTTACATGAGTCGAATGTGTGCTTTTTATTTAAAATGCATCTCTGGGTTATTTGTGGGGCACAGGAATTCGTTCATTTTTCTCTCTCCAAAATATAGTCCAGCCCCCCACAAAGTCTGAGGGACAGTAGCCCGGCCACCTCCTGAAAAAGTTTGCTGACCCCTGGCCTAAGGAATGCCTAAGAGTGGACGGGTGTGCTATCCTCCGGCTGTTTACCTTTGTGCTCCTCAAAAGCAGTGGGTTTAATGACAGCAAAAGTGTTTTGCACAGGGAAGAAGAATTCCAGTTCCTTTGCAGCTTGTTCAGAGGTTGTGCTTCCATGCAGCTGATTGATGGGTACGTTGTCAATCGCGAACTCAGCACGTAAGCTAGAGACCACGAAACCAGGAAATTAGATATAGGACACAGAAGCTTTATGTTTCCAAGTTAAAAAAGATAAAGGACCCCTGACAGTTAAGTCCAGTCACGAACGACTCTGGGGTTGCGGTGCTCATCTCGCTTTACAGGCCGAGGGAGCCGGCGTTTGTCCGCAGATAGTTTATCCGGGGAATGTGGCCAACAGGACTAAGCCGCTTCTGGCGAACCAGAGCAGCGCACGGAAACGGTGTTTACCTTCCCGCTGGAGCGGTACGTATTTATCTACTTGCACTTTGACATGCTTTCGAACTGCTAGGTTGGCAGGAGCTGGGACTGAGCAACAGGAGCTCACTCTGTTGCGGGGATTCGAGCCCTAGGCTCAGTGGTTTAGACCACAGCGCCACCCCCGTCCCGTTTCCAAGTTATCCCCCTACAAAAGGATGTAGTTGGGGTTCAGCCTGGGGAAACAGCCCCCCTCCCCCACGTTACTGACAGGTTAGGGCACAGGGATCTGTGACTCTGCATTATTCAGAGATGCAACTTTTTCACCTTTGTCAAATCAGGGCATTGACAAAACAATGCAATCATTTTTATAATACACTAACCACTAAAATATGGGTTCAATGGCACAGGGGGGGAAATGTAGCAGAAGAAAGCATGCAACACTGTCCAGAGGATGGCACTATTGTCAAACAAATTACAACATGGCTTTAACTTTACTGTACTTATGCTCTAGGCTGCTAGCACAGCCGTCTCCATCTATCAGAATGAAATGCATTTGTATTTGTATGTGTGGTTTGTTTGTTTTTTCAAATACCTTGTTGGGCATTGTTCCTTTGCTTCCTCTACTATCTTTGGGCCCAGTAAAGCTCTCCATTTCTGTATCGCATTTTCTCGTACCAAAGCAAGTGCCAGAGTTGGTCCGCTGTCCAGTGCAAATACAGCAGAAGGTTTTTAAATAGACCTGTTACAAACTCATGATTAGCTCTCTTTTTTGCATTTATAAAACTATTAACAAATTCCATGTGAATCACTTGTACCAAAGTGATTCTAAGTGCTCTGCTATTAACTGAAATATCTCAGTCAGGGTTGCCAATAAAGTAAGGAATTTATTAAACAAACTAGACAGAAAAAAGGGGGAAATACTTGGTTAAATGCAGCCTCCCCACTAGTTTGGGAAATATGTTATGCACAATATTCCTAGCATTTTAAATAAAATTATTTGTAAAAAAAGTGGATACGCAGGAGCCTAGGTTATTTTTTTGTGTTTTCTGTTCGTCTGTTTTACTTATGGGCCCCATACACATCACTTTATCTTAATATAGGACCAAATAGATAGCATTCCCACCTTGTCTGGAAGTAATCTCAACTTTGCCCGGCATTCTCCCCAAAACTGATCACAATCTGCTTGCCCATTTTACCAGAAAACCTGGAACTCTAGTGGTGGCGCCAGTCCGATCACTGGGAAGGGCTAAATTAAACGACAGATGCCCCATGAAGTTGAACAGTAGACAATAATATGATTCACTGCTCAGTTTGGGATCCCACGAGGGCAGCTTGAACCAGAGGCTGTGTATGTAATACATTCTGTACCTGCGATTTTGTACTCATTTTATACATCCCTGATTAATATTTGATTCTCACCCTTCCACCAGGTTTCAGAGTTGCAGTGTGTAAAAAAATTAATTGATTTCCCTGCATTTAAAGCTCTTGCTTCTTAAGTGGCGCACCTGGTCATTTGTTCCAGGAGAGCTGGGAAATAATCTTGACCTTCATGCTCTTTGTAAAACTCACGAGCTTCCTCTTCTGTTAAGACGATTTCTCTTTGCATCGCTATCTGAAAGCCATCCTCCTCAATCCTTTTCAGAATAGAATCTGCATGCAAGAGATGATTATCAGTTAACACATGTAGGCACCCCACCCCACGGTACTCTGTGGATACAGCAAGACTGGCGAGGCGGCGGCTTCCAAAAAGTGGGGATGTTCTTGGCCACCCCGCCAGGCCACTGCTATCACATCCATTGGAAATGGCTGCCTCTCGAGTTTTTTGTTAGGCCACGCCCCTCGTGGCAGCCATATTGTGCTATGCAACTTTTAACATCAAAACCCATTGTGTTTTGATGTGTGCTGAGTCCTTACCTATACTTGTATATTTCGTCTGATCCATCCACTGTAATTATTAAGTTTGCAGATAACACTACCATAATGGGTCTAATTACAGATGGAGATGAATCAGCGTACAGGGGAGAGGCTCAAAATGTATCTACATGGTGCTTAGAGAATAACTTGCACCTAAATATTAGCAAGACAAAGGAGATGGTGTTGGACTTTCGGAGGAACTAGCACCCTTATATATCAGGGGTGGGTGTGTGGAGAGAGTCTCTTCCTTTAAATTTCTGGAAGTTTACCTTAGTGAAGACCTCACTTGGAAAAACAATATAACCCAGGTGGTTAGGAAGGCCCAACAGAGACTCCATTTTCTCAGGGTCTTGCGAAAGAACAATGTTAAACAACAATTGATGACCTCCTTCTACCGGTCCACAATAGAAAGTGTCCTCTCATATTGTATCACAGTGTGGTACATTGGCTTGACAGCCACGGACAGAAAGTCTTTACAGAGGCTGGTGAACACAGCGCATGATATCATGGGCTGTCCCCTGAGCCCGCTAGATGACATCGCAAGGGATCGTTGCCTTAGGAAAGCGAGAAAAATTCTCAGGGACGATTCACACCCCGGCCAGCACCTCTTTAATCTTCTACCCTCAGGCAGGAGATATAGAAGTATAATAATCAGTCGTACCAACAGGCTAAAAAACAGTTTCTCTCCATGGGCTGTTGAACGGAAAATAATGTAGTGCAATTGACTTTCAGGGTTGGTGTGTTGTGCGACAAGCACACACCGTGCAATGAGACTGAGTGTTTTTTGGGGGGGGCGGAGGCTCGGTTAATTTCATTGTACACAGGTTGTACATTGACAATTGTTAAGTTGTGGGTGAACATATCATACGACACAACAATTCTTCAAACAGCTCTTGTATATTCACAGGCCAGAACTGAACTGAAGGGTTCAGCCAGCCTGCTTATATAGAGCTCCAGTACAACGTAACTGTGACAATTTTCTAAAACTATCCAATCACTGAACGTCACTTTTGATCCCTTATTTGCATAACTATGTACAGTATCCCCCTGCTGGCCCAGGGTGAGAACTTCAGTACATAAAGGTATTATTATTATTATTATTATTATTATTATTATTATTTTGGGTATTGTAAGATACTGCCCTGCGCATAGCAGTCCCTGGTACAGAGTCAATGCAAGAATGCCTTCTGCGGCCACATTTCTGGACCCAGCAACATGTCAAGAATACGGAGAGAATTGTGTATTGATGTTCACTAACCTCTCCTTTCCCTCAAGAGAGAAGGTCTAATCAAGGCCACTGTTTTTTCAAGAGCTGGGCCTTTCTTCGGCTTGGAAAAATCAGGGAAGAAGAAGGCCAATTCGCGGCTTGCTTCTTCCACTCTGTCATGAACGTCACATAAATCTGTCATAGCTTGGCCTTCCAAGAACCCTTTCAAGCTAATAAAGGGTAGAATAATATAAATGTAACCACTGTTAAACATTTTACAAAGTACAAAATGAGCACTTAATGTATCACAATAGCTTTGAGGTGAAATTTAGAGACTTGGCCGTGAAACACTAATCTTGCTGCAATAGACAGACATAATTCAAAACATAATTTCAGAGGTGAGGGGGGGGGGGCTGGTGTGTACAAGGGCAGACTTTGGTAAATTTTTGTAGGCCAAAATTTGGTGCCTCCAAATGGATCTTCTGAATTTTGGATCTTCTCAGTTTGAAATATTTAAGATTCTTTTTAACTTTGTGTTAAATATGTATTCTGTAATTGACCTCCTTTGTTACGTTTATTTTTGAATTTTTAAAGATAATATTTTAGTTTTCTGTTAATTATGTTGCTTTGACTGTATACTGTATAGTTGACTTTCTTCAGAAATGTTTGATTCTGGATTGTTTTATTGGTGTTTTAATATGCTGTTAAAATATAAAGCGGTATAGAAATGAAATAAGTAAATAAATAAATGAATAATTGAATGAGTGAAGTAAATCTGATATTGCCTAGCATGAAGGCACACTTGAAATACCGGGGCGGATTTGAAAAATCCTGCACACGGTATCCAATGCGCAAGCAATATTACTGTCAATCACACATTGGGTCGGAGGAATCACACCCACCTGCACACCCATATACTCACGCACTCCATGTTGGAATCTACCTGGCTGGCCCTTCACTTGGAGGTTTCCGATACCCTTCTTCCTCCTCCTCTTCCTCCTCCTCCTCCTCCTCTTCTTCCTCCTCCTCTCCCTCTCCAGGAGCCAATTCTTGTAAATAAGGCATAACCTCGCGCGTTTGCTTTCCTTCAGAAACGATCAGCACATGGCATGGTCCAGACAGCATAAATGAAACAAACTCTTCAAAGTCAATCTGGGTGGGGTGGGGTGGGAAAGTATTTTTGTCATTAAGGGCCAGGAAAGAGGACTCACCATCAATTAATTTAGCACTACATTTCTCCCTGTTATTACCGAGATACAAGGTGCCTGTAACAACATATTGTTATATTCATTAGGTATTCTAGGAATAGGGACGCGGGTGGCACTGTGGGTTAAACCACAGAGCCTAGGACTTGCCGATCAGAAGGTTGCAGTTCGAATCCCCGCGACAGGGTGAGCTCCCGTTGCTCGGTCCCAGCTCCCGCCCACCTAGCAGTTCGAAAGCACATCAAAGTGCAAGTAGATAAATAGGTACTGCTCCGGCGGGAAGGTAAACGGTGTTTCCGTGCGCTGCTCTGGTTCACCAGAAGTGGCTTAGTCATGCTGGCCACATGACCTGGAAGCTGTACACCGGCTCCCTCGGCCAATAAAGTGAGATGAGTGCCACAACCCCAGAGTCGGCCACAACTGGAGCTAATGGTCAGGGGTCCCTTTACCTTTACCTTTAATCTAGCAATGCTACTGAGATCCTAAAATATTTCAAATATAGAAGTTTACGTTCTATCCAGTAGCAGTTCCATGGTGGGCTGACCTCTGGCTGGCTGCATTGGGGCTGCTCACCGGAAGGCAGAGGGCAGGGACCAGGCAACGTCGAGAATGATGCTTGGCAAATGCACTGGCAGAGCCAATCCAGTATTCCTGCTAGTGCATTTGTCTTTCGTTTTTTTAAAAATATTTTTATTAATTTTTCAACAAAACCAACAACAACAAACGCAAACAAAGAAAAATGTACGTAAAAGCCATATCAAATCCATAAAATGGGGTTCTCCAAATCCTGTGACTTCCCTCCCCTGCCCCTTCCCTAGTTCCTTAAATTTCTTTTTCAACTGCATATCATTTCTATTCCAAATTATTATTATTTTATCTCAAATTTCCTACACTATTTCTAAAATTACAAGGGTTCTTAAAATCCTGCCAATGTATTAACCTGTTGACAATACTTTTTGAAGTACATGATAAACATTTCCCATTCTTTTTTAAATTTCTTGCCATCATTTCTGAGCTTTCCAGTTAGTTTTGCCATTTCAGCATAGTCTATTAACTTGGTTTGCCAGTCTGCTTTGGCCAGGACTGCTTCCTTTTTCCACCTTTGAGCTAACAGCATCCGGGCGGCCATCGTAGCATACCTAAACCATTTTCTCTGTTCTTTTGGAATCACCACTCCTAGAATACCTAATAAAAAGGCTTCTGGTTTTTTAACAAAGGTTACTCTTTTTTTCATTTCATTATAAATCATTTCCCAAAAGCCTCCTGCTGGTGCATTTGCACCATGTGGACCTTGGTGCTGCCTTGCGCCTCTGCCTCCCAGTAAACAGGAGTGATGTGACCAACTGGAAGCTAACTGGTGGGAATTCCATTGCTGTTGACCAGTATGGGGACCTGAAACGGTGGAAAGAGGGATGAGGCACAGCAAGGCCAGCATTGTTTTTCTGTGAGTTAATATACAGTGGTGCCTCGCAAGACGAAAAGAATCCGTTCCGCGAGTCTCTTCGTCTTGCGGTTTTTTTCGTCTTGCAAAGCAAGCCCATTAGCGGTTTAGCAGATTAGCGCTATTAGTGGCTTAGCGGGCTTAGCGGATCAGCTGATAAGCGGCTTAGCGGATCAGCTGTTAAGCGGTTTAGCGGATCAGCTGTTAAGCGGCTTAGCGGCTTGGGGAAAAGGGGGGGGGAGGAAAACCCCCCCCGCAGGAACTCGCAAGACATTTTCGTCTTGCGAAGCAAGCCCATAGGAAATTCGTTTTGCGAAGCACCTCCAAAACGGAAAACCCTTTAGTCTAGAGGGTTTTTCGTCTTGCGAGGCATTCGTCTTGCGGGGCACCACTGTAGTAACTAGATTATTTCCCCACAGCTATGCTAACATGCAATTCATGTAATCAATCATTTTGATTAGCTACATCAATGGCTATGTTCTCCCACATTTATCTGTTCTTCTTACCTCTTCTGATTTGTCTTGATAAAAATCCCTAACTTGCTCATCCGTTAATGTCCTCAGGGCTTCTGCAAGAATGTTAAAGCCTGCTTCTGTAATCTTCAGTTATTGGAGCACATTTCAGAAGAAAAAGGTTGGGTTATTAGGCTGTGTTTAAGCAGTGCAACCAATCAAAGAACTTTTAACTGATCAGTTATCTGATCTAAAGGAACAAATGAAAATTCAAAAAATTCATGTATCGCCATAATCTTAATGTAAAAACTTTAAACAAACAGGGAGGTGCAACATACAATTTAATGTGACCAATCATTTTTAGGATGGAAAACCATCTTTGATACCCCTTTTTCATTCTCTGTTACAGCAGACCAGCATGCCCACAAAATTGCCTGATCATCTAAGCACTGTTAGAAGATTAGGTAAAGGTAAAGGGACCCCTGACCATTAGGTCCAGTCGTGCCCGACTCTGGGGTTGCGGCGCTCATCTCTCTTTACTGGCTGAGGGAGCCGGTGTACAGCTTCCAGGACATGTGGCCAGCATGACTAAGCCGCTTCTGGCGAACCAGAGCAGTACATGGAAATGCCGTTTACCTTCCCGCTGGAGCGGTACCTATTTATCTACTTGCACTTTGACGTGCTTTCGAACTGCTAGGTGGGCAGGAGCAGGGACCGAACAACAGGAGCTCACCCCGTTGTGGGGATTCGAACCGCCGGCCTTCTGATCGGCAAGTCCTAGGCTCTGTGGTTTAACCCACAGCACCACCCGCGGCCCTTTTGTTAGAAGATTAGGGCTGAGCTATTGGTTAAATGTACAGATAGGATTGTGCTGAAAAGCTTGTATCCAGTAATTTGATTTTGCACAAAAGTATTTAACCAATCCTGAAATATTATATATAAAGCAGTGACTCGTTGCAAGTACAATGTTCTAAATTCATGCAAGCAAGGTTTGTAAATCTCTTCACCATGAAATTAACATGTTGTGGAAAACGCAGGGCATACTGCCTTTAAGTTTTGAGCCTGTTAAAAAAGTTATCAGTTGCTACAGCCACTGTTGCTTAGCAACCGATAGGAGGGAAAATAAGCATATAATGCAAGAGTAGATAGTGGTTTTATCATAGTGCTTGATGAAGTGGTATATCGGTGTTATCGGCACAATGACTGTGTGCACATTACTGGTCTAAAATGCAGTTGTTTTTCTCAATTCAGATCTAAGCTGTTTTGTGGGACAGCACATCAAAATGCAGGATTTCATAAGAAATGCTAGAACAGGTACAGGATATATATGGCTTGTGTATATGGCTTATGGTTAACTGCTTTCCAAACCAGGGGTGGAGCCACACTGGATGCAGAGCAAATATGGAGAGTGTCAGCGGCCAAACAAAAGCTCTCTAGCTTTTCAAAGGAGCAGTAGCCATGCTACAGATTACAAAGAAATACAGATTAGCACAGCATTTAATACATCACTGTGCAAGTATTTACAGCCCACCAAAATGGTTTCAGCCCCCTTGCCATGTAAGACAGCTTACTAAGCCTCTTTACGGCCTTCCTGAAGCTGGAAAAAAACAGGATAATGTGTCAAACACATGGCTCTTGGTCTGTTATCACAGGGAAGTTTTGCGCATCTGGCTTAGCAAATTCGTGCCATCCAAGTTTTCAAATGAATCAGTATTGTTTCATATTTTTCGGTAAAAAGTTTTCTTTACCGTTTGTTTAATTTCTTCAACTTTTCCTGCTTCAACCGCATCAGGTTTTATGATCACAACAGTGTATTTTTCCTCCTCTAAAAGAGAAGCAGAAGTGTATAACATTCACCATATAGGAACAAGACTACGTACTAAGTAACTTCCTATGTCTTTTAGAGATACATGCCTGTGATGCTTTAAAAAGCACTAACATCTATGCCTCCCCTGTGTGGGATCCATTTACAGTGGTATCTCGGTTTTCGAATGTAATCCGTTCTGGAAGACCATTCGACTTCCAAAAAGTCTGAAAACTGAGGCACAAAGGGCGGCCTGCCTTTTCAACAGAGAAAATTGTAAAAAACAACAGATACACGCAAGCAGAAGCCGTTCGACTTCCAAGGCATGTTCAAAAACGGAAGCATTTACTTCAGGGTTTTCGAGGTTTGAAAACTGAAACGTTTGGCAATGGAGACATCCGAAAATCGAGGTGCCACTGTATTTAAATGCAAATCCTTACAGGCATCTGACCACATCTGACCATCAAGAACAGCACCACATCACAATTTCATTATCTGTGTCTTCAGGAAGGAGATTCCAAATGACATTATCATACAGGTAGCTAAGTATGAGAAATGTGATCAGGACACACAAAACTATGTTTAAAAGACACTGGTAGTATAGCTGACTGAAAATCAGTTCCAGTAAGTCTACCTTATCCAATTTGTATTTTTCTAGCAACAAAAAACCTCCTTCTAAGTCTATCTAGTTAGAACAGAAGACTAAAAATTGGTCCCAATAAAACCCATGCCTATTTGTACCCCCAGCAGCATGAAACATTTGCCTATTTTGCCTGCATCCTTACCAAGATGAGTAAAAAGAAAATGACAAATGGTTTTTTTTTCAGATATCAGAAAATTTGGTCTGAAATGCTGACTGATTGCCATTTTTTAATACTCTGGGCATCAGAAAAAAAAAACCACTAGAATGGGGAACTCTTCCTTAAATTTGCTTTAAGTGGCTGCAGGTGCAGACATTTTCCTTTCAAAAGTCTTGCTGCCTCATTCAGATACCAATTCCTGCCTTCATGTCTTGCCCACTTCACAGGTCACTCTACCCTGTTGCATGGCAAGCTTGCAATGGCCATAATGTGGTGCTGGCCTTGCAGTCCGCAGCGGACAGTGTGGCTGGGCAGTGGCAATCCCTGACCCTCTGGTTGGTTGCGTTGCTGCTTATAAGGAGGAAGACAGGGAGGGGGTGGCAGTGAAGAGGCTGGCACACTACCCACCTGTTTGCACTGCGCCAACCTCACCACTGCCTTTCCCCTCCACCTCTAGCGCCTGGTAAGCAGCATGACTGACCAGAGGTGAAGCGAGTCACAGTTCTATGGACCCCGGGGGAAGGGTGGTGGGAAGGAGCATGCTTAACTCCTCCCCATTGGAGCTGCGGGGGTGTCTGTCTCTTGTAAGACATTCCTATCAACAAATGGTTAGCGGACGACAACAACGATCACACCACTGATTTGCTACCTATACAAAAATAAAAATAAAATCTATCAGGAAAACTTGCCGAGAGCTTCTTCTTCTACAAGTTCTTCGTCGGATTCTTTCTCCTCCACAAACAGAAGTTCTGGCAACTGAAAATGTTTTCACTGTTACATGACGGTCATACCAACTTTTCAAAATAATACTTGTTGTTGTGGTGTTTTTTTAATGCTTTTTATTGAATTTTTCCACAAACAAAATAAATATTTTTTTTTTTTACAGTCATCATTGGTGTCATCTTATTTACACTGCGTAAAATCACGCCTCGACTTCCTTCCTTCCCAGCTGCGGTTTTCTTAATATACATCTTCTCTTACAGATTCTTATTCACTTCTATACACATCACAGGATTTATATTAACCCTGCTGTAGTTTTTAAACTTCTACAGTTAATTCCTATATATGCTACAAATTTACCCCATTCTTCTTCAAACTTTGTCCCTTTTTGGTGTCGGATTTTATATGTCATTTTAGCTAATTCTGTGTATTCAAAAAATTTAGCCTGCCATTCCATAACTGTTGGGATCTCCGGTGACTTCCATTTTTGAGCTACAAGAATCCTAGCTGCTACCGTGGCATATTGGAATAGTTTATGATCCTCCTTTTTTAATTCCTCTCCTATTATCCCTAGTAGGAAAGCCTCCGGTTTTTTCGGGAATGTGTACTTTAAAAGTTTCTTAAGTTCATTGTATATTAGGTCCCATTTTTTTTTCATCTTTTCACATTCCCACCACATGTGGTAGAGATCCCCATCCTTAAGTTTACGTTTCCAATAGTTTTACCCATTTATCATATTCTATGTTGTAACCAAAATCGATTGCCCACTTTACCATTACTTCTTTTATTAACTCATCCTTAGTGTCCCATTCCAAGAGATAGTTGTACACTTTAGACAAAAGTTTTGTTCTTTCTATTTGATATTTAGACTTTTTCTCGCTAAATCCTATTTTTTTGTCCTCTTTCAATAAGCTATTTCAAAATAATATTTGGTAAGGATGCAATTGTGAGACAGTTCTTTCAAAAGTTTCCAAACAGTATAGAAATGAAACATCACCAATATAGATTCTCCAAAGGCAGATGGATGGATGGATGGATGGATGGATGGATGGAAAGAAAGCATCAAGAAAGCATCAATGGATAGTTACCATCAGCTGCAAGGTAAGGCTGCTTTGATTGGATAAAAGCCAGTGATGGGGAGGAGAGCACTGGTTGAGGATTGCAGTTTGGAGGGGAGGGGATAATAATCCCTGCTGTGGTGTTTCTTCAATATACCACCCCCACCCCACTATTAGTAGTTTTAGGGGGTGTCTTCTGGAGGGGCTGAAAAGGCTACTCTCCCACGCTCCCTATTATGCAATCCTGACAGAATTCAGGGCCTCCCACAGCAGCTGTTACCTTGCCTGCTTTCTTACTTACAGCTTTCCAGGGTGTGGCCCTGCCTTCCGGCTCCTTGGTCTCAGGGTCCCCCTTGTAAAACTCAGGAGAGGGAAGATGGCGACAAAACTAGAATAAATTGGCTCTGGCGCTATCTGCTTCCCTGCCATTGGGCCCCCTGCCTTCCCATGCCACCAATCCCAAGGGGTTCCAGCCATCCCTGCCTATAACCACTCACAGGCTGCAAGTTCCACTGAATTTGGTGAGGTGTGATTTGGAGTATATTTGTTTATGACTGCACCACTTGGCACCATCAGGGACTTCTGTGCTTAAAATGGCAAGCTGGTGCGCACGTTTCTGAGATTACATTCCATTGAACATGGTAGGACTCTGTTGCAAAGGGTGGGTGTCGTAGAGCTGCAAAGGCACCCTCTTGACATGGGCATTGCTGCAGCTTACCTGGGTGGGAGGTCAAGGCTGTGCAACGCACCAGTGGGAGTGCTGGACTGGCGCTGCCAGTGCATCTGTGCAACCCCAAATTTGCTGCAACCCTGCCCCACACAACAAGACCCATGGAAATAAAGGTAAAAGTGCCCCTGACTGTTAGATCCAGTCACGGACGACTCTGGGGTTGCGGTGCTCATCTTGCTCTATAGGCCAAAGGAGCCGGCCTTTGTCCACAGACAGTTTCCAGGTCATGTGGCCAGCATGACTAAGCCGCTTCTGGCGAACCAGAGCAGCACACGGAAATGCCGTTTACCTTCCCGCCAGAGTGGTACCTATTTATCTACTTGTAATTTACGTGATTTCGAACTGCTAGGTGGGCAGAAGCTGGGACTGAGCAATGGGAGCTCACCCCGTCATGGGGATTCGAACCGCCGACCTTCTGATTGGCAAGTCCTAGGCTCAGTGGTTTAGACCACAGTGCCACCCACAACTGCACATTCATAGTATCCAATGGTGCCTGTGTCCATTGACGTTTCCTAGAATTGTTCTGATTAACTTCAGCTTCCACCCGATATTGTCGTATGTAAGTGCCATCGATCATAAGCCATTGTAGATCATCACCCACCTAGTTTACCCCTCACATGAGTTACACTTCCCAGTTAGTCTTAAGAAACTGCAGTGCCCAGAATTCTTTGAGGGTGCAGGGAATGTGTTTCAAATGTGCTTTAATGGTGTGGGGCAGCCATAGACACCATGAATGGGCATCCTAGCGAATTGCACCCTTAGGATTGGAGTTAATTTTCAAAACTCTCTGCATCATTTCCAAAGCAATTTGCAACAGAGAAATGGTCCGGCAGGGGAAAGAAATCAATAAGTACGTAGGGTGAACATATACTCAGGGTAGCACTTTCAAACCAATGAAAACAGGAATGTGTACAAAGAATAAAAATCATATCAGCAATAAAGCAGAACACAGAGCATTAGAAAGAGAAGGCAACCGTACTTCTTAATAAAATATGCCAATACTGAGTCAAGGCAGAGTTACCTCTGGTCTTTCGGCTTCTCCTGCTACAATTCTTCTCTCTCTTTCTACTATCTCTATGACTTTTCTACACAGAAGAGGTCCATTCGCGCCTCTCACAATGTCTACCATCTTGCCATCCTGCAAATAATATTTGCCCAAATAAAACACTGCTCAGCAACATCTCATAGTTTTGTTTTGTATGTTTTAATTGGTTTCTAACAACAAATATTTTCCAGGTGCAAACCTTCCTGCTTTATTCGCTTCCAACAACCTGAAAGCCTATGGCTGCAATCCTATCAGTGGTATCCAAGGCGAGTCGCACTCAAACCTAAATAACTTAAGTCCAATTATTTCATTGGGTCTATTCTGAGTATGACTAACTCTGGTTATCACCCTATACGTATTTATCTTTGCTTTAAAATTATTTTTTATAGCCTACCTTTTTGGGAATAGCCACCCAAGTCTGCTCAAAATATCACAAAAACACCATAAACACAATGATCTAAAATAATTCAAATTAACAAAAAAACCAGCAGCATTGATCATTATCTTTCAAATGCGTGTTACACTCTCTTGCCTGCGAGTGAGTCTCATTGAACTTATTTCTGAGGAGACCTGCACAAGATGGCACTGTAAGACCACAGTCCTATGTTCACCTACTTTGGAGTAAGTCCCATTGACCTCAGTGTGACTTACTTCTGAGTAAAAATGCATAGGATTGCACTGAAGTTAAACAAACTGGAGGGGGGGGTCAGTGGTGTGGGAACACTGGGAGTCTTAGCTGTGGAAGGCGATGGAAGAAAATTGAGAAGTCCCTGAGCCCTCATGATCACAACATTGTGACACCAACTCCCAGCTCTGCATCACCACACAGTTCCAAAAGATGACAGGGACTATCTCAGGGCTTATCCACACTCTTTGCCCTACTCTTTTCAGGCACAGGTTCATGATTAAACGCTCTGTGTCTGAGCATTTTAACCCCCCTTTTCGAGCTTTCCCTGCAAAAACCCAGTCTTTAGTGCTCAATCGGTGCAAAAGTTAATTCAGGTTTTCCATAGACTGGAGTTTGCTCCGATTGAGCTTAAAGGAGTGGGTTTTTGTGGTGAAAGCTCCAGGGCAAAAAAAGGAGGGGGGGGAGGCGGTTTGATGTGGAACTTTAAAGAATGGAGGAAAGGTAATTGTGGTTCAGCCTTTGATGAAACATTCCCCTTTCTCCTATCACAGATGGAAATGCTTCTTGTGGCACTTGCTAGTATACCAAGCGGATTCATGCATGCCTGTTAGTTTCCGTTGTTTTTATGTTCTTGTATTATTTTTGTATTAAAATGTTTGTTTGTTTGTTTAAAAATCTGCTGCTCCAAACAATTGGAGGCACTTGCTTCAAATGATCAAAATATTTCGTTTGATTTATGTGATCCATTACATTTCTACATCACTGAACCGTTACTGGTTTCTTATCTGACAACTGCTTTGTTTAGGACTGTTCAGAGGAAGTTGGAGATAACATCAATGTCTACACACTAAGCTTGAGATTCTCAATGGCAATGGTTCATATAATAAGCCATTCTACACCATAGTTGTGACACCCCCTGCGTTGACCCATGGATCTGTCCCCAGTGCCACCAAACCGGCCGTGCTCCCCTAAATCCGCCTCTGGCCTGAGCATATTGGCATATAGAATACTCTGCATATGTGTGACCTGGGCTATTCCAAATCCCTTGATGTTTTGTGACCTAGCAGAAAGATGTGCTCCTACATACGCTGATCTTTATGTGTGGCAAATCTGTCACCCATCTCTTACTACCCTTCTGATAAAAACCCCACCCCACCCTCCCATTATATATAAGGGTCTGGTGACTTCTGTTTCAGTGTATCTGAAGAAGTGTGCATGCACACGAAACAAACTTAGGACAAACTTAGTTGGTCCCAAAGGTGATACTGGAAAAAAATTTTCTTTTTTTATTTTGACATCTATCACTAGTTTGTTGTCAGTTGTTGCAACTCCATAGTTAACTATTTCATATAAATCCATACTTCAATGATCCGCCTCTTTTCAATCTGAAGAATTAACTGAGAATTAGTCACCAGCAAAACAAAGACTAAAGTCATTCACCGTGTACTTACCACACAGAAGATAAAAGCAGGTTCACATTTATCTTTAAAGGGGAGCAGACATGGAATGCTGTTAGCCTCTGCCTTAAATGAAGGACAGATACATAAGCTACATCATTATTATTTTTCAAAACACCTGCAAGCCAGGCTCTAGCAATTCCCATATACAGTGGTACACTGGGTTACAAACACCTTGGATTACAAACACTTCGGGTTACAGACTCCGCTAACCCGGAAGTAGTACCTCGGGTTAAGAACTTTAACTCAGGATGAGAACAGAAATTGCGTACCAGCAGCGTGGTGACAGTGGGAGGCCCCATTAGCTAAAGTGGTACCAGGGGCGTGTTACCCATAGAATCTAGTGGCGCAGGGCGCCAGGGCACCAAGTTCTGGAGGGCACCAGGGAAGAGGCAGAGGCTGGATGCAGCGCCTCCCAGCATCAGATCGCTGCCCTTGCCCGCTTCCGCCAGAAGAGCTGCCCTTCAGTTGCTGCCCGCCTCCTCCAGTCCTGCAAAGCTGGGCGCGTCGCTGGCAGCGCTGTCCTCCCTAAAAAAGGTTGGCAGCTCTGGGAAGGGGGGGGGGAGCCAGAGCAGTGGCGTAGCGTGGGGGGGTGCAGGGGGGCCGGCGGCACCGGGCGCAACATCTGGGGGTTAGGGTTAGGGGGCGAAAATCCATGGGTTAGGGGGCGCAAATTACTTGCCTTGCCCTGGGTGCTGACAACCCACGCTACGCCACTGAGCCAGAGAGATCTTCACACTACGGTGCCAGATATGCTTAAGACGGCCCTGAGTGGTACCTCAGGTTAAGAATGGTTTTGGGTTAAGAACGGACCTCCAGAATGAGTTAAGTTCTTAACCAGAGGTACCACTGTAGATTCTCTGTAGAGTATTGCTGGCTGGCTCACTGAGAGTTTTGATTTGCAGTCTGCTGATAGCTTCCTGCCTTCTTTCCAGTTTAGATCCCTTTCAAAATAAATGTTTGCATGATTTCACCGTTAATGCGACCATAGATGGTGCTACTGAAAAATGCAAATGTAAGGAAATAAATAGCATTCTTCTAGCCAAAGGTAAGCACTCTGATATCCCATTAGTTTTAAAGGGAAAGCAAGAGTTAAGCACATGCTTGCTTAATATTTCACTGAAATCAATGGGGCATTAAAATGTGTAAAGCTCTGCACACATTACCAGGTTAAAAGACAGCTTGGTCGTTCTTTTCCCCAATTCAGATCAAAGTGGGTTTCAGGTAAAAACATTAAAACCTGGTATTTAATAAGAAATGGCATGATAGATGTGGAATGTGGTGTACAGCACTTCCCAAACCAGCAGTGGGAGCAGTATTTCAACATTTTGGAAAATCCAGAATCTTTAACATTGGTCTTTAGAGATGTGGAACACTCTCTGAAATGAACAGGGAAGATCTGTTAAACAATATTTTGTGTTCTAAAATTTGAGGGCAGAATACCCTGTCCTTCTGAAAGTTACATATTCCCAAGGCTTGATTATTATTTTTTGCAATACTATTTGTAGATGAACTAGTAAAGGTAAAGGTACCCCTGCCCGTACGGGCCAGTCGTGTCCAACTCTAGGGTTGTGCGCCCATCTCACTTAAGAGGCCGGGGGCCAGCGCTGTCTGGAGACACTTCCAGGTCACGTGGCCAGCATGACGAAGCTGCTCTGGCGAGCCAGCACCAACGCAGCACATGGAAACGCCATTTACCTTCCCGCTATAAAGCGGTACCTATTTATCTACTTGCACTTAGGGGTGCTTTTGAACTGCTAGGTGGGCAGGAGCTGGGACCGAAGGACGGGAGCTCACCCCGTCACGGGGATTCGAACTGCCGACCATGCGATCGGCAAGCCCTAGGCACTGAGGTTTTACCCACAGCGCCACCCGCGTCCCTGTAGATGAACTACAGCTGCACTAATTCTTGTATTTCTAGCTTAAAGGTAAAGGTACCCCTGCCCATACGGGCCAGTCTTGACAGACTCTAGGGTTGTGAGCCCATCTCACTCAAAGAGGCCGAGGGCCAGCGCTGTCCGAAGACACTTCCGGGTCACGTGGCCAGCGTGACATCGCTGTTCTGGCGAGCCAGAGCTGCACACGGAAACGCCATTTACCTTCCCGCTAGTAAGCGGTCCCTATTTATCTACTTGTACCCGAGAGTGCTTTCAAACTGCTAGGTTGGCAGGCGCTGGGACTGAGCGACGGGAGCGCACCCCGCCGCGGGGATTCGAACCGCCGACCTCTTGATCGGCAAGCCCTAGGCGCTGAAGCTTTAACCCACAGCGCCACCCGCGTCCCTCAATTTCTAGCTTAAAGGTGGCTAAAAGGTAAAGGTACCCCTGACGGTTAGGTCCAGTCGTGGAAGACTCTGGGGTTGCACGCTCATCTTTATAGGCCGACGGAGCTTCTGTTTAGGCCGAGGGAGCATCTTTATAGGCCGAGGGAGCTTCTGTTTGTCCGCAGACAGCTTCCGGGTCATGCGGCCAGCATGACTAAGCTACTCCTGGCGAACCAGAGCAGTGCACAGAAATGCCGTTTACCTTACCTATTTATCTACTTGCACTTGACATGCTTTTGAACTGCTAGGTTGGCAGGAGCAGGGACCGAGCAACGGGAGCTCACCCCGTCGTGGGGATCTGAACTGCTGACCTTCTGATCGGCAAGCCCTAGGCTCAGTGGTTTAGACCACAGCGCCACACGCTAGGGTTCATATATTATAATTCTGTTATTCCTCCACTCTTTCGTAACTATACAGTAGCTTTTCATATGTGATAGGGTTGCCATATTTCAAACAGTGAAAATTCAGGCAGAAAGGTAGTTGTTGAGCTTTTTTTGGCAAATTTGCAAAAAAAAGGAAGAGGTTTTGGGGTTATTTTTCAGGATAATTGCCAAAAATGACACTGCCAACATGGGTTGCCATATGTCTGAATTTCCCTGGACATTTTTTTACTGGGGAGGGGGCAATTTCCGCCCCGACACTGCTTCCAACTGCAGTATTCTGGATATGTCCAGGAAATTCCGAATGTATGGCAAGCCTGATATGTGACTACAGGATTTCTCCAGCAGCTGAAATCAGTCGACCTAGCAATAAAATAATGACAGTGTACAGTGGTACCTCGGGTTACATATGCTTCAGGTTACATACGCTTCAGGTTACAGACTCCGCTAACCCAGAAATAGTGCTTCAGGTTAAGAACTTTGCTTCAGGATGAGAACAGAAATCGTGCTCTGGCAGCACGGCGGCAGCAGGAGGCCCCATTAGCTAAAGTGGTGCTTCAGGTTAAGAACAGTTACAGGTTAAGAACGGACCTCCAGAACGAATTAAGTATTTAACCCGAGGGACGCGGGTGGCGCTGTGGGTAAAAGCCTCAGCGCCTAGGGCTTGCCGATCGAAAGGTCGGCGGTTCGAATCCCCGCGGCGGGGTGCGCTCCCGTCGCTCGGTCCCAGCGCCTGCCAACCTAGCAGTTCGAAAGCACCCCCAGGAGCAAGTAGATAAATAGGGACCGCTTACTAGTGGGAAGGTAAACGGCGTTTCCGTGTGCGGCTCTGGCTCGCCAGAGCAGCGATGTCACGCTGGCCACGTGACCCGGAAGTGTCTCCGGACAGCGCTGGCCCCCGGCCTCTTGAGTGAGATGGGCGCACAACCCTAGAGTCTGGCAAGACTGGCCCGTACGGGCAGGGGTACCTTTACCTTTACCTTTATTTACCACTGTATTTGGAATGTATTCTTCAATGTTTTGCTGAAACTGCAATAAGGAAATAAATCACAGAGCACAAAAGTATACTTCCCCCAAATGTTTGGTATTGGATGGCTTCATATCTGGATCCTTACCACCGCAAAATGCAGAAGATCATCTTCACCATATTCATTTTTTAGTTTTCTGAACAAGCTCAAGACAGCTTTGCAAGGTCCGCACCAAGCCTGATACACATCTACTACTGGGAAACAGACAACAAAGTGAATAAATAAAATGTGTAACTTCAAATGGGTGATACCGTTTTTTCTGATTTGGGGGCAGGGAAATGCCCCTCTATTGAAACCATGTTTTTACCAGGTTTTATGGGAAAGATCACAAATTAATAATAGGCATGATGTATCAGTAATAGTAAGTAATCATATTCCAGGAATTAACACATGTTTTAAGTTTCACTACGTCTGTTACTACTATAAAATTATTTATACACCACTTGTATACCAAAATGGCTTCTAAGTTTACAATCATAGAATCAATTATAAAATCCATACGTAATTAAAATACACAATGGGACAGTCTTATCGAAGCATTAAAACCCCTTTAATTAAAATATACACAAGCCAGCTAAAAGGCATAACAATTTAAACAGTTAAAAATAATTAAAAATAAGACCAGAAGGCCACGTCTAGGCATGTCTTCAAGAACTGGCAGAATGCCAATACTTGTTTTCAGATGCGTAGCCTGCCATATGTGGTAGACGCAGGCCTAGCACAGGTGAACAGTGACTGCCAGGTTGCCTCAGAGACCATATTATACCAGTCCTGAAAGACCTACATTTGCTCCCAGTGTGTTTCTGAGCACAATTCAAAGTATTGGTGCTGACCTTCAAAGCCCTAAACGGCCTCGGCCCAGTATACCTGAAGGAGCATCTCCACCCCCATCGTTCTGCCCGAATGCTGAGGCAGTGGTGGAGCTTCATGCTCCGGCACCAGGGGTGGGGTGGGGGTGGGGGAGAGCAGGCGGGGGCGGGGCTGGCGTGCATCCTGGGGGCATGGCGCGCCGCCCACAGGGGCATGGTACCCAGCACTGGCGGGGGGGGCAGCGGCGATGGCACCCTACCGGGATTGCGCTGCCAGGGGCGGTGCACTCTCCCTGTGAGGCATCTGATCAAGGTCTGTATTTTAAAATGAGCTTAAAGATATATTTGCAAATGTTTGTATGTTTCATGCCAGGCAGAAACCAGCTGGCTAAGTACTCTGGCAGTTGTTTTTCTTCCTGCTCTCCTGAACAAGCCCCCCCACCCCGATTTATAACAGTAGCAGGAGACAAGTTTCTCAAAGTTGTAAAAGGGAATTACAGGCTGGGAGCAAAGGTTATACTGACCCTACATATTACAGAATACAATCAAGCTGCAAAAACACTAATTAAGAGTTGGTAAATAGTAAGATTTATTGTTTAACAGAAAATAATACCATGTGCCTCCCATCAGATTCTAGCCATATTTTCCCAAGGTTTAAGGTATCCTGAGAAAGTTAAAGGGCAATAAATTTTGGGAAGGGCTAATGGGAAAAGCAGCTGGCTGGGAAAGGGGGGTGTAAAATGAAGAGGCTTCTTTTTACTGAGTTCCTTTTACTTTGCAAAAGCCTTTTCTTCTAAAAAGCTATCTATGTTATGTATGAGAGTTGTTGGCTTAATGTAATGATGCAAAGGATTTAGAAAGTAAGAAATGTTAGATTCTTATGTTAGATTCTTATTTCATTGATGGTGTGTGAGAATGTGAACCCAAGATCTCTGTTTAGATAGAATTTAATACCATGAGCCATTTGTTTTAGTCATTTGTTTTGGAATGCAGGGGCAACAGGGCAAAAGGTGATCTGGTAATTAAGGTGCCTTGTTGAGGCAAATGTAAAATATATGGCTACTTGTCTGCCATTTATGGATAGAAGGAAATATAGCTCTTTGTCTTCCATAAAAGGTAATAGGAAATGAGTGTATCTTTTATGATTGGTTCTAGCAAACAGCCAATAGGAATTTCAACCAGGCTGATTGGACAGAGGCAGCCAAAGGAGGAGCAAGGGGGCTGGGCTGAGGAAATATAAGTGCTGGCCATCAGGGCTGGAGTGGGCAGAGCTTTGGTAACCATATACCACTGTGCCTATCATTTATTTGTCTGACAAATAAATTATTATTTTAATTTCTCTATTGCTGCGTTGAATATTTCATTCCAGCTAAGCGTTAACCACAAGCAGGGTGCTACACCCGCACTCCTCATCCTCCACCACTGCACTGATGTCCAGCGCCGAGGGCCTTCTGGCAGTTCCCTCACTGCGAGAAGCGAAGTTACAGGGAACCAGGCAGAGGGCCTTCTCAGTAGTGGCACCCGCCCTGTGGAACGCCCTCCCGTCAGATGTGAAGGAAATAAACAACTATCTGACTTTTAGAAGACGTCTGAAGGCAGCCCTGTTTAGGGAAGTTTTTAGTGTTCTGTTGGGAGCCGCCCAGAGTGGCTGGGGAAGCCCAGCCAGATGGGCAGGGTATAAATAATAAAATTATTATTAGTAGTAGTATTGTTATTGTTGTTGCTGTTGTTAAACAGATTTAATGAAAATCAGAAAACTCAAAAAATGTATGCCTTTGCAGTCTGATTTTACAACACACAGATGTCAGGTGCCACTATCAAGAGCTCTGCAGCCTGCAAATCAGACATTGGCTTTCTATGCTACTAAGCTTGGTAGTCAGACTAAATGTGACAGTAAGTGTAACTTCTTTGCATTTAAGGTGCCCATAAAAAAAAAAAAATGCACCTAGAATCATTGGGAATATTTGTGGGATAACCAGCCTCTTATAACCAACATGCTTAAGTCTAATTAATGCATTAAGAAGTTGATACCATAGAGTAAACTGTTCTTCCAGGCTTGGCTATGTCACTTCCCCTTACTTTGGGAGGAAATAGATAATAAAGCCTATTGTTTACCCTCAGTCTACCTGAGTAGCTCAGTATGTGAAGAGGTTTGAGGCGATTGCTCCAGCTCAACCACATGGCTCTCACTAGCCACAATTGTACAGAAACTTTTACCACTTTATAACTAAGTTTTACTGCCTGTGCCACTTTTCTGACTGATGTATGGAAAAGCATATGAACATGACCTTGGGAGACTTAGTAAGTAAACAAAGTTTTAACTTACCAAACGTGTGATCTTTTCCTATTCTGGGGGAAGAGGGAAATTTTGGAAGTGATTTGGCAGGGCATATTTTAAAGATCTAACAGCCTATATTTCCACACTTTATTTCACTGCATATTTTTGGACTACTTACAAGAAATAAGTTCTGAAAAGTTAAAATCATACAGGAATTTCTTTTTGTGAGGACAGTAAAGGGGTTACAAAGTACATGTACTTGTAAATGCACTGAAGTGGGTGCACGCAATTAAACACTGGTGCGTACATGCTTGCACACACACACACACACACACACAGACACACAGACACACACACACACACACACACACACACACACACTTTAATATATAAGAGGAAAGGGGGGAACTGTACCTGTTAGACCTTTCTTCAGCAACATTTCTTCCCATTGTTCTTGAGTAAGTATTACTGCCTAAAGTAAAGCAAACGTAGAGTTTTGTCAGCTTTAAAGTGCTGGGTGTTCCAGCAAGCAGCTGAATAATTAAGGTCAGTGGCATAGCGTGGGTTGTCAGCACCCGGGGCAAGGCAAGTAATTTGCGCCCCCCCTCCGCTGCACTGTCCCTCCCCCAGATAGTCCCTCGCTCTCTCTCCGCACCGCACCGCACGCCTGGCACCCTCCCCTCCACAGTGGGCGGCGACCCGGCGGCTCGGATCGGATTCGCACAGCCAGCACTGCAGTGAGAGAGAGTGAGTGAGCCAGGTAGGGGCAGAGAGCTGCGAGTGCGAGCGCCCCCCCCAGATGTTGCGCCCGGTGCGGCCGGCCCCCCTGCACCCCCCACGCTACGCCACTGATTAAGGTAAAAGACAAAATCTATACCTGTAGCTGAACTTCCTTCTTCTTGCTTGCCATCTTATTCCCTATAATTGTGGAAATGTAACAAACAGCCGATTGAGAAAGATATTGGATTATAACTAAATCCCACTCAGAGTAGTCCCACTGAAATTAATGAGCCTCAGTTATTCATGTCCATTGCGACCCATTAACACACTCGCAAAAAAATGTCAACATAAATTGGAGTTCATTCTAATGTGGCTGAATTTTTAATTTACAGCTCTATGCAGCAGCAAACCCAGACAATGTGATCATTTGGCCATTAAATATCAATTCCCCCAGTTTCCTTGGTTAGTGAAAACACAGCAGTTCATTCCTTAGTGCATTTCATATTTTAGGGCGTTTTCATTATTGTCCATAGGGTATGCCCCCATCCAGCTCTTGAAAAATAAAATTTTCAGATTTTTTGAATTGACAAAAATAAAATAAACATGAGGATGGTGTTCCCCTATGTTTCTCTCAGAGCAGACCCATTGAAATTAATGAACATGACCAAGAGTCATTAATATACTCCAAGTAAAAATTGGTTGAGTACCACCCTGGGTTTCATAGCAAGGGAAATGCAACTCCCTTAATCAGTCATCTGTCTCCAGCCCTTGTCTTTCATTAAAACATTGAGGGGGAAAGCAAAAAAGAACAAAGAATCTTATAGCACCTTAAAGAAATTTATTGTGGCAAAAGATTTCACGGACTACAGTCGTCTTCATTAGATATGTGAAGCAGTAAGTTAAGTTATGACATTCTCAGTGTTAAGACTGGTTATTCTACTGCCTGTGACAGATTATTCACCATTAGCTCAACCTCCAGAGAGTTAGCAACAACTCTAAACTTCCAAAACATTAGGTGGGCACCAAAGTTCTCAATATATTTATTTGAAAACATCTATTCTGCTGGGATCGATCTTTTCTACACCAGTTGAGTGGGTTAGATAGCATGAAAATAACTGCAGGAATTCCCATAATGAAATTTGAGATCAACAGTATAACAAGGATTTGCTAGTCTATTTCCACAAATTACTGATTTAAAAAACCTGAAGTCATCTCACATATACCTTGTCATTTTTAAAGACTTGATTCAAACCAACAATATAAATTAATCCCATTATTAAGCTCACATTATTTTCTCGGGGGAATGATGTTGACAGAACATTGTGTGACTTTCCACTTCTGCAACTGGCCTGCAGAACACAATGCGTTCAGTGCCCACGGAACAACATTACTAATTCTGATACACACAGACAGACAAAAGCCAACATGTATTCATCCTAGATAAAATAATATGAGTACATAACACACAACTTTAGCAACTCCCATCAGTTGCAGTTCAATCATTCCAGTTCTGGAGGGTTGAGAAAATTTTGCTGGGCCTCAGTGAAGTGTTTTTGAGTGTCAAGCAGGTCAGATCTGGATAAGGACAGTAAGGGCTTAAAGCTCATCTGAGCTTCTTTGCCATGTTTATTTTAGGGATGAAGCATCCCACTTCTTCACCTCAACTCCCCAGGATTAATTTTAGGATTAAACTTCCCTGTCGTCCTGTGCACCTCTGAAGCATCTTCTTGGGAATAGGTGACTAATGGTTGGAACAAACTATCTCCTAACCTTGCCCTGCGACTGTGTCTCTCTTTGTCCTTTAGGCTGACAAGGCCCAACACCACAGCAAGGTCATCCAGGCCACACAAAATAACAATACAGTGGTACCTCAGGTTACATACACTTCAGGATGCAGACTCCGCTAACCCAGAAATATTACCTCGGGTTAAGAACTTTGCTTCAGGATAAGAACATAAATCATGCTCTGGCGGTGCGGCAGCAGCTGGAGGCCCCATTAGCTAAAGTGGTGCTTCAGGTTAAGAACAGTTTCAGGTTAAGTACGGATCTCCGGAATGAATCAAGTACTTAACCTGAGGTACCACTGTAAATGTAATTGCAACTACACACACACAGTGTCACATAAATCTCACTTCCATACACACAGACACCATGAGCATGCCATGTCCTTATACACACTGTGCTAACTGGTCCAGGGAAACCACTTCCGTAGAGCAAGATGAACCGTCAGGAAGGATGGGAGATGGAGGTGCAGGCAGTTACGGCTGTTGCTATGGTCACCAAAGAACATTCAGGTAGAGGCCAATGGTCAGGAATGAGTCGGGGCTACACTCAGCCTGGGCTCAGTTGGCTGGTGGACATGCAGCACCATGTAAGGACCTGGTACCTGAGAGGTGACTATGAAGGCTCTTGCCAAACCAAGGAGCCACGAGAGAGCTGCTGAGCTGGCCCAAGACCTTTTGGCACCTGAGGCAAACCACAAAATGCCCCCCACCCGCAAGGAAGATGGGCAGAGTGAAGATCTACTTCAGGAACAAGGGAGGGAATCAAATCAACCTTACCCAATGGTTGAACTGGGAATCAAAGGCTGTCACGGGGGAATCGGGCCCACTCCGAATCATGCCAGGTGAGTGAAGACTGCAGGAGAACCCAGAAGGCAGCCTCCCATCATTTCCTCCCTGGGGGTTGGAAGAAGATCAGCAGGGGCTCCTATTCATTGAGAGACCGCTGCAGAGACAGCATGGAGGGGGCTGCCGAGGATGCAACCAGGGCCAGATTTAGGTTTGATGAGCTACTGAAGACAATGGGGCCCTTTATATGTCCAGCTGTCCTTTGTCAGCAACAAATTGTCACTGTTTTTTGTGCTGAATATATGCTATGTGGTAATTTATGGGCCTAATAGGTATCTAAAGCCATTTGCACATAACAAAATATGTATTTTATCAAAGTACAGTGGTGCCTCGCAAGACGAAATTAATTCATTCTGCGAGTTTTTTCGTTCTACAAGTTTTTTTGTCTTGCGAAGCACCAATGTGTATTGACGGTTTCCCATAGGAATGCATTGGTGGTTTAAAAAAAAAAAGGCGCAAGACGTTTCGTCTTGCGAAGCAAGCCCATAGGGAAATCCGTCTTGCGAAACAACTCAGAAAACGAAAAACTCTTTCGTCTTGCGAGCTTTTCGTCTTCCGAGGCATTCGTCTTGCGAGGTACCACTGTAATTGTTGAACTGAAATACAATTAAGAAGAAGTATATTAATAGTGAATTGGGGGGGGGGGGCAAGAGAGTGGGGTCCTAAGCTATAGCTTGTTTAGCTTATATGTAAATCTGGCAATGGATGCAACTGATCCAGCAGCTGCGGTTGGGGCCACAGAAACAGCAGTGCTTGATGTGTTGCTGGATCCATCCCCAGTGGATCCTGGCAGTGGATCCCCCCCATTGAATGCTCACATTGCCTCATGGGTGGGCCAGCCCTGCTGCTCAGGGAAAGATTCTTGATGGCTTTAATTTGGCCACTTAAGGAAGGAGAGAGAAAGCAGCTCTAATGAACTGCACTTTGGAAGGAAATATTCAGTACAGTGGTACCTCGGATTAAGTACTTAATTCGTTCCAGAGGTCTGTTCTTGACCTGAAACTGTTCTTAACCTGAAGCACCACTTTAGCTAATGGGGCCTCCTGCTGCCACTGCGCCACCAGAGCACGATTTCTGTACTCATCCTGAAGCAAAGTTCCTAACCTGAAGCGATATTTCTGGGTTAGCGGAGTCTGTAACCTGAAGTGTATGTAACCTGAAGCATATGTAACCCGATGTACCGCTGTAAACAGGTCACCCCAGAGGAGCCATTTGAAGGGCTTGAGATCAATGGGCTGCACTTATTTTCTCTTTAAAGGCTAGGATGAAGGAAGAAAAAAACCCCCACTGTCTCTTCACACATGTTGCTTCACAGGGTGTGGGTGTGGGTGTGTTCTTGGCCAACCTCAGGGCTATTTCCCCATGACTTCCTTCCAAGGCGATCTAAATTGCTTACCGCACATTTCAAAAGTTTGCCACTCCCAGTCCATCTTTATTTCTCCTTTTTTGGGGGGGCTTTTTATGGAGTGAACTTTGTTATGGGGAAGTTATGCCTATAATAATGCACCCAGCATAACAGAAACGGGGGAAATGTTGTTGCCTTGGTGACTGTACGATGACCTTAAGAAAGAACACAACTGCTGTTTGAATAATAGCCTGGAGAGTAATCTAAATCAAATGATTTGCTGGGCTAAACTTAATGACTTTTCTGTTAGGAGAAACTACACAAATGTGCGATTCAAGGATATAAAAGAGTGGCTTTTCTTCTGAACTATCACATTTAGCTATATTCCCTTGGCATTATGGAATTAGTGGAGACAATTTCTGCATCACAGAGAAGATAGTTCAGGCCTTTTCCTCCAGCAATAAATCTGTCTACAGAATAATGGTTTAACTTTTCATGGGAAGACCTTTAAAAGCCTCATCCTCATAAGGTAATGTTATGAGTTTGTGGGGGAGGAAATAGGCAGTAGGAGAGACCTTCTAACCCCTGGATCCAGCAAGTGAGAAAATAAAAGCCAGGATAGCTTCCTGTTTTGAGATGATCGCCTGGGTGATGGGCCATTAAATGAAACAAAGCAAAGGGGCTCTGTGCGAGATGTTCAAATGGGTGAGGCCCCTCCCTCAACTCATAGATAGTTAGAAGGACAAAGGAGTGCAGGCCTTTTTCTCTGTTTTGGCTTCTTGACCACTCTTCTTGTGGTTCTTTTGCTAGCTTTCTGCCTTGCTTCTTCCTTGCCCTCACTTACGTGGGGGCATCCTGTAAGTGCATGCAGGATAGCAGTCTGCAAGCCCTTTTCCTCAAAGGTAAAGAGCCGCTGACCTCAGTGGGGCTTACTTCTTTGCAAGTGGCTAGTTGGGCTTGTGAGCTGTTATGGTGACCTCACTGATGTGGGAGAAAGCCCCCTCTGAACCCAGTGGCTCTTTACTTCAGAGTAAATGTGCATGACTTGGAGCCGCCTGAGGCGAAATGGGAAGGTGCTGCCCCGTGATTGCTCCTCCACTGAACCCTCACTTACTGGAGTTGCGCAGCGGCAACAGCTTCTGGCAAGATTTCACGACACCTTGTGGAGCTGTCATGAGATCTTGCCAGAAGTTGCCTGCAGGGCTTTTCTGGCGGTACTGGAAAGGGTAGGTGGGTTGTCGACAGGGGTCTTGCTTGCAGGATTCCACCATTTGAGGTGGTTGGCCCAGTTCACCTCATGGGCTGGCCAGCCCTGCTCCTTTCTGCAGAACCAGGGCAGGTTCAATTCCAACCACTGATAGGAAACGGGCCTTGTGCAACTGCCTTTGAGAATGTGGGAGAATGTTGCTCATCCTCATTTCTGGAGCTCCCTGTGGCACCTTGGCCAGAAGATCGTCTGCTGGCAGACAGGCTCCTCTCCTGTCACCTCTTGGCTCCCTCGCACACATGCCTGCAGAAGCTCTTCCTCCATTGCCAGCTGTGCAGGAGCTCAAGAGTGTTGACCGGTGGAAGGGCCGGCCCTAACCTGGGCACTGGGGGCAAAGCAGTCATCAGGGCAAAATGTCTCAGACGGAAGTAAAGCTGTCACAAGTTCTCTCTTATTTACAAGAAGTAGCTGGGTTTTAGAGAAGTAGAAACCTAGTTTTGTAAGCCAGGAGTGTCAAAGGAAGGAGAATTCTGACAGGACTTGTTGCTGTTTCATGTAGAGGAGGTGGCGATTAATAGGACGTAAGCCTATATTTCAACTTAAGTACGAGAAATTGGCTCATATTGGGGCAGGACAGTCCTTGAGATCATGGACTATGCCAGGGAGTAGAAATTTGTGATCTTTCCCATGTTGTTGGACACCAGGGCCCATCACCCCTGAGAAGAAGAAGAAGAAGAAGAAGAAGAAGAAGAAGAAGAAGAAGAAGAGGAGGAGTTTGGATTTGATATCCCTCTTTATCACTACCCGAAGGAGTCTCAAACAATCTCTAACAATCTCCTTTCCCTTCCTCTCCCACAACAAACACTCTGTGAGGTGAGTGGGGCTGAGAGACTTCAAGGAAGTGTGACTAGCCAAGGTCACCCAGCAGCTGCATGTGGAGGAGCGGAGACGTGAACCCAGTTCCCCAGATTACGAGACTACCGCTCTTAGCCACTATACCACACTGTCTCTGGCCACACTGGCTGGAGTTGATGGGAGTTGGAGTCAAACACCATCTCGAGGTCACCATGTTTTATTTTGTTTCTGGGTAATAGAGAAGGTCTGATGGGACCCTTCAGCCTCAAAGGCTGAATTGAACCTCCAGCGACCATTTACTTACCTCTGTGGCAGGATAAGCGTATCACATTCTCTTTGGGTTGGCAAGTGTTGCTTCCGTCCTGATTCATATCTTCTGGCCCACAGATCTGCCTGAGTTTCAAATGATGGCACCATGCCTCATCATGAACAACAACGGTTGTACAGACCCAGCCAAATCCGTTGACAAATGAAAATGTTCATTCTTCTACTTGTTCTTGTGGCAACAGTGCAAGCCAGGAAGAATCTGAGTGGAGAACCACAAGATGGTGTCCGACCAGGTGACAGCAATGGTAGCCCTTCCGTGAACCAGAGTGGGTCACCTGCCTCACCTGCCTTGCCATAGATACCCTCAAGCTAGCCTGCTTCCTTGGGTATGGTGGATGACGTAGTCTTGTCACGAAAGCTGAAACAGGATTCAACAGCCAATCCAGTCAACCCAACTCCTGAACATGGACCATCTTGTCTCAGGAAGCCAAATGTCTTAGGCCAACCCTATGTCCCCTACATTATAAACCATAGATGTGATATTTCTACATGCAGAGAAATATTTGGAGACTCTTAATGCAAACAGAGGGAATGTCATTGTGTAGGAGCCAGAAATTCAAATAGTATCACTTGTGAAAGTGGTCTTAAAAGATACAGGATGAAATGTTTATCAACCTAGCACACCTCTCCCTGTCAGGACCATGCCAAGTCAGGGCCACGGACAGCAGCACCCATGGCTGTTCCCCACCCACCGGGGATCAGCTTGCCAAATGAAGTGCCAGCATTTTTTAGGTGAGTTCATCCCACTTTTTTTGTTTTCCATTCTGACCCAATCTTGATGCTACGTTTTTTGGAATGTGCAAAGTAGGGTTCTTCTGCCTGATCATGTGAACGAACTAATAAGCTGAAAAGATCCAGACTACCAGAGGTCCAAAAAGCACTGTGTTCAAGGAGCTAATTATTGTTTTTAATTTAATTTATTACCCGCCCCTCACCCTAAGGGTTACAGCCATTTAGAATATAACATTAAAAGCAGCTGAAAACAAATTACAATCACAAAAGTAGGATGGGTATGACTTTTACAAAATTAAACAACAGGATCACAAGGAGAATGTAAATGCAGCTAACTTTAATTAAAAGTTTAATTACACTTGGTCCCGTCCAACTTACAATTCTATGATCTGATGAAATGGGCATGATCCGTGAAACATTTGTCATTGTCCCCACCCCCACCCCATAATATCAAAGATTATGAGTCCACACAGAAAAGTGAAAACTATACCTTTCAGTGCTAAATCCCCTAAAAATTTAACCCCTCTAATTTTTGGTGAAACATTTAAGAACACAAGAATCCGCTGGATCAGACCAGCGGCCTATCTAGCCTAGCATCCTTCTCTCATATTGACCAATCAGATGCTTTTGCTGGTAGGGGACACTTGAGCTGCAAACTGCAGGGTACCAGGCAGACAAAAAAATATCACTCTGTTGACTAGGGGAGGACAGGTGGCTAGGTGCTTGTCTAGTTGAAGGACAGGGAAGTGTTGCCCTCCAGATGTTACTCCAACTCCCATTAGCCCCAGTGAACATGGTCAATTGCCAGACATGATAGGAGTTATAGAAACATCTGGAGAACCATGGGTCGCCCTCCCTAGCCCCAGGCAGTGTTCACCACCCTGGTACGCTCTACTACAAGAGCATGCTGGGTGGGAATTTTGGTCCAAAACTTCGGGAAGACACCAGGTTCGGTGAGGCTGACTTCAACTTGTTGGACAGCTTCAGGTGCTGATTTTGCACAGTGCTAATTCCTTCTTTGCTTAAAGAAGACCTGACACCAGAGCAGCCACAATCCTGTGTAGCTCACTAAGCTAAGCCCCGGCTTTTGCCCATAAATTCTTGGCATTGCCAGAGGCGTTTGTGATCAACAGGAATATAGGCAGATTAAACACCAGAGACTTTAAATGTTTTCATGTTATTTTTCCTTCACTGATACATTTTTATTTGCAATACGGTTTTGTTTGTCTTAAATATAGGAATGGCACTAAAATCTCTTGCTGTGATGCAGTTGCCATAACTGTTGTGCAAGATCCATTTAATGTAGTCAGATGAGTTCTCCACAGTTTTTCCTACATAGACTTCATAGCTTTGTACAGGGGTAGGCAACCTAAGGCCCGGTGGGCGGATCTGGCCCAATTGCCTTCTCAATCCAGCCCATGGACTGTCCAGGAATCTGCATGTTTTTACATGAGTAGAATGTGTGCTTTTATTTAAAATGCATCTCTGGGTTATTTGTGGGGCATAGGAATTCGTTCATATTTTTCCCCCCAAAATATAGTCCGGCCCACCACATGGTCTGAGGGACGGTGGACCGGCCCACAGCTGAAAAAGGTTGCTTACCCCTGGCTTTGTATCTGATGGCACAATTGGAAGGGAGCTTGTGCAACTTAATTTTTCCTTCCACCTTCTGCCCCCCCCCCAAAGCGCCTCCATAATGTTGGGAGGGGGTCTTGAATAGGGTTGGAGGAGAAATTTGTTTTTTGTTTTTTATGATAATATTTATTAGAGGTTTTATAGTTACAGAAAAAAAGTATGAGAGAAAGAAAGAAAACAATAAAAAATTAACGAACAATACATCGAAAATAGAAAGAAAAAACTATACATCAAAACAACAAGAAAAAACAAAAACATTTAAAAACACATCCAATTTCCATATCTTTATCTTTCATTTACTTGTTTCCTCGACTTCCTCACACCTCCCTTTTTTGTATTCTAGTTCAAATTAGCTAATTCAGCAAATCCTTGCCCTCTTTCTCAATTTTTTGTTCTATAATTTATCTTAACACAGTCCAACTTTAAATTTCCCACTTTAGCCCCTTAACAATCAGTTTTTGCTTAATTCTTTATAACATTTCTGCTAAAACCATATAATTTCATTCCAGTATTCTTCTAACATTCATTAATTTTACAATATTTCTGTAAATATACTTTAAATTTTTTCCAATCCTCTTCCATCGACTCTTCTCCCTGGTCTCGGATTCTGCCGTCATTTCCGCCATTTCCATGTAGTCCATCAGCTTCATCTGCCATTCTTCCCGGGTGGGTAGATCTTGTGTCTTCCAATATTTTGCGATAAGTATTCTTGCTGCTGTTCTGGCATACATAAAAAAGGTTCTATCCTTCCTTGGCACCAATTGGCCGACCAGGAGAAAAGCCTCTGGTTTCTTCAAGAAGGTATACTTAAATACCTTTTTCATTTCGTTATATATCATTTCCCAGAAGGTCTTAATCCTTGGGGGGTTGGAGGAGAAATTTGATTCAGCATGTATTTAAAAAACACTTTCCGAAACAATATGCAAACTGAAACACAGCTCCCCTTTGAAATTCATACTTCTCAGAATTTTGCGATGCAGTTCTGCAACCAGTCTTTACAAAAATGAATATATTAGGGGGAGGTTTGCATAGAAATGTAGATATTAGTGAAAACAACATTTTTAAAAGCACCACATTCAGGGAAATTACTTGCAACGATGTGTACATTAGTAAAAAAAACCCTCACCTAAATATATGTTTGGGGGAATCTACAGTAAAATGCTTGTGAAATTTCATGAGAATCTAAAAAGACCAAACACAAGTCGCTTCAAAATGTGAAGAACTGAATTAAGGACTAGTAAAATGAGAAACAGAGAGAACCAAAACGGACAGATCCTTCCTTCCCTAATCCTGAGCAGAGTGGACTCCCACACAAAACTGCAGTGGACCGAGAGAAAGAGACTTTGCATCAATACAGTTCGATGCCAGGCAAGGCTCCATTCCTCAATTCTGCATGAGTGCAGACTGCAGTCCTGTGTGACACTGTTAAAGGACTCTGTGACTCTCTGAAGAGACTTCGCAGGGATACAGGGAGCGTTAGGGAGCCTGGCCAGAGGTTGGCAGGGTAGACTGGGTTTACAATCTGCCTTTGCTTACATAGCCGTCAGACGCAACCCATAATTTATAAATTTTTATTCTGAGAAACTTTAAGTCATATATCTTTCATCTACCCAGCTGACCTTGTCGCCAAGACTTTCTTACATACGAATGCAAAGTTTCAGCAGCATGAAAGTCCACTGATTTTTTGCCTCAGGGTTTTACTTCCAGTTATCACAAACAAAAACAGATCAAGGCAGCTGATGGCAGTTATGCTCAAGCAGATTTCATTGACAGAATTCAGTCGCTTGTCATCCGCATGCTGAATGAAATAAATCCGGAAAAAGTGACTAGGGAGGAAGCAAAACATTAAGATCCCTATAAAGAACAAGCTTTTCAGCTGCGCCTGAAACTCTTGATATGACCAAAGGGATCCTGAAAGGGTTTTCACCACCTTTCGAATCATGAACACTTGTAAGCCCAAGAGGGTGCAAATTATTGCGACCATTACAGCAATTACAATGTAGTTGACTGCTTTCACTGGGTCACTGTTGAACTCCTGCTGAAATTCAAAACACGTCACATTTGCATAAACCCCCGTTTTCCCATACCAGCAAAATAGTACTGGCACCACAATAACAATAGCCAGAATCCACACAGCTATGCTGGTTGCGACAGCATGCAAATTCCTATAGAATTCCACTTTGTCCTTCCACTGAAAAAAGATAAGGCACCTGATTACCAAGAAAATCATATAGAACAGGAAAGTGAGGTACATGTGGAAGTGTAGCATTCCGCTCACAACTTTGCAAAAGATTGTTCCAAAGAGCCATTTTTTGGTGGCGTAGTAATACACGCGAAACGGCACAGTCACAAGGAAGAGACTGTGGACTACCACTAAGTTTATGATGGCTGTTGTAGTCACCGATAAAGCATTCATTTTCAGTAGCAAAAAGGACATTTTGATGACTCCACACACACCTCCGATAAACACCGCCGTGTATATTGTGATCAAGGCGATATGAGCAGAATCTATTGAGTTGAAGTTCAGTTGAGGCTCTGACGTTGAGCTAGGAAGTAACTCTTTCCGTCTATCCATGCTTCTAGAATCTTCTTTTATCACAGCCTGTTGGGGAGTGGGGAAACAAAAAGAAAGAAAGAAACCAATTTCATTAAAGTTTCCAAGGCACATGTTGGAAGCAGAATCTTTTGGACAAAGTACTAGAGATAACTCTTTATGGCTACCTGTGGTGTGGTTGAACATGAAAGCAACCAGAACACAAATTTATAGTGAACTGAAAAAAATGTTGAAATATACATTTATTAAGAAACCAGAGGCGTAGAATTGCCCAAGAAAGATGTTAAATTATTTTTGTATGCCACAACGGCCACTCGAATATTACTTGCTAAAAATTGGAAAACACAAGAACTACCAACAGTGGAAGATTGGCAGATGAAGATGATGGATTTTTCGGAGCTAGCTGACCTGACTGGAAGAATCCGCAACCAGAAAGAAGAGGAGTTTCAAGAGGACTGGAGGAAATTCAAGGACTATTTGAACAAATATTGTAATATAAAAAAATAGAAATTACTTGAAAGAAACAAATAGGCCTATGACAAATTAAGTTATAATTAAATAAATGGGATTCAGAATGTCAAGAAAAGTGAATAAGATGACTATAATTGGAAATTGTTTTAGTTTAATAATGATATTGGAAAGCTGTTACTTTTAAATTACAAGGAAACTCAGAAGGGAGGAATTTGAGGAAGTCAATCAAGATGTTTAAAAAGTTGGATTTGTGAAGAATTAAGTTTGTTATTATTGTCTATTTGTTTATTGTTCCCCCCTTTTTCCGCCTCCCTTTTTTTTCTTTTTTCCCCTCTCTCTTCTTCTCTTTTTCCTTTTCTGTTTTTGTGTATTAATCTGCTTTGTGGTTTGTGTTATTATGGTGGAAAAATCTAATAAAAATTTATTTTTTTTAAAAAAAGAACACAAACTTATCTTTTGAGACTCACATGAAAAAAAGACTAATCACTTTCTTCTGTTTAAATGCAGGCTTACGTGAGATAAGTCATGAAGAAATTTATCTCTATGCATGCTTCCTCATGGAAAGAACACCTCTCTCTGAGGTGAAATTTTTGCATGACACTGATTCAATAAAATAAAGAGACCTCACCATGGGCATCAATGAATACATGAAGTTTTCAAAATGGGTAATTATTATTTTATGCAATAGAGCTCACCCCATAACACACTCTGCTTCCTCTAGAATTTTGAAAGTTTCACCCTAAACACAGAAAGTATTTTCTTTGTTTGCTTCTACTAAAACATATTTGGAGTCCTCTACATGCTGCTTAAGGTATATTTGGCAAGTGTTATTTCCCCTCATAACTGACCCTTTGGGGGGAAGTCTTACGTTTTAAAAGTCTCAAACTGCTTCCAGGTACGTGCTCTGCAGGCATTCAAAGAACACAGGATGTGATAAAGCACTTTATGTGTGGGGCTGTGTATGCCAGCCTAAACCTTCTGGGGCTGAGCAAGAAGGAACTATTAGTCTGTCTGGCTGAGAGCACACAGGATCCTCTTTGTGATCAGGGCCCTGGATCCTGGAAGGTTCCAAATTGTGGGGAGATTTGTAAGTGTGTTTGTGTTTAAAAGCCTCCTTCAGACCTTCCAGCAAAATGCAAGAAAGCTGGGGGTGGAGTCTACAGGGCCATCACATGCCGGAACATGTAGGGTGTGGGTCCCGTGCTCTCTATACATGCCTTCTATGCAGATCCCACACACATCTGGTTGACCAGAATGCCGGATTAGATAGATGCCATTGGTCTGACCCAGCAGGCTCTTCTTAGAATCATAGAATCATAGAATCATAGAGTTGGAAGAGACCACAAGGGTCATCAAGTCCAACCCCCTGCCAAGCAGGAAACACCATCAGAGCACTCCTGACATATGGTTGTCAAGCCTCTGCTTAAAGACCTCCAAAGAAGGAGACTCCACCACACTCCTTGGCAGCAAATTCCACTGTCAAACAGCTCTTACTATCAGGAAGTTCTTCCTAATGTTTAGGTGGAATCTTCTTTCTTGTAGCTTGGATCCATTGCTCCGTGTCCGCTTCTCTGGAGCAGCAGAAAACAACCTTTCTCCCTCCTCTGTATGACATCCTTTTATATATTTGAACATGGCTATCATATCACCCCTTAACCTCCTCTTCTCCAGGCTAAACATGCCCAGCTCCCTTAGCCGTCTTATGTTCTTAAATCTAAGAGATAATGAAGGCTCCATTGTAGACGGCAACTTTTCGGAGGCCGAGGCCTAACCATGCACAAAGAGATAGGAAGTACTAACCAGGGATGAAAGCATTTCTTGCTGTGCTGGCTCAGTCCATCACTGGTCAAACTGAATGGTCCAAGTTGGAGGAGCTTGATAGTTAGCAGGACCAAGATGAGGAACAGGATGCCAAGGTGTGCCTAGATCACACTGTGAACAGAAAGGGTCAGAGCTGAGAAGCAATGCTGCTAACTGCATAATAAACAGCTAGGAGCGCTTTTTGGTCTCAGATGCTCAACACCTGAAGACGTCCGTGTTTTCAAACTGTGTGCTTCTTTTGTTTCCAGTACTCAGTGGTCTACACTCTATAACCATCTTAAACTAAAGACAAAATATGTGATGCAGTTTTAGGTAAGTATATTTCCATGTTCTTGTATTTTATTGCGGTGTGCCGCATTTGGACTTGAGGGCTCGGGGACAATCAATCAATACGGGTGTTTAATGCTATGTACATATCTAATCCCCAGAAGTCTGTTGGTCTGCAATACTGTATAAATGTGTTTTGCCTTCAGGAAATGGCCTCTTTCTAAGTCTGCTTACCATGAAGAATGTTGACTTTGAAAGGAAGTGTGCAATAATTTCCTCAGCGCACCACCTTATGCTATTCACATCCTCTTATTTCATGCGGCTTTTACAAGCATGGACCACAATTTGGTATGTTTAAAAAGGGATAGGGACAGCAGACCAGCTAAAAAGAAGTAAAATGAAAATCAAACCACAAGATTCAGTGTGCAACTAGGGACTTGCGTAAGCATTTTGCTGAAGTTACAGGTGTACAGATGGCAGGGATAACTCCAAGATCTATAGGCTGCCTATCTATTCCACAAGGAGCTCAGCGGAACAAAGAGGAAACTGTGAGAGAAAGAGATAGAGATGCACCATCAGCCCAGCGGTTTCATTGCCCACAAGAAGGGAACTTGTTCTGCAGCAACGCCACTTATTGCCCAGAGAAGCTCTCATCCACATTTGTATAAATAATGTTTGTGGGTGCTAGACTCCTATAATCCCTGGATTTAGTAAGTGTTAGAATTTAATCAAGCCTTGGGGTGTTAAGCTGTGCGACAGACTACTTTAATCACTCAGTTTAGCAAGTGTTAAAAACTAACTAAGCCAGACTAGTTTCCTCTTGAGTCCTGGGGTGATGGGGTCAATACCAAAGCATCAAATAAACAGACAAAGCCAGAGTTTAGAGTGGGGAGGTTAGGGAATTATATGAGCTGGAAATAGTGACTGCACCGGGCAAGAAAGCAGAAAGCAAAGGGAGGGAGCAAAGGTGGATTTCTCTTTGAATCAGAGGCTGCAGCTATGGGAGAAACAAGACCCTTTTGAGGCTGTGAACTCTCCATCGTAGGCTCAGGTTGTATATATATGTGTAAATAAACCATTTATCCTAAAGACACCACAGTCTCTGCTGTGCCTCATTTCCAAAAGGAAATACAGACCCTGCGTGAGCACCTAGAACCCATGGCGTCTCTCAGAGATTGGGGTCATGTACAACAATATCGTTCCAGGCTAGACTGCTACCCTGCCTTTGTTAAAATAATCAGAACCCCACAGGGCAGAAATTGCCCACACCAGATGCCAGTGCAGATCAGTGCTCTTTGGCAGTGCATCAGTAACTATCTAAGCAGCAAGAGATGTACTTTTTGTATTCAGCATCTCTGCATAACACTGAAATAGTCACAGGCGGGTAGAAGGTGCTCAGTTGTACCAACTATGTTTATTAATAGCTTTGGGGCTACATAAATTGGACTACCTTAATGGGGGAGTTAAGTGGTGCCTTAAAGCCTGCCGATGTATTTATCAAGAATAAAGCCTACTTTTTCAGATGTAAGCAGTGAAATCTCAGCTGGCAGGATATACCGGTACTTTAACTGTGCCTGCATTCAGGTGTTCCTCTTTAATCATCAGCTCCCAACATTTCTTTAAAATGAAAGCACAGATTTTCAGGACTTTAATTGAATCAGAGAGGCCAGATCTTGCCCAACAATTCCTTGAAAGTGACTAAGGTGAAAGTGACTGAAATGAACAGTGTGCTTTTTTCTCTCCTACAAAGGAACTTAACAAGACTCTTGGCAGTGTGAGCACACATGCGTTTTGAAGGCCAGTGATCATCCTGCCCTTTCGTATAAACTGGCATTCTGAATTGACACTGAGCCTTGACCGCGGAGACCCTGGGCAGACTGAATCATCTGCACTTAGTGCCAGCTCACACGATCTGGGTGGTGATAATTTCAGAAGGGAAGTTTATTTTTAACAGCTGCACATTTCTAACCAGCTGTCACGAGCCTAATATTATCTCTTCTGATTTTTGCTGGCTCATATCTATCAAATATTATTAGATTCTCACCAGACAATGCTTTTCATCAAGCATCTGATACAGCAGTTGGTGTTATCATGCTCTTAAATAATTTTTAAAGATTCTGATCTAATCATAATGACACAATCATTCAGGAAAGAGTGAATGGCAGGTATAAAAATTTGCTGTTGCTAAGGATACCATTAGAACACTTGCGGGGAAATAAGCAGGCCTGACTTTGCTTGCTCCTCCTTGACTATAAATCATTTTCAGTGGGTGGTGTGTATATGTGTGTGTTTGTGTGTGTGTGTAAGAGAGGGGGGTTGCTGCGTACACATGACTAGTTTAATTAAATGCAGTTTATGGCTATTTATCTCAATTTGGATGAAAGTCGGGGAGTTTTTTGGGGGGACGCATCAAAACACAATATTTTATAAGAACCAAAAGGATAGATAATAAAATATAGATATGAATTGTGGCAATGCCTTGTGTGCACTGCTTCTCAAGGAAGCATCTGAACAGCCAGAGAGACTGTAGAACTATCCTTCCACTGGAGTGAATCCAGTCCACGTTTATTGAAATGAGTTCAAATTTAAATAAATGGGACTTTACGCATTCTACATTTATTACCACAGACCCTCCAAGTGACCCAATATTCCAGGGACGTGCCTGATTTAGAGTAGGCATCCTGGTTTCTGATATGATCTCGGAATGTCCCACTTTTCCTTAGGATGTCCCTATTTTCATCGGAGAAGCGTTGGAGGGTATGGCATTATCCGACCCCTGAGCCGCCTGAAGGCAATCCTGTATAGGGAAGCTTTTTTAAATGTTTAATGTTTTATTATGTTTTTATATATGTTGGAAACCACCCAGTGTGGGGTACAAATGGTAAAATTATCATTATGGAATGGGATGTCCCCGGTGCATTTTTCCTGGGGGTACGCATAGCCCTAAACATTTTGTGAATCTAAGTTTGGCCTCACTGAGGGGCAGTATTTCAATATGAGTATGAAAATGAGAGTACCCCTAAACATTTTTTTAGGAAAAAAAGCACTGGGCATAACACTGGTAAGCCATGATGTAATCTGCATCTTAATATTACTGTTTCAATTATACTTCATAAAAGGTAAAGGTATCCCTGACCATTAGGTCCAGTCATGACCGACTCTGGGGTTGTGGCGCTCATCTCGCTCTATAGGTCGAGGGAGCCACTGTTTGTCCACAGACAGCTTCTGGGTCATGTGGCCAGGATGACTAAGCTGCTTCTGGTGAAACCAGAGCAGCACACGGAAATGCCATTTACCTTCCCGCCGGAGCGGTACCTATTTATCTACTTGCACTTTGACATTCTTTCGAACTGCTAGGTTGGCAGGAGCAGGGACCGAGCAACAGGAGCTTGTTCCTGTTTGAATTATACTTCATAGTCAAATGCAAAATGTTCTCATTTCTTATTCTGTTCAGTATACTGGACACTCTTATTCTTCTGAACTGAGAGTGAAATATCATACAGAAATGGTTGAAAAATTCTTAGTGCAATCTTACACTGCTGAACAGGTTCATTTTGTTGCTACAACTCATAAATAAATTTCAGTTTCAAGATACTAATTTAGCAAAGACTAGAGAAGTCTTTATTTTCATCAGAGAAATGTCGGAGGGTATGTTCCCATGGTATCTAAGGTGTGACTGGACTCAACCCTGAAGATGGAGCTTTGTTCTGAAAAACATGGAGACCAAGCACAATTGCACTATTTCTTTCTTTTTATGGGCAAAAGTATTGTCTAATTCTGAAGAAGAAGAGAAAGAGCACAGCACTGAACAAGCACTTTAAAGAGCGCTCCACTTCACTGACTTCTGAATCTTGAGACAATACGATGTTTATGGCTAAGCTCAAGTATTTCCTGCATTCTGAAGCTGATTTTGTCAAAAAGGGTGTGTGTGGATGGGACTCAGTATCACTCTCAGTTCCCCTTTTAAGTAAAGCATTCACAGCCCTCTGATTTCAGTGCATGCTATCTGCTGAACTGGAAGGGAGGTTTAAGTCCTATTATGCTAGATAAAAGTCTGTGGTTCGGGTGAAATAAATGAAAATACCATTTATCTGTTAGATTACCCTACGTAATCAATACAGCAGGTTTGTATCCTTCACACAACCACCTGCCTGTTATTACAAGGGTGTCAAAACTGGAAGCAAAAAAAAAAAAAAGGTTTATAAAAGTTAACGGGATGCCATGCATGTTATTTTATATCAAATATTTTTCAGGCCCAAATATTTTAAATTGTTAAATATGGGTATTTAAGCTGGTAGGGCTCTATGTTTTATTTGAATATTATTTGCTTCTTTTGTTTTATTTTTAAACTGTATGGGAGATGTTGATGTAGGGCCAGTCCTGATTCTATATCTTCCTACATTCTTTTAATATAATATAATGCAGTAGTTTTCAAGCAGTGTGCCTTGGCACCCTGGGGTGCCTTGAATGATGGTCAGGGGTGCTAAGGGCAACACTGTCCCTTTCCCCTTCCCTCCCTCCTCTGATGTCCTCTCACATCTCTGCCTCCAAAAGGCTTCCACTGCTGTTTGTTGCAGCAGCCCTGGCTGCAAGCTCCCCGGGCGAGTGGTGCCTCTGGGGCTGGCCAGGGGGTGCTGGTTGCCAGGAGCTGAGGTGGCATTGGAGCAAGCAGGCAAGTGGGTGAGGGAGCCCAGCCAGACAGTCCACCAGCCCTTGATGCTGGGAATGGACAGACAAGCCCCAGGCCCCTGTGGGGCAGTGTGAAGAGGCACCTCTCTTTGGAGCAGCTCAGAGACCAGGGGTGGCAGCAGTGGCTGCCCGGAGGACTCCCAAGGAGACAGGAGAAGAGAAGAGGCTGGGGGAACACTCTACAAAGGAGGGTGTTCAAGAAAGAGTGAGAGGCTGCCAGCTCTGCAGGCAAGGGGTGACATAACTGGGCTCTTGAGCCCCACAGGGTGCCACAAAAAGAATGTAGTTGGTCAAGGGAGCCGTGGACTCAAAAAGGTTGAAAACCTCTGTTATAATGAATTATCTTTATTACTTGTAAGTTAGATAACAGCCCCCACTGAAGGATAGATAGTGCCTCATCACAATCTTGGATTTGTATGGAGTCAGGGCAGGAGAGTTGAGCAAGGCAGGCTCTACAACAGCAGTGGCCATGGCACTGGAGTGAGAAAGGAGGGGGAGAAAGTGATGGTTTAAAACAGGCTTCCTCAACCTCAGCCCTCCATATGTTTTTGGCTTACAACTCGCATGATCCCTAGCTAGCAGGACCAGTGGTCAGGGATGATGGGAATTGTAGTCTCAAAACATCTGGAGGGACGAGGTTGAGGAAGCCTTGTTTAAAACAATGGCAGAAGTTTAAGTAAAGCAGGAATGGAGAGAATTGAGAGGCAAATGGCAGAGGTTTGAGTAAATTACTTTGGAATATCTGAGAGCTCTGCATCCTTTATCTATTGTATGGGTAGGCAAACTAAGGCTGGATCCGGTCCAATCGCCTTCTCAATCCGGTCTACAGATGGTCTGGGAATCAGCGTGTTTTTACATGAGTAGAATGTGTCCTTTTATTTAAAATGCATCTCTGGGTTATTTGTGGGGCATAGGAATTCATTTCCCCCCCTTCGAAATATACAAGGTCTGAGGGACAGTGGACTGGCCTCCTCTGCTGACCCCTGATCTATTGCCTAAGGCAGGTGAGAAATGGAAGAGGGAGAGACTTGAGCACAGTGACAAGGGAGAGACTATGAAAGGAAACAAGTGGCTGTTTTAAACAACAGCAGAAGTTTGAGTAAAGCACAGGTGGAAGAACATGAGGAAAATTGTGGTTTTAAACAACAGTAGAGGTTTTAAAAAAGCAGGGAGGAGGAAAACTACTGAGTAGATGGCTAGTAGATTTTCTAACAGCCGGTAAAGAAACATTTTTGCATATGCAGAACAGCGCTAATTGAAGATGTGGTGAGCTATATTCTATATTGCCCTTCATATAGTCCACCAAGGGTTAAGTTTATTCTTCCATTTCAGATCTTCGTAGAAGGCCAACCAGCTGATTTTAAGATAAAAAGGCTGTCAACTAATGTAGATAAGTTCATCAGCTACAGGGTAGCTCATAGCAAAAAAGATAAGAGAGGCCTTTCTGAATAATACTTGTGCTAAATGTTAAGGGGATGGCAGAGAGAAAATGGCAGTTTTAAACAACGACAGAGGTTTGAATTTAGTAGGGATGGAAGGACACTGAAAGTAAAAAAAGCAATTTTGAACAATGGCATAGTTTTGAGTAGAGTAAGCAGTAGGATATCACAGAGTGGGGAATGGCATGTTAAAACAAGGTTTGAGTTCAGTGGGAATGAAGCTGGGAAAGGCTCTGTTGTGTTAGCTTTTTGGTCTTAGTTTTTGTGTTAGACCTAGAATCATAGAATCATAGAATCATAGAGTTGGAAGAGACCACAAGGGCCATCGAGTCCAATCCCCTGCCAAGCAGGAAACACCATCAGAGCACTCCTGACATATGGTTGTCAAGCCTCTGCTTAAAGACCTCCAAAGAAGGAGACTCCACCACACTCCTTGGCAGCAAATTCCACTGTCAAACAGCTCTTACTGTCAGGAAGTTCTTCCTAATGTTTAGGTGGAATCTTCTTTCTTGTAGTTTGGATCCATTGTTCCGTGTCCGCTTCTCTGGAGCAGCAGAAAACAACCTTTCTCCCTCCCTGCCGTGTCACACTGTTGGCTCATGTCAAGTTTGTGGTCAACCAAGACTCCTAGATCCTTTTCACATGTACTGCTCTCAAGCCAGGTGTCACCCATCTTGTATTTGTGCCTCTGCCATTTTTCTTGTTAAAACTGGTTCCTTCCTTCCTTCCCCTCTCAGGCCTCATCTCAACTAATTTCCCTCTGTGCTTTCTAAAACGCAGGTCTGAACTTTTCTGGTCTGTTTCCCCTGCCGCTTTGCCACTCTTGAACACTCCACAAGAAAACCCAAAAATCTCCCAAGATACTGAGTGGGAAAGCAGGGAGTGAAAGTTCAGTGTGGATGAGCACTCGTTGTCCTTTAACTCATCAAACCTGTCGTTGTTTAAAACCACAATTGTCGTCTTAAGTGTTCCTTGATAATGATCTCATACATCTTCAGTATCTTTTAAGGAGTGACAAACCACCAAATACCTATGATTGTAACATGTTTCTTTTTAAAATAGACCATCCTGTTTTGTTCATTTGCCATGTACTTCTCAGTGTGTGCCAGACTTCATTGCAGAATAAAACATCCACAATGCTATCACTATTGATTAATGGCTCCCCCCCCCATTTAATTTCCTTAAAATAAATTGGCCACTTATAAAGTTTATATATATATATATATAAATGCACTCCAACTTGCTTGTTATTTCCTTTTGGTCAATACAGTGGTACCTCAGGTTAAGAACTTAATTCGGTCTGGAGGTCTATATTAACCTGAAACTGTTCTTAACCTGAGGTACCACTTTAGCTAATGGGGCCTCCCGCTGCTGCTGCGCAATTTCTGTTCTCATCCTGAAGCAAAGTTCTTAACCCGAGGTACTATTTCTGGGTTATCAGAGTCTGTAATCTGAAGCGTCTGTAACGTGAAGCATCTGTAACCCGAGGTACCACTGTGACCTCTTATGATTGTGTAGCTATTTGTCTTGCCACGGTGAAGAGTGTGCTGCAGCACAAAGAACTGTGGTTTCAATTCCAAAACTCTAAATTACCGTATTTTTTGCTCTATAGGACGCACCAGACCACAAGACGCACTTAGTTTTTGGAGGAGGAAAACAAGGAAAAAAATATTCTGAATCTCAGAAGCCAGAACAGCAAGAGGGATCGCTGCACAGTGAAAGCAGCAATCCCTCTTGCTGTTCTGGCTTCTGGGATAGCTGCGCAGCCAGCATTCATTCCATAAGACGCACACACATTTCCCCTTACTTTTTAGGAGGGAAAAAGTGAGTCTTATAGAGCAAAAAATACGGTAGTTTTGATCTCTAGTAGTGATGGTCCTAGAAATATTACAGTACTCTATCTAGGCAACCAAACAACGAGCTCTCAGACTTACGTAATCAAGAATATGCACAGACATTTAGGAATTACCAAGCAGTTGCATGGTTTTTGAACACAAATAGTAAAAACAAAACTCCACAGGTGAATGGTGGTTCATAATTAACTGCATGCCCACTAATTAATTCACTTAACATATAACTAATTAATTTGGGTCCTGTTCTTTTCCTGACTCTTCCTCAAATACTGGGAAAGTAACACAACTGCCTCAGAAAAGAGAAGATGAGTCACCTTCAACATTTTCAGTTCAAGGTCACTTACTAGTTATTCCAGTACTTACTTGAAAATGCTAAATGTTTCCTCAAAAGTAACTTCCACTGAATTCAATGGAGCTTCCTCCAGTGTAAGTTGGAGCCTAAGCACTGCAGCCTAAGGCAAATAGGAGCTACCCTTCCTTTACAAAAAGAACAGTCTTTCAACGGTTCAGTTCATAGAATCATAGAATCTTAAAGTTGGAAGGGACCCTGAGGGTCATCTAGTCCAACCCCCTGCAATACAGGAATCTAAGCTAAAGCATCCATGACAGATGGCCATCCAACATCTGTTTAAAAACCTCCAAGGAAGGAGAGTCCACCACCTCTCGTGGGAGTCTGCCCTACTGCTGAACAGCTCTTAGTGTCAGAAAGTTTTTCTGAATGTTTCATCGGAATCTCCTTTCTTGCAACTTGAAGCCATTGGTTCGAGTCCTACCCTCCAGAGCAGGAGAAAACAAGCATGCTGCCTCCTCCATGTGACAGCCCGTAAGATGTTTGAAGATGGCTATTATATCTCCTCTCAGTCTCCTCTTTCCAGGCTAAACATACCCAGCTCATTCAAGTGCTCCTCATCAGGCTTGGTTTCCAGAAACTTGATCATCTTGATTGCCCTCCTGTGCACACATTTCAGCTTGTCAGTATTCTTCCTAAACTGCCCAGAATTGGACACAGTGTGGTCTAAGGCAGAATAGAGTGGTACTATTACGTCCCTTGCTCTGGACACTATACTTCTGTCGATGCAGCCTAGAAGAGCATTAGCTTTTTTTTGCTGCTGCAGTACTGTTGACTCATGTTAATCTTGTGGTCCACCAATAATAATAATATAATAATAATAATTTATTATTTGTACCCCGCCCATCTGGCTGGGTTTCCCCAGCCACTCTGGGCGGCTTCCACAGAGACCAAAAATACACTAAAATGTCACACATTAAAAACTTCCCTGAACAGGGCTGCCTTAAGATGTCTTCTGAATGTCAGGTAGTTGTTTATCGCTTGGACATCTGATGGGAGGGCGTTCCACAGGGTGGGCGCCACTTCCGAGAAGGCCCTCTGCCTGGTTCCCTGTAGCTTTGCTTCTCGCAATGAGGGAACCACCAGAAGGCCCTCCAGCGCTGGACCTCAGCGTGCGGGCAGAACGATGGGGGTGGAGATGCTCCTTCAGGTATACTGGGCCGAGGCCGATAGATCCTTTTCACATGTGCTGCCAGTAAGCCAGGTGCCCCCCATCCTATATTTGTGCATCTGGTTCTTCCTGCCTAACCTTTCATTTATCCCTATTGAAATTCATTTTGTTAGCTTGCATCCAGTTCTCCAATCTGTTAAGGCCATTTTGTATGCTGATTCTGTCTTCTGCAGCATTAGCTACCCCTCCCAGTTTGGTGTCATCTGCAAATTTGATGAGCATCCCCTCAATTCCTTCATAGTCATTTATAAAGAAGATAAACAACAATGGGCCCAGGATAGAACCCTGCGGCACCCCACTTTTTTCCAGGATGATGAGGAACCATAATGAGTACTCTTTGGGTTCGGCCAACCAGCTACAAATCCACCTAACAGTTACCTCGTTCAACCCACATTTTACCAGCTTCCTTCCGAGAATATCATGGGGCACTTTGTCAAAAGCCTTACTGAAATCAAGATACACTATGTCCACAGCATTTCCCTCATCCACAAGTTTGTAATTCCATTAAAAAAAAATATCAATGACTTATTTTTGAGAAACCCATGCTGGGTCTTAGTAATCACAATATCCGTTTCTAAATGCTCACAGACCGACTGTTGAATTACCTGTTCTAGGAACTTCCCTGGTATCAATGTCAAGCTCACTGGTTGGTTTTCCTTTTCCCCCTTTTGAAGATGGGGAAGACAACATTTGCTGGCATCCAGTCTGTAGGAACCTCAGCTGTTCTCCAAGAATTCTCAAAGATAATAGACAAAGGCTCTGAAATTACACCCGCAAGCTCCTTTAGTACCCTTGGGTGCAGCTCATCAGGCTCTAGAAACTTGCATTCATTTAAAGTAACTTGGTGTTCCCTTCTCCTATCTTGGGCTGAAGGTCCCTCCTTGCATCATTTATTCTGTCGCTTTCCTTTCGGGTGAAGACAGAGGCAAAATAGGTATTGAGGAGTTCTGCCTTTTCTCCGTCACCCAATAGCGTTTCTCTGTGTTCCCCACGCAGAGGACCTACCACTTGCTTGTTTTTCCTCTTATTTTGGACATAGTTGGACATAGTTGGACATAGTATTATTAATTTTAACCTCTCTTGCAAGCATGAGCTCATTCTGAGCTTTAGCCAGCCTGACTTTCCCCCTGCAACTGTTTGCTACTCGTGTATAATCCTCCTTTGTGATTTCCCCTTTCTTATGCATGCCCTTCTTAACTCTCAGCTCATCTGTAAGCTCCTTATGCAGCCACACCGGTTTCCTCAGATGCCTCCCGCTTTTCTTTCTTATTGTATTGTCTACATTCGGGCCTTCAATATTTCTCCTTTTAGAAACTCCCATCCTTCTTGGACTCCCTTCTCATTGAGTATTTCTGACCATGGGAACGCACCCAGTAGCTCCTTCAGCTTTTTGAAACTGGCCTTCTTAAAGTCCAGAGTTCGTGCCCAGCTACACTCAGTTTTCCCTTGCCTCTGTATTCTGAAACCCAGGAGAACATGATCACTTCCTCCCGAGTTTCTGAGCACTTGTTGCACATTTTATGCTGAAACAAACATACTATCCCCCAGCCTCCGGTTGTTTTCTATATCTGAGAAAGCAAGCTACACTGCCCTTCTTTAACATATTTGCAAGTGCTTACCTGGTTCTCATAATTCTGAAAAATCCGGCTTTATTAAGGAGTCCAAAATTAATCCGGCAACTGAAAGCTCAAGTGCTGTGACCAAGTGCTGTTGTCGCTGCTGTACCTAAACTGCGACAAGAACCACAAAACCACAAAGAGCTTACGCCCACAGTGTGAGTCTGATCTCATAGTCTGTTGATAAAAATGTCCACTTGAATGTTTCCTATTTGCAAAAACACTCCAAGACAGCACAAAAGCCCAGGTGACCGGGACAAACACTGTGCTTTCGGAGACCACCAGGTGCCTATAGTCTTATAAGGCTAGTAAGCAGGGATGTTCAGCAAATATTATCTTATTATACATTATTTTTTAGTTATTTTGTATTTATACCCCACCTTTTCTTCAAGGAGCGAAAGGTGCACATGTTTCTCCCCCTCATGTAATCCCTGCAACAACCCTGTGAGGTAGGATAGGCTAAGAGGCAATGATTGGCACAGGGAAACCCCTTGAGCTTCCTGGCTGAGTGGGGTTTTGCACCCTGCTTGCCCAATCCCTCATCTCACACTCACCCAGTTATACCCACTGGCTGAATAATACAGTGGTACCCTGCAAGACGAATGCCTCGGAAGACGAAAAACCCGCTAGACGAAAGGGTTTTTCATTTTCTGAGGTGCTTCGCAAGACGGATTTTTCTAAGGGCTTGCTTCGCTAGACGAAACAGCCCTGCCTCTCCTGTCATGGCGACGGTCACTGCACGCACGCACGCTCGCTTCCCCGCTCCTCCGGCTCCTTCCCACCTTCCGGCTGACAACTCCTCCGGCTCCCTCCGACCTTCCGGCTGATGGCTGACCTTCCAGCTGCCTTGCGCCGCTGCCCACCACCCTCGTGCGCTCCTCTGAGAGAGCCGTTGCCACCAGCAGCCAGCGTTGCAGCTGGAGCCGCGCTCCTGAGCCCCGCCGCCCTCCAGCAGGCGCATCGCGCGGTGTCCACAAGGCGCGGGTGAGTCCAAGGACCGGCTGCGGCAGCTGCCCTGCTTCTCCCCACCCCTCCCCGCCGTGGTGCTTCGCAAGACGAAAAAACTCGCTCTACGAAAAACTCGCGGAACGAATTAATTTCGTCTTGCGAGGCACCACTGTATTACAATATTACATCAAGGGCTTATTTGCACCAGAGCAAAATCTGGACCCTCATCCCAGTATTGTCCAGGACCTTCCCCCTTTAAATGCATTTTTAAATTAAAAAAGTTCCTGACTGTTTCACTTTCCAGAGATCAAAAAAATCTCACATTTAAAGCGGGGAAAGTTGTAGGCCAACACTGGGTTGGGGAGGGCATCCTATTGACACCCATTCATTGGTGAGGACACCAGCCAGTGCAAATCCACATTTTGCTCCAGCGTGGACAAGCCCATAGACTGCTTCTCTACATTTCAGTTCTCTGTTGGCGTTCCCAAGAAATCTTCCTTCCATACATCAACCTACAGAAAATGTTGGTGATGTCACCATTCTACAGCCTCTCCATGGAAGTTATTTGCAGGTCTGGCAGAAGACTCGAAGGGACCATCCTTTATCACACACAAAAAGGGTCAGGTACCCACCCACTTTTCACTCCAAGTAGCACCCCTTTTATCAGAAGTCCCACCCTTCCATATAAATTTTATATCTAGATAGATAGATAGAGTTTGTTTTAGGGTATTTAGCGGGTGGCGCTGTGGGTTAAAGCCTCAGCGCCTAGGGCTTGCCGATCGAAAGGTCGGCGGTTCGAATCCCCACGGCGGGGTGCGCTCCCGCTGTTCGGTCCCAGCGCCTGCCAACCTAGCAGTTCGAAAGCACTCTCGGGTGCAAGTAGATAAATAGGGATCGCTTACTAGCGGGAAGGTAAACAGCGTTTCCGTGTGCGGCTCTGGCTCGCCAGAGCAGCGATGTCACGCTGGCCATGTGACCCAGAGGTGTCTTCGGACAGCGCTAGCCCTCGGCCTCTTGGAGTGAGATGGGCGCACAACCCTAGAGTCTGTCAAGACTGGCCCGTACGGGCAGGGGTACCTTTACCTTTATTGTGTCACATATGTATGTGACTGTCTCTTTGCTCTCAATTTGAGGGCATAGGTTTCTAGTTCTTCCAGCCTATGGGGTGGGTACAAATCCTAAACATTGTTCCCCTTTATATCTCACCCCTTGGGTGTATGGAGAGCCCTGCTTCAGATGTAGCCTAGTGTTTGAAATTCTCCACTGCACCTGGGCATATTGAAGTGCTCTGCCAGTAGAAATAAGGAACGTGGATGGCCCACCACCCTCACCCAAAGGCATGAGGGACACCTTGACCAATAGGAGCAAATGTGGAGGGGTCTTCTTGGTAATTCTTAAATGTCTGTGCATATTCCTGTTTAAGTAAGTCTGAGAGCTCGTTGTTTGGTTGCCTAGATAGAGTACTGTAATATTTCTATGACCATCACTACTAGAGATCAAAACTAATTTAGAGTTTTGGAATTGAAACCACAGTTCTTTGTGCTGCAGCGCACTCTTCACCATGGCAAGACAAATAGCTACACAATCATAAGAGGTTACAGTGGTACCTCGGGTTACAGATGCTTCACGTTACAGACGCTTCAGATTACAGACTCTGCTAACCCAGAAATAGTACCTCGGGCATGCTGCCTCTGAGCCAGGGCACATGAGAGCATCCATGGTCACTTGTCTTCAACTGTTGACTATGGTATCCCGTACAGTGGTACCTCTGGTTGCGACTACTGACTCTAAGCCTCTGCAGGTTTTGGATACTGTTCCTCCACATGCTGCCCTAGTTCCTGCAGCATCGGAAGAGGAGTGACCTGCTGAAGACCTACAAGAAATCTATTTTGGTGTATGTGCTGTATTTCTTCTGACAGATCCAGGTTCTTCTACCCAATGATGTTGAGAGGCCTAGGACCCTCATACCTATGGGACCGCCTCTCCCGGTATGCCCCATGGAGAGCCTCAAGGTCCATAAATAGCAACACCCTAGAGGTCCCGGGCCCTAAGGAAGTTAGATTAGCCTCAACCAGAGCCAGGGCCTTTTCAGCACTGGCTCCAGCCTGGTGGAACGCTCTGTCTCATGAGACCAGGGCCCTGCAGGATCTGATTTCTTTCCGCAGGGCCTGTAAGACAGAGTTGTTCCGCCTGGCCTTTGGCTTATTATTATTATTATTATTATGTTAGACTCGTTGTTGCAAATTGGATTGCTCCTGGTATGTCCAATAAATCTTGGGGTTCATCCGTGCAGAAACCCAAAATGACCTTTGTTCTAATTCAGCAGTAAAGAATGAATTTTCCCAAGGAAAACAGCAGGACAAAAGAAAAACCTCTCAGACCTGTGCCAAGAAATCATGGGGCAAACAGAAGTGCGAATGAGCCCTACGCTAACCCTGAGAGAATATGTGCACTCTCTGAGTACATGCCTCCAAACAGCCCAGTTTCTAGTTCTGAGAGTGTTGCGTGTCGAGGTCCCCAGGTCCATCCCAATAACTCACACATCACACAGAAATTTTTGTTTAAGATTTTTGGCATAATTTTGGCCACAACTTTATTAACATACAAATTTGTGAGTGGTTGCGTAGGCATTGGTTGCGACTATCTGCCCCCACCATGGGGGACAGACTGACATTCCGCATGATGCGAAAGTCAGAATGGGGGAATACACTTGGGGGTTACGCGGAGCAGGGAACCTGCCCTCACCCCAAATGCAACCAGGAGCTCATTGCTATGGCCCGAGCCCCCTTGACAGAGTGGACAAGCAATAGTTAGCCCCCAATTCCTTTAACGGAATCCCTTGCAGCAGCAGCAGCATTAGAGGGGCAGGCACAGCCAATCCATGCCCCTCAACCAACCAAACCATAAACCAATGCCTAACCGTGAACCTTACAAGTTGTGACGATTTGCTACGCAGTAGGCAAAAACCAAATGGCCCCAGCCAATAAGCCAGATGGACAAAATTCCTACCAGGCCCCCGCTCCAAAGCAGACGACCCCATGACAGGCATAGCAAGGTCAAAGCGAACAACCCTATTCTGGGGGGGGGGGGGACGGGCAATCCGATGCACGGTCGAAAAGAGGAAGCCCTAGCCTCATGCAAGGAGTTTTAGTATTTCTGGCTGTCAATCAACAAATGGCAACATTAACTTCTTCCCAACAACAAGGGAAGCCCCAATCGCATCAGTGGCCAACGGTTAATTAGCCCGCCCCCAACTTTGGAGTGTCCTGGCGGCCCCCACTGCAACACGTGCTCTCCATGAAGGAGAACACGCTTTACAGAAACAGGTTCCTCAGTGAGGAAGGAGAAGTATTTCATGAGCCAGTGACCCTGATATCTGAGGAAGAGCCTGTCTGTGAAGAAATGTCCCCGTAGATGTCCCAAGGAGAGTATCGCAATCGATGTCCACAGAGTGATGACCTAAGGGGGACTTTTGGGGCAGACGGAAGCTGACTCTGTGGCTTCAGATTACTGTCTTGCCTGCCTATGTTTGATCCAAACAGAAGGCAACAGTGTTTAATTCCCAATAAAATCTAGAACTATACATTGGTACCTCGGGTTACATACGTTTCAGGTTACAGACTCCACTAACCCAGAAATAGTACCTCAGGTTAAGAACTTTGCTTCAGGATGAGAACAGAAATGATGTTCCAGCGGCGCGGAAGCAGCGGGAGGCCCCATTAGCTAAAGTGGTGCTTCAGGATAAGAACAGTTTCAGGTTAAGAACAGACCTCCGGAACGAATTAAGTACGTAACCAGAGGTACCACTGTAATGTTATTTCTTTATTAGTTATGGCTTCCTTACCAAAAAAGATATAACCAGGGACAGTTTTGGAGGAGTATCTAAACACAGCAAAACTAACTAAAAACCAAGGGTGAATCTACACTGGTCGGTTATGACATTAAAAATGTGATATGAAAATGTGACACCAAAGGGCACTGCAAAAATGGTGTATAATTGCTATATAATTTTTTAATAGTCTTTGACAGCAGATCAGTGTAGACCTAGCCCAAGTTAAAGTGTGGCTTGTAAGCCAAGTTGCTTATGCTCTGTGATAACTGGCCAGGATTCACTTTAAAAGAAACAAAATAGTTGCACCAGATAGCAATTCACAAGGATAAGCAGATTTAGCGGGTGGGGGGCTATGTGCACATGACTGGCTTAAGCTGCTGCTAGTTTGTTCTTTACCTCAATTTGGTTCAAAGATGGTTTGGAGAAAAACAGATCAAAAGCACATAAGAATATCCTAAGAAGCAAGTGCCATAGATACTGAGTCAATGGGAGTGTTGCTATCAACAGGCCTTAACTCATTACGAACTTTCTACATGAGTTCCACTGGTGTCTACATGCAACTAACTTAGACTGGACTCGACCCTAAAGGAGGAGTTTTGTTCTGCAAAACACGTAGATCAACAACAATAAATACCTTATGGTGGCACTTCTTTTCCTCTTCCTACGAGGCCACAAGGTGCTCTCAATGGGGCATGCTCCTTCCCGCCTCACTCACTGTGATCCTAGACCGGCATGCGCCTCTGCACTGAGCCACTTCTGCTACTTTCCCCTGTCATATGCACAGCGTTGCTCCCACCAGTGGGTTCTGCTGCCGCAAGCAAGGCAACAACGGGACATGTTCGTCAGCTGCCCCCTAACAGAATAGCTAACTGAATGGCTGGCTTTTCACTGGTGAAGACAACCAGGTAGGTTGAAATGGCAATCGTAGGCTCCTAGAAAGCTACTGACAGTAAGGAGGCCAGGTTTGAATAAGGACACGGCATGTGCACCTTTGCAGCTGGTTGCTGGTCAGCTTCTGAGTCACTGCTGCTTAGCAGGAAGAAGAAGCAGTAGGGACTGAGTGCAAACACACCATCCAAGCCAATACAGTGGTGCCCCGCAAGACGAATGCCTCGCAAGACGGAAAACCCGCTAGATGAAAGGGTTTTCTGTTTTTCAATGCCCTTCGCAGGACGAATTTCTCTATGGGCTTGCTTCGCAAGACAAAAATGTCTTGCGATTCTTGCGGGTTTTTTCCGCTCCCCACCCCCTTTTTCTAAGGCACTAAGATGCTAATAGCCTTTTAGCAGCTAATCCGCTAATCCCTTAAGCCTTTAATAGCCGCTAATAGCCGCTAAACCGCTAATAGCGCTAATCCGCTAATCCACTAATAGGGTTGCTTCGCAAGACGAAAAAACCGCTAGACGAAGAGACTCACGGAACGGATTCTTTTCGTCTTGCGAGGCACCACTGTATTTTTTCTTGCCGGCCTTCCTGAGACCTTTTCCTCTGCCCTCTGCTCCCACAGTGCGCTCATGTTCTCAGCTAGTTGCCTCAAGCCTTCCTTTACCAGCATGAGTCGGGGTCAATGAACACAAGGATGCCATTGGGCGCTGGGCCAGCGGGTTATGGTTATTCCCTTCAGCTTAAGAGCCACTGAGCCCACGGAGGGGTCTAGCGCATGCCCTCTGCCCTCACGCCACCGGAGGCCATGGCAGTGTGCAGGCAATGCCTATAGCCTTCAGTCTTCAGATCAATCGGTGTGCATTAATATTAACTAAAAATAAATATGAATGCTTAACAGGGATGCCCCAAGGGATTTTGGCACCTGAGGCGAACCACAAAATGGTGTTCGCCTCCCCACCAGGGAAAACTGGGTGAGTGGAGATGTAGATCAGGAATAAAGGTGGGGAAATAAAAATCTGTATCAGGATCTGCCGCTCATGTGGATGCTGCCGCCTGAGGCAGCCGCCTCAACTTGCCTCATGGGTGGGACATCTCAGATGCTTATTGTTAATGTTTTCTACATCCCTGAGGGTTCCTTGCATAAGCAGAAGCTTTTTTCCCATCTGTGGGTGGCCTCATTTCTCTGCTTTGCAGGTTAGCACCAGGCTGTTGCAGAAAATGGCAATTTTTAGCGCAGACGCCTAATGTTGCCAGGCTCAAGGCTACGGGTCTTTTGCGGGTGGCTTTTGTTTTTGTTTTACTTTTCAGATTCGTCTTGTCCCACAAGTGCCTGGCCTAGGTGGGTGGATGTGGGCTGAGGTCAGTTAATCAGAAGGAAGGTGAAAATGCAGACTATTCCACACTATTCCCATTTGCTTTCTCTCTTTCCACCTCCCCTCAGGTCATAATATGAAGGCCAGCTGTTCAGTATGAAATTATGGGCCTAGCAGGATTTAGCCCTGAGCAAATAACCAATGTCCTCAAATTTTTCAGTTGTGATAAAAGAGATAATCAATGCCTGACAGAAAAGGGGTATTTTTAATACTGCTCGGAGCCTGGTAAGCGGTTGTCATGGTTTCTGAGCCTAGCACACAGAAAAGAACGTTTAAAAGAATTCAAATAATGACCCTGAACTACACAATGGAATAGAAGAGTTTTTAGTTAAAATGTGCTCAAAACATCAGGGGTAGTGGGCCTTGCGAACAATATTCTAGAGGCAGATTATATCACAAACACTCCTCCACCCCAGGGCTAAGAGAGAATGGAGAAGAAGAACAGCTAAAGCCACAAAGTTCTCGACTGTGTGCCATTCTGTAAGTTGCCATTGCAGCCCCTTTCATTGTAGGGTACCTGAGTTAAAGGAGAAAGTGATAAAGAATGAAGATATCAGTGACCTTAAGTTCATGAGCATCTGTCTCGTGTGTGTCTTTGTGTGTGTTTGTATAAGTCATAAGAAAGCAAAATACTGTACTAGACAACCTCAACCCAATGCTAGAGAGCCTCCTGTCTTCTGTTCACATGAATTGCAAATAAGTAAAGTATTAAACAAAGGCTGCATACACCCAGCATTTTATTCAAGAATCAGTGGAGACAGAGTACTGGTCCCCCCCCCCCACATAGCCCACGCACAATCTAATCTTTTGCAAATTTTGTTGCCCTGAAAAGCACTTCTTGGGGGGGGGGGAACAGTTTCTCTCCAAAAATAAATGCTTATTGAATATTGATTCTGCATTACCCATTTGAAAACAGATTAAAACAGTTGTAGGTGATTCCAGCAATGGGGGGAGGGCATATCCTGTTGGGATACTGCCAGGGAGACAAAGTCCATCTTGACCTCCACGTCGTCTCCGGACGTCCATTGATCTCCCGTAGACACGCAGTATCAGCAATTAGCGACACGAGCTCTAGAAATAGCTTCCCACATTCTAGAGCCGATGCACGCTCTTATCAGCAGATAAAGTACAGTGAAAGATGCACCCAGGAGAGCATGATTTACAAGTTTATTCAGCGTTGGTCAGAACAAAGAAAAACATGACTGCCTGCTTGAGAGTTTCCGGCAGAGAGAGAGAGAAACGAAAGCAAAGACACAACATAAACATCCTGTGAAAACAGGAAATACGCAGACTCTGTGACTCAAAGCCTGCTCCCTTTTAAGGTGGAACGGAAATATCCTAACATATCCACCCTTTGCCAAGGGCATTGTGGGTAAGCGTATATCAAAATCGCAACCACCACTTCCTTCTTCATTCGCCTGGGGAATGTGCAGGGAAGAAAAAAATGTGGATAATCTAATCAAGGAGGCTTTTCAAATGTGTATCAATTAGCCACCCCTGTCCTTGTGGGTGGCAGGATCTAGAATCAATCTAGATTGAAAGCAGCGTCTTGAGGATGAGCACAAATGATTCCAGGTTGAGAGAAACAGCATTTTTGTGCAGGTTATTGTGTACATAACCCAAGTCGTTCCTGCACACACAAACCACCATAAAGGTAGCTAGTAAAGGTAATGGGACACCTGACAGTTAAGTCCAGTTGCAAACGACTCTGGTGTTGCGGCGCTCATCTCGCTTTACTGGCCAAGGGAGCCGACGTTTGTCTGCAGACAGTTTTTCTGGGTCATGTGGCCAGCATGACTAAGCCGCTTCTGGCGAAACCAGAGCAGCACATGGAAATGCTGTTTACCTTCCCGCCGGAGTGGTACCTATTTATCTACTTTGATGTGTTTTTGAACTGCTAGGTTGGCAGGAGCTGGGACAGAGCAACAGGATCTCACCCCGTCGCAAGGATTCGAACCACTGACCTTCCGATCGGCAAGTCCTAGGCTCAGTGGTTTTTAGACCGCAGTGCCACTCACGTCCCAAAGGTAGCTAGTAGGTAGCTAGTATCAGATTTTTTAAAATAAATGGTTCTAGGTATCTTAATTCACAAAGATGAGTACATTGTGGCACTGCACAAACATCCAGGGCTCTTTAGTTTAACAAAATAACCTCCCCAAGGAGATAAAAGAGCCTCCCCAAATGTATCAAAGACAAATCTTTCAAAATAAAAGGGCCATGAGGTTTGGGGAAGGCTGTTGACTTCTGCCAGGTGAAGGTTTGTGGTCCCATCTGAAAGGAAGATTAGGAACCTTATGCTATTCCACCGAAGTCATGGAAATAACAGGTCCTAGTGGTTTAAATGCTCAGTGTTGAAATGCTGGGGGGAGGGATGAAATCTCACTTGATGTTTGCTAATATTATTTACACAGTTGTGATCTCACGCCACCTCACAAACAAGGCAACTGCCAGGGCTGGTTAGAGGGCAGCTTGTTGGGGCTGATAACAGTTTGACTCTACACCTGGGAGCTGGGAGCTAAGTGAGGGCCTTGTTCTTCCTCCACATCCCAGAGTATATTTTGCTTCTGGAAATTATTCTGGGTTAGTGTACCTTTTAGAATATGCCTAGATAAAGCAGCTCTTTATAGTAGTCAGCTTTTGGCAAAAAGCAAAGGCAATTTTGAATGCAAATCATCCTATCCTTTGAAACACCCATATTCTCTTATTTATACATCATTTCATAGAATGGTATAGTTGGAAGGGGCCGTGAGGGTCATCTAGCCCAACCCTGTACAATGCAGGAATATTTTGACCACCATGGAACTTGAACCCACAACCCTGAGATTAAGACACTCATGCTCTACCGACTGAGCTGTCCCTGATTAATCTTTTCACTTTCCTTGTTAACAACAACAGTCATGTTGTTAAGATGGATATGCTGTTGGTGTGTGGTTTGCGGTTTGCTGTTTGCTGAAACAAGTGTTTAGCAGGCAGGGTGGGCCCTAGACATTTTGGCGCCTGAGGCGAAGCACAAAATGGCAGCACCCTGCCAGGGCCAAGAGGCCGGCAGCATGGAGGGGGTCTGCTGAGGAGAAGGCAGCTCAAGCCTCCAAGGAGCAGCAGGCGAGGCACTCCTTGGAGACCAGATCTGCTGCCCCTGTGGATCCTGATGCCCGAGGCGATGCCCCGTCTTGCCTCATGGGTGGGCCGGCCCTGTTAGCAGGCATCTAAAACATTAAACTGAGGACTCCCGTCCTGCCTAATATTAATAAGTAGGGGATTCCAAAGCATTTATTTGTCAACTGTCGCTTTTTCAAACACTTAACGGTGTTTAATAATAGCTATTAATGATAAATTAACATGTGCTATTAAGGTAAGACGGGTTATATGCAGGAGAAATTATTTTGAGGAGCTATGGAAGGTGTTTGTAGAACTTGTACTGTTAAAACAGAAAAGGGTCAAACCATCTCAAGAGGTGTGGAAATTTTGGGAGGTTGGATAGTTACAATGGAATGGTCTCCGGGGTGGGGTGCACGTTTTTATTCTTGTTTCTTTATTATCATTACTTTGTCAAAATCAATTTTTTTTAAAAAAAAAACAAACCACTTAACAGTATAGTGGTCTAAAAATGAGCAGTTTAATGTAGAACAATGATCCCATATATCGCATCAGTGTTGATGGACGTAGCCGGGGAGGGGGCAGCTGCTCCCCTCAATCAATAAAATAAAATAAAAATTCATAGAAAACTGAGGTTCTGCCCACTCCAACAAAAATCCTGGCTACTCCCATGGCACTACGTTATTCCTTAACACTATTAAAGTTAGGGCTGGGCTCTAGCATTATGAAGAGTCTCTTGTAAGCAGAGGCAGGGTTGACCATTAGATGCAGTGCTGAACTTGGTTCACATCCCATAAAGAGATGCTGAACATTGAGTCTTGGCTTAAGAAACACCCCCCCCCCCCGGTCTGTCCAAAAAGAAATGATAGTAGCCTATCAAATTGGATTAATAAAAATGGATTAGGTATACGCAGGAAACCTATACCGTTTGTGCTGTGTAAATTTTGATTGTAAATTATAATAACACATGGCGATGTATTTTGAAACTTTAAAAAAAATCACATCTGTTGGGGTTGATCTTGTTCTGGTCCTGATGTTGTATAGAAAGATGATGTTTGCGGATCTGCTTCTGGCCACAGAAAGGCTCAAAAGCGAGAAGAGATTCCTTAGCAACATGATTATCAAGCTCGTGGGGGAGAACCAGCAGCTCTTGAAAGAAAATAAGCATTTTAGACAAGAGATGAGGAGGTAAGAGATATTTCCGGTGCTATTTCTTCATCTGTTTGGCTTCCTCTATAGGAGATGCGGGATGTGGGTGGCGCTGTGGGTTAAACCACAGAGCCTAGGACTTGTCAATCAGAAGGTCAGTGGTTCAAATCCCCACGACGGGGTGCTCCTGCCAACCTAGCAGTTCAAAAACACGTCAAAGTACAAGTAGATTAATAGGTACTGCTCTGGCGGGAAGGTAAACGGTGTTTCCCTGCGCTGCTCTGGTTTGCCAGAAGCGGCTTAGTTGTGCTGGCCACATGACCCGGAAGCTGTACGCCAGCTCCCTCGGCCAATAAAGCGAGATGAGCGCCACAACCCCAGAGTCGGTCACAACTGGGCCTAATGGCCAGGGGTCCCTTTTCCTTTTCCTTTACCTTTACCTTTATAGGAGATGCATTATGAAGCCTTCTAGGTCCAACCCTGTTGCCTTCTCTGGGATTGGCGAAAGCTGGTGCCTCCTCTTCTCCCTTTCCACCCTCACCTTGAAACCTCTGAGTCAGGCCAGGTGCTGCTCTCTGAAAACCCCCACCTTCAAGACTCCCGCCATACAATTAATGGAGGAAGCAGAAGTGACCCATATTTAGTATTTTCTCCGCTTAGAGCATAGGAGGTTCTTCCGTGATGGGATCCTTGGGCTGCAAATAGCTAGTAAAATGACAAATATCTAGACAATGGGAGCTCACGGCCAAACAACATGTGTGACATAGGAAATCTCTTATTAGATCTGCCAGTATCTTTTCCCTTGATTAAAAGTTATTGCTTAGTGAAGGTAATTTAGCTTGGTGCCATGGTATTATGGGAAGGGACTGACCCTTACTGCCTGTGCTGTGCTGTCTTGAAATAAAATAACCCCTGAAGCTACTATTAGCTCTGAAGATGGCAATGCATGTAGTAATTCTGGTGGGAATTGAAGTTTGGGAAGTAGCAAAGGCAGAGGATTGAACCCCCTTTTGGCAGGGTCACACGCCCAGTGCAAATTCCACCTCTCAGAAACTTTAAGTGATAAAGAAAAACACCAGTGATCTCACTATACAAATCCATATTTAAAGTAAATTATTATTAAGAATATTTGTATTACAGATATTTGGAAGGGTAATTGCTGACATTGCCATGAGAACCGTATTTGTTCTATCTGCTTTTATTTTGTTGTTGTGCACCACCACAATATTCTCTAAATGCTTTTGCAGTTCACAGAGATATCTAATTACCAATATTTCTGATGAGTACAATGACAGTCGCAAATGATCGCAGAAAGAGTGAGAAGAAGTCTCCCCAAATTCGTTTTAAACCCCGGGGCACCTTTAAAAAACCCTTTCAGCGCTCATTTTCCCCAGCCTGCCGTGTTCCAGCCTATTATTATGTCTTGCAGCCTGCAGTATCCACAGCGTTACATAAAAAGAACCTGGGAGGAGATAGAGGTGGAAGACGGAATCAAGATCAAGAAGCCAAAGGCTATAAAGCATCAGCAGGAAGAGGTTGGAGAGAGAAATCTGGTTGTTTGAAGACCAGGCAGAATGCCGTTGCCCCCTGTTCAGTCATTCCCGCCCCCCTACATGATTCCCCCCACCTGAGGGGAAAAGTGAAGTGTCCTGCCCTGTAATGTTCCTGCTGTCCCGCCATGTTGGCGGCTGAATGGCAGCTGTGGGAACGATGCCCTACTTGAGTAAGTGTCTAGTGCAATTTAGATGAGAGCTTACTCAAGGAGATCCCCTACAGGTGTTCAGCACCCAAAATGTGTGGGGCTATAGCATACCCTCCAACATTCCTCAGATGAGAAGAGGGACGTTTCTCACTCCCTGCAACTGACCCTCCTTGACCCCTCCCCCATTTTTGACCCTCACTGACAGAGCATTTCCACCAGCACTACACTAATGGAACAAAGCATAGACACCCACCGCTGTCCTGAGAAACTCCTTAATCTCTATCCTATCCTATTCTATTCTATTTTTACAAAATAAAAACACACACCAATAGATAAATTTTGGAAAGGAGCAAGATTAGACTTGGATGCACAAAGCTTTTATTTCCCCCAAATCAAGACTCCCTGTATTCCATTGCGCTCCCCTTTCCACCCAGGGCAGCCCTGCCCTCTGCCTGCCCCTCAGAGCCAGCTTGTTACATGAGGCTGGGTCTTGGCAATGGCACCTTCTCTTCCTCCTCACCTGCCCTCCAGCAGCTGCTACAAGCTGCCCAAAGGAGGAGGCTGGCAGCAGCGGCCATGGAGAGGCGAGGAGAAGCTCCCTCACAGCTGCCACCACCATTCAGGACAAGCACCAGCTCATCTACCTTTCCAAGCTTGGTGGTGGCACTAGAGGGGGAAATAGGGACATTCTGGGATCATATGAGAAACTGGGGTGGCGTTCATAATTCCAGGACTGTCCCTAGAAAATCAGGGCATTTGGAGGGTATGCTATACACCATGTGTGGGAGGGGCTATTGTACCAGTGTACATTTTATAAAGCCACCAGAACAGTAATATTTTCTCAACCACCTGCACAACACTTAGCAAACAATTTAAAACGAATAATATCTACATAGAGGCATTTCTGCACAGGTGTAAAGCAACAGAGTCAGCCATGCACATGTCCGTGGGCCAAATCTTCTCCACATTGTGTATTTGCTACAACAACCCTGCAATCCAGGAGGTTGGAGCAAGGTTGCTATCGGGCATAAAATATGTCCAGTCCATTCTTCTGCTTCCTGCCATACTGGAATAGTGGGGGTGAATGGGGCAGATATGGGGTCCGAGAATTATCTGAAGATGCTTGATGCAGTTCCATCTGTGAAGCTAAGTAGCAGCCTAATGATCATGAGAGAGCTGGTGTCATCTGAATCACTCTGAGCTCCTTTAAAGAAGGATGGGGAATCTTTTTTTTTACAATGGGCTGATGACTAATGGGAAGAGTAATCTGGGAGCCAGAGTTAACATGGGGCATAGCCAGAGCCAGACTGTGGACAAATGTCTCCCTCTTGCCCTTTGCGACCTCATTTCCCTCTCCCTCCTCCACAAAATTCCTCCCAACTCTGTCATCTTCATGGTAAACTGTGGTGCTAAGCTACCCAAAGCAGAAGATGTTCGGGACATTTAATTGATCCAGTCTCAGTCCTGGATCAAGGGGCCCTGTTGGCCAGCCATGTTTCCTTCTAGGAAAGTGGAGGCATTTGCCTGGCGTGACCCTGAACATATAGTGAACAGAGAACAGAGAAAGAAGAACTGTTTCTTTGACAGAAGTGTACACATTCTGCTTCAGTATATTGTTTAAAAATATAGATGTATAATTATTTTTGCTTTAAGTGGTCTAGATTGTGTGACTGTCAGCTTGCCAGGCATCAAGAACACCTAAGGACAAGTATGGCTCACCATGGAATGGCCAGCTGTGATTCTTCTCTCATCTCTGATTCTGTCAGGCGTCACCATCTTCTAAGCAATGTGGAAGCATGGCAACCCTTGGAGCATGAACTAACAAGGAATGCAAAGGTATCCCAGTTTTCACCAGATGAATTCTTTTTGCAGGGCACCAACTTTGGGGAGAGACGCGGGTGGCGCTGTGGGTAAAACCTCAGCGCCTAGGACTTGCCGATTGCATGGTCAGCGGTTCGAATCCCCGCGGCAGGGTGAGCTCCCGTCGTTTGGTCCCAGCTCCTGCCCACCTAGCAGTTCGAAAGCACCCTTAAGTGCAAGTAGATAAATAGGGACCGCTTTATAGCGGGAAGGTAAATGGCGTTCCCGTGTGCTGCGCTGGTGCCGGCTTGCCGGAGCAGCTTCGTCACGCTGGCCACGTGACCCGGAAGTGTCTGCGGACAGCGCTGGCTCCCGGCCTCTAGAGTGAGATGAGCGCACAACCCTAGAGTCTGTCAAGACTGGCCCGTACAGGCGGGGGTACCTTTACCTTTACCTTTAACTTTGGGGAAGTTCTCCTGTACAACACTTGCACACTTTCTTGTTCTTGCTAAACCTTGGTTTGGTTAGTGTTCTGTGCAAAGGAGTCCATAGCAAAGCCCTCTGCCCTGTTCAAATACTATATAAATGAATAGTAATGTTTTATTAATTGAGCAGGGGGAGAGAAACAAAGGCTGCAATGCTAAACCCATGCATAATTCCCTTTGAACTCTATTAGGCTGTAACTGCTGGCAGGATTCTGCACCAAGTTTGCTGTTCAGACCAACATTTAATTTCCAAAAATCAAATCTATAAAGAGCAACAAAATGTGATCCAAGCTAGTATACAGATATGATTTGTCTGGCAATCTCAAGAGTTCTTTATTGACAGTACTGAGTTTTATGCATAGTCATATTGTTGAAAGAACTCAGTAGCACCCATATCTAATTTTCTTTAATGATGCATTGTGAGCCTATACTCTTCAAACTCTGAGCAAAGCAATTCTATATTCATAGAGGTGCCACTGTCATTTAGCACCTCAGCTAGTCAACGCTCCATTACACACTTTGGGATGCAATTTTACATTTCCAACGTAGTCAATGAAATAAAATCACCTAAGGGACCAAAAGGAAATATTGTTACAGAGTCTCCACTTCCCAAAGCGGCGGGAAATTATAGGGCAATTTCCTCATGAGGAGAGAGAGAGAGTGCGCGCTGGAATCTTATGGCATTTTTGCAATATCCATTTATGTGCAAATAGACAATTTGAGGATGGCGGCAAGTGGGCAGGTTGGCAATACTAGTCTTGAGAGCAGCACCAGGCTCATCCAAACATCTGTATGTCATACTTCAACCCCCAAAAGCTAATTTTACAGTCAGGCTTCCTTTACCTCTTCAGCCCAAACACAAATCTCAGGTCTCACTTCAGGCAGGTAGGGTGTGACATCAGTCTGCTTATCTTTAATGGCCAGGCAGTGCTGTAACCTGGCCATGGCCACGTCTGTGATCTGGCAGCCAGCAGGTTAGGACTGCAGCCTGCCTGTGCATTGGCCAAATGCTAAGGTGGGGGAATTCCCCGGGGGCAGGCCCAACCAGCCAATAGGTGTAGCTCGGCTCCCCTCCGGGTGGGAATAATTGGGGCCTGCCCAGCCCTCCTCCCCAGCCTCCTTGTTGCATCTCCCATCCTCCCTCCCTTTTTCATATGTTTTGCTTTCATACTTTGGTTTTTGTCCATTTCATAGCAATCACCACAACTTTGTGAGGTTAGGCGTTGAGTAAGCCTTAGGACGCGGGTGGCGCTGTGGGTAAAAGCCTCAGCGCCTAGGGCTTGCTGATCGAAAGGTCGGCGGTTCGAATCCCCGCGGCGGGGTGCGCTCCCGTTGCTCGGTCCCAGTGCCTGCCAACCTAGCAGTTCGAAAGCATCCCCGGGTGCAAGTAGATAAATAGGGACCGCTTACTAGCAGGAAGGTAAGCCAGAAAGTAAGCCAGAGCAGCGATGTCATGCTGGCCACGTGACCCGGAAGTGTCTCCGGACAGCGCTGGCCCCTGGCCTCTTGAGTGAGATGGGCGCACAACCCTAGAGTCTGTCAAGACTGGCCTGTACGGGCAGGGGTACCTTTACCTTTACTTTTTAAGCCTTAGTCTGGGATGCCGGTGGCGCTGTGGGTTAGACCACAGAGCCTAGGACTTGCCGATCAGAAGGTCGGCAGTTCGAATCCACATGCCGGGGTGAGCTCCCGTTGCTCAGTTCCTGCCAGTGGCGTAGCGTGGGTTGTCAGCACCCGGGGCAAGGCAAGTAATTTGCACCCCCTAACCCATGGATTTTAGCACTGATTTTAGCACTGTGAGTGCAAGCGCCCCCCCCCAGATGTTGCGCCCGGTGCGCCCGGCCCCCCCTGCACCCCCACGCTACGCCACTGGTTCCTGCTCCTGCCAACCTAGCCGTTCAAAAGCATGTCAAAGTGCAAGTAGATAAATAGGTACCGCTCTGGCGGGAAGGTAAATGGCGTTTCCGTGTGCTGCTCTGGTTCAGCAGAAGCGGCTTAGTCATGCTGGCCACGGACAAATGCCGGTTCCCTCGGCCTATAGAGCGAGATGAGTGCGCAACCCCAGAGTCGGTCACAACTGGACCTAATGGTCAGGGGTCCCTTTACCTTTACCTTTAAGCCTTAGTCTTGGTTGAAGGGAAGGTTGTAGCGACTGCCTGCCCCTCTTTGATTAAGGGCAGTGCCATTTATCTAGAAAAAGAGGTGCTGGAACCTCACAAAAAGAGGTGCTTGTTCTCTTTTAATGGCAATGGTGCCCACTTGAGAGGCACTGGGACTGAGCTCCGATGAGTTCTGGCTGGGAAAAAAGCCCTGATGAAGTGTATCCTGTTAAAGGGATCCATGAGGCGTTGCTTCTGTCCAGAGGCCCAGGTGGGAGCTAGAGTCATAGCCAGGGCTTTTTTTCTTTAAAGAAATGTTTAGGGGTACTCTCATTTTCCTACTCATATTGAAATACTGCCCCTCAATGAGGCCAAACTTAGATTCACAAACTGTTTAGGGGTACACGTCCCCCTGCCTCCCCACAGAAAAAAGAGGACTATGCACAGCCTACAGAAGACAGGATTCAATATAATACCCTTGCTGTGAAGCATCCTCAGTGTAAGGGAATGAAGACAGTGCTACATCAAATTTGTATTCCCAGTTCTCTGGCTGACTAGCAGTATATATTAGCTTGTGATGGAAGCAGTGTGTTATATCAGTCGGCTTGGCTTGTGTTTCCCTGTCTTGGGGAATGGGGGCCTATAATTTTGCAACAGCATTTGCTCTTGACAAAATGGAAGAGCGTTATCCGTTTTCTTGACATTTAGAAACAAACATCCCCCCTATTAATATCCTATCCTGGGTGGCAGTAAACAGTGATTTTGTGGTCACTGGTGCCATCATGAATAATTAGATGTTACTTCAATCCGTCTTCCCTCCCGCTGAACCACTTTGATCATTTCCATTACAAAAATGTGCTAATGCAACGGTCCTTTCTCGCTCACCGCAAGGCATTCCCGCTCTGCTTCTCCTCTTGCCGCATTTGTCAGCATTCAGTATTTATGAACCATCTCACTTATAGTCCACCCTCCAAGTTCATGTGGCTGCCAGGCTGTTTGCTGACCTCATGGTTCAACCTAGAGATGGATGGAATCTTTAGAACTGATTGTCTGAAAACATTATGAATTTTGAGGGCATCCACTGCATGTCTGAAACCAATCTGTTTTAAAAATCAGATCAGTTTACAAATGGGTCGGGCTTCATGTTGTCAGCTGTGGGAAAGGAGGAGAAGGCCTCATCCAGGCCAGGAGGGGTGGAGATTTCAGGACTGCACCTGGGCACGCACAGTCAGTGGAAGCTGGTCCATTAGAGCGCATGGGGCACTGCCACCTGTCTGCCTTCTTACTTACAAGCAGTCATTGGTTGGCTCTGCCAGTCATTGGCTCTCCCTACTGTTGGTCTTTCTGCCTTTCCCCCTACCCGTCCCAAGGGGCACTAACCAGAACTGTGTACAGGCTGGACCTACCCCATCACCTCTGTGCCAGAAGCATCCGAGTAAGAGAGCCGAGCCTTGCACAAATGGAAAAGGCCAACCAACCCTTCTCCCAACCACCCTTCTCCAGTCACTAGGCAGCTTGAGCTGCAGAAAAGTCCCTCGTTTGCCCAAATATTCCAATAACGCATCCCAGGAATAACTTCCAGAGGGATAGTTGACAGTTGGCTTCTCCACACTTTGTCTTGTCCCTCTGTTTCCCTCCGGGGAAAACCATTCTTTAGCACTCTATCGGAGCAAATGGCAATTTGGTTTTTCTGCGAATTGCTGTGGCCCCTTAAAGACGAACAAATTTAACATTTTTAAATTTATAACAAATTTATTATGACATCAGCTTTCGTGGGTCCACTTCATCTGGACTATGATCTAAAGCACAAAAGCTCCTGCCACAGTAAAAGATGCCACCAGTGCTTCCCTGTTTTAAGCAGACATGAGGTTTTCACCCTCTCTGGGGTCCATAAATGCATTTAGCTCTTTAACCACCTGTAGGAAGCAAGTAGAATTTTCCCATTCCACAGTACCTTCAGTGAGAAGGGAGGGGGGGTGTCACACATCCATTTTAAATGTTGTTTGTGTTGCTTAGTTGTTATATTGTGTTGAAGATTAGTATTGTATCTTTGTTTTGTTATCATTTTTAGTTGTATTTTGCTGCTGTTGTAAAATTTGGCCTCTGGGCAGATCAGTGGGGAAAACACACAAATAACAGTAGGGAGATCCTGTACGTTGTTTGTCATTACCCTAAGGTAGGTTTCTACATATACATCACTTGATTATTCAAGACATGATGACTTTTAGCTGACACCATTGAAAAGTGTTGCATTTGTGGCTAACAGGAAGGCACTTTTTGTGGATGCTGCAATTGTTAAGTATGGAATATAGCTTCCCCCAAAGGATATAAGACTTATAAAATCTGTTCTCTCTCTCTCTCTTCCATCAATGATAAATGTTCTATTGGAAGAAGACACTGCAATGTTGGGAAAAGAAGATGGAAGAAAAAAAGGGAGATCTTTTCAAGGTACTGGAAAATATATATGCAGTAGCTATAATGGAATATTCACCCCGCTCCCCTGGAGAATAAGAAATCAGGTTTAATTTGCAGTTAAGCTGATGGCAAAGTGAATTTATTTTTCTCTAAATAGATTCAAAAGTGTTAAAATCCCTGCTATGCTAGCAGTATCTCACCACGATATGATCCTGTAACAGCATTTTGAAATCTGTTTAGATAAAACCAGAATATAAACATAGTCACTCTGATCTGGAGACTTATGTGCATTCAGCTCCTACTCTCTTGTCATTGACGTGAACAGGGAAGCCAGTACAGCACACATAAACTGACACAGATGTTTTTATAGCGGATCTCTTCAATGTGTGAGTGGTTCAAAAATATGGCAACCAGCTCAACAGCAGGATCCTATAGGATTGACCGCATTTTGCAGGTGTTTAAAAAGCTTCATTGACTCCTGGACTCCTAGTTTATTTCTGAAGGCATTTCTGTGTGCTGGTTTTAAGCCAGAGAATCTGGGGCTGCCTGCTTCTCCACAGCCTGTCCAGGAATGGAGAACCTTTGGACTGCTGGGTTTTGGTTTGGTTAAAAGAAAAGAAAAATAGAAGAATAATTCTCTGGACATCTGGATCCAGGTCTGGGGCAGGTACTCTTTGGTGAGAGGACCCCGGCAGTGATTTTAAATAATGAGATATGTAGCAAAGCAAAGTGTGGAAATATAGCCAGTTAGACCTTTAAAATATCCCCCTTCTAAGCTGTTTCTAAAACTCCCCACTTCCCTTAGACCACACATTTGGCTAAATAAAAATGGTTTACTTACAAACCCTTCCAAGGTCTGAATCATGTGCTTTTCCATACAGCGGCAAGAAAAGGCAGGTGGTATAACTTAGGTTTCAATATGGTAAAGGTTTGTGAATTATTTGTATAGAAACACAAAGATGGTTCCCTTAAGCCATGCAGTCTAAGTTTGGAGTGTTCAGCTTAGACCTTTTTGCTGGTAGGGTTCACATGGTGGAAGTGAGAGGACAAAGAGTTTAGTAACCCTTCCTCCCAAGGTGAGGAGGAGTGACCTAGCTAAGCCTAGCAGGACAGCTTACTCTATGGTCTTAACCCCCTTCATGCATTAATTAGACTTAAGCATGTTGGTTACAGGAGGCTGATTCATTCCACATGGGCTTCTAGATGTTGTTCTACTACAGCTCCCAGCAACCCTGACTATTGCCAAGGCTGTCTAGGAGTCCAACAGAACCTGGAGAGGGCCACAGTTTCCTCTTCCCTGGCCTGCAGAGACTGTGCTACGGGTGCCCTCACCCTCAGATGCGTGGCTGCCAAGGACATAGCTTTCTCCATTGCAAAACCCCAACTCCCAGGGACCTGCTTTGTTGGTGTTTCAATTAAAGACCATTCTATTCTACCAGGCTTTGGACAGGCTGTGAGTTTTTGCAATTGAACTATGTTCAGCGGGGTTACTCCATGTTAAACATGCATAGGGCGGCAGGGTAAAGGTTTTTTTTTGCTGTTGTTTTCATTCAAGTCTTGTTGTTTTCTTGCTTTATATTTATTGACATGATAGATAGATAGATAGATAGATAGATAGATAGATAGATATAGATAGATAGATAGTACAAGTACAAGCCGCTTTTGTATAAAAGGGGCAAAAAGGCAGTGTAATATATGTGTGTGTGTCACACATATGTACATACAGATCAAAAATAATCACACATTAATTATCTAAGAAGTATTTTGATAACAAAATATGAAACCATTACATTTGTGTAATGGAAATTATGGGTTTCACTCTTTCTTTAAAATGTTGCATTTCATTTGCTCTACAGGAACAAGTACTTATGGTTGAAACAAGAGCAGCTTTGATTGAACAAGGAAAGCATATTGAGGTACATCAAGTATATTTGTATTCAGTAATACAGTTCTTTCCCCTTGAAGTCAGCATGACTATTTCTGATTAAATAGCGTTGAGATTGACTGTGACAATAACCTCATTAGCAAATCAAAAGGGAGTTCAGCCATGACAGTTTAAAATGGAAATACTACTTATTTAAAATGTCCAGGCCTAAATATATATGCCTGAGTGGAGAGGAGATCAGATGGACTTTTTATGAGATGTGTGGTTTTTAATGGGTTTTTTTAAAAAAATAATAGAAGGGACGCAGGTGGCGCTGTGGGTAAAACCTCAGCACCTAGGACTTGCCGATCGTATGGTCGGCGGTTCGAATCCCCGCGGCGGGGTGCGCTCCCGTCGTTCGGTCCCAGCGCCTGCCAACCTAGCAGTTCGAAAGCACCCCCGGGTGCAAGTAGATAAATAGGGACCGCTTACCAGCAGGAAGGTAAACGGCGTTCCGTGTGCTGCGCTGGCTCGCCAGATGCAGCTTGTCACGCTGGCCACGTGACCCGGAAGTGTCTCTGGACAGCGCTGGCCCCTGGCCTCTTGAGTGAGATGAGCGCACAACCCTAGAGTCTGTCAAGACTGGCCCATACCGGCAGGGGTACCTTTACCTTTACCTTTAAATAATAGAAAGGATGATTCTTTACTTCCATAATCATGCTCTGCAAATGCGAGAAACCATTTTGACCTGTGTACCCATAAACACACACGCACACACACACACTGGCAGAGCATTTTAACCCAGATCCTAATCCAGTTAGGAGAATCTCCTTCCCCTGGTACCTCTTAAGTAGCCTACTAGATTGGAAACAGTTAAACATGGATCTAGAAAAAGCCGTTTGCTCCAAGTGTCTCTATTTTCCAGGGACGTCCCTGATTTAGAGAAGGTGTCCCTGTTTCTGATTTGATCCTCGAATGTCCCACTTTCCCTTAGGATGTCCCTATTTTCATTTGAGAAATGTTGGAGGGTATGGAGTTATCCGACCCCCGAGCCATTTGAAGGCAATCCTGTATAGGGAAGTTTTTTAAAGCATTTATTATGTTTTTATATATGTTGGAAACTGGGCAACCCAGTAAGTTGTGTGTGATATAAATAGTAAAATTATCATTAAGGAATGGGATGTTCCTATTTTCATCAGGAGAAATGTTGGAGGGTATGCCTTTGGGCTCCTGTGCTGCTCAGCTTCCCAAACACACTATTTATGGACACCAGTGCCTAGGTCTTCACCCTTGCAGCAGTTTCATGGCCCAAACCAGAGCTCTTCTTGACAACTCTATCCTTCTTCCACCTCCCACCTCATATGAAGCGGGCAGTGGGAACACCTTGTGGCGTGCAGTTAACTTTTTGTAGGGGAACAGCTAGGGCCAGAGGCACCTGCTTGTCAGGGCGATTGAGGGGTGGGGGTGACATCACACGTGTGACGTCTTGACGTGCTGATGTTGCACACATGACCATCGCTCCTCTCTTCCTAAGCTGGGCAGAAGCTTCCCAGGCTTTGGGAAGGAGGCACCAGGGGGACATTTGGGGGATTATCCCAGTCCCCCAAGTCCCCACTGGGGAGAGTGTATTTTTGGTCTAACCATCACAGCAGAGACCATGGCACAGTGATGCTGCCATTACCACAGCTCAGGATCTAAGGGTCCTATCCAGACAGGATCCAATTATTTCCATAGTGGTCTGTTGGGCGGGAGTTGTGTGTGTGTGTGTGTGTGTGTGTGTGTGTGTGTCTGCTGTCAACCCCAACAAACGCACACATTCAGAGGATCAGTGATTATTTTGCATGAGGGTTGTGGGCTGTTATGAATCTGCGGTACACAATGAAGAAAAGAGCCAGCCATCCCCATTAACCTTTTTGAAGTTGCTGAGGGGACGCCTCCTTCACTGTTTGCACCACAGAGAAATGGTCTTGTGAAAGTGTTCCCAGCATTGTTAGACCACAAGTTTTCCCCTTCTGAAAGATGTTTCTTTTCATAATAACAAGATCTGCAGAATCCCAAAATGTGAGTGAGAGAGACAGAGACAAAGTGAGTGTGATTGAGAGATAAGTGCATTTTGTTATTCACCTGTAAACATATGTGTGTTTTGAATTTTAAGAGTCTTCAGATGAAAATAAATTGCCTGCAGAAAGAACTCAAGGACTCTGAGCTACAGGCTACATTGTAAGTGTTTGCAGCCAATGAAAATATTTGGGTTGAGGGATGCTTTGGAACAACATAGGTGCGTTTTGTCGTAGTTGCATTTTCTGAAATTCTGTAAAAATATTCCGAAACTGGAGAGAATTTTTTTAGCTCCTCTGATAAGATATAGACATGTTGCTCCTAGCAGTAAATTTTCAAATTTAATGTGCGACCCATTTCATTTAATTAAATTTGCTTTTGGATTGAGAAGCCACTGATTTAGTGCCTTAAGGAAGTTAATGTTAATTTAGATTATTTTGTTCAAGCTGTATCTAATAAATTTCTTATTTTTATAGACAGGAAGAGGAGCCGAGTAAAGACCATTATGAACCATGTTTGTATGAAGTAGGCATGGAACATTTAGAAGCACAAATGAGTGGAGAAGGAAAAAGAAGCTGTGTTTATATATGGCAAACAAGCACACATGCTAAAAGACCTGAAGATGACACAGAAAAGCAAGAGCCTGAAAAGATGACACAGAAAAGCGAGAGCCCGGCTCCTGCAGTTCCTCAATCGTCCAGATATAACCTAAACAAGAAATGGCTTGAAGAATCCATAGAGAGACTCCAAGGGAAAGCAGATCCCAAGATATCCAAGAAGAAAGTGGTAAGGTGGCTTGAGGCATCCATGGAAAACCTTACAAAGGAAGCACCCAAACCAGCTATTGAAGAATGGCTTAAAGAATCCCGTAAAAACATTGAAGAACAATGTCCTGAAGAAGCCAGACAGGATGTGAAAGAATGGCTTGACATATCCATAAGTAACCTCCAAGAGGAAGGTCCCGAGACATCCCACCTAAGTGTTCAAGAATGGCATGAAGAATCCATTAAGAGCCTCCAGGGCCTTCAAGAGTCTGAAGCGAAGCCTAAGTTGCTCAGGGGTAAGCTAAAGAAGAAACGGCTTGAAGAATCCACAAAGGAAGCTTCTGGAACTTGTAAAGAGAATGTATTAGGAACACTTCAGGAACCTATGGAAAACCTCAGAGAGAAGAGTCCTGAGTCACCCAAGCAAACTATGGAGGAATGGCTTGATGAATCAATAGAAAACATTGAAGAGCAATGTCCTGAAGCATTTAGAAAGGATGAGAGCGACTGGATAAAAGGCCCCACCTGTAACCTCCAAGAGGCAGGGTCTGAGTGGGCTGAAGCATCCAGTAAAGCCATCCAGGAAATCCGAGGGCAAAGTCGCAAAGCAACAAAACCAAATGCTCAGCAGGAGGCGCTTGCAGTGCCAGAATGGCTTCAAGAAGCCATGGAGAAGCCTCCAGAAGCATCCAGAGAGGAAGGTCCTGAAACAACCCAGCTCATTGTTCCGGAATGGCCTCAAGCATCGAAAGGTCTGAAAAACGAAGAAGCAAAAGAGAAAATGAAGCAAAAGTTCAAAGAATCCATGAGAAGCGTCGTACAGGAAGGCAATGAAGCATCTAGAGAAAATATGCAAAAATGGCTTCAAGAATCCATGAAGGACTTCATGGAAAGGGGTCCTGGAGATTCCAGTGAGGGTTTGCAGGAATGGCTTGAATCATCCATGAAAAAAATTGACGAGCTATATCCTGAAGACTCAAGAGAGGATATGAAGGAGTGGTTTAAAGCATCCATAAGAAACTTGCAAGATCTAGGGCCTGAAGCGTCCCGTCTAGATATACAAGAATGGCTTGAAGCATCCATGAAAAACATCCAAGAAATTCCTGAAGCACCCATGAAGGGTATCCAGAAGAAAAGTCCTGAAGCAGACACGGAAAGCATCCGGAAGAAAGGTCCTGAGGCATCCAGTAAGAGGGTGCAGAAACCATTCACAGAAAACCAACAGAAATCCATGCTGAATGTGGGGAAGTGGCTTCAGTCAAACTTAATAAGCCGCATACAAGAAAGTTCCGAAACATCCATAGAGAATGTGCAGGACTGGATTGAAGAATCCTTAAGAAACGTTGAAGATGAGTTGCCTGAAGAATCCAAACAGGACGTGACAGAGTGGCTTGAAGAAACCAGAAAAGGGCTCCAAGAAGGAGGTCCTGAAGCATCCAAGCGGGACATGAACGAATTCCTAAAAGCATCCATTCTGAACCTCAAAGAGGACGTTCCTCCAGCAACTGCCAAAAGTGTGCAGCAGTGGCTTGATGAATCGATAGCAAATGTCCAAAGGGGAGCCTCCAGACTAGGGGTTCAAAAGTGGCTTGAACAAAACCTGAAAACCATGGAAGAGGAAGGACCTGATACGTCCAAACAGGACCTACAGCAATGGTTTGAAACGGCCATAGGAAACCTGGGTGAAACATGTCCTGAAGCATCAAGACATGATGTGAAAGGATGGCTTGAGGCAGCCATGATGAATGTTCAAGAGCAAGGTCCTGAAGCATCTAAGGTGAATGTGTACGAATGGCTTGCAGAATCTGCCCAGAATTTTAAAGAGGGAACTTCTGAAGAAAGTATAGTAAATGTGGAGGGGTGGGCTGAATCGGCGATACAGAGTCTCAAAGAGGAAGCCTCCAATCTGAATACTCAAGAATGGCTTGCAGAATCCTTAGCGTACCTCAAAGAAGACCCGGAAGCATCCCGGCAAAATATTAAGCAATGGCTTGAAGAATCCAAAACACACCTCAATGAGGTATGTGCTGAAGAAGCTAGAGTGGATGTGGAGAAATGGCTTAGAGAAGTCACAGACAGTTACCAGGAGGTAGGACCCGAAGCATTCAAAGGGAACCTGCAGGGATTCATAAGATCATCAATGTCAAACCTCAAACAGGAAAGCATTGCAGCATCTAGAGCAAGCAACAGGGATTGGACTGGCATAACCAGATATACTCCAAACACCAAGGTTTCTGTACCAAAACTAAAACGCAATGTATCCAGAATGAAAAGGTATTCGATGCCTCTTCTGCCAACCAAATCAGTGCTAGGTCAAATAGTTGAGGAAAGCGAAGGAAGCAGATCGACCGTCGAAGAGGACAGAACAAGTGCGAAGGGAGGAAGAAACCTGGAGAGAGAGAAAATCTGGGAGGGAGGAAGAAAGTTGGAGAGTGAGAAAATCTGGGATGGAGAAACAAGCTTTGAGGAAGAAGAAACAAGCTTTGAGGAAGAAGAAACAAGCTTTGAGGATGAATACCCAGAAGTGCCTGAAGGAATTATTTCGCGAGGAAAACAGGTATATGAAAAGAGTCAAAGCAAACACAGAGATTAGTGAATTCCACAACTATCATGTAGAATGGAAGGCAAGAGGTGGTGGGAGCAGGGGGCACTGCTGAAATTTGAGACCAGTTTCCCAGTCTGGTCTTCCCAGACTGGCTGCTACTGGTGGGCAGCCAACAGCTGGCCAGTGGTGCATCAGAGGAGGAGGCAGAGAAGCAGCCTGGGTCTGGAGGCCCTCTTGCTGAGTGAAGCCTTGGACTGCAGCTCTCAAGGGATTCAGATTGGTGTTAGGAGGCCCTAGATCATGGGTAGGCAAACTAAGGCCCAGGGGCCAGATGCAGCCCAATCACCTTCTAAATCCGGCCCGTCGACGGTACTGGAATCAGTGTGTTTTTACATGAGTAGAATGTGTGCTTTTATTTAAAATGCATCTCTGGGTTATTTGTGGGGCATAGGAATACGTTCATTCCCCCCCCCCCAAAAAAATAGTCTGACCCCCCACAAGATCTGAGGGACAGTGGACCAGCCCCCTGCTGAAAAAGTTTGCTGACCCCTGCTAGAGATTGTTTCTGGGACTATTAACATGCAAAACGTGATTTACCACTAAGCTACAGTTGTGCCCCCCATGTTTCACTTCTAAAACCTGCATCAAATGAGCCAATGACTCCTGTGATTTGGGAGCCCTGAACAGCTTGGGGCCAAATTAACCTCAAGGATTCCAGGGGCGAACATGAGTAATCTTTCAGTGTATGGTACCCTGTGTGAGGCTAAAATTTGGATCTTCTTAATTATGGATCTTCTTGATTTTGCACCCCCTTGGCTTGGTGCCCTCTGTGGGGGGACTGCCCCCATTGCCCTAAATCTGGCACTGGGAACTCCTTTCTCCCATATGCACCTCCCCAGATGACCCCCCACCCCATGGTGCGTTCTAACTCTACAATTCTGTGATTCTATAGATTTATGTATACACCTTTTCCTCTGATGGGACTCAATGTAGCTCACAGTTAAAAATAAGAACCACTGAACACATTGGGGAGGGACCTAAAAGAATACAATTAAACAAAGTATTTTATGAAAAGTTGACAGGATGAACGCCTGAGAGATTAAAGCCCAAAAGGAGGGATTGCAACAAGCAAAATGAGAAGTTACAAAGGATGAGTTTCAGCTATAATGGAAGAAATTGGGGAGATTAGGAAGGAGAAAGGGCCGAACTTCAGTGAACATCTTTTGTATGCAAAAGGCCTCAAGTTAAGTTTCTGGCACTTGCAAGTAGGACTGAGAAAGACCTCATTTGAAATCCTGGAGAGCTTTTGCCAGTCAGTGGAGACTGATCTAGCTTGACCAATGGTCTGACTACAGTGGGTTTCTTCGTTCCTCTCTTGGACTAAATGTGTCCTTCTCCTTAATTTTTTAGTCTAAATAGCGACTGCTGTGGGGGCCCAATGAGGATTGGCGCCGCAGCTCTTGAGGAGGGGCAGAGCCCCACAGTGGCTACTTAGAGTAAAAAAGAGAAAGAGGCACGACGCAACTAAGAGTGGTGTGTTTACTTCTGTATCACATTTGGCACTTAGGGTGAAAGCAGGCAGGACACAAAATAAGGGACACAGAATCTGTTTGGGGATCGTAGAAGCTGCATCTATACAATGCCGAATGAGTTGGGAAATTTACTTGCAAATAGACCTGAGAGACCCTAAGCCTGCTATTGGAACTCATAACCCTCCATGCATCAGGGCTACAGCTTCACAGTTTGTGCATGTGGATACAGGAAGCCCATCTGCGTTTCTGTAAAAGAAATGCCATTTTATTAAAAGAGAGAAAAAGAAAACCCCCCAAGGCTGTGTGTTTTGGGAAGAGGTTGCATGGTGATATCAAAGAATGAACCATCGTTAAATTAATCAGGTAATTTATTGCACTAGCTGCTAAACGCCGCTCCACAGTCTTTTGGGGTATTAACACCCTTCTCTTTCCCTACCCTTTCTCATTTACTTGTAGTTTTTAATGGCCCTGCTTTGCAACATGATCTGCTGGCACAGGTACGTTAAGCCTTTCTGAGATAGCCGTATTGTAGCGAACATTGATTTCAGGTCAGGTTGTGTAGGAGCTTCCTAATGTTCCACTACAAAGTGTACAAGGTCAAAAGGAGCCTATACTGTTTGAAAGTAAAATAAAATCAAGGCATTAATTAAAAGATTAAAGAAAGATTAAGGTGGGGAGGAGAACCTCGCCACACTGCCTTACTGTATGATCTGGGAGCACCTCAGTAAGATTCTGTCCTGCGGGGTCTGTGTTTCTAGAAAGGATGCTAACTTTCTGTGTGCATTTTTCAAAAACCGGTGAAGCTTCTTTTTGAAAACAGGGAAGAAATGAGGAAAGGGAACCCCTTGGGCCCAGCCTAGATGTCCTTTTTATTGTGCATTCATTATGATTACTGTATTTTTCGCTCTATAAGACGCACCAGACCACAAGACGCACCTAGTTTTTGGAGGAGGAAAACAAGAAAAAAATATATTCTGAATCTCAGAAGCCAGAACAGCAAGAGGGATCGTTGCGCAGTGAAAGCAGCAATCCCTCTTGCTGTTCTGGCTTCTGGGATAGCTGCGCAGCCTGCCTTCACTCCATAAGACGCACACACATTTCCCCTTACTTTTTAGGAGGGAAAAAGTGAGTCTTATAGAACAAAAAATACGGTATTTGTGGCATGGAGATGGGATTATATCAGTGTTTCCCACCCCTGGGGGGCGCTGGAATAATCCGGAGGGCAGTAGTAGCCTCAGGTGCAATTGGGGGGCATTGAATAAAAATAAGGGGGTGGTGGAAGCATAAAGAAAGAATAAGCTTTCGAAAAACCATTTGTACATGTTTCATCTGTTGTGTAATGACGCTTATCGATGTAACATATGAGTTAAAGTCGCAATGATTTCTTTATTTCTCAAACAAACACACAAATGCAAGTTATAACCGATCAGGGGTCAAGTCCACTGATGCAAATTTGTCACTGCATCTTTCTGTTTGTTCACTTAAAGAAGGTAGATTCCCAGCTGAGTCACCCCCCCCCCTGAAAAGGGGGCCCTTATTGATTCACTCGTGCTCCAGAAAGCGTCGCAACTATATGCTAAGACCTTCCCCTTAAATTGAGAACCATATAAGCCAGGACTGGCCCACCCATTAGACCTACTGAGATAGTCACCTCAGACGGCAGGCTGGGGACGTCTGCGAGGGGTGGCAGATACAGAGAAGGGAGTCCTCATGTGCCTTTGCCACTCCCCCTTTATCTATGGATAGGAGCCGTCACCATTGCAGTCACCCCGTAAGGGGGAAGGTCCCTCTGCCGCCTGCTGACCAAGACTCATTTCTTGTCAGGGTAGATGCCAGGAGCAGATCAACAAGAACTCACAAGGTGTCAGTGAACTCTTTATTCAAAGAAACCAAACAGCCCATGCCTAGTGGTCACAGCAACTCTTCCCAGTAGATCTTGCCCCAATGAGGCAGTAGTCAGGACTGAAGGTCCCCCCTTCCCCCAGCTCCCTTAGTCTCTTCCTCCCCTGACACCTTCTCAAGCAATATGAGACTCCAATGCCTTGTCTGTCTCTGCTCTGCCCTCTTCATACCTCTGTGGGTTCTGGGAGAAATGCAGGGAGGGGAGCTGGTCACAGCAGGAGGGGGAGACTCCCTGGCTTCTTCAGCAGCCTGCCTCAACTCTGCCTCTTGCCTCCCCTCCTCACCAGCCTCTGCTTCTGAACTGCTCTCTGCCACAGCCTCTTCCTGCTCACCAAACCCTGTTACCTCTTCAGCTTCTGACACCTTCTCTTCCCAATCTGCTCCCCCTCCTCCCTCTGACCACTCACCTTCGCCACACCACCAGTCCCTGCTTCTGAGCCTTCTTCCCTTCCAGGTTTCCTACCATTTCTCTGCTTCCAGACAGTCCATAACGCTTCTGCATCTCTAAACATCTTTGAAGGCCCCTAAGGAGAACCTCCGCTCACTGTTGCCTGGAAAGAGCATGGCTGACGCTGCCAATGCCTGTTCCTCTTCCTTTTTTTCTCCCTCACTGCCTCCAGTTGCCCCAGGAGGTGGAAAAGGAGGCAGCAATGGTAGGGGGCGGCAAAGGGGGGGGGACGACACCCATTTTCTGTTTTGCCTCAAGCAGCAAAATGTCTTGGGCCAGCTCCGATATACACGCTCATGCTCCCCTCAGCTTCAGCGTTGCAGAGAAAGCCAAAACCATGGGTGCTTGAGGTTGAAAGTGAGCACAATACGTGAGATGCTACAAAGACTTAACAGCTTTCATGCCATGCAAGTTAAGGTGGGAGCCTTAACATACACTTGCATGCTTTTTGGAGCATGTGTGAATCTGTAAGAGCCCTAAGCTTCCTCTTAAACCATTCTATTTGAATCCTGTATGTCTTAGATCAGTCATATAACAAGTGAGTCCCCTTGCAGTTTTCCATTCCCCATTTATTTCCCTATGGCAAATTGCCTCGGTCTTCTTCTTCCCCTACCACTGCAAGCTTGCTCGCTCAGAATTTAATTCTTCCTGTCCAGCCAACATAGGCTATATGCATACATTGCTGGCTTAAAAATCAGCTAGGTGGTTCTTTTGTTCAGGATTGAGGCTGGAGGAGGCATCAAAATGCAGTATTTCCTAAGAAAGGACAGGATAAATACAGGATATGCATGGATTGCAGATAACTCTGTGTGTATATCACTTCCCAAACCAACAGTTGATGTATTGGGTGCAGAGTAAACAGCTGTAGTTACAGCCAAAATTTTACTTTGCATCCAATACACCAGCTGTTGGTTTGGGAAGTGATATACACGCACATGCAGGAGTAAGTCTCATTGAACTCAGTTGGACTTACTTTTGAGTAGACAAACTACGCATGTGCGTAGTTGCACTTTAAAACAGCAGAGTAAACAGCTGTAGTTACAGCCAAAATTTTGCACTGCACTGTCTACGTTTGAGTAGACAAACTACGCATGTGCGTGTCAAGTATTGTAGCCTTAACTTAACCTGCCAACTGGTTTACAGCCAAGACATTGTTAATTTAATTCCTAACAAGCAACTATGTTCTGCAGCAGGCAGAGAATTAACCACGTCACCTATGTACACGGTGCCAATGCACTGCCGCAGAATTAAGCAAGTCACCTTTTAGACATTTTTGTGGAGAATAAGGAAGAGTAAGGGGAGAGGGCAACTGAAATGCCAATGTTTTCCAACTGACAATGTCGGTAATGGGATCAGGAGAGAGACTTTTTCTTCTGGCACCGCCAAGATCCACACCCACCCACAAATTTGTTGTCATTTACTGTAATATTCATTTGTTGGCATCCATCTGTCTCGAGAGACAACGGAGTGCACCTCGGGGGGTGGGGGAGCCAAACCACTGAGTTAGCAACACTGAAGTGACCTCCCAGGGCACTAGCCTGAGCAGTGTGTCTGGAGGTCCCGGGCTGCCCAGATTACAAGACTCCCCTTTTGGCCTTGCTGGTCCAAAGGAAACCAAAGCAATACATTTGGCACCAGCTTGGCTGCAGGAGTTGCTGGAAGGAGGTATACAGGGGCCATCAAACCGTCTTAGGAACTCCACTCCAGATTTGTGTAGGGTTTACTCCTTAGCCTTTTCTTCTCCCAAAGATGTCCTGCAAGGCAGAAGAGGTTAGGATCAGAGTTTTCCTTCTCTGAGACAGGCTACCATCCCAGGTTGAAAAGCCCCACCTGCCAGTGGCGTAGCGTGGGTTGTCAGCACCCGGGGCAAGGCAAGTAATTTGCGCCCCCTAACCCGTGGATTTGCGCCCCCTAACCCGTGGATTTGCGCCCCCTAACCCTAACCCCCAGATGTTGCGCCCGGTGCGACCGGCCCCCCCTGCACCCCCCACGCTACGCCACTGCCACCTGCCCCTCACTTCCCTCTACAGCAGCCTTTCTCAACCTGTGGGTCCCTAGATGATGTTGGACTACAACTCCCATCACCCCTAGCTAGCAAGGCCAGAGCTCAGGGATGGTGGGAGTTGTAGTCCAACAACATCTGGGTACCCACAGGTTGAGAACCACTGCTCTACAGCATGTGCAGAAACCACCATCTTGACTGCTGGACCCACTATTGGCCTCATCCACTCAAGAGTCTGTCTTCACGTGCAAGGGAAGTCCTTAATTCACTGAGGGTTTGAGATCCATTGGTGACCCTCCCCTGGTTTAGCCAGCCGGTCGAAGCCATTTTGCTATGGTGTGGCCGCTGTCCTCTAGGAGCCACAGGTGAGAGCTGAGTTCAGCTGAGAGCTGAGTTCAGGGTGGAGACCAAAGCTGGACAAATTACCGTACCCCCCAAAGGAGCATATTTGTCCCCCACCAGAGGTATTACCCCTCTCCTAACACCCCATTCATATTAATTTATAATAGTATTAATCCAACAATGTGGTTTACCAGAAGCAAAATATTAGACCAGCTTCCCAGAGGGAATTTAGTCTACATCCCTGACCAAATGGGTATGAGCAACTAAGCATTCCTCATACTAAAAAGCAACATTGTCTGTAAAAGCCCTAAAGAAACATTTTGTAGATGAGCTAAAGAAAAGGCATTGTATTTCCTAACTGGTTGTATTTTTCCTTCTTTCTTTCTAGAGAACACCCAGGAATATTGTCCAAGATCATCCCTGGCACCATCATAGCATTTATTATCTTTCTCTATATACACTTCAAATATTACTGTGTAATAAGTAACATTAAACCGGTCTAAGTTTACCAGTATAGTAAGGCTCCGGGCTGCATTATGAGAATGCAGGTGGATTTTTGTTATTATATTTTAATCTGCAAAGTCAATAGTGGGAAATAAACAATATAGTGGGAAATAAACAATATATTGGGACGCGGGTGGCGCTGTGGGTAAAAGCCTCAGCGCCTAGGGCTTGCCGATCGAAAGGTCGGCGGTTCGAATCCCCGCAGCGGGGTGCGCTCCTGTTGTTCGGTCCCAGCGCCTGCCAACCTAGCAGTTCGAAAGCACTCCCGGGTGCAAGTAGATAAATAGGGACCGCTTATTAGCGGGAAGGTAAACGGCGTTTCCGTGTGTGGCTCTGGCTCGCCAGAGCAGCTTCGTCACGCTAGCCACGTGACCCGGAAGTGTCTCAGGACAGCGCTGGCCCCCGGCCTCTTGAGTGAGATGGGCGCACAACCCTAGAGTCTGTCAAGACTGGCCCGTACGGGCAGGGGTACCTTTACCTTTAAACAATATAGTGGGAAATAAGCAATATCCCTAACCAGTTTCTCACAGGTGGCAGTTAGGTGGTGATGTTGTTTTACCAATGACCTCCCCCGATTTTGTCAGAATTCAAGACTGTTGCCTCAGTCAGCAGCTGGATAGGATATCCAATCACTGGCTTGGAGCAGACCTCTGCTGAAGATGCTTCCAGATGTTGTGGCATCAGTGTCAGCAAATGGGCAACCAAGCAAGTGCACCAGGAGATACCTAAGGAACCTGATTCCTCCTGCTATGGGGTTTTTAAATTACTTATGCTGTTTTGGTTTGAGGATGGCTCTTCCATGTGGACTGTCAGTGATGTTGCTGAATATATGCTTTGCATATGACTATTTATTTATTTTGTTAAAAATTTATGCTGCTTGATGGTTAGAAACCTCAAAGCAGTTTGCAAAAAGGTGCAACAATAAAATCAAGGAAAATGTACAACCGTACTTTCAAACATGCAAAGGTTAAAATGGTAAAAGCGATTAAAATTGCCTCAACTTTTAAATATCTGGGTAGGCTTGTCAAAGCAAGAATGTTTTTAGCAGGCACCGAAGAGTGCAGTGAAGGCGCTTGCTTGATCTCAAGAGGCGGGGAGTTCCAACGTGCAAGTTCTGCCACACTAAGCAGCCAGGTTCTTACAAATATGTAATAGGTATTGTCTTTGTCCATGGAGTTTTCTTGGAAGGGATGCTGGAGTGGCTTGCCAGTTCCTCCTCCAGGTGGGTCACGTTTGGTCAAAACTCTCCACTATGACCTGTCTATCTTGGGTGCCCTGCACCGCATAGCTCATAGTTTCTCTGAGTTATTCAAGCCCCTTCACCATGGTGCTGGAGGAGACTCTTGAGAGTCCCATGGATTGCAAAAAGATCAAACTTATCCATTCTGAAGGAAATCAGCCCTGAGTGCTCACTGGAAGGACAGATCCTGAAGCTGAGGCTCCAATACTTTGGCCACCTCATGAGAAGAGAAAACTCCCTGGAAAAGACCCTGATATTGGGAAAGATGGAGGGCACAAGGAGAAGGGGGCGGCAGAGGACGAGATGGTTGGACAGTGTTCTGGAAGCTACCAGCATGAGTTTGACCAAACTGCAGGAGGCAGTGGAAGACAGGAGTGCCTGGCGTGCTCTGGTCCAGGGGGTCACGAAGAGTCGGACACGTCTGAACCAATTGCAGCAATCAAGTGGGCACAGGTGGGCAATCTTGTAAGTAAACTATTCCCAGTTTATTAAGGGCTTTATATGCCAATAGTAACACCTTGAACTTGGCTCAGTAACCAACTGGCAAGAAGTTCAGACCTCTGAGCACAGGTGTTCTATGCTGACAAGGCCTCACTCCTGTCAGCAATCGTGCTGCAGCATTCTGCCCCAACTGCAGCTTCTGGACCAAGTGTGAGGGAAGCCCCACACAGAGCGCTTTGGGGTAATCCAGTCCTGAGCTAACCAGGCATGAACTGCTGTGGTCAGGCTCTGCTGGTCCAGGAATGGCTGTAGCTGTCGAACCAGCCAGTTTGCAAAAGGCACTGCGCCTCCAGTGACAGAGCTTGGATCAAGAAGCAGCCCTAAACTGCAAACTTACTCCTTCAAGAGGAATGGTACTCCGTCCAGTTTTGGCAGGTTAGCAATTTCTTGGCCTCCATCTTGCCAGCATCCGAGCTCGGCTTTTTCTCCATCACCCACTGTGTCCCAGCAGTGGCCTGCACAGCATCTCTAGGAAGAGAGCAGTGGATATTGAAATTGACCATACCAGGAAACCACAGAGCCATGTGCAAGGTTAGGCTCGCTCCCAGCCAACTGTCTGTGGCTGAAGTGTGTTTGCTGATCTGAGCATGAGCTGACAAGTTGAATCAGATCCAGGAGCACTGCCCAGAAATCTCCAGATCTGTTTGTTGGCTGCCGCAAAAGCTGCAAAGAGTTTCGTGGCACTTTTAAGGCGCCACAAAACCCTTTTGTTATGTACTGTGCGCCTGAAGCAGTCCAGGCAACACCATGGGACACGATCCAAGAGAAGCTCCGCAACCACTACGCACCAAAGCCGTCCAAGATTGCTGCCCGCCATGCGTTTTACCACTGGAACCAGGCAGAGGGGGAGTCAATCAACAACTACACCACCGCCCTGCGACAGGCTGCAATGCACTGCGAGTTCCAAGACTTAGACGATGCCCTGATGGATCGAATTGTCTGCGGGGTCCGGGACATCCATTTGCAATGGCGTCTCCTCGCCAAGCCAGACCTCACGCTGCAGAAAGCCATTGAGGCGGCCGTGGCCTCGGAAGCTGCTGAACGCTCCGCCCAGGAGATCCGCAAGGCCAGCAGCCCGCGTCTTGCTAGGAAACCAGTTCCAGTGCATCACGAAGAGGCCAGCAGTGATGAGGCATCCTCCAGTGAAGACGATGACCTGCACCAGACAAAGCGGGAGCGCAGGAAGTTCCAACAGAAGTCCAAGGGCTGCGGAGGCAACCATTCCCGTGCCAAGTGTCGATTCAGAGATGCCATCTGTCGGACGTGCTCCAGAAGGGGCCACATCGCTAAGGTCTGCCGATCGGCTCCGTCTGACACCCCCCCCCTTCACCGACTCGCAAGTCCAAGTCTTCACGCCAGTCTGCCAAGGAAAGCTGTTTCGCTCTCACCAACCGCTGCTGCCCGTCTGGAACCACGATTGGCCAAACCGACTCACCTACGCGACGCAAGCTGAACGTCACGGTGCTCATTGAAGGAGCTCCATGTGACATGGAGATTGACACCGGGTCTGCCCTGTCCATCGTGTCTTGGAGCACCATCAAAAGACTGGTACCCAGAGTGTCCAAAAGGCAACTCGACTCTCACCGCGTACACCTGAGAGACTACCAGGGAAACGACATTCCCGTGGTAGGCATTGGCCGGTTCCGGATCGCCTTCAAGGATTTTTCGGGCCTGCTCCGACTGGTGGTGGTCGAAGGTCAGTGGCCAAGCCTCCTAGGGCTAGACTGGTTTGATGCCCTTGGCCTGGAAGTCACCGGCATCAACTGCATCTCTAACGCAGAGACTGAGGGTCTGGTCAAAGGCTTTGCCGAGGTTTCTGACAGCACTTTGGGGCAATATACAGGTACACCCATCTCCTTTAGCCTTGATCCACAAGTCGCCCCCATCAAGCTAAAGCCACGCCGGGTTCCCTTTGCTCTCAAGGCTAAGGTGGACGAACAACTGGACAAGCTGATCGCCCAAGTAGTTTTGGAGCCGGTTGACCACACCAAGTGGGAAACCCCCATCGTCAAGCCAGACGGGTCGGTGAGAATCTGCGCCGACTACAAGTGCACGATCAACAAGGCACTTCAGCAACACACTTATCCGGTTCCTGTTGTCCAACACCTGCTGCATTCTCTGGGTGAGGGTAAGGTCTTTGCTAAGCTGGACCTTGCCCAAGCCTATCAACAACTGCCCGTCGATGATGCCACTGCTGAAGCCCAGACGATCGTCACCCACCGAGGCATTCCGTTGCCGCCGGTTGCAGTTCAGGATGAGTGTGGCTCGTGGCATCTTCCAAAGACTTATGGAGCGTCTCCTGCAAGGGCTTCCGGGCGTGGTACCATATTTTGATGACATCTTGGTGTCCCCAGACTCACACCAGCAGCTGTTCGAACGCCTCCGTGCCGTGCTGACCAGGTTCCAGGAGGCCAGACTCAAGGTAAAGAGGGAGAAGTGCCAGATCGCCATTCCACAGGTGGAGTTCCTGGGCTATCTTATCGACGCCTCCGGCCTTCACCCGACCACATCCAAGATCCGCGCTATCCAGCAGGCCCCCATCCCACAGAACAAGACGGAGTTGCAGGCGTTCCTGGGGCTGCTGAACTTTTATAACATGTTCCTGCCCCACAAAGCCACGGTGGCTGAGCCTCTTCACTGACTCCTCAGCACAAAGACGCCTTGGTCCTGGGGTCATCAGGAGACGGTGGCCTTCAACACAGTCAAGGCTCTCCTTTCATCGGACAGTGTGTGAAGCCAGGCCACTGGTCCTTGCCTGCGACGCCTCACCTTTTGGCATCGGTGCTGTCCTTAGTCATCGTTTTGCAAACGGAAGAGAAGCACCGCTCACCTACTTTTCCAGGACGCTATTTCTGACTGAACGGAATTACAGCCAGCTCGAAAAGGAGGCACTGGCACTTGTGGCTGGAGTGAAGAGGTTCCATGAATACCTCTACAGCAGGATTTTTGACCTCATCACTGACCACGAGCCGCTCCTGGGCCTCCTCGCCAGTGATCGTCCAACTCCACCGGTCCTCTCGCCGCGCATGCTATGATGGACTGTTTTCCTGGCTGCCTACCACTACCGGCTCGTCCATCGCCCGGGGAAATCGATGGGCCATGCCGATGCCCTCAGCCGTTGCCCTCTTCCAGCGTTTGTGGAAGACTCAGCTCCTGCTTCATCGCTCCTCCTGATTGAGGATTTTCCGGCAGCGCCTGTATCGGCTGCCACTGTGGCCCCCGCATCTGCCCAGGATCGCACCATCAGCCATGTGCTCAACTGGGTGTGGAAGGGGTGGCCACAAGGGCCTTTTGCATCTGAGTTCCAACCGTTCGCAACCAGACAACATGAACTCTCGGCTCATCGCGGCTGTCTGCTGTGGGGAGACCACGTCGTGATTCCCCAAAGACTCCGTCAACGTGTCCTGGAGGCTCTGCACGTTGGCCACCCGGGAATCGTCAAAATGAAGGTGTTGGCTCGGTGTTACGTCTGGTGGCCTAACATGGACGATGCCATCACTGCATGGGTGTCCGCCTGTCAAGCGTGCCAAGAATCGAGGCCTGCACCACTGGCAGCTAAGGGACACACCTGGGAGATACCCAAGACACCCTGGTCGAGGGTGTACATCGATCTGGCCGGCCCCTTTCAAGGCCGGCCCTTTATCGTAGTGGTGGATGCCTATTAAAAATGGCTGGAGGTGGCCCTGATGCCCTCCACCACTACGGAGGCCGTCATCCGGGTGCTGCGAGGCCTCTTTGTGATGCATGGGTGTCCTGATGTCCTTGTCTCCGACAACGGACCGCAGTTCACATCAGGCACTTTTGAGCGGTATGTTTTGGGACTGGGCATCCACCATGCCCTAACGGCACCATTTCATTCATCCAGCAATGGGCAAGCGGAGAGAATGGTGCGCTCGGCAAAAGAGGCACTGGCGCGCCTGGACCAGGGAGACTGGCACAAGCGGGTTGCCGAATACTTGTTCATGCAACACATCACCCCTCATGCAGCCACAGGGCGGAGTCCTGCTGCACTGCTTATGGGCCACCGCCTGAGGTCACCACTCGACTGGCTGCACCCGGACTTTGCCGTGGCCGAACCCCCAGGCTGTGCCAACACGCCACAGTCATTTGTTCCAGGAAACCAGGTCTTTGCCTGGAACTATGTGGGGGACATTCCTTGGGTGCCAGCCACAGTAGTGGGAGTCACTGGACCTTGCTTGTACCAGGTGGCACTTGAAGACGGACGCTTGTGGCGCCGGCACACAGACCAGCTTAGGCGCAGGGTTGGGGACTTGGACACTACCGTGGTGCCCCCAACTGCGCTCGTGGCTCCGGAAGAGACAGTTACAGATGGCGAGGCTCCACCTCCCTCGCAAACTGCCAGCATGGAGCCGAACCAAGCCACTTCAGAGAGTCTGCCAGACTTACCACAGGATCAGACCACTTGCGGAGGCTCCACCCACAGCAGCGGATCCAGGGGACTTGGTTTCAACGCCACCTGGGTCACACCACAGCCTCAGCAAGAATTGGGTGGCCCCCCGAACTTGGCTACCAGTCCCCGGCAGTCTGGCAGAGTTTCCAAGCACCCAACTTATTTAAAGGACTACAGTGGTACCCCGCAAGACGAATGCCTCAGAAGATGAAAAACTCACTAGACGAAAGGGTTTTTCGTTTTCTGAGGTGATTCGCAAGACGGATTTTCCTAAGGGCTTGCTTCACTAGACGAAACAGCCCTGCCTCTCCTGTCATGGCAACGGTCACTGCACGCACGCACGCACGCTCGCTTCCCCACTCCTCCGGCTCCCTCCCACCTTCCGGCTGATGGCCGACCTTCCGGCTGCCTCGCGCCGCTGCCCACTGCCCTCGCGCGCTCCTCTGAGAGAGCCGTTGCCGCCAGCAGCCAGCGTTGCAGCCGGAGTCGCGCTCCTGAGCCCCGCCGCCCTCCAGCAGCCGCGTCGCGCGGTGGCCACAAGGCGCGGGTGAGTCCGAGGTACCGGCTGCGGCAGCTGCCCTGCTTCTCCCCACCCTTCCCCGCCGTTGTTAGTGTCTAAATGCAGTGGTGCTTCGCAAGATGAAAAAACTCGCTCAACGAAAGAACTTGCGGAACGAATTAATTTCGTCTTGCGAGGCACCACTGCATGTTGTTGGACATGTATCACTGTTGGTCTAAGTATGTGAAATGTAACTGATATGCTTTTGTGCCTAATTGAACCATTACGTGTAGTGCTGTATATAAGGAAACCATTACGACTGTAACTAACGCCTTATCTCGGTGGGGAGAGGTGTTATGTACTGAAGTTCTGTTCCAGCTTACAAATAAAGAGCTGCTTTGGAAGAATCGCTGTGTCGTCTGCTATGTCTACCCACAACTTAACACCTTTGTTGTTTTGTCCAGAAATTAGTTTTCTATTTATTCTTTTTGCTAGATACACACCACTTTTTCGTGATCTTACCAAGTTCAAAACTGACTCTGGTAGCTTCTTTCATAAATATATATATTACTAGGGGCACAATCCAGCGGGAACATATCCTGTGAACTGCAAATGCTGACTTATGAAACAGGATCTCTCTCGTTTGGATCTCCCCTGTTGACACAAACTCAGCTGGTGTGCTCAAGCAAGCTATGCTCACTCCAAACCTACATGGGGATAATATTACTGTCCTACCTTACAAAGTTGTTGTAAGGATGTCAAATGAATGTGTGTGTAATGTGGTTTGAACACTAGTTAAATGTTAAGTATCGTCATTGCTGTTGTCTTTTTCATTTCCTTTTTTATTGTTATTAAATGCTTTATTTTCCATACTTGCATCCGTACATCAAAAACATATCTTCCTTATTTTACATAAATAATTTTTTTCAAAACACAATCCGACAAAAGAATATAGGTCTTCCTACTATACATTTGATACATATACTTGACTTCCCACCCTTTCCCAATTTGTTTTTCACTCTAATAAACCTATTGCTTCAACTTAACTATACAGTGGTACCTCGGGTTAAGAACTTAATTCGTTCTGGAGGTCCGTTCTTAACCTGAAACTGTTCTTAACCTGAAGCACCACTTTAGCTAATGGGGCCTCCTGCTGATGCCGCCACGTGATTTCTGTTCTCATCCTGAAGCAAAGTTCTTAACCCAAGGTACTTTTTCTGGGTTAGCGGAGTCTGTAACCTGAAGCGTCTGTAACCCGAGGTACCACTGTATATTGCTAATAAAATATTAACATTCATACTTCACTTCCTTATTGAGAATGCCTGCCGGAAGGAGAAAACAAGGTGCAAAGAGCCAGAAGACCATTACTGAGACGCACAATTCCTCTAAAGCAAAGAATCGGCAGAGAGCCAACGCCATCTGCCCTGGCTCAGAAATACAGCGGGTTGAGGAAGCCGAGAAAACGGAGCAAATAAAACAAACAGTGAGTAAGAACGTTGGGGGAACCTCACCCCCCCTTAAGGAGGATGGCAATGACCCGACCCCCCTCCTCCCAGAGAAAGCTAATCCGTCCAAGAGGGCAAGAGCAGGAGCAGGAGGGATTCCTCCCACTCCTAACGCTGACCCACCCATGCCTCTAGAACAAGATATCAGAGGAGCCTGCTTTCAACCAATCCGGGATACGCACCCCTACCAAGAGATTTGCATGTTGTCTGCAGAAACTATGGTTCTGGTTCTCCAAAGACTGGATGAAATCCTCACCAGGATAGTTAACATTGAGAAACAATTGGATACTAGCTCCTCCCCTTTAAATGCCCAAGGGCTTAAAAGGATGATAAGAAATGACTCTTTTAACAACTCAGCAACTCAAACTATGGATGAAGTGAGGTCCTGCCAAGTCTTGCAAACGAACCAGATAATGCTTGAGATTCACCGATACACTCATAGGTGGATGAACCGCAGACAAATTACTAAGTCCTTGTCTCAGCTCCTGAATTACCATTACCGAAATGTAGATCTAGAAAATTTCCACTTCCTGCCTACCTTGAGAAACACCATGCGCTTATTTATGACCTTTAGGTCATCAACCCTCCCATCTCGACTCATGGAGATAAAGGATACCCTATGGTGGCTCCATTCTCTCCGCCCAGTGAGGGTATTTAAGGACGAAACTAGGAGGCAATTGGTCCCTTGCATAGAGTCAAAGCTAATGCGGATAAAGGAAACCAAGCTCAACACTAGAAATACTAATTGCCCGAAGGAAGAAAAGAACTTTGTAAGCCTAGAATTACAAGACCTGAAGAAGAGGCTAATGAGTATAAAGACTGAGATTTCTACCCAAAATATAAGGACAGTAGAGCCTAGAGCACAATATTTAAAGATGTCCAACAGCTCTTTATCCCATAGAAAGACATCAGTGCAACTCCCTGTTCCCTTTTTAAACGACACCAAATTAGATGAGGAATTTGGCGCCTCCAACATTTCTATGGCAACAACACCTAAAGAACTCTATGTTGCTGACAATCTGGAGATACCCAGCACCAAATCTACATCTGGATCTTTGCCTAATGTTCCAAAAACGTATCAGAATGATCAGCCTTCTCTACTGTACTCCTGGCGAGACAGGATGGACAGATCTTTCAAATTTGAATCTGGCTCTTTGTTGGCCAGTGATCCACATTTTATAACACATACCTCATTAATACTTCCACAGCCACAGATAGAACCAACAATCCTCCAATTAACCCAGGAGGGAGAGGGGGATTGACAGTTAATGAAACACCATGGGACTGTCCCCCCCGCTTGGGGTGCGGTTGGTTGGGTTTTATCTTCTAGGGATACTTACCCTATCAGACCTCCACCTCTTTCCCATACCATTTTGACCCAGGAGTCCTGGCCCAAGGATGACTTGTTATTGAGGGGATGCTACCCATCTATTGAGGAGGCTAGTATGGGATCTGGGATTTCCACAATTGAAGGGCTAGGGAAGAATGGCGGTGGGGCTAGATATCTCTATCGGTGAAGGGTTTCGAGATGCAGTGATCCTCGAACCCCTTCCAATCTACGCCCCATCCCAAGGGATAAGGGTAGGGAGAGCAAGGATTACACACCTCCGTCATTGGTGCTGTGCAATGCCAGGTCCGTAGGCAACAAAACCGCCACCATGCGTGACTTTTTTGTCTCGCAGGGGATTGACCTGGCTTGCGTGACGGAGACCTGGGTACGGGAAGGCGAAGTAGTCTCCCTACATGAGATAACACCCCCAGGTTTCTCTGTCCTCCATCAATCGCGGACTGTGGGTCGGGGGGGAGGAGTAGTGTTGTTATTCCGGGAGGATTGCTCTTTTAGAGCTCTGCCATCACCGGCGATCTCCGGCATTGAATGTGTTGGTCTCGTGTGGGGCACCAAGGAGAGCTTGGCTGTCTGGCTGGTGTACCGACCACCCAGCACACCTGCAGCCACCCTGTCAGACCTGCTGGAGGTGGTGGCGGGCTGGGCCTTGGAGTTCCCAAACCTACTAGTTTTGGGAGACTTCAACGTCCATGCCGATGCCACTCCCTCCTCACAGGCTCTGGACCTAGTGACTTCCATGGCAACACTAGGGCTCTCCCAGTTTGTTTTGGGCCCCACTCATCAAGCAGGCCACACGCTGGATCTGATCTTTGGGGCTGGCATAGTTGTGATCATGCTCCCCGCTGTGGAAGTGCCATGGTCTGATCACAACGCTCTGAAAGCCAAGATTGACTTCCCGCTCCTCCCTGGCTCGGGTGGTGAACCTATTTGGGCTCGTCCGCGAAAACTGATGGATCCTGATAGATTCCGACAAGCCTTGCGAAACCCTGCTCCTCCTGGCGACTCATTAGATGACCTTGTTGAGGACTGGAATAACCGGCTCTTGGCAGCCATTGATGAGATCGCGCCTAAGCGCCCTCTGCGACCCCGTCGAAACCGGGCACCTTGGTTTACTGAGGAGGTCCGGAAAATGAAGCGGGATCTCAGACGGCTAGAGCGAGTATGGCGACGAACTCGTGACGGAGCCTCAAGAACATCTTATAGGACGCTTATGAAAGCCTATGAGATGGCTATGAAAGCTGCTAAGAAATCTTACTTTGCAGCTTCCATTGCATCCGCTAGCTCTCGCCCGGCACAACTTTTTAGAATAATTAGGTCAATAACGTCCTTAGGAGGACAACCAAATTTAAGCACAAATTCGACCCACAGCTGTGAGGCATTTGCGAGCTTTTTTGCGGAGAAAGTCCTGTTGCTCCGTCGTGACCTCCCTGCCAATTTAGATACAGTGACTGAACTGGAGGCCCCTCGACTGACTTCAGGTCCAGTGTTGGACCATTTCGATCGGATACTCCCTACTGATGTGGATAGATTCCTCCAAGTTAGTAGGCCCACCACCTGCCTCCTTGATCCGTGCCCGTCTTGGCTGATTAGGGAGTGTCTAGATGTTGCGCGGACCCCCCTGGTTGAAATTATCAATTTGTCCCTTGACACCGGGACATTCCCAGGGGAACTGAAGGAAGCTGTGGTGTGTCCACTCTTAAAGAAAACTTCATTAGATCCCTTAGACCTATCCAATTACCGCCCAGTTTCAAATCTTCCATACCTGGGTAAGGTAATTGAGAGAGCGGTTGCTGAACAGCTTGGTAGGTTTCTGGAGGAAACATCGGCATTAGATCCATTTCAGTCTGGTTTTCGTCCTGGTTTTGGGACGGAGACGGCTCTGGTTGCCCTAACAGATGATCTCCGTAGACAACTAGATCGAGGCGGGTCAGGACTGCTGATCCTTTTAGATTTGTCAGCAGCCTTTGACATGGTCGATCATGATCTTCTGGACCACCGCCTCGCAGACGTGGGGATACAGGGCATAGCCCGTAACTGGTTGTGCTCTTTTATCTCTGGTCGGGGACAGAGGGTGGCACTAGGGAGGGAAATGTCATCGTGCCACTCCTTGGTGTGTGGAGTGCCGCAGGGCGCAATTCTCTCCCCGATGCTTTTTAACATCTTTATGCGCCCCCTTGCCCAGATTATCCGGAGCTTTGGGCTGGGTTGTCACCAATATGCTGATGACACTCAGCTCTATCTGCTGATGGATGGCCACACCGACTCGGCCCCGAACACACTGACCAGATGTTTGGAAGCTGTAGCTGGATGGTTTCGTGGGAGCCGATTGAAACTAAATCCTTCGAAGACAGAGGTCCTATGGCTAGGTCGGGATGGCGTGGGGATGAGGGACCAACTCCCTTCTCTTGCGGGGGCCCAATTAGTGCCATTGCCTTCCGTTAAGAGTTTGGGTGTAATCCTTGACGCCTCCCTTTCCATGGAGGCGCAAGTTACAGCAACAGCCAAGGCGTCATTTTTCCACCTTCGCCGCATCAAGCAGTTGGTCCCTTACCTTTCCCGCCCCGACCTGGCCACAGTGATCCATACGACGGTCATCTCCAGGCTTGACTACTGTAATTCGCTCTACGCAGGGCTGCCCTTGAAGCTGTCCCAGAAACTCCAGCGGGTACAGAATGCTGCAGCGAGGCTCCTCACGGGGTCTCTGCCACGGGAGCATATTCACCCAGTGCTTTTCAAGCTGCATTGGCTCCCGGTGGAGTACAGGGTCAGATTTAAGGTGCTGCTTTTGACCTTTAAAGCCCTTCGCGGCCTAGGACCCTCGTACCTACGGGACCGCCTCTCTTGGTATGCCCCACGGAGAGTCTCAAGGTCCATAAATAACAACACCCTAGTGGTCCCAGGCCCTAAGGAAGTTAGATTGGCTTCAACCAGAGCCAGGGCCTTTTCAGCTCTGGCTCCGGTCTGGTGGAACGCTCTGCCTCGTGAGACCAGGGCCCTGCAGGATCTGATTTCTTTCCGCAGGGCCTGTAAGACAGAGTTGTTCCACCTGGCCTTTGGCTTGGAGCCAATTTGATTCCCTCCCTCCCTCTCTTTCTTTTTTCTTTTCCTTCTCCTCCTACAATGAGGCTACATTTTAATATTTTAATGTTCCATTATTTTAATGTTGTATTTTACTTTTGTTTTTAAGTTGTAATCATTCATCTTGTTTTTATTATTGCTTGTAAGCCGCTCTGAGCCCGGCTTTGGCTGGGGAGGGCGGGGTATAAATAAAAATTTATTATTATTATTATTATTATTATTATTATTATTATTTTCCTATTTTCCTCTTTTAATCTAGATTATTCACAGTGGAGATTACTCAAAGGCTACTACCGTATTCAAGTTGCAACAATTGTTCTTTAGGTAATTCCTTAAAGCTTCCCAGTTTGAAATGAACTCCTGCTTTGACTTATCTTTAATCCTTTCCGAGAGACTGTCTAATTCTGCATATTCTACCAGTTTTAATAACCATTCTGATCTCGTGGGAACTTTGTCGCTCTTCCAATGCTGTGCTATGAGTACCCTTGCGGTAGTGGTAGCGTACAAAAAAACCCATTTCTTATCTTCCTAACAATATCTGGACCTGTAAAGGTAAAGGAACCCCTGACCGTTAGGTCCAGTCGTGGAAAACTCTGGGGTTGCGGCACTCATCTCGCTTTATTGGCCAAGGGAGCCGGCGTACAGCTTCCGGGTCATGTGGCCAGCATGACTAAGCAGCTTCTGGCGAATCAGAGCAGCGCACGGAAATGCCGTTTACCTTCCCGCCGGAGCAGTACCTATTTATCTACTTGCACTTTGACATGCTTTCGAACTGCTAGGTTGGCAGGAGCTGAGACTGAACAACGGGAGCTCACCCTGTTGTGGGGATTCAAACTGCTGACCTTCCAATCGGAAAAGCCCTAGGCTCAGTGGTTTAGACCACAGCACCACCGGTGTCCCTTTCATCTGGATCTGTAATATCCAATAAAAATGATTCTGGTTTTTTCAAAAAAGTTTCATTTAACATTGTTTTAATCTCTCTCTAGATACCATTCCAAAAGTTTTTAATCTTCTTACAGACCCACCACATAGTAAAAAGAATTCCATCTGGTTCTCCACATCTCCAGCATATATTAGGAACACTTTTATACATATTGGAGAGTTTACTGGCAGTTAAATACCATCGGTAAAGCATCTTTTGGAGGTTCTCCTTTAACGTAACACATGCTGTAAATTTCCAGTTAACTATCCATAGGTGTTCCCATTGACTCATCTCCATATTATGGCCAATGTCTTTTTCATTTCAGCTACACTTGTGCAGAATTTTTAAAATCCCACTGTTTATATTACTGGGTTTGCTCTATGCAAGGCAAGCTGTACTTCTTACAAACTCAACTATGTACTGTATTTCCTGGTATTAAAGGTGAAAGTTAAAGTCGTCGTGTTTTTCTTTCAATAACCCTGCAGCCCTGTTGTCATAAGAACATCTATGTATGTGCAAAAATAAATAAATAACTAGAATGCCTCCTCTTTAAAAGCTTTCTTCAGGTTAAGAAATTCCCTAGCAACCACCAGGAGAGCGAGACGAGGCTCATTCTCACTTTGACTGCAGAAACCAGCTCTGCCATCAGCCGAGATTAAAATCCACAAATGGAAAATGAAGAAGCTCATGTTGCATCAGGCTAATGTATCTCCATCCATTTCTATTAGGAAATATTCAGTTGGCATCATCTTGTTTAGTTAGTTATGGGGGGGAGGGGTTGGTTGTTGTTTTATTTACAGTTGCAATCAAAATTATTCATTCCCCATTGCAAATCAGGCTTATTATCAAAATTTACAGACTTTCAACTGTTTGCAATGAGCAAATCAAACAAAAGCAATTGAAATAGCTCAACACACCAGATGCTTCAAGTGGTTGCCCCAAATTCAGCTGAAGCTGCAACTTATACCGGCTTCTGTATATGGGGGAAATTATCTCAGTGGTTCGAGTACTTCAGCTACAAAAAGAATCTGTCAGCATTAGCATCCAGGGCATATAACTGCAATTTATATTTCTCTCTAGCAATTTTAATTCCTTCAATTTGTGTGTCTGATCTTACCATATTTGCATGTGGTTAATTAAAGGTTAATAAAGGAGAGAACAAACCTGCATAATTCCTGCTTTGTAAATCCAGAGTATCAGATAACATGCCATTAATTATAAAGCATGATTTAGGGTGGTTGATCCATTTCATATATAAAGGAAGAAAATCAAATGGCTGCAGACCAAGAAATACTTTAAATCTGTGCAATCAAATGTCTTATCAACATCTAGTGCTAATTCACTTATTGGTTTATGCTGCTGCAAGCAAATTGATGAAGCGCCGACTAAGATCCAGATTTGCTCAGACCCAAAATGCCATGGAGCAACTCCACCGGCTCTCTCCAACTGATTCCAAAATAATCTGTTTTAAATGGTCTGCCAGTATTCAGGGCACCCCACGCCGGGCGGCAGGCTGCTATCCACAGCCTAGGGAGCCCTGCGGGAGTTCCTGCAGGGCTCCCCACGCTGCGGATGTCTGCCCGGAGCGAGGGGCGCTCTGCTTCAGTGCGCCCCACGCGCTGGGCGGCAGGCTGCTATCCGCAGCCTAGGGAGCCTTGCGGGAGTTCCTGCAGGGCTCCCCACGGCTAGCGGATAGCTTCCTGAAGCCTGGAGAGCGAGAGGGGTCAGTGCGCACCAACCCCTCTCGCTCTCCAAGCTTCAGCAAAAGCCTGTATTTGCCCCATAGGACGCACACACATTTCCCCTTTATTTTTGGAGGGGGAAAAGTGCGTCCTATAGGGCGAAAAATACGGTATTTTTTTTACTTCCCCTGGAGGAATACAAACAGCTTACTAATCAGCCCATACGTAAAATCATGAGCTGCCTTGATGCAGAATTAAGGAGATGGGAAAATCTGTTCCTGAACATCTAAAGTGATTATAGAGAGTCGAAGTATGATAAAAGTCTGAGAATTTCCACATAATCCGAATTATCCAGAGAGACATAAGACTGCAGGAGTTAATGCAAGTGATTTACATTTCAAAGGGTCCCAAGATTAAATACTCAGGCGACATCCAGCAGAATCTTTGTTATTGGAGTTGTAGAGATCAGACAGAGTAACAGTTTAAGCACCTTTAATCAAGTGTTGGTCATTGTTAAACCAGGGCGATAGCTCCTGAATGAACCCTAAAAACAGATTTTCGAAAACAGTCTGCATTGGAACAAACCTGGAAAGGTCAGGGATGGCAAGGAGCCAGGGAATTTGACCATTTCAATAAAGCAACATTTCACAATAACTGCAGCAAGCATTTTTTAAGCTCTCTGTTTTAGGATAATATAATCAGTCTAGCAAACCTATACAAAGCACACTTTGAAGGCTAAATAATACCATCTGGCCTTTGCCTATCCAATCTCTTTAAGCATATGGTCAATGACAGCAGATCGCAAGTGTCCTCTGTCTCCAAGTCCCTAACCGCATTGCCTTTCCCCCCCCCCCCCTTAATGCTGAATGAATGCACATCACCACTTATGTCTTCCCAAATGCTTTCGATTTAGATTCTAAGCCATTCTGAATTTCATCTGGCCAGAAAGACAGAAATGCTGATCCTGCTCTGTTGGGATAATACGTTGCCACGTGCAGTGAAATAAATTGGTCCAAAAGAATAATCTTCGGGTCACTATGCTATGAGCTTCCCTCGATCCCTTTCAATGTGCAACATCCATCACCCAAATCAGCTTTAAACAGCCAGAAAACACACTGTGATTTGCTAATACCAGTGTTGGAAAGTGGGCAAGAAGGACAGCGGTGAAGTCACTTCTTCAAATGTCTGCTTCACTGTGAATTCTCTAGGTGACCAGAGTCAGGCAAGCCCTGCGTCTCAGTCTCAGGCCTCTTTCACCCCATTGGTAATAAGGGGAAAGAAACATTGGCCAACCTTAAAATATTATCTTATTGAGGGCAGTATTGTTTATGAAGTTCCCTCACCCCCAAAGGTATGGTATAACATTCCATGAGCACCATATAGTTAAAGCAATATCATGCTACTTTAAAGAGCCACAGCTCCCATCGAAGCCTGCTGGGAACTGTAGTTTGTTTGGGGTGTTGAGAATGCAACAGCTAGACTGGTGACTGGGAGCGATTGCCGAGACCACATAACACGGGTCCTGAAAGACCTACATTGGCTCCCAGTATGTTTCCAGGCACAATTCAAAGTGTTGGTGTTGACCTTTAAAGCCCTAAACGGCCTTGGTCCTGTATACCTGAAGTCTCCACCCCCATCGTTCTGCCCGGACACTGAGATTCAGCGCTGAGGGCCTTCTGGCAGTTCCCTCCCTGCGAGAAGCCAAGTTACAGGGAACCAGGCAGAGGGCCTTCTTGGTGGTGGCACCCGCCCTGTGGAACGCCCTCCCACCAGATGTCAAAGAGAAGAACAACTACCAGACTTTTAGAAGACATCTGAAGGCAGCCCTGTTTAGGGAAGCTTTTAATGTTTGACAGACTATTGTATTTTAATATTTTGTTGGAAGCCGCCCAGAGTGGCTGGGGAAACCCAGCCAGATGGGCGGGGTATAAATAAATAAAAATTATTATTAAGAAGCACTGCTCCAAGCTAAAAGCATTTCCCCCCCCCCCTGCCATTTTGGGGGCTTCATCTCCCTTGTCTTCAGAAAACATGTGCCTTCATGTTTCAGCTGTGTGCAGTGTGAAATCAAAGGTGGGCACATTCTCCATCCTGCCAGCAAGATAGTTCATTATGACTCGCCTCCAATCACTCTTTCCAAAAAGCCCCTTTAATACGCTCCGTGGCCAATTACTGGGATACTGTAATCAGCTTGATTGGTTGTCATCTCGCCAAGAGAGCGTGTTTCATTTAGCCTTGTTAAAATTCAGCCCGTTTGCCAATTCCATTTGCCACTTCCTTCCTCAACAATGCCACAGCTCCTACGCAGGTTTTCTTGCAAGTTGGGATATGTTTGGAGAGGACTATTAAATGGGAGAGGAGAGGGGGGGGGGCTGTGAGTAAGAAAAACAAAATCAGCAAACAGGAGAGCTAACCAAATCTTATAGCAAAATTATAGGCTGCATTCAGAAAAGACTTTATTCTGTTTCCCCAGTGTTTCCTTACCCGTTAATTTCTGTGTTTTATGTGATCTTTCACACAATGTAAAAGCAATTTCTGGAAACCGAATGGAATCTAGTGGAAATTTAGCAATCCCCACTACTAACTCGTGAGGTGGCAAGAGTCATGTTGACTTGCATCTTGAATATGAGAAAGGCAGATGCGTTAAGAACACCATGACAATTATGGGTTCTTATTTATAGAGAGCTGTGTGCACAGCAGCCAGTAATATCATAGGTGTTATTAAAACTTAATATCTACCAGAATGCAGTATTGTATGACCTTCTGAGAAGCTGAATGAGGGAAATATCCTATGTAAATAACAATTAAACTAAGGAAGACAAGGAGTTCTTTGGAGTAAGATCCACAAATGGAAGTTAGGAAATGAGAGTTTAGCTTCAACACATCCGTCTTATGTTTTCTTGCATCTATTCATGAAACTTTATTTTATTTATTATCTCACTTATTAAATTTATTATAAATATAGTATTTACTATAGAATACCTTTCCTCCCAAAGGAGCCCAGGATGGGAAATAAAGTGTAGACCTCATTACAGTTCTGCACAGCCACTTGTTGCTTTGTTGGCTTGAAAGAAGATACAACACGTGGGACGTGATATCCTTGTGTTGGCATTTGTTGGCACCAGACTGGGCAAGTCTTTAAGTCATGCCTTGGGTGTGGAGGGCAGAACCTTGGGGAGGTTCCCCCCCCCATCATCTCTCAAGACAGATGGTTGCCAACAAAAAACATTTGTTGTTGTTTAGTCGTTTAGTCGTGTCCAACTCTTCGTGACCCCATAGATCAGAGCACGCCAGGCACTCCTGTCTTCCGCTGCCTCCCGCAGCTTGGTCAAACTCATGTTTGTAGCTTCAAGAACACCGTCCAATCATCTCGTCCTCTGTCATCCCCTTCTCCTTGTGCCCTCAATCTTTGCCAACACCAGGGTCTTTTCCAGGGAGTCTTCTCTTCTCATGAGGTGGCCCAAGTATTGGAGCCTCAGCTTCAGGATCTGTCCTTCTAGTGAGCACTCAGGGCTGATTTCCTTCAGAATGGATACGTTTGATCTTCCTGCAGTCCATGGGACTCTCAAGAGTCTCCTCCAGCACCATAATTCAAAAGCATCAATTCTTTGGCGATCAGCCTTCTTTATGGTCCAGTTCTCACTTACATCACTACTGGGAAAACCATGGCTTTAACTATATGGACCTTTGTTGGCAAGGTGATGTCTCTGCTTTTTAAGATGCTGTCTAGGTTAAATCCAATAATCTCAGAATTTGTGCCCTAGGAGGTTATCTCATTAGTGGTGCTTCTGCACTTGATTTCTGTCCTGTATGGAAATATGTGAAGTATTTATTTCAACCTGATTGACAGCAGCTGATGGACATCCACCTCCTGAGCCTTCGCCTACTTCCCATAACCCCAAAAGACGCTTCCCCTGTAGCTATCCTGAGCTGGCAGCTTGCCGACTGCAGTTCTGACTCCTCTGTGGTTGTGTCTGAGCTTTGACTCCTATATTGTGCAGCAGAGGCTGCTGTTTAACCTGTGTGCAGTGCACTGACATCTGGTGATCGCTGTGAAGTGTGAAGAGGAAAAACCCGTGCCAGTAATCACACAGTGATAAACGCAGAATGGAAACCCACAACTGGTCTCAAGCCCCCTGACACATGCCTTCTGTATGTTCAAAGGGGCAGGCTTCCCTTTCATATTTTACGGCGATGCAGCAAAATGCAGTATTGTACATGGTGACAAATGCTTCTGCTAAGTAAAGGGTGATTCAGCTCTTGGATATTTTTGCACTTGCTGTGATTTCCCCCCAAGTCAAAATATTAATAATTATGAATAGTGTAAACAATCTGGTAATTTTTTAATGCAATATAAATAAATATTGTAGAGGAAATTAGATATTATATACAGGTATGTGTTGTATTTTTTTTATCTCTATGATGTTCTGTACTGTTAAATTTAATTATTAAGTTTAATTAATTTAATTATTAAGTTGCATGTTGGACCTTTTTTAAAAAGAGAAAGAAATCAAAATGATAGCACCACAAAGACACAAAGAGAGACGTGCACATTCTGGTTATAGTTTGTTATTTAAATGTGTACAGAAAGAGCGAGGTGGAAGTGAGAAAATTATAACTCCAGCCTGTCTGGAATTTGCCATTAAAAGCAGAGCAGCCATATGACCAGCAATAGCTCAGCCTTTCCTTTCCTCATGACCTCCTGTCCCTTGTCTGTTCCTCTGGGCAAGAATAACAACCAAGGACTACACTTAGGTCTAAATGTTTGGCTTTACCTGCTGCAACTTAGGCATAGTCCTGATTCAAGGACTGTTTACACTGGGGGGGGGGTGAGTTTCCCATGTGACATTGGTTGGAGACAATAAGGGTTCATATGTTCTTATGTCATTTCTGGTACGATACAAAATTGTAAAATATGTGCTTCTGGAGGGCTAGCTGTTGCAAGAAAAACAACAGACCCTTATAACACCCAAAAGACTCATGAAGTGGCAGGCTACACTTGTGAGGCAGAAGAAGATGCTTACTGTGGCAGGAAGATTCAAGGACAATCAAAGAAACATTTAAATGTTTAACTACTTAGACATTTCAGTATAGTATAGTATAGTCATACCTCCGGTTGAAGTAGCTTCAGGTTAAGTATTTTTGGGTTGCGCTCTGTGGCGACCCAGAAGTAATGGAGCGCGTTACTTCCAGGTTTCTCCGCTCGTGCATGCGCAGACGCTCAAAATAACGTCATGCGCAGAAGCGACAAATCGCGACCTGCAGATGCACGGACGTGCAGACACGGGGTGCGTTCGCTTCAGGATGCGAACGGGGCTCTGGAACGGATCCCGTTCGCATCCAGAGGTACCACTGTATAGTATAGTATAGTATAGGTTTTTTTGGATATACAACCAGGAACTGTAGCCACGCAACTCTTCAAGAGCATTGCTTATTCTTCTATGGTTCTCCATGACATGTTGTTGAGAACAGGGATTTTCGATTCTGACAAATACGAGAGATCAGAAAAGAGAAAGGCTTCCTTGTGCTGATGAGGAAATGAGAGTTAGTTTGTCTCAAATTGGACCTAATATATATGAGACTGCCCGGCAAAAGCAAGCTCACACCGCTCATTGGGTTTATCTAGATACAGTGGTGGCTCGCAAGACGAAATTAATTCGTTCTGCGAGTTTTTTCGTCTTGTGAATTTTTTCGTCTTGCGAAGCACCACTGTGCATTGATGGTTTCCCATAGGAATCCATTGACGGTTTTTTTTAAAAAGGCGCAAGACATTTTCGTCTTGCGAAGCAAGTCCATAGGGAAATTCGTCTTGTGAAGCAACTCAGAAAACGAAAAACTCTTTCGTCTTGCGAGTTTTTTGTCTTGCGAGGCATTCGTCTTGCGAGGTACCACTGTACTTAAGGTACATATGTAAGAGGCTCAGTGATAATTATATTTTGGGAGTGTTTCATGTGCTTATGTAGCTGCATTGTTTTATAGTTCTTGGATGTCCCGTAATCATATTATGAAGTAGTTGTGTTCTATATTATGAATCAAGCACTGCTAGGTCTTGTATGGACTTGTTGGCTTGAGCAAATTTTTATTCTGCAAGTGTGGCCCAGAGGGTGGAGGGGAAAGTTTGAGAACCACTGGACCAACACAATTACTATGGCATAGGCAGGTGTCGAGAAAAACAGTAAACTGTGGGTTCAGATGACAACAAAACGCAAAAAAGTACAGCCCCTGACAATTCAATTAAGAGTCTATTCGCAGCAGCAGTAATTGGGGATAACATTGGGGATAACAATGAGAGTCTGTGTTGGAAATGAAAATAGATGTTATCCATCAGAGGCAGACATGACACTTTATACTGTTGTGAACAATTATGTTTCTCGTCAGAGGAAAAGCACTCTGACAGTGTCCTCCTGACCTTTCATATGTTATTTTTACCCTATATTTTTAGCTCTTCAGAGAGATGACAAACCATGTTGCTCTCATCTTAGGAGAGCCACTCCTCCTGGATCAACATGGTTCAAGAGTGATTGGAAATACAATCTTTCGATTCTGTAGGTTCACTCAAGCAGACAAGGCCAACAGTGCGGAAAGAAGATCTGGGCTTTCTGAACACTCCAAATATAAACAAGGAAATACATGCAGAAACAAGGTTTTCGTGAGGGAAAATGTCCTTGGGTGAAAGTAGTGGACCAGATGTTCACTACTGGAAAAAAAAGCCTTCCAAACTATAATTGACCATTTGCTGTCAGAGACGAATTTCATGGGCTCTTGCATTTCACAAGCAACTAAAAATCTCCACTTTGCTTATTGTGCTAGACCTGGACATTAGAGACTCATAAAAGCTTCAGAATGACTCCAAAGCAAATAGACGAACTTCAGAGCTGTCTGGACCACTTGGGAATCCATAGTGCATTGGGTGCAAAGTGAAGTGGGCTGGTCCCTAGCTTCAGAACCTCCTCAAAAATTCAAAATGGTGCTTTTACTTTTGGCCATGTTGAGCCTCCATAAAATGGAAAGGCACCAGCAGAGAGGAGTGAGGAGGCAGAGGAGGGGGTGTAATTTGGTGACGGAGAGCTGTAGTTTCCATCAACAAACCAGAGCACTCCTTGTATACCTCCAATCACAGTGGTTTTGAGGAAGGACATAGAAGGAACATCTCAGAAGCTGTTTTAAATGTATCCACTGCCAGTTCAGTCTCTTAGAAGCTGCGAAAAGTGTGTAGAGCTGGATATTGGTTATATGCTTAGTACTTTGCTGTCTTCTCTTCCTCCTTTATTCCAATCCATCCTTTTTTAAAATTTACACTTCCTTTTGCTTGGGTCTGTCTTGAATCTAAACTGTGCTGTAAGGTATTAGGTAAGATAGTTCTCTGCCACCCACCCCATTCCTATTCTGGTCCTAGTTAAGGTAAAGGTAAAGGTACCCCTGCCCGTACGGGCCAGTCTTGACAGACTCTAGGGTTGTGCGCCCATCTCACTCAAGAGGCCGGGGGCCAGCGCTGTCCGAAGACACTTCCGGGTCACGTGGCCAGCGTGACATCGCTGCTCTGGCGAGCCAGAGCCGCACACGGAAACGCCGTTTACCTTCCTGCTAGTAAGCGGTCCCTATTTATCTACTTGCACCCGGGGGTGCTTTCGAACTGCTAGGTTGGCAGGCGCTGGGACCGAACAACGGGAGCGCACCCCGCCGCGGGGATTCGAACCGCCAACCTTTCGATCGGCAAGCCCTAGGCACTGAGGCTTTTACCCACAGCGCCACCCGCGTCCCATCTGGTCCTAGTTACATAGTTATATTTAATTTAATTTCAGTGTTACTTGAAGTTCTTAAGAGGTCTGACTCTTGTCTGGGTTCATTGCTATGTGATTGTAATGGGCACGAGGCACTATACTGGTGTAAACTTGTATGTGTTTCAGTGGTGAAATCTGTGCCATCAGGGATGAAACAGGACTGTGGTAAATCTGGGGTTACTCCAATTCAGTTTCTGGATTCCTGATGCAAATTTCCTTGAATTTATTTTATTTATTTGGAAAGATTTATAAATCTGTTAAACCAAACAGCTCCATTAAAAGACACACAAACAGAGAGAGAGAAAGAGAATAAAGCAATGGCAGAAGAGGCAGCAGATCAGTAATATCATTACTGCTGGGAATGATTTGCCTCTAATTATCTTAAATTTGGTCGACCAAGAGTGGCGAGATTGGCAAGGGATACTGTTCCTCCTCCCTCCCAACAGCAGCACCACTGCCACTTACTGGGAAAATGTGGGGCAGGGCAGGGGTGAGGTTGGGGCTGTGCAGACAACAGCAGGTAAGTGGCAGAGACACTGCTCTCAAGTGGGTGGTGGCACAACACTGCCCCGCTTTGCGGCCAACTCCTGGTTTCATCAGGAGTTGGCATGATCAGGCATCTGATGGTGCCCTGCACCCCAGCAGGGGGAACACTGACAAGAGCCCCTTGTACCTGTTGCAGTGAGAATGTAGACTCGCCGATGGTAATTGCAAATGCAACAGTGATGGTGCAAGCGACCCGTTTTTCCTTTGCACCAGGGCTTGAAATTGAGCCATGCTGCGAAGGAACGTTTTTCATTTCCTGAGAATTGCTCTGGAGCCTAAATCACTGCCCATCAGCATGGTTTCAAGCTTCATTGCAAAGGAAGATCCCAGCTGATCAAAGATGCCTTGAAGTCAAGCTGATCAGTGGTGACTTAGAACTCCAGAATTCCCGATACTCTGGAGTGTTGCCAAGCCCAGTGGAGCGTGAGGTCATGGCTGGTCGGTGCTGTTTTCAAGAGTCCCTTTTGGCAGAGACTGGCTCCACTACCGAATTCTAGCCCAGCATCCTGTTCTCACAGTGGCTGACAAAACGCCTGTGGGAAACCAGCGAACAGAACATGAGCAAAAGAGTACAGTGATGCCTCGCAAGACGAAATTAATTCGTTCTGCGAGTTTTTTTCGTTCTACGTGTTTTTTCGTCTTGCGAAGCACCACTGCGTATTGACGGTTTCCCGTAGGAATGCATTGGTGGTTTTAAAAAAAAGGCGCAAGATGTTTCGTCTTGCGAAGCAAGCCCATAGGGAAATCCGTCTTGCGAAGCAACTCAGAAAACGAAAAACTCTTTCATCTTGCGAGGTACCACTGTACTTGATAGCCTTCTCCTCCATGAATGTGTCTAACACTTTTAAAAAAGCCACCCAAGTTGAGGACCAGCCGTGTCTTCTGGGGGGAGTGATTGCCACAGTTTAAAAGGCAACCACAAACCCCACTTGCCGAGGAACAAGGTCCCAGATTGTTCTCACACAGCCTCACCCTTGCCTGCCCCACACCTGGGGGAAGCAGCTTCTTGGAATAAATTAGGACCCCTCCTGCCAGCCTTAATCAGCCTGTGGGCTGGAGGCTCCTTACCACTGCCCTACAATATTCCCCAGAGTGTGGAGTCTGTGAGTGAGTCTTTAAGATGGGGTGGCTAACCTGTGGCCCTCAAGGTGTTGTCGGGCTATGGCTGATCGGCCCTGGAATCCAACATCACCTGCAGAGCCACAGGTTAGTCGCCACTGTAGTATGGTCTGGCATGTGTAAAGTCTTTCTGACCTTTGTCTCCTGTATCGCTGAGTGCCCTACTCTTCTTCAGCCTCGCCTTCCTTTGTGTTCTTCAAAGGCTTTCCATTAAAGAGACTTCAAGCAGAAGTGCAAGTAAAAGCACAGGATCCTGGGTTCCCCCTAGATTCAATGACATGCAGAGAGGCTGCACCTTTTCCAAATGCCTAAGTCATGTTTAAATTTCATCTTAAATGTTGGCGGCGCAGAACTGAAAGCAAGTCCACACACACAACGTGAGTGCATTTCCAGCTAAGAAAACAAGAAAGGGATAATAATGTTGGCTTTGAAATTCTAATTCCAGCCTTTGTGCTCCTGTCATAGGCAGGCATTCAGCTGCCTTCATGAGGAGAGCTTCCATCGCCTTTTCCCTTTGTTGAAGGGCTCCGGTGCTGTTTTTCCATGAGCTGGAAAGCTTAAATCTTGAGGGAGAATGTACCTACGAACAGCAGGGAGATCTTTCAAAGCAAAAGTGGCAGAGTAGTAAGGCAAGATGCTGGCTTACTTATCTCTGCCCACTGGCAGAGGAAGAGGGGGTGGTGGAGTGCCATCGCAGCTGCCCCCCGCCCTCGCTGGGCACCATGCCCCCAGGACGTGTGCCACGCCACCCAGCCCTGCCTGCTCTCTACCCCCTGGTGCCGGAGTATGAAGCTCCGCCACTGTCTCTGCCCCTCACCCTGCCTCGGTCTTCATTTCTGTGAGCTGCCCATCTGCTTTCTGCAATACTTTTCTGTAGTTGCAGCAGAACAATTAGAGTCAAACTAAACAAACAACAGGAAGAACAACAAAGTGTCTTGCCTCGGTAATGGACTGGATGAGAGCCAACAAACTGAAACTCAATCCAGATATGACTGAAGTACTATTAGTGGGTGGTTTCCTGGGTGGGAGATCTTGATGGGGTCACACTTCCTCTGAAGGAGCAGGTTCGTAGCTTGGGGGTCCTCCTGGATCCTGTGCTGTCGCTCGAGGGTCAGGTGGCCTCAGTGGCCCCAAGTGCCTTCCATCAGCTTCGCCTGGTGGCCCAGCTGCGCCCAGCCTATCTGGATAGGGATAGTCTAACTACTGTTGTCTATGCTCTGGTAACGTCAAGATTAGATTACTGCAATGTGATATACGTAGGACTGCCTCTGAAGACAGTTTGGAAACTTCAGCTAGTACAGAATTCAACGGTCAGGTTGCTCACCGGAGCAAGATGCTCTGAGCATATTACAGTGGTGCCCCGCAAGACGAATGCCTCGCAAGACGGAAAACCCGCTAGACGAAAGGGTTTTCCGTTTTTCAATGCGCTTCGCAGGACGAATTTCTCTATGGGCTTGCTTCGCAAGACGAAAATGTCTTGCGATTCTTGCGGGGTTTTTTTGCTCCCCACCACCTTTTTCTAAGGCACTAAGCTGCTAATAGCCTTTTAGCAGCTAATCCGCTAATCCCTTAAGCCTTTAATAGCCGCTAATAGCCGCTAAACCGCTAATAGCGCTAATCCGCTAATCCGCTAATAGGGTTGCTTCGCAAGACGAAAAAACCGCTAGACGAAGAGACTCAAGGAATGGATTCTTTTCGTCTTGCGAGGCACCACTGTACACCAATCCTGGTCTGACTGCACTGGCTACCAATTAGTTTCCGGGGTCAATTCAAAGTGCTGGTTTTGACCTATAAAGCCTTAAATGGCTCAGACCGCAATACTTCAAGTACCGCCTCTTTCCATATGAACCTACCCAGACCCTGAGATCATCTTCTGAGGCCCTCCTTCTTGTGCCTCCTCCTTGAGAGATCTGGAGGGAGGAAACACGAAAACGGGCCTTCTCTGTAGTGGCTCCCCATCTGTTGAATGCTTTTGATTATGTATTTTGTGGTTTTATATTTTGATTTTATTCTGTGAACCACCCTGAGACCTCCAAGTATAGGGCTGTATATTAATTCAATTGTTATTATTATTATTATTAATAATAATAATAATAATAAAACCAATAATTTTATTATTTATACCCCACCCATCTGGCTGAGAAACACAGTCATAACACACCATAGCCATATCTCTAGTTTATCCCAATGTTCTGGGTGTCCACCAGGCCATTCCAGAAAATATGCATCTACACCATTCATGGTCCTTTGGCTAACACTAATGTAGAACTAACGCACATCACATGAGTCTATACCAGGGGTCGGCAAGGTTTACTGGCCATGGGCTGGATCACTCCCACGGAGATCATCTGTGGGCCGGACTGGCACAGTGCGACACTGGAAATCGCTTCTGTGCATGCCCAGACGCTGAAAATCGCGCTTGCGCAGAAGCGATTTCCGACATCTGGACATGCGCAGATGCAATTTCCGGTATCTGTGCATGTGCAGACGTGATTTCTGGCGCCGCTTGGCAAGTCCCCGCACTGCGCCAGTTTAGCACAGCGCGGGGGGGGGGACTCGCCAAGCGGGAGGCTGGGTTCAGGGGCAGCTCATGGGCCGGTAAAATGGTCTTCGCAGGCCGCATCCGGCCCATGGGCCGCACGTTGCCGACCCCTGGTCTATACATATCATTTTTTTAAAACATGGCACCTTAAAGGGTTTGCACAAAGTAAATATTATCTCTCTCTCTCTCTCTCTAAGCATTCATCCCCTACAATGTTAAGTTGCTACAGAGGTCTATCTCTTTCCAGAATTAGGATCTGAAACTGCTTGACCAATGGGCATTAGCAAGGTGTTATTCAAAAACTCCTCTTGTACCCTTTTGCTTAGTGTAAACTTACCCAGAATGCAGCTGAGCCTCCTCAGAACACAGAATAGGTTTCTCTCCCCACACACACATTGTTCCAAAGCAGACAGTTGCGTGGTCCAAGTCTCTATGACATCACAGACTGTGACACTGGAGTAGCTCAGGCCAATGGCAGCAAAAAGGTGTGACACAGCTTGACTCGCTCGCAAGAGCAGTGTAATTGCAGATGCAGTGGCGTAGCGTGGGGGGTGCAGGGGGGCCGGCCGCACCGGGCGCAACATCTGGGGGTTAGGGTTAGGGGGCGCAAATCCACGGGTTGTTGTTGTTTGTTGTTGTTTAGTCGTTCCGTCGTGTCCGACTCTTTGTGACCCCATGGACCAGAGCACGCCAGGCACTCCTGTCTTCCACTGCCTCCCGCAGTTTGGTCAAACTCATGCTGGTAGCTTCGAGAACACTGTCCCACCATCTCGTCCTCTGTCGTCCCCTTCTCCTTGTGCCCTCCATCTTTCCCAGCATCAGGGTCTTTTCCAGCGAGTCTTCTCTTCTCCTGAGGTGGCCAAAGTCTTGGAGCCTCAGCTTCAGGATCTGTCCTTCCAGTGAGCACTCAGGGCTGATTTCCTTAAGAATGGATGCGTTTGGTCTTCTTGCAGTCCATGGGACTCTCAAGAGTCTCCTCCAGCACCAGAATTCAAAAGCATAATTCAAAATCCACGGGTTAGGGGGCGCAACTTACTTGCCTTGCCCCGGGTGCTGACAACCCACGCTACGCCACTGTGCAGATGGATGACAGCAAGACTAGAATGAACTTAAACAGAGGGCTCTCGTTGCAAAAATAAGAAAGGTAAGCAAACTGAAGCAGAGTGGGAGAAGGATTCAGTGACAGTTGCGGCAGACCATAGTGGTAATTTAATTTTCAAACTTTATGCTTCATGTGCAGGGAGTCCCTTGAGTATATAAAAGTCAGAACATTTGGGGGAGGGAGGCCTGGTTTTACTCCAAAATTGATCAGCGCTTAGTCATTGCGGGAATCATTATAGGACTGAGTTTTACAGCGGAGCCCCTAGGAGTCTTCTAAATTATATCAGTATGGCCATGAAAGATTCCCTCCCATAAGGATTCTAAGGCTTGCCATAACCTTATAAGATAAGGAGCCCTGCTGAATCAGGCAAAGTCTCTATCAGATCCAGCATCTCTTTCAACCAGCCACCATCCAGGTAACTCAGCACAGACAATTCGGCCAGTGAGATAGCTGGATGTTAAGGTGGCGGGTGGTACTGTGGGTTAAACCACAAAACCTAGGGCTTGCCGACCAGAAGGTCAGCAGTTCGAATCCCCGCGATGGGGTGAGCTCCCGTTGCTCGGTCCCTGCTCCTGCCAACCTAGCAGTTCGAAAGCACGAAGTACAAGTAGATAAATAGGTACCACTCCAGTGGGAAGGTAAACGGTGTTTCCGTGCGCTGCTCTGGTTCACCAGAAGCGGCTTAGTCATGCTGGCCACATGACCCGGAAGCTGTACGCCGGCTCCCTCAGCCAGTAAAGCGAGATGAGCGTCATAACCCCAGAGTCGGTCACGACTGGACCTAATGGTCAGGGGTCCCTTTACCTTTAAGGTGATCCCAGGTGGGGATGTTTAAAAGCTGGAAGAGAACTAACTTTTTAGTCTCACCAAGACTCAATCAGGAGGTGGCAGAGAAGGCTGATATTAAAGAAAATAAAAAGTAAAAATCTGTCAATCTTGTTGCTAAGGAGGTTAGATGAAATGAAGCAGGACACATGACCAACTTAAAATAATCCCCCAGATGTTATTGGCCCGGAGATGGAAAGAAGATAAAGTCCCAACCAGAAAAGAATGGCAAATTACAGTAAATTGATGGATTATGCCAAAATGGCAAAAATGACCAGAAGAATCAGAAACCAGGAAGACCAAAATATTAATAAAGAATGGGGGGGAATTATAATTTATCTTAAAAACCATTGTAAACAGTTAACATTGTTAGTAGGATTTGAATCACTTGTAGTTTTATGGTGAATTTTAGATATAATGGAGATGTAAAAGATTTGGATTATTATAAAAGATGCAGGAGAAAATGAATAACAATAGGACCCACAAAGGGGAGGAGGGAAGTCCAGGAGATTCCCTGGAATCTTGTCTTTATCTTGTATGTTGGTTTCTTGTAATTCACGGCCAGCTGTTCTCTCTGGCAATATCCTGAAAATGCCCTCATCAATCTTTTTATTTGGGATAGAAGAACCGTATCATCTGCTTATAATAGTATTGAGATGGGTTTTGTGGCCAATTTAGGGGCATGATATTCTGGATATGTTAGACACTGGACAATATTATTTATATATAAGGTGAACAGTGCTGGGGCTTGACTCCTTTTGTGACTGGTACAGATCCTGTAAGTTGTCCATTTGTGGAGCAGGGCACGTTCAACACAGTATCTTTATATAAGCATTTGACCAAGTACAGTAGTCTGTCTATACTTGAGGAGTTCAGCTTATCCCACAGTCTTTCTCACGAAACTGAGTCAAATACAGCTTTCAAATCGATGAAAAAGCACACCACGTGGTTTCTTAGCATACTTGTCAATGAGATGTGCTAGAACAAAGCAATGATCTAGAGTGGATCTGCCTTGCCTAAATCCTGCTTGCTCTTCAGCGAGAATAGCCTCATCATCTATCCAGTTGGCTAGCTTGTTATAGAGGTGCTTTGCATATAGTCTACTAGTTATAGGTAACAAACTGATTGGTCTGTAGCTAGCCGGATCAGATGTGAGGCCCCTTTTGAATATTGGGATGACTACTGCTGTGGCCCAAGCGTCAGGGAGTAAACCAGATGAATCAATCAGCAGCAAGAATACTCATCGCAAAGTATTGGAAGACACAAGAACTACCCACTCTGGAAGAATGGCAGATGAAAGTAATGGACTATTAGTAGTCATTGGCTGAAATGACCGGCAGAATCAGAGACCAGGGAGAAGAGACGGTGGAAGAAGACTGGAAGAAATTCAAAGACTATCTACAGAAACATTATAAGATTAATGAATGTTAGAATGACATCAGATTGAACGTAAAAGGTTTTTAGTATAAAGTTGTAAAATTAAAAGATTCAATATTTAAGATGCTAAGGAGATTAATTTATATTACGATATTAAATTTAAGATAAGGATTAATTTAAGGTAGAGGGTAGGGATTTGCTGATTAAATATAAGATCTGGAATACAGTGAAGGGAGGTATGGGGAAGTCAATGAAATAAGTGAATGCAAAAAATATTATGAAAATGGAATTGTTTTTATTGTTGTTGTTGTTTTCTTTTTTGATGTGTTGTGTTTTTGCAATTTTGTATTTTTCTGTTGTTTCTGTTTCTGTTTCTTCTTTGTTTTACTTTTTGTGTTAAAACTTAATAATTTTTTTTTTTTAAAGAGAATATTACCGCAAGGAGGGGTGCCCACCAATCAATGTTAGATTTCAAGAGTTCCCGAGGCAAGTGATTGATGCCTGGGTGCTTTGTTGTTTTTTAGCTGCATAATGAGGTTTTTGACCTCAGTTGTAGTTATTGGAGGCCAGGCTAATAAATTTTCTGGGGATACTGTTAGTTTTCCCAAGAAACTATAGGGCCCATAGATGGCGCATGGACAACCAGCTACTTGAACAGGTCAAAGTTTTCAAATATCTTGGCCTTATTTTCCAGTCTACGGAAAATGGGGAGCACGCCAGAAATGTGCAAAAGAAAAAGCACCCCAAAGCCAAAATTCTGACACGCTTTTTCTACACAAAAGGTGGTAAACGTATACCATCAGTCCTGAACGTGTTCCAAGCTAAACCCCTAGCAAAGTTATTATATGGGGCTCAGATCTGGACAGGCACTTACCTGGGATCTATAGAAGCTGTCCAATCAAAGTTCTTAAGGAAATTTTTTTCTGTACCACCTTGTGCCCCAAATGCATCATTGTGCCTAGAGGCTACTCTTCCCTCGGTAGAATTGCGGATCTGGACACTTAACTATTGGCTTTGCCTAAACTCAAATTCCCCCAGTCTAATATCCCTAGTGCTGCAAGTTTGTCACAAGAGCGCCTGGACTAAAATTGTCTATCAAAAACTTCACACTTGTGGTTTATCACCACAACAGCTACTCACTTTGGGTTTTAGTAAAGCAAACAGTCTAATTTGTCAGTGCCGAAATGATATCGAGCGTCAGAACAACTTGGCCACAATAAGGAAATTCTGCCCGTGGTATGACAATTTCCCACCTACCCATTTCGACTCTCTGGCACCCTATCTGCACAACCTAGCAATTCTAAAATATAGACTCGCTTTTACTCTCGCAAGATGGAAAGTATTTGCCCTCGGCTGTACTTGAGGGACGATTCCAACAGATTCCACACAAAAAACCCTTATGTCCCTGTGGAGATGGCAGTACCTAATTGGCACATGCCCTTCTCGGTTGCACTCTTTATAAAGACTTGAGGAATGAGGTTATCCCCCCTCTTTTATTGTCCATTCTGGGTTGGCCAGCCAGTGCCACACTGTCCCGTCTCTTTGCAGATCAAGATGAGCAGGTTGACAGCAAAGCTTGCAAGGTTTTTAGCTGGGGCAATTAGAATAAGATCTACTATTTGACTACTGATTCAAAACCCTAAAATGTATTTTATATAATTGACATCTTATTTCTATTCTTTGTATATTGTATTGTTGTTTTATTGCTATGGCTGATGGCTGAGGCAAATAAAGATTCATTCATTCATTCATGTTTTAGGTTGGCTATGTGATTGTAAAAATGTAATTTGAAAAACCAAACAAATAATAATAAAATAATAATCCACCAGCAGTAAACGAAGTGAGTTTATACTGGAAACCTCAGCCCTCCAGATGTTTTTGGCCTACAACTCCTATGATCCCTAGCTAGCAGGACCAGTGGTCAGGGATTATGGGAGTTGTAGTCTCAAAAACATCTGGAGGACCGAGTTTGAGGAAGCCTGCTAGAAAGATTAAGGTTATAACCAGGTTATAACCTTATAACACTAAGACCCTTAATAATCCTTCTGGGTTTACTTAAAGCCAAATATTCTGAAAACCCATAAAGCTCTGGTTATAATTTGCTGACATCATCTCAATGCTTCTGGCAATATATTTGGGGAAAATGTATTGTCTACAAGGGGATAGTTGTGTAGGGTTTGATGAGCCATGCTGATGAGTAAATAGACCTTTTATGAACATTTATGCAAAGAGACAAGCCAAACATAAGTCCCTGCTTGAACAACAGTGACCTTTTTATCTTATCTCATTTTGGAATGTTACTGGACCCAAGGACAAGAAGAATGATCAAAAGTGCACTAGTTTTGTTAATGAGGTGTTAGTCTCATGGAATGAAACTATTTTGGCAGTAGTTTGAAAATCTATTTAACTAAAATGTCAATTTAAAAACAATAAAAGAGAGGAGGAGCCCCTCTCACCCCCAAAGGAAGTCCAGACATCTGGTGCATCAAATATCAGCTAGCAGAATGAAGAACACCCAGCTTCCCAACGACAAGCTAGCAATTCCCCTCTTGTGTCTCTCGCCTTTCCATTTTATTAAAAGGAAGTCTGCAAAGCTCTAAAATGAAGCAACCACATGAACCAATGGAATGTAAACAAGAAGTAAAATTAACTGCCTCAGTTCATAGTAATCCATACAGGCCAGAAACATGTCAGATCTAGTCATCCCAAAAATAGCAGGAAGGAAAGGAGGAAGGCAAACATTCTGCAATGTTGGTAGTACCATACAGTGGTGCCTTGCAAGACGAAAAGAATCCGTTCCGGGAGTCTTTTCGTCTTGCGGTTTTTTCGTCTTGCGAAGCAAGCCCATTGGCGGATTAGCGCTATTAGCGCTACTGACAATTTAAGGGCTAAAAACGGCTTTTTAAGGCTTAAGGGATTAGCGGTTTTGCTGCTAAAATGCTTTTAGCAGCTTAGCGCTTCAGAAAAAGGGGTTTTGGAGCGGAAAAAAAATTCAAATTTTTTCGTCAATTTTCGTCTTGCGAAGCAAGCCCATAGGGAAATTCGTCTTGCGAAGCGCCTCTGCAGACGGAAAACCCTTTCGTCTTGCGGGTTTTCCGTCTTGCGAGGCATTCGTCTTGCGGGGCACCACTGTACTTTAATTTGCAGGTAGGCTCATAGGAGAGTGGGTGGTCCTCCAACATTTCTCCGATGAAAATAGGGATGGCCTATTCCATAATAATAATGATAATAATTGTACTATTTATACCCCAGCCATCTGACTGGGTTGCCCCAGCCACTCTGGACAGCTTCCAACATATATACAAACGGGGGGGGGGGGGTGTATACAGGGCTGCCTTCAGGCGGCTTCAGAGGTGGAGCAAGGCAGGTGCACTGGGTGCTATCCTGACGGGGGTGACATTCCGCCCCCCCCCCCGGCAAATCCCAAGCCTCAGCGAGCCGGGGCTGCAAAGTGGCGCTCAAGGGAAGCCTACCTGCTAGCTATCGGCTGTGTGCAGCTTTGCAGCTCCAGCTCTCTCAGCTGCAGCCACGAATAGAGGATCCCGCCACCATCCATACGGCACTGCATCCGCAAACCGTCCATCAGCGCATGTGTGCCACGTAGCAGTGCTGTGCATGCGCCATGTGTACGTTGCACGCGCATACGCCTCCGAGCGGTTTGCCCCACACCCCGCACCGGGTGCCGGTGAGCCTTCCTTCGCCCCTGGGTGGCTTGGGAGTCACATATCTCCATACCCTCCAACATTTCTCCAATGAAAATAGGGACATCCTAAGGAAAAGCAGGAGATTCCAGGATCAAATCAGAAACTGGGACGGCTTCCGTAAATCTGGGACTGTCCCTGGAAAATAGGAACACTCGCAGGGTCTGCTTCAACAGTATGAGCAACCATGACTATAGAGCCTTAAAGGTCAATACTATCACTTTTAACTGGACCTGGAAGCCAAGCAAGAGCCAGGGTAGTTCTTGTAAAAATGGTGCAATAAGTTCCCGCAGCCAACTCTGGTAAGCTGCTTGGTGGGATGTATTCTGCACCAACTGAAACATCCAAATGCTTTTCATGTTATAGGAATCCAGTCTGGATGTGATGAAGGCATGAATTACTGTGGTATGCACATCAACAATGCAATGTAGGCATGGTTTTAGAGCAGTTCAGTCCAGAGAAGCTTGTAGAATCTTATGACTCCAACTTCTATTGGTTTTTTTAGTTAGTAAGTTATGTAATGGAACTGTAAACACTACTTTGAAATGCAGAGTGGTCTTCTTCAGCTCTAAATTGCTGTGTCACATCTAAAATACCAAATATGACATGAATCCAATCAAGCAGAACTGGGACAGAGCAAAGATGAAAAACTAATGCAACACATATGGCTTTATTTTCCCAATGAATCATGTTCAATTTAAGCCATAATGATTTTTCTAAAAGCCCATTTAACTTCAATTTAGTTTTCTGCAGCTGAACAGATGGGGGAAATCCACAGAGCTGCACTGTTCCACATAAATAATACAGTCAATTGTATTTTTAGATGTGCAGATGCCCATTCTTTTCAAAAGTAACTTTTCTTTTTGAAACGAAGACTGCAATCTTGAAGACACTTCCTTGGGAGCAAGCCTCTCTGAACAAGAATTCTTAGTAAAAATGCATAGGATTGGGCAGCTTAGAACTTAACTGTCTGATTGTGATGTCAATTATTTGGAAAGCAGTCCCATTGATTTCAGTGGAGCGAGTGGATGAGAGGTGGAGACACTTACCTGACCTCACAGCATGTGAGTCGCTACCACTTACAGTGGTACCTCGGGTTAAGTACTTAATTCGTTCCAGAGATCCGTTCTTAACCTGAAACTGCTCTTAACCTGAAGCACCACTTTAGCTAATGGGGCCTCCTGCTGCTGCTGCACCGCCGGAGCACGATTTCTGTTCTCATCCTGAAGCAAAGTTCTTAACCCGAGGTACTATTTCTGGGTTAGCGGAGTCTGTAACCTGGAGCGTATGTAACCTGAAGCATATGTAACCCGAGGTGCCACTGTACTAAGAGGGGACGGGGTGAGGCAGCAGGGAGGGCTGTGTGGTGTAAACATACCATTGGTTTTAAATAGGTTTTCTTGCTGGTCCATTTGCATCATGCCACCCACACGGCCACCTCACCTTCTGGTAGATAGCAGCAACTGATTTGCTGGGAGGTTAGGTAAATGCCTACCCCACACTGCACCAATCACTGCCATTTCTAAGTCTGCTTGTGAGTGCAGCCAGGCAGCCCAATCTCAATAATGTTTACTTGGCAGATTCAGATTTCAATGAAACTTACTTTCAAATAAGCATGCATTGCACCAAAGTGTAAAGTTGCAGTTACGTGAACTTGTCAGATCATTGATTTCAGTGTGGGCTCATTTAACTCTACATAGGATAGGGCTGCAAACTAACATCCAATATAAATTTAAAAGGTAAAAAAGCTGTCTAGCACCAACTAAGTTTGTTCTGGGTATAAGTTTTCGTGTGCATTCCTGTCGTCAACAGGTTTACCATACTCATTGAGTCAATCAGCCATCTCCTACTACCCTCCTGAGAAAAACCCCACACCACCCTCCCACTATATATAAGGGTTTGGTGACTTCTGTTTCAGTGTATCTGAAGAAGTGTGCATGCACTCAAAAGTTTATACCAAGAACAAACTTACTTGGTCTCTTAATAAGCTACTGGACAAGTTTTTTTATTTTTTTATTTATTTTGACTGCGTCAGACCAATATAGCTACCTACCTGAATCTAGCATCCAATATATGTTTCATTTGGAAATGGTCCCTGAAGAGTCCCTTGCTTCCCACACAGCAACAACAGCAAGAGCCTTTATTGAACTAACAGAACTGAGCAACAGGGGCCAAGCAACTGCTTATAAAGATTTCTGAAGGCCTGGGCCACTCCCACTCTCGATGTGATTGGCTATCTAAACGCCCAAGCTGCGAATCATAACTCAGAGTTTATGAGCCAATGGCAGTAGCCCAAATCCTGCTATCACATACTGAATCAGAACACAGGGGCTCAGAATCATTAGTCCAGACTCAAGCTCAGGCAAACACAGACCACTGAATACATAACAGTCCCATTGAACTCTACATGTCTTGCTTATGAGTAAACATGCATGAGATAATGTTGCAAGGCACAGAATTTCTGTTCTTCTCTAAATATCATTTTTTAACAGATCTACAGTGAAGACAATAACATGTTTCTTCCAGGGCTTTGCATAGAATTCTGAAGAGAACACCAAGACTCACAAAGGCATAACATATATTTCCACAACTGTGGTGGAAAGATTGTAAATACTAGGCCTTAAACAAGGGTAGGGAAACTTTAGCTTTTAAAAGCTGTATAAGTTCCTTATGAAGACGCAGCAAAATATTTCTGCGTCTGAAAAACAGTCTGGAATTGTGTATATATGTTTATAGCTGAAGACTGCGGAAGAAGTGTATTACAATATGATAATTCGGAATTAGTGTATGGGCAACATGTTTTGATATTCCTCTTACTCACACTGGTTTAGCCCCAGTCCACATGAATCATTCCCCGTATTCCTGATGCTGAGAAGTGTGTGTCATTGCTTATGTAGCCAAAATGGTACCACCCACACAAAAGAGAGAGGTGTCAACAATGTTGGGAGAACCTCAAGGTCTGAAGAAATACAAAACATTTTTTTTTTGGGGGGGGGACCCAAGCCAGAGTGGGTTGACTCCCAAAATAAGTCAGTGAAGACTAGGGATGCGGGTCAAATTCAATTCAATTCGCAATTAAAGCAAAATTGTCAAATCTGCACTTTCTGAAAAAATATGGGACCTGAAACACAGCCACCCACCTGAATTTTGTGATGCAGTTGTCCAACCAAACAATGCATATATTAGAAAAATGCAAAAATTGAGGGAAATATGCAAAAAAATAAATCAGAGAGAGAAAATAACATACAAAATTGCATGGTATTAGGAAAAAATGCTTGCAAAAGTGTTTACATTAGCTAAAGCTGAATACACAAAATGAACATGTTGGGGGGAAATCAAACTAAAATGCTAAAGAATTTTCATAAGGATAACATGTTTGAAAGAAAGTCATAGGGATGCCATATTTTGAAGAGCAAAAAAGAGGACGCTATGATGCTATGGCGGCCATTCAAAGAACATAAATGCAATTTTCCTCAAATTTTAACCTTGGAAATGAGAACATGTCCTGGGAAAAGAGGACACATGGCAACCACTCTTGATTAAATAAAAAAACAAAAGGAGGTCTAGTCTCTTTACCCATTTGCACGCGTAAAAAAACGAATTCCTAAGGATCTGTAGGTGCTTATCATATGTGGAACATCTGTACCTTTTTTGACTTCAAAGGCTATATCAAATATGTTCCAAATCCAACTCTGCCTCTGAAGATGTGAGGTTAAATTGGTGGCAATAAAAGTCTATGAGACGTTTGCTTAACCCTGACATCTGTGAACCAGGCCTTGCCCTGCAGGCAAAAGTCCCGTGAATCAACAGGGTGAAGTCCAACTGCTTTAAACATTTGCACTAATTGTCCCAGGACTGCACAGTTACCGTATTTTTTGCTCTATAGGACTCACTTTTTCCCTCCTAAAAAGTAAGGGGAAATATGTGTGCGTCTTATGGAGCGAATGCAGGCTGCGCAGCTATCCCAGAAGCCAGAACAGCAAGAGGGATTGCTGCTTTCACTGCACAGTGATCCCTCTTGCTGTTCTGGCTTCTGAGATTCAGAATATTTTTTTCTTGTTTTCCTCCTCCAAAAACTAGGTGCGTCTTGTGGTCTGGTGCGTCTTATAGAGCGAAAAATACGGTACTTTTTATAATCTTCTGGTAAATATGAAATTAGATCCTTAGAAGGACAGACCTTTTGTGGAAGGGCAGAGTATAAATTATTTCAATAACTAGTGTGCAAAGAGGAAAACTTTTTTCAAATACATGTATCAGTGGCATTTAACACCTTGCAGGTGTAATTTAGAAAACTAAGATAAGATGCTGGAGATGAGAAGCAATTAAAGTGGACTTGGTACACATTTTCAGGTTTTGTGTCAGGATAAAACATTTCTGGAGCAAGGCGTTGCAAAACGCAGAAGAAATCATAGTTACAATAGGACACGGATGATCAAGAAATCCCTATTTTATTTTATTTTTATTTTTTTGCATGTAATCCATACAGAAGTAGAAAAAGTGGACATATATTTAGTCAAGATGCCTTCTAATATGCGCAAGGCTATGCCTTGGTCGCCAATGGAAAAGCTATTTCCTATTTCAGAATGTTTCAGGAAAATATGGGGGAATGGCCATGTTATTTGAATTAAGTTAACAAATGCCAGCTGGAATAAACCCTCAAAAACACAATTTTATTGAAAGATGAACATGGTTTCTAAGTTTCTGGAATGAAAAAAAAATTAAAGCCAACACAATACTTTATAAGCAGGGCTTTTTGTGATAATAGTAACTGGTATGATGTACCGGCACCTATTTTTTAGCTGCCCATGGCAGCCATTTTGTGGTGGAACCCAAAGCTCATATAAATAATGAGTAAGTATTGTATAAGTAATGGCACCTCATTTTTTATCACTGTTTATAACTATTTTCTGTGGCTGTAAAGCCTGGAAAAATATCTTAAACTACTTTCTAAACATTGGTTGGGTTGGGTTGGGTTGGGTTGGGGAAATATAATGTATGATACCTTTTTCCCCCTTCCTATATATATATTTATTAAAAACTCTATTTTGCTGGCCCGCAGTAATGTATTTATTACTGCACTGGTTGCAAAAATTTGCCTTGGCTGCAAGTTAAGTTGAGAGCTAGGCTCCAAGACAAGTATCATAACGGGGAGTGTGAGATGTGAAGTGCTTAACTTAGGCAAGAGTGATTTTTTCTACATTTTTGTATGTTTGCTTTGCTGTTGCTGCTGTTCAGTTTTAAATCAACTATGCCTTGTGACCAGTTGTGATGGCTCATTGTTGTTGTTTAGTCGTTTAGTCGTGTCCGCCTCTTCGTGACCCCCTGGACCAGAGCACGCCAGGCACTCCTGTCCTCCACTGCCTCCCGCAGTTTGGTCAAACTCATGCTGGTAGCTTCGAGAACACTGTCCAACCATCTCGTCCTCTGTCGTCCCCTTCTTCTTGTGCCCTCCATCTTTCCCAACATCAGGGTCTTTTCCAGGGAGTCTTCTCTTCTCATGAGGTGGCCAAAGTCTTGGAGCCTCAGCTTCGTGATCTGTCCCTCCAGTGAGCACTCCGGGCTGATTTCCTTCAGAATGGAGAGGTTTGATCTTCTTGCAGTCCATGGGACTCTCAAGAGTCTCCTCCAGCACCATAACTCAAAAGCATCAATTCTTCGGTGATCAGCCTTCTTGATGGTCCAGCTCTCACTTCCATACATCACTACTGGGAAAACTATAGCTTTAACTATACAGACCTTTGTTGGCAAGGTGATGTCTCTAAAAGCTCATAGCTTTTAGCAATAAAGATTCGTTCATATTTATTAAATAAGTAAGATGTTGATTTGTATAGGGTCCTTCTTTCTGGTCATTTTTGGCCAAACATTTGCTTCCGGCTTTGAGAGGTCTCTTGTGACTGTGCAGTTGTGGCTGGTTCTGTGTAAATCTCCGTGTGGTGCTAGAAAGGCATTTGTTAACCTGGAAAATAAATTTTGAAGAACTGGCTGGAACTGTTTCATAGAGAGAAACACCACTTTGAGACTCCGGCTGGCTCGGTGAATGGCAAAGCAAATTCCACCCCCCCAAAGTCACCCCGGGTTCCCTTCACAAATTACCTGAGCTTTGAAGGAGGCAAGGTTGCCAACAGCATCTCTCAATAAACTTCCTGAGGCGGCTGGCACAGCAACCGGGATCTGCTGCATTCCTCACCAAAATGGAAAAGCTATGAAAACAATCTGGGGGAGAGAGAATAATTCGGATGCAGCAGCAAAGGAAGGAAGGAAGGAAAATAGACGCTAGCAAGTCCTAGGAAGCAGTGGCGTAGCGTGGGTTGTCAGCACCCGGGGCAAGGCAAGTAATTTGCGCCCCCTAACCCATGGATTTGTGCCCCCTAACCCGTGGATTTGCACCCCCTAACTCGTGGATTTGCGCCCCCTAACCCTAACCCCCAGATGTTGCGCCCGGTGCGGCCGGCCCCCCCTGCACCCCCCACGCTACGCCACTGCTAGGAAGAGCTGAGAGGCAGTAGGAGAATGACTGAACTAGTGCTAGTCAACTAATTAAATAATTAAAACGAGTAATTAGCTGCCATGTAAATAATTAACAGATGTAATTGTAACTACACTTGCGTTGCATCCAAGTTTCGATATTTTTTTAAGTATGTGACATCATCATCATCATCATCAATAATTTATTTATACCCCGCCCATCTGGCTGGATTTCCCCAGCCATTCTGGGCGGCTTCCAACAAAATATTAAAATGCAATAGCCCTTCAGATATTAAAAGCTTCCCTAAACAGGGCTAACTTTAATACACAAGACACCAATTGTGAGACGAGAAAGGTCATGCTTAATAGTTTTATTTTCATTCCCTCATATACTCACAAACCATTTACAAACAACAACAACTGAGCACAACCAGCATTGTGTCTCAATTATTTGTTTTTATGCTGCACCAAGCTCTGGGGTCATTTAAATGGAGAAAATATCCTTTAACAAAATCTATTAATGGTACAATGCTATTGTCCAAAAATACTGGCTTTGTAATTTCCAGTGATATATATTTATGAAAACTAGGAATCGGGATTCTTGAGTGCTATTCTCAACTGAGGGACTTAATTCATGGAGTCTGCTTATGCCATCTCTGCGTTGCTAAGATAGGGTTGCCATATTTCAAATAGTGAAAATCCAGATACAAAATCTCCTTTAAAAATGGAAGTTTTTGAGCTTTTTTTTTTTTGAAATTCAGCAAAAAAAATCAACACTTGCCATACACCTGGGTTTTCGTTGATTTTCAGAAATTCCGCCCGGACGAATCCCAGATATGTCCAGGAAATTCTGTATGTATGGCAGCCCTATAAGGATTCTGGTTAGTTCTTTGATCCCAGATACTGTGTAAGTTACTGCAGGAGTATATTATCTCAAATGATAAATCCTCCAGAATAGAGGAGGCCATAGTTTGGTGGAAGATCACCTGCTTTGCATGCAGAATGTCCCAGATTCAATCCAGGGATCTCCAGTACGGCTTGGAATATCCCATTAAATCCTGGAGAACTGCTGTTGAACAATGACACAACACTGACCAAGATCAACCAGTTTTCCTGGGGGAAAGTGGCAAGACAAGACAAAACAAAAACCTCTCAGACCTGGGAGTAGAAATCACAGGGTGAACGAAAGTGTGGATGGGTCCTTCGTAGAAGGTGGCTTCCTCTAAAGTTTGCTCCACCATGCCAACCACCCTGCGAGCCTGTATTGGCGTACAGTGTTAGCCGCTTTTCTTTCAAGTACAGTGGTACCTCTGGATGCGAACGGGATCCGATCCGTAGCCCCGTTTGCATCCTGAAGCGAATGTAAGACATGACTGTGCGTCTGCATGTGCACAGGTTGCGTTTCGCAGCTTCCGCGCATGCGCGTGACGCCATTTTGAGCATCTGCAGATGCGTGAGTGGCGAAACCCGGAAGTAACCCGTTCTGTTACTTCCGGGTCGCCGCGGAGCCCAACCCGAAAATATTTAAGCTGAAGTGTATTCATCCTGAGGTATGACTGTACTATGGCAATCCCTGGAGCACTTTGGGAACACGTGCAAAACCTGCAAGAGAAAAATTGTTCGAGAAGTTAAAGGCACCCGAATCTCTGAGCAGTGCAAGATTCCAGGGCTCCAGGCATTTACCCAGGGTCTGTGTTTTCTTTTGGAAATGAGGTAAAGTGGAGACTGTGGTATTTTTTATGATATAAGGATTATTCACACATATACAACCTGAGCCTGCAATTAAGGAGTTCACAACATTAACACCCCAAAACGGTCTTGTTTCTCTTATAGTTGCAGACTTGGAGTAAAACAGAAATCAAAAATTTCTCTGTGACTCTCTCTTGCTGCTTTACTTGTAATTTATATCACAGCCCCAAAACTCTGGCTTTTGTCCTTCTTAGTATCTGCAAGATGAGGGAGGGGCCCTACCCATTTGCCATCTCGCACAGAGCCCCCTTTCCTTTGTTCTCTTAATAGCCTGAGACCCAGGCGATTACCTCATCGAGAAGCTAGCCAGGATTATATTTTAACACTTGCTATAGCCAGGGGTTTAGGAATCTGGCCCGGCTTGTTTAGATTTTAACACTTGCTGGATCCAGGGATTATGGGGGTCTGGCACCCACAAACTCATCACAATATGTTAATTTCACAGATCTGTGGCTAAGGTGCAAAACCTGCGTCGGCTAGAAGCAACATTCAAAAAATAAAAATGACTCAAATTCTACTCTATGGTAATAACGTTTGCACATGCACGCAAATAGCACAGAAGAGAGGTGTGCTTACAGGGCTCTGTGTGAAAATTAAGGGGGAAATGTAGTTGAACTCCCTTCAGAGCTGTCAACTTTTCCCTTTTTTAAAGGGAAATTCCCTTATTCCAAATAGGATTCCTCGCAAGAAAAGGGAAAAGTTGACAGCTATGACTCCCTTATATTTAAGGAAGTGTATATTTGTGAACAATGCGCTCCCGTCGTTCGGCCCCAGCGCCTGCCAACCTAGCTGTTCGAAAGCACCCCGGGTGCAAGTAGAGAAATAGGGACCGCTTACCAGCGGGAAGGTAAACGGCGTTCCGTGTGCTGTGCTGGCTCGCCAGATGCAGCTTGTCACACTGGTGACGTGACCCGGAAGTGTCTGCGGACAGCGCTGGCTCCCGGCCTCTAGAGTGAGATGAGCGCACAACCCTAGAGTCTGTCAAGACTGGCCCCTACGGGCAGGGGTACCTTTACCTTTATATTTGTGAGCAAAGGTCAAGCAAGAGGCTGGCCTGCTTTGCCTAACGGTGTGTATTATATGCTGCCGGACATTTAAAGATCGCTTTCTGGGTCAAGGCTGGGGTCAGAATGGCCAGAGCATGTGCTGCCAGCTGAGGTTGCCAGATTCAGACTCAGACCTCTGAGACTTGTGTAGGAAGAGCTTTTGCATTTAGAGGAATGTTTCCCTCCTTAAGGGTCCAGGAATATTTTCTGAATCTAGTGCTGGCTGTCCTCCTTTCATCAGCTGGGGGGAAAGGCCTCCCGCTTCTGCGGCCGCTCAGTATTCCAGCTGTTTGCTACACTTGTGTGGGATGGAAGTGGACTTTCTTTTCCTGACCAATGCTTGCTCGTTGGTGTTGCTGGGATGGGGGAATTTGCCCTCTCAAATCTGCCATTCCAATCGTATACGACGGAGCCGCAAAGGTCACCAAGTTAAACTGTAGGAAATAAAGAATCGGCTTCTGGCTCGGCCGCCTTCTGTTTCCCTCACAGGCCACTTTAGCTGCATTCATAATCTGTCTGGAAATAAGTGTCTCGGGAATTATGTGTGTGTGGCTCTGACTCAGATAATTCATATGGTCGCTGTCCTCGCCCACATCTGCTTCTCCTCCCAGCTTTCCCCCTCAGTACCTTTACCTTCTGGTGCATCTGAAACACCTTGTTTTAAAGGGACAGAATGCTTTTTGTTTTCCAGCAGAAATGCCTGCTTCCCAAACCTCTCCATTATTTACCTGTATTTATTTTGGTCCCCCCTCTTGTTCCCCCTGGGTTTTTCATCGCTAGGATGTGATCTATTCAGCGTGTTTATAAGATACCAAATGCTTTGTATACCATGTGGTACAAAGCCAGCACCCAGATTACATTATTACATGTATTTCAATTAACCTACATCGCTCCAGAGATCTGTATCTCCAACGCCCTTTACTTCAGAGAAGCAAAAGATATATTTAAAGACCTGGTGCCCGATTGATTTCCTATACAAACGAGAGAGGAGCATGGACTCTGCTACACCTGCTCTTTTTGCAAAGCAGTTAAAAGTCCAGTTTAGATGATACTTGAAAGTCATCTGGCCAAGCCCTTGGCGGTTTAAAACAAGGTGTGAGCACAGCAAGAAGGCAGTTTGGAAGGGGTGTGTTGTGTTTGCTTTTTGGTATAAGCTTGAGTGCTGTACCCATCTCTGCTATTTCTCCTTGTAAAAACTGGTTCATTTAAAAAACAAAAAAACATCAAAAGCCCCTCAGTGTCTCTCCATCTCTGCTGTACTCAAACTTCCGCTGCTGTCTAGAACAGCCATTTTCCGTCTTTCAGAGTCTCTCCCTTCTCACTGTACTTAAATGTCTCCCTCTTTCATTCCTCAGCAGCCCCATGGAAAAGAGATGAAGGATGCAGAGCCCTCAAATGACCCGTAGTACTTTCACACAATGTATTTCATTACTAGTTCAATGTGTTGTCTTCAAGATGAAGTTCCATATTCAACATAGTAATTTGGAAGCGACAGCTCATTAACAAGCAAACCTCCAGCAGGTATTCAAATTCAATTACCTGGGAAATACATTCCATCATAGGATTCTATGGTCCACGCATCGTGCAACGGCGGTGAATGCCAGTAAGATGTCTATGTAGGCCATAATGTGTTTCTTTATAACAAGAGGTAATTCGCATATCCCCTCTGCCCTCAAGGTCTTCAACACCAAAGTTATAGCTCAGTTGCTCTACGGAATTCCAGTCTAGCTGCCAGGGTTTATCCAGCTGGTAGAACGAGTTCAGGCAGCTTTTTTAAGATTTTTGCTGTCCCACGTTGTGTACCCTAGATCAACTCTGCATCCCCTATTGGAAACCAGAGTTAGAGGTCATACATTTTCTGTTATTGGGGAATAATCAGGAGCTCACCAAGTTAGTGGCTAAATATCTTTATCTGGTTTTTTGTTGTCGAAACACATTGCAGAGGTCTGATCTCCCTGGAGAGATGTAATGTTAGACTGCTTTGCCTCTTTCATTGGACAAATGTTTTGTGTCACTGGGAAGGCGGTAATTCTGTACAGTGGTACCTTGGGTTACATACGCTTCAGGTTACATGCGCTTCAGGTTACAGACTCCGCTAACCCAGAAATAGTACCTTGGGTTAAGAACTTTGCTTCAGGATGAGAACAGAAATCGTGCTCCGGCGCAGCGGCAGCGGGAGGCCCCATTAGATAAAGTGGTGCTTCAGGTTAAGAACAGTTTCAGGTTAAGAACGGACCTCCAGAACGAATTAAGTACTTAACCCAAGGTACCACTGTATTGATTTGCTATGGATGTTTGTATGTGATGCCAATAAAAGGTTTGAGAATTGAATTGAACAAGCAAACCTCCATATATGTACAACGCCCATCAACTATACACAACCTTCTCTTCTTCCCCCCCTTTTTATATTTTATTTATGATTTTCAGTTTTATACATTTCAATAATTTTACACTCATTTTAACATTTCAAAACCTGACTTCCTTCCCCCTCTTTCTGTGGTTCCTTAAATATATTTTTAATATTTTCTGCATATCCAAATAAACTTAATTTGCTCATTTATTCATCTACTTTAAATATATACTCTTATAAATCTGCAGGTTATTACAATAATCCTGCCAATGTTCTTATCTGTTTACAGTTTGTTTGCAAATATTCCATAAACCATTTCCATTCTTTTATTAAAAGTTTGTTATCTTGATTTCTTATTTCTCCGGTAAGTTTTGCCATTTCTGCATATTCCGCATGTTTTTGTATCCATTCTTCTTTTGCTGGGACTTCTTTCCATTTGGGGGCAAGTAATATCCTTGCTGCTGTAGTCACATACATGAATAAAGCACCCCCAACTTTTGGCCCTCCAGATGTTTTGGACTACAATTCCCATCATCCCTGGCCACTGGTCCTGTTAGCTAAGGATCATGGGAGTTGTAGTCCCATAACAGGGGACACTGTGGGTTGATGTGGGGGGGATGGCAGGGAGGTTGGTGAGGTGACTGGGTAGGGGAACAACTCCTAGTTTATAATATTTGGTATACAGTTAAACCTCAGTTCTCGAACCACTCCATGGCCGAATGTCTCAGTTTTTTAACGTTCCTCGGAAGACGCGCCTTGGAACTCGAACGTTTTGGAAGTCAAATGTCCTTCCGGAACGGATTACTTTCAAGTTCCAAGGTTTGACTATTTGACTATTCACTGTCATGAATTCTACTCAACGTTGATCCAGAGCAAAACTCCAGTGTATAGTTAGCAGAGTAAAAAACTTAAATTCGTTGCAGGATTCTCAAAAAATACAGCAGAGGCAATTAATATTCCGTCCAGCAGAGCTTTACTACTACTGAAGGCAAATGAGCATCATGGTCACAAATCCAATACATTCAGGATTGGCACTGTCTTAAGACTAAGCATACTATATAAACTGGGAGGGGTGGCTAACACCCCAGAGGACAGGATCACACTTCAAAACGACCTTGACAGATTAGAGAACTGGGCCAAAACAAACAAGATGAATTTTAACAGGGAGAAATGTAAAGTATTGCACTTGGGCAAAAAAAATGAGAGGCACAAATACAAGATGGGTGACACCTGGCTTGAGAGCAGTACATGTGAAAAGGATCTAGGAGTCTTGGTTGACCACAAACTTGACATGAGCCAACAGTGTGACGCGGCAGCTAAAAAAGCCAATGCAATTCTGGGCTGCATCAATAGGAGTATAGCATCTAGATCAAGGGAAGTAATAGTGCCACTGTATTCTGCTCTGGTCAGACCTCACCTGGAGTACTGTGTCCAGTTCTGGGCACCACAGTTCAAGAAGGACACTGACAAACTGGAACGTGTCCAGAGGAGGGCAACCAAAATGGTCAAAGGCCTGGAAACGATGCCTTATGAGGAACGGCTAAGGGAGCTGGGCATGTTTAGCCTGGAGAAGAGGAGGTTAAGGGGGGATATGATAGCCATGTTCAAATATATAAAAGGATGTCACATAGAGGAGGGAGAAAGGTTGTTTTCTGCTGCTCCAGAGAAGCGGACACGGAGCAATGGATCCAAACTACAAGAAAGAAGATTCCACCTAAACATTAGGAAGAACTTCCTGACAGTAAGAGCTGTTCGACAGTGGAATTTGCTGCCAAGGAGTGTGGTGGAGTCTCCTTCTTTGGAGGTCTTTAAGCAGAGGCTTGACAACCATATGTCAGGAGTGCTCTGATGGTGTTTCCTGCTTGGCACGGGGTTGGACTCGATGGCCCTTGTGGTCTCTTCCAACTCTATGATTCTATGATTCTATGATTCTATGATTCTATATACAGTTTCAGTTGGAAAGAGAGATAGACCTTAATCAGCATGACCTTGACAGAAAAAGATAACAGAACCAGTTTAAGCCAGCTGTACTCAACTTCTCTGAAGGAATAACCCAAACATCATGAACCTTCTGCTTGTTTCTTTCGCACAGAGCAGCTTTGAGATCCCTCTTGAATTAATTAGAGTAGGAAAGATCTCTACACACCAGATCAACACCTTCGGTACCAAGAAATGCAAACTGCCATTCACACCATCCATAGATTTTGGAGGAGATTTTGTTATCACAGGGTTCCCTTTTGTGGAAAGCTTGTATTGAGCTTCTTGGCTGCTGTTGTACTGTAGGTAGTATTAATGTGTATTCTCCACACACACACCTAAAAGGAGTTAGGCTTTTCTATGGATGGGCAACTTTTGGTTCATAAACGGTGTGAGATGGAGCACTTAGTTCTGGGACAGGTCTCGTTGGCAAACTTTAGAAATGTCGCATCAAACTGGGAATGATATTCCCCTAAAGAAGTTAAAAAGAAGGATCTCTTTGCAATCATTATCTTCATGGCTTTTCAGCAGGTAGGGTAGTGAAAACAGGCCTATTCAATATGTAAGATCCATCAGCAGAGAGCAGTAGTGAGCTAGAAAATATCCGGGAGCCAACTTTATGGACTCTTAGGCCTGATGCCCAAACCATAATCTGTTCCCTTAGCTCCTTGGAAAGTGATTTGAGAGAGCGCATTATGCTCACTGTGGAAATAGACCTACAAAAAATGCATACCTTTCTCCTCTTTCTGTCCTACGGCGCATTAAGTATTTAAGCAGAGCCGAAACAGCGCATTTAACCTGTGCATGCACTATACCACGTTTAAAGCACATGGAACTGCAGTTTGTTCAGGGTGCTGGGAACTGTAGTACTGTGAGGCAGTTTCTTGGGGGAAATCACATGTTTTAAATGTTTTTTAAATGTATAGTGTATATGCAGCCTTGCCTAGAATACCTCTTAGGAAGACCAGCTCCAAAGAACTCCACAATGCTAGAAGTGTCCAGGAGTGTCACTAGTGACACTGAAAGCGGATGGCTAATAGGTCAGAAAACCCCCTGTCTTCACATGCAGAGAAGGCCCTAACTCACTGAGGGTTTGAGACCCAATGGCTACCCTCTCCTGGCTTAGCCTGCAGTCAAAGCCATTCCTGGGGTGTGGCTGTTGTCGCATGCTGACAGCTCATATTCCTGTGTCTATTCTCTTTTATGTTAACTCAAAAACATACCTCACTGAGTTCAATAGGGCTTACTGTGCAGTGGCGTAGCATGGGTTGTCAGCACCCGGGGCAAGGCAAGTAATTTGCGCCCCCCGATGCACTGTCCCTCCCCCAGATAGTCCCTCGCTCTCTCTCCGCACCGCATGCCTGGCACACACACCCCCTCCAGAGTGGGCGGCGACCCGGCGGCTCGGATCGGATTTGCACAGCCAGCACTGCAGTGAGAGAGAGAGAGTGAGTGAGCCAGGTAGGGGTAGAGATCTGCGAGCGTGAGCGCCCCCCCCCCCAGATGTTGCGCCCGGTGCGGCCGGCCCCCCTGCACCCCCCACGCTACGCCACTGTTACTGTGAAGTATGTGTGCACAGCATTGCATCCTTACAGTCCGTTCCTATATATGCTTACTCAGAAGGAACTGCTGCCTGTTTCATTAGGGCTCTATTTCTAGCAAGTGCACGTCAGAACATATTTCGTGTTCATAAGGACAGGCACAGATTTTGTTGGACGTGGTATTTATTGATACCCTCTGGATCCAGTGTGACATTTTTTAAGCCTAGGGCACTGAATATTTATTGTTTTATTGCTCCCTGGAATGAGAGCAGAAAGTTCTTTAATACACATCCGTTTGGTTTTCATTTCACTCCAGCTTCACAAATATGTAGCGTCGTTATTTTAAAAACTTGCTGCACAAGATGTGTTTATGCTCTTTCAATGCAGAAGAAGTGGGAGAATGATATCACTGAAACTGTCCTTTAAGATTGGTGGGAAACCTCATGCCTAGCAGCTGAATGCGTATCTCCAGGCCTCCTCGTTTGGTCCTTAGGCTCCTCACTAGACCTGTCCCACACCTTCCCATTGTTGTTGTTTTTGTTGTTGTTGTTGTCATCCATCTGCCTTTGAGAGACAATGGAGTGGGCCTCCGGAGATGAAGTCAAACTGCCGCAGTGACCTCTCCAAGGTGCAAGCAGAGTGTGTGGAGGTCCTGAACTGCCCAGACAACAAGACTCCCCTCTCTGCCTCACTGGTCCAAAGAAAAGCAGAGCAAGACGTCTAACACCAGTGCTGGAAGGAGGCATACAAGGCACCATCCAACTGCCTTAGGGACTCCATTCCGGATTTGGGTAGGGTTTACTCCTTAGCCTTTTCTTTTCCCAAAGATATCCTGCAAGGCAAGGTAAATATATTTATTTATACCCCCTTTTTGCCCTGACAAGGACTCAAGGCAGCTTACAGGCAAGGTTTTTCCTGGCCCAGGTGTCTTTTTGAACAACAATGGCGCCTCTTGCTTTCCCGGATGGAAATGTATGTAGGTACAAATCTTTCACTTTTACATTGCTGGGATATAATTTGCCATTGAAAGGCAAGAGTCTTCCCTGTTGCTCTGTGCCGTCTTGTCTCTAGCCTTCCCAGCCCTGGCAGGTGGCTGATGGCAGCTGAAGTCTAACAACATCTGGAGAGCCAGATGTTTCCCATCCCTGATGTCTGGGTAGGACTTGAAGCAAACCAGCCACAGGTGATAATTGTAAGTGGGACTGTAGGAGAGCTTGCTTGTGTTTTCATGCTGGTTAGTTGTTCATTCTTCACTGTTGTTCGGCAATGGTGAAGGGTGACTTTGTTGCAAAGGGCATCTTAATTTTAATTAAACACTCCAGAGTGCCTGTGTTTTCAGATGAAAACCGACACACAGCTTATTTACAGAACCTGACATGCAGAGATACTATCTGGTTCAGGCAAGGTTGTATTGAGAAACAACCCTACAAATTTGCATTGGCTACATCAAGATCATGATACTGCCTTTATTTATCTGGAATTAGTAAGACACAACCAGGAAGAGGGGAGTGGGGGGAAGCCTAGGATTCATTTCTGAAACGTTTAATTCCAGATCTCACTTCAATAGCCAATCCTGATACCTCTCCCCTGGTTCTCCGTTTGATTTTGGAGATAATCTAAATTGCATTTGGCTCTATAGGGAACACAAATTTAAAAAATTCAAAATTAAAACCAATAAATCTGAAAGGAGACAAATACTGCTGCATGGGTCTTGTGGAAATGTATCATTCCAGCTTCAGCATTTAGTACTGTCTTGCCTCTGTCTGTTCCCACCTCTTCATCTGTTGCCTCCCTTGTGTCGTAAGTTCCACGTGGGCATGAAGTTGCTCTCCCATCTTTGTGAAGCACCAGGGACATGGACAGTGCTTAAGCAATAAATAAAAGCCATAACAACTGACGATTGTATGTTTAAAGAAGGGACAGTGTGCGGAGAGGCTGTACCGAGATCATTCCTGTCTCAGTGTGGATGGTTCTCATGCTAAATGTAAACAGGAGGCAGGCTAGAATATTGTGGTGGGCAGAGTTTTGAGCTTGAGAGGAGATGTCCTGGGTTCAGTACCAGATGAATGATGACGTTCGCTACATTCCCAGGTAAAGTTAAAGGACCCCTGGACGGTTAAGTCCAGTCAAAGGCGACTATGGGGTTACGGCACTCATCTCACTTTCAGGCTGAGGGAACGGGCGTTTGTCCGCAGGCAGCTTTCTGGGTCATGTGGCCATCAGGACTAAACCACTTTTGGTGCAATTGAAATGGGGGGGGGGGACCCCTGACCATTAGGTCCAGTCGTGGCCGACTCTGGAGCTGCGGCGCTCATCTCACTTTATTGGCCGAGGGAGCCGGCGTACAGTTTCCAGGTCTTGTGGCCAGCATGACTAAGCCGCTTCTGGCAAACCAGAGCAGCGCACGGAAACGGCGTTTACCTTCCCGACGGAGCGGTACCTATTTATCTTACTTGCACTTTTGACGTGCTTTCAAACTGTTAGGTTGGCAGGAGCAGGGACAGAGCAACGGGAGCTCACCCCGTCGTGGGGATTTGAACCGCCGACCTTCTGATCAGCAAGTCCTAGGCTCTGTGGTTTACACCACAGCGCCACCCGCATGAAATACTGTTATGGAAACCAGAGCACATGGAAACACCCTTTGCCTTCCTGCCACTGTGGTATCTATTTATATACTTGCACTAGTGCGCTTTTGAACTGCTAGGTTGATAGGAGCTGGGACTGAGCAATGGGAGCTCACCCCGTCACGGGGATTCGAACCGCCGACCTTCCGATCGGTAAACCCAAGAGGCTCAGTGGTTTAGACCACAGCGCCACCCACACCCCCAAAGAATTCCCTGACTGGGAATCGAACCTGGGCCGCGGCGGTGAGAGCGCCGAATCCTAACCACTAGACCACCAGGCCCCATCTCCAAGCCTTGAATCTACCTGCAAGAGATGATGCGCAGGTGAAATTGGGGAACTAGTTACTATTGAATGACTTGGCAAAAGGGCAGGTTGCAAACGTGACATTGAGGTAGACTGACTAATATGCAGCCAATGAGAGAGGGTTGGATGTGCATCAAGTGAAAATCTAAAAAAACAACAACAAAACAAAAAATCCTTGGTTGGGGATACTTAGTTCAGTCTCCTGGGATCAGCTCACACAAACCACTTTGCCTACATTGGAGCCATCCCAAGCGTTTTTTCTTTAGGCATGTGAAAAATTGCTAGGAGCAATTCAGCATGATAGAGCAGCGTCTTTCCTGCACGCTGTGATCCAGCTGGGTATATATATATTCACAATTGCTTTGATCAAAAGTGACATTATCCATGCAAGTGCACACCTGGGGGAACGTTAGGCCTGCCCATGGGTGGCAAATGTATACCTGCGATACATCCTGTCTGAATCAGGCTTTAGCCTGTGCTGCTCTCTGACCATCCTCTTTGTCATCAGGATTTAGCACCTCACCATTCCTATTAGCACATCAGATGCTTTTGATCTTTACAATAAGGCTTTCGCTGTTCTGTTCCTTTCGTTACTTGTCTGCAGCAGCCTGTGTTGCCCCTGAACTGTCTCAGGGGAAGAAGGTAGCTCCTTGGTAGAGCATCTCATTTGCACGCAGAAGACCCCAGGTTCAGTTCCTGGCACCTCCTAAGTAGGGGTGAGAATGTCCCTGTCTGAAACTGCCCCTCACTGTCCACAGTGGTGTGCCTGATAATAGGCTGACTTGGTGTTAGGCAGCTGCCTGTATTATTTTATCATCGCTGTCTATATACAGTGCAGGTCTATACATTTGGGCACCTGGGACAGACCCCAAAATGGCGTCCTACTTCCCACCAGGGAAGAAAGGGTGAGGGAACAAGGGAGGAAGAAAGGTCAACATTGGGATCTGCTGCCCCAGTAGATCCTGCCACCTAAGGCAGTCACCTCATCTTGCCTCATTGTTGGGCTGGCCCTGTCTATATAGAATCGTAGAAGTGTAGAAGGGACCCTGAGGGTCATCTAGGTTTACATAAAAGGCTCAGGACTGCAATACCTCAAGGACTGCCTATCCCCATATAAACTGACCCAGACCCTGCAATCACCATCCAAGGTCCTTCTTTGTGTGGCCCCTGCATAAGAGGTTCAAATGGTGTCAACACGAGAATGGGCCTTTTCTGTGGTGGCTCCCCATTTGTGGAATGCTCTCCCCAGGGACGCTTGCCTGGCACCTTCGTTACATATCTTTAGGTGTCAGGCAAAAATATTTCTCTTCTCCCAGGCCTTTGGCTAATTAACCAATTTATGCCTTTTAAAACTGTGTTGGGCGGGGAGGTTTGTTATTATGGTATGTATTTTTGTGTTTTCATATTGTAAACCACCTTGTGATCCTCGGATGAAAGTCAGTATAGAAACTGAACAAATAAAATAAATTCTACTGGAATTAAGTACCACACTCAAGTAGACCTGTACAGGATTGCAGCCTTTATGGGTGATGTTTCATGTTTCACTTGCAAAGGATTAGGCCTTGAAGATCTACAGAGACTGATATGAAAAGCAAGGGTTGCAGACCTTTTAAAAAAAAAAACCTGCCCCTTTCTGTGCTTTAACAGCATATTGATCTTCAGACATTTGATGCTGATGATTCTTATTTCACCTGTGGTTTTTCCCTAGATTATGCTCCTGTGAAAGTTAACTCTACTTTCAGGCCCTCGGATTCCTTCCCCTCCCACACCCCCAAGGCAGAAGATTAGAAGCCAGTTATTTTGGTGCACTCGCCCTGCTATTTCTGCTCCCGCTGAACTTCGTGAAGGCAATCGTGACATCATATTAAAACAGCTGCATAATGCATTTAAACCTCAGGCATGATGTTTGCTTGAAACATACATTCAAAGGAAGGGAAATTTATTTACCAAGTCAGAATCTCACTAAGGCGCAGCTTTCTCTGAGTGCACACGGAGTAATTTTTGACAGTCCCTAAAGTAGTTTAGCATATGACTCCTCCCGAGGGGTCAAAGAGGCTTCTTGTGGTCATCTGTCACCGAGGGTTAATTCGCATGTTTACTTTATGAACCAAAGTTCCCTCCTCTCTTTTAACGCCACACATCCGGAGGCACAAGCCCAGGGATGAGTTGCAGTTATTTATGGAAATGTGCCCAGAGAGACCATGTGATCCAAAAGCAGCTGTGAATCTTCCCTTGTATTGTGAAAATTACATTTTATGTAACTTCACTGGTGCCAGTTGCTCCGTATGGCACTTAGCAATGATGCAGCACACTGGATCTCGTCCTGTTTTCCTAGTGTGCCGTGTGACTCACACATGTTTATTTGGCAATATATTCCATTGAGTCCAGCAGGACTTAGCCCCAAGCAGGCATGCATAGCGCCACAGCCAGGCAGCACAATCCCATGCGTGTGAATTAAATTGCACTTGTGTTCAATGGCACCAGGTTCGCGGGTTTAGGATTGCAGTCTTAATATAACCACTATGTGAGGTCTCCCCCTCCTCCAGTTTGTTCATGTATAGTATTGAAACACAGCGTTGTCTTTCGGCCAATATTTGCAAGCTCACACGGAGCAGAAGCCTCACTTATCATTCAGAGTACAGGCCTTCTGCTCAACAGCCAATTGTTGTAACAGATTTATTACGGTCTGAGGTTTGTAGGGAGGGTGTCTGACAACAAAGGTTGAGCAGGGACAGAGTGCTTTGTTCCACCGAGGCATAAAAACTCGGAAAACAAAAAGCATCAAGGTACATAGCCTGCCACACTGTTTCCTTATCAGAATATTCACATTCCATGCCCTTAACCAAGCATTCATGAAATTTCTCCCGGGTATGTGCTGCTGTGGTATAGTAGAAATAAGAATGTTAATTGCCACTATTAGCCCAATGGATGGAATCTTGGGCTGCCATGTTAAAAGCTGGGTAAAGTCACATATTTTTCACAGGCAGACTGTGTGTGTGTGTGCGTGTGTGTGTGCGCACACACACACACACATATATATATGAATGAACAGTTTGATCCTGAGATATAATCACTCACTTCTGAAGCCCTCAACCACCCCCTCATGGACTGAATCGCACAGCCCCAAATTAGCTTATTCCTCCATGCAGTTCACTACACGAGAATGGGATTCAGCAGCAAAACAACTGTTGTTGTTTTTTACATGCACGAACCAGCTGGTAATACCAGGATAGAATATGAAGATTGATTCTCATCAATAAGACCATGGTGGTTTGGTGGTTTACATCAGAGAATGTGAATTACTTTTGACTGGAAAGTTTTGAGGCAGTGAAAGGTTGTCGAAGTTTTCCTTGTGGCATTGGTTTTGTTCTGGTTGATTAACCCACATGCATCCACAGTTCATGTTGCAGTCCTCAAATGGTAGACATTGCTGGGCAAAGCTGTTCTGAAGTGCTATTCTGTACACTGTCTAACTATTCATTGAAGAACCACCTGCCCATATTTAGTAACATGCCCATATTACCTGGCAGCAAACCTGGGCTTGGGAACAAGTGTATGCAAAACAAGGAACCACAATTCACCCAGCCTCCTGGATGAGCACACTCATGTCTGTGAGTACATGGTCACAATCACATTCACACTTCACAGCGGCCATGAGGACCTTCCAGCCTGCAGGCCAGATTAGGCCTGAGACATGTCCTAATTTGGCCTGTGATATCATTTTTCTTCCACACTTGATACCATGTGATGTCAGGTGTGGGGCAAGCAAAATGACCACCAGTAGCCTTGAAAATGCACTCCCACCTATAAACACCTAAAATAACAAGCTATCTTAAAAAGGGAGGTAACTTTTCCTACATCATACTGGACACTGAGCAAGCACACAGGTATACCTGTCCTTTGGCTGCCTTTTCCTACTCTTTATCCAAGCAAAGGCATGGGCAAACTCAGCCCTCCAGATGTTTTGAGACTACAGTTCCCATCATCCCTGACCACTGGTCCTGTTAGCTAGGGTGATGGGAGTTGTAGTCCCAAAATATCTGGAGGGCCAAGTTTGCCTATGCCTGTCATAGCCTATAATGCTAGTTCTGCCTTTTAAAAGTTATTTCCTTCTTCCCATCACAAGAGGGATCCTTCTCTCTAAGTCTGCTCCCAGGGGGGTGTTTATTTTGGGATCAGGGCATGCAAATACTGTGCCGCAACCACACCACACCATACACATTGAAATTCCAGTCCATATTCAGATTTACCCTTTATGTGGGAAATCATTTAATATTTTTTTTTTTAAAAAGCTATTGGGAATTACCCGTTTTGCAGTGTCTGATTGTCCCATTTGCAATATTATGGCCCTGGTCTAGAAGAAGAGTTTGGATTTGATATCCCGCCTTTCACTCCCCTTCAGGAGTCTCAAAGCGGCTAACATTCTCCTTTCCCTTCCTCCCCCACAACAAACACTCTGTGAGGTGAGTGGGGCTGAGAGACTTCAGAGAAGTGTGACTGGCCCAAGGTCACCCAGCAGCTGCATGTGGAGGAGCGGGGAATCGAACCTGGTTCCCCAGATTACGAGACTACCGCTCTTAGCCACTACACCACACTGGCTCTCTTTAAGAGCCCAGGAATGTTGTGGATTGCCAGTTTGTGATATCCAAATGGGCTGTTTGTGATTGTAAGCCCCTGTCTGAAAGCACCACCAATAGTCTATGAATATACGGTAGTGTTTGCGTTATTTCATGCAGCCTGTACGTGGATGTACAGCTTTAAGAGAAACGCCTCAAACGGAATCCGTCCTAAATTATGGCCACTTTGCAAAAATACACAAAAATGCTCTTGAGAGGTATTTGGTAAAGAGGGGAAATTGGCAGTCATTTTGTGGATACGGCTGTGTGGGCACCATTAGAATACTGGCATTCTGAAAATGCATTTATAATAAACAGCTGCAAAAGCGAGATCGTCTCAGCCACAGATTGTACTTTGGGTTACATAGCGATCTCTATCATTCTTTTCATGCTGAGGAACAAGCAGAGAGAAAGCTGAAGCTGTTTATTTAGTCAAAAGATTCTGGTTTGGAAGAAGGTTGTTTTATAATCACCTGCAAATGTTTTCCTTATATATTTGCATTTTCTGGTATGGCCTTTCCACATCATTTTACGTCTTAGTGTCGCCACGAGCATGCCCATGTTTAAATAAAAATAGATGCAGTTAAAAAAAACATGGGTTACCATACTTCAAGGATGCATCCAATTATTTGCAAAGTCATTGGCATCAGATACATCAGGAATCAGTGTCTGTTTTCACCCAGTGCTTTCTTTTCAAGAAGAAAAGCACTGGTTAAAAATGTGGCGCTTGCTATAACAACTTCATGGTGAGTACAGGCACATTTTTTTTCTAGAAGAAAAGCAGAAAGAAGAAAAGTTTAAATGTTTCTTTGATCAGCCTTGAATCTTCTTGCCAAAAAACCCCTGATTGTGAATACTTGAAAATTTGACTGTCTAGTTTCTGCTTGCCCCTTCCATCTCTGGAGGGACTAAAGGCAACAAACAACAGCCATATTTTTTGTACCACCCACTCCATGTTAATTACAACACAGCTGGCATCTTTCAGGTTCAAAGGCAATCTGTAGAATGCGGTGCTTCAAGCCACTTAGCAGGAATGACTAGAAACAGTTTCTTCCTGCCATCTGTAAAATCTCGTGTTTATTCACGCACAGTTGGGGTCCCATCTTTTTTCAGATTTTGTTATATGCATCAGACATATCTGTTTCTTTTTTTAAAAGCTATCGCAAATTTCTGCTTTCTCAGCTTGGTTCGCAACTTTCTTTCTGTGACAGCTCCAAAATGGCTTGTTTTGAATTCATTTAACTCTGCACTGAACTGTCCTCCTTATAGGCACATAGAGCTGGGAAGTAAACACACAAATCTTTCTCATAGGGTTATACGCCCTGTTTTCTGGCCCCTCCTGGGGGAAACCCTGTTGGGTGAGTTTGTATGACTATAAATCTTTGGCTAAATGGACACGCACCTGCATGATTATGGTCTGATGCTCCAACTACAGACAACTTTAAAATGGCAAAACTATCAGAGTCATTGTACATAGACACTACTGCCTGATGACTGACAGACATTTTCAGCGCTACGTATTTCATCTATTTACGACACTGATATCCAACATTTCTTCTTCCATGGAATTAAAGGCGGCATACATCGTTCTCTCCCTCCCACCACCACTTTAACCTCATGACAACCTTATAAGGTAGGTGTCAGGGAACTGCCATCGGCAGGACAGGAGGTGCCAAGGCTCTCTGAGGTAGAGAGAGACTTGACACCTGAAGAGGGAACCAGTAGGGGGCGAACAGGAACGTCAAGGGAAGGGGAGTCGGAGGAATGGCTCAGAGATGCTTCCAGTGAAAACAGTGGGGAAGTCTCAGGGCCCCCTATAGGAACACCCGTTCCTCGGCGGAAACTGTCACGCAGAGAGTCCAGAAGACGTGTTTCCGTTAAGGAGCTTTTATGTTGGAAACGTTTCCGAAAGCGGCCACTTTCGGATTCTGCTAGCGACTGACGCAGCCATGCTGGAGGGGCTCCGTCACAGGCAGAGGTTTGAGAAGCGGTTCAAACTCTGAGGGATTGCAATTTACACACAAGCAGCTCTTCATCCCATCACAGCAATCCGAAAGTCATCGACAGCTAGCTTGTGCCAGGGAGAGGCATCATGAGCGAACCAGCAGGAACCGGAGGGGCAGCTGGAGGTCCAAGCCTGGAGGAAAGGTATAGGACGTTGGAAATCCAGCTTGCCTTGCAGACGGCGAGGCTGGAAGAAAGGAGGGCTCAGGATGCAGAGAGGGGGAGGGAGAAAGCCACCCCACTCAACAGAAAGATGCCAGGATTGGTGCAGAAATTTGGGGGGGACCCCAGGAACTACCATGCCTTTAGGACAGAGATGCAATATGCTCTCAATCTGCAATTTGATGACTTTCCTGATGAGGAATCGCGAGTGGCTTTTGTAATTAGCCACCTCGAATCAGGGGCGAAGGACTGGGTTAGACCCTTGATGGCAGCAAATAATGAGATCCTAAAGGACGCGATGAAGTTTTTTCGTGCCATGGACCTGATGTTTTCCAGTGACATTGAGCAGGGAGGAGTGCGAAGGCAGTTAATGGCTTGCAAACAGGGAAACCGGACTGTCCGTGAGTACTGGACTGAGTTCACTATGTTGATTCATCGATTGGGGTGGGACTTGGCTTCTGAGCCCATTCAAATGCTTTTTGAAGAGGGTCTGTCTTCGTCCTTGAAAGATGAACTTTCCCGGAACCCCAGAGCAGAGTCTATGGACCAGCTGACTAAAGCCGCGCTAGCCATTGGAGCGCGCCAGGAGGCGAGGGCTTTGGAGAAGCGGGAGGGGAAAGGAGAACGTTGGAGGGAGCTCCGCATTCCAGACATTCCAGAGCAGCCTTTCCCGCCGGCAGAGCCGATGGAAGTGGGAACAGCGCGTGCGCGCACAGTTTCAAACATCGGTGAAGGGCGGAAGAAAGAGGGAAAGGGCGGGAAAAAATGCTATCTCTGCCAACAGCCAGGACACTTTGCCAGAGTCTGTCCACGGAGAAAGGAATGGCAAGGCATGGCAGGAGCTGTTGGGGGAGAGGAGGAGGAAAGCACAGAGCAGGTAAAAGCCAACGCCTGGCTGCCGTCGGGGCACAGCAGCCAGGCTCAAAAGCAGTGAGAGTGCCCGCACCAGAACCTCCCAGGCCTGCTCTAGTGATAGAGGTGTTGCTAGAGCTGCCAAATGGACACCCCCTACAGATCAAAGCCCTGCTGGATTCAGGCAGCTCCTGTAATTTCATGAGTAAGGAGTTCGCAGCTGAGCACCAGATACAAACCCTCCCCTTAAGTAAACCCCTGCAGGTAACCACGATTGACGGCAGAGAGCTGTTGGGAGGAGAAGTGAACCAACAGACTGTTCCCATGATAATGAGGGTGGCAAGACACACCGAGAGGATAGCGTTCAATGTGGCCACATTGGGAGGAGCTCCCATTATTTTGGGGATGAGCTGGCTGGCACTTCACGATCCTCTAGTGGGATGGCACCAGAGGGTGGTCTCCTTTGGGTCGGCGCATTGCCTGGAACACTGCAAGCAGGGGAAGGATCCAGGGGGAGCCAAGATCACCTTAGCTGGGATGGAGGTAATGAAGCAAGGGGAGGTGCCTCCGCAATATGCAGATCTGAGCAACGTATTCAGCGAAAGAGAAGCGGACAAACTGCCGCCGCATAGACCCTTTGACTGTCAAATCAACCTACTCCCGGGGGCTCAACTCCCAGTGGGCAAGCTGTACGCCATGTCAGACAGGGAGATGCAGGAGCTGAGGGAGTTCATTGACAAAAACCTGAAGAGGGGTTTCATCAGAGAGTCCCGAGCGGTGGGGGGCAGCCCAGTGTTTTTTGTGGACAAAAAAAACACAGATAAGCCGAGACTTGTAGTGGATTTCAGGGCCCTGAACGCCGTGTCGGAACCCCTGGCCTTTCCTATGCCCCGAATTGATGACATTCTGACCAGGGTGAGGAAGGGGAAGATTTTTACAAAACTGGACCTGCGGGGGGCGTATAATCTGATACGAATAAGGAAGGGGGATGAATGGAAGACCACCATGTTCACCCCTTTGGGAGCATTTGAATACCTCGTAATGCCCTTCGGTCTCCAAGCCGGCTCCGCATGTTTTCAAGCTTTCATCAACCACGTCCTGGGGCCGTTGCTCTACAAGAATTGTGTGGCCTTTTTGGATGACGTGTTGGTGTATTCGGAAAATGAAGAGCAGCATGTGAGGGACGTGAGAGAAGTGTTGGGCCGGCTGCAAGCCAATCAGCTGTGGGTGAAACTGGAGAAGTGCCAGTTTCATGCCAAGGAGGTGGAATTCCTGGGGTACCGCCTGTCAGACCAAGGATTGGCCATGGATCCAGGCAAGGTCCAGGCGGTGCTGGAATGGAAGACACCGAAAACCAAGAAGGATGTGCAAAGATTCCTGGGGTTTGGGAACTTTTATCGGAAGTTCATCAAGAATTTTGCACACTTGACGGCGCCCATCACCGACTGCCTCAGTAGCAAGAAGAAATTTGTTTGGACGGCGGAGGCGGAGAGAGCTTTTGAAGAACTGAAAAGGGCTTTCGCTTCGGAAGAACAACTTCTGCATGTGGACCTACAGAAGCCCATGAGGGTGGAGACAGACGCGTCAGACAGAGCGGTGGGGGCGGTGCTCCTTCAGCCGGGAAGAAATACGTCAGGGTGGAGACCGTGTGCCTTTTTCTCGAGGAAGCTGAATAAGTCCGAGCGGAACTACACGGTGTATGACAGGGAACTACTTGCCATTCACGAAGCGTTCCGGAGGTGGAGACATTTATTGATTGGGGCACAACACAAGGTGCAAGTGTGCACCGACCACAAGAATTTGGAGTATTGGAGAACAGCTCGAGTACTCAACCAACGGCAAGTGAGATGGGCACAGGAATTTTCCAAATTCCACTTTGAGATTTGTTATGTACCAGGCCCAGAGAACGTCAGGGCGGACGCTCTCTCACGCAAACCAGAGTACTTGGAAGGGGAGGGGGCAAGCGAAGAAAGACATGTCATTCCTGAGGACCGCTGGGTGTGTGGGGCGGCGCTGGTGGGGAGACGAGAGCTGGTAGAAGAAACGGAAACTGACGAATATGCCCAAAATAAGCTCAGAGGCCTCAGGGGAGAGGGTGAGAGCCCGGAGGGTTTTGAAGAAAGAAATGGGGCATTGTATTACAAAGGGGCACTGTATATACCGGAAGGTGAATTGAGAGGGAGGGTACTCAAGCAGTTGCATGATAGTCCCACGGCGGGACATTTTGGACAACACAAGACCATGTGGATGGTCACCAGGGAGTTTTGGTGGCCCAAGGTGAGGGAAGATGTAAAGGAGTATGTAAGAGGGTGTGACCAATGCCAGAGGGCCAAGGGGGAAAGAAGGGCGCCGGCAGGGTTATTGGAACCACTACCCACGCCAGAACGGCCTTGGGAGGCGGTATCAATAGATTTTATGACGGATCTGCCCAAATCCAAAGGGAAGACGGCCATCATGGTAGTAGTGGACCTGTTAACTAAGATGTGCCACTTTGTAGCATGTTCACATGCAGTCACAGCGGAAGAAACAGCGAAGTTGTTTGTAGAACACGTCTTCCGGCTGCATGGCGCCCCCTTGAGGGTTGTCTCGGACCGCGGGAAACAATTTACTTCCAGGTTCTGGAGGAAGCTCATGAGCTTGCTGCACGTGGAAGTCAATTTTTCGACGGCCCGGCATCCTGAAACCAATGGGCAGGCGGAAAGAGCAAATGGCATCCTCCAACAATATCTGAGGTGCTATGTCAATGACAGAGGGAATGATTGGGTCGAAAAGCTGGCGCTGGCAGAATTTGCCTACAACAATGCGGAGCATGTGTCCACAGGGATGAGCCCCTTTTTGGCCAATTACGGGTGTCACCCCAGGGCATTCCCGGGGGAGGGGGGCGAGAGATGGAGCGTCCCAGCGGCCGAACAGTTTGTAGAAGAGATGGAAGCGATCCATCGTCAGCTTCAGCTCAACTTAGAAAGGGCCAAGGCTCAATATAAGAAGCAGGCAGACAAGAGCAGGAGGGAAGGTGAAACCATAAGGGTGGGGGATCAGGTGTGGTTGTCCACCCAAGGGTTGCCGTTCAAAGGGGGTTGTAAGAAATTAAGACCCAAGAGATTGGGACCCTTTGAGGTCATTCAGCAGGTCAACCCAGTGGCTTTCAAACTCCGGTTACCCAACCACATGAAATTGCATCCAGTGTTCCACAGGTCATTACTGTCACCGTACAAGGGGGGAGGTGAAGAGGAGCACACCAGGGGACCGGTCTTGGAGGAGAGGGAAAGCAGTAACCATGTAGCGGAAATCCTCGATTCCAGGTGGAAGGGCAATCAGGTGGAGTATTTAGTGGCGTGGGAAGGGGAACCGGAGTCAGAAAACACCTGGGTGACTGCAGAGGAGGTCAATGACGAGGTTTTAACAGAAACGTTCCACCAAAGATTCCCGCGGAAACCACAGCCGGTAGCAAGGTTTAGAAGGGAGTATTTCGGCACCACAGACGAGGAAGAGGAACTGGAAGGATTCGCGGAGTCGGAGTTGGAAGAAGGAACGGACTCAGATGACGAGGAGTACCGAGAGACTAGGAACCACAACGAGTGGAGAAAGGTGTTCGAAACTTCAGACGATGAGGAAGGTTCCTTCCGGGGTTTTACCTCCTCACAACCCGTAGGGGAGGAGACGGGAGGGGGTGAAGGGGGCCCTGGAGGGGAGGTGGATGTCAGGGAACTGCCATCGGCAGGACAGGAGGTGCCAAGGCTCTCTGAGGTAGAGAGAGACTTGACACCTGAAGAGGGAACCAGTAGGGGGCGAACAGGAACGTCAAGGGAAGGGGAGTCGGAGGAATGGCTCAGAGATGCTTCCAGTGAAAACAGTGGGGAAGTCTCAGGGCCCCCTATAGGAACACCCGTTCCTCGGCGGAAACTGTCACGCAGAGAGTCCAGAAGACGTGTTTCCGTTAAGGAGCTTTTATGTTGGAAACGTTTCCGAAAGCGGCCACTTTCGGATTCTGCTAGCGACTGACGCAGCCATGCTGGAGGGGCTCCGTCACAGGCAGAGGTTTGAGAAGCGGTTCAAACTCTGAGGGATTGCAATTTACACACAAGCAGCTCTTCATCCCATCACAGTAGGTAAGCCTGAGAGGATTATGGAATCATAGAATCATAGAGTTGGAATAGACCACAAGGGCCATCGAGTCCAACCCCCTGCCAAGCAGGAAACATGGTTGTCAAGCCTCTGCTTAAAGACCTCCAAAGAAGGAGACTCCACCACACTCCTTGGCAGCAAATTCCACTGTCAAACAGCTCTTACTGTCAGGAAGTTCTTCCTAATTTTTAGGTGGAATCTTCTTTCTTGTAGTTTGGATCCATTGCTCCGTGTCCGCTTCTCTGGAGCAGCAGAAAACAACCTTTCTTCCTCCTCTATGTGACATCCTTTTATATATTTGAACATGGCTATCATATCACCCCTTAACCTCCTCTTCTCCAGGCTAAACATGCCCAGCTCCCTTAGCCGTTCCTCATAAGGCATCATTTCCAGGCCTTTGACCATTTTGGTTGCCCTCCTCTGGACACGTTCCAGTTTGTCAGTGTCCTTGAACTGTGGTGCCCAGAACTGGACACAGTACTCCAGGTGAGGTCTGACCAGAGCAGAATACAGTGGCACTATTACTTCCCTTGATCTAGATGATCTAGGATGACTAGCCCAGCATCACCCCAGAGGCTTCCTTCCTGAGTTGGGATTTGACCCTGGGTCTCCCCAGTCCTTCTCCACCAATCTAACACTTTGTTGTTGTTGTTTAGTCGTTTAGTCTTGTCCGACTCTTCGTGACCCCATGGACCAGAGCACGCCAGGCACTCCTGTCTTCCACTGCCTCCCGCAGTTTGGTCAAACTCATGTTGGTAGCTTTGAGAACACTATCCAACCATCTCGTCCTCTGTCGTCCCCTTCTCCTTGTGCCCTCAATCTTTCCCAACATCAGGGTCTTTTCCAGGGAGTCTTCTCTTCTCATGAGGTGGCCAAACTACTGGAGCCTAAGCTTCAGGATCTGTCCTTCCAGTGAGCACTCAGGGCTGATTTCCTTCAGAATAGAGAGGTTTGATCTTCTTGCAGTCCATGGGACTCTCAAGAGTCTCTTCCAGCACCAGAATTCAAAAGCATCAATTCTTCGGCAATCAGCCTTCTTTATGGTCCAGCTCTCACTTCCATACATCACTACTGGGAAAACCATAGCTTTTACTATACGGACCTTTGTTGGCAAGGTGATGTCTCTGCTTTTTAAGATGTTGTCTAGGTTTAATAATCTAACACTATTGCATACCTAATCCTGAATCTCATGCAAGGTGGCATTGCAAAATACCTAAATGATGATACACCAGGTTTGTGGAGATGCTTTATCTGCCCCAGAGAACAAATTATCTTTATTTCCTCCATCAGTCACAATCTAACAAAATAAAATAAAAACGTTAACATGCTGAATGGACTAAATATTGTGCATGTTCCTCTGCCAAAGTGCCTGAATTGTCTCCGAAGTCCAAGTGGCAGCCAGACTGATTGGCTGAAATCCCATCTGTGAGGGAATACACTTGTTGCCATAGCCAAATAGCACCATGCGGTGTTCAACACAATGGAACATGATGCTCACGTCAGGACACAGGGCGAGAATATATATTTCACCAGCCATTGGATGAATAAGTCAATGGCATTCTTCAGAATGAGTGGACCATTTCAGAAAAGCTGTCCTGAGGTGTTTCCAAAACAAAGGTTTCCTTGAACTAATTTGTTCTGTGGAAAACCAGTCTTCCCATAACAGTGATAGGGGCAGGTAACTGGTTATTTATGAATGGCCACCTCTTGATTTTGCACAATAGTTGCCCACTTGGGGCCCTCGGTTTATCAGAAGAAAGCATGCTTTGCCAAAGTGGACTAACCAGCTGCCACAGCGAAATACTTTTGGGGTGATTGCCTAACATCAGTTGGCACATGGCATTTCAGAATACAGACTGAAAATACTAGGATAGGAAAAGGTTGGAACGGGTGACATTCACACGGATTGAAGTCATTGTCTTGCTTCACGTTTGCTACTTCTGTCTACTTAAAATTAGGAGCCTTCATGCTGGGTCAGTGTCGGTCAAGGATAGCCAACATAATCCCTTGACCACCAGTTGTTTTGCACTACAGCTCCTATCAGCCCTGGCCTAGATGGCCAATGCTGAGGGATGATGGGAATCATATAAAGGTAAAGGATCCCTGACGGTTAAGTCCAGTTGCGAACAACTCTGGGGTTGCGGCGCTTATCTCGCTTTACTCGATGAGGGAGCTGGTGTTTGTCCACAGACAGTTTTTCCAGGTCATGTGGCCAGCATGACTAAGCTGCTTCTGGCAAAACCAGAGCAGTGCACGGAAATGCCATTTACCGTAGTTTTCGTTCTATAAGACGCACCTTTTCCCTCCTAAAAAGTAAGGGGAAATGTATGGAAATGTATCGTCTTGTGGAGCAAATGAAGGCTGCGCAGCTATCCCAGAAGCCAGAACAGCAAGAGGGATCGCTGCACAGCGATCCCTCTGGCTTCTGGGATTCAGAATATTTTTTTTTCTTGTTTTCCTCCTCCAAAAACTAGGTGTATCTTATGGTCTGGTGCGTCTTATAAAGCAAAAAATATGGTACCTTCCCGCCAGAGAGGTACCTATTTATCTACTTGCACTTTTGGGTGTGCTTTCAAATTGCTAGGTTGGCAGGAGCTGGGACCGAGCAACGGGAGCTCACACTGTCATGGAGATTTGAACCACTGACTTTCTGATTGGCAAGCCCAAGAGGCTCAGAGGTTTAGACCACAGCACCACCCGTGTCCCACCACGTTGGCAATCGCTCATTTATAATATTTATGTTATCCAATTAAAACAAAAATAAAGTGTGTCATTGATGACAGCCATTGCCTCAAAGAGGACAAAACTGGGGCTGCAGGGAACTACAGTACATTTATTTTCAGCCAGATACTAAACAAACTAAAATGAGGTAACTGGTCGGTAGCCATTTTGTCATCTGCCATGGAATGGCTTGATGAGAGTTCTTCCTCATAAATACATAATAATACATGTCTGTTAGGACTTCTTTTGATTAAAGCACTGAGGGGAATAATCACTTCATCTTTGGGGCAATTTATTTTTCTTTCTTCAGAAAACTAGACGAGGAGTATTATCTGGTTTTTAACTAAAAACCTTTCACTAGGAAACACAAATCTTTCATGAATTCCCATTTGGGAAAACTCTATTTAATTTGGTCTCATCATTTCCTCTGAAATACCTGTTCTTCAAGTCAGAAAACAGTACGTACTCTTTTAGGCTAACAAAGTCCTTATTGTGGAATCAGATTTTCAAAAGGATATCCCTTTTTTTATTTAAAATGACCAGGTGCCAAGGCAGGCAGCCCCCACACCCAAGGCTTTTAAAGTGTCCCAAACAGGGAATTTTGGCAAGTCCAGCTTTTCTCACCTCTGTGTCATGAGCCACACTGCCAAAATCCTCAGTTTGACCCAATTCACAAAACTGATTTTATGCTCAGGAATTCCTTTCAACATGAGAGCGCAGTGTCCGACATATAAATCATTGGTCATTACGCGATGCTTTTACTAAAGCCTCTGGCAGCTTTCGCAGACATATTCTAAAGCTATCAGTTATTGGCTATTCACGTTGCCATGACACATGTTAAAGGCAGGCGACGGCAAAGCATGTATATTTAAGGGTTCAAACAAAACATGCATTTCATCAGGCAAGGAGAGTAGATGCAGGGAAGATAATGATGGCCATTTACAGGAGGGCTGGCCTGGCCATCATCTCTGTGCTGCAAACTACTGAGTGCTTGATAACCACATTTTCACAGCCTTAGGCAGACCATAAAAACAGGATAGTTTTTTGAAGCCTTGATGGGATGCCACACATGGCTGGTGAGCTATTTTGGGGTAGCTGGTGGTCCAGAGTTATGCAAGTCGACTACAGTAGATTGCACTGAGACATCAACTTGAAGAGACATTTACACCTGTTCAAAGAGTGAATCCAGATGCTAGCTGACATTCTCGTTGCCATTTATAACGGGCATTGCTCCCTTGCCTTTAAGACACAAAATGTAAGCAGGTGAATCTTCTCCTGGAGTGGTGATGGCAGGGAAGATTCACCTGCTTACTTTCGGGTTGTCTGGCTGCGGTTAGAAATGCCAGGGTGCCAGGAAGCCAGTTTGGACCACAACCTGCAGAGAAAACGCAACCAGTGTGGTGTAGTGGTAAAGAGCGGTAGACTTGTAATCTGGTGAACCGGGTTCGCGTCTCCGCTCCTCCACATGCAGCTGCTGGGTGACCTTGGGCCAGTCACACTTCTCTGAAGTCTCTCAGCCCCACTCACCTCACAGAGTGTTTGTTGTGGGGGAGGAAGGGAAAGGAGAATGTTAGCCGCTTTGAGACTCCTTCGGGTAGTGATAAAGCGGGATATCAAATCCAAACCCTTCTTCTTCAACAAGCACCCTTGGAAAGGGGACGATAGGGTGCTGCTCAGTGCTTTTTTTATAAAAAAAAGTGTTTAGGGGTACTCTCAAAATACCATTTTATACTTTGAATTGGGAAAAATAAATACAGTAAATGGACAAAAGTACAAAGATTCAAGAAATGTTTAGGGGTGTGCGTACCCCAGGAAAAAAGCACTGGTGCTGCTCAGATTAAACCTTGGCTTATGATCTGTGGCCACATTCTAAACTCTCTTTGAAAGATGCGTGAACGACTAAATTTTGGCACAGAGCTTGCTGCACTCCAGCCAGTTTCACAGCCTTGAACACTTCGTCAGCGAGGGCGGTTTTTCCAGCCACAAACATAATCTTCCCCTACGAAATATGCAAAATACAACATGACCGGAAGACAGAATGTTGCACGGGGGACACGCCATCTTACAACAATATGCTACGGCAGAAGGAAGGGAAAGGCAAGTATGTACTGGTATAAATAGAGCAACATCTGGGGCCTCGCTGAAGTAATAAACATCCTTCGTCTCACTTCAGACCACAAGAGGCTCTCACAGTGGAGTGTTCATACCTAAAAGGTGGGGTGGGGGTAATAACATAGAAACCAACTTGCAATCAAACCCACTTTCCTGGATATGCTCCATTTAATTCAAGAGGACTTACTTCTGAGTATTCGTGCACAGAGTTGCACTGAGAGTGTCAAGGACAAGGGTTCCTATCTGTGTTCCAAGAAGGAATGGGAAGGCTTCTTGGAGCAGGGAGGGAAATGGTGAAAGTTTTGATGCCGCTTGGCAGGAAGAAGCCCTGGCATCTGCAAGGACAGGCGCTTGCTTTTGGGAACTGAGTACATCTCTCTGCTGCAAACAAACAATCTGACTCTGACTCCGAGAGACTGCCGCTCTGCCACATGGAGCTAAGAGCAATTGATTTATTTATTAGGAATATTTATAACTTGCCTTCCTCATTCAAAACTGAACCACTCAAGGCAGCTAGCGTTCATCAGAAATGCAAAGCTAGACTCATAAATCAAAGTTAAGCAATGAGGGATGCATAAAATTATTATTAATGATAATAATGAGGATAATAATAATAATTTCATTTATGAATCACTTCCCATGATGCATCCCAAAGTAATTTACAATATAGGGGAAACATATATGAAATTAGGGGCTTTGCTCTTGCTCACGCTGCTCATCAACCCCCCTGATACTCCCCACCCCATAATACCCCCCCAAGTTTCCTCTTCCCAAACCATGCAGCTACAAAGCTCTTTTCACACACCCCACCCAAGCGCATTTCTGAAGCCACTTCCCTCTCCTCCAGCCCTGCTCTGCATCCCTCTTATTCAGGCCTTCCTGCTCCATTATGCAACCCATTTCCACTTCCTCTCCCTTTTCCCCAGCCACTCTCCTTACTTTTTCAACTTCTTCTTGCACACAGATCACCCCTCTCCATGCCTTCTCCCCTCTCCTATTCTGCAGCCCCCTTTGAACACAAACCCCAGGCTGATATATGCTACCATATCTTTGAGATGAATAGAATCACTAAGAGCAAGCCTGTCAGTTGGCTTATTCAATAATTAGAGAACATCCTCTGCTGTTTAAATCTGCCATTCTCCTCCATGTCTCTCCACCCTTCTTCATTCAAATCCCTTCTGTTGTTTAAAAGTGCCATTTTTCTCACTGTCCCTCCCCTCTCACTCCCATGCCTTAGCCACTGGTGTTGTGCAGCCCGCCTTCTCTTTTGTTCCCTTATCCAACCCCAATTTAAGGCAAATCTGGGATTGTGATGAGGCACTATAAATCCTCTGATGAAGGCTGCTTGACGACAGCCTCATATTTCTATGTCTATAGGAAGACAGGTCTGTATAAAAACTGTCAAGCAACTCCATATATAAAAACAAGACAGAACAACAGAGCATATATAAAATGCGTTCAGATCCAATACAGATACCAATTAGGATAAAGACCTCTATTTAGAAATCAAAATTAACCAAGAGGATGCAGGTCAGAAACCTTCCCAAATAAATTTTCAGGAGGTGGCATATGGATGCGCTGAGGCAAGGTGGGTGCCACAAATGGAAAAGTCCTTTCGCATGTTTGTGCCAATCACACCTTAGCTGAGATGTGGAAGAGGTCCTCTCCCCATAAGGCCCTTAGTAGGAACATATGGCAGCAAATGGTCCTTTAACTATTCTCTCTCCCCCCCCCCCATTTTTTAAATAGTTCTTCGTTTATTTTTTTCTTAATACAGAAAATAGACTATCACTCCCAATTTCAGTGCCTCAAACGTAGAAAAGAAAAAGTAAATAGTTTTACAAATACAGAAATCTTATAGCAAAGTTGGATAGCCTTAACATAAAGGATAACAGTTGTTGGTTGTAACAGAATCCCCTGTTAATTTGACAGCGACACACATCTTTCCAAATATATGAGTCTTATTGTAGCCATATATTCCAGAACACTGCAGGAGAGATTGTTCATTTGTAGGGATATTTGTCTACATTAGAAGCACCCAACAGTCAGATGAAAATGTTTATTTCTTTTTTTTTACCTCTAGCAGTATGGAGATGATGAGTCAATTTTTGAGTGCAATTTCCCACACCTTATTAAACCATTTTTGGAAGCTCAAGCTGCATAGAGTTTTCTAAAACCTAGTTATCAAAGTGGAGCTGCTGTTAACAGAAAACCGACGAGAGTCTTACATTGCTGGTCTTTCCCCCCCCTAATGAAAAGATTCAACACACTGGTGTTTCTGTTGCTTGTTTGTGCCCACACTAGTTTAGAGATCTCATTAACGATATAGTCCCAGAAAGTCAGAAACTTTAATACATTCTCACAACATGCATGTAGAAGAAAGACCGCCACCCCAGATCCCCTCTAATGTAGATTTGTGTGTGGTGTTTTATATTCTGACTCGAGTAAAATACAATTTCTGCATGAACCAACTGCATAGGCTAACATTTAGTTTCCGGGCCCAATTCAAAGTGCTGGTTTTGACCTATAAAGCCCCAAAAGGCTCAGGATCACAATATCTCAAGGACTGCCTCTCCCCATATGAACCAACCTGGTCTCTGTGATCATCTTCTAAGGCCCTTCTTTGTGCGCCTCTTCCATAAGACGCTGGAGCCTGGCAACATGAGAACGGGACTTTTCTGTGGTGACTCCCCTCTTGTGCAATGCTCTCCCCAGGCAGGCTCACCTAGTGCCCGCATTATATATCTTTAGCCGCCAGGTGAAAACATTTCTCTTTCTATGGCCTTTTAAATGTGTTTATGGTAAGGGGTTTGGGCGACGGGGAATTATTGGTCTGTTTTCGTTTTATTATGTATTTTGTGTTCTCATTTTGTATTTGTATTTTGTGAACTGCCTTGTGCCCTTAGATGGTGGTATACAAATAATAATGATAATAGTAATAATAATAGGATGAAAATTTTGGTATTTTTTTGGTGAGAATCTTTCAGTCTTGTAAGTTTATTGGTTTTTAGGACTAATGTCTATTTCCTTGTCTTTCAGATAAAATTCTGGATGACCCTCAAGAGGAATCAATGGGAATATACCGGGCTCCATCATTTATTTTCTGAATTTCCAGATTTTTAATCAGTTGGGTAGTGTTTTGGTTTTACAGGCTACTTCTGTGTTGTTGTTTTAAATACACCGATACAATAAAAGTCTTCTTATTTGTACCCAGTGTTTCATTAATGTAAGAAAATAGTTGCCTGAGTTGATAGGCCTCTTCATATAATTTTAACTGTGGGATTTTGTTCCTTTAACTATTCTGATCCCAAAATTTTTTTGGGCTTTAAATGTGGTAACTCGTGCTTTGACTAGTGCCTGAAAACAGACTGGCTGTCACATGCCCGACAAAACCTTCCCAGTCAGTCACTTATCTGCTATACTTTCTGCACCAGCAGTGATCAAGACCGAAATGATGTCTTTAAACTAATAATTCATGACCCATAAGAACTTAAGAAGATTCCTGCTGGGTCCATTTAGTCCAGCATCGTTTTCCCATCGCTGGCCACCAGATGCTGCCACGGTGCAGGCAAGCAATGCCTCCGCAGTTGGTCTGCAGGGGCACATTCTCTCTCAACAGGGATGGTCTATTCAGCCATCAGACCTAATAGCAGCCGATAGATAGATGGATGCCCCCTCCCTTTTAAAGACAACAGCCAGCACAGCACTTTTGTGGCAGCGAATGTTATAAATTAATGATAGAATGAGTGAATAAGTACTTTGGTTTGGGTCTCCTGCCATCTATTGCCAACCCATTTTGCTGGGTGACCCCCGTGGGCCGGCATCAGGGACTGGCATCACTGGGCCCCTGCCAAGGTCTACACCCAAACAGGAGGTTGATCACTGGGCCCTCAGAGCCCCCCTTGTTGCTGTCGCCCTCTCTGACCATGGCGGCAAGGGACAAGCGTGAGAAGGAGCATCCTCCTCCATCTGTGTCTTGGGCCAGAGGGAGAGGAAACACAAATGGGAACAAGTCTTTTTTTACTAGTAAGTCACTGTCTTTCGGACCCTGTTAGGTGGCCTCCAGGATATATAGACAGGACAATGTAGAATCTCTGTGCAAACAAATCCAGATGAATGTCCACTGTTGTATAACCTCCCCGGAAACAAATGAGAACAAATGCACAAGAGAGCGGGCGTCGTAAAACCGCCATGCAACCTTTGTGTGTGCGATCCAGGATTAATGCTCAAAACACAGATCCCACGGACTTAAAAAGGGACCCAAGAGTAGGCATAGAATCATAGAATCATAGAGTTGGAAGAGACCACAAGGGCAATCGAGTCCAACCCCCTGCCAAGCAGGAAACACCATCAGAGCACTCCTGACATATGGTTGTCAAGCCTCTGCTTAAAGACCTCCAAAGAAGGAGACTCCACCACACTCCTGGGCAGCAAATTCCACTGGCAAACAGCTCTTACTGTCAGGAAGTTCTTCCTAATGTGTAGGTGGAATCTTCTTTCTTGTAGTTTGGATCCACTGCTCCGTGTCCGCTTCTCTGGAGCAGCAGAAAACAACCTTTCTCCCTCCTCTATGTGACATCCTTTTATATATTTGAACATGGCTATCATATCACCCCTTAACCTCCTCTTCTCCAGGCTAAACATGCCCAGCTCCCTTAGCCGTTCCTCATAAGGCATCGTTTCCAGGCCTTTGACCATTTTGGTTGCCCTCCTCTGGACACGTTCCAGTTTGTCAGTGTCCTTCTTGAACTGTGGTGCCCAGAACTGGACACAGTACTCCAGGTGAGGTCTGACCAGAGCAGAATACAGTGGCACTATTACAAATCTTCAACACAATTTTAAAATCACTTGACTCCAGAACCTGATGACTTTATAGCCCATTTACTAACAGCACAGTATTTCTGGTCTACTTGTGAGAACCCGAGTCTCCGTGTCCTCACTGCAGGACTCAGCAGGAAGGAAGGGGCCAAGACTAGGATGATCTGATTCTGCCTGCCATTGTTGGCCTCCCTGCCTTCTGCTCTGCCAACCCCAGTGGGCACCAGCCAGCCAGGTCTTGGTGAGGTCTAGGTCTGTTCAGTGCCCGGACGAGAGACCTTCCACTCAGCCATGCCTTCTTTTCAGGATTTACAGTACTCCATTCCGTTCCACAGCAATGGAGTGTGCGGATTCAGAGTTCTGTCCTTAGGGCTCTTTCCTGCAAAGCTCAGGTTGCCCGCAATCCTGCTAACGCCTCTGGTGTGTGGATGGTGGTCTTTGGGTCACGAAACAATTGACACCTGGAGAATAAGATTCCTTAGTAGACCATAGATGTGTTTGGGAGGTATGTGCGTTCATCTGACTTAATTTTATTCATTTATTTCACTGAGCAATCTCTACTGCATCTACGCAGTTGCTTACTCTCGCCTTTCACACTCTGTCTCATGTACGTGCGAACTATGGAGTTCCTGAAAACTGAACTGGAGCTGCCTCAAAAAGAAATGGCCAGAGTTCCGCCTGCGCCTTTCAAGAACAGCTTAACGTGTAGTAAAACAGCAGCTGAAGCTTTTCAAAGCATGGAGATAAACACCCATCACTTGCTAAGAGGGGCAAAGCACGCCTTGCAAGGCTCAACTACAGCGATGGCTGGTTGCAAACAAATTTGAAATTGGAGGTATATAAATACATATCCCCTCGGGGTCCTTTCCAAGTCCACAATTCTATATATGCGACATAATGTGCTCACTGCCGCCCTCGCTTGCTAAGGATCCGCGCTGCTGCTGCTGAGCTGCGCTTGCACGCGCCTCCAAAAAGCAAGTGTTATCTTGGGTCAATCCCACGTAAGCGCAGCGAGTGTTTTGGGCAGTCGCTGCCCGCAAATCCCCCCCAGCCACCCTCCAAAGTCTAATGGGAAGCGGCTCCTGCCTGCGCGACACTCTTCCGGCTTGCAGAAGCATTTTCCAGCAAAACACACTCAAAAGGGCTCGGTGCTTTGTTTTTATTTTTTAAGGTGCCTTCCGATCGCCGAGCCGAACCGTTACGCACCGCTCTCTTTTCGCCAAGGCCTGGCAAGTTGGAAGGGTCCCCCATCGCCGGGAACCGCGTCGTTGCGCAAAGCCCGCAAAGCCCTCAGTACTTCGAAGGAACATGCCTTTAGGATCGCGCCGGATCAGCGATTTAAATCCGTGAAGACCGAAGGCGGATGCATGGCGAAAAGCAGCAGCAGCAGCAGCAACTCTCCGTCTCCAAAGAAACGATGAGTTTTTAAGAGATCATCTTGGGGGAGGCTTCTTTGCAGATGCAAATCGCGTCTCCGGCCAGCAGGAGGAAGGAAGAGGAAGTGCGAGCGGCGGCGGCGGCGAGGAGGCTTCTGTGCGGGGTGTGCTGCGCGCGTTGGAGTCTGATGATGGGATAGAAAGAGAAAGAGAGAGTCGCAAAGAGAAGCACCCAAACAAGCCGCGGTAAGAGGCCAACTTCCCCGGCGCAGGAGGCGCTTGCCCGGCGGAGCCCCCGCCGAGCGCGGCGCCCTCCAGCCTCTGCGGCAGCGCAGCCAACTTCCTCCTCCGCTCCGGGATCCCCGGGCTGCGGGCTGCTTGCTCGGCTTCCCGGCTAGGATTGCGGGCAGGGGTAGAGGGGGCTGGCAAGATTGCGCGCGCTCCTCCGGGGACGGGAGCTTGCAGCCCTGGACGGGGAGGTGCAGCTGCGGGTTTCTTTTGCGCGGAGGCTGCCGTCCGCTCGGGAGCAAGTCCCGCGGAGTTGGCTGGGGTGGGTGGGTGGCGGGGGTTGACCCTTCTCCCCGCCGTGGGGACCTGACGCGCTCTACCTGCGCTGCAGGGGCCGGGGAAGGCGCGCGTGGGAAATGCGGCCCCTTTGCACGGGGGCGGGGGGGGGGAGAGGCAGGGGAGCTGATCCTGCAAAGAAGTGCGCTGGGCGAGTGCGGGGTGGGTGGCCGCCCGCAGGGAAGACTTAAAGAGGAGAGGAAGGGGGCATCCGGAGAGCTGCGGAGTTGCGCGGGGTGGAGGTGGGTGCGGTGGCGGCGGCTCCTCTCCCCGGGATGGGTGGCCGCAGGTGGCCTCCCCTTCCTCGTTTCTGGCACGCCTTGGGCGGGGGCGGGCGGCTGCTCCGGAGCTGCCGTTTGTCCCCGGGGAGGGCGATGGAGGCGTCCGCGCAGCAGCCAAAAAGGAGAGGGGGGGCGGGAAAAAGGTGCGTGCTGTTTCGGGGGGGGGGATCTGTTCCGTCTGGGCGAGAGACCCGGCCAGCGCCTGGAGACAGGCGCCCGAGGGCGAGGAAGTAGGGGGGGAGGAAGGAGGACGTTGCTGCAGTTGGGGAGGAAGCGCGCCTCCCCCCCCCCACCCGTGCTCGCTCGGCAGCCGCTGCCCGCGCGTGGGGCGCTTGCCGGGGTCGGGGGTGGGCGGGCGCGCAAGGGGAGGAAGGCGCAGCGCGCGCCTCCGGGGGGCGGCGGCGTTGCCCTAGATAAGCGGCTTCGGGGCTGCTCTCTCGCCCCTCTTCCCCCTTCGCACCAGCTCTTCTTCCTCCTCTCGACCCTTCCACCAGCTGGTCGCTCCCTTTTGCGCGCCTCTGCACCTGACTTCCCCGGCCCGCACGTGTGAAACCTGAGCCTGATGCGGGTCAAGAGAAAAACCGCGCTACCAGGCTAGCTAGAAACGGGAGAGGGGGGTGCCGCTAAGTTGTGGGGTTAGGAAATAGCTCAGGGACAGACTCTTATAATATGGCACCTTAAGGGAAGACAAAATTCCTGGGGCCCCCCACTAAATATTTTTTTTATATTGACATACATTACTTTTGGTACAGTTGCTTTTTGAACTGATCTTCTCAGTAGATTCCTGCATTAAATATTTTATTTTATTTTGCACCCCCTTGGCTTGGCACCGTGGAGCATAGCTGTCAACTTTTCCCTTTTCTTGCAAGGAATCCTATTTGGAATAAGGGAATTTCCCTTTAAAAAAGGGAAAAGTTGGCAGCTATGCCCTGGGGGGGGGGTGGACTACCTGCACTGCCTTAAACCTGATGCTGGCAGCTTACCTGCCCCCACAAAGTAGGGATATTTTATAAAGCATTTATGTAACAGAAAGGTAGCCGAAGGCATTTTGATGCCTAAGGGAGATTTGCAAGCGGGTGGATAAGAAGCAGAGCACTTGACACCCCCCCCCCCGTTACCTTATTTCTTTTCAACTGAGTCTTGCCCTTGCCTCCTTACAGGTAAGCCCAGCCCTGTGTATAAATGTTGTTGGTGCTTGATTTTTATGCCACTTACAGGCCAGAATGGCTTCCAATGGCATGACATAAAATCCATACATGTTTAAAATTAACGCACAAAACAATTTCAGCAAAATGTTTAAAACACCCAGGTTTAAAATAAACAGTAAAACACACACATATATGAGAGAGCGAGCTTTTTACTTGGAAGCAAGTCCCATTGAACTCGGTGGAATTTACAGTGCAACCCTCAATGGGAGCAAGCATCATGTGTTGTTGATTCCTCTGTATCATTAGTTAAAAGCTTCCCGCTCCATCTTCTGAAAATCTCCTGCTCCTTCAAAAGAGGCTGCCTTCCCCCCCTTGCTGCTTTGTCTGCTTTCAATAGCCTTCCAAAACACTTGCTTGGTGCCAACTTCTGTTTTCTTCAAGGCCCACCTTTCCTGTGAAGCCTTTGGGCCCCTTGTGCCCATCCATTCTCCCCCTGCCCCCAGTTATTATTTGAATTTCACTGCTAGCTGCTTGGCCCAGGGCCCTGCCCTTTGGTACGCTCTAAAGTGTATTCTGTACACACCATATAAAAAAATTGCCAGTTTACTGTGTGTGTGTGTGTGTGTGTGTGTATTATATACACACACACACTATCTTGATTATGATGGAAAGTTCTGCAAGTTCATGAACTGCATGTGACACCCATCTTTCAGCGAATAAAGAGAAATGTCGCTTACTCAATCACAACAAAAAATTGCAAATAATAATATAGTTATTATTCTGCTGCAGCTAGGCTCTGTATAGAATTGAGCAGGACTTCATTGCAAGAGCAGGCATTGAAAACAAAAACCAGTTGCATTCGTCTAGTTGAGTTTACAGTACCAGCAGTTTTTCTGACTAAAAAGCGAAACTTTCATTCCAGGGCGGGACTCCCTCCAAAGAGAGTTTTGATAACCACAGTTTTTATCAGTTAAAGGTTTTGAGCTAGATATTTTGACTTAAGTTGCTTTTGCACTAATATGTTTTTTTGGTGTGTATTTAAAACTATAGTCTGGGTAAAGTTAAACACTTCAAACCCCCCCCCCCCCATTTTTTAGTGGGAGAGATTAAAGGGTATGCTGAACTCATACACTGAACTCAATTACTCTTTGGCTGGATATTGTCCTGTGAGTGTATCAGAACTTCACCCACAATTGTAATTATTTTTCTTTATTTCTTTTCCACTACTGGGGGGGGGGGGGGGGCAGAAGAGTCCCAAAACATCACTTGTATTTTCTAGTGCTGTCTACTGAAACCATTTGAATCTCTCTTCTTCCATTTATGTGGTTTTTTTGTAATCGGCAAGTTCTGACTAGGCCATATTGTTGGGGAATGGCCTGTTCAACTAAAATTTAAAAGGACCTTTTAGACTGATTTGTTCATTTTTAAATATTGAATGGACCGAGTCAGCAGTTGCATGGGTGGGCTCTGTAAATGTATAGAGGAATAATTTGGTTTTTCATCACTTGTTATCTGTAAGTATTTTTCTAGTTTGACATGCCATATGTGCACACGTTGCTTTATCACCTGGGGCGAATCCATACTAATAATTTGCTGTTTGTTACATGTATTAAGAGATTCTCCTTCCATAGGATAACTCTGTCTGACTTTAAGTTGCTACTCATAAATTATTTCATGGCAACTAATTAGGGCAGCGAGATCTTTGAACCTTCCAGGAGCAGCCGGGCTCACAGCATCAAGCAGAATGAAGAGTGAGGTTTGTCACAGGCAGAGAGTTTTCTGCCCCTTCTACTTCCGTGATATCATGCTAAGCAGCAAAAATGTGCTCAGAGTCTCTTTTCAATTCTGTAAAATTCACGACCTACAGAAAGCAGATATTGTAGAAAGCTTTGTTTCATTTTACTACCATGGATGTCAACAGCCTCTACAGCCTCTTTATTCCCAGGGATTTCTGTTCAATAAAACTGCCCTGGAGCAACGGGCTTGCGCACTCCCTCGCCTGTGATGCATCCATACCTTCTGGTGGTGCATGTAATGTGCCTCTCTCATCGTAAGGGAGGCATTTCTGGCCTCCTCCTCAGTTTATCAGGGTGCACATTTTCTCCTGGGTGCCTAGTGGGAGAAGGAAACTAACTAGACGGTTGGTTTCTTCTTGAGACAACGGTGCATGTAACAGCACTTCCTCACAGGGCTCTTTCTGTGGCAAACTTCTGTGTGCTTGTGTGGTGCCGCTCCACCCTTCCTTCCGCCTTTTGTTTGCTGAAATCTCTTGGATTGTGCAGTTTGAGCTCTTGCTGTGAGGTCTTCGGCTATTTTCTTTTGCTTCTAGGATGTGATCTCATGCTTTCCATGCCGGCAATCAAGTGATCCACTGCCCCCTCCCTCCCTTTGCCCTGGCATTCTCAAAGGAATCCATGAGCAACGTTAGGTCTGCATTTGAAGAGCGAAGGCCCTTGTAGGCCGCTGCACACTTACCTGAGAGTAGGTCCCATTGAACTTGGTGGGACTTCTTTCAGGGGAGCTGGGTGCAGGATTGCATCGCAGGGGGACATGGTGTTCCAGCACTGCTTTGAAAATCAGGATGTCCTTTGTGTTTGGTGGGCCTTTGAAGTTACTGAATGAGAAAGACGGCTAAAATAAAGGAACATCTGGAGGCCCTGCTGCCTCCCAGCTTTGGGTAATTAAGACCATTCCACCAAGACCTTCTAAAATATTCCTTCGCTAATAGCCTGTACATGTTGCTATTCCTTTGATAAGACTTTTCGGAGCAGCCTGCCCAGCTATACTCAAAGCTGGTTTGCGTTTCGCAGCAAATGTATTCCTGAACTTGCTTATGCCAAGGAGTTTGAGGTAAATAACAGCATGTGGAACAAACATGATGGATAGTTTGCGGTCCTCAAAATGCTTTCTGTCTATAAAGGCCATTAGAGATGAATGAAAGTTATTGAACATCTTGGGGAGAACCATGTGCTTTGCTGCAGAGATGCATCATCATGCTTTGTGAATGTCACCTTGCAGGTTGGAACATACCGTATTTTTTGCTCTATAAGACTCACTTTTTCCCTCCTAAAAAGTAAGGGGAAATGTGTGTGCGTCTTATGGAGCGAATGCAGGCTGTGCAGCTATCACAGAAGCCAGAACAGCAAGAGGGATTGCTGCTTTCACTGCGCAGCGATCCCTCTTGCTCTTCTGGCTTCTGAGATTCAGAATATTTTTTTTCTTGCTTTCCTCCTCCAAAAACTAGGTGTATCTTGTGGTCTGGTGCGTCTTATAAGGCGAAAAATACGGTAATAAGGTCCTTCCTTACACCAGGAAAGGACCATTGCCCCAAGTCTTGCCCCAAGTCTTGCCTGCACTGGAAATATCTCAACATTTTTGGACCCCAGGCCAGCCTTTAGCTGAAGGGCGCATTTGGTGGTTGACCTTTTTGTTTGTTACCATATCTTTGTATGGCGATTGTATTGTTGCTGCAACTCACCGTAGGTCGAGATAGGTCAGGTGGTGGACCATTAATCGCAGTGCTTCTCAAACTTGGATCTCTGGCTGTTGTTCGACTACAGCTCCCATCATCCCTGACCACTTGTCCTGCTAGCTAGGGATGATGGGAGTTGTAGTCCAACAACGGCCAGAGACTCAAGTTTGAGAACCAACCCACCACTTGGAGGCCAGTGGCCTTTTCAAGATCTTGTGTTGCAAGTACTGTAGAGGTCTATCCTGTTAGCCGATGTCTTTCAATTGCAAATGCCAAGGTTTAGCATAGGAACTCTGTGCGCTGAGCTAAACGCTCTATCTTGCTATAAAGTCTTTTTAAAAGAATCGTCTGGTCTTGTAATTGTTGCATGCCGTGAAAGATTTTGTTTTCAACAGCTTTGCATAAAACTGAAGTAACGATCATTAAACCGTTATTGCCTTTTTGGCATTACCTTCCATTTTAGTTTCTTAAAAACTGTAAAACACTTTTATGCTTCTCCGGTTGTCTTTTTTCTTTTCTTTCCCACCTGACCCGTTTATTATGGCCATAACCCTTTTATTAGGACCAGTTCATAGAATCAGCAGAGCCTAAAGTCACATAAAGGAGCAGCCATAACACAGCTAAGCGGATCTGGAGTTGGTCTGTGCCTGCATGGGAGATGGGCACACAAGGCTGAGGAGGTAGATAGCTCATGGGTAAAGCACATGTTTTGCATGCAGAAAACCAATTCCTGTCTTTTCCACTTAAAGAATCAGATAATTTGAAAGACCTCTTCCTGAGACCCTGGAGAATGCCTGTTGGGCTTGGTTGGGAAAAAAAATAATATCATGTGGCCTTTTCCTATGAGGGTAATTTGGTCTGGGCCATGTCGCACCATGCTTTGAAGGCACTCTGAAGCTTTCCGTGACATCGGAGACAAGGCCCCAGTCTGTAGGGAGAACCAGGCCTTATCTATGGTGACCATTCAAAATCAGTGAATCCCTGAGTTGATTTCCCACAACAAACGCCTTGAATAAAAACAGCATGTCTTAGAAGGGGCTATGCAAAGCCCTATTCTGACACAGTTTTCTGCATCCTTGGAGGGTTTCCTGACTCCATGTAATGGGTGAGCATTCAGACATGCAACCCCTTACTTTCAGCGTTGAGTGGTGCAGATCAGGAATAATGAGGATGCTATTTACGTAAACCAGCTCCCATCATTGTCTGTTGCCTTCAATTGAGAGTGTTTGGAGCAGATTGGCTAATGGCGGCCCACTTTCTCCCAAAGCTTCTTACCAGATTGTTGCAAGTTGCTGCTTTCTTTGAACGTTTCTGTCCTTTGCTCTCAAAACAAGCAATTCCATGTTTCTTTTATTTGGTCCTGGAAGCACTTCATTCCTTCCCTTCTGTGATCCTATTATTGTTTGAAGTTGGTTGTTGAGGAGCAGGTTGCTCCTTGTTGCTGTAAACTGGCACGGTTGAAGAAAATTGATGTTTGCGTCCTTTTGAGTAGAAAAAGGTATGTCAATTATAAGATAGTATTTTCCTAATTCCTGGTTGTATGACAGCAGGTTACAGGAAATCTCACTTCCACCTTAGGAGGCCGTTCACCAGTTCACTTGTAGAATGTGCAGCAAAGGAAGAAAAAGTTCAGTATGAATCGGGAACCATGCCTAGAGGACAAGACATTTTGCATCTTTCAGCCTATTTTTGTTACTTTTTTTATGAGAGCTGATTAATTAATGTTGTGCCTGACCTTTTAAGAGCAAAAATGCAGCACTTCCATTACAATAGATTTAGATTTGTGTAGCTATAAGAACATTCCCTGTACTGAATATGCTTTTAAAAAAGAAGACGAATTTGTGGCAAAAAGGGAAACGTTATGTGTGCATTATTAAAGTACTAAAGATTTCTGTTTAGTTTCCCCTTTACTTTCTGCTTCTGGAAGTTACCCGCCTGCCCCCTGCAAACCTGCCCATTTTAAGTCAGCTGAGCAATAAACTTTTAAGACCTGGAATATTGGTAGAAATCAAATGCAATATAATACTATGTATTGCACCGCTTGAGGATACCAGCTCTCTTCATATCACAACCCTGGGTTTATAAGGCAAGCGAATTTACTGCAAAGGCTGTAACTTTATCCTCTATTTAGTTCTCTGTGGTAGCTTGCTACCAGGGTGCCGCTATATTTGTAAAGTCCATTTTGGAAGTGTTAAAAGTGTGATTTATTGATATGCTGGCATCTTTAAAGTTGAACCACTGTGCTTTTGAATAGGAAGTGAAACAGGAAAAGAAATGTACTGCGGAAGCAGTTTCCAAATATTTTGTTCTGGTTTCTATTAATAAATTTTATTTTCTACCTGTTTGCTAGTTTGAGACACAGTTTCTACTCCTTTTTTCATTTTTATGGTGTAAACCTCCCTGGGATCAATGAATAATGGGTGGTGTAAAAATTTAATGTAGCTTGGTGAAAAACCTTCCCTTTTAAAGTTCACCACAATCCAAAACTGGATCTTTAACTTCTATTCGAGATGCCTTCATGTCTCCTACCACATTCTTTCAATTGTGAACTAAGGCTGCAATTTCATACATGCTTACAGTGAACTGGCTCCCACTGAACTCAATGGGTTACTTCTGAATAGACATTCATACCTGTAAGCAGATAATTATTTTTGTTTCAGTCAGGGCTGGTGAACCTGTGACTCCAGATATACTGGAGCAGGGGTCAGCAACCTTTTTCATCCATGGGCCGGTCTACCGTCCCTCAGACCATGTGGTGGGCTGGACTATATTTTGAAAAAAAATATGAACGAATTCCTATGCCCCAAATAACCCAGAGATGCATTTTAAATAAAAGCACACATTCTACTCATGTAAAAACACGCTGATTCCCAGACCATCCACGGGCCGGATTTAGAAGGCGATTGGGCCGCATCTGGCCCCCGGGCCTTAGGCTGCCTACCCATGTTCTGGAGCAGCGGTTCTCAACCTGTGGGTCCGCAGATGTTGTTGGACTACAACTCCCGTCATCCCTGAGCTCTGGCCTTGCTAGCTAGGGGTGATGGGAGTTGTAGTTCAACAACATCTGGGGACCCACAGGTTGGGAAAGGCTGTGGAGAGTCTGGTCTCCATCTTCTGTTGTCCTCAGCCAGACAAGCCAATGGCTACGGATGATGGACAGCGTTAGAAACTCAGCCATAGTATTTCATCACCAAATGGCACCTTAAACTCAGGTTACGGTCACCACAAAAAGGTGCTCTTTTGTGATGGAGTTCTGTTATTATTAATACTGTATTATTATATTTATTAATTTCATTTCTATACCTCTTTAGATGCTAAAGAACAAATCTTAAAGTAGTTTGCAATGCATTAAAACATGAAATAAAACAAATGACAATATTTCAGATCCTTCTCTAGGTGACATTTTGCTTTCCTGGCATCCAGAGATCTCCACTTGGTCGCTGTTGGACCTGCGCCAGTTGCAAAATGCACTTGGCGCCTAGCTAATTTCTAACACTGCCTGGGAGTATAGTTCCACTGGCACCTGGAGAGCTATAGGTTCCCTATCCTTGGTTTAGTGCGTTCCTTTCATTAATTCAGCCTTTACTAGTCTGGACACCCTCCAGATAACTTGGGCTACAGTCCCAGCCAGTGAGTCCTACTTTACAATGTATTGTTCTATAATGTTTATATCACTCTGGGATCCATGGTATTCAGTAAATAGAAGCTAGTTTTGAATCCCAGTTCAGCTGCAGAGCTTAGAATCAAAGCTTGTAAAACACTTTAAAATTGTTATTAATACTGCTGCTGCTGTAGCTCAGTCAGTGGAGCATGAGACTCTTAATCTCAGGGCTGTGGGTTCGAGTCCCACATTGGGCAAAATATTCCTTCATTGCAGGGGGTTGGACTAGATGACCCTTGTGGTCCCTTCCAGTTCTAGGATGTTATGATTCTTTTTAAAAGAGGCGTGGGGAGACAATACTTCACACAGATCGATTTCCTCCCCCTCTTCCCGCTTCTACTCTCCCTCTGCCACACAGGTAGTAGTAGTAGTAGTAGTAATAATAATAATAATAATAATAATAATAATAATAATAATAAATTTCACCTGTTGTCCCTCTGCCACCCAGTGAGCTCCTGTTCTCCCACAGAAGCTGACCTCTGTAGGAAAAAAGCTCTGGGCTGTGCAGTCGGGGAGGCAAACTCGGCATGTGTACCAGGCACTTATAACTAATTCCAGCTTCTTTACTGGAAATATGAAAAAAAGAAAGAAAAAAGCCTGGTGGGCACTTAACTAATTTAATGCAAGTAGTTCGTTTTGGCATGAATGTGTAGGATGCTGAGTTCTAGCTATTGCATCATTGCTCGACTATATTTTGTCTCTCGATTGCAATGCGTAGGAGTTCCCCTTGTGTACTCGCAAACAAGACAGGAATTTAAAGATACAATTTTTGTGTGGAGTGAACTGCACAGCCCTTAAAATATGACAAAGCCCCCGTCCGAAAGCCTTGCCATCTAAATACCGTCAAAATAGTGGAAGTGGAAGGAGGACAGAAAAAAGATGTATGGAAAGTAAATGAAACATGCACCCTATATGAAGCATGTTGGAAATCACCTTTAAGGCACTTAAAAAAAAAAAAAAAAGATAAGATAGGATATAAATATTTTAACAGAAATATTTTTTTGGGAAGTGAAAATAAACTTCGCATTGGAGGAAAACACATAAAAAAATGATAAATTGTGAAGGAATGTTAAATAGACAGTTATACACAGGGCTTCTTTTTCCCCCATCCAGAACTCACCGGACCTCAGCTCTGGCACCTTTCAGGTGGAGAACGAGGGAGGAGTTCATGGTGAGGTCCAACACCTCCTTTTCTAGAAAAGTAGCACCATGTTGACTTGTTGTTTAGTCGTTTAGTCGTGTCTGAATCTTCGTAACCCCATGGACCAGAGCACGCCAGGCACTCCTGTCTTCCACTGCCTCCCGCAGTTTGGTCAAACTCATGTTTGTAGCTTCGAGAACACTGTCCCACCATCTCGTCCTCTGTCGTCCCCTTCTCCTTGTGCCCTCCATCTTTCCCAACATCAGGGTCTTTTCCAGGGAGTCTTCTCTTCTCATGAGGTGGCCAAAGTATTGGAGCCTCAGCTTCAGGATCTGTCCTTCCAGTGAGCACTCAGGGCTGATTTCCTTAAGAATGGATAGGTCTGATCTTCTTGCAGTCCATGGGACTCAAGAGTCTCCTCCAGCACCATAATTCAAAAGCATCCATTCTTCGGCGATCAGCCTTCTTCATGGTCCAGCTCTCACTTCCATACATCACTACTGGGAAAACCATAGCTTTTACTATACAGACCTTTGTTGGCAAGGTGATGTCTCTGCTTTTGAAGATGCTGTCTAGGTTTAATAATCTAACACTATTGCATACCGATAGGATAATCCTGAATCTCATGCAAGGTGGCTTTGCAAAATACCTCCCTGATGATACACCAGGTCCAGCTCTCACTTCCATACATCGTTACTGGGAAAACAGGTTATATAGTTCTTGACTATAAGTGAGCTGTGCCAGATCCCAGGGATTCCAGGCACTTACCCAGAGTTCGTTTTTTCCTTTTGGAAATGAGACACAGGTGGCTTTAGGATATATTGTTTACACATCTATACCACCTGAGCCTACCAGGAGGTCCTGCTTCTTTAGCCACAGCCTCGGATTCCAGCCGAAATCAAGGCAGGCTTCCTCTCTCTGCGTTTCAGAAATTTTGCATCCAGCGTATAGCACACATCACTCTCAACTCTGCCTCTTTGTCTTTCTGTCTACCAGACAGTTGATGGGAAAAAGCCCACCCATTTGCTCTCTGGCACAGATCCACTTCCTTTGTTCCCTTAGCGACCCTTACTTAGTGGGCCATTACCAGGCCGGCCTGGCTATTCCAGCAATCGAATCCATGCGGGATCCAGGAATTAGAACGGGGGGCTCAGGCATACAGCCCACCCACTCCTCAAACGCATAACAGTTATTTAGTTAACGCACAGGTGTCTAATATATTATGAAATAAGCTGCTGCCTTTAGAGCAGTCCATGTTAGAAATGTTGATTTTATGTACCTGCTTCTCCCTGGAGTGGATGGAGGCAGCATGAGCTGAAAGGCGCATCGCTCTGAGCACTGTCGCATACATGCGCCGCATTCTCATGGCGTCCTTTCACTCTTGTTACCAAGAACGGACGACTTGTGCATCCCTTTTCATAGCAACAGCCATGATTTCAGATGGCAACTGAAGCCTAATAAAAGCTTAACTGCTGAAACAGTTCATCCCAAAAGGCCTCCTATTTTTTTTAACGAGCTCGCAGCCCCAAATATAAAACCGTTTAGCCTCATTATTCTAAAGATGGGATTTAGCATAGACCCAGATAGCCAGTGTGTGAGTTGGGCCTGGGATAAGGCAACGCGATCCTCATCCCCTGTGAGTACATAAACCACACAGAGGGTATTTTGTTCTGTTTTGTTTGGAGTTAAGCGGTATGTAAACATTATTAAATAAATGAATACATAACTCACTTGGTTTTACATATCTCACTACCACACAGTGGCATTTATTCCTAAGTTTTCTTGCTGCAAGAGAAAGGCTATACTGCCTTTACCCTATGTATGGTAATTACCATATTTTTCGCCCTATAGGGCGCACTGGCCCATAGGGCTCACCTAGTTTTTTGGGGGGGAGGGGGAAATAAAGGGGGGGGGAATTCCCCCCCAGGTGCGGGGCTGGGGCGGGAGAAGCCTGAGCTTCCCCAGCCACCAGAACAGGCTGCGCTCCGCAAGCCTTGGGAGCCCAGCAGGAACTCCCGCCGGGCTCCCAAGGCTTGTTGATAGCTTCCTGAAGCCTGCATTCGCCCCATAGGACGCACACACATTTCCCCTTCATTTTTGGAGGGGAAAAAGTGCGTCCTATAGGGCGAAAAATACGGTAAATCCACTAATTGCATGTTTAAGCACACTCTCCTGTAAATCATTGAAGGCTTGCAATGTCTTGACTCCATCTTGTCCCCAGCTGGACTCTCCTTTAGACAGCAGAGTGAAGTCTAATAGATCTTGGATCTCTGCTATCCCTGATTGGTGCTTGCATATGGAAGCATTGTTTTCCAGTTTTGATTTTTGATCTAATGCGCAAAGGCCACTTGTAACAAATGTGCCCAAAGCATTAACAAAGATTAAAATGCAAAAGGCCTAATTGAAGCAATCCCTTGCGGTTACGTAATGTGGGCAGCGGTCAGAATTAAGCATGAAGTCCCTCAGTCTTGGTGCGCTTAACTTTGTTGGGTTGCCTAGAACTTAAACTAATAGGAAATGGCACCTCCCCACCCCAGTTCTGCCCTCTGTTTACTCATAAATCTGTCATTATTCCTCTTGTCTCTCCCTTCATCTTGGCTTGTTCTGATTCTGAGTATTCCTCAGCCATAACCATGTACGATTTGCAAAAAGTCACGTAGAAGAATGGGTGGGCATACTTGTGGGATCAGTGCCCCCCCTCCTGGTAGAATCCTGAGGTTTAGCACTTGCTCCAAGTGCAAAATAGTGGCTTGGTGTGGGTTTAACTTACAGTTTAAGGAGCATGGCGCCTCTGAGTGATCTCTGCCCAGGAATTTGTTCCCAGTATCAGTCCTCTGTGGCGCAGTGGGACAGTGCATCTGGCAGTTAGCCAGAAGGTTGGTGGTTCAAGCCCATCCGGGGACAGCTGTGGGCAAGATTCCTGCATTGCAGCGGGTTGGACTAGATGACCCTCTGGATCCCTTCCAACTCTACAATTCTTTGCGTCGATACAGTAAAATGCATTTATGGGTCCTCTCAGCTTTTATTTGTGTAAGCAGCCTAGTTGTTGGGTTGAGGGGGCAGTTGATGTTGTTACACCATTGGGAGTAAGAACTCTTTGGTGATCAGCCACAGATCTCCTCGATCTGCCTGTGATCCTGCCGGCAAACCCATACACCTACAGTAAACAGTTGCCCAACGCTTCCTGTTACATAGAGTTCAGCTTGCATTCGCTTCGAATTGTGGCCAACTTTAACCACTTGAGCTGATGGATGGAGCAGAAGAAGGAAGTCAAGGCAGATAAAGTTAGAATCGGGGGGGGGGGGGGAGAGTCTGGAGTCCAGCAGGGCTGGCCGGTTGCAGGACGAAGGGGCTACAGGGCATGGAAGGGAAAGTCAGAAACGAGTTTGCAAGGGCTGATAGTAGGAAGAGCAGCGACACATTAGCAAAAGCATGGAGCAAGTTGCTACACGATGTGTGAGGTTCTGGCATTTGCTCTGACCATTGACATAAGATGGGTTTTCAGGATACAAACAGGGAAGAAACATCAGGCAGAAATGCCATTTCAGGTTTCTAACATTGCATTTCCTTGTCCCTGGGTACGAAAAGCCAAATTTGCGAAACGCTTACGCCATCAAATCCAAGCTCACATTTGTTTCAAATCTTTAAATAGCAAATAGCACAAATGATAATTAGGAACCTCTCATCTTCCCACCCCTGCAAGGTTAATTATGATATCGGTCTGTAATATTTTGCTGGCACCCGTCTGTCTCGGGAGACAGGAGTGCAGCTTTGGGGGCGAAGTCAAAATGTAGGCATTGTGTAAACTGAACATCTCCTGTGCTCTTCTGCTTCATTTGGTGCATGCAGCTTGTTTGGCCGATGATGCTGATTGGTGCATGTCTACTCAGAAGTAAGCCCTGTTGGGTCTGAAGGGATTTACTCCCAGGTAATTTTGTGTTGGATCCACAATGGAAGCCTTCATTTGAGAGAGCTAGTGAGCAAGAAAAAGGAGGGTTGGAGACAAAGCTGTTTTTGAAATACAGTGGTACCTCGGGTTAAGAACTTAATTCGTTTCCGAGGTCCGTTCTTAACCTGAAACTGTTCTTAACCTGAAGCACCACTTTAGCTAATGGGGTCTCCCGCTGCTGCCACGCCGCTGGAGCACGATTTCTGTTCTCATCCTGAAGCAGAGTTCTTAACCCGAGGTGCTATTTCTGGGTTAGCGGAGTCTGTAACCTGAAGCGTATGTAACCCGAGGTACCACTGTAATTGCAAATTGCACTCTTGAAGGAATGGATGTTCTGTCTGAGGGCTTTGGAAAAATTTTCAATCCTATTCATCTACAGAAGAGCTTTCCAAACTTTTCCCGTTGTTGACAAACTTTTTAGACACGCATCATTTCGCGACGTGGTAACTCAATTCTGCATCATTTTGCTATTCAGTTTTACTAGCAAACCGGAGGTTAAACTAATGCCATTCCAAACCCTGGGAGTGCGCGGAGCGTTTGTGTGATGCCGCTACACACTGCAGCCGACACACGAATGTGTCACAACACAGAGTTTGGAAAGCTCTGATATACAGGGACAGCAAGGAACGTGTTAAAATAATGAATTCACTGTGAAATGAGAACTGTTTCCTCTAGTCCAGGGATCAGCAATTTTTTTCAGCAGGGGGCCGGTCCACTGTCCCTCAGACCTTGTGGGGGGTTGGACTATATATTGGAAAGAAAAAAAAATGAACGAATTCCTATGCCCCACAAATAACCCAGAGATGCATTTTAAATAAAAGCACACATTCTACTCATGTAAAAACATGCTGATTCCCGGACCGTCCACGGGCCAGATTTAGAAGGCGATTGGGCCGGATCCGGCTCCTGGGCCTTAGTTTGCCTACCCATGCTCTAGACCTTCTGGAATGCTTTATTTGATATTCTTTTTTGAAAAAACAATCGCTGGGCGGTATTAGTGACCCATATCACCAAGTTGCTTTGAAGATCTGAATATATAGGGCTTTTTTCTGTGGTTGCTCAACAGTATGCAGTACTGGGCCTTTTCTCTCTCCAAATGTTAAAAGGTGCGGCACTTCATAGTGAGTACCTTTTTAATCCTTAAAAAAACAACCCCAAAACAGCACTCTGAGTATACAACTTGAAATGTGCTTTATTCACTTAAGTGACCATATAAAATATTGCTTATAATAATTAAAGAAATCACGGCAAACTTTGTTTCTGTCTTGTTGACCCTGCCTGATACTGACCACCCTTTTTCGTTCTTCTTACTGTTGAAAGTTTTCCTATCCTGCTTTTGTACAGTCCTACTCAGTCCTATTTGCAAGCCAGGCAAAACCCTGGTCTGGCAGCTGGTTCTCCAAACTTGGGTCTCCAGCTGTTTTGGGACTACAACTCCCATCATCCCTAACCACCGGTCCTGCTAGCTAGGGATGGTGGGAGTTGCAGTCCAAAAACAGCTGGAGACCCCAGTTTGGGAAAGCCTGATCCGGTGATACCTTCTCCTCTGCCCTCTTCTTCGCCTGTGTGACGGGAGGAGGAGTTTAGAAGCTTTCGGCTTTGTTTGTGTTGCCATTTGCTCCAGATCCGACGCATTCCTGCTGCTGGTTTTTGAAGCAAAGTACACATGAGGCTTGTCAAAATTTGTACGTATCCTGCAGCTTCCTGAGAAATACTGCTGCTTGGTGCATTTTTCCTCATGCACAGACGATGCTTCGTTGAATAGGAGTTTAGCACGGGGAAGCAAATCGAGTAATGCCATCTGGTGAAGATGTCACCACTGGTGTCGAACTCAGAACGCAAGGGGGAAACGTGCTAAGAGGAAGGCACGCTTGGCAAATCCACACTGTGATCGACTCCTGCCTGGAGACCAATGTCCCCACTGTGGAAGGATGTGTGGGTCCAGAATTGGCCTCCACAGTCACTTACAGACTCATTGTTAAAACCGTGCTTATGGAAGACAATCTTACTCTGCTGCGAGTGATCACCAAAGAAGAAGAAGAAGTACCACAATGTAAAAAAGTGATGAAACACGGGTGGGGTGGGGTGAACTTGCTACATTTTTAAAGCTGCTAATTGCACTGATGGCCAAATTCAGCCCGCCAGCTGTTTTGGGACTACAATTCCCATCATCCCTGACCACTGGTCCTGTTAGTTAGGGATGATGGGAGTTGTAGTCCTAAAACAGCTGGAGGGCCAAGTTTGCTGCGAGAGGTTTGCTGCAAGAAGCCAAGTTCCAGGGAACCAGGCAAAGGGCCTTCTCGGTAGTGGCACCCGCCCTGTGGAACGCCCTCCCACCAGATGTCAAAGAGAAAAACAACTACCAAACTTTTAGAAGACATCTGAAGGCAGCCCTGTTTAGGGAAGCATTTAATGTTTAATAGGTTATTGTACTTTACTGTTTTGTTGGAAGCTGCCCAGAGTGGCTGGGGAGACCCAGCCAGATGGGCGGGGTATAAATAATAAATTATTATTATTATTATTATTATTGGCCATCACTGTCATGTGTACGTAGCCTTCGCATTTGCTTTCAGTTAGCAGGATCTCTTTGGAACGCTGGATCTTGTCTGGTTTTCAAGCCTTTCCCATCGCAGCGAGGACCATTTGTTAGTGAGTCTGAGAGTCGCCTTATGCGCCAGCGAGATATTTTGGTCCGCAGGTACATAATGTGTGGAAGTCGTGGTGCCAATTGTGAGCAGTGCATCCCTATGTGTGTTTACTCAGATGCAAGGCCCGCTGTGTCTTGCTTCCAGGTACGTGTGCATAGGAGTGAGGTGTAAGAGAGGCTCTGCTTTGTGTGTGCAAAAAGTACCCCCAGAATTGGGTCTGAATGCAATAAATGTTCCGTCAGAGCAGGGGGTGGGAGGCAGGGTGTTTGGTCCTGAGAGCCACATCCTCACGCAGGGAATTTTAAGGGAGGGGCCTGCATGACAGGGATGGGTCAAAATTTGGCCCCTGGGTGCAAGATTCCCCACCCCTGAACTACCGCAGCTGGAATAACGGAAAAAAGGTATTTCAAACAGTCACAGTCTCTCCATCTGACCTGCCCCACAGGGTGCCTGTGAAGATAAAAATGGCGGGGAAATGAATAGGCTGCCCTGAGGACTTTGGAGGAAAGGCAGAATAAGAACGTGATAAATAGAACTAGGTCGGTCCTCAAATCCGGGACAAGCTGCTCTTGACTCTTGTGTTTTCTTAACTTTAATTCTGTCCATTTCTTGATGTTTCCAGAAGCAGAAATGTCTTCCTTTGACTCCCCTGTAACTTAACTCATTGCTTATTGTAGTGTCTGTCCAATTCAGCAGAAAATCTGCCCTTCGTCTTGCTTTAAGTCAAGATAACCTTTTTTCTTAGGCATCTAAAAAATTATATTCCTCTTGCTACCATTTCCAGGGTGTGCCCCCCCACCCCGGTAACACTTGTGGTAACTTGTACTGAATATAAAAATGGAATGCGGTTTATAATCTTAAGGGCATAACTTGACATGGGTTTTGAATTCCAGTGTAATACTTTTCACAAATATTCATGAATATTTCCTATGCACCTTGCAGCTAAATGGGCAGTTGAGGAGGCAGAGAAGAGAGCTTGGCTAGAGAAACGAGGAAGGGGTAAGGGACAATTAACTGGCAGTGGAAAGTGAAGAAAAATGTGAGAATTGTAGTTCAGTGAAGAGATAAAACTGTGTAGCTGGGTCACAATTAGTTCTATTGTCTTTTGCAAGCTGCTGTCTCTGGTGCTGGTTAAACAGCTAAGTGTATTAACCTTATTCTCCCTTTTTAGCCCTTATTTTGATTTCTGGATTGTAAGCCCCTAGGGGCGGGGATCTCTCATCTTACTCTTTACAAATAAATACTAATAATATTGTACGTGTTGATGAACCACTTAACTCTGCATTGAGGGAAGGAATTCGGCTCAGGTGGGGAAGCCTGTTCCTCAATTGTTAACCACTGCTAAGAGGTTTTGTTAGCCAAATTGCTGATAAGGCATTATCTTGGCTCTTTAAGTATTTGCACAGGCTGCCATTGAAAACTAGCTGCGTTAGCCTGCTTAATATGACGTTCAAGAGAAATTAATACTCTTCGGCAAGCAGATTTTGAACCACTTGCTACAATATTATGTAGGGATATGCAGGCTTCTTTTCTTATTACTGAAATGTTTGCATAATACAAGATGCTTTTCAGTAGTCTTGACAAAAACACTCATTATCTCTTTGCTGCTGACAGTGGCTTTTGTTGTATTACTATCTGAAGGCATACAGGATTATGCCGCGAATGAAACACGAGCGGCTCTAAGTATTGGCCCAAAGTATTGTTTAATGAGTGATAGTTACAGAAGAAATGCTGCCTTCTCTAGCTCCGAAAGTTGCACACCAGCAGACTTTAATGTACCAGGGAGGCAGCAGTTATTAATGGCCACTAAAGTCCCGACGTGAATTTTGCTGCCGCAATTTTGAGTTTCAGAAGTCAGCTTCCGATGTTTCCAACAGGAAAACCCATCATTTTGCTTCAAGGTGTTTCAGGCTATGAAGCGGATTAAGCGGAACGGTAGTTCGTTCTTGGTGGAAGAAGCCAAAAGGAAACGAGACCTGCAGGACGGGGGACCCACTAAGCCGAAGGCTTAGAGAACCAAGTGTTGTGACTTTTCAGGTGATTGACCAATCTGGCTTTTGTAGCCACAGGCAGGAGAAACCAGAGGCTTACTGAACCCCTGGAAAGCTGTTTTCAGTTAGTGGGTTCCTCCTTGTGTAGGCTTGTGGTAGCAGCTAGCGGAAGGTGGGGCGGGTGAAATTGGTTAGATTCTGCGTCTGCCTGGGAAACACTGAAGCGGTTTCTCTAGATCATTCTTACTAGTGTGCTCCGTAACGTTTCCTCCGCTTTGAGCTGAGTCATGCGGACTTTGTCGAGGATTCCAGAGCCAAACTGCCTTTCAGGCATCACAATGGCTCTTCACAACGGGGACTCTGTTTAGGTACCTGAAGGTCTGTGTTGTCAGAGTAGAACTACGCTGCAAGCTTAGCACACAGACTGCACAACAGGGTCCTGGGGCATTTGATTAGACTCCAGCTGTGACCACTAGGAGATCTCTGGGTGCCAGACTGGTGACTGACATCGCCATCTGACTGGCACCTCCAGCTTCCTTAAGCAGGTAAGCAGAAGAGCATATTTATTGCATTTATATGTGCCACCTTTCCCACCCCCAGTGAGTACATAGTTATCCTCCCCCCATTAATCCGCACAACAACCCTGTGAGGTAGGTTAAGAGGCTATGACTGGCTCAAGGTCTATGATTCTATAAGAAGAGTTTGGATTTGATATCCCGCTTTATCACTACCCGAAGGAGTCTCAAAGCGGCTCACATTCTCCTTTCCCTTCCTCCCCCACAACAAACACTCTGTGAGGTGAGTGGGGCTGAGAGACTTCAGAGAAGTGTGACTAGCCCAAGGTCACCCAGCAGCTGCATGTGGAGGAGTGGAGACGCGAACCCGGCTCCCCAGATTACGAGACTACCACTCTTAACCACTACACCACACTATAACTAGATTGGACTGGTCCAACTGGACTCTTCTTAATGTAAATTACCGTATTTTTCTGTGTATTGGACGAGATTTTTTGACTCAAAAATCACGTCAAAAAACGGGTCGTCCAATGCACGGATAGTAGTATGGCGGGGGAGGGGGGAGTGCCGCATCACCAGCCATTCGGTTGGCGGGGGCGCGCCTTCCCCGATGCCGCAGCAAGCGGGGAGTGATCTCGTTTCCCCTGCATAACGGCATTGGGGGAGGTTGCGTTCCTGCAAACCGGGTGGCTGGAGGGAGCGCAAATTCACCCGATGCCGCTGCGCACGGGAAACGATCCAGGGTGTGTTTCTTCCCTGCAGCTGCGTGGGGGGAGAGACTCAACAACTTTGGGCCATCTCCCCTCTTTTTCTAAAATTCAGTCCCCCAAAGTGAGGGAGGGGGTGTCTTATACAAGGAAGCGTCTTATAGACAGAAAAGTACGGTAATCCCAGTTTTATCATTGTTTTGCTTCCCCACCTCCGAACTTCCCCAAATCAAGCCAGTGTTGCTTGTGCGTGAGAGTGGCCTTATAGTGAAAGCGCAGTAACAAAACAGAATGCAGCGCATAGTCCGTTTTTAGAGCCGCTAGAAGCATGTAGTGGTGCAGGGCACATGGCAGTGGAGTGCGCAGAATTGCTGGAGCTGCTTACAAGAAATACATGCAGGTTTTGAAGGGCTATGAGATTGAACTACAGTGAAACCTTGGTTCTCGAACGGCTTAGTTGATGAACAAATCGGCTCCCGAACGCTGAAAACCTGGAAGTAAGTGTTCCGGTTTTTTAACGTTTTTCAGAAGCTGAACATCCGATGTGGCTGTTGGCTATGGTTTCCTGGGTGTCTGCACCAATCGGAAACTGCACCTTGGTTTTCGAACATTTTGGAAGTTGAGCGGACTTCCGGAATGGATTACGTTCGAGAACCAAGGTACCACTGTACATGACTTGTCATATCCCTATAACTCTCTGAGCCAACGAAACAACAGAGATCCAGTGTATTGTAGCAGGTAAGAAAATCCCTGGTTCAAGTATCACCTTGGCTGTGAAGGCCAGGACTGGGTGACACATCGATATATCTTCTAAAACTGATTTGAAGTCCATATCATGATATCGGTTTCATAATTTTTGACCTGGCAATATATTGTGAATCGTGTGTGCTATGCAAAAATCACAATGTGGGGAAAACCGTGAAGCCGACCAATGCCTCTACATAGCTCCATCCTTAATTCAGACATCGTGATATATCAGTATATCACAATGTTTAGCTGGTGACATATCACGATGTTGGAAACCAGCCCTAATGAAGGCTGCAGGCAGCTTTGGGCAAGTTGCTATTGCTTAGCCATCAGTCTGTAATATGTGGATAAGAGTGACCTGTCTTACTGGATTGTTGAAAGGGTTACTGAGAGAATGAATCTGAAGCAGTTTGAACACTAAAGCAATATAGAAATGCTAAGCGTTATGGAAGTCTTTAATGAATTGTGCGTACAAAGGGCAAATTTCTGTCTTTTAAACTGTGCACCATCCATTTTAAATAATGGGCTGTGCAGGAGGAGAGGCTATAAACACCCTTTTATGCCCATGAGAAAGAAATTGGATTAATAAGCTTTTTGGCACTTCATTTCATATTGCTTTACTTGAAAAATAATTACAGAGATTGCTGATAAATTGAGATAATGGAAATTTCTGTATGCAGTCTGCCGTTTTCCCAGCATCACGGTCTATAAAATATCAGGAACTTAATAATAACTGACTAAGCATCTCTATTAAACACCTGCTTAAGCCATTCTAGCTCATTAAAACATTAAATTAATTGCCAACATATTGGACTGCAGTGAATAAAATTCAACAAAAACTTGCAATTTAGCTCTTTTACATCCCAGCTCTCTTATGCTCATCTCAAAGTATAATAACTTTGGGAACATATTTTCAGATATCCATTGCTGTAGTTGCCTCCAGACTAAATTCTTGCAATGTTGCCTTCATGGCGCTGCTTTTCAAAAAAGCCCAGAAATTTTAGTTGATCCAAAATGCAATGATGAGGCTTTTATCTGGAGCTTGTCTATCAGGGCATATAACTTGGGGCTTACATCAGCTTCTTTGGTCACCTGGTTTTTTCCAATGCCAAGTTTGAAGTTCTGGTGTTAATCTGGAACCAGGTTGCATTAAGGATCTCTTGAGCAGTCTTTGAGGCTTGGAGAGTGTGCATGAGAGACAGGGTCTTTTTAGTTGTGGCAACGCAGCTCTGAAAAACTCTTCAATCTTAACTGCCAGGCCTATTAACCTCTCCTTTCAAGAAACATGGGAATGCATGTATCTTGGAAAGCTTCAACAAGCTTTTAATGATTGTTTGAGTAATTCCTCCATTAAATCTCCCCTAGTTTTAGCCTTAATTGCATAAGGCTTTTTGAATTATTGTTATTAATTGTATTTTTATTATTGTAGTTGTATGTAGAAGAACAGGTATCAGTAACATATTTACTGTATATTATTTAAATACGTGGATAACAACTGAATCCAGAGATCAGACCAAACCAGTTTAGCTTTTAAACAATACAACCATACATGCAACTATACTCTCAAATGTCTGCATATTGGTGCTTTTAAATAGTGTGGTCCCTGTGCTCTTGGTTTCTACCCATTTGGAAAGCGCTAGATGGTTGACTTCCCTTCTTTCTCTGGCCTTGTTTTCACACAAGCAGGAGGTGAGGTGCTAAAAATTTGCTCCTGGGCACATTGGAAAAACTTCCTACATTCTGTCAGAATTTTAGCTAGATTTTTTCTTCCTTGGATTTTATTTTCTCTGTGTAGGGTTTTGCTTTATTTTAATAGGATAGCATTCAGTTACACAGTGTCCACCTGCCGTCTGAAGTGGCCCAGCCCAGGAACAGTTTGACCACCTCATATATTTCTGTAAACTAGAAGTGGAGTGTAACTATCAATTTTAGATCAGAGTATTTCTAAAACTTCCTGCCAACCTAGCAGTTCGAAAGCACCCCCAAGTGCCAGTAGATAAATAGGTACCGCTCCGGCGGGAAGGTAATCGGCGTTTCCATGCGCTGCTCTGGTTTCGCCAGAAGCGGCTTAGTCATGCTGGCCACTTGACCCGGAAAAACTGTCAGCGGACAAACGTCGGCTCCCTCGGCCAGTAAAGCGAGATGAGCGCCGCAACCCCAGAGTCGTTCGTGACTGGACTTAACTGTCAGGGGTCCCTTTACCTTTTATGAAGCATACAGTGGTACCTCAGGTTACATATGCTTCAGGTTAGACTCCGCTAACCCAGAAATACTGCTTCAGGTTGAGAACTTTGCTTCAGGATGAGAACAGAAATTGTGCTTCAGCCGCGCGGCGGCAGCAGGAGGCCCCCATTAGCTAAAGTGGTGCTTCAGGTTAAGAACAGTTTCAGGTTAAGAACGGACCTCCGGAACGAATTAAGTACTTAACCCGAGGTACCACTGTATTTCTAAAACTTTTGACCACTCAAAGGGAGAAGGTTCTGTTGGAGGTAAAATTGGGTGCTTTGAAAAATATTGGTGTTTCCTGTAGCAAGTTTGTTCTACCAAGTTAATACCCTAGTTCTGTTCTTCCCAAGTAGAAAACAAGATGTGTATCTACACCGTGGGATAATCGTTAGATATATTATTTTAGTTTTGATGACTTTAATGAATGATGGGCTCCTAGAGTAACTGAAGCCAATAGCAAATTTCCCCTGTTTTGATTTAAACAGAGTTGGAGTGATCACTAACTTCAGTATCTTATAACTACCACTAACCTTCCAAAAACCTGTGTGCAGAGTTCTGGGCTGTGGGTAGCAGCACATCTTGCTAGAACCTCTCTGCCCTTTTATGTTTGTGAATCAGAGGAAATTGTTGTCTAGTATTACAGGCAAAATCAGCAGCAGCGTCTCTTGAAACTACAGAAGCCACAAGCTGAAAGTACTCTAGCATAATTGAGAATTCTTTTGCTGCGTGTTGTCTAGAGAGCTGGCTTCTGTTGCCTGACATAAGAAGCCCCTGCTGTGTTAACTGTCCTGAACAGGACCAGCTGTCAATCTCCTCCGAGTTGTAACTGCGCTCCCAGTACGACTATTTTGTCTGCTTTTGTGCTGCTGCAGGATTTTCAAGAAAAGGTTGGCTTCCAAACCTTGCTGTTCAACTCAGAGTGCGAAATGAAAAGAATAAGGTGGAAGACAAGACTGGTCTAGCATTTCCACCTTCTCTACAAAAAATAAGGGTTCCAGTCCTCCTTTAAGAATAATGAAGAAGCTAAACTGCTGCTGTTTGGTCATGGTAAATAGAACATTGTTAGTGGGAAAGCGGCAATAACTACCATCAGAATAGAGGCATTTTCACCAGTCTTCTATCTGTGATGTTGAATTCCTTTCTTTGTTGTTGTGGGTGTGCATCTTTGCATAGCCTGCAACCCTATATGTCCTCACATAAGAGTAATGAGTGTTGGCTACTTCAGAAATTGGGGGAAGTTATTAGGGGTAAAACAAGGGTGTGCAGCCTCAGCCCCAGGGTCTGAATGCACCCCCCAAGTCTCTCTGTCCAGCCCGTTAACCTCTTCCCCAGGCCCAGCTCCTTCCTCAGGCCATTTACCTTTTGCCCGGGCTTCATGCCACCCTCAAGTGCTTTTGCCTACCTGGAATGTCTCTCTGAACCATGATAATGTATCTCGTTTGCCTGGATGAGGGATGCAGAAGTGTGGGAGGGATGGGCGATACCTGGTTTTCAGCACTGTGATAATCACGATATACCGGTGTATCCCGATGTCTGAAATAAGGATGGAACTATGTAGAGTCATGTGGGGTGGCAGAGCGGGGCTGTATTTGGCCCTTGCCATTGCTTATGTTCCCCATCATCCACATTTGAGGAGGGACTTTGGTTGCCCTACACGCTCCTGGGTTTGGATGACTTGCTTAGCCAGGTCTGAGGAGCCTTTGGTCCTCCAGATGTTGCTGCACCACAGCTCCCATCCCTGAAGTGGCTGGCTGGGGCTGATGGGAGTTGGGAGTCCAGCAACATCTGGTTTTCCTGCCCTGTGCGAAACCAAACCTTGGCTTAGCTGCCAGGCCACACTAAACAGCCCAGGAAGGAGCAAAGTGGCTGTGATTTCCTCCTCACCAGCCAACATGTTCCTGCTAAATCAGTAGTTGGGTTGAAGTGTGATGTGTGAACGTGGCCATTATATCCAACAATTTGAAAATACGTCTTTTCCCAGGAATGCGCTGCGAATGCCAAACAGTGGGATGAAATGTTCTTGTTTGGTGATGTAAAGTTGGGCAGGCCTGTTAATTGGAGTTATCATTCATGAGCGGCAATATCTACCTATAGCAGCTATAGACTGATCTGATTCTGGATTTCAGTCCGGAAAGAAACCAGACTGTTCAATTTCCTCAAGGACAAGATGTCCTTGTGGCCAAGAGTGGGCAAGAACCTGTGTATCTTGAGGCATATCTTCTTGAATTGAGGATCGTGTAATAGAGATTTCCTTCCCTAAGGTTCCCCTTGTATCTCTTTTCAGTGCTCCCAAAGTTAAGAAGGTGAGATTTGGGGCCTAAAAGACTCCTGTTCACAAGTGGCTTTCATCATCAGATGAGTTCATTGCTGTGACCTATCATGAAATCTGATCATTTCTCTTTTTTTATGCATCCCTGTTGGAGTTACCATAAACCCAGAGTAATGAGATTTCATTTTCAGCTTTACTGGTAGTTTTCAGTTCCATGTGGGGTCACACGGAGGCCTTTGCACATGAATAAGAAGAGGAAGGTGCCTATTCAACAGGTGCTAATGCCCTTGCCCACTTTGGCGTGCTCAAAAACCCTCTGCACTGAAAGAGCCATGCTTGGCCATTGGGGCAGGTTGAACCTATATAGACAGAAGGGACTCTTGCTGTTTAGTTCTGTGTGGACAATAATCTCTTCAAAAGTACAGGAACTCCTTTTTAATTGTATGCCCGGATGTAATTCTACACTCCTCTGTCGTTTTGAAAGAGAGAGGGAGGTACTTCTGAGATTGCTTATAGGAAGCAGTCTTGCTGAATTGTTGTGTAAGAAGGGCTTTGTTTCTCTTGGTGTGTGGGGCGTCCTTTGTTCCGTTCCCTTCGAATGCTGCCAATCATAAGACGGTTGGGATGGGGGAGGAAAACAAATGCTTTCTGTTCTTTACATTTAAAACAATAATGAATGAAGAAAGAGAGAGAGAAAGAAAGAAAAAAAGAAACACATTTGTGCGAGGTTGGTGGAAACAACAGCTTAACTTCAGGGTGTGTGTGTGTTTTTTTATAAAAACGTTGTGTCTATTAATTCCATCTGTGCTAGCTTTGCATTTAAACATGCCAGCGTGGCAACTGCCTGATTTTAGTTTTATGGGCAAATGTGTTTTGGTTTTGCTGAATGTTAGGGTTATTGAAAGGTGCAAAAGTCAACAGTAAAAAGTTGTGTCGGGTCAAATCTCTACCCATTTTCCCTGCGTCCCCAGAGAAATAAGCGCAACTTTCTAATTTAGCTCTTCTCGCAGAGCTACCATGTCCAAACTTCTCTGAGGTACTTGGCAAAAGTGGAATGTTGTTTTTCGGTATTTGAGGGCCCAAGTGAACACTGTTAGAGCAGCCCTGTCCCCGCTGCCGCTGTTGGAAACCTGTGCTTACTCATCAACACTGTTCTGTAACCCTGTGGGAAATTCAGGGGGGGAAGTGTTTGCAAAAGGGAAGAATTAAGCATCCCCTTCCCCCTTAGTTTTTCCATTGCAGGAGCTGGGAATTGAAGCTGCAAAGTCTTGTCTGGAGTCGGAGTCAGTGAAGACACCCATTGCCTAGGACTGGGCAAATTACCCTTTTGATTTCTCAGAGTTTGGGGGTAGTCTCACTGCATGGCCTCATTCCCTCTTTGAATATCCGTTTGGAAAGAACAAAACAGTTTGGTGCGCTGCAGCTTCCTTTGCCAACTCCTGCTTCTTCTTTCCCCCAGTATCAGGTGTGTGCATTTGATGTGGATGAGACAAGGTCAGCACACTAACTCAGATGCATCTTCTCGTTCGGTGGGAAGGCTTAGGGAGACATGCTGCTAGGGGTGGCACAAAACCATAATTCCTACTAAAGCTACCTTTCCTCTCTGGTGTCACCTGACTTCCTCCACGTCTCTTAAACCAAGGTTTCTCAAATATTCTACCCTCCGGGTCTCATTAGAAAGGCTGAATATTACTGAGGCCCACCACAGAACTAGGGTACAGGGTTGAAGCCAACTACAGAATGGTGATGCCAGTAACACACCATGTTGGACATGTTACTGGCACCGTTTTCTATTGATACCTTTGGGAATTATTAATTCTTTGCCCCAGCATTTCCCTCGTTGTAAGGAGCTTTCTATATCAGTTTTCCTCAAGCTATGTGCAGACGTTGTCTCTGGAGGTATTCTACCTCAGCCCCTCCATTTAGGCAGAGTTTGCTGATCCAGAGACTGTAAATCAGGCATAGGCAAACTTGACCCTCCAGATGTTTTGGACTACAATTCCCATCATCCCTGGCCACTGGTCCTGTTAGCCAGGGATGATGGGAGTTGTAGTCCCAAAACACCTGGAGGGGGGAATTTGCCTATGCCTGCTCTAAATCAAAGGTGACTAACCTGTGGTTCTCCTGATGTTACAGGACTACAACTTCCATAATTCTTGACCTTCTACCCTAATGAGATGTTTAAATGTTCCTTTGATGGTCCTTGAATCTTCCTGTCCCACTTGCCACCCTCTCTGCCCACACTAGTGTGGCATGCCACACACTTTGAGAACTACAGCTTTCATGTCTTTCGCATCTCCTTCCAGTACCTCCTCCACCTCTTGGACTTCTCTGCTTCCTTTATTCAGCTTTTTGGGAGTTTCTGGTGCAGTTCAGTCAAAAGGCAATGGCACAACTAGGGAGAGCAGGTGAGCAAGTGAGACTCTAGGCAGGCTGAGGCCGGATTTTGGGGATGAGCTGGCAGATAGCATGTACCTCATGGTGAAGCCCTAGTGAGTGCTACATCACATCCCATAATGGGTAACTTGCCGAGGAGTCAGCCAGCAGCTGTGGAGGAAGACAGATGTATAAACATAGGGATTTGACAGCCCACTGCTATAAAACGAGGAAAACTGACGTTGAGTTATTTGCTGCTGATTTGGCTTTAGCGATTTGCCAAATTTTTTATAGGGACACTGTGCCTTTGTCTCAAAGAGAGCCTCTGCAAAGGAATCCCGTTGTTCTTTCCAGTCCTTGAAGCAAAACCCCCTGTGTAGAAATGTAGCTCCTGAACCCATCTTGAATTAATGGACTGGGGTGCTTTAGCACAGAATATATTGTGTGACTATCACCTCTCAGCGATGGGGGAGATTATTGGTACCAGGTCTCTGTGTGTGTTTTGGAGGGCAGCATGCATGCCTGTTCCTGTAGGCATTTCCCATCTAAGACTGCAGAGGTAAAAAAAATGGCATAGCAACTCTGTTTCTTGGTCCCTCATTGAGTATAAGTGGGAATGAAAGGTTTCTCTAGTGTTTTTTATGAACTTGCTCCAATTTAGCTTTTAATGTCTTTTTTCGTTCCCGTTTGCTTTATCTCGAGACTTTGAATTGATGTCTTTGGTGAATTCAAAGCACAGTTTCGTCCATTCATAGTTTTTGCTTTGAACACACCCTCAATTGTGTTCCCAGTAGATCTCCACACTACATTTTCATATATTTGAAACGTGTTTCTTTGCAGGCTCCCTTGCCTAATGGTCCTGCTAGCAGGTCAAACTACTAGAAAGATTAGCCTTTAGCCTTGGTAAAACTGTACAACCGCCTTTCTGCGCGGTTAATGTAATTGCCAGGTGTTTGTTCAAATGCAACACAGGGCTAGGTCAGGCACAATAAATCACTCCAAAGTGAGCCCAGGGAATGCAGTCCGGTGGAGGAAGAAGCATCTGACCTGGTGCATCCATGGCGGCAGTTGCTGCATATTTGGGATATTAGAAAAATAGGAGGATTCCTAGCTCAGACCAACGCTTTATCTAGACGTCCCTGAGAAATGGAATCTCAAGCACGATAGGAAGGCAACAGGCTCCTATCACTTGCTGAATCCTAATTTCAGCAGCAGTAATAGCCTAAAATCTGGGGGGAGAGAGAAATCACTTTACATCATTGTTCCCTTGATACTTTCATCAGTCACAGCTGCCGTATGTATGTATGTATGTATGTATGTAGCGTTTGTGGCATCCCAGTCTTTTATGTGTAGCTGCCTTGAAACCTGACCTGTTGTCAGTCAGAAAAGCGGGCTGTAAATAAGTTAAAAATAAATTATTATTATTTATATAAGTATTTTCTATAACCTGATCTTATTGCAAGTGTAAATGAAGTAGAATCATAGAATCATAGAATCATAGAGTTGGAAGAGACCACAAGGGCCATCGAGTCCAACCCCCTGCCAAGCAGGAAACACCATCAGAGCACTCCTGACATATGGTTGTCAAGCCTCTGCTTAAAGACCTCCAAAGAAGGAGACTCCACCACACTCCTTGGCAGCAAATTCCACTGTCGAACAGCTCTTACTGTCAGGAAGTTCTTCCTAATGTTTAAGTGGAATCTTCTTTCTTGTAGTTTGGATCCATTCCTCCGTGTCCGCTTCTCTGGAGCAGCAGAAAACAACCTTTCTCCCTCCTCCATGTGACATCCCTTCATATATTTGAACATGGCTATCATATCACCCCTTAACCTCCTCTTCTCCAGGCTAAACATGCCCAGCTCCCTTAGACGTTCCTCATAAGGCATCGTTTCCAGGCCTTTGACCATTTTGGTTGCCCTCCTCTGGACACGTTCCAGTTTGTCAGTGTCCTTCTTGAACTGTGGTGCCCAGAACTGGACACAGTACTCCAGGTGAGGTCTGACCAGAGCAGAATACAGTGGCACTATAACTTCCCTTGATCTAGATGCTATACTCCTATTGATGCAGCCCAGAATTGCATTGGCTTTTTTAGCTGCCGCGTCACACTGTTGGCTCATGTCAAGTTTGTGGTCAACCAGGACTCCTAGATCCTTTTCACATGTACTGCTCTCAAGCCAGGTGTCACCCATCTTGTATTTGTGCCTCTCATTTTTTTTGCCCAAGTGCAATACTTTACATTTCTCCCTGTTAAAATTCATCTTGTTTGTTTTGGCCCAGTTCTCTAATCTGTCAAGGTCGTTTTGAAGTGTGATCCTGTCCTCTGGGGTGTTAGCCACCCCTCCCAGTTTGGTGTCATCTGCAAATTTGATCAGGATGCCCTTGAGTCCATCCTCCAAGTCGTTGATAAAGATGTTGAATAAGACCGGGCCCAAGACAGAACCCTGTGGCACCCCAAGTAAATGGATGCCCTTTCACGAAATCCATCAGCTTCTGTAACATTTTGCTGCTCCAGTGTCGTTGCACGTATGGCATTTAAAATCCCTTTGTGGAATGCAGGTGCCTTCTGTGCAGTACTACTAGCTAAGGGGATGTGAGGATAACTCATTTATTTTTGCCTCTCTAATAACGTAATCTTTTTCTGGCTTACAGAGTAGGAGGCTTCCGATTCTGGCCTTGCCGGCCCACGGCCTCTTCCAAGACGGTTCGGGAGGTAGATTAAAAATAGCGCCTTGGCCACGAAGCTAGAATCCATCAAGCAGACTGGATTAAGGTTCTGCGCAAGGGCTATTGTTGACTCTTAGGAGGAGAGGCTTTCATGCCAATCACAATGTTTAAAGTGTTTGTTTTGGATAGAAGGTGACCTTTCATTCCTGAGCTTGTTGTATGAGGGCTAGTCTCTGCCTGGAAGCATCTTCCAGCCCCTCCAGTCAAGGCTGCAGCCTTTTGACCCAGAGACAGGGCACGTGGACCCTTGTTTTCCTTTCATACGTTGCGTATTTGTTTCAAAGATTTGTGCTTTTCTCATAGAGAAGGTTTCCAATGGGATAATACAAATAAGCAACCTAAACTGATAATCTGGAACTATATATATGTTTCTATTGGTGCTTCTTTTTAATGTCACTCCTGCCACACAGCTTTGTTTGCTTTCGTAATAGAGACCAATCTGTTCTTTGGCGCACTGATTGATTGATTGATTGATTGATTGATTGAATGAATGAATTTATGGGTCTTCTTTCAGGATTATTGTTGATGTATGCCTGCTATCTCACATGACCCTGAGGAAAAACAAAAACAAGTCCTACTTCCTGTCTTCTCTATTACAAATGTGCAAGTGGTTTTCTCCCTGCTTCCTTCTCTGAAGTGCTCCAGAGGTCCCACAGGTACATTGGACGGGGGCATGTGTGTGTCTCATTCTCTTGTTGTTCTGTGAGGATGCAGACATGTACCTGCTAGCAGTGTTAGAAAATCAGATGTATAAGCTAGGCGCCAAATGGCTCCTTAAATCAAGGTTGTAGTTGGCAAAATGTAATGTCTGGTTGCCATTTTTGGGCAAGACGACTCTTCCTTCTCAAATGATGGACTGACTGACTGTGATTGATGATCAGTGAAACATCTGGCTAGTTCAGATTCACAACCATGAGCTAGTTTAAGAACTTCGAGAACTTTATCCAGAAACAGTCTATGTATATTCCTACCTCTGTTTCTTAATGATGACGTTGTTGTTTAGTCGTGTCTGACTCTTCGTGACCCCATGACCAGAGCACGCCAGGCACGCCTGTCTTCCACTGCCTCCCACAGTTTGTTCAAACTCATGCTGGTCGCTTCGAGAACACTGTCCAACCATCTCGTCCTCTGTCGTCCCCTTCTCCTTGTGCTCTCCATCTTTCCCAACATCAGTCTTTTCCAGGGAGTCTTCTCTTCTCATGAGGTGGCCAAAGTGTTGGAGCCTCAGCTTGAGGATCTGTCCTTCCAGTGAGCACTCCGGGCTGGTTTCCTTAAGAATGGATAGGTCTGATATTCTTGCAGTCCATGGGACTCTCAAGAGTCTCCTCCAGCACCAGTGGAGACATGGACCATTCATAATGTGAGAATATTCTTCACAACTGTGAGCAAGGCACTGGGGCGGGAGCTACAACAATTAGCTGTAACATTGTTCACTGCTCCTTCTCAGGCTGCACAGAAAAAGCATTTTGGTTCCTGAAATTCATAGTCGCAGAATCATTCTGATTGTGCAGATAAACTATAACTGGCTGAATTCTACAGGATGTGGTATTAGTGTGTGAAAACAGTCAAGATCCAGTGATCCTCAGGCAGGCACCTCCAGATGGTGAAGACGTCAGGTGCCATCCTGGCGCCCAGGAATCTTCACTTGGTCGCAAGTGGCCAATAGCCAGGTGCAAAATGTACCTGGCTCCTGGCTATTTTTGAACATTGCCTCTTAGTGAGGAAGCAAACCCTCTTAAGGTAAGGGTGGACAACTTGTGGCCTCTAGATGGTGTTTGACACCAACTCTATCAATCCCAGCCAACATAGCGAAATGGTCAGCGGTGATGGAGTTACAGTGCAGCCACATCTGGAGGGCCACAAGTTCCTCATCTCTGCCCTCTTAAGGCTTGACCTCCGTTTCCTAGGAGAGGCTCCTGAGGCTGTAATGATATGCAGGACTCAGATATTGACAGCAGCAGCTTTCTTTCTGTCTCGTTTGCAGCTTTCTAGAGCTTGACGCTTGAATTTCTGAAAAGAAAAGCCTTTCATCCCTGGTGGAGTTGTGGTTGAAGATCAATCTGCAATGAGATAAGAAAATCATGAAGCCTGGGTTAATCTTTGATCCATAGTTTATCATGAATGAATTAAAATGTACGTGCCACATTTAATACAGGCAACTCCCCATTTATGGGGGGGCGGGTTACGTTCCTAGGCACCACACATTTAAGCTAAATCGAATATTGTGAACACCATTGAAAAAGTCTGCAAGCACCATCTAAACCTCTTAAAGGTAAAGGTAAAGGTACCCCTGCCCGTAAGGGCCAGTCTTGACAGACTCTAGGGTTGTGCACCCATCTCACTCAAGAGGCCGGGGGCCAGCGCTGTCCGGAGACACTTCCGGGTCACGTGGCCAGCGTGACATCGCTGCTCTGGCGAGCCAGAGCCGCACACGGAAACACTGTTTACCTTCCCGCTAGTAAGCGGTCCCTGTTTATCTACTTGCACCCGGGAGTGCTTTCGAACTGCTAGGTTGGCAGGCACTGGGACCGAGCAATGGGAGCGCACCCCGCCGCGGGGATTCGAACCGCCGACCTTCCGATCGGCAAGCCCTAGGCGCTGAGGCTTTAACCCACAGCGCCACCCGCGTCCCTCTAAACCTCTTAAAACGCTTTAAAAACCAAAACTCCACGAAACTCCACCACAATTGCTCCCGCCAAACTTCCTTGCTGAAACTCCAACTCTCCACAGACCTCAAAGGTCGGTGCAAAGGCTTCTGGGCTTGCACTTGCAAAGCTCATGAGATTGCTAGACACTATTTTCACTGTTTTCACACTCTTTCAGGGCCGTTTTTGCCCCGCTGGCTGCCACTTCCAGGTTCATGGCGGTGCTTGTGTGTTCCTTGAATGCACATAAATGTTTTCTGCTTTCCCACTTTGCAGCTGCTTCCTCCATGTTGTTTTCAGGAAGGTCTTCCCTGTCTGCTGAAAGCAAACTTAGGAGGGATGAAAGGGTGGACGAAAGGCGTTAGTGGAATCCTCTGCAGATCTGGAGCCTTTGTCAAGTAAGAAGCTATGCAAATCCAAAAAGAGCACTATCCCCCTTGTTAGCCTGTAATAACTACTATAGAAATATGTGGGTATATAGTTGTGTAAACATTTTTGTGATCTAATAACTTTTCAGGACTTGTTTGCAAAATACCATGCACTACATTGCTACTGTTTCCTACACTAGTTTTTTCCTGCATAAAATTTGGATATAACCACATCTTCTATTACACATGGAAAGCGAAGCTGCTCTTAACAATGTTAGACGTCAAAGCTCTGCTCTGGAAGCTTCTGTTAACCTGCTAACCTCTGCTAAGCTGATAATAGCTGCTAGGCCTTACCCTGTTATTCTGTATTGACCATTTGAATCCAGTTCTGCAGCTGAGAGGGTGGCAGAGACCATTTGTAAAAATAAAATATGGCAACTGTTGCTAGCATAAAAAGGGAAGCAGTTCAGTATTATTATTATTTATCACTATGGATAAAAAAAAAAAAAAACAAGAAAGGGTTTCTTCATTTCGTAGACTCTCTGATTTATGGTTTCTGATGAAAATTTACCAGTTGGGTTGTGTGATGTGAACAACCAAAGGACGCTGTGTTATGCCTTTGGTAATAAATGCAATCTTAGCTACTCCCACCTTCATCTTTTAAAAATCTAAACATGCTGAGCTTCAAGAAATATGCTGAACATGCATTTAAATGATTCGCCTTATGATATTTGCATATAGCTGGTGACTTGCAGCATAATGGCATGTTGTCTGGAATGGGTAGAATTAGAATCTGTTTATTCTTATGAGGGGGGAAAAATTATTTCCATGTAAACAAAACAAGAGGGAAAGCCCTCAAATTTTACTGGGTTGTTACCTTTTGGAATTACAAAAGATGTTAGATTCAGATGTTTACATCAGAGTAAATGAACATAGAGGAAAATGAAAAAGAGGCTAATAAAAAAAGAAGCTTCCACATGGCTGAGGCACCACACAGTTGTGGTAACCTATAAAAGCATAACCAGAGCCCTGATAGATCAGGTCTGTGTAGATCATGTGGGAAGGGCATTGCTTGAGTATCATGTGATACATGCACACCAAAATCCAGGGTTCTTGCTCATGGGAGAAGGATGCTAAGAATTTCTGTCAGTGAGTCAGGCCAGAAGTGTGGTTAGTAAATGAAGTCTGGCTGCTACTGGATTGAGCTGACGTTCAAGCTTTAAACCGAGAATTGTACTATAACCATTTACAACCAGTTTCACTGTGATTCACTTGGTATTTCAGGTAGATACCACTGCAGTGTATAGTACACGTTTCCTGTCCCTCGTGAAAGGAGATTAATGGGCCCAGGCTTGGGGTTGAACGTGAACTATACATTTCATCCCGCTGCTGGAATGAAATTTGCATTTTGTGAGACCTTTCCAAATTCCTGTCTGCTAGTGGAAGTGTCTTCTCCAAATCTCATAATTCTAGTGTGCGAAGGGGCAACTCATCTCCAGTTGGTTCAGTGTTGGTGCTAAACCATGCACTTGGGCTTGCATGGAGCTGGAATTCCGAGGTACCTTTAAATCGCAAAAGTCTTAAATGTGTTCCATTTTCAGCCATTTCCATTCATATGTCGTTCCTGTGAAGGGGTCTATGGCAGTGAGGCTGTGTTGCTGGCGCTGTGTCCAGTGTTGCCACAGGTTGAGCACTGATGTCTGCAGTGGGGAAGCCTAGGTTCATAGGCTTCCTTGCCACAGAGGCCACATTCAGTGGCATTCAACTAGGCCTACTCTGAGTAAGGCTTATTTGAGTACCACCCAATGTACGGACATCAGGGGTGGAACTGAGATGCCATCTCTTTGCACAATTAACCTATGAAGGGGGCTTGTGTGGCTTGTGAAATATGTGTACCAAATCTTGCCTTTCTAGGTGGTCTAGAAACACTTCAGACATTGGGGGTGTGCTTCATTCCCCCCATTTCTACATAAATGTCCCTGCTAGGACTTACTTGCAATCAGGGTGTCATGGTCTACATGTGTAGCAACTATTTCAGGGTTACCTTTGAATTTCCTGTCACAATTCCATATGTTTCTGATCATTGGGGTGTGTTGGATTTGGTCTGTATGAAGAAATTTCAGCTTTCTAAGCAAAGTGGAAGTATCCTAGTCATTTTTATACCCAAATAAAGCAGTTGGTGAGACTGAGGTGTTCTTCCTGAGACGCCGTAAGGCTTTCTTTCCTGAAGGGGTTTGAGGACCCTAATTTTTACATCCTGTTGTGATCTTCAGCAAAATATATTTTCCCCACCCCATCAGTCTGCTTTATAGAAATAAGCCTTACTTTTGTTCATCCTTCCTCAAAAGGTTTCTCCTTGTGCTTCTTTACATAGTTGTTGTTTAGTCGTTTAGTTGTGTCCGACTCTTCGTGATTCCATGGACCAGAGCACACTAGGCCCTCCTGTCTTCCACTGCCTCCCGGAGTTTGGTCAGACTCATATTTGTAGCTTCGAGAACACTGTCCAACCATCTCGTCCTCTGTCGTCTCCTTCTCCTTGTGCCCTCCATCTTTCCCAACATCAGGGTCTTCTCCAGGGAGTCTTCTCTTCTCATGAGGTGGCCAAAGTCTTGGGTCCTCAGCTTCACGATCTGTCCTTCCAGTGAGCACTCAGGGCTGATTTCCTTAAGAATGGATAGGTTTGATCTTCTTGCAGTCCATGGGACTCTCCAGAGTCTCCTCCAGCACCATAATTCAAAAGCATAAATTCTTTGGCGATCAGCCTTCTTTATGGTCCAGCTCTCACTTCCATACATCACTACTGGGAAAACCATAGCTTTAACTATACGGATTTTTGTTGACAAGGTAATGTCTCTGCTTTTTGAGATGCTGTCTAGGTTTACCATTGCTTTTCTACAGTGGTACCTCAGGTTAAGTACTTAATTCGTTCTGGAGGTCCATACTTAACCTGAAACTGTTCTGAACCTGAAGCACCACTTTAGCTAATGGGGCCTCCCGCGCTGGCGCTGAACGATTTCTGTTCTCATCCTGAAGCAAAGTTCTTAACCCGAGGTAATATTTCTCGGTTAGCGGAGTCTGTAACCTGAAGTGTATGTAACCTGAAGTGTATGTAACCCGAGGTACCACTGTACCGGCTTGGGATTCATCCAGTCCAGCCTTTTGCATGATGTATTCTGCATATAAGTTGAATAAGCAGGGAGATAATATACCACCTTATCTGTCTCATGAGAAATCTCTATATGAGACAAAATGCAACAGTTAGAACCGGGTATGGAACAACTGATTGGTTCAAAATTGGGAAAGGAGTACGGCAAGGCTGTATATTATCTATACATAGGGAGGAGTACAATAGTAACTGCAAAATAAAGTAGAAACTAACCTTCAGAACCAAATCTGATTCTCTTTTGAATTGTCATAATTGTCAGAGTTATGTTTGCACTTGAATTTACAGGGGTTTAGATCCCTGGTCACAAAACACACATTTTCATTGGCCTTCGGCATGATGCTTCGCTTGTCTATTAAAAGCACATGCCTTCTCATTATAGTTTGAAACAAAGCACTACGATCATAATTCAAGAAAAGACCATTATGAACGTGTCCTTTAGGGAAAAAGGGATCACTAATTAGCTCGGCTCAGCGAGCACATTTAGCCTTCTGAGACAGAGCTAGCTTTCAAGGGTGATTTTGCAGAAAATGGCACATGAGAAATAAGTTAAAAGGCATGTATGGGGTTTGCAATATTGGCCAACAACTCCCTCGCAAACCATACAAAGCATTTTCACTTCTAAACAGTTTCGTTTGAGAAGGCAAAGGAATTGGATTTATGAATAAACCAACGTTCTGTAACAGTAAGGCATTGAAAAAGCATTAACTTTAGGCAGGAAGAATTTAACAGCGAAGGTTGAGTTGGTGACCTACTTAGGAGCTCATGGAAAAATGTCTTGAGATTAAAGGTATGCCGTCTTGAAGAAAAGTACTTCTGCAAATATTCAACAAAACATGAAAGATGTTGCTCCACCCCCCCACCTTCCATTAATAATGAGAGAACAAGACACTCACCATCCTGAATAAATGGAATCCATGCCATATGATTCTGCCCCCCCCCCCCCCGCTTCTTATGTTCAGGTTTGGGGAGGCATTTGTTTGATTGATCAGCTTATTAAAATGTTTTAATAAGAGCAACAGGAAAGGAAACTCATGTGGAGCCGAGGGAACAATCTGTATTCCTTACATTGTTAGGGAAATTGAGCCATTATCTGAAATGTGATTTATTAAAATTTCTAAGTGTAAACTGAGACTCCCCACCCCGCAGACTATTAAATAAATAGTCACATAAGAGCTGTTTTGCATGTAATACCAGAATATAGTTTCAGACTGGAGTTTTGCTAAGTCTTTCCTCTCTTATCAGAGAATCGTAGAATTGTAGAGTCCCCTGAGGGTCATCTAGCCCAACCGTCTACAATGCTGGAATCTCAAACATCAGTGTGTTAGTTTTATTTCCTGCGGGAGGCTTTTTATGTTGTGGATTCTCCTATGTACTGTTTTAAGCAATATAAACAAAAAATCATGGTTATTTGCGTGCCTGCGTGTTCCTGAAATGAACAATGGACAAAAGACCGACTTCACATACGTATATGAGCTGAAGAATCGTTTTTGTGAATGTGGTGGCAAGTAACATCGTGAAAGGGAGTGTGGTGGTGGTGTTAAAAAGTCATTGTATCCCAGCAGCTGCTTTGGTTGAAATAATGTCAGACAAATATTTTGTCTTTGAAGTAAAAAATGTACGGTACGTAGTGTTCTTCTTTGTAGCATCTGTTGTATTGTGTGATGAATGCAGTTGAATGCCATTTCCCATTAGATATACATACATATCCAAGAATAAAATGTGTAATTACCACACATTGTGATAATGTACACAAATCTAGGTACGATGTTGCGTGTGAAGCTTGGCTAGCAATATAGCAGAGCGTTCTGTTCTTGCCTAACATGAAACAGAACCTTTTGACCAAATCCAGTAAAAAGAAACCCCATAACTGTTCTCAAGGGTGAATTCAGGTTATTAAACCTTTCCTTTTCAGTCTGAAGGCTAAGATGTATGCTCTCTTTCTTTTGAATTTAGCTAATTTTTGAATGTTCAACTCTTCCACTAAATAACTATTTCTGGAGCTTTTACTGCCGCTTAATTCTTTTTTAATGCAACTGTTTCAATTCTGTGTTTAATAATTTGAAAGTTAAGTGTGCTATTTGAATCAACGCATATTATTCAATCAAAAGCTATTTCCCCACATAGTTAGTGTAACTTATAAATGGTGCGCTTAAACACTCACCGTTGGATTACTGTAATGCCCCCAGGGGGTGGGTGGGCTACTCTTGGGGTTGGTACGGAGATTGCTGCAGGTGATCCCTTATATACCCAGTAGATCACTGCATTCTGCAGGAAAGTTTGTTCTGCAAATTCCAAAGATCTCAGAAGCTCGCTTTGCAGTAACTCGGAGCAGGGCTTTGAGTGTAGCTGCCCCTGTTTTGTGGAATAGTATTCCTGTCTTTTGGGAAACAATTGAAGACGATTTTGTTCCAGGAGGCTTTGCCAGCTGGATAAATGGGTCTTTATCTTGAGTGCCCATTCGTTATGGTTTTAGTCTTGTTTTAATCATATCTGTGGCTTTTGTGTTTAACTATTTTATATAGTAAATGAGTTTGGAAGCATGATTCTTTTGTGCAAATCGGCATACAAATAAAATGATGAATGAATGAACGAATTCCCTTCGATATCTGAACATGTATAAATATGCTTAGTTTAAACTATGTTTAAACTTAGTTTAAACTATGGTTAGTGAAAATTGAGGATCTGAAGCCAGGTATGAATGTTTTACTAGCAGTAATTTTAAGCATACCACATTTTCCTGAATGTCATAGGGAACTGTGGTTAGTATAAAATCAAAATCAGAAGCTTTTGCTCTCTTCCTCCTGAGAGCAAAAGAGGTGACTTGGAGAGTGTGCACGGAAGGCTCATTGCAGATCATTCCGGTAGGAGGAATGCCTGTTTTCCCAGTGTCTGCAGAACTTTGTGAGATGGTGCTTTTAATCACTTAGAATCCAACTTTGTTAGTGTCACACCGGATTTGGTGAGCCCTAGTCTACTGCATTCTCCCACCAAAATGGGATAGTTTCTCCTGCTTAAAAATGGCACAAAACTTTGGGTGTGGCTACTTTTTGTTTTAATTTTAGTATTCCTGCTCTTAGATTTTTCTAAAAACATGCTATATGCCATGTCAAAGGAACACTTAATTGCTGTTCTGGCTTGTAAAAGTTTGTCACTGTAATTCTGCAGAGCACAGAACTCTATAATTCTACAAAGCACAGATAACAGGGCACAGTTGTGGTTGCAAATTAGGCTGCTTTAATTATCTGCTGTGAAAGTATTTCTTGGTTTTGCAGTGTAAGTGCTACTCCACGATGGCAGTGTTTATATTAAAATAGAGCAAAGGGTAGAAACGCCACAAAATATATTATACTGAGCACATTTGATGGGGAGAGTTTGTTTTTTAAAAGAAAAGTATAGGCATTTTTATGTCTGTGTGTTTTGTGCTCATTAAAAGGCTACATTTTCTGTTGGGGCAACTTTCTGAATGGAGAATAAAGCGGATATTTAAGTTCTATGGCTCGGTTGAGTGAAACAAACCCATTCAGCAATGGCGTGCATTTCGCTCTCTATATGCAAGGCTTTGAAGCATATGAATCACCCTTAGGTTTGTGTGAGTTGTAACAGTAGAGCCTACATATATAGACCCTACGTCTCATACATATGGTAGGAAAGAATGTGATTACTTGGGACATGTACAAAATGGCCCTGTTTTCAGTAGTCTGAGGAAACTTTCTGATTTGCTGAAGAAGTCCGTGTAACTTGAAAGCTTGAATACTTCTACCATAACAGTCCAAACTGTACATTTCATATACAGTATATATATATATATATATATATATATATACACACACACACACACACACACACACACCTCGGGTTAAGTACTTAATTCGTTCCAGAGGTCCGTTCTTAACCTGAAACTGTTCTTAACCTGAAGCACCACTTTAGCTAATGGGGCCTCCTGCTGCCGCTGCTGCACGAGTTCTGTTCTCATCCTGAAGCAAAGTTCTTAACCCGAGGTACTATTTCTTTTTTTTTTTTTTTTTGAAATAATTTTTATTAACAGGCCAATCACATCACATTGTTCAAATCACATTATTTCCAAATTATACAGCCAAATTTTAAAATTTTTGGGGGGTACCCATACATCAAGCTCAGCACGAGTCCAAAATTCCAGATGACTCCAGACGTCACTTATTTGCTGCTTTTATTAAACAGTTCCATCCAGTTCGATTCGGATAGATCTTTATTACTTTCTTTCTCTTCTTGTTGTTATCATTTATTCCTTTCTTTGCGATCTCTGATGATTTTCATAAACAGATTGAAGATTTGGCGTCTCTGTGTGGGTTTTGTGTTCTTCCAAGCTCATATTATTCAGGAGCGACCTCAGTTAATCTTCGGTCGGTCCATTATTTTTCCTCAGGCTAGCCCAATAAATCAGACATTATCAGGGGCTCTGTCAGGTCAAACTTGCATTCCAGCCTTCTTTCTTTTTCAAAGTCCTGAATCTCCTCCCCTCCTGTCTGTTCTCCTGCCAGCCTGTCTTTGCGAGACGCCATGTTTTTTTAACTGCGTCATAGGAATTTTCCTCCTTCTCGCCTTTCAATCTTCTCGTATTGTAGTCATTTCCCCCACACAGTTTTAAAGTTCTGTTTATGTTTTTTTTTTAAACGCGACGATCTTATTTCTTTCTAGGGTGGAGGATTATTATAGTCATACCATGCAAAGGAATTAAGGAGAGTTTTTTCCTCCAACCCCCCCCCCCCTTCGTTCCAGCCTTACATTCTCATGGTGGTAATTCATCAAGAGATTTACTTATCCATCCGTCACTCCCGATCACAGAGATGCATTAATCAGCAGTCCTTATCTCGAGCCTCACTTGATATATGTGCTTCAGCCTTCTTCCAATCCGTTATTGCCAATTAGTTCCAATTAAATTCCAGGCTGAAGCAACCAGCACGCGCTGATTGGAATCGGCGTCGGGAAGATCTGATTCCATCGAGGGCTTTTGCCAAGTGTTCCACACCCCCGTCTCTCGGATCAGGGGGTGCATTATGAACACCGCTGGCAGGGCAGCCCCCCCCCATACCCTTGGGGGGGTAGGAAGGCTGCCTACTTCCCATAGCAGCCCCTTAATACCTCGTATGGGTCAGAGAGATGTTATTGTCGGCCATCTTCCAACGCGCCACCTAGTGGCCCCCGGTACTATTTCTGGGTTAGTGGAGTCTGTAACCTGAAGTGTATGTAACCCGAGGTATCACTATATGTATATTCAGCGTTGCCTCATCATAATGCTTAATTAAGCCTATCAAATAGACTTTCTGTTAATTTTTGGGAATAGGAGATCTATATCCTGTCTGTTTCGATTATAGCTGCTTTAAAGCAAGAAACTGGTCACTAATCCTGCTTCTGTTAATGACGTGGAAGGAAAATGAGTCACTCGTGGCTATAGCATTATCTAGCTGTTTGCTAAGAAGCAGGACTTTCCAGAGACTTTCTATTCTAGGTTTAATTTAAGGCTTGTTTATAATCTATTGAAACTTCTAGCTTTTCACATTCTTGCTAACCATTTTCCAGGGTTTTGGAAGTCCCTCTCCCCCTGTCCCGTTCAGGCTGCAGATGTTGGTGGATAATTTTGAGTTGGCCTGATTTAGTTGCACTGAATCTGCATTGCAATGTGGCAAGTAAGTCATGACTTAGTCACCTGTTCGCACCAGGTTTCCAGCACTTGATTGGGCCCTCTGACCCACTTACCAAAGAGGACAAAATAAACTAAATATCATAGAATCATAGAGTTGGAAGAGACCACAAGGGCCATCGAGTCCAACCCCCTGCCAAGCAGGAAACACCGTCAGAGCACTCCTGACATATGGTTGTCAAGCCTCTGCTTAAAGACCTCCAAAGAAGGAGACTCCACCACACTCCTTGGCAGCAAATTCCACTGACGAACAGCTCTTACTGTCAGGAAGTTCTTCCTAATGTTTAGGTGGAATCTTCTTTCTTGTCGTTTGGATCCATTGCTCCGTGTCCGCTTCTCTGGAGCAGCAGAAAACAACCTTTCTCCCTCCTCTGTGTGACATCCTTTTATGTATTTGAACATGGCTATCATATCACCCCTTAACCTCCTCTTCTCCAGGCTAAACATGCCCAGCTCCCTTAGCCGTTCCTCATTAGGCATCATTTCCAGGCCTTTGACCATTTTGGTTGCCCTCCTCTGGACACTTTCCAGTTTTTCAGTGTCCTTGAACTGTGATGCCCAGAACTGGACACAGTACTCCAGGTGAGGTCTGACCAGAGCAGAATACAGTGGCACTATTACTTATATCTTAGCCTGTTGAATTTCTGCCTGAAACTATGCTTCTCCCCAGTGCCAATCTTAAACCAAAGCCTAGGCTGCCATCCTACCTGAGAGTAAGTCCCATTAAACACAAAGAAACTTATTTCTGAGTAAATGTTATACTGAACTACTCAGGACTGAACTACTCAGCTGCTGCCAAAAAGCTTCCTTGACAGCCAAAGTCTGCTACCCCCCTCCCACCTTAATTCTCAAAAGCCTTTGAGAAGCTAGAAGTGTAGTAGTGTATTTAGGCTGTGGTTCCGAAACACTTTTTCCTCATGGACCATTTGGAAATTTCCAAGTGCCTTGGCAGACTCCTCAGTGATTTTTCTTCCTGTTGCAGCAATTGTAATGCGCTGTGATAGACATTCCATGACTTTTCATTGTATTGTTACTGCTTTTTGATCTCGTACACATGGCATTGCAATTTTAGTCTCATGGAATTCAAACTGCAATACAACAAAATGCAATGTGAGAGATAAAAGAAGGAATAAAAATACAATTAAAATTGATAAAAATATTTAATGCGATGGATGTGCCGTTCCGTCTCTTCATCTTCCACAGATGTGAATGAAACTCACATGGCCCTTGGTGGGTCAAGGATGGCAATTTGACAACACCTGCACTGAGACATGCAAGTTTTCATACATTTCCTTCTTCCAATGAGCACAGCCAAGAAAGAGAAAACTCCAACATGCAAATACCAGAGTTAGTAGGAAAATTACTACTGTAAGAATTGCAAAATTATTGCACCATAAAAGTCCCTGAAAATTTCCCCACCCTCAAGGAAAATTCACCAAAACTTCCCATATAGGTATGTCCATTTTGTTCAGTCCCTTATTATAGATAAAGTCATATGCTGAATGCAAATTAATTAACAAGTCATCTATATACTATACCAAGCCCATTTCTACCCTCAATTCTTTATCAGCAGCTATTAATAGAACTACACAGATCTTGAAAACATCCCAAATCTTAAATAATGCTAGAAGCTCCTTCAGAACATTGGGGCAGCTGTTGTTCGTTCAGTCAGATTGTTAATCTTCATTTTCACAACGCTGTTTATCGCCATATGTTAACGCTTTTCTATTTTGCTACGGTAAAAGTCTTGCTCACCACAATAAAGCCATTGCATATAAATGTGAACAATGCCTAGGTTGAGCAGACAGGTAAAAAATGTGCCCTGCTGTGCAGCCTGGGAAAACTAATACAAAGTTAGAGGAATCGTGAGCTTTAGTGCGTCTGCATGTTGTTGATGCCCTAAACCCTTGCTCGTCTTAACATGGTTGACGAAGGGCTAACCTGACCCAAAACACCCACCCACCCCACTCACACATGAAAACAAAAATCACCACAACCAATCACAAATGAACAACCACACCCTGGGCCAAGCCCAACCTCCCTCACCACCAAAGGAACACAAGTGAATAGCAAAGAACCTGTACAAGCGACGCTGACACAAAACCCCACATATATTAAGTATAATAGAAACATCGCCACCCGACCCCACCTCTGCTCACCCCCCCACCTCTTCCCCCCTTTTCTTCCTAATGTCTCAACAAATGAAACTGATCTGTAAAAAATGTAACTTGGGGGGTGGGGGAAGAGAGAGAGACATTGCACATATTTTTGTAAACCAAGAAAATCTTTAATAAAAATACATTTTAAAAAGTCATCACATTAGTCACTTAGGCAGGAGTTAGCAACAGTTAAAGTGAGGCCAAAGTGTGATGCATTTGTGTGTCTTTAAACGGCCATGAAATAATTCCATGCTTGACTTCTCTTTTCTACTGAATGCCTATATCTCCATAATTTTAGCTGTATCCAGTAAGTTATGCATAATAAAAAAGGCTTTAAGAAGCAAAAAAAGCAAAAGCAAAAAAGCCATGGTTGACTGAGACAAACCAGCTTTGTAAACTATGGTTTGAGGTGTATATGTTTCGACTAACTATAGTTAAGGTTAACCATGGCTCTTGTTATTTTGTGTTTGTACAGTGTGATGGTAGAACGAGACTGTGCTTGCAGGTAGATTTCCTGAATTCTTATTGGGTAGACATCACAGAAACCTAGTGCAGATCCTCATGCTTGAAGATCTGTGTAGAATGGTGGTACCTCTGTACAGTGGTACCTCGGGTTACATACGCTTCAGGTTACATACGCTTCAGGCTACAGACTCCGCTAACCCAGAAACAGTGCTGCAGGTTGAGAACTTTGCTTCGGGATGAGAACAGAAATCGTGATCTGGTGGCGCAGCAGCAGCAGGAGGCCCCATTAGCTAAAGTGGTGCTTCAGGTTAAGAACAGTTTCAGGTTAAGTATGAACCTCCGGAACGAATTAAGTACTTAACCCGAGGTACCACTGTAAATAAAATCTCTATTCGAAGCTGGGCAGTTCAGAACTACTTCTGTTTCAAACTCTTTTTAATCTTGAGATACACCATTTCCAATACAGTAGTACCTCTGGTTACGAACTTAATTTGTTCCAGAGGTCCATTCGTAACCTGAAACCGTTCTTAACCTGAGGTACTACTTCCGGGTTAGCGGAGTCTGCAACTTGAAGTGTTTGTAGCCCTAGGTGTTTATAACCCGAGGTCCCACCGTATTCAAGTTGCAAAAGATGTCTGAGGATGGAAACTGAGGCAGACCGTTCTGACGTGCGACACATGCTTGCCTCTGTGAGGGGAGTTTTAAAGAGTTTTGATGTCTGAACAGGAACTCACCTGCCAGGTAAGATACCTGGGGCCATGCATCCCATTATTGCCCCCCGACACCCCAGGTTTCATCCTAATTGTGTGGATTGTTCTGCTGGTGTTCAAGCTGTTGGCATCTTTTTGTCTTGGGAGACAGTGGAGGTGTGCACATTGAAGGTGAAGTCAACAGCGCCTGCTGTGGCTATAGAGACCGATATGGGAGAGACATGTTTTGTTGCAGCTGGGGAAGTGAAGGCACCTGGTTGGTTGCTGCAGATGTATCACAGCATTTCCTCTCTTCCCGGTGGCCATTGCTCCTCTGGTTACTGTTGTGGATGTATGAACTGACTGTTTCTCCAAATGCAGATAAAAACACTCTCCAGACTTCCCCTGCTCAACCCAAGTAGGTCAGAGAAAAAGTAGCTGGGGGGCTGGTAGACCTGGGGACCTTGAGGGCAGGGGGCATTGCCCTTTAGCACCTGCATGGCTATAAACCTGTTGTTCAGACATTCTGCATCTTGACCCTGATTTGAATTGCAGAGAGAAAGGGGCTCAGCTGGGGAAGCCATTTAGAAAATAAAAGCATACATTTTAAAGAGCACAGTTGGCCCTTGAATTAAGAATGTTTTTTATTCAAAATTGAGCGCTTGAGCCTTGAACTTCTGACCTTTTAAAAAGGAAAGCTACCTGCTATTTTTCCAAACGGCTTCATAGCTCAATTGCCATTGTAATTGAGCAACATTCAGCCCTCTCAATCTATATGCAGCAGCAGGGGCTGTTTTTTAAAGGTAATGCTCCACAATGTGCTAAGAAATCAGTTGTTTTTTTAAAAAAGGAATACATATTTTGAATATTCCAAAGTCTTTTTTTGGCCAGTAGTGATGTACATTGTTGCTTGGCTGGGACTGGATGACAAACTGTTTTTCACTGAAGCCCCCCTGCTCACTTTAAGTGTTGTAATCTCAAAAAATATAAACACAAATAAATCAAGGTGTTGCTGGAAATTAGGCATGTGGCTTTATTTTAATAAGGGATGAAATCTGAATTTTACTGAGCTGTCTTGGTTTGCCACTTGTTCTCTGGGGTGTATGAATCACTCCATTTATTGGTAGTGCTTAAGCATTTCCAGTTGGATATGTGTAGTCATGTACAGTAAGGTTACCATATTTTTTTCAGTGAATCCGGGGACACTTTTCAACTTTGGTAGGAATGATAGGATTTTGTCAGGGGGCTGATTTGTAAATCTGGGACTGTCCCCGGGAAACCCTAAATGTACAGCATAAAGCTGTGAAATGTTTGGTTCTCCCAGGAACATGCATACCTTACAGTCTGCAAACAATCCCAGGCCCCGGGGAAATTAGACTGGCCTCGACCGGAGCCAGGGACTTTTCGGCTGTGGCCCCGACCTGGTGGAACGCTCTCCCACAAGAGACTAGGGCCCTGTGGGATTTGACATCTTTCTGCAGGGCCTGCAAGACAGAGCTGTTCCGCCAGAACTTTGGCCAGGGGGCATTCTGACCTATTTTTCTTTGTATAAGAACAAGCATGGAGGCCTCCCAGCCTGTCCTTATATGATCAGTGAAAATAGTTGGTCCTGGCAAGTATTAACCGCTCTCAGTCTTAACCTCATAACTGCCATTTGTCCAGATTTTAATTTATCTGAATTAATTTTAAGATGTATTTTAATTAATTGATGCCTGTTTTTATGTATGCTGTGTTATTTGTATGATGTTAGCCACTCTGAGCCTGGCTTCGGCTGGGGAGGGCGGGGTAAAAATAAAATTTATTATTATTATTATATGGGGGTATTTTTTAGACCTTTGTTTAGTATTTGCGTTTGCATGATTTTGGTGACTGGCAGTAGTTTTAAATCTGTTAAAAAAATCCGGGTCAAGTTAACTTAGACTTTACACATACTCTGTCCCAATGAGAACATCCGAGAATTCCCCTGTTCCCCCAAAGGATTGTTGAAAATGGGCACATTTTTTTGTCCAGTATAGTGGCAGGGAACTGTTGAGCAATGGACAGTACATTAGGATTAGTAGGCAATTCTCAAAAAATGAAGGATCAGTGGGACTTCATGATCTGTTCTATCGCATGTTTGTGTTCAGTAGCAAGGAATATTTATTGAAAGGAAAATATCTTAGCTCTTTAGGGAATTCTGGTTGGTTGGTGAACAGAGAGTTGAAAGCAAAAAGTCATTAAGGCAGCAATCCTATATACACTTAGTCTGAGATCAACTCTCATTGAATTCAGGGGGACTTGCTCCTGAGTAGACGTGTATAGGATCTGTGTTCACATCTTTTTCATGACTTTCCTTGCAAGAAGTTGCAGTTGGCTGTGTGTTGGTAAGGTAAAGGTAAAGGTGTCCGACTCTAGGGTTGTGCGCCCATCTCACTTAAGAGGCCGGGGGCCAGCGCTGTCCGGAGACACTTCCGGGTCACGTGGTCAGCGTGACAAAGCCGCATCTGGCGAGCCAGAGCCGCACACGGAAACGCCGTTTACCTTCCTGCCAGTAAGCGGTCCCTATTTATCTACTTCCACCCGGGGGTGCTTTTGAACTGCTAGGTTGGCAGGCGCTGGGACCGAACAACGGGAGCGCACCCCGCCGCGGGGATTCGAACCGCCGACCTTTCGAACGGCAAGTCCTAGGCACTGAGGCTTTAACCCACAGCGCCACCCGCGTCCCGTGTGTTGGTAGTGTTCAGTAAATTGGAGTTGACTGTCCTTGGGGAAAGAATGGTGTGTTAGAGCAGGACATCCAGTTAATTTTTAGCTATAGGTGCTTTACCTGGTTGGGAAGAAACCATGGGACATATTCCCAGAGGTAGATGGTGAAGTGAGCTTTGTGTCTGATAGCACATCCCCCACTGATGTATGCTGGGCAACATGGATTCTCATTGTAAATTCGGAGTTTGTCTCTCTTTTCTGGAGTAATCTGAGTCACAAAAAGCCAATAGAAAACTTCCAGTGAGTTACTAGAAATCTGGATGAACAGATTACAATAACTGAAAAGCATGACATGAAATTAACATAAAAATCGATAATTAAACCAATATTATGCATGAAATAAATCCTAAAATAATGATCAGAACAAAATAACTATACCCAGATAACTAAGGAATGTAACTTTTAATTATTTAGATTATTGGTAAGTTTCATTTGTGGGTGTGCAAATATTATTCTAAACTTAGGCACCAGATAGGCTGGAGCATTCCTAAACTTTGTGGAACTGCAAATTCTACTTGATAGACCTATTTGGGGGTGTCAGTTCATTTTGAATACCTGGAGTTGTGTACTTATTATCCTGGATAGATTTTACTTAAATAACACCCCCCCCCCCAAAGTGATAGCTAGTTTATGCACCCATCTTCCCTCTGTGGGAAGTGGTAACTCTAGGATGAGGTTAGGATCAAGACCTGTTGGTTACCACCCTGCTTATAAGTACATTGGCTGAAAGCTAAAGAACACATTCCTTGTTCGAAGCAGTTGAGCTCTTCTGGTGTAAAAATCAGTTTTGAAATGTGAGGGATGAACTTCAAAATTGATCACCTTTGCCCTCACAGCGCGACAAATTTTCCTGCAAAATTATAGCACTTGAAGGTTTTTTCCCCCTGAAAGGCGTCAAACCCCCTAGGAAGCTCTGAATTGCCTACTTCAGTTGAAAACTTTATTTTGAAATGTTTCGCGCTGCGAGAGCCTTTGTGGAGCTGCATTAAGCAAACAGTGATTTCTCCTGAGCACAGCAGCAAAACACAGTTGTTTGTGGAGAAAGCTTAAAAAAGGAAAACAAGGGTGATTAAGAGGCTCTTGAGAGTTTTCCAAAAGAGTGTGCTGGCTTTCAGGATGGTGGCCATTTGCCTTAACTCATTCCATTAGATTTCCTCCAACAACCACTATGTCATGTATGTGGACAATTAGACACCGCCGTGATGAGTGCACAAGGGGTTATAGAAACAATTGAGTGGCGGATGGGGAGAATCCTCTGTAAGACCCTCATTTATAGTTACCAAAAAGGTTAATGCTTTGGCTATGTTGAAATGTCTTCCGAAGGTGGAATTTCGTCTGAAACAGAATACTAAATCTGTATGCAAAGCAGCTGAGTTGACTAGGCTCCCCTTAAGTTTTGATCAATTGTATTCCATGTCAAAAGTAGGTTCCAATTGTGGTTACCGTCTATGTTGATTTTTTACATATTGACTGCGATGTGATAAACTTACAAACCTTAATTATTGGTGATGCTTTTCTTGCTTGGTGCATGGCGTATAACCATAGAACTTGCATGCACCATTGTCTTTTTCCTGGATCATCATCGTTTAGTCGTGTCCGACTCTTCGTGACCCCATGGACCAGAGCACGCCAGGCACACCTGTCTTCCACTGCCTCCCGCAGTTTGGTGAAACTCATGCTGGTAGCTTTGAGAACACTATCCAACCGTCTCATCCTCTGTCGTCCCCTTCTCCTTGTGCCCTCCATCTTTCCCAACACCAGGGTCTTTTCCAGGGAGTCTTCTCTTCTCGTGAGGTGGCCAAAGTATTGGAGCCTCAGCTTCACGATCTGTCCTTCCAGTGAGCACTCAGGGCTGATTTCCTTAAGAATGGATACGTTTGATCTTCTTGCAGTCTATGGGACTCTCAAGAGTCTCCTACAGCACCATAATTCAAAAGCATCAATTCTTTGGCAATCAGCCTTCTTTATGGTCCAGCTCTCACTTCCATACATCACTACTGGGAAAACCATAGCTTTAACTATATGGACCTTGGTCGGCAAGGTGATGTCTCTGCTTTTTAAGATGCTGTCTAGGTTTGTCATTGCTTTTCTCCCAAGAAACAGACGTCTTTTAATTTCATGGTTGCTGTCACCATCTGCAGTGATCATGGAGCCAAAAAAAGTAAAATCTCTCACTGCCTCCATTTCTTCCCCTTCTATTTGCCAGGAGGTGATGGGACTAGTGGCCATGATCTTCGGTTTTTTTGCCCTGCTTGGCATAGTTCATAGCTTCTCTGAGTTATTCAAGCCCCTTTGCCATGGCAAGGCAGTGATCCATGAAGGGGTTTTTCCTGGACAGGAACCAGTAATGAGCCTCACCGTGTTTTTAGGATCTGAAAGCTGATGTTCTGAAAAGGGGAACTGCGCAGATGGGAACACGTGGCACAGAAGTGCCTTCCCCCAATACTGGGATTAGAGCATCTTCCTTAAAAGCAAACGTAAATACAATTGTAACTTGCCTGTTTAGGAAAAACATTAAGGGCGAACATAAAAAGTGCATGGGATTATGGTGGCTGTTATTAAGAATTAATGGAAAGAACCCCCCTCCCCCAATTCATATTATTAGAACTCACAGTTGCTGAACAAACTTCATTGGTAGTAAGTTGAAGACAGAAAAATAGAAGTGATTATTCTTGCAAGAGGTGGGTTGTGGGGGTGACTTTTAAAAGGATGAGGCAGATTTATGAAATATCTAAGTCTTCTGGAAGCTGTTAGCTAGGATAATTAATGAAACTCCAGGCTGGTGCCCAGTAAATGGCTGTCATCTTCATAACCTGATTGTGAATTTTCCAGAGACGTCAGACTGGTCTGTTTTGGAACCAGAATGCAAGGCCAGGCGGATATATAGTTTTCACATTTTTGTATATTTTTATTACATTAACAATTTCACACATCCAAAAAAATAAAAGGTTCCTTAGAACAATCAGACTTCCCTCCCTCCCTGGGTCCTTTCTATAATGCAAAGTTATCTGCATCCTTATAAATTATCCAGTTAATAGTTTTTTTCCATTTTAAAATACCCATATGATAAGAATTTCACATTACAAGCATCTTCACATTCCTGCCAGTGATTTTAGATGCTTACAGTGGTCCTTTAAGTAATGTAAAAATTTATTCCAGTCTTTTTCAAATACCTGATCTTCCTGGTTTAAGATCTTCCCTGTCAATTTCTCCATCTCCGCATAGTCCATCAGTTTCGTCTACTATTCGTCTTTCGATGGTAGTTCTTGTTTCCAATTCTGGGCTAGCAATACTGTACTCTCGCTGCTGTTGTTGCATACGTAGTCATTTGTCTTCTCTAGGTATCTCTTCACCTACTATACCTAACAGAAAGGCCTCTGGTTTTAGAGCAAATGTATTTTGAAACATTTTCTTTAATTCATTATAAATCATCTCCCAGAAAGCCTTTACTTTATTGCAAGACAACCGCATATGGTAAAAAGTACGTTCGTTCTCCTTTTACTTCCAACATAGTTTTGAACTTACTTTATGCATCTTTGCAATTTTACTTGGTGTAAGGTACTGATGATACATCATTTTATATAATTTTCTTTCAGCAAACAACATGCAGTAAATTTCATTTCTTCTCTCCATAACTTCTCCCAAGATTTTATTTGAATATTATACCTGAAATCCCTATCCCAATGTATCATTACAGCTTTAACTTCTTCATCCTTTGTATGCCAATCTAACACTAATTTTTACATTTTCAATAATACTTTCACATTATTGTCCAACAGGTATATTTCAGACCTTGATCTTATTGTATCAAAACCATTTCTTTTATCTATCTTAAAAATATCATTTACCTGGTAGTATTGTAACCAATTCGTCATAAATTCTTTTACATCTTCAATTTCTTTTCAATTAACTGGTCTTCTGCCTCAATTAACAAATCCCTATAGGTGGCCCAATTCCCTTTCATATTTAACTTTTTCACTGATACTGCTTCCAAGGGTGAGAGCCACCAAGGTGTTTTTCATTCCAATATTTTTTTATATTTATTTTTAAATATTTTTATATTTATATTTAGTCCCTATCTCGTGTATTGACTTTCTTATTATGTGATTCAGGAATCCTTTATGTGCTTTTACTTTATCATACCATAAATACGCATGCCACCCAAATCTATTATGACCTTTCCAGGTCTAATAAATCAGCATTTTTCAACAATATCCAAATATTTTAAATCTGAGCCAGCATGTGAACTGCCGTGCCAGATGATCTGGCAGAGTTACATTTGCATTAGGAGAGCATCATAATGGTCATGGCAGCATCCTTGCAAATTTATTTATTTAATAAACTTTATATATTGCTTGATTTACAATAGCAGATTACAAAAGATAAAACAGTACAATCAAGAAAAATTCACAACCCTACTTTAAAGCATTACAAAAGTTAAAATATTAAAACAGATTAAAATTTCCTCAACTTTCTAAGCATCAGGGTAGGGTGGTCTAGAGAGGAATGTTTTTAGCAGGCACAGTGAAGGCACCTGCTTGGTCTCAAAAGGCAGGGAATTCCAACGTGTATGTGCTGCCTCACTAAGTGATCCATGTCCTTACAAATGTGGAGCGGGTATTGTGTGGGTAGCTTGTTGTATTCGGTAGCTTTCTGTTACTAGGATTTTATAGCGCAACCATTGCTCAAAGGCTATGCACATGTGTGCAGAAAACATTCCATGGGCTGTAGTGCCATTAAATTATGAACAAAACCGCAATTCTCTGGGATGGCAACGTAACTATCTTCTGAATAGGCAGGACCTTACAGACCAGATTCCGCAGCCTGAATTATACCTAGACATTAGAGCCAAAGGAGATTGCAAATCATAGGGGCACATCGATGCTGAGGATGTTACTATGGCAATAGCTTGGAAGCTTATACCAGGTACCGACTGCTATTTTCTCTTGTGTTCTGTATTATGATGTAGTTAAACCAGATAAGGATGAAATAAGGTGTTGCAACGGTCATGGAGAACTCCTGATCTTGCTGGGTGGTGTTGCCTTGCCTCTGACCATGGGCCATGCTGCCTGCGGCTGGTGGGAGGGCTATAGCTCGCCCACCCTGTTGCAGCAGATGGTTTCACTCTCAGTTGGTTTAAGGTTGGGCTCATTGTGCTCGAATCTGAGGTGATAACAGCTGAACATTTGCCAGATTAAAGAATGCCGCAAGGAAGCTTCTCTGCATATCTGCAGTGTGAATTCACTGCGCTGGCTTTAATGTATTATCCAGCAGACAGAATTTACAACTCCTTTAGAGTTGGCTGCTCATCCATGCTATTTAAACGCAAAAATAACTCTCTTGGGGGAATTAATTTAGTATGTATTATCTTTCTAAAATTGTTAATCAGGCTTGCTCTCAGAAGGCCCTTTCTGTTAAATTTGCTGCTTCAGGTTTTGTAAGCCTAGGCCATTAGACTTGAATACAAGCGGTGTGTGTGTGTGTGTGTGTGTGTGTGTGTGTGACAATTGTGCTTAGCAACATGTGGCTATGCAACACCACCCCACCACCCTTTATAATGTCCCCTTTGTGCTCACTTTGTAGGAAGTAATGTTTTTTTTTCTAATACTGGAAGTTGAATTTGTTTTTTTCCTTATGCTTTATAAGTGAATCTTCGCATGGGGTGTATTAAGAGTCTTTTGCAACCAATCGTTAGAGATCACTGATGTTCTTAAATAGTTTAACTACAAGAAATGGTGAAAAATCCATTTAGTGTTTCATGAAACATGAAACGAGAATTTCAAGCCTCTGGTTTTCTTGTTCCAAAAGTAACTTTGTAGTAGCAAAAGAGCAGTGAGGCTGCTGTTACTATCTGCACTTACTTGGAATTAAGTGAACAAAGTGAGACTTATTGCTGAGTAAACATACATAGGATTAAGCTGTAATTGTTTCTAAAGCCTAATGAATCTCGTGAATAAAACTGGTTTTGTGACCCACATCTGGACTGAAAGTATGGAAGTGTCCCAAGTTTTCAAACATTCCCCCAGATGTTTATGCACAAATAGGTTTATTAGATTCACATACATGCACCTTTAAAAAAAAGCTGGGTTAGAAGATAATTCTTTTTATTAACACTTACTACTTTTAAGCAGAGGGATGTGGGTGGCGCTGTGGTCCACGGAGCCTAGGGCTTGCCGATCAGAAGGTCGGCGGTTCGAATCCCCATGATGGAATGAGCTCCCGTTGCTCGGTCCCTGCTCCTGCCAACCTATCAGTTCGAAAGCACGTCAAAGTGCAAGTAGATAAATAGGTACTGCTCTGGTGGGAAGGTAAACGGCGTTTCCATGCGCTGCTCTGGTTCACCAGAAGCAGCTTATTCATGCTGGTCACATGACCTGGAAGCTGTCTGCGGACAAACGCCGGCTCCTTTGGCCAGTAAAACGAGATGAACACTGCAACCCTAGAGTTGTCCATGACCTTTACCTTTTACTTTTAAGCAATTTTCCTGCTTTGCATCCCCTTTCTTGAGCAGCAAGCATTTCAATTTTTCCAGTCTCTGTGCCCTCAGAGAAGGGTGTTTTAATATCCCTGTTGGATTTTGCAGTTGTTATTCACCCTTTTTTGATGGAGTGAGCTATAAATGTAAATAGAGACTCAAAGTGAAAGGGGGATATGGAGGAAGTGGCAGACCATTTCACAAGACTAGGCCCACTTGTAAAAAACCCAGTGTGCTAAAAGTCAGTGTGACTGCTAGTCATGATTGCTGCGTACTTCTTCCAGGATGAGAGGCAACATCCCTCAGAGTATTGCCAGGGGGTGGCTATTGTAATGCCCTGCTTGTGAGCTTCCCATAGGTATCTGTTTGCCCACTGTAAGAGCTGAACGCTTCCCTGATCCACCAGCGCTGCTCTTACCTTCTTTAAAGGCAGTTGTCTCTAAGTGTTTCAGACCCAGAACCCACTTTTGTCCAGTGTTAGAAACAGATATATAAACTAGGCACCAAATGGCTCCTTAAACCAAGGTTCTAGTCTCCAAAGCGGAATGCCTAGTTGCCATTTTGGGCAAGACTTCTCTAAAGTCTTATTTTTCAAACCTTGGACTGACTGTGATTCTCAATTAAACATCTGGTTAGTTCACATGACAACCTCGATTTGAGTTAAGAGATTTGAGAACTTAAAGAAGAAAAGTCACCTGATCCAGGAACAATCCACATACAGGTATATACAGTGGTACCTTGGGTTACATACGCTTCAGGTTACATATGCTTCAGGTTGCATACGCTTCAGGTTACAGACTCTGCTAACCCAGAAATAGTGCTTCAGTTTAAGAACTTTGCTTCAGGATGAGAACAGAAATTGTGCTCTGGTGGCGCGGCGGCAGCAGGAGGCCCCATTAGCTAAAGTGGTGCTTCAGGTTAAGAACAGTTTCAGGTTAAATACGGACCTCCGGAATGAATTAAGTACTTAACCCGAGGTACCACTGTATTGGCCTATTCTGACCTCTTTTTCTTAATGGTGACTGCTCCTGCTCAGGCTGCACAGAAAAAGCAATTTGATTCCAGAAATTCATTCTGATTGTGCAGATAAAATATAACTGATAGTGTTCTCCAGGTTGGGATATTAGTGTGTGAAAACAGTCCCGATCCAACGATGCCCAGATGATGATGTCAGGAGCCACTTGGTTGCAAGTGGTCAAAAGCCAAGTGCAAAATGTGCCTGGTGCCTGGCTAATTTCGAACACTGCTTTTGTCCAAACATGCGTTTTGGTATCCACTTCTTAGTGTTTCCCCCCCTTACCATATGTCTTGCATGGTGATAGTACTGTTAGGTCTGGCTGTAATCAAGTAATTGGTCACATTTTAACTCAGCTGCGGGTGCCTATTCAGACAAATCTGACAGCTTGTCTACTACAGGTGGTCTTGGGATTTATAGTTAAAGATGTTTTTGATGGAACCCTGATCCCAGTCCTTGCATACTAACATATGGGCAGCTAACAGAGGAAATATCTCAAAATAGCCTTGGGTCATGTGTATCCTTGGCAACACATCCACTCAGAGGCAAACTACACACTCCCTGCATGCACACTGTAAACTTTTATTTACAGACAGAAGAATATTATAGCGAAAGCAAAATTCAGGGAAGTATACAGGTATACTGCCCCTCCAGCTCAAAACCTGACACTCTAAAAAATTATATGTTTACAACGCTTGCCTATAACAGTTCAGGTATTGAATTAAATCTCCCAGAGCCTTGTAGGCAAATTGAGAACTAATGCATTTCCTATTAATGACTTGCACCAGGGATGTTCCCAACCCTTTCAGCTTATGAGTTAATTACTGCAGCGCAGCAGGATATCCCGGCCCTCACAAAAAGCTGCAGTGTGCTTGATATTACCGTACTTCTCTGAAGGAATACACAATGTACTGACTATCATTAAGTCCCAGAGCTTGTACTTTAATGGTGTAATTTATTTTGGTTTTAAAAACTGCTCCTGGCATCTACATTTCTAATTTTTGCCAAACTTTGGGATGATGTGTAATGCATTCTTCTGCAATTGCCTAAGCCTCATCCAAAATCACAAATGCTGCATATCTTGGTTAGCTGTCAGAATGACACATGCTTAATATGTCAGACTTTTTACTTTCTCCAACCTTTTAAAATTTAAACTAAGCAGAACTGTGGCTATTGGTTTCGAAAATGAGGTCCATGAAAAGAGAGCATGTTTACCAAAAGGGGGGGAAACACACCTAAATTCCTAGCTCTGTAAAGACCCCCATGCTGATGTAATTGTCTTTATGCCTAACTGAGGAGGAGTGTATGTTGCTCAGACACATGCCTCCCTTTTTTTTACTCTGGTTCCCGCAGAGGAAGCCAGCAGGGTGTGAACACAATTCTATTCTCGTCTGTATTCATAAGAGAAATGCGGAGGAGAGTGAGAGACGGGGATGTGGATGGTAACTCTACCCCTCCACACTCCTGATGGTATGGATTCTTTATGGTGGAATGGAAGGAAGAAAAGATGACTGTTGTGTGAATATTAGAACTCACTCAAGTTGATTTAAGGTCTGAGAAAAGACTCCGTTCTAGTTTATATGCCATCCTAAATGCATAGGGACGCGGGTGGCACTGTGAGTTAAACCACAGAGCCTAGGACTTGCCGATCAGAAGGCCGGCGGTTCGAATCCCTGTGACGGGGTGAGCTCCTGTTGTTTGGTCCCTGCTCCTGCCAACCTAGCAGTTCGAAAGCACCTCAAAGTGCAAGTAGATAAATAGGTACCGCTCCAGCGGGAAGGTAAACGGCGTTTCCGTGCGCTGCTCTGGTTCGCCAGAAGCGGCTTAGTCATGCTGGCCACATGACCCGGAAGCTGTACACTGGCTCCCTTGGCCAATAAAGCCAGATGAGCATCGCAGCCCCAGAGTCGGCCACGACTGGACCTAATGGTCAGGGGTCCCTTTATCTTTAGCTTAAATGCATAGGAGGAGGCAATTCCAGAGGGTTCTCCCCCACCAGTGGCAGCATCAAAAAACAAAATAAAAAATGGAGGGGGGTGGGAGCAGACAGAAGCTTTGTCCCACATTTTAGACTTGAAAGTGAAATAATGGTGTATTTCACATCATTGCCCCCATCCTAAACATATTTTCTCTGAAGTAAGTTCTGTTGATTTTGACAGCATTAACTTGCAAGTAAGCATGCTTAGGACTGCAGCCTTATTTTCATTTCCAGTTTATGATTTGGTAACATCTTGCATGTGAAGAGTGCTTTTCCTTTGAGCAATGACAGTGGGGACAAGGAGGAGGAAAGGAGTGGGCAGGGGGAGTGAGTTACTTGTTAGGGAAAGTCGCTTCCTTAGTCTTGTTGTGGTCCCACTGATCCAAGGCGCCAGAGAGGCTGGTCATCTCAGCACCATGGAGAGCTCCCAATGAGTCACTTTGTCCAATAATAATAATAATAATAATAATAATTTATTATTTATACCCCGCCCATCTGGCTGGGTTTCCCCAGCCACTCTGGGCGGCTTCCAAAAGAATATTAAAATACTGTGATACATCAAACATTAAAAGATTCCCTAAACAGGGCTGCCTTCAGATGTCTTCTAAAAGTCTGGTAGTTATTTTTCTCTTTGACATCTGATGGGAGGGCGTTCCACAGGGTGGGCGCCACTACCAAGAAGGCCCTCTGCATGGTTCCCTGTAACTTGGCTTCTCGCAGGGAGGGAACCGCCAGAAGGCCCTCGGCGCTGGACCTCAGTGTCCGGGTAGAACGATGGGGGTGGAGACGCTCCTTCAGGTATACTGGACCGAGGCCATTTAGGGCTTTAAAGGTCAGCACCAACACTTTGAATTGTGCTCGGAAACGTACTGGGAGCCAATGTAGGTCTTTCAAGACCGGTGTTATATGGTCTTGGTGGCCGCTCCCAGTCACCAGTCTGGCTGCTGCGTTCTGGATTAGTTGTAGTTTCCGGGTCACCTTCCAAGGTAGCCCCACGTAGAGCGCATTGCAGTAGTCCAAGCAGGAGATAACCAGAGCATGCACCACATGCAGTCCGCAGGCAGATAGGGTCTCAGCCAGCGTACCAGATGGAGCTGGTACACAGCTGCCCTGGACACGGATTTAACCTGTGCCTCCATGGACAGCTGTGAGTCCATGGAGTAGGATGTGAACTAAGATCCCAACCTCCAGTCCACCTCTCCCTCGCCCCCACAAAAAAATGTGGAGAATTGGTGTCTCTTAAAGAGCCATCCTATGGCCTCGTGCTCCATCGCATTTGACCTGATGCACTTTACACTGTTGGACTGGAGAGGCAGTGTGAAAGGTGTTTGGTCCTCAGGTTCAGGAGAAGGTGCCTCTGAGTGTCCTGGCTCTGATTCTGTAGACCCTGGTGCTGTGTGAGCTCTGGTTCAGTGGGCTCCCACTGTCTTGCATCAGGCTTGGAGATAGGACTTGTAGTCTGGTTCCTTAGATGGTAACACTACCACCTCTGATTCACTGCCCTGGTGGTCAATGCTGGACTCTGGAATCATGGCAGCCCTCCTTTGGAGTTCATGAGTTCATAGTGCTTTGGCATGTGTGACCAAGCACATATATTGTGTTATACGAACATGGTGGATTACAAAGCCCTTGATGGAGTCAGGCAGGTAGTGGTCGACCTATCAGGTCTGGTAAGTAGGTCTGCCTTGTATGACCAAGACTAAGGCTTTGGAAACATGATTCTATGTATGATTTTATTGGTGCCCCTCCCTTTGTGCCCCACAGTCTTCAAAGTCTGGAGCCTCTGGTAGTTGAGCTTGGTTCATTATTTCCCAAGCTATATTTCAGTTACTCCTTTATGCCATTACAGTGAGAAAGTCCTAGCATCTCATAAATTGATATCTGAACTGAAGGCAAGTCCTACAGCAGGGACATCTAAATATCTTATTTTTCACACTCACTCTTCTTTCAAGCTTCCATCTTTATGACTAGAAACTTGTTTTTAATGGAATATTGCTCCAATTCTAAGTGGAGCTTGTATGTTGTCCAGTTTTGACTAGGGTAAAGGTAAAGGTAAAGGTACCCCTGCCCGTACGGGCCAGTCGTGTCCGACTCTGGGGTTGCGCGCCCATCTCGCTTAAGAGGCCAGGGGCCAGCGCTGTCTGAAGGCACTTCCGGGTCATGTGGCCAGCGTGACAAGCTGCATCTGGCGAGCCAGCGCAGCACATGGAACGCCGTTTACCTTCCCGCTGGTAAGCGGTCCCTATTTATCTACTTGCACTTTGATGTGCTTTCGAACTGCTAGGTTGGCAGGCGCTGGGACCGAGCAACGGGAGCGCACCCCGCCGCGGGGATTCGAACCGCCGACCTTCTGATCGGCAAGTCCTAGGCGCTGAGGTTTTACCCACAGCGCCACCCGCGTCCCACCCGCGACCCGCGTTTGACTAGGGTACTGGCCCTTAAAAATCCTGCCCACAGTATCAGTTGGTTTGCATGGCAGTGTAACTATATGAAGCTATTTTAGATAATGAAGGCATAGGTCGTTAAAGGATGAGTCTCATATATTCCAAATCAGAAGTGCTTTATATATATAATCAGTTGAATGTGTTTTTCTCTCCAAGTGATGTCGCTGCATTGTCTAGTGCTGTTCTATTTTGCCTTCCTCCTGACATTCTGGTTGCTATAGTGCAATGATCTATTTGTGAACATACAAAGGATCATTGCCATAATTAAAGGGAACATGTTTTCTGGTCATAACTTCATGGGTAATGCTTCTTGAACGGTGATGGACTAGAATATCTAACAGGTTATTTTGGTTCTCCAAAACTCTGGAATGCAATGCTCAATCTTTTTTCCAGCCTTTCTCTAGCAATATAGTTCAGATAATTTCTATATATATATTTAAAAAACCTAGTGCATGGCTGCTGTTCACAGTACATTTTAGTGCTTCATCCATCTTTTGAGCAGATTGTCTAGCTGCATGCTGTGCAATATAGTACTGAATAATTTCAAACTTTTAGGGTGTGAATATGTGTAATCTTTTGGAAACATACACACCTTTTGTGTACCTGCCAAATGATGCAAATAGATGGATTTGTGTTTGAATCTGTTTTAAACAGTCCTCTCTCTTCTTTCTCTTCCTCCAGCTGTGAATGAAACAGAGACACTCTGCAGCATTTAGTGCTCAGTTTCACTGGCTTTGAAGAACAGTGACAACTAAAAATGCCGCCTCCCGCAGATATCGTGAAAGTGGCTATAGAATGGCCTGGTGCCTTCCCCAAGTTGACGGAAATTGATCAAGTAAGTGGCTGATTCTGTGTATTTCTACATATCCGAGAAATTTTACATAGGCAATTCTTAATATTCATTTTGCCTTCCAGACAACCATGTATATAAGATTATGGAACTACCACCTACTTTTTGCCTAAACTGAACATTTGCCGCATTTGGGGTGTCTTCTTCAGCCATTGGTTGAACTAAGCTGTCATTTTCTATAGATTGATGATTTATACAATTTCATGAATTCTTCATAAAGGAAGGGTGGATTAGAATTGTATGGATAATATAAAAAAATCCTTCCAGTAGCACCTTAGAGACCAACTAAGATTGCTATTGCTATGAGCTTTTGTGTGCATGCACACTTCCGCAGGTATCTGAAGAAGTGTGCATGCACACGAAATCTCATAGCAATAACAACCTTAGTCGGTCTCTAAGGTGCTACTGGAAGGAATTTTTTATTTCGTTTCAACTACGGCAGACCAACACGGCTACCTACTTGTAACTAGAACTATGGATAATATGTTGGAGTTAAAAGTATTGCTTTCCTTGTTGGCTGTGTGACTTAAGACATCTAGTTGGCACTTAGCGTAACGAATTTCAGAATGCCTTTTAACTGTTAAAGTGAAGTACTCTGAGGGACTGGACTAGACTTGCCGTTCCAAGCTGGTTCTTGGGTTCTTCTGGACAGAAGGGTCTACAAACTGCTTTCTAATCCATTTGTGCTTTTGTGTTTTCCTCAGCTCTGACTATCTGGCCAAACTTGAAGTACAGTCTATGGCTCAGCCTTGATATGACTGCTAGATGCAGAGAAATCTGTCCAGTTCAAAACAGTGCTTCATTGTAGTTGTGCAACCTCACTTTTGCTGCAGTTATAGCCCTTGGCAGCTACCTATGTGTGGTGGAGATAGCTCTGTTCTACTTGCTGTTTCATGCGAGTAGAAATCCCCCACCTGCAGCTCCTTTCTGGCCTAGGGAAATAACCTTAGAATGAGTGTGGTGACACTACAAAAATGATCCAGGTCTCTTTGCAAAGCCAGAATCCGGGGCCCTTCACTTCAGGCACAGCAAGAACAAACAGTCCAATTCCTGAAATCGCTGAAATTTCACACCAATGAAAAGTCGGAGCACTTTATCTCATCTTTTCTCCAATCTCTCCACACCTTGCTGTTCTAGTATAGGTAAGACAGGAAAGCTGTTCATGCAGCCACTCCACATGAGCCTGAATTTGTTTGTCTTCCCTCCCTCCACCCCTGGCTTGCCTCTAGCAGATCATTTGAACTGTTTGTTGCATGCAGTTTTTCTTGTAGTGCAATTCAACTCACTTTAGGAAGCTTTGCAGTGGCATTTCTTACTGTCGTTTTTGTTTATGACAAATCATGAATAATAATAATAATAATAATAATAATAATAATAATAATAATAATAATATCTTTATTGTCATTGCCCCCTTCGGGGACATCGAAATTACTTGACTGCTCCATAAAAACACTAATTAAACAATACAGTATAATACAGCAAGGGAGATTAGATGACTTTCAAAGTCTGGGCTTCCCATTCAGGGCCGAGATCGCTCTGGAGAAGAAGCTGTTCTTAAGACGGCTCGTTCTTGTCTTCATCGTCCTGTATCTCCGTCCCGACGGCAAAAGCTCGAAGAGACAATGACCAGGATGCGATGGATCTTTTACTATGTCCAGTGCCTTCCTGTGGCACCTTGTGGCATAAATCTGCTCTAAGGTGGAGAGTGGGCAGCCAACAATGCTCTCTGCTGCCTTAACAACCCTGCACATCCCCATCCTGTCCTGGGTAGAATGTGCACAGAATGCGTTCTAGGCTTGAGAATAAAGTAGGCATGTGGAATTGGACTGTAGCCTACCGTTTTCCAGTTTTCTGAACAAAATCAGAAGTAGCCTCTTCAATGTTTGGAACGTATATGGTTGGCTAAAGTTGCTATCTTGGCCACTGATTCCCAGAAACACGTACCCCGGCCCCCTAGTATATCCCAAGAGGAGCTGAAAATTAACCCAGCACACTGCAGACATCTGCCACACTTTGCCCCGTGCAGCAGGGAGGTTATTTGTAGCATCAGTTTCCCCCTTTGCCTGCCAATATATGGATAATGATATTTACACACAGGAGGGAAAAAGGATTCATTGGGATTTCTGATACAGCCTGCAGTATATCATGAATCTTAGAAGCGTTTCCATTGCCCAGAAATTGTGATTCTCTTAATGAGCAATGACCAGCGAGCAAAGGGCAGGAGAGGATGCCAAAAGTTAATGTCATTACCTTCACATATTAGATAGACACCTACACATTCTTATGGAAGTTGATTAAGAACATGATAAACATATGTACGTTTTGTAAGAAACCACAAAGTGTGCCTTCTGTTTTAATCCAACCTCCTCTGTCTCCTTCCCCAACCCATGTCCTAGTTATCAAAAGTCTGGAAAACATACATCTGGGCGAAACTATGGAATTATACAAATGGAATTCTTTTGTGGCTTTGGAGCATAAACTCACCATAGATGGAGTTGCCTAGACAACACTATTCAGTGCAGCCTAAATAAGGATGTTGGAGTTCTTTTGAGCTCCTTTTGCCACACCAGGTCATTAATGTCAATGGAAATGGATTCAATGATGTCCTTAAGGTTATTGTATGGCGGCAGCCCTCCCCCACCCTCATTTTTTAGCATTGTGTTGCTGCACTTACAAAATTCCTCTTAATGCTCTTGCTCGTGCTGTTTTTACTCGTACTGGTGCATCTCAGAACTAATTTACATTTATATTAATACAATTAAAAATCTGAATAAAAGGCATGTACTTATTAATCTCCCCTTCAAAAGCTGCTGCTGTTACCAGAAGCCTTCAGGAAGGGCAGTGGTAGTTTTCTTACCACCTCTTTGAGACAAACTGTGCATTATAGGGACCCGTGTATGACTTTTTGCGAAGCCCTTCCTTGAGCGTTGGCTTCCTGAGCCTGGTCACTAGTTCAAAAGACCTGCACTTGTAGTATCAATTTGCTTTGAATGTGGAGAGTCCTGGAGAGTCATGCAGACTTCTTAATGGTTTGCTGTGTACATTGGTACCTCGGATTACATACACTTCCGGTTATATACGCTTCAGGTTACAGACTCTGCTAACCCAGAAATAGTGCTTCAGGTTAAGAACTTTGCTTCAGGATGAGAACAGAAATCGTGCTCCGGTGGCGCAGCAGGAGACCCCATTAGCTAAAGTGGTGCTTCAGGTTAAGAACAGTTTCATGTTAAGTACGGACCTCCAGAAAGAATTAAGTACTTAACCCGAGGTACCACTGTACAGACATTTGCCTTTACAAATCTGGCTACTACTGTAGGTGCTGTTATTAGATTGCATTCTGAGTAAAAGAACTACTGGAGGAAATATGTAGTTTCTTAATTATTTTATTTATTCGTTACGTATCTCAACCTTTCTCCAAGAAGCTCAGAACGGTGTGCATGTGAGCTATTTGCATCCTCACAACAATCCTGTAAAGTTACACTGGCTGGCCCCTGAGTTACATGGTTGCCGTGGGTTTCTGCCTTGTACAGTGGTACCTCTGGATGCAAACGGAATCCGTTCCGGAGCCCTGTTCGCATCCTGAGTAGAATGTAAGACGTGACTGTACGTCTGCGCGTGCGCGGGTCGCATTTTGCTGCTTCCGCACATGTGCGTGATGTCATTTTGAGCGTCTGCGCATGTGCGAGCGGTGAAACCCAGAAGTAACACACTCCATTACTTCCGGGTTGCCGTGGAGCGTAACTTGAAAACACTCAACCTGAAGCACATTTAACCCGAGGTATGACTGTATTAGGCCAGACCACTGGTCCATCTAGCCCAGTATTGTCCACTCTAGGTACTCAGGCAGAGAGAGGTCTTTCGCATCACCTGCTACAGAAGATTACTGGATTAAACTGATACCTGATGCAAGCCATGTACGTGCTCCACCTCTGAGCTTATAGTCCTTCCTCAAGGGAGCAAGGATTCAAATTGGGGTACCCCTGATCCAAGCTCAGCACTTACAGCTATTCATCTGTGCCTTTTATTCTCCACATGTTTAGGGACATTTTGGAGGTAAAAATTGACAATATAACTAGAGCTTCGTATGATTTTAATTAATTGCAAATTAACTTATTTACATTTTGGCAAGTAGAACATCTGTATTGCTTATACTTCAATCGTTAACTCCAGGAATATGTTCATCCTACAGAAACAAACAGTGAGCAAAGTTTTAGAAATGTGTCTTTTAATAAATTCTTGAAAGTTCTCCCATGTTGAAGAACATGCTGAATTACGTCTCTAGTACCTCACACAGCAGCTCAGAAAAAGTAATCTTTAGCTGCATTCTGTGCCTCTTACTAAATAAGGAGTTCATTGCAAACCAGAGGTATTAGAGTTGATAGCAAAAATGGTTGTATCCTGCCTCACCATGGCTATCATAGGAAGATTATGCTCCCTGGATGTTTTAGCAGCGATGCATTTTTGATGCCCCAAAGTATGGTTTGGATTTAACTTACCCCAAGTTTCTGTGATATATTAGGCGAAGGTACATGATCAGCATTGGATCAGAGCTCTGCATCCCATCACTTCTAAAGCCGGTCTAACTTCTAAGACCTGCAATAACAAGTGTTCATAAACTCACCTCTGAAGCATTTTAACTGGCTCTCAGTGGCGCTGCCAAATTGAAATCAAGATGTGGCTGGGGGAAAAATACTCAGTTTCACTTGTAAGAAAAACAAACAGCGAGTCTCCGTGTGTATTTCATATCATTTGAGATTTCATGCGCAATCTGCAAAGGGGAAAAGGGTCACTGGCAGTCTGCCTTTTGAGGGTAGCTTTCAGGAATCACATTCATTTATCAGCCCCTCCTTCCACCGGATTACTCCTCCACTCTCTGATCGGTGACCGCAAACCATCCAAGCTATTACCTGCCCTTTATTTCTGAAGCCCGTGCTACTCCCCCGTGACAACTTCATTGTAGGCCTTGGTTCAGATGGGGAAATCCCCCCCCCCCAGTTTAATCTCGCCCTAACCATAACAGTGGTGAATTCAGAAACAAAATAAGTGATTTGATAGCACATTCTATCAAAGACCCTGATGTTGGGAAAGATGGAGGGCACAAGGAGAAGGGGATGACAGAGGACGAGATGGTTGGACAGTGTTCTCGAAGAGACCAGCATGAGTTTGACCAAACTGTGGGAGGCAGTGGAAGACAGAAGTGCCTGGCGTGCTCTGGTCCAGGGGGTCACGAAGAGTCGGACACAACTAAATGACTAAACAACAACAGTGTATCCAAAAATTGCTTTCTATAACTTATAGAGGCCTGCATGGTTAGTGATGACCTGCCTAGCCAACGGAGCAGCCCATGTGGGTGTTTGAGAAACTTGTTGGCATTGCTATATGCCTGGGGTTGCTAAATACAGCGTCTGTGTTTCAAGAAATTAGCATATCCGGACATGTATATATTTTGTTATTCAATCTTGGGTGACTTTGGAGTTCAAGAAGAGATCGGTATGTTATAGTGCATAATCAAAAGGGGGAAGAGAAGATGAGAGGTGAGTTGAGTGCTCTGCCGTGTGCAGTCAGAAGAAGTGAATAGCCCAGTGGAAAGTCTGGGCACATTAAATGTTGTAATCAAGCCCAGCAGATGCAAGCTGGACCAGTGCCTGGGTGGGAGACATCTGAGAGCTTCATGTAATCTATTCTGAGCTTTCCAAAGGAAGACAGCATATACCTTTAGTACAAGAAATATCACATGGTTGAAATGCAATCAGTACGCGGAAGTCAGAAGTACAGTGGTGCCTCGCAAGACGAAAAGAATCCGTTCTGTGAGTCTCTTCGTCTAGCAGTTTTTTCGTCTTGCGAAGCAAGCCCACTAGCGGATTAGCGCTATTAGCGCTATTAGTGGTTTAGCGGCTATTAGCGGCTATTAAAGGCTTAAGGGATTAGCGGATTAGCTGCTAAAAGGCTATTAGCAGCTTAGCGCCTTAGAAAAAGGGGGTGGGGAGCGAAAAAAACCCTCAAGAATCGCAAGACATTTTCGTCTTGTGAAGCAAGCCCATAGCAAATTCGTCCTGCGAAGCACCTCCAAAACGGAAAACCCTTTCGTCTAGCGGGTTTTCCGTCTTGTGAGGCATTCGTCTTGCGGGGCACCACTGTACTGGCAAGAAGACAAGTATTCCCAGACACTTGCTACCAAGGAGAGCAGTGCTCCACCTAGTTAGCAGAATTCCTATATTCACCTTGTCCTTAGGTTTCTCTGCTGAAGCTTTGAAGTGAGAGCATGCATGCAAGTGCCCACATTTAACCCCTTGCAAACAACTGTTCTAATACATAATACCATATAAACTTGGAAAGAAATGCAAAATTAAATGCAGCAGCGTAGGAAACACTGGATTGGAGGAACTCACCTCATCTCTATTTTACAGATAATAATCTGTAAAATTAGTATACCAGTGACTTCTTCACGGAGTTGTTGTGAGGATTAGTCAGAAGGAGATGGCATGTAATAGACGTGCTACAAATCTTTTCAAATAGTAAAAGCAGTTTGTTGTCCTATACATATCTTTTTCTTCAGGCGTTAAAACTGGCATCCTATTAATGTTCACTGAATTCTTCTAAAAGACTTAACTTCCTCGATGTAATGACTTGCCACATAGACACACATTGTTTCCCAGCAACACTTAACATTCTGCTTGCTTTATGGACCGTCATGCGAGTGCAATATCAGCCAGGGGAAATGAAGCTACCATTCCATTGTCAGAATGAAAGAAGAGAGGGAGCTATGGTTTATGCAGAAATGTTGGAGAAAAGCACTCCAGCATCAGCCTGAGCTGAGAAGTTGGTTGTACATAACTCTCAAATCTAGCTAGCCTGGGATAGTAGTACCAGAAAGGATTGCTGGATTTTGCAAATTGCAGCAGTTGTGTTTAGGGACTCCATGACAATATGTGCTGGTTGTATCTCAGTTTGAGTGCAACCTGGTGGCACCCTGTCCCCCTAGACCTGTGATGGGGACCTCAACACATGTTTCCTAGGCCTTCATATGCGTCCAGTCCACAAATTATGGCTTCAGATCAAGAAATGTGTTTCATTTAAGAAGTACTGATGCAGAATTGCTTTGTAAAATGCATTTGTTAGCAAAGTTAAAAAAAGAAATCATTGTTGAACTGGCCGAGGGATTAACAAAATGAAAAATAACCACCCTTCCTTCTCCTTGACACCAGGCAAATATTTACAATTGGGCAAGGGGGGGGGGGAACCCGCATCTTGAGGAATGGGGATGTTGTGTTTGGAGAGAAGGGAAAATACACACAAAGAGAGACCTTAATATTATCATTAAAAGGGGCTGGTTGTTTGGCTTCCTTTTCTATTAAATTGTATAGTTCTGAAATGTAGACTCTTATGCATTTGTTATGTTCCACATCAGGCGATAACAGAAACCAGTGCTCCAAAAAGACTCTGGATACACAGTTCTTTCCAGAGGGAGAGATAACAGCTTAGCCGGCTTACGAACCCAGTTGTCCCTTTCACAGACAGTGACTCTTTTGTTGGCTTGTTGGTGGGGGGTGGGGAGGATGTTGCATGTGTGGCACGTTGTAGTAATACTTGTGTTACACTTTTGATCTTTCTCGCCTGCCAAGGTCTGCTCTGTAGCCACGAGTTACGTAACTGACGGCACTCGCTGCACGGGACGGGCGTGGAGGCCTTCCTGGAGTGCTGCAAGAGCATCTTGCTTACCAGCTGTTAGTGTTTTAATTCTGGAGACAAATTGTGTGCTGTAAGAAAGAAAAGGGGGGAAAGAAGACACATTTTTATCATATGGGAAGTATCGCTCACGAGGGGGGAAGCAGAGGCAGCTTAGGGGTGATCTCATTACTTTCTTGGTTTTATGTTCTTGTTAACTTCCTAGGGCCCTTTTATTCCAGGGATCAAGTGTGCTAAGTTGCCTCTGAAATAGAAGAGCAAATTCTGAGCCCCTGAAAAGCCATGCCTTGCTATTTCTAATTCTGTTTGTTCTTGGTACAGTGGCACCTCAGGTTACATACGCTTCAGGTTACAGACTCCGCTAACCCAGAAATTGTACCTCAGGTTAAGAACTTTGCTTCAGGATAAGAACAGAAATTGTGCTCCGGCAGCACAGCGGCAGCAGGAGGCCCCATTAGCTAAAGTGGTGCTTCAGGTTAAGAACAGTTTTCAGGTTAAGAACGGACCTCTGGAACTTAACCCGAGGTACCACTGTATAAGCTTTCATGTGCGTGCACACGAAAGCTTATACCAAGAACAAACTTAGTTGGTCTCTAAGGTGCTACTGGACAATTTTTATATATATTTTGACTGTCAGACCAACATGTCTACCAACCTGAATCTATTTCTAATTCTGTTAGCTAAAATAACCATGACTGGTCTGTCAATACTGAAATACCGGTTTTTTGTTTTGACGGCACCTTTGTCTTTTTGAATATACGATTGCATGCATGAAAGCTCAACCTGGTTGTCAGGGTGTTCATAGACAGGGGCAGGGGTGAAACTAGACTTTATTTTATCTGGGTCAAAGACTAAGTTTGGCACCCTGCATGTGCATTTGCATAACACACACCGGCAGGGAGCCTCAGTGGTTCCCCTCTGGAGGCTTTACCTGGGCCCAAAAACTTGGGTAGCCTCCTGTAGCTACGGCTCTTTACAGGGGAGCAAGAAACCCAGACCATTTCTTAGCCTGTCCGTACACCTCTCCCCTTTGGGAGTGCACCTTCTCCTCTTCCTCCCACCTTCCCCAAATGCTCCTCTCAGCTCTGTGGACTGAGAGATGCTCACTTACAAGAAGGAAGCTTCATGACAAGTGTGATCTGTAGCACAAAGGAGGATCTCATTAACTGACAAAGGACACAGGTTTACCTTGCTGCAGGGTAAGGGGATGGTCGTGAGGGGGTCCCTGGGCAAGCAGAGCTTGCAGCCAGGTGAATGAATTGTACTTCGTAGGGAAAGATGGAGATACATTTCCAGAGAATGTATGTTTAGGATTAACCCAATTACTGGTTGAAGATGCTTGCTGCAGTATGCATTTGTTACTTTCCTAGGGTAAATTAATAACTGATTAAAGGTGTCTATTTGCATTAGATATGGAAAAGGTTCCGGGACTTAATTAGGCTTTTGTACTTAAGTTATTCAGAGGCTCATTATACACATCTATTATTGTGCAGAAATTCCCAGAATAGTCACTACTATGGAGAGGATATTTGGCAGGAACCACGAGGGCTTTCCTTGATAGACGATACTTAGCTTAAACTATTATAGCGATCTCGAATTTCTTTTGTTGCTCAGAGCAAAGCTGAGGTGAACACATAATTGCAGTTAATGCAGAATGCTGCAGCGCGATCGTTGAGAGGCCTTGTCAGTATGTGTGACGCGGCAGCTAAAAAAGCCAATGCAATTCTGGGCTGCATCAATAGGAGTATAGCATCTAGATCAAGGGAAGTAATAGTGCCACTGTATTCTGCTCTGGTCAGACCTCACCTGGAGTACTGTGTCCAGTTCTGAGCACCACAGTTCAAGAAGGACACTGACAAACTGGAACGTGTCCAGAGGAGGGCAACCAAAATGGTCAAAGGCCTGGAAACGATGCCTTATGAGGAACGGCTAAGGGAGCTGGGCATGTTTAGCCTGGAGAAGAGGAGGTTAAGGGGTGATATGATAGCCATGTTCAAATATATAAAAGGATGTTACATAGAGGAGGGAGAAAGGTTGTTTTCTGCTGCTCCAGAGAAGCGGACACGGAGCAATGGATCCAAACTACAAGAAAGAAGATTCCACCTAAACATTAGGAAGAACTTCCTGACAGTAAGAGCTGTTCAGCAGTGGAATTTGCTGCCAAGGAGTGTGGTGGAGTCTCCTTCTTTGGAGGTCTTTAAGCAGAGGCTTGACAACCATATGTCAGGAGTGCTCTGATGGTGTTTCCTGCTTGGCAGGGGGTTGGACTCGATGGCCCTTGTGGTCTCTTCCAACTCTATGATTCTATGATTCAACACCTGTGCTCAGAGATCTGCTACCGGGCCAGGTTCAAGGGGTTACTATTAGTATATAAATCCCCTAACAGCTTGGGATCTGCTCACCTACGAGACAGCCTAATCCCACATGTGCCCCCTTGGCTACTTTGTGGGTGGACTTGGCGCTGTTATAGGTGCCACATAATACCCTGCATTTGTAAGAGCTCCGTCATTCCAGATTCTGGAAGCAGCCGCACTCCAACTTGCTGACTCAGAGGTTTAAGGAAATGTGGCAAATGTGGTAAACCATGAGCCCAGGTTTGAAGACAATGCTAAACCAAACCACGGCTTAGCTCACAGCAGCAGCAGCAGGACCAGAGCAGTTGCAAAGCGGCCATGTTCTTCTCTATGAGAAGCCACACATTTGTTCGTTTGCACTAAGCCATGCGTTGGCTTAGTGTTGCATGTAAACTAGGCCACTCTTTGCAAAACAAAACTGACTAGATGTGTTTATTTCCTGGTGACTGCTTTAATCAATCTACGTCATCTTTGTGACAATCTCTTATTCATCCAAATGGCTCTTGCTTTTTTGCTTTGGTTTTTCTTCCTAGGCGTACAAGTGTTTATGTTTGCAGCAGTGTTCAGAATGTTGTGACATCTCCAGACCAGACAGTGTTCTTTCTATTTTGGGGACCTTGAAACTAAAGTAACTTTAGCCAGACGGCGCAGCACAGCAGAGACAGCTATACTGGAATTCATACTGCTGATTTAGTGGATAATTTCAGCAGATTATTTAGTGTTATCTTGTTTAATGGGTGTTTATTGCATTTATTGAATTCACTATAGTGAATCAGGAAAAAGCAGTCCTGTATAATGTAGAGCTAGCTTTGCCAAACTCAGTATTGCAAAAAGGTTGCAGGTTTGAGTCCCATATGGGGCAACTGCATACAGTGGTACCTCGGGTTACAGACGCTTCAGGTTACAGACTCAGCTAACCCAGAAATAGTGCTTCAGGTTAAGAACTTTGTTTCAGGATGAGAACAGAAATCAGGCTCCGGCAGCATGGCAGCAGCAGGAGGCCCCATTAGCTAAAGTGGTGCTTCAGGTTAAGAACAGTTTCAGGTTAAGTACGGACCTCAGGAACGAATTAAGTACTTAACCTGAGGTACCACTGTATTCCTATATTGCAGCGGTTTGGATTAGATGATCCTAAGGGTCGCTTACAACTCTATACGTCTATGATTCTATGAAATACACTTTAGTTATGACACTTATTTGTTCACCTAGATGTAAGAAAGGCAACTTTTAAAAAAAGTTGTTTGTGAATTGCTCTGTGTATCAATTAGAACAATGTTTGCTGTGAGATGTGAAGTCTTTTTTTCTGTCTAGGAGATGCTAGTGAGTACAGGAAATAATACCAAGCCCTTTAACACCCAGGACCTAATTACATTTAACATTAATGATCATCACTAGTAGTCAGACACTTCTGCCTCCAAAAAAGGGTTCAGTGACCAGAGAATTAGGGGAAATCTCAAATATGTCAGATTAGTCCCTGCCTATCCCCCTTTAGTAATTTTAACAGATTTGCTCCATAGCTCTGTTGTTTGAAGACCAAATTATTTGAAGACCAAATTATAGCAGCAACCCAGACTATTTTAACCCTACCTCCACCCCACTTGCATAGTAAGTGGAGTGGGGTGGGCTTAATCTTTAAAGCAAAAGGGAAATGTGAACTGTCCTCATCCCTGGTGTTTTTCTCCCCAACGTAGTTGATGGAGTTGGCTGTAAGTTATTGGTGCTGAGAAAGGGGGCTCATTGTAGCCACTGATCAGTGAGGCCAATTGAAGTGTTTAGCTTGCCTGCATTGTTTGCATTCAAAGCGCACCTCCACAGGGACTTCAGAGCAAGGTGTGTTGAGCAACGGCGGACTCAGTGGAGGTCAAGAAGTATCTCCTCTTCGCTGCCTTCACTTCTACAAAGTATGCTTGACAATAAGCACACACTTTTGTTCAATTGCTTACCTTCAGAGTCCTCCTCCTCTTGTGTTCTAGCAGTCTTCCAATAAGCAGCAATGCCCATAGCTCTGAGGGATACCACAGTGCCACTCATCAAAGTTCAAGAGGGTGCAGAGGGACAATGGTGTGAGCTGCTCAGCTCATTGCTATGTACCACAGAATTAACCCAGAGCTTCAACAGGGCTGTCCGATGGAAAAGACCCTGAAGTCATCTGGAATGGAAATCTTCAGACTCTCTGAGAGTGGACCGTTCTAATAGCCCCTCCAAACCTTTGCAGAGGAGCAGCCACTCAGTCTAAATCTGAACAGGAGGCAATCTAACCATGACAAGGGAAAGGTGGCAAGATCTCCTACCTTCAGATCACTCTCTTCTTGCCCTACTGAGAAAGCCAGATTCAGGGCGTCACCAGTCACATGCATTGTAGAAATGCTGTGATGGAACCGTTCCATGGTTCTTATGGAAGCCATGATGTCCTGAGCCAGCCCTGAATCAGTAGCCTCAATATTAATGTTAAAATTCCTCAGATTTTACCTCCATTTTTTATTTGACCTCATTGTTTCTTTCAAACCCCAGAAATTCTTGTTCATTTTTACAGTGGTTTGTTAAAGCGAGCCAACTTCAAGCCATGGTTATTTTGATTAACCATTGTTTAATGTTGTGTTTGAACTCTGTGCTAGGACTCATCTTGCCTATGGTTTATTGAAGGAAGCCAGCTTGATAACCCATGATTTTAAAGTTGCCATGTTTCAGAGCAATACAGTGGTACCTCGGGTTACATATGCTTCAGGTTACATACGCTTCAGGTTACAGAGTCCGCTAACCCAGAAATATTACCTCAGGTTAAGAACTTTGCTTCAGGATGAGAACAGAAATCGTGCTCCAGCGGCAGCAGGAGGCCCCATTAGCTAAAGTGGTGCTTCAGGTTCAGAATAGTTTCAGGTTAAGTACAGACCTCTGGAACGAATTAAGTATGTAACCAGAGGTACCACTGTACTAGTTAAAATTAACCACAGATAAAATAGCAATTTGCCGTTAATCAGAAATGGAAATAAGTACTAGAAGTGTTCTCAATAATTCAGATCACGGTTCTTCCTCATTTTGCCAGTAGGCTGCTGAGAAATAATGTTTTGCTGTAGGGCAGGGATGTTGTTGGACTCCAGTTCCCATCAGCTCTAGCCAGCATGCTTAATGGTCAAGGATGATGAGAATTGTAACCGGCAACATATTATTATTATTAAATTTATATACCACCCTCTACCTGTCCCTGCTTTCTCTGTCCCTGCTTTGGGGCTACCTAATGAGTTTATAATAATTTTTCAGACCATTTTGGTTGTTGTACATAGATTATATATCAATTTTCAACAAACATTTGCACACTAAACAGAAATAGGCGCAAGTTTTCTTTTGGTATTGCAAATATCTACTGAAGGCTATGCTATGATGTTCTCACACAATGCATTTTCCTTTTTTGTCCTCAGAAAAAGCCATTGTCAGCAATCATAAAGGAAGCCTGTGATGGGTGAGTTTTATTTGTTGCTGTGCTTTCAACTCTCAAAATAAACAGTTCTCAGATATATTTTCTCCCTCTTGCGAGTTAATTCAAATACCTCCCAGGAGCCTACACACACACACACACACACTGTACTGGTTTCCAAGGTGTGGGCTTCAATTTTCTTTCATCCATTTTGAAGATAAAACAGAGGGAAAGACAATTTATATGTACAAATGTGAACATTACACAAACAAGTAATGGACAACTATATATATTTGTTCCAGGAGGTTAAATGTGACTTACATAGTTGCTGCCTCGACTTTAAACACAAGCTTGTGCGGTGGGTTAGGCTGAGAGTGACTTATCCCAAGGTCACTCAAACTCTCCCCAGTTGTAATTGGACATTTTAACTGCGTCAGAACACGTGACTCTCTCTAGTGTGCTTAGGCAATCTTTGGTGTTTGCATGGAGTGCTGCACAGGCAGGAGATATTCAGTTCCCCAAAGAAATTACCTGCAAATGAGAGACCTGCAGCCTCATCCCAAAGTGGCATTTAAGCTGCCTTCCTGTACCCTGGCAGACTATTCCATTCAATCCTCTGAGGATCCTCTTGGAGAACTACAAATGTGGGACTGGAGAGATTGTGCAGTAATTTAAAAAATAAATCTTGCATTTGTCTTTTTTCTTTTTTAGTTCAGGGGAAATCATAACTGCTTAGGGACTTGGCTGAAATTATTCCAGCATGGATAAAAGAAATATAGGTAAAGGTAAAGGGACCCCTGACCATTAGGTCCAGTCGTGGCCGACTCTGGGGTTGCGGCACTCATCTCGCTTTACTGGCCGAGGGAGCCGGCGTACAGCTTCCGGGTCATGTGGCCAGCAGCACTAAGCCGCTTCTGGCGAAGCAGAGCAGCGCACGCAAACACCGTTTGCCTTCCCGCCGGAGTGATACCTATTTATCTACTTGCACTTTGAGGTGCTTTCGAACTGCTAGGTTGGCAGGAGCAGGGACCGAGCAATGGGAGCTCACCCCGTCGCAGGGATTCGAACCGCCGATCTACTGATCAGCAAGCCCTAGGCTCTGTGGTTTTACCCACAGCGCCACCCGCGTCCCTAAAAGAAATATACATTATCTTTAAATAGGCTCCTTAAACCCTTCTCTAGATTAGGAGTAAGGAACCGGATCCAGCTGGCAAACCAGTTCCTTTCTCTCCCATTCTCCATAGGCCAGTTTGACAGTGGGTGGGCATGCCCACCTGTCAATCACCTGACATCACACATATATTTTTTGCCCATGTGGCGTCAGGCAACCCATTTTTGCATATGTGGTTTGTAATCTAGCCATGCAGGCAAAGGTACTCTGCTTTGCCAGGCCCTGACAATTAGCTGGTTGTCAGGGTTTGCAAAGGATTTTGCTGAAGGGCTTTTGAGGTGCCGTCCACCAGCTTGTTTTTTGGACCCAGCTGCATCTTTATGTGCTGTAAAGATCACACCTGATGTGATACAGGTATGATGTCAGATATAGGGCAGGTAGGTGTGCCTTGGCCCAAACAGTTGCTGATTAGACCCATGGACTGGAGGTTCCCTACTCTGGTTCTAGATTTACCCAAGTGTTCTGTGCTCAGACATGTAACTAAAAAGCGAAAATCTAAAAATTGTTCTTGGCTTCTGTCATCCAAGTGCATTTTACTAATAAAATTGTTTGTACCTTTTAAGGTGGTCTCTTACAAATCACGAGTATTATGCACTGCAACATGCTGATAGTACCAATTTCTACATCACCGAAAAGGTAAGAAAATACCTCTGGACATCCTTTGTGCGCTTTTCTTTTCTTTCTTTTTGTTTAAAAAATGATCTTCACGCTGACAATTCAGTTTCAGAGCTAATGTTGAGGGAAATTGCGTTATAACCTTGGTTTTTACAGAACTTAGACCCAAGTGGGTTATAATGGGCTCACTGTGCCTCATCCTATTGGTCTGAACTCTGTCTCCTGGTAATGTAGCAGTTCAGTTTTTGTGGTTAGAAATATAATTGGGGTATTGGAGGGCTTTCTAGACACGATTTTAATTGGATAAGCATTATCCGCATGCTGACAGTAATTGCTTCTTAATAAAGCAACTTGTATCAGAATTAACTGTGGAAGGTTTTTTGTGCCAGTTCTTCCAGTGCTGCTGGTATGTCACTGGGTCTAGAGAAGGATCTTGAACTTAGAGCACTTGATTTGGAGTAAATATTAATGAATGAATTGTAGGGGCTGTTTCGTTTTTTTAAACCGCCTGCTTAGAAGAATGTCCTTCATATTGCCAACACTTTGAAACTGCTCTCCTAAAATGCATGTTTAGTTATTCTCCCATCCCCAATCATTTCAAGTGGAGGATGGCATTGTCTGCTTTCAAGAATTCAACTCTTTGGTTCTGAAATGGTGAGGGAGGCTCCATAAAGTTGACTCTCAGGTTTTTGTAGATAAATCTTAAGGATTTATCTGTGCAAACAGCAGTTTTTGAACTTTGCCACTTAAGAGAGCAGGTGAGTGTGGTAGCCGGTTGAAAGACTTGCCCACCAAAAACAAAGTCTCACACACAGAAAATTAGCATGCAAAGGGAAGAATCCTTTTCTCCTGAAATAAAACTATACATGGCAGAGCATTCAAGCACATAGCAACATCCTCTCTGTACCCTCAAGTGATGCAAGCAAGCAGTTTTCTTGCGTGATGCTCAGTTGTGTTGTAAGGCTGTGGGCAGAGGAGGGCAAAATGAAATCCTTTTCTACCAAAACCACTTTGCTAGCTCTGTGGACTGCTGTGTCCAAACCTCTTTAGAAAGTATAGTTGAGCGGGCACTTATTCATAATCGGAGTACTGTCGAGATGCAGCAGACAGGAAACCTAAATGAGACATACCCAGAGCTGGTTGTTAGGTAAACAAAGTATTGTTGCCACCACTTCCCTTTTTTCTCCCCGAAATGGTATCTTAATAGAAATTAGACTTAAGAGTTGCATAACACTTGCCATCTCTGTGAGAGAGGTGCCCTAATTGTTGCCTTGGTGTGCATTTATACTGGATTAAAGCAGTGCTTTTTTCTGTGCTGGCGCCCATGGCACTTTTATCAAGATATGAGCAGTAGCATCTCGTTTTTTTCTTTCTAAACAAAACAAAAACACTGGATTAATTTGTGCTTGGAGTGTTTACTCATTTTGTGCTAGGAGGAGGTTTTCTGAGCGGTGCATGAGATTTGGCCAAGCCCACAGTCTGGATGCTGCTCTTGGGCTGTGGGCTACTAGCAGTCCATTGCAGTTTTTGTTTTATTAATAAAGTCAAGCAGGCAAGTCGTCTTGATGCATGTTACAAAAGTGTTTTACACTCCGATTTCTCTCAGCACAAAGCATGCAAAATAAATCAATTGTTCCAGGTGACAGTTTTCAACCACTTGAATTCTGAAGCACAAGCTAAACTGAAGTTCACCCTTTGAAATACGTCATATTAGTTGAAAGTGCCTAGGAAGTAAACGGCAAACAATCTTGAGTATTTGCAGTTCTTCGTGTTAAGCTGGGTGCTGCTTTTGGGCTTGGCTGGGTAAGGGAGCTTATTCTAGCAAATTTTAATATTAAACATTTCACGTTTCCGGAGCCAAAGTGCTAATTTAGTTAGTGCCAAAATATGCAGAAATGAAATGTGGATGAAACCATGTAAGTGATAGTGCTGAGGCAAGATAATACGCTCAACGTGATTCCTTTTCACAAGATTTAACCTCTTCCACTGGGGCAGCCCTGTGTTAAATGCTTCATTTTAGTTGTGAAGTATTTCTTGGCCACTCTAGATGAAAAGTTATTTGGCTCGTTGTCAGAATTTACGGATTTTGCTGGCTGAATTATGCATGGTGCATGTGATAGCACTTGATGACTTGCAGTTTGGCATATGAACTGCTTCTGCTAAATATCCACACACATGAGCTAATACAAAAATGTAATCAGCGATGGCTTTCTCATTATGCAGGACGTTCCTTGAAGTTTTAGTAACCAAGAATGATGTACAGTGGTACCTCGCAAGACGAATGCCTTGCAAGGCGAAAAACTCGCAAGACGAAAGAGTTTTTTGTTTTTTGAGTTGCTTCGCAAGACGAATTTCCCTATGGGCTTGCTTCGCAAGATGGAAACGTCTTGCGCCTTTTTCTTAAAACCGTCAATGCATTCCTATGGGAAACCGTCAATGCATTTCCTATGGGAAACCGTGCTTCGCAAGACGAAAAATTCACAAGACGAAAAAACTCGCAGAACGAATTAATTTCGTCTTGCGAGGCAGTGGCGTAGCGTGGGTTGTCAGCACCCGGGGCAAGGCAAGTAATTTGCACCCCCTAACCCGTGGATTTGCGCCCCCTAACCCTAACCCCCAGATGTTGCGCCCGGTGCGGCCGGCCCCCCCTGCACCCCCACGCTACGCCACTGTTGCGAGGCACCACTGTATGAACATACTTCTGTGAACTCTCCTTAGAGTTGCTTTACACATGACACTCTTGAGTCGTGGGGGGTGGAATAGGAAGCACAAGGCCCTGAAAAAGTTGTAAATAGTAAAATTTTGCCCCAGCTGCCTCCTTCCTTCCAATCCTACCACAGGTGTTCTTCTGGGAGGAAATGAGACCTTCTGGGAGAATCTGGTTTGTGCTCTCTGTTGCTGCTACTGTTGAGCGTATGTGTGCATTTCCACTAGAAGAACACAGATTTTTATAATGCCATTAATCTGTGCTCAAGACAGACAGGGACTGTACATTTGTGCTGCAAGGAGGGTTTTTATTCTGCTTATAGGCTGCCTTGAGTCAGATAGAAAGTAAATAGGGCCAGAAAATGAAATGCCATTGGTATTACTCAGATGCCCGTGACTACTGCTACAGTTTTTACTGTTTACCGGTTGAGTGAGGGAGAAATACCAAAGGTCATGATGACTGTTTCATGGACTTTGCAGGCTTGTGAATAGATGGCTTCAACAAGTGGGCATTTTGACCTTTCACATGCCGGGATTTGGACTGCCTTTCCCAGGCCTCTGAGGAGAGGCAAGCCTAGCATTTTCTCAGAGTAGCAGAAAGGAATGTTTCAGTGCTTTTTAACCACTTTAACCTGTGGGCCGTTGCTTATAATTCTCTGCGAGTATGAACACATGCGTGCTGATTGGAAGGATTTCTTGGTGCCTGTGCGATAATTTGTTGCTAGTACTATCATTTTAGTCAGAACAATTTTCCTTAATCCAGAAATAGACTATTTATTCCGAATTCTAAAGATACTTTTGCTACTTAAATAAGTATGGGGAACGCAAAACGTCACTTACAGATGGATCTGAAATATTTTCCTTGAAGCTTGAATATGTTCTGTATTGTTTTAATGAATTGTAAACCATGCTGAGATTTTTTCATTAAAATATAAAGTGGTTGGTATATAATTAAATTATTATTATTATTATTATTATTATTATTATTATTATTATTATTATTTATCATCTCCAGCCCACAGGATCACAATCTAATGCAGCCTTTCTCTTTCTCAACCTCAGGTCCCCAGATGTTGTTGGACTACAACTCCCATCATTCCTAGCTAGCAGGACCAGTGGTCAGAGATGATGGGATTTGTAGTCCATCAACAGCTGGGGACCTGAAGTTGAGAAAGGCTGATCTAATGGACACAACAGAAATGCAAAAAGGAATGAGGGAAGACTAAAACAAGCTATGGAAGAATTGCTGCTTATCTGCCAGAATGCACTTATCCTGCCATTATGTTCTTCCTGGCTGATGGCAGGAGCCAAAGTGTGCTTTCCTTTAGCCCTATTTGGTTGCAACCATTGCTGCATATACTAAATCAATGTTTGAACTTCTGAGCCAAGATTCAAGCGCTTTTGTATTGTCTAGCTGAAACGCTCAACAGTAAGAACAAGAGCACCATTTTGATTGTGTCGCCATCCTCCCAGCTCCAATGTATTTTCCTCTTCATTCCCCTTTGTCTCAATCTGCATCTATACCTATTATGTCACTGGAGAACAATGAGGAGACTTGTCTTCTGTTGGTTTGTCTTCTCTTCTCTGTTCTTGTGTGGATAAATGAAACTGTGACCACCTGGTTTTTCCTTCAGATTTGGTCTTGATGAACCTCCTTTCTCTTTTTGTAGATTCCTTATCTTGTTTTTGAGCCCTGGCTACAGTAGTTAAATTGTTCTGTGCAAAAAGTTACAGTTTCTTGTGAATAAATCCTGTAATTGCATATGCTAGGGAAACTCTTGCCTTATAAAAGCAGGCTTCGTGTGAGGGAGGTTGCACAAATAAATAAAAAACAAGGAACTAGTATTTCTGTTGCTTCTTTTCTTCACTTCAGTCAGCAAATATTCTAAGAGGTGCTCTGAGTTTATACCTGACCTGCCTTTTCAGTATATGCTAATAGAATGAGGGTCATTTCTGCATACAGGAAAAACTATATACTCTGTCATATATACAAAAGACACAGCAGCAAAATAAACTGCAACTTGAATTTCAAGATAAATTAATGTAAGGAAGTTCACAAGGGTCATCTATGTGGGGTGCTGGAGGAGAAGGAGAATGGACCGTTTATTGATTGATACATTTAAATTTAGCATTTTGGTTGTTTGCTTTTTTCAACCAGGGTTGAACATAAGAATTGCAAACATGGTGACTCTTACATACCAAGATGCCAGGAATCTAACCTATCAATCCAAAGATGTTTTAAAGCTTTGGAAATGAAAAGTAAACTTGTTGATTAGAATATTTTTGAATACTGTGGTCAGTGTGAAGCAGAGTTATTTATACAGTCCACAACTTAACCAAACGTTCTTGTTATCACTGGTATTAAGTAGTCACAGAGCAGCTCTGTGTATCCACTGAAATCAGCTGACAAGCTGAGCACGGTTTCGTTCAGGTTAATGTAGAATATCCCTTTGGTTTAATTGTGCACTGTTTCCTTGCAGGCGCTTAAGTAATTGTTTGGGAATGGAGAAACAAAATTGGATTTTTAATTGGAGAGCAGATATTTCCGCTTAGGTTTTGTCTGGCCTGCTGCATTACCAAGCAGATGCTTGTGGATGCATTCCAGTGGGACACATAAGAAATGCCGTATTTTCCGCTGTATAGGACGCACTTTTTCCCCTCCAAAAATTGAGGGGAAATGTGTGTGCGTCCTATGGAGCGAATGCAGGCTCCTTGGCTTCAGCGATAGCAATGCGAAGCCTCCGAAGCATAGAGGGAGCGCTTCCTCCGCGCTCCGGAGGCTTTGCGTTGCTTTCGCTGAAGCCAGGAGAGCAAGACTCTCCCGGCTTCAGCAGAGAGGGAGAGCTGCGCAGCGCCCCTTCAGCCCAGTGGGAGGAGAAATGGAAGGGGCTCCATTTCCCCTGCCGCTTCGCTGAAGGGGCGCTGAGCAGAGAGGGGCAGAATTATTTTTTCTTGTTCTCCCCCTCTAAAACAAGGTGCGTCCTATGGTCGGGTGCGTCCTATAGAGTGAAAAATATGGTACTTCATAAACTCCTGTCTACCTGTGGCATCTTCAGACTTTTTCTTGTGATGGCTCTGGTTAGAGGTGAACCACAAACTATGTGCCATTGCAGGCTGACGCCTGATACCCCTGAGGTGCTGGTGGTAGTAATAGTACTTAGCATTTTTGCAGCTCTTTTGAGCAGAGGTAGTCACCATGGTGCCCTCCAGCTGATTGTTGGATGCTAGGTCCCATCAGCCCCAGCCAGCCTGGCCCAATGGTCAAGGGGTGATGGGGCTGGTAGGTTTGTTTTCCCAAAATGCTTGCATACTGCAATTTTATAATAAAATGTCAAAGTGGTTTGCAACAGTTTTACTTACACACACACACACCAGACCACAAACTATTACAGAAAATGTTTATTCTAATTATCTTCATAAGCCTAGCAGCAATGGGGGGGAAATCAGCAAACTTTTAAACGTTTAAGGAATATGCCTACTAAATCCCTATTGGAAGAGCATTCCACAGGGCTCAATGGCTCTAATGGCTTGGATTTGTGTTGATGTCAAATGAGCCTCACCAGCTCTGGGGACAACCAGCCATTCTCCTGCAGATGATCTCAGTGATCAAGCTAGGATATAAGGGTTCAGGCGGTCCCTAACTTGTACTTCAGCGACTTCTGGAGAGCACCATATTGGTTACCCCTGCTTTAGTGTGTTCAAACCATATTACCTTGGCTGAGTTTGCATGTAATGCTCAACCATGGTTTAGCATGATGAGAATGAGCCGCAGTGATCTTCGGACCTGCATGCCTCATGTACACCCATCTCTCCCCCACTCCACCATTTCCATTTGAGACTAACCACACTTTCTTGTGACACCTGAACATAGACATACGACAGTTGGTCTTATCCATGCTTAGCGGGAACAAGGCAACTCCAAGCTATGGATTATGAAACTGGCTTGTTTTCATAGCCTAGGGCTGGATTGTAACACTAAAAAGTGGTTAAACTAAAACAGAAGTTGGACCTTCTCATCTCTTCATAGTTGTGCTGGAACGGGAGAATGTGCAAGCTTAAAATCATGGTTTAGTATTAATGTGCATGCTGGGCCAGAGGTAATTTGAGAGAAGCTGAGAGTGGATTATCTATGGTCACCTAATGGGGTTTGTGACAGAGGTGAGGCCTAAATCAAGTCCTTCCCCGTTCACATCTCGTTTCCTGTTAGCTGCTACTGTCCACCAAGGCTCCGTTTAAAAAGGTCTCTTTTTATTAAAGATAAATGACGCTTACAAGCGCTGGAGACTTTGGTCAAATCAAGGTTCAGGTTGATGAATGGGATGGAGCATAGGAATAAATAGTCACCTCCGGTGTTTGCTGCAGTTTATTTCAACATTTCTTTTTTCTTACAGCATACTTGGCTCCTACTGTTAGCTCCTGTATTAAGACACAATCCACAATAATTTCATAATACAAATATCACAAGGTGGTTCAAGTGAATTATAATAGTGTTTATCGATTCACGCAGGGCAGTGAATTTATACACTGCTTTATAGTTAGTTGTTTGGGGTTGAATAGGGGGTCATATGGTTTTCTTCCTCTGAGGGCAGTGTTTCAACATTTTCTTTGGCTGAATGGCTATTGTAATTTTTATCTGCTTGGTATAATTGTTTATCTTTAAAAGAATCCAGAACGTAAGTGTCAGAGCTGGCTCCTGGTCCCAGCTCACAAAGGACCAACGCTAGCCGGTAGTAAAGTATCAAAGTCTTTATTGAAGAATAGTTTCCATTTCCAAGCCTCAGCGCCCCAGCTCTACGTCTAGAGTCTAGACCGGCGAAGCTCCGTCTGAATCTCCGCCCCCTGTACACCAGTTTAAGACTCTAATCTTACTCCACCTCTTCCTTCTCTCTCTCTTCCTCTGGGTCCTACTACCCCCCGGGGTCTCCTCCCTCCTGGACTCCTCTGAGGCAGACGTTGACCCCTCTGACTCCTCCCCCTCTCTTCGGCGGGCTTTAGGACTTGGCTCCCTACCCGGGCTGCCAACTGTGCCGCCTTCCTGTACATTTGAACTTGGCGCGCGCGTGCGTTTAACCTTCCTCTTAACCGTTTCCTCGCTCTCTGACGGAGGCGTGGTCAATCCTGCCTCATGTTCTCCCGCTGGTAGCGCGCCGCCTGATCCCGATGCCTGGGACTCCTCCCCCCTACTGCACTCTGGTGTGGACGCTGGTCCAGATTTCCAGCTGCTGCTCTCTGAGTCCCCTCTGGCCCCTTCTCCCTGAAGTGCCCCCCTGGGTACTCCCCTTGCCCTGACCATGGGAGCCCCTTTTTGTGAATCCTCTGATTCACTGGACAGACTCAGAGACCTCGGATCGCTGTCATCGCTGACATTTCCTTCGGACTCCTCCCCTTCGCTCTCCATTTCCTCCCTCTCCTGTGCCTCTGCTCCTGAACCCCTGACAGTAAGTAACAAGTAAGTCCCTTTCATTCTCCTCACCTTTCACCCTCCTTTCTTTTCATTCTCCGCAATTGTAAAGCTTAATAAGTTAAGCTACAAAATGACTGTTTCTTTGGGCTTGTTAGCATTGCCCAATTGGGAACACGCGTCAGGATGCAAGTGGAATATCCTAAGATGCTTGTAGCAGACGTGCCGTTTGGTTACTTCTCAAAGGCATGGAGACAATATCTGACACTGCTTCTGTTTCCCCCAGGAACGAATTATTGTGTAGTGTAGGTAGGTCAAAGGCTTTCCAAATTTTGCGACAGTGAGACTTTCTCTCCCTAGTCAATAAAACACAGGAGTGTCCCAAAGTATTCTGTGGTCCAGGATTGGCAGCTGAGTAGCTGTGAACCTCAGACACAGTACATTTTTATTGTTACCCTTGTAAATGCAGAACAAAACTGCAGAAAATTGACTACACCAATGTTATGTTACTGGTTGTAATTTGCCTCGTGGCCGTTTTTACCGCTGGCTATGAGAATAGTCCTTACATAGGCACTCAATACTAGATATATTCAAGCAAACAATTGGGCAATACAGTGGCGCCTCGCAAGACGAATGCCTCACAAGACGGAAAACCCGCTAGATGAAAGGGTTTTCCGTTTTCAGAGGTGCTTCGCAAAACGAATTTCCTATGGGCTTGCTTCACAAGACGAAAATGTCTTGCGAGTTCCTGCAATTTTTTTCCGCTCCCTACCCCCTTTTTCTAAGGCACTAAGCTACTAATAGCCTTTTAGCAACTAATCTGCTAATCCCTTAAGCCTTTAATAGCCGCTAAACCGCTAATAGCGCTAATCCACTAATCCGCTAATAGGGTTGCTTCGCAAGACGAAAAAACCGCTAGATGAAGAGACTCGCGGAATGGATACTTTTCGTCTTGCGAGGCACCACTGTACTGTAATGCAACAAAATCTTGCGCTATGGAGTGTTTCTGTTCAAGATTCCAGCTACTCAATGAGGCCCATTCCGTTCCTCTTCATATTCCCATGCCCTGGGTTTCTGTTGTTCTCTTCCCCTGTGTTCTGTGACAACTCAGGCTCCATTAACCTGTTTTGGGTCACCCACCCTTTTGGGACAACCCCCCCCCCCCAAATCTGTACTTCTGCAAACTTTGGGGTTTCCTCAAACATTCTAATATCTCCCTCCTGTGGAAGATCTGAATTCTATCCATTGTCTTGTCTGTTTCATGTAAAGCTCTTTGCTTCTCATAAAGTAGACAAAATGCTGTTACGTTTCCAGGTCTGCCTGTTTAGGTGACCAGGGCAATTGCTAGTATACAAATGCTAGGATACCCAGTTGATAAAGAGTGGCTTACAATTCTTTTAACTAATAAATTAATAATAAGTAGTGTAGCTTAGGACTCATAGGGCCATGAATCAGGAAATCACAATTCATATTTTACAGCTTAAGCCTGCTTGGTGACCGTAGGCAAGCAATTATCTCCCAACCACAGGCTCCCATCTGCAATATTGCATTTAATATTACAAATCTATTTTACAGGGTTGATGTAAGGATGCAAAATAATGTGAGATGCAACATAATGAGATAACAGATGCAACATGTTTTGAATGCTCTGTAATGAAGTATAAAATAATTGTGATTGGTACTAGTAACCAGGCGTCTGCTAACTACAAATTTTTGTGACTAAATTTGGCTGAGTCAGAGGAGAGAATTGTCCCCTGTCTTAAAGGTGCCTGCATTTTGATGGAATTACCTTGTATAAGTTTTGCAAAAAAGAAAAAAAGAAAATCAGTCAATGCTTTCCCTCCTACTCTCGGTGTGAGATAACATTCTTGACTGTTTTAAGAAGCAAAAGCTCTTCAATGTCCACATATTTTCATGTATATATATTGGCATTAGTGCTTTGTGTCTGAGAGGGAATGTAAAGCAGTGGTGTCAGATCTCTGTGGCTCGTTCCAGTGGTTTTAAGATTGCACATTGCAGTTATGGAAAGCAGAGCACTGGAAGAATAACATTGCAGTGCTGCAGATGTTTAATGATGGGTTTCAACTGACCTATAAGCTCCTTGATTATATGACATCAGTTTGGTTTCACATTTCATAGTGCAGTTTATTTAGGCTTTTACAGAAAACGAGGACCTCAGACTGCTCCTTGGTAGCTGGCAGTGGCCACAAAACTGGGAGATGCACCACATGAACTCATGTTACTAGGTAGAAATTAAGTTCCTCTTGTTTTGCTTCCTTTTCAGGAAGCAGAGGAATATCAGAACACTCTTTCCCCATGCCTTTTTTCTTTTAAGGGCGTGAGCACTGATGTCTTTGGTAAATTCTGTTTGTACACTTATGGGTAGAGAACGAACAAATGAAACACCCTTGGTCCTAGTTTCCAAGCAGAATCAGTGCAAACCCAGAATCCATCAGGGTATAAACAGTATATACACTCAGGGCACATATAGTCACAGTAGTCTCTATCTTCCCAGCACATGGAGGGGAAAGTTATTTCTTAAGTTTCCCTCTTTGCTCTGGTAAGCTCATATACACAGAGAGCATCTCCCGTTTTGCTTTGGAGTAAAAGAACATCTCATGGGCACTGTGAAAAGGTCCACTGACAGCAAACAACAATTCTACGCCACAAATTGCAGCCTTTATGTGCAATTACATCTGCAGAGGAGAGGCTGTAGCCTTTTAATCTGGAGTCAAACTGCTTTTGAATATAAAGCATCAACCAGGAGCCCTGTTCCTCTCTAAGCCCATTGGAAGCTGCTGCATACTGAGTTCAACCATTGGTTCATCGAACTGGACTACTGACTACTCAACTATTGCAGGGGTGAGGAACTTCAGGCTCAGGAGGCTGGATGTGAGCATGTGGCCCTCCAAACCTTTCTTACCTGGCCCTTGAGAGTTTTTGCCTGGCTGGAACTCTTGCTTGCCTGGAGGGAGGATAGAGAGGAGTGTATGAGTGTTTATGGAAAATTTGCAACTGTGGAAAGGTAATATTGATGTTCACTGCACGACCCACTTTGCTTCTGGCCCTGCCCAACGTTGGCATCCAGACCCTGGAAAATTGCATAGAAGGGAACGCAGCCCTTGGGGCTTAAAAATGTCCCCAGCCCTACAAATGGCAAGGGGAAGGAAAGAAAAGGCCCAGACCAAGTTCATGGCAGAATGGTACAGCCTATAAGCAGAATAAAAACCCTCCTTGCAGCACAAATATACAGTCCCTGTCTGTCTTGAGCACAGGTTAATGGCATTGTAAAAATCTGTGTTCTTCTAGTGAAAATGCACACATATGAACAAGACAGAGAACAGGGGACTTTGTACAGCATATAAAATATTTTGGCTAGTTTGATTCCTGATGTTGTGCTATTTTCCCTTCATTGTGTTGGATAATCTGGCCTTTTCTCTTTAGTGGGCTGCATAGCACGACTTTATTCTGTGCTGCACCACAGTTACTAAGAGGAGAAGGTTTCTTTTGTTGTATAAATGTTGTTGTTTAACCTGCCGGAAGAAAAGCAGTACATTAACAGAAAAAGGTTTCCTAAGCCCCCAAAATCAATCAGTTTTCTTCTTTATAAGATGGTGGACTTAAATTGCCTCTTGGCAATCCATGTCTTCTGGTCCATTTGATGCATGTGCAGATTAGAAACCCAAACAATTGTTGGGAAGCCGCTGTGGCAGAGTTGACTAAACAAAGATTCACAGGGAGAAACTTTTTTATGTATGAGTTAGCCATGTCTATGGAGTCTTGAACCTTCAGTGTAGCTTGTGGAAGACACAAGATCTACCCACCCGGGAAGAATGGCAGATGAAGTTGATGGACTACATGGAACTGGCGGAAATGACTGGCAGAATCCGAGACCAGGGAGAGGAGTCGGTGGAAGAAGACTGGAAAAAGTTTAAAGATTATTTACAGAAATACTGCAAAATTAATGAATGTTAAAAGAATGGTGGAATGAAGTTATATGGCTTTAGTAGAAATGTTATAAGGATTTAAGTATAAATAGATTAATGGAATTTTAAAAGTAAAATAAGGTTAGAATGTGTTAAGATGATTATACGACAGATAACAGAGGAAGATGGAAAGGAATTGCTGAAACATTTGATAGAAGTGGAATACAAAAAGGGAGGCGTGTGGAGGTTGGTGAAAGAAGTGAATGAAAGATATGATATTGAAATTGTTTGAGTGTTTCAAATTGTCTTGTTTGGTTTTGTTTAGTTTAATGTGTTAAGTGTTATGTAGTGTCTTTATATTGTATTGTATTGGTTTTTATTTTTCTGTGTATGTTTGGTTTTGTAATGTTTAAATTGTTCAAAAAGTAATAAATATTATTAAAAAAAAGAACCTTCAGTGTAGCTTGGAAACAACATTTTTGGAATGGCCTTGACTTTAAGTGCTCCCATTAATCAAGGGGTTCCGCCCTAAATGTAGAGTCATAGGGAAGGTATCCCAATACACTTAGGTAAAACAAGTCTTTTATTGAGAGTATACTTTCTTGTAGCTACTGATTTAGATCCAAACTAAGTTGAAATTAGTCCATCGAAATAATTGATTACTCATTGATTTCCGTAGGAGCCAAGTGCAGTCAGCTTACTTTGGATCCAACCCACTGCTGGTAACTTCACACAACAGCACTGTACACGTAAATTTTCATGTACAATAGGAAGCACCTGACGATTGCTATAAATTCAGCTTTTTCTTTCATGATTTATACATGTCGAAGAGCCTCAATTATGGATGTCTGACATTTGGAATTTTCTTTTCCAGAACCGTAATGAAATAAAAAATGGAGCAATACTTCGATTAACTACATCACCAGTAAGTTACTGATACGTTCACATTCCTTTGATTTTCTTGTTTTCCCCAATACTTTATGATTCCTTTGATTTGATTTTACATTATGTTCATAGAAAGGGGCCCTTACCTATAGGTTGGTGATCCTATACTTCCATTAATTCAGAAGAGGGAAATTACACATATTTTTTAAAGTATCTCACAGTATATTATTATTATTATTATTATTATTATTATTATTAAATTTTATGTGTAGAAAGTGGATTTTTTTATGTCAATCAGGCAATGTGGAGAGTTTCTGATTCTCAGCTCTCTCGGAAGCAATGCTTAGGGCATGATGACATTCCTCTTCATTCTCCTTCATTTATGTGCTCATCTCAGCAAGCCAGTTAGGTTCATAGCATAGCCACCATGTTCCCTTGTTCATTGAAATATCACACCAGCATAAGATTCCCATTGCAGTCATATACATCAATCAGAGCTAAGTCCTATTTAGTTCGGTGGGTCTCACTTCTAGGTGAGTGTGTGTAAGATTGCAGCCTCAAAAGATGTTCATAAATGGGATTGACTGACATAATACTATTGAGCTTTTCCCTTCCTTCATTCTAATACGTCTTAAGACAACATCATTACAAAATTATCGCTTGCTTTTTAAACGGTTGGCAGAATTGCAGTTTTGCGAGTCTGCACCATTACACACGCAACTTGTTCATTTGGTTCATTTGCTCTATTTGTAAATTTCATGTAATTATTTATTATACTAGTGCCCCCCCCCCCTTTCAGAAACCTGCAGGCAAACTCAGTTTCCTAGGTTACAGCAAGTACTGGCTGAATTTTCTCATTTTCTTTACTCTTTCTGTTCTTCCTCTGATTCATTCCTCTTTAATACCTCAAAAGCTATCTTCCTCCATCCCCCATATAAATTTATCAGATTTTATTTTAACAGGCTATTTCATATTTGTACATTTCAGCCCTATTCCCCTTTATTTGCCCGGGGCTTCCGTTTCTGACTCTCACACGTTTCTGCAGAACGTTCCGGTGTGAACCCTATTACGCCACACCGATGTTCTGCTCTCACCCGGGTCCAAAAGGAGCCGTGTGTCTGTGATCGTGTGTCAATTGGACGCGCCTAAAATGGTCACTGCCTCTAATCGCAAACTTGTTGTGAAGAGCTCCATTTGGAGCCTTTGTCCTTACTGGTTTCTTTGCCTCTTCCAAAGAGTTGACCTTGCATGGAAAAGTAGAAAGCCACGCTCCAAAACCTTGCATCTCTTCTACCTCAACAGCATTGCTCACCCCAAATCAATTTATTTTACAACATTAAAATTATTAAAGGCCATGGCTCACAGCAAAAAGATTTCTGCTGGGGGGAAAAAAATCAATGGGGGAAAAAAATCAATGTAGCATTTTTTAAGAGAAGCCATTTCAGTGGGTTCTTCAGTTGCATGGTGAATATGGTATTACAGAAACCCCGCAATATTTTGGATTACATTTCCCCCACTCTCATCCTACAAAGGGTGTTGAGAAAGGAAGCATCATACACATTGCAACATGCCCATCCAGCATTAGACATGTGTATTGTTTCTAAATGCCATATATCATCTTGTTCCTCCTGACATGTAGCATCCAGGCTGTCTGACTTTTGTTTTCCCCCTCTCTTTTTAAAAAAAGAAATTTGCAGTTTTAAAACAGTTGCAAAACTATGAGGGGCATAGAGGATTTGTCGATGGCTCATAGGTCCTAGCCACTGGCTGCTCATTACAGCTGGCTTTTTCCTGGCTGAACTTGAAAAACCTACAGTAAAAACCAAGTTTTTTCAAAACTTGCCCCATGACAGACAGGATGTGCACGCAATTGAGGGCGGTGACAGAAGGCTATCAAACGTCTGAGACGTTTGATAGATGTTATGATGTTCAATCATCACATTTAACTCACAGAAAGAATCCCTCACATTGTTACGTGTCTTACGTACAAGTACCGGTGCAAATTAGCTGGTTCTTTTTAGTTGTAGGATAACTCTGCATGCTAAAAGATGTCAAATCCACTTGTTTGGTGAATTGCCACATATTTTATGCTAACAAACCAACCATTTGGTATTTGGCTCTAACTGTACGAAAAGGAAGTTTAGAAATAAAAGCTGCAGCAGATGTTGACCCACTAAAAATACTATTTTAACCTACTTTATGACCTTGGACAAATCTGTTACTCTGTCCTTCAGTTAATTCCTTTTCAATAATTATTTGGAAACATTTACCACTGAGGTTTCAGTGACTATATTTGTCCAGTGCTTTGGACATGCAAAACCTAATTGCAGAGGTTTATTATATAAGCCCTAACCAATTTTGCTAATGCCTGAGCAGAAAGGCCAAAAACTTAAGTACATTTCAACACATAATGTACTTACTTGTTTCCAGTAATCCAGTGCTTTAAGAAAGTTTAAGCTTCTCAGCCAGTGAAATGGAGTTGTTTTGGACAAAATGACAGCATGAGGCAGATTACTTTTCATTGGTTCGTTAAGTGTAAAGTGTGATGAATTAGGCTGTTCATTGTTGCTTGCCTCTTTGGCTACAGGAGATCAGCCATGCGGCGGCAGCCCATATAAATAGCAAGGATGTGACTAATTTATCTGCATAACATGACAGGAGATAACACTGTTGTATTTCATTAGCTTCTGTCACAAGACCATGTTGGAGGCACGCTGTAGAGCAGTACCATTTTCCCTTTTAAATGGATATGTTAACTCTCTCCCCAATTTTTTGTCAGTTTTTGTTTAAATGATACATTAGGGCAAGGGTCACCAACATTTTGGAGCCTACAGGCACATTTGGGAACTAGCAAAACACTACAACAAAGCACATACAGCAGTCTTAGTTGGTGGCTTCTCCCAGATTTTGGAACTCCTTCCCTTGTCCTTCCACCAGCAGAAGACTACCTTATTCCGACAGGTTTTTGGGAAGCTGGCTGCTTTTAATGAAAGGGCTAGTGCCATGTTGTTTTTATTGTAATTATTGGCATGGTTTTAATAGCTATTATATATGTAGTATTAATTTTATCAGTATTTAGGGTTTTTGATAGTCTGTTTTTAGCTGGTGGCGCTGTGGGTAAAAGCCTCAGTGCCTAGGGCTTGCTGATCGAAAGGTCGGCGGTTCGAATCCCCGTGGCGGGGTGCGCTCCCGTTGTTCGGTCCCAGCGTCTGCCAACCTAGCAGTTCGAAAGCACCCCTGGGTGCAAGTAGATAAATAGGGACCGCTTAATAGCGGGAAGGTAAACGGCGTTTCCGTGTGCGGCTCTGGCTCGCCAGAGCAGCGATGTCACGCTGGCCACGTGACCCGGAAGTGTCTGCGGACAGCGCTGGCTCCCGGCCTATAGAGTGAGATGAGCGCACAACCCTAGAGTCTGGCAAGACTGGCCCGTACGGGCAGGGGTACCTTTACCTTTTACCTATTTTATCTGTAAGCCGCCTTGAGTCCCGTCAGAGTAGAAGGTGGGGTGTAAACAAACAAACAAAACAAACATTAAATGAATTATAAGTCCAAACCTCCTAACTAGCAAATCAATACACCACACAATTCCATTTGAATTCTACCTCAGTTCATTTGTTTTGTTTCCTGAACTTTTTGTGAGTCATCTGATGCTACGTCATGAAGTAGCTGTCACTGGCCGCACTGAGATGTAACAATAAACCATGGTTCAACAAGACATGAATTAGCATATTCTCATTGCAGGCTCATACCTTCATCCAGTGTGGCTGAGAGGATGTGTTTAGAAACTTCTGCTACCTGCATGGGCGAGGTGGTGCAGAGATCTTACCGGAGATTCTTTTAACCAGAGATGTCGGGGAATGACTTTCGGCATGTGTAGCATTTGTTCTACTGTTGAGCAGTTCTCAGTAGGAATAACCTAGGAATAACATACTTTCAGTTGCCAATGCTCTGGTGACTTCTAGATTAGATTACTGCAGTTCATTACATGTGGGGCTGCCCCTGAAGACAGTTCAGAAACTGCAGCTAGTGTAAAATTGAGTGGGCAGATTTCTAATTTGGATCAGATGTTCTGAGCATATTGCACCAATTCTTGCACTGCTGCTGCTCAGTTTCCTGGCTCAATTCAAAGTGCTGATTTTGACCTATAAAGCCTTATGCTCCTTGCGACGCAAGTATGTCGAGCACCACCACTCCCTCTGTGAACCTGCCTGGATTCTGAGGTTTTCATCAAGCCCATATCCATGAGCTGCATCTGAGGAAGGCGAGGAGAGCAGCTGCATGAGAAGGGGCCTTTTTAGTGGTGGCTTCCAGTCTGTGGAACCTGTAAGTGGAGCCTTCCCACTTGTCCTCCCTACTGTATTCCGGGGTGAGCATTTTAGGAACATTTTAAAATTGCGCTTCCTTTTTAATTCGGCTTTTGATTGATTTTATCTGTGTGCATTTTCATTTACGACATCGCTTACTGTTTAAAACAACTTGACAATTCAACAAGGAATAATAATTTATGTGAGCAATGTTCCAGGAGGCCATTCACGGTTTCAAACCGGAATGGGGTCCCTCGGCTCACTCTGCCTCCCAGCGCTATGTCTCTGCCCTTACTCCGGCCTTCACACAGTTGTCTTGAAGGGAACCAGGATGCATGAATAAACTGCATGCGCTCAGGGGTCTCACCTAACTGGGACACCCAGTTGTTTGATCTCCTAAACAGGAGCATCTGCTTGTGGGTAGCTGTTCTTTTGCAGACAGCTGTGTACAACAGCAGGCTGAGTTTGCACTATGATGGCGGAATCGGGGTGGGTGGCCTGAGAAGCAGTGCCCTGTTCCATCTTGAAACTGGGTGCCCTGTGTGAGAGTAATGCACAAGCAGAACCGTATCCTGTATGTAATTGACTTCTCCGTCTAAATATTTCTATGCTAAGATTCATGCTGCTTTGGCCCTGAAAGCTCGCTCACTGTCCTGTTTAAGCTAACAAACTTGTCCATCTGCCTTGCTCTCCTAAAGTGTTGCAGCAGAAAGGGCAGCAAAATCCAGCCAAATCAGAGACACATTTAAGGCATCATAGAGGCCTTTTGAAGGGACGCGGGTGGTACTGTGCATTAAACCACAGAGCTTAGGACTTGCCGATCAGAAGGTTGGCGGTTCGAATCCCCGCGACGGGGTGAGCTCCCGTTGCTTAGTCCCTGCTCCTGCCAACCTAGCAGTTCAAAAGCACGTCGAAGTGCAAGTAGATAAAGAGGTACCGCTCCAGTGGGAAGGTAAACGGCGTTTCCGTGCGCTGCTCTGGTTCGCCAGAAGCGGCTTAGTCCTGCTGGCCACATGACCCGGAAGCTGTACGCCGGCTCCCTGGGCCAATAGAGCGAGATGAGAAGCGCAACCCCAGAGTCGTCTGCACCTGGACCTAATGGTCAGGGGTCCCTTTACCTTTAGAGACCTTTTGAGAAGAGATGTTTTACCCATTTCCTCCTGCCTGTCTGACCAGGATAGTATAATTCATTCCAAACATCAGCCCCCCTTTGCACTTATCTCACAACAAAGAAGTGTTTCCATAAGCTGAATATTTTCTTGTAGGTTTTTTGTTTTTTTTAAGTAGGGCTGGCTTCTTGGTAACCAGAATTATCATGGCCTAATGAGCTGTACTCCCTGCTGTCCTGGCATTTATCGACCAGAAATTGCAGAGAGTTCTTTGGAAACTGCTCATAGCACATGTCCTGTAGGTGTCATTTCTAATGACACAGTGAGAGAGAGGGAGGGAGCATTGGGGCAGAGGCACTCTATTCCATAGGAGCGCATATAAAGCACTATGGCAACAGGAGCCAAGACCAGTGAAGGCGCCACACTGAGTGAAGCCTTTCCCCCCATCCATCAGTCGTGATAGCAGGCAGTGTCACCTCGGCTAGTTGCCATGTGAGACAACCAACAGTATTTTGGTGAAAAGAAACTATTTGTTTAATCTGTGATCACGATAAATCTGCTCTGTCTTTATTGAGGCTTGCTACACTAAGGTTAGGGGTGAATGAGATCCCACTGCCTGCAGATGTCTGTGGAGTGTTTCAAATTTCAAAACAGCGTTTATTTGTTTGTTTTTTACATGTTTTTATAAAAGTACTCAAGGTGGCGTACAGGAAATAAATTAAAACAAGACACAGTATTAAAAGCCCAGTGCAAATGCAACCATCTTAAAATACTATGATTAAAAATGAGAGGCAATTCCAGCATAAAACCTTTTAAAGACCATAGTCATAGTCTACAAAAAGTGGCTGAAATAATGCACTCTCCGCCAACCATATGAAGCCCAGCAGTGAAGGAGGCAGGTGGACTTTCCTTTGAAGGTGTTCTAGATCAGAGGTTGCCACAAATGAAAAGCCCTGTTTCTGGTAGCTACATGCCATATTTCTGGTGGTGTGGATTGTACATCATGATGAGTGAAACTGCTCCAGGAAGGCTTATATAGAGGGAGGTGATTCTTAAGGAATTTTGGCCCCAGGTATCTTTATGGCTTTAAAGATCAAAAGCAGCACCTTGAATTGGTACCAGAAATGATTTGGCAACTAGTGCAGCTGGTACAAGATCTTTGAAATTTGATCCAATCTGTGGAACTCTGGCCAGAAGTCTTGCAGCTGCATCAGAAAGAGCTTCTAAACTCTTCTCAAGGGCAGCCCAGGCACATGGAGCTCATTAGAGTATTCTAATCTGTAGGTGACTGAAGCATGAAATAACTGATGGAAAGTCTGATATCTGCCTTCCAAATAGTTCACAGTTGGCAGTGATGGTAGGAACTTCAGCATCCTGAAGCGTTTCCAAAACAAGGAATACTCTGGGAATCATAGTAGCATGATACGAAAGCATAAGTTGGAAGTTCAGTTACTATTCATTTGGTGCTTTTTACTAAGGGCTCAAAGTGCTTTGCACACATTGTCTCAGCATCCCTTACAACTGCATTGTAAGGTAAAAGGTAAAGGTACCCCTGCCCGTACGGGCCAGTCTTGACAGACTCTAGGGTTGTGCGCTCATCTCACTCTAGAGGCCGGGAGCCAGCGCTGTCCGCAGACACTTGCGGGTCACGTGGCCAGCGTGACAAGCTGCATCTGGTGAGCCAGCGCAGCACACGGAAAGCTGTTTACCTTCCCGCTGGTAAGCGGTCCCTATTTATCTACTTGCACCCGGGGGTGCTTTCGAACTGCTAGGTTGGCAGGCGCTGGGACCGAACAACGGGAGCGCACCCCGCCGCGGGGATTCAAACCGCCGACCTTTTGATCGGCAAGTCCTAGGTGCTGAGGCTTTTACCCACAGCGCCACCCGCATTGTAAGGTAGGCGATGGCTGGATCTGAGATCCAGTGCAGGCTTCTTCTGGCGGGTGGGAGGGGGAGCCAATTATTGCAGATAGCTTCCTTCCCCTGCACTCCCCTTGACAGTTCCGGGGGGCACAAAGGTTTGGGGGGGGGGGTGGAGGAAGAATTGGCAAAAGGTACTTTCCCCATGAGCAGAACTCTGTTCAGTGAACATCCCCGCAGTGGAAGCTTAGTTAGAATCCAAGCCATTCATTCCACAGTATTAGCTTTAAGGTAGTTAATGAGGCAAAAGAAGAAGCATTTTTATCAAGAAGTGACCATGCAGGAAAACAGGGCTGTTGTTTCTAATGCGTAGTGGCATTTAAATTAATCTTAATAATAACTGCTGTAAAAAAAGGCTTCTGTGCCCACGTAGAATGTTTTTTTTTCTAAAGCAGAACTTTGTTCTTGGATAAATAGGAAACAGATTGTTACCTTCCCTCTTTCATTCTCCACTGCGTGGACTTAGGCAGCTCACTAGTTTATAACAAAATGGCTTAAAAAGAGATGCCACTGTGAAGTTGCTGAGCTGGAATTCATTTGCAGATCCGACACTATCTGACTTCTGCTCAGCACAGGTTGGGAGGAAGAGCTCAGCTAGAGAATAATTTTCTATTGTTGAGTGTTCGTGCGCATTGCTATTTTTGCTTTGCCAGTTCATAGCGATCACACCCACTCCGATTTAATTGTACATCCTTTTCAGTGGACCTTGTTTACGCTGAACTCAGCACAGTAATGTGCCACACCTACCCCTTGCATTGATGGACTTTCTGGTCTCAGTTTGTCATAACATCCCCAACTCTCCTGCTTGTACCTTTGTGTACTTCTCTCTATATAATAAAATGTAAGAATGTCACCACATGGTCCTCATTGGAGGATTTGTGGTGCCTCATCCTTTATTTGCATGAAGTCAGGGCAGGGCAGGGAAGGAAGAGTGAATGAGGCTGCAGACAAGGGAGTGAAAGCAAGAGGGGAAAGTTTAAAACAAGGGCGGAAGTTTGAGTGAAGCAGGGATGGACAGATACTTAGAGGGGGAAAGTGGTCATTTTAAACAACAGCAGAGATTTGAATAAAGCAAGAATCTGGATACACTGCGGGGGAAAGTGATGATTTTAAACAATGTGTAATGGTTCTAGGGATTGCTTGTGCGTAAATTGCCTTTACTCGTGGCTGTCTTGCATGGTTGAACCCTTTCTGACAGAGCAGCCTCTATCTCGTGGCTGCCTCAGTCGCTGGCAGAATCCGTCAATGGGCGTTTCTTAAACCGCTTCCAACATAAAAGCTGCTTCACGCCCAGTCTCCTCCCCCGTTGCCTGCGCGCAACCTTTTTGCACGCTGTGGGTGTGGGTAACGGAGCACTTGTCCCCTCTCCGCTTGTCTCCTGCGAAGAGTCTTGGAGCCAACTCTCCGCTTCCTCTATCTCCTCCCCTTCTCCACTGGTGTTACGCTGATTTCCTTCCCCCGCGTATGGGCTATCCCTCCTCCTACTGGTACCCTCTCCACCATAGTCCGAGAGCCCTCTCACCTCCTCCTGCTCCGATGGCAGTTCCCTGACACAATGGTAATGACTTTAGTAGAGTACGTAGGGAGTGACACTGAGTGGGGGAGAGTGGCGATTTTTAACAAGGTTTGAATACAGGGGGAAGGGAGTTTGGAAAGGCCACGTTGTGTTCACTTTTTGGTGTTAGCTTTTGTGTATACACATCTCTCTTATTTCTCCTTTGTTAAAACTATTTTTTAAAAGGAAAACCACCAGTGTTTCTCCACCCCTACATTACTCTGCTGTTGTTTAAAATAGCTCCTTCTTTTTCCTTTCGGCGTTCCTCCCTTCTCGCTGTACTCAAACTTCTCCCTTTTCCGTTCCTTAGCAGCCCCATGTGAAAAAGCTAAAGGATGCAGAGCCCCCAAATTTCCCATAGTACCTTCGCACAATGTATTTCACTCTTGCTACTAGGCCGTCTTCAGATTCAGTGTAGCAATTGAGAACATAAATTTTCATCAACCGACCACCAAATAGGAAACAGGATGAAGCCTGGAAATGGGAGTGATCTGTGTGCAAGAGAGAGTTGAAAAAAGTAAGGAGGGTAGAAAGGAAAAGGGAGTGAAGGTGAAAATGTGATAATATTTAAACTAGTGTTTTTTCTTCAGGTGTCTTCATTTATTAGTAACACTTGTAATTAAGGTCTGTTCCCCCCCCTCTCTCCCCTCCCTCCATTTATTCAATGTTCTGTCTTTGGTGAGGCCCAAACCGCCCTTCAGCTCCATGAGAGGATCCAGTCTTCTAGCATGGATGCCAAGTTGGAAGCACTGAAAGACCTAGCTAGTTATTCACGCGATATAACGTTTGCCCAAGAATTTATCAACCTAGACGGCATTTCGCTCCTGACGCAGATGGTGGAAAGTGGCACTGAGTGAGTATTTTAACACATGCACATTTTCTTATTTGTTGCTTGGATAAGCTAGCAAAATTGTATTTGTTGTTCATTTAAAAGTAAGTCATGTTAGAAGCCACCATTTCTGCTTTTGTTCCTTGGAAAGGAATGAGGATTTCATGAGAGGCGAGTTAAAGAGAAGAAGACGGAGGAATGCTTGTATGTGTTATCTGCCACTAGCAGTCCTGAGATCTATTCATCGCCTGATAATCGTTCTTAAATAGTTACCACATGATGTTTTAAAAGTATAGACAGTTCGGAGAATGTTAGAAAACCCTCGGAAATCCTGCAAGCTTTATAGTAAAAATGTATGGTTGGGGGGGGGGGGGGTTTGCAGGCACAATTCTGTGTTTCTACAAACTTCCAGTAGCTAAACCATGCTTCTTGCCTGAATTACAGTTGGAGCCAGAATGCAGATGTAGGACTAGGGATGATGTGCCTTCTGGTAAGCTCCAGCCCTGTGTGCCTGCTTGCATGATTTATGCATCATCATGTGGATCCTGACTGAACAAGGCAAACACAGTGTTGTGAGCTAGGCAGCGGTTCAGTGAGGAACCTCTACTTAAAGCAGATAATTCCACTTTCTTTGGATCAGTTCAGTATCTCAGTCAGTCTGATTTAGAGATGCAGCAGAATTCCCTGCCCTTGGAGGAGTCTGATTGGAAGCAAGGAAGGTCAGAGCACCATATCACTTGGAGGGGAAATGTGTAGACTCCTTTGTGTACATATTGTTAAACCTTTTTGATGAACCAGATTTTTATTTTTATTTTTTTGTGGGAGGGATACCCACGTTGTGAGAACGAAAGACCATGTTTAATATTGCACCAAATTCAAAAGCTGTGGCTATATAAATAGCGTAGCATTTCAGAGTGTCTTAACAAAATCTGAATGTGTGGTTCATCACTGTTGAAAACACAGGTTTAAAAATGCCTTTTTGACATTGATTTCAACTGAGTACTGTCAGCTTCAGTCGCTTGTTGTAAGAGGAAGGAAGGAGACTTTCTCTTCCAGAGTCATTATATGCACCTGCTATCTCCTTTATTCTCCATCAAATTTGATGTGAAAGTCTCACTGTGGTTTCCATGTGCCCAGTGCAAATGGCAAGACCCATGCCAGTAGCCGTAATTCATGGGGATGTGTGTTTGTGTGCGTTTGTGCATGCACATGTCTTAACATACACAAAGCATGTGTTGCTGAGCAGCCGTTAAGGGTTGATTTAGTTGCTATAATAAATGTGCATGTGAGACCCACCCCACTTGTGTTGGAATCCCATGGAAGGGAGCAGACTCCCTCCTAGCACAGCACAGGGCCAGCACAGATCTGGAGGCGTCCACAGGGACTAGCTGATTTGCAGCTTCCTGCCTTTAGGGGTGGGAAACGGTGGTCCCCCAGATGTTGTTGGACCCCAGCATCCATCAGTCCCAGCCAGTATGGCCAGGGGTGATGGGAGTTGTGGTCCAACGTGGTGGTGGTGTTGGGGCTTCAGGTTCTCAGCAGCTCTTCCTGCTGGGAAGTTACAGACCTACCTTCTTCCTGCTATTAGGAGAATTCCCTTCCCCACTTATGTAGGTCGCAATAGCCTTGGTAGCAGACAAAGAAGAAGTGTGCTGCACCTCTAATTTGGAGATGCATGTGCCTCTTCTTCATGGGTTTGGAGGAAATTGTTCATGAACTTGAACAAGATGACTTGCACCAAGAGCTTTGTAGATAAATAATTCCTTTCCCTGCAGCATGTTTTAATTCTGCTGCAGTGGTTGTAAGGCTAAATAACAGGAGTCTTTCTCTCTTTGTGTGTGTACTGTATATGGCGCCATCATTATTGTGTTTTATGTGGTACCCTTTCCTTTCACGCAGGCCTTGGTTTCTGCACGCCCCCCCCCCCATGTCTGCCACTGCCTGATCCCCCGCGGCCCTCTTCCAATTCAAAACTTGCCAGAACATTCCACGATTTGGGAAATGGCAATCTTGCAGCCACTGCATATTGTCACGGTGTTCTCTGTTTCTGCAGATTGAGCTGGGAGTTTCCCTGGGGGCAGATTTAGGTTCTTCCTTACAAAACAGGTCCAGCCGAGCCCTGAGCCACAGACAATCGTTCTCTGTTCCCCCTAAGACATCCTAACTGAACTTGAAAGCAAGGGGCCTTCTTGATCTATAACCAGAGGCTTTGCCAAGTAAGCCACAAAGGAGTTGGTCTCGTCAGAGCTGGCAAAATTTGTCTCAGCTGGAAGTGGCTCCTGGCAGATAGGAAGGGTGCACATTCAGCAAGTATTAAGCCTTTGTGGCTCGAGGAATTCCAAAAGGAGCTGCTGTCCTTTTGGTAGAGAGCCAGCAATGTAATCCAGAGTCCCTTCGAGGACAAACAGTGAGCATATTGTGGTAGGCAAATGTCTAAGCAAGTATCCTTTCACTATTATTCTATAACATTATCTTGCCACTCTGTTTCAGATTTTCTTCTTCTGTTAAAATTAATATGAACAAAAGTCTGTGGCTCATTTGTGCTCTTGAGTTACAGAGTCTTTTAAAAGGCATTCCATTTTCTCACAGACCACTCTGAATTATTGGGATCCTTCTGGCCCACTAATTTTAGAACATCATTGTTCAGCGCATTATTGTTCATATAACCCCCAAAAGGCAAATATTGCGACTTCAGCCTTCAGAAATAACATCATGCAGAATCAAGTCATGCCCAGTCTGGTTAACCTCACAGCAACTTTGCTGACAAGCAAGATCATTTGAATTCCCTTTGTTTCCCTATAAGTTATGTTTAGGAAGTTCCAGGGAGAACCATCAAATTAAAGCACTGATTCCTTCCTCTTCCGACTTGATGTAACAGGAGAAATGTATTAAAATCACAGATTTGGATACCTGTATTTTAGCTAGAGCGAAAATTTGAAGAGCAACCAAGGGTTAAATTGTTGTCATTGCACAATCCTGTAATTTCTGCCACATATAAGTAAGGTTGAAAGGGGCACCATTACCTGCAAAAGGTTGTGCCTCAAATGCCAAGGATTAGTATGCTGTATATTTTTTTGCAGATGATGTATTTTTTTTTGCAGATGATGAAAAGGGCCACCTCCCTTCAAGTAAAACAAACAAACTCCTGTTCACATATGTGATGCTTTTGACTCAGCGCTTTATGTTGTGTTTGAAATTTACACCTCAGGTGCTCTGATTCAGGATATAGCTGGCTAAAAACTTGTCCTTCACAACCAGTATATTGCACAATTCCCATTAGTTGCCATAGGGCCTATCCTGAGCGTGTTAGTAGAGGATTGTGTCCCTAGCTTCCATCTTGAGGGGATGGGCATTTAAAAACTCCCTACGGTATTAATATATGGCTTGAATAAAACAAAACAGTTGTACACTCAACGTTATTGCTTATACAAATTGTGTGTCTGTTCTGTACAGCCTGCTTATTTCAGTGGCTGGTATGACGAACCTTCATAACTAGTGCTCAGGTTCTGTAAATAAGCTCACGAAAGTTCCTTGCCTGAAGAAGGTTTTACTAGTCTTTCCTGTTCCTGTGGTTACCAGGCTAGTGCTTAAATACAAGGCTGTTTTATCAAAATTGTACCATGCAAGCATTCACCTTCTTCACACACTTGTACACTGTCACATTTTGTTATAGTGATTTGTTGTTTTTTTTTAAAGATATTTATTAAAAGTTTTTTGATTACAGGGAAAAAAATGTAAAGAAAAACAGACACAATGTAAAATTTTACAAACGATACATCAGAAATAAAAAAGGAAAAGAAAAAAGAACAATACATCAAAATAGCCTAATAAAAAGAAAAGAAAAAAAGAAAACACATCCAGATTCCATATCATAAACTTTCATTTACTTATTCCCTCGACTTCCTCACACCTCCCTTTTTTGTATTCTAGTTCAAGTTAACTAATTCAGCAAATTCCTTCCCTCTTTCACAATTTTTTGTTCTTTAATTCGTCTTCACCTAATCATACTTTTAAATTTTCCAGTTTAGCCCAAACAATCAGTTTTTGCTTAATTCTTTAGCACCTTTCTGCTAAAACCATATAGCATCATTCCAGTATTCTTCTAACATTCTTGTTATAGTGATTTGTAGTGGTTACACATTGCCGTGGGATTTGGTGCAAATATTGTGAAGCACAAGAAGTCAGGTGGCCATGGAAAGCAATTCTTTGCTGCCACAGGCAGAGTTGTTAGGAGTGGCAGAAGCTGGCCAGTGCCAGATTTACGTATAAACTAAACAAGCTATATCTTAGGGTCATAGCTGTCAACCTTCCCCTTTTTTTGCGGGAAATTCCCTTATTCCAGTGCCGTTTCCCGCTGCTATCCCGGATTGTTAGATATCCCATAGACTGTCCCCGGGACAGGTGAGGCTGCTGATCCCTTATTTTCAAATCTGAAAGTTGACAGCTATGCTTAGGGCCCCACTCTCTTGCGCCCCCCCCCCAAAAAAAGAAAAGAAAACAATGCACATTTCCAAAATATAAGATAAAATACAAATAAAATAAAACCTACATACAGCAACAGTGTTTTGTGTTGTGTAGGCTCCCATGGTGTAAGTAATGGGCCTCACCTGCTAGCCTGCTTCCTAAAATATCACTGGTTTGCTCATTTCTATATATAGGGTACCTACATTCTGCATGGACTGGTTGCAAATTCCCATATAGCATATATTCAACACAAAAACAGCGGCAATTTGTTGTTGACAAAGGACAGCTGGACATATCAAGGGCCCCATTACCTCCAGCAGTTTAGGGGCTCATCAAACCTAAATCCGGCCCTGAGCTGGACCCATAGTGTGCAAACCGGAGGGTGGTGAATTGTAGAGTTTTAAATGTGTATAGAGCATGTGTTTGTGAGGGACTTGAGAGCTGTATCTATACAGATATAAAAAAACGCTATAAAGAAAAGCTATAGGGGATAAAGAACTCCCAAGGCAATCTGCCATTGACTGTGGATTCTGCTCTACAGCGCCATCTGGTGTCACATTTTATAACACATTTTAAATGTTATAAATTGACCTGTGTAGCTGAGTCCATCATATTATGGTTATGATTCTGATTTTTTTTGGGGGGGGGAGTGACCAGTTGTAGGATTATACCCCAACTTTTCCGTAAGGCTTTGAGCTGCTCACATAAACATTTATCCTTTTATATCCTAAAAAGAGAGAAGGGGGAAAATAGAACTTTCTGTAGTTAAAAACAAAGTGTTTATTTATCTAAACAGTACACACTTTACTAGCACACAAGAATAAAGAAGTAAAGGAAAACAGAACAGTTTAAATTAAACAAATTCACACACAAAAGTATAAACGTGGGTCATTTCATTCACATTATTGTGAAAAAAAATTCTGCTATTGGTGTGGGGGAAACATTTTTTTTAAAAAGATTTGTTTTATTTGTAAATATCATGATACAGTCCTCAAGGTCTTATGATAATTCTCCCTTAAAAGTTACTAAGAATTACAAATAGTAACTTATTTCATAGTAGATGAAAACCAGTCTTTTTTCGTTGTCATCTAGTAGTATACCACAGTTTTTGAATTCATTTTTCAGCAATAGCTATGGCCCAGATTCGACTGTACCATAAATCCCTCTAAATATTTCCATGCTCTTGTGATTGATATACTGTGTAATTGTTGCTAGCTGCCAGGATGGTTATCGCAAGAATTGACCCAAATAGCCTTCATTTTGGTCACCCTATGCCCCCAGTAGCGTTGGTATCAGTTCTTGATTTGTTAATTAATTAATTTCTAGGGACTCCGCCCCTAAGCATTCCATTGGTGTTTCTCCAAATACAGCGGTGCCCCGCAAGACGAATGCCTCGGAAGACGAAAAACTCGCAAGACGAAAGAGTTTTCCGTTTTCTGAGTTGCTTCGCAAGACGGATTTCCCTATGGGCTTGCTTCGCAAGACGAAACGTCTTGCGCCTTTTTTTTAAAACCGCCAATGCATTCCTATGGGAAACCTTCAATACACAGTGGTGCTTCGCAAGACGAAAAAACTCGCATAATGAAAAAACTCGCAGAACGAATTAATTTCGTCTTGCGAGGCACCACTGTAACCAAATTGTCCCTTGGAAACTGCTAACAGACTCCTTGGTGGTTGTGATGGAGTTAACTGCTACTTGAGCCAGCAAACTCTCAGGTCTGGTGCCTGGCTGGAGGGTGGAGCTCAGAGGTCCATGACCCCAGCAACTATTTTGTTTCTTATGGCTGCTGGCTGGGCCCAGATGAACCTTCTGCTTGCTTCTGCGACAAGTTTAAGAGACAGCTAAAAAGGATTGTATGTCCCCAGAAACTCCTGGTCTTTGGCTAATAGGCGATGTCATACTATTGTCCCCTATGGTGGTGAGGTTCTGATAGGCAGGCAACGTTCTTAAGCGTTCCTTAGAATACAGTGGTGCCTCGCAAGACGAAAAGAATCCGTTCCACGAGTCTCTTCGTCTTGCGGTTTTTTCGTCTTGCGAAGCAAGCCCATTAGCAGATTAGCGCTATTAGCAGCTATTAAAGGTTTAAGGGATTAGCGGATTAGCTGCTAAAAGGCTATTAGCGGCTATTAAAGGCTTAAGGGATTAGCGGATTAGCTGCTAAAAGGCTATTAGCGGTTTAGATCAGCTGATAAGCGGCTTAGATCAGCTGATCAGCGGCTTAGCGAACAGCTGTTAAGCGGCTTAGGGGCTTGGGAAAAAGGCTGGGAGGGGGGGAAAAAACCCCCAGGAATCGCAAGACATTTTCATCTTGCAAAGCAAGCCCATAGCAAATTCGTGTTGCGAAGCACCTCCAAAACGGAAAACCCTTTCGTCTAGCGGGTTTTCCGTCTTGCGAGGCATTCGTCTTGCGGGGCACCACTGTAATAAGCAATCTCTCTCCCTCTGCCCCCCCCTTTTCTGTGAGATTTTGTTGTTGAATTAAAAGGTATATTGGGTTGCTTTACATTATTTTCTTCCGAAGAGCATTAAAGCGTGTTATTACCGTTTCAAGTCTGCTTCAGTTGAATTATTTCCAACTACAGTTCCTCTGTTGGTGTTCAAATGGCCTTGTAAAACTCAAATGCGGATTAGCAGGAAAATGTCTTAACAATGTTTCTCCTTATCTGAAAGTTTTTAAATTTTTGCAGACGATATCAGAAATTGCAGAAGATAATGAAGCCCTGGTAAGAATCTGATTGGCTCATGACCCTGCAAACTTCCTCCTCTTTGCATGATTAAATTCCAGGCCTCCCTGCTGATTTTATTTATTTGAATACCTATGCATATTTTGATCAAGCAAATCTGCTTCTCTTTCCTGCTCTTTAATGCCACATGCCACAGATTTATTACGGAGCTTTCAGTTATTTATTTTTATTTTTATTTATTTTTGCAATGCTTGTGGAATGTATGCTTTGTTTTCCTATACCTCCTGTAGCTATTTGCTGGTGCTGTCTCCTTTTAGCTTTTCTTTTTTGCTTTTTTGCTTTGAGCTACCAACCCTCTTACATGAATATCCTATGTTCCCACCTGGTACATCTGGGAAGCTGATGGGTTAGCAATAAACTTGAGAGTCACGGTCATTTTAACTTCTAGCACCAGGTAAAATGGTTTTGGAGCAATGGAGAAATTGCAGTGTCATACATTTTCTGAATAAGCATGCTTTTGATTAGTGGTATGCTGACTCAAATTAATCTTAAACCTACTGATAGTACAGGAGTTCAGTTCAAGTTAAAGGAAAGAAGGCTTCACTTCCGATCAGCTAACTTATTTCTGAATGCTGAGGTAGTAATGATAATAGCTTAGTTTCTGGGGAAAATAAGGACTAGATAAAAGCATTTGAATCTCAAGGGACATAATTTGTCCTAGGCCCTGCTGATGCATGATTCTTATTCATGCTGGTTCTTGACATTTCTCAGTTTTGTGAGCATGAAAGCTACTGAGTTGCTGGTGGCTGCAGTTGAGTTTCCTGTATCTTATTCTCTCTTTTCAAGACTGGTCTACAGGATGCCTGAAGAAGTTTTGGCATAACATTTCTTGTTTCTAAGTTTGTACCTGCAGTGTCAATGCATCAGCAATGACTACACCGGGTTTCCTAAATTTAGAGTAATTCTATGAAAGTGCTATTTCTTTGAATAAAAAGAAAGACTTCTGTCTTCTGCTAAAGTGGGACTTTCATACTGAGTAAGTGTATGTTCTCGAAGCTACCAGCATGAGTTTGACCAAACTGCGGGAGGCAGTGGAAGACAGGAGTGCCTGGCGTGCTCTGGTTCATGGGGTCACGAAGACTCGGGCACGACTAAACAACAAGAAGCGTATATTCCGGGGATTCTTGCATGTTAACTCTTTTCATATGAGCAGATTTCTGCAAATGCCTCTCCTAAGTGGAAGAAATTGGTATCTGCTTGAAGTTACGCTAGAATAACTCCCAGATGTGATTCTAGAACTTGCTATTTGCACCATTAAATTCAGCGTGGAGCTCTGTTGCTGCTGCCATTAGACACACTAGCTCAAATGTGTAAGATCAGGATGTAATGCTGTTACAAACAAAGCTAGAAATTGTTCTTTAAAAATACAGTGTTGTCATGCGCTAATGGGCTTTGTAGCAAGGTTAGCCTGGAAGGTAATCTTGGGCTGAGCGGTGGATTCAGAAGGCACTCAGGCTGCCATTGTCTAAGCCAGCATTTCCCAACCTTGGGCCTCCAGCTGTTTTTGGACTACAACTCCCATAATCCTCAGCTAGCAAGACCAGTGGTCAGGGATGATGGGAATTGTAGTTCGAAAACAGCTGGAGGCCCAAGGTTGGGAAACACTGGTCTAAGCTACTCTTTCTCCTTCATCTGATTAACTGCTCTGATGAGAAGGTAGAGAGGGACACAGGAAATAATCGGAAACAAAGTAAATATCCAGGAAAAGTGGAGACAGGAAGTCAAATAGGTAGCAGTCCAAAGGGAAGGAAGAGGCCTATGCTAGGAGGGTTGGAGGAGTGAATGGTCAAGAGGAGAAGTCCTGTGGAAAGGATGTGCTTGGAGACAGCATGGCCAGAGAGAATGGGTGCTTGTGACCATGTAGTGCAGTGCAAAGGATAACCACATGTTGCTTTGAAATAGTGTGCACTCCAAAGCATTGGGCTCATAAGCTCACCCTTCCTTTCCCCATGTGACTGAGAAGAAAGACTAGGCTGGTGCTTATTTCATTTCCTAGAATTCTTGCTTTGTCCTTGCATATGAACCAAAGAATATAGTTTAAAACTAACTGGTCAGTCTCAAAACAAGGCAGCCTCAAACCCGTGGGCTCTAATGCTGTTTTGTTTAGTGAAGCGGAATTTGTTTTAAAGCACGATCCCTGGTTCTACATAACAGCAAGTCAGGAAATGGACCCATGTAAATGGGTGGAGTCCTCTCAGCTGCTCAAGGAAGAGCACTTAACACATAGTGAATTTAATTAATGGGCTCTAAAGCATCAACAGGGACGCGGGCGGCGCTGTGGTCTAAACCACTGAGCCTAGGGCTTGCCGATCAGAAGGTCGGCGTGTCGAATCCCCACGACAGGGTGAGTTCCCGTTGCTCGGTCCCTGCTCCTGCCAACCTAGCAGTTCAGAAGCACGACAAAGTGCAAGTAGATAAATAGGTATCGCTCCAGCGGGAAGGTAAATGGCGTTTCCGTGCGCTGCTCTGGTTTCGCCAGAAGCAGCTTAGTCATGCTGGCCACATGACCCGGAAAAAACATTGGTGCCTTTGGCCAGTAAAGTGAGATATGCGCTGCAACCCCAGAGTTGTTTGTGACTGGACTTAACTGTCAGGGGTCCTTTAACTTTACCTTTAAAGCATAACACTTGCACTGAAGTACATCTGACTACTGAAGGATGAACTTCATGTGACAGTAGATTGTAAGCTCTGTGTTGACTGCACAGTGCAATCAGAACCAGACTTCAGTTTCTAATTCTTCTACACATGGACGGCATGCTTGGGAAATTCCAATAAATTACCTCACACTAAAGCAAAGAACAAGAAGTCACATGAACTGCAGCGTCCCGCAGAGCTGTTTGGTTGGCATTATCACACAGCAATCTCTGAAGCTGAATTGAACAATTTTAGATGAACTTGGTAGTAAGATGGACATAGTAATAGAAATTATTTTAGCTTTCCATTCTGATCTGGTGAGCTGCCCTTGTGCCACAGCTTTTCAGATAACATTTTTGTGCTCTAGTTTTTCCATGCTCACATACGATGTAGCAATTGCAGCATACACAATACGTCCAGGTAGGAAATTTTAGGAATTCCACCACATGTGACTAATTCAGACCTGTCTGTCTTCCTGTGTGCTCATGCTTGGAGAATCGCCTGAAGAAGGCACGTCACACCATTCTGCTGTTGACGCTAAGCAGGTTTGGCTTTGTAAGCTGCCTGGATTTCAGACTGCCTGAGAACTATATATAAGCTGTTCTGAGCCTCTGAGCAGGCAGCTAGATATGTGCAATGCATGCCTGGGAAACATGCCTGCAGTGGAAGCAATGTGTGTTTGGCATGCATATACATTTCCTGCACAAAATGGGAAATAGTCTAACCTGGTATAAGGCAACTAGCTAGCCATAAAGCTCTGTGTAGGAAATACTATCCAGGTTGTACTGTGGTTTTAGTTCTTTCTGTTGCTTGCTGAGGTATTTTAATGGTTTTATTGTTCTGTATTCTATAATTTTATTTATTTAAACTGTTGTGCCCTGCCGAAGGGTAGGCTATAAATATTTTTTAATAAATAGGAACAGATAATGTGAAGCAAATGAAAGAGAATCAAGCTCACAAAGCACAAACAGATATACACCAAGTTGGTGTATGCCAAAAGCACAATAGATTTAGTGTACCTTTCAATAAGTCCTTGTACATTCTAATTCATGGTCAAAACCGTTCTCACCTGTGGCTACCAAAAAATGTTTTGTAAGGTTGAAAGGTGCACATTTAATTGCTTATATTTCTGATAACTTTAACTCAACTTGGCATTTTTAAAAGCCATATGTGAAGCTACCCTGTGTCTCTCTTTGGTCTGTGGTGACAAGCACCGTTAAACGGGAATAAGCTGAGCCTAGACTACTTCTGCTTTGCCAACAGTAGCTAGTTTTCTCTCTGCTTCCGGCTTGTTCCCCTGCGGCCTTCCCCTGCAGTATTAACCTCACAACTGTTGCCTTAACTTAACATTTCCACTTTGGGCACTTGTTTGTACAAAGCAGATGCCAAAGGAATGTCATGGACGGCTCTGGGCCGCAGTGTGCAGCGCAAGTTCATTCCAGCTGCAGTCCCCAAGTGCACAGATGCGGCTGCAGCAAGGAGCCTCCATGAATCCCTCACTCTGTCGGCAGAAAGAGGGAGAGGAAAACAGCCTTTCTTTCCTGGGCCCACAAACGTCTCATTGTGCTGAACTGCCATTTGGATTCATATTTAATAATGAGCTAAGTTTGCAGCATTTGCCTGCCTGTTTACAAGAACAGGGTGCGGTTCATAAGATACTGGGTTTTTTTTTATATTACGTGCACATTTATTTAAGTTGGATTTGAATATATGCCCCAACTATGCCATATAAATTGGATTGTGGAGTACATATGTATTCACTTAGATGGAAGTCCCACTGCGTAAAATTGAGCTTATTCCCAGGTCAATGTGCACAGGATTGCTGCGTCGATACTTGAATCTTCTCTTCTGAAGTCTTAACTTTGGCCTGGAATAATTCTGTCTCTTCGGCATTTAGAGTGTTTTTTTCTGCACTTGCCTTCCTGGGAAGATTTTTCTGGTACTGTGATGACACCTTGTGGGGAAAGCATTTAATTTTATAATGGAACATGTAGAAACTGCGAGTGGAGCTAGACGTGATAATGGTTATCACACACAACTAATATCAGATTTGGTAATATCAGAGAGGGCAATTTTCAGGTCAGACAAAGAAACCGTAGGGGAAAGGTTTTCACGCAGACCTCACCAATGCACACTGCCCTGTTCCAAAACATACCCTTCTTGGGGGATCTATTCAAAAACAGGTTAGGGGATCTGGTTGCCTGTCCCTCACATCCCATGTAGTTTGGTGCTCTTTTTAAAAGGTTTCACTCATTGTGCCCCTCAGTGGATATAAGCAGCCAGTTTCTCCTCCCTCCTTTGCGCATTCTTAAAAAATACACCCTGATCCAGTTAAGATGAAGTGCAATGCTAGAACAGCTGTCATTGAGTTGCCATTGCTAATAGCCATTGAACCCGTCCAACCCCTTTTTAAAGCCATTTAAGCCCATGGTCGGACACGGGTGGTGCTGTGAGTTAAACCACAGAGCCTAGGACTTTCCAATCAGAAGGTCGGTGGTTCGAATCCCCGCGATGGGGTGAACCCCCGTTGCTCGGTCCCAGTGCCTACCCACCTAGCAGTTCAAAAGCATGTCAAAGTGCAAGTAGATAAATAGGTGAGCTCCCGTTGTTCAGTCCCAGCTCCTGCCCACCTAGCAGTTCGAAAGCACGGCAAAGTGTAAGCCGATAAATAGGTACCGCTCCGGTGGGAAGGTAAACGGCGTTTCCGTGTGCTGCTCTGGTTTCACCAGAAGCGGCTTAGTCATGCTGGCCACATGTCCCGGAAGCTGTACGCCGGCTTCCTCAGTCAGTAAAGCGAGATGAGCGCCGCAACCCCAGAGTCGGTCATGACTGGACCTAATGGTCAGGGGTCCCTTTACCTTTACAAGCCCATGGTCATCACCATATATTGTGGTCAGAGATTTCATTTATTAAGTGTTGTATGAAGCAGTACTTTCCTCCTCTTTCTCATTCCTTTTTTCACCTGGTTCCATCCCTTACATAGGGCTCCTCTGGGTGTGCAGAGATGCTAGGTGACCCAAGCAGCCCTTCATGGTATTTCCTGTGCAAAGCTTCTCTCAGATTTGGCATCTCTCCCCTCATCACTTCCTTTGTTCATGGCAAACCACAGAATGCTAAGTTCAGGTGTGGTCCCAATCCAGCAAGGGGATTGGAGCATACTGGGGGTGGGGTGGGAGAGAGAAGCATGTGTACCAGGAAATATTACATGACCTAACTCTTTCCAGCGGGACTTCAGAACAAAATTTTGGAAGGTGTCATAGTTGCTGCTGCATGAGAGGAACAGCAAATGCACTCATTACTGCATATATATATTTATATATACAGTGGTGCCCCGCAAGACGAATGCCTCGCAAGACGGAAAACCCGCAAGACGAAAGGGTTTTCCGTCTGCAGAGGCGCTTCGCAAGACGAATTTCCCTATGGGCTTGCTTAGCAAGACGAAAAATGATGAAAAAAATTGAATTTTTTTTTTTGCTCCAAAACCCCTTATTCTGAATCGCTAAGCTGCTAAAAGCATTTTAGCAGCAAAGCCGCTAATCCCCCACCCCTAAAAAAGCCGTTTTTAGCCCTTAAAGTGCCAATAGCGCTAAGAGCGCTACTCCGTCAATGGGCTTGCTTCGCAAGACGAAAAAACCGCAAGACGAAAAGACTCGCGGAACGGATTCTTTTTGTCTTGCAAGGCACCACTGTATACCTGGTGGTGGTGGTGAGCTGCATGCAACCCTAACTCCCTCATATATTTTTCTGGTGTAATGTGAGTCCATTGCATGTGCATAGTAAATCCAGTATGTTTAGCAGTTCTCAGTATTGCAGAATGCCTTCGTTTCTTCCACTAGGTGTCATTGTACAACAGGCAGTTGCATGATCTGGCTGTGTTCTGACACCATGGTCAGACTCGGTGTGCTACTGAAGACCAGCTGCTAAAAACCACAGGGTAGGATAATGCTCTTGCGCTCAGGTCCCGCTCGCAGATTTCCCACAAGCGCATCTGGTTGGCCGCTGTGAGACCAGGATGCTGGACTCGATGGGCCATTGGTCTGATCCAGCAGACTCTCCATACATTCTTATTATGAGGGACTGATTAACCCTCCCTCTGGCGTTTAAAAACCAGATAAGGTTTGTGCTGGGTTTGATTCTGTGCAAACTGACACTATAAAGTGCACCACTGAATTTATTCGGTTGCTTAGAAACTGGAATTTGCTCATCACTGGAAATTCCAGTCAATATGATGATATAATCAAGGTTGCCATGGAGATAACTGTTCTGTACTGGTCCTGTGGTGCAGCCCATGGAGCAAGGACTGTGGGCAACTTGCTCTGACAAGTCTTGGAAGTGAAATGAGGCCTTTCGAGCCTCTTTCTCCAGGTCACCTGACCTAAGCTCTGTCCCTCCGGGGAGAACTGGATTCTCTTAAAGCACCCGCCCTCTGACCTGGAGATGGGCCGTTCTCCTGCGCATTATAGTCTGTGCCGTTGGATTGGCAAGGTGGTGCGGAAGGCATTTGCTTCTTCTGGCACAGGGGAAGGTGCTTGGGAATGTCTCGGCTCCTCTCCAAAGGCTAACTTTGGGTTCCATGATCCTCTGATCACCAACATCAAGCTTGGAGTCAGGACCCCAGTTTGGCTACTTAGCCAACGATTCTGTAGCTTCCAGTCCAGTGTGCTGGACTCCAGGGTTATGAGTGTAAGTCTCTCTCTCTGTATGTTTCCCCCTGACTGAGCTTAAGGGCTTCTTGCTTTCTAGGTAGTCTTCCTGTGTTGAATTATCACAAGCTATGTATTAAAGATGTGGGTGGCGCTGTTGGGACGCGGGTGGCGCTGTGGGTTAAAGCCTCAGCACCTAGGGCTTGCCGATCGAAAGGTCGGCGGTTCGAATCCCCGTGGCGGGGTGCGCTTCCATCGTTCGGTCCCAGCGCCTGCCAACCTAGCAGTTCGAAAGCACCCCCGGGTGCAAGTAGATAAATAGGGACTGCTTACCAGCGGGAAGGTAAACGGCGTTCTGTGTGCTGCGCTGGCTCTCCAGATGCAGCTTGTCACGCTGGCCACGTGACCCGGAAGTGTCTGCGGACAGCGCTGGCTCCCGGCCTTGAGGGAGATGAGCGCACAACCCTAGAGTCTGTCAAGACTGGCCCGTACAGGCAGGGGTACCTTTACCTTTACCTTTATGTATTAAAGAAAAGCCTAAAGGTTTCTAGCTAGTTTTTTTTAATGGTGTGGAACAATTAGGGAGAAGATAGTTTTGCAGCAGAGTTCCATTTGCATAAGAATATGTCCTGATTTATATTTGATCTGCTGACTAGAACACTGTTCTTTGTAAAAATGATAATAAAAAAACCTACGCATATTCATAGTGTATTCTGCCCCGCCCCACCAAAAACCTGGAGGCTGCTTCCATAGGGTTTAGATAGTGGTTTTCACATTGGGGTGGGTGTGAATTTGTCAGGCTGAGGTTCGGTAGATGTGCACCTCATTCCTTAACTATAGTTCAGAGCTCACATGTGCTCTCCTCTATCCATCCTGAATCCGAACACACCAACCCCGGCTGACCATACCAGTGGTGCAACAATAAAACTGCTAGCATATTTGCAAAGCTAAGCAGGGTCCGGTATGGCATCAAATTGGATGGGGGACTGCGTGTTGAAATTCCTGCCTTGCAGGGGGTTGGACCAAATGACCCTCAGGGTCCCTTCCAACTCTCTAATTCTTTTATTCTGTGTTAGCACTGACAATAAATAGAGTGTTTTGTTTGCTATGCTTTGGAAATCTGAATTTAAAGCTCATTTCCAAACTCTGATGAATAGCAAAGGTCCGATGAAAGCTTTAATCTGGTAGAGAAGGAGGGAAGAACATGATCCCGTGGCCTATTTTTGTGTTGGCTGGTGTTTGTCCAAAAGTGGGGAACTGTTTAGCTCTTCCTCCTAGACCCCAGTTGCACCATGAACCTGGAGCGCGTTTCCAACGAGGAGAAGCTCAACCTCTGTAGGAAGTACTACTTGGGTGGCTTTGCTCTGCTGCCTTTCCTGTGGCTGGTGAACGTTTTCTGGTTTTTCCGAGAGGCCTTTCTGGTGCCAGCGTACACTGAGCAACTACAGATAAAGCGCTATGTCCAGCATTCAGCCGTGGGGCTTCTTTTCTGGGTGATCGTGCTCACCACATGGATTAGCATCTTCCAGGCGCGCCGGGCAGAGTGGGGTGAGCTTGGCGACTACCTCTCCTTCACCATCCCCCTGGGCACTCCATGACCAATCCCTCCTCCCTTGATGTCACCAGGGTGGAGCTTTTAGGGTTGTATTTTTTTCAATGGATTCCCTGGGTGGCATGCTGCTCTCCCCTTTTATGGAACCAGAGTGGGATTGCGCCATGGCGGCCTCTTACTGCAGAATCCTCTGTTTAGTATGCCCTGATCACAACCTGGGGCAGAGGTGATTAATAAACCTGGGGTTGCCTAAAAAAAACAAAAACAAACAAAAAAAAGTGGGGAACTGTTTAAACAGCAATTGATCTATTATTGGGAAGAGAAGCAAGTCTTTTGTGGGTGTCCTGTCTTTGAATGAGCAGGCTGACACCTGTACAATGTTATTGTTCTTGGGCATTGGACAGCCTTTTCCCACACAGAATGCAGAAACATCCTCAAACGCTTCCTTCCAGTTGACGCTGCTCTGGGATCCATGTGGAAATCACTTGATGCTGCTTTGCTGCACGGCCTTCATTTTATTCTGCTCCTGCCCCTTCTTGCGCATCTTTGCTTTGTTTTCCCCCTTTTGCCCAAGAGTTTCCCACTACTGTTTACATGGTTCTTCCCCCACCCCACTTCTGCTTTGGCTCCTCTCTCTTCCAGCTTTGGAGACATGTTATCCTTTACTCTGACGGCTTTCGTTGAACTGATGGATCACGGAATTGTATCCTGGGACACATTCTCTGTGGCTTTCATTAAAAAGGTACAGTATGTCTATGCTTGACATTAAGGGTCAGAGTAGATGTATTTTCCACACACATCTCTTCTGTTCATTTACAAAATGGAGGCCGCTTGGGAGCTTTCCATGCCAGTATCAGCCTATTCTTGGAAGTTGCCTGGAAACACTGTGTGTCAGGCAACAGAATGACTTCTTCTTCTTCTACTTCTACTTCTTCTTAATTGAATTTATATACCAACCTATACTTTATATATATATTTATATATATACCACGCTTGACAGAGTGATGCATGCTGTAGTTATCTCCCGCTTGGACTACTGCAATGTGCTCTACGTGGGGCTACCTTTGAAGGTGACTCGGAAACTGCAATTAATCCAGAATGTGGCAGCTAGACTGGTGACTGGGAGTGGCCACTGAGACCATATAACACTGGTCCTGAAAGAGCTTCATTGGCTCCCAGTATGTTTCCGAGCACAATTCAAAGTGTTGGTGCTGAATGGCCTTGGTCCGGTATACCTGAAGGAGCGTCTCCATCCCCATCATTCAGCCCAGACACTGAGGTCGAGGGCCTTCTGGCGGTTCACTTGCTGCAAGAAGTGAGGTTACAGGGAACCAGGCAGAGGGCCTTCTCGGTAGTGGCGCCCGCCCTGTGGAACGCCCTCCCAGCAGATGTCAAGGCAATAAACAACTATTTTACTTTTAAAAGACACCTGAAGGCAACCCTCTTTAGGGAAGTTTTTAATGTTTGACGCTGTATTGTTTTTGATATTTGGTTGGAAGCCACCCAGAGTGGCTGGGGAGACCCAGTCAGATGGACAGGGTATAAATAATAATTATTATTATTATCATTATGACTATACCGGGAGGTCTCAGGGCGGTTCACAGAACAAAATCAAAATATAAAACCACAAAATATAGAATCAAAATTAAAACAACAACCCAGTAACCCCCCACCCCAAAAGAAAAACTACATTTTAAAAGGGCATGGGATCCATAATATGGATAGGTGCTACATAATGTGACTGCAGTGAGGACAAATCATCACAGAGAGGTAATTTCTAGCTGTCTCAGGGTTATGGTTCTGAAGTATACTCTGAAGCAGGCGTAGGCAACCTAAGGCCCACGGACGGTCCGGGAATCAGCATGTTTTTACGTGAGTAGAATGTGTCCTTTTATTTAAAATGCATCTCTGGGTTATTTGTGGAGCCTGCCTGGTGTTTTTACGTGAGTAGAATGTGTCCTTTTATTTAAAATGCATCTCTGGGTTATTTGTGCGGCATAGGAATTGGTTCATATTTTTCCCCAAAATATAGTCTGGCCCACCACATGGTCTACAGGACGGTGGACCGGCCCACGGCTGAAAAAGGTTGCTGACCCCTGCTCTGAAGTATACTCAAGAACCAGTTTGGTGGTATTTTCTAGAAAGGTCTGGGAGGGTCTAAGTCAGGCACCCCCAACTTGCGGCCCTCCAGATGTTTTGGCCTACAACTCCCATGATCCCTAGCAAACAGGACCAGTGGTCAGGGATGATGGGAATTGTGGTCCAAAACATCTGGAGGGCCGAAGGTTGGGGGTGCCTGGTCTAAGTTCTAAAAACATCCATGGTTTGGTATCATGCTTGCTAGATAAATGTATGCAGGATGCTGTGAAAATCACTGCATCTCAGCCTGTCTTCATCGGTTTGTTGTGAGGATAAAACAAGAAGTCATAAGCCACACTGATCTTGGAGGAAGGGCGTGACAAACGGCCAAGCATTTTAATGGATATGCTGAACAAGAGAGCAGCAACAACAAAAGCCAAGGGAATGGGGTTTAATTGCTGCTAAGTTAACAGAATTTAGTCACAGCTCACTTCTTCCTAGGTTGTGCCGATGATGTTCATATTTGAGAGAATTTCTGTAATTTTATTAACTTACCTCTAAGTTAATGCTATAACGACATAGGATGAATATATGTAAGGCAAATTATAAATGAAGTTGCAGCAGCCCTGCACTGAGACTTTTTCGTATGCGGTTGACCTATTTTGGAACGAGTAGATTCTGGAAAGAGGCCAGAGAAGGCACAGAAGAGAGAACGGAATTCACATTACCTTATAATATCATTATGTAAGCATGTTAAGGAAACATTTCCCAAGAGGAACTCTTAAGTTAATTATAAACATGCTTGTCTTGGGTTTGCAAGAGAAAAAGGAAGTCCATAGCATAATCTGCCAAAGAGAATTGTTGGGTGAATAGCTGTTAACCACATGCAGGCATGTAAATATAAGGCCTCCCTTTATATCTCTGAATATTTTGTGTGGTGCGTATGGCAGGGACAGGAGCAATATTCAGTGACTATTAACAGTGGTTTCAGAACTGAAGGGAAGTGTTTTGTGCTTCCATACAGGCTACTGATTTGCACAAGATTTGGTTGGCACCCCACAATTCCTAGTGCAATTATCACATCGTTTTTCTAACTGCAAAAAGCCGACAAGAAAAGTGATGGAAAATTCCACTGGGAAGTGTGAGACAAGAACCCAATGCTGGCAATGTATGACTTCCGTATGCATGCGTCCGGGTGAATGACTCAGTAAATGGATGCTCAATAAGCACCCGGTCAAAAAAAACACCTTGATTCCACAGAGATTGACCCTGGCACCCTAAACCACCCATAAGTGTGGCATGTGCACTGGCATTAACCATGATTAAGACAAACCAGATTGTGCTATTATCCCGGGATTTGACACCCAGGGTTTATTGCTTTGGCCAAATACTATTTATTTTGCTGGGACATTTCCTTCTATCCAACCCATGGCCTCTTACAAGAAACCTGATTTATTTACAGATAGCAAGTTACGTGAGCAAGTTTCCTTCCGACATTGCTATACTGCAACGATCCCTAGCCATCCTAGAGTCAATGGTGTTGAACAGCCACGATCTGTACCAGAAGGTGGCGCAGGAGATTACAATTGGCCAGTTAATCCCACACCTTCAAGGGTGAGTAGCTTTGCATTACTTTTGTCTGGGAATAACATTTAAAGTTACAGCTGATGACCTTTGAAAGCAGCCTTGAAATTGACAAGATCTGATTAAGGATTTGGAGCATCAGGCAGGATTAAAGTTCTTACCCAAGTCTGGTCATGATCCTGCGTTTCCATATGGGTGGAGTGAGAACTGACTGCAAGGAAGGGAAGAAGAAGATAGGCCATCCTAGCTAATGCCACCTTCCCCATCGTGGAGTGGCTCACCTCCCCAGTTCTGCATGGCTCTCTGGGTGCACTCAGTTCAGAGGCGCTCTTCTCCTGCATATGTTCAGCCAATGAAGCTTGCTGCAGCTTCTAGCAAGTCTCTTGCCTGCCATTTTACACTATTCCACAGATAAAAATCAGACCTATGTATGCTCAGGGACACGGGTGGCGCTGTGGGTAAATTCTCAGCGCCTAGGGCTTGCCGATCGAAAGGTCGGCGGTTCGAATCCCCGCGGCGGAGTGCGCTCCCATTGTTCGGTCCCAGCGCCTGCCAACCTAGCAGTTCGAAAGCACTCCCGGGTGCAAGTAGATAAATAGGGACCGCTTACCAGCGGGAAGGTAAACGGCATTCCGTGTGCTGCGCTGGCTCGCCAGATGCAGCTTATCACGCTGGCCACGTGACCCGGAAGTGTCTCCGGACAGCGCTGGCCCCCGGCCTCTTGAGTGAGATGGGCGCACAACCCTAGAGTCGGACACGACTGGCCCGTACGGGCAGGGGTACCTTTACCTTTATGCTCATCATGACCGTGAAAGATGAGTGAGATACAAATATATAGATTTAACACAGTTTGAGCTGACAACTGACTTACTGCAATTAAGAAGCTGTGCATTAATTTAGAATATAATCATTTTAAAGGCTTGCAGGGTTCCTCTCCCACACTTTAGCAGCTTGTACCTGTACTTTATTGTTCTGTTCTATAAACAGCAGAAACAACAAAAATCATTATCTAAAGCCTGACTTTTGTATATCTGCTTTATATTATACTCTGATACAGGGCAGATCAAGAAATACAAACCTACACCATTGCCGTAATAAATGCCCTTTTCCTCAAAGCACCTGATGACAGGAGACAGGTGAGTTGGGTGTTAAAATATTAAGTGGGTCACTTTGTGGTGGTACCTGTTGAAAACACAGCTGCTTTGGCCAAAACTGTGCTATAAATGCAATTCTTACTTATACTTGTTGGACAATTATAGCTTGAACTGTTGTATATGAAAGCTCGTGATGTCAGAGTTGAGATGTGCTATCCTTCTTTAAGAAGTAAACTCTTTTTTTCTGGCAAGATACATACAATAGGGAGGAGTCCTGGTTAATTTTGTCACTCTGTTCACAAACTGAGCTTGCCCCTTTAAATGCAGTTGATCGGCAGCTCTGTTGTTAAATCAAGTTGGAGGTTGTGTCCCATCTACGTACCTACGGGACCGCCTCTCCTGGTATGCCCCACAGAGAAACTTACGGTCTTCAAATAAAAACATCTTGAAGGTCCCAGGCCACAGAGAAGTTAGGCTGGCCTCAACTAGAGCCAGGGCTTTTTCGGCCGTGGCTCCGATCTGGTGGAACACCCTGTCACAAGAGACAAGGGCCCTGCAGGACTTGACATCTTTCCGCAGGGCCTGCAAGACAGAGCTGTTCCACCAGGCCTTTGGCCAGGGCACAGCCTGACTCCCTCCCTCGGCAATCTTTGCAGAGCTCTGGCCCAATGGTTGCCAGTGGCTTGAATTAATTAATTTTATAATTGAATGATTTTAGAGTGTTGTTTGTGATGTACTTTTATACTGTTTTATTGTTGTTAGCCGCCCTGAGCCCGGCTTCGGCTGGGGAGGGCGGGATATAAATAAAAATTATTATTATTATTATTATTATTATTATTATTATTATTATTATTATTATTATTATCTAGAGATGCTTATGAGTGCTTTTCTTACCAATTCACAGAAACAGATTTAGTGTAGTCAGTTTTCCTCCATGTTTTATCATGCAAGTGAGCAACAGGAAGGAATAGATTATAGATTTCCCCTAGTAACCAAACAAGGCATTGTACTGATGCTGCCATAATGAGCTGTATACTTTTTTTCAAACTGAATTGTTACTGCTTCTTCTTTTTTCTTTTTTTCAAAATTAGGAAATGGCAAATATTTTAGCACAGAAGCAACTTCGGGCAATCATCTTACAAGTGAGTGCTTTGTCTTCAGTTCATGTTTCTGTGCTCATTTTTGATAAAGTAACAGTTGTTAACAAAAATTCTGGGTTGAGAGACTATTCAACAGCCCAGCTCATCAGGGTACAAGTCCCCTGCGGGTCCATGCGGTCAGTAAAAGAAGGAAATTCCAGCCAAGTAATTTGGAGCAAAACAGCAGTCAGTCGCCTTAGACCCTTTATTGTTGCGCAACAGGTTCAAACAGCAGTAAGAACACCGAGCATGGGTGACATTGGCCTTTAAAACTTTCTCACCATATCCCAGAATACAGTTTGTACAGCATCATTGATACAACATTGCTACATCACTGACATGTCACGAAACGGGAGGGGTAGATGGGTAGAGAGGGACGCAGGTGGCGCTGTGGGTTAAACCACAGAGCCTAGGACTTGCCAATCAGAAGGTCGGCGGTTCGAATCCCCGCAACGGGGTGAGCTCCCGTTTCTCGGTCCCTGCTCCTGTCAACCTAGCAGTTCGAAAGCACGTCAAAGTGCAAGTAGATAAATAGGTACCGCTCCGGCGGGAAGGTAAACAGTGTTTCCATGCGCTGCTCTGGTTCGCCAGAAGCGGCTTAGTCATGCTGGCCACATGACCCGGAAGCTGTACGCCAGCTCCCTCAGCCAATAAAGTGAGATGAGCGCACAACCCCAGAGTCGTCAGCGACTGGACCTAACGGTCAGGGGTCCCTTTACCTTTAGACAGGGGTTACACTAGTTCAGCTTTGGCAAACATGTCCCTGGTACCAGATTAGCATTTGCGGACATGTCAGGGCAAGACCCAGGTATAAGATTAGCATAGGCAAACAGCTCTGAAGTCCCACCACCCAAAGTACGATAGAATTTCCTTTGCATGTCTGGACCCCTAGGCAAGTCTGGTGATGGGATTTGGCTTTCCTTGGCCAACAATCAGCTCAGCAATTGTCACCTCTGGGCACTTCCTGGGGTAGGAGGTGTGTATACATGTCCTCACACCTGGGGAGGTGGCAGGGGAAAGAGTCGTTTTTCCACAGGCAAAATAGCATTGAAATGGAGGAAACTGGCAAAGGGGTTGATTTTATATGATTTGTAAAGGTAGGTATCTTCCCTGAGCTGTCAAGTCGAAAGAATACCTTCAGGCATAACATTTAACAACTTTAAAGATGTGGCCCCTCCCTGTAATTTCCATAACACAATTAAAAAACAGAATCACATTCCTCTACTCACATATTTTAAAGGAACTGTGAATGTATTGATTGCATTGTTAGCAGGGGTTTGGGCTAGCGTGTGCCTATGCAGTTTGTGACTTCTTAAACTAAACTCATATTACTAATTGTGTGCTTTGACCAGCCAGGTGCTTGACAGACTTCTTTGTTTTTGCTGTCTCAGGCTGGCAGCAAAAAGAGGCTGTTTACTGATCTTGTGGGCATTTACAAAATATATAGCTTTGTTTGGTTGGTAGCCCTGTCATAGACAATGGGGAGGATGGAAGGGGATGAAGAGAAGAGCAAAACAATTATGTTAAATATAATTATATATCCAATGGTGAAGCTTATTTCTGGACCAACCCCCCTTGCCTGCCTAAACTTAACTTTATGTAACTTTATGTAAGGTTGCCGGGTGATTCTGCTCTTATTGCTCTTGCTACTATTTTCAGTATGTTATCAGAGCTCAGAGGGCCATCAACAATGAAATGGCACATCAGCTTTACGTTCTGCAAGTGCTCACCTTTAATCTACTGGAAGACAGGATGATGACCAAAATGGACCCCCAAGATCAGGTAAGCAAAACAATATTGTTGAACTGCTGTACCTACTCTGTAGAGATAGGGAAACCACTTCAGTGAAGAGGAAAAGCTTTGTTATGCATGAATGATGAGCAGTGTGCTTTATTTTAGAGGCCACAAAGGAAAAAATAACATGCAATTCCTGTATTCCTCTCGAGAAAGTCAGGCACCATTTATTGTGTTCTGAAGGCACCTAGTATGGTTCAGCTGCAGAATCTAAGGCAAATCTAAGGCAGGGACTTGGTGGGAGACCATATGGGGATACAAAGCAAAAGAGAGACAGACCAGGATATGTAGAACTAAATTACAACAAAAAATGAAGGCAGTTAGTAGCCCTACTTCTTAAATATGCACAATAATAATGCTTGGAGAACGGTTTTTTTAAAAAAGCTTGAAGCAGTCATTCCAATTACATTTTAAACTCCAGAGGACAGGCAAGAGAATTGGTAAATATGCCATGTCACACAATTCTCATTCCTTCACAAAAGGTGCAATTCTATGATCCCTTGAACCACTGGATCTTTCAGAGAGAGAGAGAGAGAGAGAGAGAGAGAGAGAGAGAGAGAGATTTGCCCTCATCACCTCCTACCTGAAGCTATAGAAAGGTCTATAATTGGTGTTTTTTCCAGCACTGCAACTCTGACATTGGAGAGGATACCTGGGGGTAGACCAGCAGAGTCTGTGGATCCAGTTTAATATTTTTTATCCAAGCCAAAGTTCTATGTTTAGCATCATTCAGCTACCTTTCTTTACTGTTTAGTTATAGAATTACTATAGTTCCTAATAACAAGTTATCTGAGTGGTTTACACTACAGCAACAACAAAGTATTTTTAAAAATGATAAAACCAAAGCATAACATCTAATACAGAGTAAAACTAACAAGTTTTAAACTCCAGGTTTAAAACTAGTAGTTGGGGGAACAACAGTACATCGTACTACAATTTAAAATAGAAATTTTAAGGCCAAAAAACTTGGGAGAATGAAAATGTGATATGGACATGTTCTGGTGTTATTTTTAATATTCAGTGTTGTGTGTATGTTTTTTCCTTTTTTAAAAAATGGCAATGTATTTTTTGCAACCCCATCAGGCCCAAAGGGATATCATATTTGAACTCCGAAGAATTGCTTTCGATGCAGAGTCTGAACCGAACAACAGTGGCGGCAATGTTGAGAAACGCAAATCTATGTACACACGGGATTACAAAAAACTTGGGTTTATTGTGAGTATTCTCCCTTGATTCTTACAGTGGTCTAGTTTGCATTAGAGTGGTGCAACCCCCCCTTCACCTCAGACTGATTCGGGGCCTGGTTCAGATCAGCCACAACAAACTGGACCCAGCCTGACTGGCCCTGGTCCTGGATTGTTCAGGCTTACCAACCCATGCCTAGCTGTTGGTTCCAAGATGGCGGCGCGTTCATACGCTGCGGCTCTGAGCTCCCAATACCCCACCTACTCACTCACAAAACTGGTAAACATCGGGCTCACAAGAAAAATAGAGATAACTAGAGAGTTTCAAAGGTCCCACTGTATGCCAAACTGCATTGTAAGACCTCCAGGATCTCTATGGATTGTCGACAGGAGGGGGAAGTGCTGAAAGAAGCGAAAGAGAAAAGAGAAAAAACGTGGTTGCAGAGCTGGTCTGTTAACCCGGCTTCGAAAAAGAGCCACCAGACCAGCACTGCCAAGCGTCTTCCTGACCAACCCCAGATCTTTCGTCCACAAAATTGACGAACTACAGTTGCTGATGGCAGTAAACAAGCTTCTTTGTGAGAGCTGTGTGGTAATTATTACAGAAACTTGGCTACATTCAGCAGTACTGGATGCGGCAGTTGAGCTGATAAATCGAAGAATTTATCGCTCTGATAGAAACAGTGATTCTGGTAAAGCTAGGGGCGGAGGAGTCTGTATCTACATACACAATGGTTGGTGCATTAACAGCAAAGTAGCTTACAAGTATTGCTCCCCAGATCTAGAATTGATGGCAGTTACATGTCGGCCATTTTATCTGCCTAGAGAAGTAACTGTCATAATTATTATAGCTGTTTATATTCCATCCGATGCTAATGTCAGTGCGGCACTTTCTAAGCTATATGACATCATCTCCGAGCAGCAGCAAATCCACCGACAGGGCGCCCTTGTTGTGGCAGGGGACTTCAATCAAGCCTGCCTAAAGACGGTTTTTCCTAAGTTTGAACAGTTTGTGAAATTTCCCGCTAGAGGACAGAATATTCTAGATTTCTCGTATTCCAATTTGAAACAGGCATACAGGGCAATCCCCTCCCCCCACTTAGGCTCATCCGACCATTCTTCAGTTTTTTTATGTCTGAAGTACACCCCTCTCAGGAGAATAATTCAGTCAGTTCTAAAAACAGTTAGAATTTGGCCAGAGGGTGCTCTTAGTCAGCTCCAGGATTGTTTTGAGAGCACTGATTGGAGCGTGTTTGAACATCAAGAGCTGCATAGATACACAGATGCTATGCTCTCCTATATTAAAGTGTGCATCGATAATGTAACATCACAGAGATGCATTAGACTCTATGGGAACTGTAAACCATGGATGACTGCTGAAGTAAGAACACTCCTGAAAATCCGGGATTCTGCCTTTAAGACAGGGAATATAGACATATACACAGAGGCGAGAATAAATCTCAAAAAAGGCATTAAGGCAGCAAAACAACAGTATAAGCTTAAGGTGGAAAATTATTTAGCCGATAACTGGTCATGCCAAAGACAATTAATGCACCTGCACAAGAGTCACTTGTTGGAAAGACAAACCACTTTGAAATAGATTTCAGAGGCAAGCACCTTTCAAATTATCTGCTCATGTCATACCATATTTTTCGCTCTATAGGATGCACCGGACGATAAGACACACCTAGTTTGTGGGGGAGGAAACAAGAAGAGAAAAATTCTGAACCCCAGAAGCCAGAACAGCAAGAGGGATCTGGCTTCTGGGATAGCCTCTTGCTGTTCTGGCTTCGGGGACAGCCTTTGAAGCCTCCGCCTTCACCCCGCTGCCCTGCGGAGGCTGCGCAGCCATCCCCAAGCTAGAACAGTGAGACAGAGTGCTGCGCAGCGCTCCGTCTCCCTGTTCTGGCTTTGGGCTTAGCCACGCAGCCTGCATTCGCTCCATAGGATGCACACAAATCTTCCCTTGCTTTTTAAAAGGGGAAAAGTGCGTCCTATAGAGCGAAAAATACGGTAATTATATCAGGTGATGAGCTGGTGGGCAGCCTCACCTACTTGTCTGGAACCAACTCTCCATCTCTACTGTAGCAGTAAGATGGGTGCAGTAGTAATGAACCAACTTGTTCCACCAGAAATACCCTAGATTGCTAAAGCGTTGCATTTCATTTAGGTTTGCAATGATGAGGGCTGTCTTTCAGATTTGAAAACAGCTTCCACTTGCAGTAAAAATGCCTAGGAGGCTCTTTGCATGCTCCAGTGTCAAAATTAATAAAACACCAACAGAGTCAAAATGTTGTCTATTTTCATTGAAAGAATGTTATTCTCTTTTAATGCACTGGAATGTGGCAGTTCTGCTTCTTTTACAATGAACATCTAGCCATCGCTGTTCAACTGTATCTACAGTAATAGGAAACCTCATGGAAAAGATTCAAAGTGATTTGTAAGGAAGCCAGACTATTTGTATGGAGCAGATTAGTTGCAGTTAATTAAGCAGTAAATTGGGGACAGGCTTTAAAGAGGAGAATTTCAGCAAGATATGTGGGGCAGTCACTGTGCCTGGCAGGAGTCTTTAATCAGGAGCTGTATTCTGTATCCCCTGTCTAAAATCATTAATTTAAACAAGGTTTCTACAGCCCCTCAGGCCCTCTATTTTGGACATCTGGTGTGACTAATAACAGGTGTTCATTGAAAAATGTTGAGTTTTCCTAGCCAGAACAGTAGAAATAAACTAGTGGTTTATGAATATGGGCAAATCAGCTCTTCATTATTGTTCAGTTAATAGTCTACAAAATATTATGACCTTTGATAATTTGAATATCAGATTATGAGAATAGAATCATAGAGTTGGAAGAGACCACAAGGGCCATCGAGTCCAACCCCCTGCCAAGCAGGAAACACCATCAGAGCACTCCTGACATATGGTTGTCAAGCCTCTGCTTAAAGACCTCCAAAGAAGGAGACTCCACCACACTCCTTGGCAGCAAATTCCACTGTCGAGCAGCTCTTACTGTCAGGAAGTTCTTCCTAATGTTTAGGTGCAATCTCCTTTCTTGTACTTTGGATCCATTGCTCCGTGTCCGCTTCTCTGGAGCAGCAGAAAACAACCTTTCTCCCTCCTCTATGTGACATCCTTTTATATATTTGAACATGGCTATCATATCACCCCTTAACCTCCTCTTCTCCAGGCTAAACATGCCCAGCTCCCTTATCCGTTCCTCATAAGGCATCGTTTCCAGGCCTTTGACCATTTTGGTTGCCCTCCTCTGGACACGTTCCAGTTTGTCAGTGTCCTTCTTGAACTGTGGTGCCCAGAACTGGACACAGTACTCCAGGTGAGGTCTGACCAGAGCAGAATACAGTGGCACTATTACTTCCCTTGATCTAGATGCTATACTCGTATTGATGCAGCCCAGAATTGCATTGGCTTTTTTAGCTGCCGCGTCACACTGTTGGCTCATGGCAAGTTTGTGGTCAACCAAGACTCCTAGATCCTTTTCACATGTACTGCTCTCAAGCCAGGTGTCACCCATCTTGTATTGTATAGAATAGGAATGTGAGCGTTTAAAAAGTCAAAGAAAGCAGTAATTCAGCACCAGTGAATTTGCTGAGGGCTGCACCTTGCTGCTTCATATTACAGATCTGGCTAGTAGGAACTTTTGACTTGCTCTCCCATTTCTGGCAGCCAGCTGACATGTGATGATTGTGTGCACCTTCAGAGCAGGTGCTTTATAGAGCTAAGTCAGTGGCTGGAAATTGGCCCCTTCTGCATTTGGGCTCTTCACTAGAGGGGGAATTTTAGACCCTTCCCCTAAGGTGAGATGTGCATATCTTATCACAGAGAAGATTTGAATGTTCCTGTTTCGACATTGTAAATACACGTAGCCAGCTGAAAGCAGATATTACATCACAGTATAGCTAGCTGCTGGTGGAGTTTCATTTTTGTTTTAATTGCCTGACGCTATGTTTCATAGAATCATAAAATCTTAGAATTATAGAGTTGGAAGAAACCACAGAGTCATCTAGTCCAACCCCCTTCAATGCAGGAATCTCAGCTAAAGAATCCATGACAGATGGCCACCCAACCTCTGCGTTTTGTTGAATGGCTCAGTACAGTAGGCTTTATTTCTCAATATTGGATCCATGCTGGAAAATGTTATTTCAGTGCTTGAAAATACATACGCACTCACTTACGATCCTAAAGATATGAGATCATGGAGTTTAAAAGAAAACAGTAGGAAGAAAGGTGCATGTTCTTTTGTTAACTGAGTGGTGTGTTTAAGTTTATGAGTTTCAAAACGGTGTTTAATAAATTCAGGAGGATCTGATTATCCAGACATCTGGCAATGCATGGCTCTCTCACTGCCTCTGTTTAGGAAGGCAGTTAGGACTTTTCTCTTTACTCAGGCTTTGGGGGCCTCCCAGGAATGCTGTGCTTGTAGAGTGTAGGATATATATAATGAATAAAAAGAGCAGAGATGATGTAAGAACTTCTTGTGGTGCAGATCCATTGCTCGGTGCATTTAAAACATGAAACTTCCGTCAGAATGCTGAGCTTGACTGCACCATCTCTTCTGAGCTGGCTGGTTTCCTATGGTAAACTTCAAAGTAAATTAGAATAAATTTTAGCTAGTCTCCATGGCGACAAACTCAAATGTAGCAGGGTACAGAACTATTTGGAGAACTGCCCACTCTGTGACCGTATATAATTGCCTTCCCCTCCAGAGGTTTCGGACTCCATTTCCCAGCTGGCATGAGTTGAAGGGATCTGTGGTCCAACAATTCTTGAGAGCCCCGGTTGGGGAAGGCTGACATATGAGCTGCTCTGAATTCCTCAGAGGAAGAGCAGGGCATAAAGGAAATAAATAAAAGGGGAAAAGTTTTCGGTGGCAGGTGGGGAAGTCTGAAAACAAGACACAGCACCTATGCTCCGGGTTTTTGACATTTCGCATGTCATAATAATCCTTGGTTTGCAGGGGCCGGGGAGGAGATTTCCAGCAATAGCCAGTAAAATATCTCTCTGCAGTCCTCTGATCTGCTCCTGGCTGCATTTCTGTTCCTCCTCTGCCTGATCACTTCCATGGTGTTCTGGCGCAGGAAGAGCAATGGAGCCAGAACTAAATCAAATGGCTGCAAAGATGGGGAGGCTTATTGGTGGCGGCTAGTGAAAATTATTTTAAGGTGTTTTTTTTAAAAAAACAAACGAACTACCCATCTTTAAGGCCAACTCCCTCACCAAGAATCTTAAAATTTCACCTGCCCCATCCCAATTTCAGGCAACATTTCCTCCCTCCCCTGTGGTTGACCACAAACTTGATATGAGCCAACAGTGTGACGCGGCAGCTAAAAAAGCCAATGCAATTCTGGGCTGCATCAATAGGAGTATAGCATCTAGATCAAGGGAAGTAATAGTGCCACTGTATTCTGCTCTGGTCAGACCTCACCTGGAGTTCTGTGTCCAGTTCTGGGCACCACAGTTCAAGAAGGACACTGACAAACTGGAACGTGTCCAGAGGAGGGCAACCAAAATGGTCAAAGGCCTGGAAACGATGCCTTATGAGGAACGGCTAAGGGAGCTGGGCATGTTTAGCCTGGAGAAGAGGAGGTTAAGGGGTGATATGATAGCCATGTTCAAATATATAAAAGGATGTCACGTAGAGGAGGGAGAAAGGTTGTTTTCTGCTGCTCCAGAGAAGCGGACACGAAGCAATGGATCCAAACTACAAGAAAGAAGATTCCACCTAAACATTAGGAAGAACTTCCTGACAGTAAGAGCTGTTCGACAGTGGAATTTGCTGCCTAGGAGTGTGGTGGAGTCTCCTTCTTTGGAGGTCTTTAAGCAGAGGCTTGACAACCATATGTCAGGAGTGCTCTGATGGTGTTTCCTGCTTGGCAGGGGGTTGGACTCGATGGCCCTTGTGGTCTCTTCCAACTCTATGATTCTATGAAATGACTGAATTAATTTAGCCGAAACATTTTGACTGACTTGCGTGAAAACTAAGCATTTGGTTTATTCTGAGTATGTGCCTCTAGAGGTCAGCATCTCCCCAGCAGAGCTTAAGGGGGCCTGCATGCTGTTGGCGACATAGCAGTTGATAAGACTGCAAATAACCCCTGGTAGTCAAGCCTGTTGTTCACTGCAAATAGCCGCTCCTGCGTAGAATGCCACAGAGTCTCACGGTGGTAGTTGTCTGATGTGCAAAATACCTTTATATACAATGAAATGGCATGTAATGACGGTCTTCCTGTGTTCTGCATAGGAAGCCAAAAACAGCATGGTGGGATTTCGGACGCCTCTTAGTCTCTCTTGCCTGATTCTTTTTTCTCCCTTGTGAGGCATTTTAGTTAAAAGTACCAAATCAATCTCCTGTCACCAGCATCTTCCATCAAGGTGCCTTTTCCACCTGACAAATGCATTTGCTGTGTGTTCTCCACTGAATTGTGACTCCCGAGGTACAGTCTGTGTTGGCATCACATTTGATAAACTGAGCTTGGCTAGAGAAACATACCTGATGAGAGGGGAAGCAAGGATATAAGCAGCTTATCTGCAGTGTCATATTGGGAGATGGGTCCTTTTTTTCTCACTGGAAACTCGGGTAGCCTCAGCAGGCACCGGCTTGCCAGTGATGACCTTTCTTGGGCGGGGATAGCTTGGCCCCAGTGATTCACGCATTGGTCACTACAAGAGGTCATTACTGCCTTGCACAATATTTACATCTTTATACCTTATTTTAAAGGGACGCAGGTGGCGGCGCTGTGGGTTAAACCACAGAGCCTAGGACTTGCCGATCAGAAGGTGGCGGTTCAAATCCCCACGATGGGGTGAGCTCCTGTTGCTCGGTCTCTGCTCCTGCCAACCTAGCAGTTTGAAAGAACGTCAAAATGCAAGTAGATAAATAGGTACTGCTCCGGCGGGAAGGTAAGCGGCATTTCCGTGCGCTGCTCTGGTTCGCCAGAAGCGGCTTAGTCATGCTGGCCACATGACCCGGAATCTGTATGCCGGCTCCCTCAGCCAATAAAGCGAGATGAGCGCTGCAACCCCAGAGTCGGCCATGACTGGACCTAGTGGTCAGGGATCCCGTTATCTTTACCTTATTTTAAGCCTTACTGTATCTTGCCCTCCTCCACATTTTACAATTGCAGCAACCTTGTGAACGTTGGTAATGCCGAGAGGGTATCACCGGCCCAATAGCACTTAGTGAGTTTTGCTCCTGAGACATTTAAACCTGGGTATTTGTGGTCTCACTCCATCAGTCTAACCTTTGCACCATATTATCAGTTTAATCTCCCAGATATATGTTAGCGGTAATGAGCTTAATGCTCTGCTGTTCAAGATGTGACATTTAAAGGTCTAAGAATTATGTGAAATGTTGCCAGGTCATTGCACTTAAGCATTAATAGAAGGGCTGCTGACACATGAGTGATGGAGACAGAACGGCCACCTTCATTGTCGACAGGTGGTTGCTGAGTTGTGTGTTTTCTAGGCTGGGACATGAACTGCTGCCCAAGTTCTTTCCCAAGAAATGATGAAACCTGCCTAAACTAAGCAAATTGGTGTGTGTGAGAGAGGCAAGAAGGTTTTTTTATTATTATTTACCCCGCATCCATCAATGGAATCAGCCAGATATTGCACACATGCTTTGCTTTCATGCAAATCTCCATAGTCTTTATATCTAGATCTAGATATATAGATATAGATATATAGATATTTATTGGTTTTAAAATACAAAATTATAAAACATACCACACAATTTATCACAAATACATTCTTATTGGACTTCCATCAGCACCTCTGATATTCCTCCATCTTATTCACTTCTTACGCATTTCCTAACTTAATATTGCCTTTATGTTTTTAACATATCCCAACTACTTCTTCATTTTTGCAATATTTCTAATATTATTCCTCACAGAGCTTCTTGCAAACCTACAAACGTCGTCTGGTCATCACAAATACTTTTCAAATAATCCGTAAATTTACTCCAGTCCTCGGTAAACTTCTGGTCCCGCCGGTTTCAGATCCTTCCCGTTAGTATATCAAGTTCCGCGCAGTCCATTAATTTCATCCTCCATTCTTCCATCGTTGGTAATTCTTCTTGCTTCCATTTTTGGGCCAATAATATTCTTGCTGCTGTTACTGCATATAAAAAAAGCTTACATTCCTTTTTGTTTATATCATTTTCAACAATACCCAAGAGAAATGCTTCTGGTTTCTTTGTAAATGTATATTTCAGCATTTTTTTCAATTCATTATATATCATCTCCCAGAAGCATTTCACCTTTTTACACTCCCACCACATGTGATAAAATATTCCCTCTTTTTCCTTACATTTCCAACATTTGTTACTTACTTTATACATTTTTGCTAACTTTACTGGTGTAATGTACCATCTATACATCATTTTCATCACATTTTCTTGCCAATCTCCATAGTCTTAATGGCTAGAAACTTGCTCATATTTTTATATTCTGCGTCCAACAAGAAATTCATGAAAAATAGCAGGATACACACAGGCCAAAGTTTAGTGATAAGAACCTTTTTGAAACATTAAAAAAGAGGTTTGTTTTGAGAGGCATAGTCTACTCTGAGTTTTCTTATCTCTTCTGAAAGTTGTCAGGGAATTATTTCTGTGGAGCCACTTTTACCAGTCTGCTGTCTGCAATTCTGAATCCGTCTTGCAGGTAATGACGGCCCTTCAATATGATTTACTGGTACAGCATCAAGTTTTGCAGAGTTCATTTTTGAGCCCTGTCATCGTGGGAAGAGTGGTTTGCTGCTCAAACAGCCCTGTTGGCCGTATCCAGTAATCACATTCAGCAGCTTATGTCAAAACCGCTGCTCTCTGCCTCTTCCGAGCAGCATTGTGGAGCCTGCCAAATTTGCTTGGCAGACGACACTGAACAAATAACAGTGTGCGACGCAAATTGTTAAAATAAACAAACCCCCCTTTTAGCTCACCAGTTATTTCCTTGCTAGATTTGAACCTGGCAAAGGGGAATGGATTGCTTCATTTTACAGCCTCCCTGTAATTTCCCTTTGGCTGGGAAGATACGCTCCGTCCCTCCATGAGCTGATGGCATTGGATTTGGAGATGCTGTCAACCTGTTGCACTATCAAAGTCTTGATTGCATTTGGAACAATAACTCAGAGCAGTAGTTCTTCTTTTTATGGGGCGGTGAAGAGCTGGATCTGATTAGTTTATTTTTAAAACTAGAATTTTTTTTAGGATGGCCCAGCTAGAGTTAAAGAACTCTTAAAGTGCAATTCGATGCAGGTCTGCTCAAGTCAGCCCCACTGAATTCAGTGTGAGTGACTTCCAGGTGTATGTGTATAGCAGTGTAGTGGGAGAATTAAGCACACACCTAACCTAAAATTGCATGCCTACTGCTTCACTATTTAGAGGCCATTTTGATGTTGAAGTCCAGCAAAATCTGGAAGGGCATATGTTCCCCGCTGCTGACTGATAGCTAGAATCGATAAAATTAATTTGGAACAACATTTTATCTGAAGTAGGGTGCCATTTTCATGTAACTAACCATACTTGAGTATGTGTAAATATCTTGAACTGTAAGGTCTGCTGATCTCTTCTTACATGCAATGATTTTCTTAAGGCTAACAGGGAAGCTTTGTGGCTGGACTTGAATCTCAATCCAGGTTTTTCAGGTTCAAATCTAAATCTCTGCTCAAGGTTCCATAGAGGCTACCACCAAAGTTTAAAAGTAATGGATAGGCAGTGAAGGAAAGCAGGCCATTTTTCATTCTATATCAGCTGGTGGTTTGTAGAATAGGCACTCCTTGTTCTTGGGACACATGCTCTCGGATGAAATAATTGTATATAGCAGAACAGGCAATGTAGGAAAGCAAAATATCATCTGAAGGTGATGCTATACAAATTAAACAATGGAACCACAATTCAAGTGGTTAGCCCTGGTCAGTGACTAGTTTTAAAGGAAGGTTGTTACAAAGAGCTTTCTTGCTTTCCAAATTAGGCTGGGGGTAGATTCCAGCGATAGAGCTGTGTGTTCCTGTGCATAATGTTTACCTTAAAGTTGGCAGGGCAGAAAGCAATAGTTTTCCTTCAGCTGCCATTTTCTCATCCCAGATATATGTTGAACTTGGTTGAAATATACTCGGAGTTGAGAGTGGATTTCATTCTCTTTATTCAGCTCATAGTGGTGAGGAGGAATGGAAGTTCCCCCCGAATGTCTGCTTTATATACATTATTTACACAATGGGCCCCACGTGATTGGCTAATTCCGGGATTCACCTGTAGGCCAATCAGATTGCGGATTCACTTCCACCTGGAGCTGGATTGGGTGGCTCCTGTGGACCAATCAGACTGCTGCATTCTGAATCCTATTGTTCTAGAACTGGTGGCTCCTGTGGACCAATCAGACTGCTGCATTCTGAATCCTATTGTTCTAGGACCAATCAGATGGCTGCCTTTTGGATCTTATTCAACTCAGTACATAACATTGGTAAATTGAAGACTTTCAGAAGATACCCCTGTGACTCCCAAAACGGCCATGTTGACCGCTTAAGGAATACAGGGGCCTAGGCAAGCTATTTCACACAAGACCAAGGGTGGCAGGGCGGGGGGCTGGTGTAAGAGCTATTTCAGCACACCCACCCCACCCATCCTTTGGCCTCCTCGTTCTGTAGTGCACCCACCTTCCCACAGGCACTATTGTCATTTCTCCGGATCATCAGCTGAATGGCTTTGCTGGTGGGATTTTTCACCTATTCTGCCCCAATGTGGTGGGTATGATGGAATGACAGGGGGAAGCTTAACTACATGTGTTAACCACGTTAGCAGGTAAGTGCAAAAGTCATGAGGTAGCTAAGTTAAGTTTCGGTGAGCACCCTTACGCATCTTTAAAGCATTTGTTCACCTTTGTGGCCAACCTATAGCACCTGCCTGGAATTGTAGGCCCCAGAATGGGGTGGAGCAGGCTGGCCTCCTTAATCACCTGAGAGCATGGTGCTGAAGGCAAGGGGTACAGGGAAAGCCAGCTGGTATTAGTTAGATCCTACCTTGGTTCCCTGGTGGAGCTACGTTTGGGGGCTAAATAAGTAGATGCAGCCCAGTTCCCCAAAGGTTGGTGTCCTGTGTCTTGTGTGCTCGGAAACACTTTATTCTGCTTGGTTGGTAGACACTTAACACAGCCATGGGTTCGATCCCCACGTTGGGCAAAAGATGTTAGCATTGCAGGGGGTTGTACTAAATGACTGTCATGGTGCTTTCTATGATTTGATTCTATTTCACTTACAGTGGTACTTCGAGTTACGAACTAAATTCATCCCGGAGGTCCGTTCTTAACCTGTAACCATTCTTAACCTGAGGTACCACTTTAGCTAATGGGGCCTCCCACTGCTGTTGTGCCCCCGCCGCGCAATTTCTGTTCTCCTCCTGAGGTAAAGTTCTTAACCCAAGGTACTACTTCCAGGTTAGCGGAGTCTGTAACCCGAATTGTTTGTAACCCAAGGTGTTTGTAACCCAAGGTGTTTGTAACCCGAGTCTTTTGTGAGCTAGTCAGGTAGGTTTGAGCCACTGAGATGGATGGTGAGGAGATTTCACCCCTCCCATATCCAAGAATCTCCTGAGGAGTCTGCTGATTCTGCAGAGAGGAGGAGGCGTGTTCTGCTCTCTACTTATTCTGCTCCAGCACCACATCAAAGAGTCGGTCAGTGAGTGAGTCGGTCAGTGAGTGGGTCAGTCAGTGTGTCGGAGAGACTGAGTGTTAGAGATTGTGTGTTTAGATAAGGTTGCTGCTAAGAGCAGCTGCAGGCACTCAGTGCGGTTCAGCATTCTTTATGCTTAGACCTATTTAGCTCTGTATATAGTTGTATAAGAGTTGTAGTTATAGAATAAAGAGAATATTTTACAGAGCTGCTCTCCGAGTTGTTTATATACTCTGCTGGACTCTGCTGTGCGACGATTGTCTACTTGTGGAAGTGAATCCAGTGCTCACAACTCTAAGCTGTGAGTCCACAGCACTTTGACATGTTTCTGTGCAGAAGGTGGTCTCTGGAAGTGCTACCCAGCTCGCCTAGCCCAGTCAGGGCTGAAGTGGATGAGTCCAGTTAGTGGCACTGGCTCAAGGGCGATGCTGACAGATGGGACGTTGTAGTATTGAGCCATTGGAAATGTGCAATGCAGAGTTCTTTTAATATGTTGTGCAGCATGTGGCCGTGCAGATCATACCATTCTCCTATCTTCTCTCCCTCCCTCCCACACTTTAGTGGAGGAATGTTTTATATAGATCGTCATAATAAAACCCTCCCTTTGTGTAGGGGAGAGATCTGTGTTACGAGCACCGAACACAAAGTGTTTGCACATAGAGTGAGTTTCCAGACGTGCTTAGGGCAAACTCATGGAGAGAGAAGGTGTTGTGAACTTTGAGTCTTTGCTACCAAAGCCTAACCCTTGCAGGTTAACACAACTAGCTGGAAAATGGGACCTATTGTACCAACAGCAGTGCTTCTCTACCCTTGGGACATAGTTTCTGTTCGTGCATAGCATTTAAACTTGGTTGCTTGGTGTCAAAATCTTAACAGCTGCTGCCTGTGTCTCCTAGGCAGCTGGTAACATTCAAATGGCTGATTTGTTTTGAGAGGCTGATTTCTCTCTCTGGATTTTTGTTTGACCGTGACACAATTTGACTTGTTCTTCTATGCACAAAGCAATGCACCATGGGCTCGCTTGGACAGAGACATTTTCAAACTCTTCTGCATAGATCAGGAGATCTACTAGTCATTTTGGAATCTGGTTTCTCAGTCAGGAATAGCTGCCATGGATTAGTGCCAGTTATTCTGCCTTTGAAAGCCAGGCCTATTCAGCTACGATAACTTGAGATATATGAAAACATACCTTGTGTTTCTTTCAAGACATCAGGGCACTGTCCGTGAGCTTGGTCACGTCGAGCTTCCAGTCTCTTCTAGGGGTTACGCTTGTGGGTTGGAATCCCTGTGTGGCAAAGATACAGTTCTCTGCTAACCAAAGTAGGATCCCAGTCTCGTCTGTTCACCTGGTTTGGCTCCCCAGAAATAGCTTTGTTTAAAAGAACTGGCCGTGCCAAAGCAGCTTAGTCCAGGCTGTTTGGCCCTGCTTAAAAAGGTAAAGGTACCCCTGCCCGTACGGGCCAGTCTTGACAGACTCTAGGGTTGTGCGCCCATCTCACTCAAAGAGGCCGGGGGCCAGCGCTGTCCGAAGACACTTCAGGGTCACGTGGCCAGAGTGACATCGCTGCTCTGGCGAGCCAGAGCCGCACACGGAAACGCCGTTTACCTTCCCGCTAGTAAGCGGTCCCTATTTATCTACTTGCACCCGGGAGTGCTTTCGAACTGCTAGGTTGGCAGGCGCTGGGACCGAACAGCGGGAGCGCACCCCGCCGCGGGGATTCGAACCGCCGACCTTTCGATCGGCAAGCCCTAGGCACTGAGGCTTTAACCCACAGCGCCACCCGCGTCCCATTGGCCCTGCTTACTTATGTGTAAATAAGCCAGGTGTGAAAGGTACTAGATGCTGAAAAATTCAAAGGAGAGAGGAACCCAAACCAGGGGTTGGGAGCCTGTGGTTATCCAGGTTCTATTGAACCGGATTGGCTAATGGTTAGGGATGATGGGAGTTGTAGTTGGAGCGCCACATTTTTTATATTCTGTTGGAAGCTGCCCAGAGTGGCTGGGGCAACTCAATGAGATGAGTGGGGTATAAGCATTACTGCTACAACTACTACTACCAAACCTGACATAAATTATCCTCCATCTCTCTTCTTGCCTACAGTGATGCATTGCCAAACGAAGGTCCATATTCTTCCTTCATCCTTACTGTGCAAATCTTCAACCTTCAATGGCATCCAACCCCTACAGCCGTTCATAGTGATAGGTAAAGGTAAAGGAACCCCTGACCATTTGTCCAGTCGTGGCCGACTCTGGGGTTGCGGCGCTCATCTCGCTTTATTGGCCGAGGGAGCTGGCATACAGCTTCCGGGTCATGTGCCAACATGACTAAGCCGCTTCTGGTGAAACAGAGCAGCGCACGGAAACGCCATTTACCTTCCCGCCGGAGCGGTACCTATTTATCTACTTGCACTTTGACGTGCTTTTGAATTGCTAGGTAGGCAGGAGCTAGGACTGAGCAACGGGAGCTCACCCCACCACAGGGACCCCAACCGCCGACCTTCTGATCGGCAAGTCCTAGGCTCTGTAGTTTAACCCACAGCGCCACCCACTTCCCTAGTTCATAGTGATAGGTACTATTCAAATATATCCACAGAATGTCCCACATATTTATGAATGATTTGCTGTGTGTAGCTGGCCTTTGAACGGAATTTTCATCATGGGCAAGAGAGAGACTCTTTGAAAGCTTGAAGGGAAAGGGAAACGAGGAAGAGCGTTTGGGTTTGCAGAATGGTTCATGACTATATTAATATTTTAGTGTCACAAAATAACAGGAAGAATATTGAATATTTTGTAAGCAACGGTCCGGAAGTAATGCCATTTTAATACTGTCTTTGTCGTTACATAGAATTTCATGTCCGCAGTTCTGAAATAGCTGTAGTATTGTGGTTCTACATTTAAAACCAATTTATCTTATGCAGCGTTAGCTTATAGTTGAAATGTTGAAGCACTGAAGAGGAAGTAATGCTTCAGATCCTCTCGTTTTAATTACTTTAGCTAAATGATCATAGGAGTTCATAGCTCTACTTTTAAAATAAAACTTTAGATTTGTGGACATTTCTTAAATTGGAAATCGGTATATGCAGATGCCTGATTTTCAGCATGTCATTTGTGTGTGTGTTTAGCAGTCCTCTAGGTAAAATCAGCCAATAAAGCGAGATGAGTGCCGCAACCCCAGCGTCGGTCACAACTGGACCTAATGGTCAGGGGTCCCTTTACCTTTAGGTAAAATTGTAGTTAAAGAAAGTAACAATCAGGTAAAACTTTATACAGTGGTACCTCGGGTTACACATACTTCAGGTTATAGGCGCTTCAGGTAACAGACTCTTCTATCCCAGAAATAGTACCTCGGGTTAAGAACTTTGCTTCAGGATGAGAACAGAAATCGCAGGGCGGCAGCGGGAGGCCCCATTAGCTAAAGTGGTACCTCAGGTTAAGAACAGTTTCAGGTTAAGAACGGACCTCCAGAACGAAATAAGTTCTTAACCCGAGGGACCACCGTAATACAAAAGCACACATGCACATACTTTGTAGGTTCTTACCACATTCACCAGTGTCATGAGTTTTAAGTGTAATTTTATCTGACCCAGTACTGCCTATTTTTATCAGGTCCTGGACCCACATCCTGGGCAGGCCTGCTGACTTTTGGCACTTGTGTACAAGGCTGGATAGGGGGTGTATCCATGACCAGTTCCCTGAATTCTGGCACATTTGTGTCTCATTACTGATTCAAAGTAGGGACACGGGTGGCGCTGTGGGTAAAAGCCTCAGCGCCTAGGACTTGCTGATCGAAAGGTCGGCAGTTCGAATCCCCGCGGCGTGGTGCGCTCCCGTTGCTCGGTCCCAGCGCCTGCCAACCTAGCAGTTCGAAAGCACTCCCGGGTGCAAGTAGATAAATAGGGACCGCTTACTAGCGGGAAGGTAAACGGCGTTTCCGTGTGCGGCTCTGGCTCGCCAGAGCAGCGATGTCACGCTGGCCACGTGACCCGGAAGTGTCTCCGGACAGCGCTGGCCCCCGGCCTCTTAAGTGAGATGGGCGCACAACCCTAGAGTCGGACACGACTGGCCCGTACGGGCAGGGGTACCTTTACCTTTACTTTACTGATTCAAAGTGTTCTTGCATCCCAGTTGGCTTTGCCCATCAGAACGACGTTTGATTTGAAGCTAGTGCTTGATGAGGTCTTAGTTCCTATTAAAGGCATTGCAAAATTCAACCCATTCAACCAATCCTGTATTAAAATTTCACGAAACATTTGTCAAATTCAAAGCACCAGCAGCAATTTGGGAAGGGGCCCCCCAGTGTGAGCAATGGGCAGGGAGGCAAACGGCAGTGGAGAAAAAGTGCCCTTTTTGGGATGTCACTATTGCATTTTGTGTTCAGTTGTGAGGCTCAGTGCATCACATGTAACTGCAGTGCTGAACCTTATATCTTTTTTTCTGAGACTTTGCTGATCTTTGGAATTTAGTCCTTAAGTAGCAGCTGCATGAATACAAAAGGAAAAAGGCTACCAGGTTAGAAAGTGCTCCCATTCCAAAAATCATAATCAGCATGAACGAAAATATCCAATGCGTTCCCTTTCCTGCAAAATCTTTACTTCTCTTCATAACAAAATTTAGACCACTAATTAGATCAGGGGTTGTCAACCTGGTCCCTCCTCCGCACTAGTGGGCATTTCAGGATTCTAGGTGGGCGGTACGGGAGGTTCTATGGCACAAGCTGAATTCTCCTTCCATCGAGCACTGGTGGGCGGTAAGGAAATTTTACCATCAGGAAAGATGCATTAGTGGACAGTAGGTATAAAAAGGTTGACTACCCCTAGATAAAGGGACGCGGGTGGCGCTGTGGGTAAAACCTCAGCGCCTAGGACTTGCCGATTGCATGGTCGGCGGTTCGAATCCCCACGGCGGGGTGAGCTCCCATCGTTCGGTCCCAGCGCCTGCCAACCTAGCAGTTCGAAAGCACCCCTAAGTGCAAGTAGATAAATAGGGACCGCTTACCAGTGGGAAGGTAAACGGCGTTCCGTGTGCTGCGCTGGCTCGCCAGATGCAGCTTGTCACGCTGGCCACGTGACCCGGAAGTGTCTGCAGACAGCGCTGGCTCCCGGCCTTTAGAGTGAGATGAGCGCACAACCCTAGAGTCTGGCAAGACTGGCCCGTACGGGCAGGGGTACCTTTACCTTTACCTTAAAAGGGGTACCTTTACCTTTACCTTTACCTTACCCCTATATAAAAAGGTAAAGGTAAATTAACCCTGGGCGGTTAAGTCCAGTCAAAGGAGACTATGAGGTGCAGCACTCATCTCGCTTTTCAGGCCAAGGGAGCCGGCGTTTGTCCACAGACAGCTTTCTGGGTCATGTGGCCAGCATGACTAAACCGCTTCTGGCGCAACGGAAAACTGTGACGGAAGCCAGAGCACATGGAAACACCGTTTACCTTCCTGCTAGAAGCCTTAATTTGTTGCACTTATCAAAGTGTTGCCATCCAGATATTGTTGGTCTCCAACTCCCATCTGTTCCAGCAAGCATGGCCAGTGATCAGTGGTGATGGGCGTTGCAGTCCTAGGAAATAGAAGTCCAATGTCTTATGTATATTTCATGTAATGCTCTAGTTTTTAGGGGTTTCTTTTAATGAGAATTAGGATCTACACATCAAGTATATTGGAACACAGATAACTTTACGGCATAGTACAGCATACAACAGAGATTTGTCTAATGCTGTACATGTTTCTTACTCTGATATTTTCCCTGGCTCCTTTTGAATGAAGCACAGTACCTAGCACATGACTGGCACACAACAGTGTTTCCGAGTAGCTGTACATAGTTGGAAAACAGTCTGAGTATTGCACAATTGTGTGTTGCCAATGAGAAACAGCAACTTCTTTGGTGCCTTTGCGAAGCAGATGGTAATGATATAAAGTAGCTTAGGAGAGGAAATGAAGGCTGCTTTCTCCAGCTGTGACTACAAGAGAATATGAGGTAGGTGGAATGTAATTTCCCAAACTGGAATCTGTCCAGGGACGCTCTAATCTGCCAAAAACATGCCATGAGCTGCTTAATGACCACAAGTAATCACAGTTTTGGATTTACATTTCATCAAAGTGATGGCATCTTAGGCAGCACAGTGTTCACTTAAGCTGTCTAAAGTTCACAGAGGTTTTTTCAGTCTTCGTGTAGCTCCAGTTGCTATGTGTTTTTCACATACAGAAAGATGGCAGTGAAATATAGTTGACTACGAAATGCATAAATAGATCTTGGCTTCTTTAGACATAGAAATCAAGATCCGCAGTTGTGTGCCCATCTACATGCTCACTAGACTCCCGTTGATTTCAGAGGGAATTAATTAACATACCTAGGTGCAGGATTTCAACACAACTGTTTATTCATCTCAATATTTATAGGCTGCCTTTCGGAGAGTAACCTTCCAAAGATGGCTCATTATATCATATAAAATCCATCAACCCTATTAAAACTAGAAATCTCAGTTGTTTTCTAGATGGTAGATATATTACACCACCAGTAGTTAAGCTAAAGCAGCAAAGAAACAATAAAAATATGTATATTAAAAAAGCTGCCAGCAAAGCATAAAAAACAGCAGCAGTTGAATATAAGACAGCTAGAATTTCAGTTAAAATTCTGACAAAATGACTGACAAAATTCCGTGGAGCACTGTTAACTGTTCCCCACGTTGCAGATGGTTGAAGTTGGGTATTTAATATTTTCAGTCCCAAGCTGTGGAACACTCTCCCAGCTGAGATTAAACAGATATCCTCACTTCAAGGCAGTTCTTGAAGTCAAGAACCTGTTTATGCTGACAGGCAGCTGTTTAATTTTTGTCTTGATTCGCTGGTTTACCTTAATGTTTATCTTATTTTTATTCTATGTTGTAATATTGTAAACCACCCTGATATTGCATGATACAGTCGTATACAAATAACTTCTATTCCTTTATACATAAAAACGGAAGGTTGTCGTCATGCTGCCTGCATTGGAAGATTTATAGTGCTGCATCACAATCCTGGATTTGCATGAAGTCAGGGCAGGGCAGGAGGAGCAAAAGAGAAGGCAGGTTGTACAACAACAGGGACCTTGGCATGGGGGAGAGAAGGGAGGGACACTGAGCCGGGGGGGGGGGGGCGGCAGAATGGTGGTTTAAAACAATGGGAGAGGTTTTGAGTAAAGTAGGTATGGATGACTACTGAGCGTAAAACATGGTCATTTTAATCAATGACAGTTTGAATAAAGCAGAGGTGGAGGGACATTGGGGAGGAAGTAGCAGTTTCAAACAGCAGCGGATGTTTCAGTAAAGTGATATAGAATATTTGAGCGCTCTGATGCTTTTCCTCTCTCGCATGAGGCAGCTAGGTCAACGTGTCTATGTTCAGACATCGTGGTATAGGACATTTCTCTGCTCCCACCAAATATACCTAACTGCTGCTAGCCAAGGGAACTGGGAATTTCATTATGTCGTGATGTTAGGACACAGGTTAATTGCTCTAGACCAGGGGTGGCCAACTTCCAAGAGGCTGTGATCTACTCCCATTTTTTAGGGGTTCAGGTCAAAGTTGTTGAGCTTTTTAGGGAGGGGGGAAGCCCCATTTTTAGAGGGTTCAGGAAGAGAAACAGCAACTCACTGAAGGATTGCTGGGGGGGAAACAGGCCTCAGTTTGTAAACTCCGTCTTCCATTCTCCAACAATGGAGAGAGGGGCCGGGGCCAGAAGGGGCCAGCGATCGACCAAAACCTCGCAGGGATCGACCAGTAGATCACGATCAACCTGTTGGACATCCCTGCTCTAGACAGTTACACCCAGGTGCTGGTGCCTGTGGCTGCTGCACGTTTCATGTAAGATGTAATTCTGCCCTTTGATTTACCAGCCTACTGTCAGCTTGAGTCCAAATATTATAGTTCAGTGGGTGTTCTAATGGACTCGATAATTTCTGGTTATTAGTCATCTCTCTCTATTTTTATGTAGCCCTCTTAGAGGCTTTTACAATTAAGTTCCATTAAATAAAATAACTGTATTTGTTTATTGCTCATCTTTCATCTTTCTCTGCCCCACCCCTGCTTTCCCCTTATGTTGAATAAGCGTCCTACTTGGAATAGTATTGAATTGTAAAGGGGAGCTCTTGGTTATCTACCCAAATGTGATTTGCCTACTGTTAATTTCACCCCAAAGGTTTAGGGGCATAGAAATTGGTAGGCTGGAGGTACTGCAGATTAGTATGAGGCTTTTGGAGCCCCACCTCATCAGGAGAAAGTCCCATAGTTCCCTCCCTCTGATTGACACACACACACACACACACATGGCGTAATGAGCATGGAGAGATTCATAGGTGTTAAAAGCCGTATTATGTCTTGAGGGTCAACTGTCCTTGCGTAAGAAGAGGAAACCAACTGATGCTTGTTCCATCTGTGAAGCACTTCATTTTTATATTTTATAACTTAACAAGATTTGTACTCTGATCCAAATGCACACTGTTGACAGATTTAAATATAGCTGTCATTCACTTACTGACAAGAGATTTCATAGCACTGAATTAAATTAGCATCTTACTGCTCTATTAGCCTTGGAACTTGGACAGGTAAAATGCCCTCTACAAATTTCCCCAGTAGGAATAAAGTGGACCAGACTTGCCAGGGAATGAATAGGTAGCGTAAGAAAGCTCTGCCATTGTTGCAGAGTCACTTCACTCCTTACAAAGGTTTTTCTTGGAAGACTCTCTCCCATCTGGGTCTTATGCAATGAAATCAAAAAGCGAAGGAAATCTCTGCACATTAGAATGCAGAAGCGGAGACAAAGAAGCCCCAAACCAGCCCCTGACAGGAGCATGCGTCAGGAAAGATAAGAGGTTCAGATGGATCCAGTACCCCAGGGTTTCAATTCTAGTAGCAGTAACTGACTGTGCTATTTATAACAGCCATTGAAAGCTGCTGCTTTGAATGATGCACCATTTTAACACACAAACTAGGAAACTACCGTATTTTTCGCTCTATAGCACGCACCGGCCCATAGGAAGCACCTAGATTTTTTTTTGGGGGGGGGATAAAGAAAAAAAATTATGTCCCGCCCCCCAGACGTGGGCTGGGGGAAGCCCAAGCTTACCCCAGCCCCCAGAACGGGACCCAGAGCCATGCCGAAGCTGCGTGCAGCTTTGGCATTGCTCTGGGAGCTTGCGGGGCTGGAGGAGGGGGAAGCCCTCCACCAGCCATCTAACCAAGTCGGAGGACAGCGGGAAAGGCGCGCTGCGCCTCTCCCGCTGTCCCCCGAGTTTGCGGGTCTGGCGACGGGGAGGAGCAGGCTTCTCCCTCCCCCCCCCCCCCCAGTTTGTGGGGCTGGCGGTGGGGCTCTTCTGAAGCCTGGAGAGCGAAAGCCTGCATTGGGCCCATAGGATGCACACACATTTCCCCTTCATTTTTGGAGGGGAAAAAGTGCGTCCTATAGGGCGAAAAATACGGTATATACTGATTGTGAGTGAACGTTTTCATTGAGATCCACTTGGATTAGTATTTCAAATTTTAACCCATTTCACCAAAACCATCCACTTTCCGATCTCAATTGTGCTGAGTGCTTACCATGCAGGAAGTGTGTTCTGATGTTATAGATTCATATAGCCAGTGGGATTTCAGAGGATCTGGGAGAACTATTTGGGCTTGGAGGAAGATCACATTATAGAAGAATAAGCAATTGCACGATCGGCTGTGTGTACTAAGCGTTTGTTGTAGCTGCATGCAGTGCTATTGTTCTAGAAAAAGAGGTCATCATGAACACCTCCCTCATTCTCTTAGAATGGCAATGGCACCCACCTGAGAGGTGCTGGAACTGAGTTCTGGCGAGTTCCTGCTAGAAAAAAAACCCTGGTTGCATGTTACACATTATGCACAACAAACCTATTAAGAGGAACTTCATGGGAGCAACCTTACCCTTTAAAAGTGAAGAATTCGAGCCTTTAGCATGCATGCATAATGCCTAGGGCCATGATATTGCTTATAATAATATTGTCTCAGTGTGTGGGACACAGAAGTGCTTGTGATAAAGAATCATGCGATGTCTGAAGTTCAGAGGGGAAATCTGCTCTTTGGCATCCTGAAATGGCACCATTAATTTGCCAGGAATTCCTCATGTCCCGTGGAAAAGCCAACTTCTCAAATTTGCAAGAAGCCTTGTGCTTGCCCCCAAAGTACATGGTCTCCTTTGAGGGTTGAAGCTGAATCCTTGAAAAAACAATGAGGGGTTGTTTGCGTGTTCAGCTTGATGCTTGAAGGGTGCTGCGCCAGTCCACTTCGTCCTGCTACTCCCTAGGACAAAATAATACTCCAGTTGGGGAGGAGAGAGTATGAACGGCCCTCTTGGCTGGTAGGAAATGATGTTCTGAGTGTGGCCTCTCCCAGAGGGGGTGTAGAGCTGTATTATAAGACCTGTTGCCTCCAAGCATCTTGTCCCATGGGCCTCCCCTGCCAGTGCTGGATCCTTCCTCTCTGCTATCCATTGTCCCTTTCCCAAGTTGAGTCTTTTTCATCCTTGAGGGAAAGAGAGCAGGCAGAAAGACCTACACTGGCTCCCAGTACGTTTCTGAGCACAATTCTAAGTGTTGGTGCTGACCTTTAAAGCCCTTGGCCCAGCCTTGGCCCAGTATACCTAAAGGAGCGTCTCCACCCCCAACGTTCTGCCCGGGCACTGAGGTCCAGCACCGAGGGCCTTCTGGCGGTTCCCTCGCTGCGAAAAGCCAAGTTACAGGGAACCAGGCAGAGGGCCTTCTCGGTAGTGGCACCCACCCTGTGGAACACCCTCCCATCAGATGTCAAAGAGAAAAACAACTACCAGACTTTTAGAAGACATCTGAAGGCAGCCCTGTTCAGGGAAACTTTTAATGTTTAATAGACTATTGTATTTTAATATTCTGTTGGAAGCACCCAGAGTGGCTGGGAAAACCCAGCCAGATGGGTGGGGTATAAATAAATTATTATTATTATTGTTGTTGTTGTTGTTGTTGTTGTTAATATAGCAGCAGGTGGGTGAGCACAGCTGAGGCCTGCTGATGGTGGGCTGTACATGCCTCGATTTTGCTCACAGCCATTCAGGCAGGGGTACTTGCATATCTGAACCCCCCTGTCTCCAGGTAATCTCAAAGCATCATCAAGATAATATTGGAGAAGGCAGTCTTTCAGAGAGGAGAATGTTGGGAGCTAAACTCAAGCAACTTCAGGAAAGTTTTTGTATTGCTTGCTTGTGTTTTGTTTGACCTGCAAGGCAGTTAGTCCAATTATTCATGTGATTACATATCTAACGCTAACACTTGCTGCCTTTTCACAGAACCATGTGAACCCAGCCATGGATTTTACGCAGACTCCTCCAGGAATGCTGGCTCTCGACAACATGCTGTACTTTGCCAAACATCAACAGGATGCTTATATCCGGGTAAGAGCTCGTTTTTGTTGCAGGGTATTTTTATCTCCCTTTCTTTTTTTGTCCATCATTCTAGGAAAGCAGATGGGCTCATGACATTGCAAATAGCAATTAATTGCTCAAATGAATTTGCCAAGAGGGCAAAGAAAGCTATGATTTTTCTGTGTAAGCTCTGACAAATGCTGAGCAGTGACCCTCAAATTTATTTTCAAACTGATATAAATGCCATCCTTGATAGATGACTTGAAGACCTAAAAACCTCTTTTGCATGTTTTGACTCCCAAGAGGAAGGAATCTGTTATGATTGATTTCACTTAGACATGTGGGATAAAGGAAGGCTGATTCATTCTCCTACTTTACTTCTCTCTTTTCCTTCCCACTTCTTGCCCACACAACTTATTTGAAAGGTAGCAGTGAATTATATTTTGTTTCTTTTGCATTTTCTTTCTGACATTTTAGAAGTGTGTGCCTGAGTAAGTTTCATAAACTTTCCTAACCTACATGGAAGCCAAGAAGTGGGGAAGTTCTGAATGGCAGAGTGCATAGTAAAGGTAAAGGTCCCCCTGCCCGTACGGGCCAGTCTTGCCAGAGTCTAGGGTTGTGCGCCCATCTCACTCAAGAGGCCGGGGGCCAGCGCTGTCCGGAGACACTTCTGGGTCACGTGGCCAGCGTTACAAGCTGCATTTGGCGAGCCAGCGCAGCACACGGAACGCCGTTTACCTTCCCGCCAGTAAGCGGTCCCTATTTATCTACTTGCACCCGGGGGTGCTTTCGAACTGCTAGGTTGGCAGGCGCTGGGACCGAGCAACAGGAGCGCACCCCGCTGCGGGGATTCGAACCGCCAACCTTTCGATCGGCAAGCCCTAGGCACTGAAGCTTTTACCCACAGCGCCACCCGCGTCCGAGTGCATACAGCATTCCAAAATCTTGGCTATCTTAAGTCACTGGAAATTGAGAAATAGCCTTAGGCATTAGAAAAACTAAAAAGCAATTTTAAGTATATATAAAAATTACAAGTATAAAATGTTGTGGTTAAAAAACGAACTTTAAATTACATCAGTTAATCTACAACTTTTATTCAAACAGGCATAAAACCAAAGCCTCAGAGTTCTGTAAAGGGCACTTTTCAGACATCTAATGCAGAGACTCCTTAATAAAATGTCACCAGGTTAAAAGACAGTCAGGGACAGTGGCTTTTTAGATTTGGTCTTTCAAAGACTTCTCACCCCCAATTTACCATGGCCATTAAAGCAGACAATGGTTGAATGGAGCATCGTGAAGATTGAATCCATCATAAAATAAGGTCTGGACAGTGCAATCCTATGTATGTCTACTCAGAAATCAGTTCCATTGAATTCAATGAGGCTTACTTCCTGATAAGTACCGTATTTTTTGCCCTATAGGACGCACTTTTCCCCCTCCAAAAATGAAGGGAAAATGTGTGTGCGTCCTATGGGGCGAATGCAGACTTTCGCTGAAGCCTGGAGTGCCCCACCGCCAGCCCCACAATCTCAGGGGACAGCGGGGAGGCGGAACGCCGCCATCCTGCTGTCCCCTGACTTTGTTAGCAGGCTGGCGGGGGGGGGGGGGAGAGAAGCCTGCTCCTCCCCGTTGCCAGCCCCGCAAACTCAGGGGACCTTTCCCGACCTGGTTTGAAGGCTGGCAGAGGGCTTCCCCCTCCCCCAGCCCCGCAAGCTCCCAGAGTGATGCGAAAGCTGCACGCAGCTTCAGCATGGCTCTGGGTCCCGTTCTGGGGGCTGGGGTCGGGGGAAGCTCGGGCTTCCCCCGCTCCAGCCCCGCGTCTGGGGGGGGAAATAATTTATTTCCCCTTTATTTCCCCCCCCCCCAATCTAGGTTCGTCCTATGGGCCGGTGCGTCCTATAGGGCGAAAAATACGGTATATATAGGAGTTTATACATTAGAAAGTCATTTTAAAGATAGCTACAATAATGAATATATATATATATATATCCCCAAAAGAACCATAGTCTCCTCTGTTGTTCTTTAAAATGAATGTACTCAAGAACAGTTAATTATATATTGAGCAGCTCATAAAGGCTGTTTCAATTGTTCCGTTCTTTACTGGACTAATGGGTTTTTCTTCGCATTGTCTTACCGTTTTCTAATTATATGAAAAGAGCATAATTACTAGCCACATGTTGTAGGCACTTCTTTCATTAGCTCACGTAAAACTGCTATTTATTATTTGAATTCTTTGTCCAGTTTATAGCCACCATTACCTATGGATTTTTATCTCCCATTAACTTTGCCTTCTTGGAGGTTGTTATTGCTAAAATTGTCCCAGTTATTTACAGTGAAAGATATAGGAAGTAATTGGCACTTAATGCTCTAGTTGATGGCAGCTGAAAGATTCATAGTTGTTATATAAATCCCATAGACTGTTTTAAAGGAGATAAATACTTTTTAAAAATAGTTCTTCTATCGTTTATCATTTCATGTGTATTGCTTTGAGTCTGAAAGCAAATGGATGAGCTGTTTCCCTCGCTGTTTCCCCCTCTGAAAACAAAGATTGTTTTATTTCCTGTTGTGTGAGTGCTAGCAAAATTGGAATTTATGAAGTTGTTCTGCTTTCATAGTTCTATAGCAGGGGTCGGCAAGCTAAGGCCCAAGGGCCGGATCAGGCCCAATTGCCTTCAGGATCTGGCCCGTGGACTGTCTGCGTGTTGGCGTGGGGATTCTGATGGTTTGGGCTGCGCCATTCCATTCCCCCCCTCCCTCTCACACACCGCAGTGCCGCCTCCTCCCTCCCTCCTCCTGGCTTCTCCCTGCCCTGCCTAGAGGAGGAAGGGCACTGGGCTGAGCTGGCTGAGCGCCATGTTAAGCATCCCCGCTCCGGAGCCACCCTTTCACACCCCTCATCTTCCTACCGCCACCCTGCTGCTCTGTGGGCCAGAGAGTGGAGCAGACGAGCTCGCTTTGCCTACCCAGGAGAAGCAGCGGTGGTGGCGGCGGCGGTGGCAGCCCCAGGGAAGCTAAGGGCTGGGGCTGGGGGGTGGGGAGGAGTACTATTTGCCCCCCTCGCCTCTTCTTCCAGCTCCGCCCCTCCACGGTGCTGCTTCTCCAGCTTGCCACAAGATCTGAGGGATGTCAGGAGTTCAGCCTACTCTCGAGTAGGACCCTGGTAGAGACACATGCCCGACTGGCATGTTCTAGCTAAACATCACAGCGACCGATGCTAACCGACACCGGCACACTTAGGGATCTGCACCTCATGTGTGACAGACCTCAGCAACTCTGCATTTTGGCTAATCAACTTTATTTACCTATAAACACACACGGAGCACTGCAACATGGCTCCCTCTCTCTCTCTAGCATCAGACAGCAAAGAGAAAAAGGACAAAAGACAATAGTCCCACTTCACGGAACACAGTAACACAAACATCCTGTCTCCGTCACTTCCCTCTCTGTGGAGTCAAAACATACACTGTCATGTGATAGATAAAAATCCTATGCAGTCACGGAGCAGGAATTCTAACAAGGGATAGTGGACTGGTCCGTGGCTGAAGAATTTTGCCAACCCCTGTTCTAGGGTAATGGTAAGGAATCTTCTTTGGGGCTGAGGGCTCCAGTAGCTGTGTGGAAGGCTGCTGTGGGGGAAGGGGCAGTGCATTTTTGTACTGGATGGAACTCACACACAACCACACACCCTTTAAAAACATAAAAAGAAAGAACTATTTTCCATGGAAACAGACATATGTGTACTATCAGTCTCTCAAGAGCACTCTCCATTTTCTTTTTTCCACAAAGTTAAAAAGAAAAGTGTACAGACTCCTTATCTTAACTGTGGAAATGGCGAAAAGAACTTGGCATTCCTAGCAGAATGCAAATAAGGTCAACGCACAGCTGAACTGCAAGCACCATTTGCAGCTATTTAGAGGCTCAAACTTTATGCAGTTGCATCAGAAATACTGCATGCATGCAGCTGCAAATACATGGACTTCTTTTTGCATACAGTGGTACCTCGGGTTAAGTACTTAATTCGTTCCAGAGGTCCGTTCTTAACCTGAAACTGTTCTTAACCTGAAGCACCACTTTAGCTAATGGGGCCTCCCGCTGCTGCCATGCCACCGCCACGCGATTTCTGTTCTCATCCTGAAGCAAAGTTCTTAACCAGAGGTACTATTTCTGGGTTAGTGGAGTCTGAAACCTGAAGCATATGTAACCTGAAGCGTATGTAACCCGAGGTACCGCAGTATTTGCAGGAAACACAAGCCTGCTGTAAATTTTCCCCCTGCTTTGGTCTTTTTACAGAGGCAGGAACTATATACACACACTTTGCAGAGCATCAGAGCCATTTTCTCTCTGTGCTGTACCAGCTGTAGGAGGGGCCTGAAAGGGCCAGATGCAGTCTTGCTGTGAGCGAGAACCGGTTTTGGGTTCAGGATTCCCCACCCCTGTTCTAGCGTGTTCTGCTCTCTTTTTCTCTTTTACATACTGATCAAATTCAGCCCTGTGTTCAAGTGGAGATGAGAGGGGACATAGAGGAACTGGAAGGAGATTCACAGGATTATTTCTAATACAGTGGTACCCCGCAAGACGAATGCCTCGGAAGACGAAAAACTCGCTAGACGAAAGGGTTTTTCGTTTTCTGAGGTGCTTCGCAAGACGGATTTTCCTAACGGCTTGCTTCGCTAGACGAAACAGCCCTGCCTCTCCTGTCATGGCGACGGTCACTGCACGCACGCACGCTCGCTTCCCCGCTCCTCCGGCTCCCTCCCACCTTCCGGCTGACGGCCGACCTTCCGGCATTGCAGCCGGAGTCGCGCTCCTGAGCCCCGCCGCCCTCCAGCAGCCCTCCAGCAGCCGCGTCGCGCGGTGGCCACAAGGTGCGGGTGAGTCCGAGGTACCGGCTGCGGCAGCTGCCCTGCTTCTCCCCGCCCCTCCCCGCCGTTGTTAGTGTTTAACTGCAGTGGTGCTTCGCAAGACGAAAAAACTCGCTCAACGAAAGAACTCGCGGAACGAATTAATTTCGTCTTGCGAGGCACCACTGTAATTGGATGGATGAACAGTGTCAATTCCAGACAAAATGATCAGTGTGGATTCGGCCAGAGTCTGGCAAACTTGCTGGTGTTTTGTGTTGCAAAAGCTGTTCTTTCAAAATTGCTCTCCTTGCAACCTCTGAAGACAAAATGATCAGACAACAGCAAAGGTTGCTAGGTTTATCGAGGGTGCGGTGAGATTAAGGGCCACTATCTGAACGATAATCTTGTTTATTTGATTGCCCCTTTTACCCATTGGTGTATTTTTAATTGTATATATTGCTTGTTTTATGTTGCTATGGCCGTTGGCTAATGAGAATAAAGTTTATCTATCTATCTATCTAACCTCTGAAGAGATTCTAGCAAGCCTGAGTGGCATGCCTTGGACTTCCGAAGTCCCTGTTGGCTTTTGCACATAGTCCTGGTGGGTTGACCAATCATTCATAGATATTGGCTTTTGGAAATGCCTTATTTGAAAGAGAGAATCGCAAACATTTACTATGTGTGCACAACATGGCAGTATGTTCTATAGCCTTTGAAACACATTCACCACACTTCTTGAAGAGCATTAGAAAGATCAAATTCTTAAAAAAACAAAAAACCCAATCCCGGCCTTGATCACTTGTAGCCACCGAGCGATGAAGCATTTGCACAATTTGGATTCTCACTTTTTGACAGGCAGTTTAAATCAGTTACTACTTGCCTTTTTAAGACATCAGAAATCTTGATGGAGGAGGAGGTTTGTTTCAGAAGCCGCAAAAGTGCAGACAAATGCAACCATTCTCTGTAGACCATTCAAGATGTAATTAGGTTGAGTCAGTCAGCTTGGGCGCTGCCTATTTCATAACCTGTGCATTTGTTGTATAGAAGGCAGCCTACACATCCTTCCGGAGGCTCCAGAAAAAGCCTTCTTCCCACTCATGTTATCTACTTCAAAAATGAGTTGTTAGATATTTTGTGTGATCGTTTCTGAAGTAAAATTTTAACATGATGCTTATTCAGAAATATGCGGGTAGGAACACAGTTACCTTTGGGGAAAGGCTAAGGCTGTGATTCTTTTACTTCCCACAAAAGTAGAAAAGAAAATTACTCTTTGCTAATTACTTTCTATTAAGTTACTCCTCTTAATGCATCACATTCAGAACATTGCTTAAGAGGCTGTTATGTTCCCAATCTGTCGTGTGATTGCATCTCCACTGTGTATTTTCTCTCTGGCTCCTTCATCTGTTTTTCCTCTCTTCCTTCTCCCGTGAAGCCCCTTTTTGTGTTTGTTGCCATTTTTTATATAGTGCTTTTTTTTTTCCTTTAAAAAATGTTTAGGGGTACTCTCATTTTCCTACTCACATTGAAATACTGCCCCTCAATGAAGCCAAACTTAGAGTCACAAAATGTTTAGGGGGATGTGTACCCCTGCGTCCCCCCAGGAAAAAAGCCCTGGTTTTATAGCCTCTAGAGTCCATAGATACTTCCCCTTCCTTGCTTTTCATGCTGATTTTTTAAGAGCAGAACTGGCCAATGATATTTTGGCCCTGAGGCAGAGCAGCCCTCCCCAACCAAGATGTCTAGCACCCATCCCCGTTGTCATCCAGGGCAGGCAATTCCACAAGCGCCTCTCCCCACAAAGCAGTCAGAGGCAGCAACACTGTATGTGTCTGAATGCTTGTCATTGGGAACGATGAACAAAATCTTGTGACAGCACCGTCCTTAGTTTAACCGTGTGCAGAAATACTTCGCAGTTTTCCGCTTCAGCTTCATCGCATGGCCACAGCTTCTAGTGCTGGGGGGGGGGGGGACACACCTCTCTGTCCACTGACTCCACACTCTGTAATTATATATATCAGGTCCTCCCTTAAAGAGGGCACGTATTGCGGTGAGACCTGGAAAACCGACACCCTGTGTTGTAGGTGGGTACATTTGGACAGCCACAACACCCGATTGGTAGGTCCCTCGAGGCTGGGTTTAATCAGGCCAATGGGACGCTAGCCAAATGGATCAAGGGGACCTGTTTATGCCCATGCACGTGACCCAGAGCTTCCTCTTTCGGCGTGTGCATTCGGAACACCCGCCCGCCTCTCCCTACTTTTAGGGCTGTGCGCTTGACCTTGCTATGCCGTCATGTGTCATCTGTCATTGGGACAGGGGCACGGCAGGAATTTTCCCCACTTGGCTGATTGGCTGTGGCCATTTGGGTTTCGTCTGCCGCATAGCAAATCGTCACAACTTGTAAGGTTGTGGATAGGTTCTGGTTCAGGTGATGGGAGAACGTTCTCACCATCCCTATGTGAAGGCTATTCCGTTAAAGGAATCCAGGGACTCGATGGTTTGGTCAACCCCTCAGAGAGGGTTGTCCCCGTGCCTGACATTTGGGTGGTGGAGTTAGCCCATTCCCGGCTTTCCGCCTATCCAGATGTTCTCCCTTGGCTGACCTGTGCTAGAACCCTGGGTCAGCGCTACCTACATGGCAGGGAGCTAGTCGAACCAGAGCCTAGGCAACCAGTCACTTTCTGTAATCAATAAAGTTGTGGCCTAAATTCTGCCAGAAACCAAAATCAAAATTTGAGTCGTGTGAATTTATTTAGGGGGGAGGTTTCTGGATCCGAACACACAAACAATGGTACCTTGGTTTGCATATGTCTTGGTTTGCATACGTTTTGGATTACAAACATGTCAAACCCAGAAGTGCGTGTCCCAGTTTGCAACCTTTTTTTGGATTACAACCCATTTTTTTTGGATTACGCACAAATTTTGGGGGGAGGCCCCATTGGCGAAAGCACGCCTTGGGTTACATACTACCTGTTTTGGTTTATAAACGTACCTCCGTAACAGATTATGGTTGTAAACCAAGAGACCACTGTATCTACCATGTCACTGAACTTGACTTTTTTCTAGACTTAAAAGCTCCACACACATGTAATTTTGATCCAAATGTGGTCATTTGTAATCCATTTAAGCTTTTGCCTAGGTTTCGTTTGTCAGATTGATTAATTTGGCTCTTCTGTTTTCTTCTTTCAGTGTATTCATTCTTATTAATGGCACATTGCATTCAAAATAAAATCTGTGAACTGCTTCGGGAGGCTGAAAAGTGCTATATATAAATACATAAAACAAAATACAGTGGTGCCTCGCAAGACGAAATTAATTCGTTCCGCGAGTATCTTCGTCTAGCGTTTTTTTCGTCTTGCGAAGCAACCCGATTAGCGCTATTAGCGGTTTAGCGGCTATTAGCGGCTATTAAAGGCTTAAGGGATTAGCGGATTAGCTGCTAAAAGGCTATTAGCGGTTTAGCAGCTTAGAAAAAGGGGGTGGGGAGTGAAAAAAATCTCAAGACTCGCAAGACATTTTCGTCTTGCGAAGCAAGCCCATAGGGAAATTCGTCCTGCGAAGCGCATCGAAAAACGGAAAACCCTTTCGTCTAGCGGGTTTTCCGTCTTGCGAGGCATTCGTCTTGCGGGGTACCACTGTAATGATTATAAAAAGGGATAATAGGGCTGCATTGCCCTTGTATTAACTGACTGCCATATGGGGGAAAGGCAAGATCTATATTGGAAAAAATCAATAAATCAGCAAGTTAAAAAAATTACGCTGTGTTGAAAAAACTGGGCAGGTGCAAGTCAGTGGTAAGTGGTGAACCTTGCCTGCGGCTTATGGTTTGTCTAGCGTAACCCTGAGCCTTAGCTCAGATGCAATGACTAGTCCGTGGCTTAATTCCTTGAAGTGCAGCGGTAGAAAGACCACGAGAGGAGAGGAGCAGCAGGGATTTTTCCTCTGAGTGCCCGCGCACTCATGCGTTTTTGCGTAGCCATGGTTGCATGTGAACTGCGTCTGTGTGATTTGCAGTAGATTGGCAAGGATTTCTGATTCCCATTTGTTTAACAGTGGCAGCAATGAAGTGGGGCCCTGTCTCAGTTATACGGCTGAAATGAAGAAAGCCTGGAGATTTTAACAGGAGTGGATTTTTGTGTGGAACGACTATGTGCTCTATTCAGTTCTGTTACTTAAAACAAACCTCTGGAGTCCTAATTATTTAATCTGAAAGTTGCTTCTTTTGCACCAGGCCACCAGATTTCAGGCTCCTAGGAGAAAAACAAAGCAGGAGCCACAAGCCTGAAGTCTGCCTATAGAGCATTGATACTGTTATATAAGCATATTTAGTTTCAGCAGTGGAAAGGAAATTGTGCCTAAACCCTACTGTTTTTCCTAGCTTAGCCTCTTTTGCTCTGCTTAATATTTCTCTACCAACACTCTCTCCGGTCTCACCCAATTTATGTGGTTCCCCCACAGTCTTCTGTGATGTTTCTTAACTAGTATGGAGGAATATTCAAACAGCAGAGCCACATTGGAAGCAATCATGTTTGGTAACATGAAGTGCCTTAATTAACAAAGCTGTAGGAGTTCCCTGGTGGAGACTGTGAAACTACCAGAAACATAAATGAATTTTTCTTTATGTGGCTGAATATTCATTTCCATGCTCCTTTAATAACTTTTTATATAAAAAATGATAATGAAGAACAATTAAAAGTTTGTAAGAAAATGGAAAATATGATGTACGGCTTCACCTAGAGTAGATCATGATAATTTTTCAGCAAGTTAACTCACACAGGTGTGAGTGTGCCTTTTTTTTTTTGGTCTTTTGTTTTGAATACGAGTAAATGTAATGATTTAGCCACACTGTAGTCCAGCACACATTTTGACAGAGGGCAACATAGGAAATATCTGTTTGGGGTGTTTCCGATCATTGTTGCAGTTTTGACTGGCTCCGGTGTGCCAGATCAAGCAATGCCATCCATAAAGGACAAGGCACCTTCATATGCTCATATACAGATCTGGCCCAGTGCGGCCTAAGTTGCTATGCGGGGTGCCAAGAGGAGGTCTTCAACAATCCTCCTTGCTGAGACCCTTTAACTGACCATGCAGGGATTTTTCAGTTTTCTCTTGAGCTGTTGTGCTGGGCATATTGCATTTTCTGCATTGTCATAACACTCTACTGCAAGTGCAAAATCTAGTACAATGGCTTATTTCCTAATGTTCCTTACCATAGTCTGGATTCTGATAGCAAAAATAAAAATAGATTTGGTGGGAGCAGTTAGCAGCACCACTTTTCTTATACCACTCATCTCCCTGTCATTTTTAGTTAAACACAAAATAACACTATTTAAATCCACCAGTTCTACAGTATTTAAAACCAGTCTTTCTTTCTTTCTTTCTTTCTTTCTTTCTTTTTCTTTGTCTTTGTCTAATGACCTTGCAGACATTAAACAGGGGAGTGGATCATTTGGAATGGCACATCCACTGACGCTGCGTGCAGATACACAGCTACCTAGAATATTTGTTTTAATCAAGGGTAGCCAACATGGTGCCCTCTACAAGTCGTTTCAGTGCAATTTCCATCTTCCCGGCAACTGGTCATGTTGGCTGGCGCTGAAGGAAGTTGAACAACTTCTAGAGGGCATCGCCTTGGTCCCCCTGCTTTTAGTTGCGTTTTCAAAATGGAGCGGAAAACAAAAGGCAGTTTTGCAGGCACTGACATCAGTGAATGAAAGCTCTCTGACTAGCTCACAGTTGTGAGCCTTAATGAAGGGATGAAATATATTCAGGCACAGCTACAAAGGAACAACTCACTTAAACCATTTTAACACAGGGGATGTGGACTTGAAGGCAGCAAATACAGTCATAGCTCGGGATAAATATGCTTCAGGGTAAGTATTTTTGGGTTGCGCTCTGCGGCGACTCGGAAGTAATGGAGCACGTTACTTCTGGGTTTTGCCGCTCGCGCATGCGCAGACTGTCAAAATGATGTCATGCGTGGAAGCGGCGAAACGCAACCCGCACAGACGCGCAGTCGGGTCTTACGTTCTGTTCAGGATGCGAACAGGGCTCCGGAACGGATCCCATTCGCATCCCGAGGTATTCTGCTGATGGTGTCACTCAACTCTGGTGTTTTGAAGCTATATATTTGCTGGCATCGTCAATCATTTGTTGCAATAGAGCATGAAAAACATCCCAATATAATGGCAGATTACCAATATGGCCATTGCTTTAAATATCTATTGCTAAACTTGGTAATATATTTTTTTCTGGCTATTCATACTGCCAGCTTCCCGTGGCATTATAATAAAAGCGGGGATGTACTTTTTTGCCATTACATCAGAATTGCTAGCTGCGCTCCTCAGAATGAGGAGCCTTCCCTTAGTGCTGTAAATATGGACAGATGTTGAAAACTGTTTTGCATATCGATTACTCAGAGTGCCGTTTTATTTCCCATGTAAATTACGACAAAGTTTCGCAACCGGTTCTCAGATCGTCTTAATGGATTGCTGTAACCCTGCCTTATGAGACATGCAGACTCACTGCCACCATTAAATATTTTATCCACTCATGAAAAGTTAATATGCTGGACTAATGTGAGAACTAGCAAATGGAATTGTGAGAACCAAGACATTATAGAGTCTGTTGCCTTCTTCTCTGTCCTTTCATTTTACTTTGTCTCGTCATTTATTTTTATTACCCATTTCTATTATCTGTATCTAAATTGCCAACCAAATAGCACCTTCTGTTATGTAGGGCTTAATTTTTGTTACGAGAGAGTAGCAGGCATGAGGATGGAGGGATCTAATATCGGTAGTGATAGATACCATGCCTGCATTTTTTTGGCTCAGCCTTTTTATCATCTCTGCCATACTTGAGAACTGTTAGTTTTCCGCTGTGAAAGACTCTAAAGCAGAAGGGGTGAGTCATTCAATATGTACTATGTTCCTGAAGGGAATCTGCACAAGTGAAAAAGCAGAAATTGCAGAAGCGTTTCTTAGGTTACCTGCAGCTCTTTACCCATAGCATTTCGCAACTAGGTGTAGTTTAAACCTTTATTTTTGCAGCAGGGAGAAAATAATGCTTTGAGACACCAAGGGTGTTGATTTCTCAGCCACCACGGGCTGCTGAGTTTCTACCACTTTCTCCATCATCAAAGACTAGGAGCCAGAGATATTTGGCAAGTCTACTACCAGTGTTTCTGTTTAGTCGCCAGTTTGTCCTGTGCTGAAATTCCAGTGGTTGATGTTTGGCACATTTAAGAGATGAGAGCTTGGGTGTCTGGATGCTAGTACAGTGGTACCTCAGGTAAAGTACTCAATTCGTCCCGGAGGTCTGTACTTAACCTGAAACTGTTCTTAACCTGAAGCACCACTTTAGCTAATGGGGCCTCCCGCTGCTGCTGCACCACCAGAGCACAATTTCTGTTCTCATCCTGAAGCAAAGTCCTTAACCTGAGGTAATATTTCTGGATTAGTGGAGTCTGTAACCTGAAGCGTATGTAACCCGAGGTACCACTGTAGTAGAATGTTATCAGGACAGAGGCTTTACTTCACCCCCTGCACAATGTCCCCATATTAAGATGCTATTATATGGATTTTAAGGGGATGGGATCTTCAGAAACTATTTTTATTTATGTCATCTACATCTGTTCTTCCTTGAAGAATCTCATAGCAGCTTTCAGAGCCTCTCACAGCCATGAGATGTAGGTTAGGCTAAGAGTGGCTTTTCTAAGACAACCAAGACCATAGCAGAGCATGGGTTTGACCCATGGTTTTTCATATTGAAGCCTGACACCATGATCTAAGCAAGTCATAACCCCAGTGAGCATGGTATCGCTCCAGTATAACCCCTGCCCCAGCAAACATGGAGGACTTGTCTTTTTTTTAAAAAAATTAATATTTATTAGGAGTTTTATAGTTACAGAAAAAAAGTATAAGAAAAAAAAGAAGCAATAAAAAATTAACAAACAATACATCAAGAGTAGAAAGAAAAAACAATACATCAAAACAACAAGAAAAAACAAAAACATTTAAAAACGCATCCAGTTTCCATATCTTTATCTTCATTTACTTGTTTCCTCGACTTTCTCACACCTCCCTTTTTTGTATTCTAGTTCAAATTAGCTAATTCAGCAAATCCTTTCCCTCTTTCTCAATTTTTTGTTCTATAATTTATCTTAACACAGTCTAACTTTAAATTTTCCACTTTAGCCCATTAACAATCAGTTTTTGCTTAATTCTTTATAACATTTCTGCTAAAACCATATAACTTCATTCCAGCATTCTTCTAACATTCCTTAATTTTGCAGTATTTCTGTAAATATACTTTACATTTTTCCCAATCTTCTTCCATCGACTCTTCTCCCTGGTCCAAACATGGAGGACTTGTCTGCCCTCTTTAGGCTATGGAAGCCGCCTTCATCCTGCTGTCCTTCAGATGTTTTGGACTACAAGTCACATCGTCCTGGCAATGGTCAGAAGCGCTTTTCTAGGTCATTCAGAGACCCAGTGTCCAAATGGCTGCACACTTTGGCGGAAAAAGTCACTCGCCTTGAGTGACCTTGACTCTGCAGTTGTTAGTTCCCAATGCCAGAGGTGTGGGATCAGTTTCCGCAGTCAGCTGATGTTGATATATATTGTTGTTGTTGTTTAGTCGTTCAGTCGTGTCCGACTCTTCGTGACCCCCTGGACCAGAGCACGCCAGGCACTCGTGTCTTCCACTGCCTCCTGCAGTTTGGTCAGACTCATGTTTGTAGCTTCGAGAACACTGTCTAACCATCTCGTCCTCTGTCGTCCCCTTCTCCTTGTGCCCTCCATCTTTCCCAGCATCAGGGTCTTTTCCAGGGAGTCTTCTCTTCTCATGAGGTGGCCAAAGTATTGGAGCCTCAGCTTCACGATCTGTCCTTCCAGTGAGCACTCAGGGCTGATTTCCTTAAGAATGGATGCGTTTGATCTTCTTGCAGTCCACGGGACTCTCAAGAGTCTCCTCCAGCACCATAATTCAAAAGCGTCAATTCTTCGGCTATCAGCCTTCTTTATGGTCCAGCTCTCACTTCCATACATCACTACTGGGAAAACCATAGCTTTTACTATACAGACCTTTGTTGGCAAGGTGATGTCTCTACTTTTTAAAATGCTGTCTAAATGTTGATATATATATGCTCATAAATTTGCGCTGGTTGACAATTTGCTACCAAGACCAAGTTCAAGGAGTTGCTATTAGCAATCCAAAGCAGCACGCAGTCCGGCTGGAAATTGTGTTCCAATCTGCAAGCCAAGTACAGGACAGTCGTATGTGAAATCCTCCATCTCTAAAGACAACAAGTCATACTTCTCTGTCCTTCATCCACATTATTTACTGTTGCTGGAGAGGAGTGGGGTGGAGAAATACATGACATTACACCATGTTGCATATTTGCATAAATACATGTTATTGCAGAGCGAACGTGTTGAGGAGAGGGCAGAAATTATATGAGGACAGAGAACCGTGGGGTGGAGAGAGGATGTCATAGGGAATACCTCATTTATGTGAGTAAAATTGGGGGATGGGGAAGCCTGACCATTGAAATTGTACAGTGGTACCTCGGGTTACATACACTTCAGGTTACAGACTCTGCTAACCCAGAAATAGTACCCTAGGTTAAGAACTTTGCTTCAGGATGAGAACAGAAATCATGCTCCTGCTGCGCAGCAGCAGCAGGAGGCCCCATTAGCTAAAGTGGTGCTTCAGGTTAAGAACAGTTTCAGGTTAAGAACGGACCTCCGGAACGAATTAAGTACTTAACTGGAGGTACCACTGTAATCTGGATATTTTCTTCCTTCCTTCCTTCCTTCCTTCCTTCCTTTCTTTCTTTCTTTCTTTCTTTCTTTCTTTCTTTCTAGTAGAAACATTGATTGGGTTGTTTCCCAACAATTACCGAAGGCTAGAAGCTTGTGGTTTTGCTTTTTAATGAAAGGTGAGGTTCTCAGGATCCAACTCAAACCCACCATCCAGTTAGATGTGATGTTAGCAGCGGCATTTTTTTGTTTTATAATGCAGTTGCAACCATCCCGATTTCCCCTATGGTTTTGGGCCAAGGCTTAAAAAGACAAAAGCCATTTTATGCTCAGCTGTAGTCAGAGCTATATCAGGTGAAAATGTTTTCACTTCTCAGCTATGTTGAAAGGACTGCTTGGTGCATAAACCAAACTTTTCTATCTCTAGTGCTCTAGACAATCCTTTTAATTGTTCTGCAGATAGCTCTCACAAAGCCTACATATCACTTCAGTTTCCAAAAATGCTAATTTGGAAACTAAGGTGGGATTTAGTGCAGGAGTGCAGTTAATTTTTGTATTTATAATATCTAAAGATTGCATAATGACTATAACATTTAGTGTGTCTCACTTCAGGCTATTTATATTCTTTTGTGCATATTAGTATGGTGGTTTTCAAAGCCTGTTCTTAGGGAACCCTGGGTTCCTTGGAAGATTATCAGGGAATTCCCTGAAAGACTCTACAATTTTCTCTGGCAATGACTGCTGCAGAGGAGGGTTGTGTACCTTCTAGGGCACAGATCTTCCAAGCAAATTCGATGGTGCCCAGCATACCTGGGTGGTAGTGGGCATAAACTGAGAATGTCTAATGTCCCGGGTTTCTCTGTAATGAGTATGGAGTTTGTTTTTTGCTAAAAATGTACAAGGCTTCATCAGCAAACAAACTAGTATGCAAATAGTTGCCTGAACTAAAGGATATAAGTTGGAAAACCACTGCAGTCATGGACACTGGTGAATGTGGTAAGAACCTACAAAGTATGTGTATGTGTGCTTTTGTATTACAGTGGTACCTCGGGTTAAGTACTTAATTCGTTCCAGAGGTCCGTTCTTAACCTGAAACTGTTCTTAACCTGAAGCACCACTTTAGCTAATGGGGCCTCCTGCTGCCGCCGCACCGCCGGAGCATGATTTCTGTTCTCATCCTGAAGCAAAGTTCTTAACCTGAGGTACTATTTCTGGGTTAGCAGAGTCTGTAACCTGAAGCGTATGTAGCCTGAAGCGTATGTAACCGGAGGTACCACTGTATTAACATGTTATGGTGGCCTGATTTCCACTTAGTACAAAGCTATGGTTTAGTCTGACGATCTTTACCATAGTTTATTGGCTGCTAATAAATGACTTTCATAAGCCATTGTTTGTTGTTGGTTAACCATGGTTTGACATTACATGCGAACCCACTCCTCATCCGTGTGCCAGAAGCAGACGCAGAGGTTGCTGTCACCATAGATCTGTTCAGAGTGTTGCTTTGGCTGAAGCAAATTAGGAACATCGCTTCAAAGTTAACCCCCTTCAAAGTTAACCAATATGATTTAACCATTGTTAGAAGGGGAACAAAAATAATTTATCCTGTTTGAAGCTTGTCTGACATTGACCCTCCTGCTTATTTTATTTATGTGTACCTTATTCCTCAATTGGCCACTGTTTGGGTACTAAGGGAGATTTTGTTCTCTCTTTGTGAACTTCCTTGAGAGGGCTCTTTGCCTTGAAAGGTAGTATATCATATTGAAATAAGTTGAACTCTGTTTATGATGCTTACTGAGAAGACAAGGCTATTCCTGTTACAAACTTTCAGTTCTTTTTTCCTGTTTCAGATTGTATTAGAAAACAGCAGCCGTGAAGACAAGCATGAGTGCCCTTTTGGTCGAAGTAGTATCGAATTAACAAAGATGCTGTGCGATATCCTGAAAGTAGGAGAGTTACGTAAGTATCACCTGTGCATTGTAAGCAAGCATAGTCTGGTGAACTGCATCACAACATTTCCTACAGACTCCACCCACTGACCCTGGGTTCAAAATTAGCAGGGCACCAGGCACATTTTGCACCTAAAGGTTTTCCTTTTGCGAGCACCTCAAAAAGTATGGGTGCCATTTTTTGTGTGGGTGCTTTGAAGCCTCAAAGTAACAATAGACAATATGTTAAGTAGTTGAACAATAAAAAGTAGAGTGTTTTGAAAACAGCCCCCCCCCCCCAAGGACTGGAATTTCAATGAATTTTAATGACTCCCCCCCCCCCGCCCCATGCTGCAGTGCCATACATACTAAACTTGTGCATTGCCAAATATCATAGCTTTGGGTGTCATTTTCAGTTTTTGCTTTTTAAAAACTTATTAAAATACTTAACTACCATCTGTGATGCGGGCATCTCAAAGCAACATACAGCAAATCATAAAATACAATAAAAAATACAGCTAAAACAATCAGAAACAATTACTGACGATCTAGTGGCTCCCAAAAGTATTCTACAGTGGTGGACATCAGTAGCCAGCAATAAACGGTAGGTTTTGCAGGTTCCAGTTTCTCTAAGTATTTAATCCAGTGGGTCTCTCTCCATACTTCACCCTGCTGCTGCTTCTACTGCTGCCATCATGCTGGGAAACAAGCCAGGGTTTGGCTTGCTGTGACCTCTGAACCCAGGCTCGTGGCTTGTTTCCACCAAAACACCAAGTCCCAAACAAGCCTTGGTTACCACTCAGAGGCTGGGATGTCACAGCAAACCAGACTGTCAAACAACAGGAGAGAAGGAGGGTGAGAACCTTTCAGCAGTGGGAGCCAGCATGTTCACTATCAGCTGGAGTGGGAGGGTACCTTCTTCAGCCCAAGGGATGCAGCTGCTCATGAGGAATCTTGCCGGAGTTATATGCCAGTGGCAAAAGTGGGTTGGGCCTGTTACGGTAAAATCTGGGTGCGAGGCTGCTCTGCCACCCAGCTCGTCGGACTAACTCCGCGGGTCCCTGCGGAGGAAAATGAGTACAGCCGGAGACAGGAGCAAACTGCAGAAGATCCAAGTTTATTGCGCAACAGGTTGAAGGCGAGATTGAACAGCGAGAAAGGGGTGACATGAACTTTTGAAACTTCCCTCCATGTCCCAGAATACAGTGCAGAATACATCCCAGTTACATCATGAATACATTAAGAAGAGGTTGGGTTACACAGATTACATCATGAATATATTAAGAAGAGGTTACACAGGATTAACATATGGAGGAGGGAGGGGGGAATATGCAGAGCTGGAGATATGCGCAGATAAGCACATCCTGGGTACCGGTGATGAGAAGACAATGGTCCATGTATGCATAGTCTGCCACCTGGCATTGCCCAGAGGAAAGGCTTGGCAGAGTGATTTGACAGGATTAGGGTCTTGACACCTTGCTTGAGGGATTATGGAGGACAGGGGAGGTGTCATGGAGTCCTAGAGAAATTGAGCAAATTGGCACGTTGATTTTCTATGAATTTTATAGATTTTAGTCCCTTTTGACATTGACAATTGGAAATAAATGGATATATTGTAGCGAAGGAGGTGAAGAAGACATGCCCCCCCCCCTTTCCGTATCAGGCCAGAAATAGAAATGGGGAGAATGACAGGCGTGGTTCTCATTTCTGTGCAATCTGCCACATTCCAGTCACATCCGGGCAAACACAGGGTGCTACCTCTGTTCAAAGACACAGCAAAAGCACTTCCAGAGGATCAGAGTAGGGCTCACAGGAGGTCCTGGGGGCCAAATAGAGAGGGGCAGAGGGCAGCAAATGTTCCCCAGGCCTGCAGTTCCCCAGCCCTGCATTAAACCATAGTTTGTTTTTAGCAAGCAACCATGGTGTGCGAACCGGGTCACAGTATCTGCTCAGTCCAATGTTTAATGTGGTCATTTTATCTGCTCACTTAATATCATGTTAAAGGTGCTAAGATACTGTGTCAAATTTTCCTGTAGTTTTAGGAATGCAATGCATATTGGTGTGAGTAAAAGGACAAGGCAAAGGAATTCATGAGCCCAAGGCTTTCTCTTGCTATTCCTCCTTCGACTTGCTGGGCACAATGGTCAACTTTCTGTAGGCCCATAAGAGGTGTGTTTTTTTGTTAGTTCTCTAAGAATGTGGAAACCATTTGGAAATTTGATGAATTCTATTCCGGAGCATTTTCCAGAACTGCAGTAAATGCCACACATTCGAGCTGTTTTCATTTATGGCCCAATTCGAGCAACTTGGGGGATAGCATTGACATCTTTAATGCACAATACTTTACGATCTAGTTTTTCTGTTTAGATCTTTGTTTGGCATTAACAGGGAGTGCATTGCATAGAATAACCACAGCATAGAATTATTTACAAGCAAACTATATTCCTTCCAAAGAAAATATGTAGTTTTGATGTATCAGGTGCTCTGTGTTCCACAAACACATACATCTGATTTGTTATGCTGAGCTGTGAGAACTGTCACTTTTAGGAGAGTTTACAGAATGATTCCTTCTATTGACAATAAAGGCTGTATTGCTCAATAAAATCTGCAATCCTGAAGTAATCTGTCACAGTCTAGCACAAAGGTATATAGCTGACAGTTTAGACGCTTAATATTTCAAAATATGTATTTATGCCACAATCGCTCCTCCTGTAGAAATTCATAGCTTTCTGGTGTTGCACAGGAATGCACTTTTAAAAATAACTTCTGAAATACATAATTTAAAAGACACTATGAGTTCCTTCCGTCTTGTGGAATAGTTAATGATCAAAACTTTGTTAAAGTGCAAAGTTGGTGATTCAGCCTTCAAAAAATAATATGCAATCTAGTGCTTGCCATAAAAACATTATTAAAACTGTTAGAATTGTATTTAAATGCCATAAGACACCAAGAGCCATATCAGGGTTTTTTTACTGTCCGCACCAATATGTATTTAAAAGTGCAATGCATGTTGCAATACTTCATTGCGTTATTTGAAAGGTACATAGACCATTCAGCTTATTTCCTACACTCTACAAACTGTAGCTGCAAATATACTGTAAGATCAGTGGCAGGTACCATGGATAGTGGCACTCAACCACCTTACTAAATGTTGTGGGTTCAAGATCCGGTTGACCTAGATGGAGTCTCCTTCTTTGGAGGTCTTTAAGCAGAGGCTTGACAACCATATGTCAGGAGTGCTCTGATGGTGTTTCCTGCTTGGTAGGGGGTTGGACTCGATGGCCCTTGTGGTCTCTTCCAACTCTATGATTCTATGATTCTAGATGGTTTTTGCAAAGTGAGCCTCATGGTTGGGTGCAGGGAGGCTGTCAATAGTTTTGGGGGAAGGGGTTAGACACTGAAGATGGTGGTTGGTTGTGCTGCTGGTCAGATCAGTACTTGACGTGAATGAAACTCTTGTGGTTTTATCACATTGCTTGCTATGAATTGAACGGATATACCAAACTTCTGAGCGAATTTGTGACATACTGATCTTAGCGTGTAGCCACAGGCCTACATCCGAATTCAAAGGCCTAACTGTATTTTACCTTTAAATGCACGGTTGCCACTATTTTCTCCTCCCATCTCTTGGCAATCTTTAGTTACATCAGACATGTAACATGACATCATAATGCTCAGCATTTCCTTGCTCACCTGCAGCCAGTTAAGTGGGACCTGAGAAACAAGGAGAGCTGGGTTGGTGATTTAAGGTAATTTAAGCTTGGCGTTTAAGGTAATACATAGTTCAGCCCTGACAGACTATCAGAAACAATTACCCTGCAGCATTTGCAATGGAATACTTAAACTGTAAGTGGTGGAGCAGCGGGTGGCGCTGTGGTCTAAACCACAGAGCCTAGGGCTTGCCAATCAGAGGGTTGGCGGTTCGAATCCCCACGACGAGGTGAGCTCCCGTTGTTCGGTCCCTGCTCCTGCCCACCTAGCACTTCGAAAGCACGTCAAAGTGCAAGTAGATAAATAGGTACCGCTCCGGCGGGAAGGTAAACGGTGTTTCTGTGCGCTGCTCTGGTTCACCAGAAGCGGCTTAGTCATGCTGGCAACATGCTGTACGTCGGCTCCTTCGACCAATAAAGTGAGATGAGCGCCGCAACCCCAGAGTTGGTTACGACTGGACCTAATGGTCAGGGGTCCCTTTACCTTTTACCTTACTTAAACCGGAAGTGGCAGAGCTGCTATGCCACACTCACTCTTGGTCAAAAAAGCCCTTTGAATTTGCCGTCTGTGTTTGGGCTTCCATCTTGACTCTCGTCACTCAGTTTTGGCTCTTTGCTATTGTTGTTAATCCTTTTATGTAAGTTAAAGTTCCTCTGCCTGTGGTTCTATGATATCTGCAGCCTGGTGTTTGCAGCCTAATCTGCGAAACCACCAAGGGTAAGTCAAGATTGGCTGCTGGAGGTCCCTTGAACTGTGGAATAATTATTGTGATAGCTGCTTTCCCTAGCACAGCCTTAACATTCGAGTGACAGGAGCTGCTTTGTAGCTAAGAGCATGCCAGCATAGTTTTTGAGTATGTTGAATTAAGACAGATGTTCAGCTCTGAAAGATTCCCCCACTGGTAGCGTTTACCCCTTTAAAAAGATCTGTATTTAACTTTTATTACGAGCCATGCAGGGTTATGTGACTCATGTTGTTCATATTCTTTAAGGAGGCCTTTTTGTGTGTGAGCAAACATATTTTAGCATTTGCTTTTTCTTCTAATGTGGAGGGATTACATTCTGATAGGCATTCATGGTTAGCCCTGTTAAGCATTTTAGCTCTGTTTATTGACAAAGCAGCTTTTACAGGCGAGGATATTGTGATAGCCAAGAAGGAAATGTGGAAGCAATCGTTTATTTTACATTAACCACAGAAAGCCAGGTCATTTGAGCCCAGAAAACTGTGGTTAGTATTACTTATGGTTAATATCAAGCCAGCTAATGTCAAACCATTGTTACTCAAGCAGACTTGTTTATACTAACCATAGTTAATAACAATTAACCACAGTTCTGAGTCCAGAGAACACAACATACTCTGGTTAATCTAAAGCTGAAGTGAAAATCCCACATTGCGGCTGCTTTGTATTCACGTGGAAAACACAATCCTATCTCTTACCAAATAATGTTTATTTTTGATTTTTTAATGCAAATTGTAGGCAGGTGTTTCTTAATACAACTGGTATTGATTCTCTTAGAAGTACCCAGGGAGGTCCTTCAGATGTGGCCAAAGACTTGAGCAACTGCAGGGTGTTTTCCCCCTTGTTGCTTTAGTGATATTGTCATTACCAATGCTCAGTTTCAAAAGTGGTTTGTTATAAGTTGAAAGGTTCCTTGGACTCACCAAACAAGTTGCACTGTTCTGTGGATCCCAACGTAAAAACACAGTTCAGCCCAGACACTGAGGTCCAGCTCCAAGAGCTTTCTGGCGGTTCCCTCCCTGCAAGAAGCGAGGTTACAGGGATCCAGGCAGAGGGCCTTCTCGGTAGTGGCACCCGCCCTGTGGAACGCCCTCCTGTCAGATGTTAAGGAAATAAACAACTATCTGACTTTTAGAAGACATCTGAAGGCAGCCGTGTTTAGGGAAGTTTTTAATGTTTAACAGACTATTGTATTTTAATATTTTGTTGGAAGCCGCCCAGAGTGGCTGGGGAAACCCAGCAAGATGGGTGGGGTATAAATAATAAACTATTATTATTACAGTGGTACCTCAGGTTACAGATGCTTCAGGTTACATATGCTTCAGGTTACAGACTCCGCTAACCCAGAAATAAGACCTCGGGTTAAGAACTTTGCTTCAGGATGAGAACAGAAATCGTACCTTGGCAGCAGGAGGCCCCCGTTAGCTAAAGTGGTACCTCAGGTTAAGAACAGTTTCAGGTTAAGAATGGAGCTCCAGAATGAATTAAGTACTTAACCCAAGGTACCACTGTACAACAAAATAGCTGAAATATTTATACAAGCAGCAGTGCTATATGAGAGAGCAGATGAAGTCTTTGAAAGAATCTTCAAGAAAACTTGCCATTTTCCTTCCTTGCATTTATCAGTAGTCCATTTGACAACAGTGCTTAGCTTTGAAGTATCAGGAAATTAACAGGGAATATATTGCTATATTTCTTTGCCAACAGATCCCTTTGCCCATAAAAATAATGTAAATGAGTAACTGGAGGAGCTAGAACTGTACAGTGAAACCAGCTCTGCAATTAGGGCAGAATACTTAACTGTGGGCCACTGGTGTTCTAGTCCACTTTGAAGTTTCATCTATCACTTTTTCTCTGCCTAAACGTTCTTGCTAATGAAAGGCTTAAGAAAATTAGCTCCTAACAATTAAACTTTGCTTGCCCTTCTCAGAGATCCGTAGATCAGTTTAAACCATGACCAGGAAAAGCTACAAGCCCCCAGGCTTTTGCAGGCTTTTAAAGAAGTCAGCTGAACTTTCAGTCCTGCTGGCTCAGTAAAACAGAGGTCAGTGTGGCATTTTGGAACTGTATTATGGTTTGGCTCTAATTATAATGGGAAGAGACCTGGAGGGCCATCTATTTTTGGTATTTAAGTCGTATGTTGTATTCCCTGCACAGGTAGGAGGATTGTTGCAGGAACTGCAAAACGGGAAATGATTATTTTTTGAGAGCAATAAATTGCACACGCAGCTGAAAAGATTCAGTGCTTAGTGGCCTTTGGCCTTTGAACACATTTGGAAATATTTGCAGATATTAAACACATTACAGGGTTGTAGGGACCTGCTCCATCACCACCCTGCTCTGTGTCTTCATGTTCAGCCTGACATCTGAATGGGGCTTACAGATGCACATCTGATAATGGGCAATCCTTACAGAACATAATATGTGAATTGAATGAAGGTCAGGAAGGAATATGAATGAATGAATTTATTAATACGGTCACAGACCAGCTTCAACACACACAATATCACAAATCATAAAAAATATCAGAAATACAAAGGACAGTATGACGATGACAAGGATTTAAATATAAAAATTAAAATTAATTGTTAACGTGCCCCCTGTAATTAACATTTAGGGGATTGGGCGTTATGGGATACCACTTGCTTTCTGCGATTAATTGCAGACGCACAGAATTTAGCTACATTTAATGTAGTCTTGGGCTTCTTGTCCTCTAGCAGTAGTTTTAGACTATGGTATTCCGATTCTTTCCTAAACTTTCCTTGGGCAAAAAAAATGAGAGGCTTGGGCAAAAAAAATGAGAGGCACAAATACAAGATGGGTGACACCTGGCTTGAGAGCAGTACATGTGAAAAGGATCTAGGAGTCTTGGTTGACCACAAACTTAACATGAGCCAACAGTGTGACGCGGCAGCTAAAAAAGCCAATGCAATTCTGGGCTGCATCAATAGGAGTATAGCATCTAGATCAAGGGAAGTTATAGTGCCACTGTATTCTGCTCTGGTCAGACCTCACCTGGAGTACTGTGTCCAGTTCTGGGCACCACAGTTCAAGAAGGACACTGACAAACTAGAACGTGTACAGAGGAGAGCAACCAAAATGGTCAAAGGCCTGGAAACAATGCCTTATGAGGATCGGCTAAGGGAGCTGGGCATGTTTAGCCTGGAGAAGAGGAGGTTAAGGGGTGATATGATAGCCATGTTCAAATATATAAAAGGATGTCACATAGAGGAGGGAGAAAGGTTGTTTTCTGCTGCTCCAGAGAAGCGGACACGGAGCAATGGATACAAACTACAAGAAAGAAGATTCCACCTAAACATTAGGAAGAACTTCCTGACAGTAAGAGCTGTTTGACAGTGGAATTTGCTGCCAAGGAGTGTGGTGGAGTCTCCTTCTTTGGAGGTCTTTAAGCAGAGGCTTGACAACCATATGTCAGGAGTGCTCTGATGGTGTTTCCTGCTTGGCAGGGGGTTGGACTCGATGACCCTTGTGGTCTCTTCCAACTCTATGATTCTATGATTCTATGATAAACTTTTGCAAAACAGGTGTAATAAAAGTCAAACGTATATCCTCATAAAGACGACAATGTAATAGTACATGTGAAGCAGTTTCAACTTCCAACGAGCCACAAGGACAGACCCGTGTTGTGTATAGTTTACCCTCAAATCTGCCCTGAAGTAAGGCAGAAGGGAGAACGTTAAATCTGGAAGGAATATGTAGGCATGAAGTATCCTGCCTAGCATTCCATATATGCACTTAGATTTTGTTTTGTTTTGCAAACGTGAAGATCCAAGGCTAGAAACAGAACAAGATAATTGCCTTTAGATTGCACTTAGCCAGGACTAATGTTTCACATTGAGTTCAATGGAACCCAAGTGTAACTAATGCTGCGTGCCTTCCCAATTTTATTCACCCACTCCATTCCACAAACCGCTGGGTTTTGCCTTGATCTAGGTCTTAAGGTTCATACACAAGTTCAAGTAGTTTGACAGAGAAACTAGCTCACTTGGTAGAGCACAAGACTCTTAATCTCAGGGACACGGGTTCAATCCCCACATTGAGCAAAAGATTCCTGTATTTCAGGGGGTTGGACTAGATGAGTGTCGTGGTCCCTTCCAACTCTATAATAATTTTATGATTCTGTAATTTCACTCTGGGAGTTGGAAAAGATTCTTTTGGTGCCTGCATAGATGCAGACTGATCATGATATTTGTGTGGAGAAAGAATTCTAGCTGAGCTCACATTGTCGAGTAATCCTGTTTCAGCACCCTCGACCCCACCTAGGTTGCATGCTATGGGATTTGGCACTCTTTGAGTCATCTAAAGCAGTGTTCCCCAACCTTGGGCCTCCAGCTGTTTTTGGACTACAACTCCCATCATCCCTCGCTAGCAAGACCAGTGGTCAAGGATGATGGGAGTTGTAGTCCAAAAACAGCTGGAGGCCCAAGGTTGGGGAACACTGATCTAAAGCATGAGCACCGTTCCAGAGTATTTTTCGTTTTCATGTATATTATATCTCTTCAAAAAAAGATTGATTAATGAAGAAATTAAATATCTTTCTACTTACGAGTGTTGAACTAATTGGCTGATGAAGAATTCAATGGAACAGTAGTTGTTATCCAGAAACACTTTTCAGCAGAGTTCAGAGTTGGACATCAGAATTGGACATTTGCTGATTATACAAAGCTTCACAGCTTGCTCTCCGCCAGGTAAAGTCTGGCACCATGATCCATTTAAGGACTTTCAGAGACTTCAGTTTGTTAGTTTTGATGTTTTTCACATTGTAATTGTTTCTGGCCATTGTGTTGCTTTTGATATTGCTGAATCTGATTGTGATGTGCTGTGGTCTGGATAATCAGTGGCCTTTTGGTCCCTTTAGTGGAAAGATTCTGTCGTAATACTCATAGTATTAGATGGTTCCATCTGTCATAGAATCATAGAGTTGGAAGAGACCACAAGGGCCATCGAGTCCAACCCCCTGCCAAGCAGGAAACACCATCAGAGCACTCCTGACATATGGTTGTCAAGCCTCTGCTTAAAGACCTCCAAAGAAGGAGACTCCACCACACTCCTTGGCAGCAAATTCCACGGTCGAACAGCTCTTACTGTCAGGAAGTTCTTCCTAATGTTTAGGTGGAATCTTCTTTCTTGTAGTTTGGATCCATTGCTCCGTGTCTGCTTCTCTGGAGCAGCAGAAAACAACCTTTCTCCCTCCTCTATGTGACATCCTTTTCTATATTTGAACATGGCTATCATATCACCCCTTAACCTCCTCTTCTCCAGGCTAAACATGCCCAGCTCCCTTAGCCGTTCCTCATAAGGCATCGTCAAAGTACCCTTCTTCCCCAATCAAGTACCCATCTTGCTGGAACTCAAGCAACTAGCCACTGTACTAAGCTTGAGCAACTCTTCTCCCCATCTTTCACTTTTCTTCCTAATCTCTTGCACAGGCAGCCGACACCTCTGTAGTAAATCCTGGACTGCTGAGATGAGAGAGGGAGGGAACCAACAGTAACACAAAGCCCTCACTTCCTTTTCTCCCTTGGAAGTTGCTGTTTTAGTGGCAAGACCAAGAAACAAATCAGGAGAGTTGTACTGCCCCTGCATTTTTTGAGAGCTATGCCTGATTGGCCAGGCATTGGTCACCACCCAAATAGTAACGTTCAGTTGAAAACAGGATGTACCAGGCAAACTACACCTTGGTTCATATGCTCCAGGCAGTGACCTTCATGAGATGGAGTAGTGAGCAGTGGAATCCCTGGTTCATGCATTGTTTGATGTTTGTGGGCAAGAGGAAGGTATCGGCATGCTCTTTCTCTATGCAAAGGCCCCCAGAGTCATTAAGGTATGAGCAGGGATGTTCTGGAAGAACAAAAGCCCCATGGTTAGCCTGGCAAGAGTGTCATCTGCCGAGGCAGCTACCACCTGGCATGGAGGAAGGAACAGATTGTGGAAAGGGCAACCAGGGGACATACACTGAATATGAAGACAGCTACTTATCTGACAGGGACGCGGGTGGCGCTGTGGGTAAAAGCCTCAGTGCCTAGGGCTTGCCGATCGAAAGGTCGGCGGTTCGAATCCCCGCAGTGGGGTGCGCTCCCGTTGTTCGGTCCCAGCGCCTGCCAACCTAGCAGTTCGAAAGCATGTCAAAGTGCAAGTAGATAAATAGGGACCGCTTACTAGCGGGAAGGTAAACGGCGTTTCCGTGTGCTGCGCTGGCTCACCAGAGCAGCGATGTCACGCTGGCCACGTGACCCGGAAGTGTCTCCGGACAGCGCTGGCCCCCCGCCTCTTAAGTGAGAAGGGCGCACAACCCTAGAGTCTGTCAAGACTGGCCCGTACGGGCAGGGGTACCTTTACCTTTACCTTACTTATCTGACAGGTCACCTGTATGGGAACATAACTGATCAACCCACTTAGAATGACACAAACAGGCTACTGTAATGAAATTAATAGAAGAGATTTAATTTGAGGTCAGGCTCCCCAATACTGGCACTAGAATAGTCCCATATTTTCCATATACAGTGGTGCCTCGCAAGACGAAAAGAATCCGTTCCGTGAGTCTCTTCGTCTAGCGGTTTTTTTGTCTTGCAAAGCAAGCCCATTAGCGGATTAGCGCTATTAGCGGTTTAGCGGCTATTAGCGGCTATTAAAGGCTTAAGGGATTAGCTGCTAAAAGGCTATTAGCAGCTTAGTGCCTTAGAAAAAGGGGGTGGGGAGCGGAAAAAAACCCCCAGGAATCGCAAGACATTTTCGTCTTGTGAAGCAAGCCCATAGCAAATTCGTCCTGCGAAGCACCTCCAAAACGGAAAACCCTTTCGTCTAGCGGGTTTTCCGTCTTGCGAGGCATTCGTCTTGCGGGGCACCACTGTACCTTTTTTTTGCCGTGTGTAACACGCCCCCATGTATAATTCAAAAAAATAAATAAATGGGGGGAATTGCCCAAAGTTGTTGTTGGGGGGGGGGGTCATCACCACCAATCACTATACAACCTGCCCACCGATGCAAATTACACACATTGACACGGCCACAAATCGTCTGCACGCTCCGCCAAAAGCCCAACTGACCACTTGATGCAACTACAGCCGACTGCACGCACGCCTCAAGGCTGCCATAAGTCAATGTCAAATTGCTGCAGCCACAGCCAATCGTCAGCAGGCCTTGCTGCACCAACCAATCACACGCCCAATCGCCTCTGACAATCTCCTGCTGGCTGCTGCCACCAATCGCCCGTCCCCCCTGTGCTATCCGCAATTTTTGCCTATTCTAAGAAAAAGCTTTCGTCTTATACACGGAAAAATACGGTGATATATTAGCTAAGACTATAGGGGGGTTTTTTTGTTTCTTTAATCGTGTGAAAATTGCTTGCAGAAATGTGTGCTTCTGTGCATGTCTAAAATGCTTACCCATCAGTTGTCTACCACTTTTCAACTTTAATCTAAAAACAGAGGAAGGCTAGTTCTTCTGATTCATAGGAGGCAGCTTCCAGAATTTGGTTTAGTGCCTACATGTTTGCAAAATCACTACAGACCGAGGATTTATTTCACATTCCCAGCTTCTGGCGGAAGGGGAGAGGGAATGCTCTGCTATTAAACTGGCAAGGCAGTAAAGGGCTTTCCACACTGAGTGCTAAAACAAAATGCTCCTTCGCTCCATGCTATTGCCTAACCATTATTCAGCCAGCCTTTATATTCGTAGAGGAGGACTTATGTTTAATGACCGAAGTCAAAGATGAAAATATTTCTAATATAAAAATATTTTTACGCTCAAGCTTAATTAGAGTTTTCTTGAAAATGGAGGTCTGCTACCAGCCATGAATCTAGTGGAAATTCTTTTCTCATTCGGTAGCAGTGGAGGAAGACTGAATAATAACATGGGAGTTTTATTAGCAGGACAATCTTCTCCCTTAAAAAAAAACAAAAACCATTTTCAGTTTTTCAGATGAAATAGTTCTCTCTCCCTTTTTCTCTCTCAACTTTCAGAAAAAAGTTGCCTTGGGGTGGCAATAAGAAGAATTAAATTGAAATTGGAAGGGGGGAAATAGTCGTTTATCTCTTGTATGAAGGCAATGGAAGCAGCGACAGAGCAGGGCCGAGATGAAAATGGACACAAAAGCCCATTTCTCTACAGATCAGGCGGGGGGTAGGCAATGGATTGTAGTATGAGGTTTGGGGGATTGTAACAACTTTCTGAGCCCTTATTGTCCGTCTCCAGAGCTGTTATTCATTTGTTCAAAATGTGCCTGAATGTGTTCCCTGGAGAGCTTGAGCAATCATAGAAAAGGTGGACCAAAAAATGGACAAAAGGACTCCAGCCTAGTTTTGACACCATCTTCCCAGTCGCACATTCTAGGAACATGTAAATTGTCTGTTGGAATTGTGTCTTTGTCCAGAAAATATACAGTGGTACCTTGAGTTAAGTACTTAATTCGTTCCGGAGGTCCGTACTTAACCTGAAACTGTTCTTAACCTGAAGCACCACTTTAGCTAATGGGGCCTCCTGCTGCTGCCACGCCGCTGGAGCACAATTTCTGTTCTCATCCTGAAGCAAAGTTCTTAACCTGAAGCACTGTTTCTGGGTTAGCGGAGTCTGTAACCTGAAGCGTATATAACCCAAGGTACCACTGTAGTGAGTGTTGAAACTAAGCAGGACTGTTCTAGAAAGCTTCCTGAGTGGAAGCTTCAGCTTATTTGAAATAAAAGCAGGATATAATTGTGAAAAATAAATATATGTGCATCTGCTTTCAGTACACAGGTGATCACCGTGCAGTAGAGGAGACAGTTATGGGATTTGTTTGGGGGATGCCAGGACTTCCCTACTCATTCGGATAAATGGTTCGCAAGCTTGGCATGTAACCTTCCTTGAGTCCTTGGGATAAAGCAGTCAGGGTCAAAATATGATGCAAACATTTATTCCGTTGTGGGGTTGTGGTTAGTGTCAGGCCAGGGTTGAGGAGACTTAAGTCTCCCATCCCCATTGTGCTGTGGCGCCTAGCAAATGTCACCACATTGTGAGAGGAAGATGGGAGAATAATGTATATCATCACATTGAGCTCTTTGAAGTCAAGGTGGCATATTTGAATGGTGTAGTTCTGTATGAAGAAGCTGTTCTTCAAATAGATATACGAATAGTACTGATTCCAGCAGTGATAGCATAGAATCATAGAGTTGGAAGAGACCACAAGGAGCATCGAGTCCAACCCCCTGCCAAGCAGGAAACACCATCAGACCACTCCTGACATATGGTTGTCAAGCCTCTGCTTAAAGACCTCCAAAGAAGGAGACTCCACCACACTCCCTGGCAGCAAATTCCACTGTCAAACAGCTCTTACTGTCAGGAAGTTCTTCCTAATGTTTAGGTGGAATCTTCTTTCTTGTAGTTTGGATCCATTGCTCCGTGTCCGCTTCTCTGGAGCAGCAGAAAACAACCTTTCTCCCTCCTCTATGTGACATCCTTTTATATATTTGAACATGGCTATCATATCACCCCTCAACCTCCTCTTCTCCAGGCTAAACATGCCCAGCTCCCTTAGCCGTTCCTCATAAGGCATCGTTTCCAGGCCTTTGACCATTTTGGTTGCCCTCCTCTGGACACGTTCCAGTTTGTCAGTGTCCTTCTTGAACTGTGGTGCCCAGAACTGGACACAGTACTCCAGGCGAGGTCTGACCAGAGCAGAATACAGTGGCACTATTACTTCCCTTGATCTAGATGCTATACTCCTATTGATGCAGCCCAGAATTGCATTGGCTTTTTTAGCTGCCACGTCACACTGTTGGCTCATGTCAAGTTTGTGGTCAACCAAGACTCCTAGATCCTTTTCACATGTACTGCTCTCAAGCCAGGTGTCACCCATCTTGTATTTGTGCCTCTAATATTTTTTTTGCCCAAGTGCAATACTTTACATTTCTCCCTGTTAAAATTCATCTTGTTTATTTTTGCCCAGTTCTCTAATCTGCCAAGGTCGTTTTGAAGTGTGATCCTGTCCTCTGGGGTGTTAGCCACCCCTCCCAGGTATGCAGAGAAACACAACCTCATCCACTTCTATTTTCTTTCTATCCTGACTCATTCTCTTCCTTCAAGTATGCATTCCATCACACAAGGGCGCATACAACAGAATGCTAATTTGTTTGTGTTTCTGGATGGTTGTTAAGTATGCTGCCCTAACTTTGTTTTCTCCAGGGATTTTTAGGGTTCGCTTCAGCTCTGCTTCCAATCTTCCGTCTAATATTTGCATATTAATAGGCAATTGAAAAACATTATGTGATTCTTTTACAGTGATGAATATATTATAAAATCAAATTACCTTTAGGGGTAATTATGCCAAGGTATATAATCTAGGGAGAAAAACAATCACTGGTGTTTAATATTTCACATAAAGTTAGGTATGAGGCCTTCTGCATTTATATAGGTTGTTCTGTTACAGCCGACAGAATGATTTAATTTTAGAGCAACATAGTGAATTAAATGCTTTAGAGGTATATGTATGTGTTAAAAGTGATGTAGCTTCAGTATTTTAAATAGTAAGATGCCAGGCAGCAATATTTTCTGCTATCAGGATAAGACTTTTCTATTTGGCCCCCATTCATTTCAAAACTTTATCCAATATTTAGGTTAGAAAAATAGAGGCTTTTAGATTTTTCAAACCTGTGTCAAGCCAATTCACGTGTTGTTTCTTCCACTATAACAGTTAATTGCAATCTTGAGGAAAGCATACGATGGGTAAAGTTTGAAACAGGAATGCCTGCCCCCCTAAATGATTGATAAGCTAAAACACATAAAGATTGACCTCTGGCATTAAATACATTTTATTATGCTTCTCTCTTAAGTGTCTTCCTCCCACCCCACCCCTCCTAAGCAGGCGAACTGATTTGGGGGAACTATCTCCTGAAACTGCCACCTCTGTAAAATTGTGCATGCTTTCTCCACGGGGCAGACCCTAGAACTGGACTAAAGTGAAACCCTAGCCATGGTTTGTTGCTTTAACCCTGGTTTGAAGACACCAAATTTACAGTGAAACTATGATTTAGCTTGCAGAGGTAAACTCTGCCCCTAGAGGTAGAGATACACTAGCAAGACCTGTGTGGCTCCTTGTCAGCACAGGTGTTGACCTTGCCTAAGTCATGGTTTGGTTACTTCCAGGACTGCCGTGTTGTCTGCTTTGTAACTCTGTTCCGTTGCTCTAGTTATGCACCAGCCTTTCCCAACCTTGACTCCCCAGATACTGCTGTATTTACAAACCCCACCATCCTCAGTCAGCAGTCCCCAATAGTCATGGACGATGCAGAATGAAGTTTCAGCAACCATCTGGGGACCCAAAGCTAGGAAAGACTGCACTAGGCCTTCCTAACCATAGCTGTCAACTTACAGATTTGAAAATAAGGGGCCAGCAGCCTCAAAAATAAGGGATCAGCAGCCAAAATAAGGGATCAACAATTACTTTGATAAAATACATATTTTGTTGCGAGCAATTGGCTTTAGATACCTATTAGGTCCATATATTACCACATAGCATATATTCAACACAAAAAAGCAACAATTTGTTGTTGACAAAGGACAGCTGGACATAGAAAGGGCCCCATTACCTTCAGTAGCGTATTTAAGGGACATCATCAATAAGGGACGGCAGCGGGACATGGCGCTGGGATAAGGGACTGTCCCGCCAAATAAGGGACGCTTGACAGCTATGTTCCTAACAGTGCTCTGAACATAAGTAAGATGCAAGCATTTATTGTTGTTGTTGACTGAAATAGTTGGTTTTCCCCCTTCTTCTTTTGGATCAAGTCATACAGTACTCTCAAATATTAGTAAATTTGTGCTGGGGTTTGCAATGGGACATCTGTTACCAAGAAAATTGGAGTTCAGTGACATTCCATATACAATAGTTGCTGTGCTTTGTTCAGTTGTAGGAAAAAATGCTTCCTTGTAATACTGAGGGACAAAATAGATTGCCGCCGCCCCAGTCCCTTGCCTTCCGTTCCTATATCCGACCACACATATAAATCAAGCACTGTAAGAGTTTCATTCGTACTGTATTGCTATGAAATCTCGTAGAGCTGATTTGGCCTATGCTTTATGGATTTCCAGTAACAAGGTAGCAGAACCTTCTCCTTTTACCACCTTTTACTGTGCTTCCAGCTCAGTAATGGATTTTTATTAGAGTCTCCTCTGACTTCTCCCAAGCTCGATCTACTCTGGGCAGATTTATTGCTGTTTACATTCTGGGCGATGTGGTTTAAGGACTATGTATTTAATTTTGAGATGATGCATGAACAGAAAGTGCCAGCCTATTTCAGATACGGGAGAATCAATTCTGTGTGCCAATAAATTTAAATATTGATGTAGGAAGCATCCTGCTTATCATTCAGAATGATGTGGTATCTTTTTAATTATAGCCTCTTTGCTTTGTCAGTGCCAAAATTAGCATTTGTAAGGTCAAGCCGAGAAGATGTGCCAGTTAAGCCTGATTTTCCCTGTTTTTTCTTTAGTCTCTGTTGTACAACACGTAATCTACTTTTTGGAGAACTGCTAGAAAATCAAAAGTTTAATTTTTGGGAGTGGGATCCAAAATGTTTTGCAGCTCCTTATCCAGAACAAAGCTGACTTTGGGTGCGTCTTTCCTTAAAAAAGACACATGTATCAAAAATAAAAGCATATATATTACGCATAAGGCCACATTTCTGTAAACTAAAATACATTAATACTAGGCCTAATATTACCCCATATATGGGGTTTAACTATTCAAACTGGGGCATGTGCTTCTCTTATGCAAGCATACAGACATTGCCATATGGCAAACTTCTTTTGAAAGTCAAAGGACTTCCAAAAGCACTTTGGGATGCTGATGTTCAATGAAGATACTCTTTAAGAAATCATTCTGGGCATGCCTAAGCTTCAGATAGCATCATGGTATGGTCTGAAAGCTTTATAAGACCACCATCTTGCTACAGCTAAGCAGGACTGGGTGTGGTCAGTGCCTAGAATGGTGACCTCCCAAAAGACACAGAGAGACTACCTTGGCTTCTATGATGGAAGAATGTCAGGATATAAATGTGAGAAAATAAATAAAATGGGGAAAGTCGCTCTGGATCCTGGCCTTTATATCTGTCAAATACATTAGATCAACTGGGATGCGGGTGGCACTGTGGGTTAAACCGCAGAGCCTAGGACTTGCCGATCAGAAGGTCGGCGGTTCGACAGGGTGAGCTCCCGTTGCTCAGTCCCTGCTCCTGCCAACCTAGCAGTTCAAAAGCACATCAAAGTGCAAGTAGGTAAATAGGTACCGCTCCAGCGGGAAGGTAAACGGCATTTCCGTGCGCTGCTCTGGTTCACCAGAAGCGGCTTAGTCATGCTGGCGACATGACCCGGAAGCTGTACGCCGGCTCCCTCGGCCAATAAAGCGAGATAAGCACCGCAACCCCAGAGTCGTCCGCGACTGGACCTAATGATCAGGAGTCCTTTACCTTTTTATGATGGTGTTTCTGACACTACGCTGCATTTCATCACCCACCAACCCCAGCTGAGGGTTCTTGGCTGTCAGTGTGACTTGTCAGATTGCACTGAGATAGGAATGCCATTTATACACAGTAGAATAGAATTTACTGGCCCATAATGGACCAGGTGCATAGCCTGGAAGTCATTTTGGACATTTACTGGCCCATAATGGACCAGGTGCATAGCTGTCCATGGATGCTCAGGTCAATTCTGTCTCCAGGGCAGCTCTCTACCAGCTTCACCTGGTACGCTGGCTGAGACTCTACCTGCCTGCCACTGTCTTGCCAGAGTGGTACATGCTCTGGTTGTCTCCTGCCTGGACTACTGTGATGTGCTCTATGAAGGTGACTTGGACACGACAACTAATGTGGCAGCTACACTGGTGACTGGAAGTGGCTGGCAGGACTGTTTCATGCCAGTCTTAAAGGATGTACACTGGCTCCCAGTACGGTTCCAAGCACAATTTGAAGGTTGCTGACCTTTAAAGCCCTAAACAGCCTCAGCCCTGTCTACCTGAAGGAGCATTTTCACCCCCATTGTTCAGCTCAGACACTGAAGTCCACCTCTGAGGGCCTTTTGGTGGTTCCCTCACTGTGATAAGTGAGGTTGCAGGGAACCAGGCAGAGGGCCTTCTTAGTAGTGGCTCCCAACCTGTGGAACGCCCTCCCATCAGATGTCAAGGAAATAAGTATCTGACTTTTAGAAGACATCTGAAGACTGTGTTCAATGTTTTCATTTGTTGGAAGCCACGCAGAGTGGCTGGGGCAACCCAGTCAGATGAGCATCATCATCATCATCATCATTATTATTATTATTATTATTATTATTTCATGTGTTATTTCCAAAAGGCATAGTTCTTCAATGCAATAGTTTGATACTATTCTTATTTTTGGAACCATTTGTTAACCACCTGATTTGTTTCTTGTCTGGAAGACACTCAGTAACAACTCTCATGTGTTATCCATTCATTCCATATTTTCCCTTTTATAAATCAGATTTACCAATTGTCAAATGACTAAAGAAAGCATATAATTGTCTGGGGGGATGTTAAGAGTAGCCTGTAGTTGTAGAACATCATCAGTGCTTTGAGGGGGCTCAAAAAAGTTGGGCATAGTTCCCCCATTGTGCCGTGGGGAAAGTTCCAGAAGGACAACGTGAAGGCACGGCAGCAGCAGAGGGGATTATTGCGGCTGCAGCGTTTATACATCTCAGCCTTAAGACATACAGGTTTCTAGATCTTTAGGAAGAATTCTTAAGAGAAGAGTTTATTAAAAACTGATGGAGTTGATTCTTTTGGAGTAAAAGTAGCTGAGTTGTACCAAATTGAAATTCTAGAGCTAAGGCATCACTTTTGTGACAGTATGAACCTATAAATATATCATTTCATCTTGACTGGTGAAATGTTCAATAATCCTGTCATTCAGGAAAGCTGCTTCTAAAATATGTGGAAATGTTTCAAGCAGCTTCAGTCATTTGAAGAGTAACATTCCACATGCTTTATCATTGATGAAGGAAATTTAGAGAAGGTTGAGAAGCTTAATCCTATGCTGAAAGCTCTATGGATTTTTCATAGAAAAATACAGATGCCCTTCCCTCAGCTGCATTTTCTCTCTCCCAGCTTTTCTGCAAAATGACTTACAAAGAGGCTTGCAAGCCTATTTTGTTTTGAAATCGCGCCTAGGCTGTTGGCTTGGGGCGTTGATTTCTGCACACCATCATAGCTTTGCGAGGAATCAAAGTGGATTTGAGAAGGTATTCCAGATTGATGGAAAGGAAAGGGGAAGAGGCTTTTGATAGGAGAAGTACAAATTTGATTAACCTGTGCTGTTACAGAAATCAGTCATGTGAAAAAGTCAGAGCTGGAATGCTAAATCACATACTCTGCAGCCGGAAACTAGAAGAACGATCCCTGCCGTTCCCCCAAATTAACTGTTATTTTCCTGATGCCAGGTTCTTTCAGAGTAAAGCAAGTTTATAGGACAAATCTGTTTTTATCCCTCCCAGCTTGAGCTATGAATTCCGTCCTATTAATGAGGTAGTAACTCCGTGTATCACCTATACCAGAGAAGACTAAATAGCTCTCCTAACCCAGGATACTTCCTCTTTCAAGGGGGAAAGGATTGAATAGTCCCCCTCATCCAGTAAACTGCATCTGTAAAAAATATATGTGGCTATATCACCCTGCAGGAAAAGGAGAATCTGTGCTGCTTAAGATTTTGGAATTCTTATTATCATAGTTTAGAGTGCAATGCAATTGGGGAATAGCCACAGAAAATAGATATATGTCTCCCATGTGAGTAATTAATAAAAGATCTGAAGCACGGGGCTAAGATCCTAGACCCAAAACACAGGGCTAAACATTCTAGCAAGAGAGAACCCTCAGCAGAGTTTAAAATCAGAAAATCATGCAGCACAATGCAACATGGGAATAATAGGCTGTTAGACCTTTAAAATATCACATTTTAGTCCACTTACAGCTTCTCCTCTCTACATCCTTTGCAATGACCAGACCACACGTATTTTAAATGCTTTACTTACTAACTCCAAAGGTTGCATTCATGCGTTATTCTCTGCAGCAGGAAGTAAACACAGGCAGAAATCTTGTGATACAAAATATAGTGAAATAGCTCTTAGCATGTGGCCTGAACTTGCTTGCAGTAAATGAGCTCAGGCACGTCCTATCTTGGTGAGTTCATATGGTGAAAGATAGGGAGCAAAGGAGGAAACTTAACTTCCTTCCAGGTGAGGGGTGTGACTTAGCTGAGTCCAGGAATACAGTTTCTGTGGTCTTAACCCCTTCATACATTAAATTTACTAGTTATATTTGACTGCAGTTTCCCATAACCATTACATCGAAAGTTTCCTCACCCCCTACAAGTGGCTGCCAGTGAGGTAAACCAAGGAAACTCACAACACAGTGAACAATGTCATGTATTTTACACTTTTATATTTTGCAATGTCAGGAAGAGATGCAGAGCAAAAGCCAGGCCGCTCCTGTAATGTCAGGTTTTGACAATACACTTTCTCTCACTGTTATCTCTAGTTCTTCTTTAGTGACTGTCAGATTTGCCAACTTAGGAGTGACAGGTCTGAAAGACCTAATGCTACTGAGAAATTCTTGAAATTATTTATATGTATAGCACTTCACAGGTTAAAGTTAGTTGCAGATATCTGTTTTCAAGGAGCGCACAGTCTAAAGTTACGCAGGAGGGGGAAGACCAGTGTTAGCAAGAAAAGGCCAGTTGTAAACAAGCAATCTCAAAACTGACCAGCTCTTTTGAGTTGACTTCTAGCATGGAGGACAGTGGTTGAATCTATACACATATTTAAAAAAACATGCTATGAAAATGCTTTTTAAAAAAGTTTTGAAAAATATATTGAATTTGCCATAGCTCACTGTCGCCATCTAATGTCACATTTGTATATTGCACTTTACAACTAACATAAAACGTTTTCTTTGCAGCTGTATAGCTGAGTCAAGTGTTTCTGTGGCATAGCTGTTCCTGGTTACATTTAAAGGCAGCCTAGTAGAATGTGGGACATCAGCATCACCACCTGCAGTGCATGGCAAATATGATTTGGAAAGCCACCACCTTGTTGCCTCTTCCATATGATGCACCTCAACCACTAATGGGAGACTTCCATGTTGGCTATTTTTGTTTGTTCTCTCTCTTTCTTATATAGACCCGGTTCAGTTTAGATAAACTTTATTCGCATTAGCCAACGGCCATAGCAACATAAAACAAGCAATACAGTGGTGCCTCGCAAGACGAAATTAATTCGTTCTGCGAGTTTTTTCGTCTTGTGAATTTTTTTGTCTTGCGAAGCACCGCTGTGTATTGACGGTTTCCCATAGGAATGCATTGGCGGTTTTAAAAAAAAGGCGCAAGACGTTTCGTCTTGCGAAGCAAGCCCACAGGGAAATCCGTCTTGTGAAGCAACTCAGAAAACGAAAAACTCTTTCGTCTTGCGAGTTTTTCGTCTTGCGAGGCATTCGTCTTGCGAGGTACCACTGTATATACAATTAAAAAGACAACAATGGGTAAAAAGGACAATCAGATGACCAAGATTATCGTTCAGATAGGGACCCTTTATCTCATTGCACCCTCAATAAACCTAGCAACCTTTGCTGTTGTCTGATCATTTTGATCTGGCAGTTCAGTTTATTTTCTGACATTAGGCCGGACATTTGAGACATGACGGGGAACTGTGACTTAGTGCAAACCAGAAACTAAGCCCCAAAGAGGTGTCAGGGTTGAGACGAGGAGGCAGTGCTGCTGGCTTCATCAGTTATGAAGTCTCATTGGGGGCCAGGCAAGCTCGTATCTTCGGAGTTTAGTTTCTGGCTAGTATTAAGTCAAATCCCTCCTGTTTCTGAACCAGGGAACTTGGGCTTTGTCAGTTAATATGCCAGGACCTTGAGAACATTCTAATTTAGGTTTGAATGTTACAAAACCTCTAGAATCCATCGCTGGGTATTATTTTAATAACTCACTGAAGTGGCAGAAAGAAATCTTGCCTGTTGTTCAGTAATATCGCTATGTTAATGCAGTTGAAGCCTCTGAATTATACAAAAGCAGAGATCAGAGTTTCATAGTGCTAAATATATTTCTTCCTGTTTGGTTTTGCACGTTATTTCCCCCAATTATTTCTTCTGGGATTACCAGCTCGCTGCTTGCTCTTAAATTTGCTGGATGCATCTTATTATGTCTGAAGGAACAACAGGCATGCAGGGAGTCTCTTGTTGATCTATTAAAAGCATGCCTGGAGTTACTAAATCAGGACAGACCTGAAATATGCAGAACCTTTACTGTATTTTCAGTGGAATACATATTTAACCAGTTTAGTCTTGACAATTTTTATCTTAAATTGCAGCATGCTGCTTAGTGTTAAATTACGGGAATGACATTTAAGAAAAAAGCAGAAGGGATGAAAGTAAAAAGGATGTAATACCCATACTGCTTGGTTTACATAATTGTCTGCTCCAGACAAGAAGCTGTACAATTATATAACAATGTTTGCTCTGAAAACAGAAAATGCACCAGAGGTTTGTAGTCAAAGATTTGGCAGGTTGCTTCTAATCAATATGTGAAATTTAGCCCCCTAACAGCATGGAGCACTGTTTATTCCTAAGCTTTGCGTGATCTCAGTTTCCCTTCCACTTCGCTCACAACACCTGCACTGAGTGCCAGGCTAGATATTATAAGAGCTCATGAATGTAAAGCCGTTCGTGTGGGAACGGTTAGGGAGGCACTTGCAGTGTTCAAGGAGAATATTTTTAACCATTGCTTGCAGTTATGAAGCAATAAGTGAATGGAAAAGGCAGAATTGTGGGGTCCATTTGTAAGGGGGAGCCCAGGTAGCACAGCCAGGAGAGAGAGAGTGTGTGTGCACACGCACACACGCTGAAAGGTTGTATGCTGTGTAAGAGAGTAAAGATGTAGCAGCATCCCCAGCCACTTATATTTTGGCCATGACCAATGCTGGCATATAGCCCTTTCACCAGGCATAGGCAAACTCAGCCCTCCAGATGTTTTGAGACTACAATTCCCATCATCCCTGACGACTGGCCCTGTTAGCTAGGGATGATGGGAGTTGTAGTCCCAAAACATCTGGAGGGCTGAGTTTCCCTGTGCCTGCCTTTGACAGATGGCCATCAGCAAATGTAGCCTGAGGACCAAAAAGGTTAGCCGCTCCTGCCTTAAACAAGTTTTGTGAGCCATAACATTGGTGGCAGAGTCTTTCTTTTCAGTATTTGCGGCCGAATAGTTTAACAGTTGTGAAATACTAACTGATGGTTTTCATTTTGTGATATTTATATTTGTATTTGTATTAAGCTATGCATTAATACAATTAATACACCCACGCGGGTGGCGCTGTGGGTAAAACCTCAGCGCCTAGGACTTGCCGATCGCATGGTCGGCGGTTCGAATCCCTGCGACGGGGTGAGCTCCCGTCGTTCGGTCCCAGCTCCTGCCCACCTAGCAGTTCGAAAGCACCCTCGGGTGAAAGTAGATAAATAGGGACCGCTTACCAGCGGGAAGGTAAACGGCGTTTCCGTGTGCTGCTCTGGTGCCGGTGCGCCAGAGCAGCTTCGTCACGCTGGCCACGTGACCCGGAAGTGTCTGCGGACAGCGCTGGCTCCCGGCCTCTAGAGTGAGATGAGCGCACAACCCTAGAGTCTGTCAAGACTGGCCGTACGGGCAGGGGTACCTTTACCTTTTACCTATGCATTTACTGGGAAATAGTAAGAGTCCATCAGATTTGGATCCAAATGTGTCCTCCTGTTAATGAGAGGAGCTCTTCTTCCAGAGGAGGGACTTTGATGATCCTATGGAGGTTTTTGCAAATGGAAGTGACATTGATGTTTGCCATGCCACCGCCTACACTATTCCAGAAGGGTCTCCTAACCCCCCTGGAGCAGATTTTTGGGTGGCATGGAAAGAAAGCAGAACCCAAGAGCCAAGAACACCCCAGTCTCTGGATTCCAGTCTTTACATAGCGCTTAGGGCAGAATGCTGCCTGGTTGTGGTCTGAAGGAAGAATCTCACCCAGATTCCACAACTTCTGACATTGGGGGGTGATCATATATGATGGATGAGAGGTGAAGCATTTTCCATTCTCCGAAAGAGGAAATCCTCCTTTCAGGAAAATGTCTAAAAAGATTAACTTGACATACACATCTGAAGGCTGAAATCACCTGGGTGTAATGGTGTTTTAATGTAGAATACATTTTTCCCCCTGCAATCCTCTTGGCAAAGTTTTCCTCTTGATAAATGAGGTCTCCACGAACCTCAAGCTGATGGCTACGTATTGACAAATTACCCCCATTAGCGCTTGTATTTTTTCTTTCTCAAGACCTTGTATAAGCGCAATCAAGGTCGCAGAACTTTTCCCCGATCTTCTTTCTGCGTTTTGTTCACTCCCTTCCTTTTGACCCCAAACTCCTGCACCTTAACCAAATGGCAATGGTGATAAGTAATAATGACGATGATGATAATCCAAGTTTGCATATGTGCATGTAAATCATCTTTAAGTGGTTTCCTTGTGCTTGTTTGTGTTATGCAGAGAAAGTGTGGACTTCAAAATTGTGAACAGCCTGTCGGTGACATGCAGGTAACAGAATTGGGATTGATTTAAATAGTGCAGGACCTATGAGGAATCCACCCCAAAACATTTTTTGCATGGTGCCAGATGTGATGTTTGAAATCCCCGTACTGATCCTAGTGGTGTGTGTCAGCACTTTATTTCCTCTTAGGGCCTTCACTGTACTTTGAATTCTGCATGTAACTAGGACAGTCCTTATGCACTGCAAACACCCAGTTGCTAAAGCCGTTTTCAGGCACCAAAACATAGAGAGGGTAGCATTTAAATCAAGTTTCAGGAAGCAGTTACTACTTTTTGCTGGAAGTGCTCCTGGATTTGTTTAACCTGCTCTGAACTTGGCCTCATTCAGGGTGACAGTGTTGATCTACAAGCTTTATTTAGGTTCCTGGTTTCTGTTGGCTTGCTGACCTCTTTTTAAGACTGCTTGAATAGTTGGGAGCAGGTCATGGATGAAAGAATTTGCTTGCATTTGCAATGAGAGCAGTGTGTGGCACTATAAGGGGCCTCGCTGCCACTGTGCCAAAAACTTCAGTGTACCTGAGTACATTGATTTATTAATAAGTAGAAGCAATGAAGCAGATGGATCTGTGCCAGAATGATATTACAAATTAACAGATACATCCATAAAAGAAGAAGGGAACGGGGGAAGGAAAGCAAATACAGGTATAAGTTGTATAATGACCTGCTGGGAATGGCTACGATTAAGGGCTCATCCACACTTATATTTTGCCCCACGTTTTCTAGGCACAGGTCCACGCTTTCCCAGTCCATGTCTGAACGCTTTGATTTTTGCTTCGCCACTTTCCCCAGGAAAAGCTGCTCTTTAATGCTGAATCGGAACAAATGGCAATTAGGGTTTTCCATGGATTGCTGAGACCATTTAAGAGCTGCTTCTTCTTCTTCTTCTTCTTCTTCTTCTTCTTCCTCCTCCTCCTCCTCCTCCTCCTCCTCCTCCTCCTCCTCCTCCTCAAAAAGCACTCAGACACAGACCAGGAAAGCACACACCTGTGACTGAAAAGTGCAGAAGAAGATGAGTGTGGGTGAGCCATAAGGCAGCTATCAGAGGGGGAAAGCCAAGTGGCCATTTGCACCATCCAGGCCACTAGAGATGGATTCAGTGCCTCGCCTGTCCCTCTGATGCCTACCTGGAAACTCTGATGCCTACCTAGTTTCTCTTGTTAGAGAAACTAAGGCACAATTGAGTGCCATTAAAATTGTGCACAGTGTGTTTTTATTCTATGAAATGGTTTCCTGGCAATATTCTTATGTCTATCCGGACAAAGTGTAGTCCAGAGCTCTTGTTTATAAGGCTAAATAATTGGAGGGAAATACAAACCCTTTGTAGCTGTGCTAATTCTGGCTCCTGAGCAAATAATTTCTTTTCAAAGGAAAAGTTTAAATGAGGGATACCGCAGTACTGGAATAGTTGCCTTTTGGGAAGCAGATTATGTTGTCTTTGCAAGCTCTTTTCCTTTCCTTTGAGGATTTTGTGCATGCTGAAGTGGAAGAAGCAAAAAGATATAGGACGCAATTTGTGCAAAAGCAGTTGCAGTGACTGACCAGGACAGAGATCTTGGGGCTGTGGTGGTTTGCTCAGTGCAAATGTTGAGCCAGTGTGCATGCAGCTTGTGTAGAAAAAAACCAAAACCCAGCATCCTTGTTATGGAAAGGAATTGAAACACCCATCATCTTAATGTCTTTGTAAGAATCTGTGGTGTGGATACGCTTTTAATACTATGCACATAGTTCTGGTTGCTGCACACGAGAAAGAATATTGCAGAGCTGGAAGAGGTTCAGAAAAGGGCTTCGAAAATGATCAGGGAGATGAAACAACTGCCTGAAACAACTGGCCTATGGGGGAAAGTTACAAGATTTGGGGCCTTTTGGTTTTAGAAAAATGGGGAGTTGGAATGCACACAAGGTGTATAAAATTATGCATGTTGTGCAGCAAGTGGCTAAGGAGAATTTTTCCTTCCTTCCATATAATAGTAGAAGCCAGGGTTGCCTAATCAATCTGAATGTTGGGAAACTGAGGACAGACAAAAGGACATACTGTTGTAGATTTGGGGGTTCCCCTAGAAATTAATTGACGCTTTTGAATTATGGTGCTGGAGGAGACTCTTGAGAGTCCCATGGACTGCAAGAAAATCAAACGCATCCATTCTTAAGGAAATCAGCCCTGAGTGCTCACTGGAAGGACAGATCATGAAGCTGAGGCTCCAATACTTTGGCCACCTCATGAGAAGAGAAGACTCCCTGGAAAAGACCCTGATATTGGGAAAGATGGAGGGCACAAGGAGAAGGGGACGACAGAGGACGAGATGGTTAGACAGTGTTCTCGAAGCTACAAACATGAATCTGACCAAACTGCGGGTGGCAGTGGAAGACAGGAGTGCCTGGCGTGCTCTGGTCCATGGGATCACGAAGAGTCGGACACAACTGAACGACTAAACAACAACAACAACAACAAGGGTTTTGATTATTTGAAGCATTGAATGGAAGGTTGGAGGCCAAGTGGAAAAGTATAGGCCAAACTTCCTTCCAAGCGCCTCACCTGCAATAGAGGCATGAACGTGACAAAATGGCCCATCTAAGAGGAATCTGGGGCCTGGGCAGACAGAGGGTGCCATGGCAATGGGAAGTGTGTTTGAGGGACAGGAAAAGAAAGTCTTTAGAGCAGGTTGTACTGGGAAGAAGGGAAGAAGCAGCCACATAGCCACGAGTGCCTAGGGGTTGGGTAGGCAGCTGGAGATAGTTTTGTACTCCACAGCCACACATCCCTTTTGCTCTTAAAACCAGACTCCTACTTATGTAGTTGGTGTAGGTCTGTGTTTAAACATATGGGAGAGCAGAATAGCCTCCCTCATCCTTAGTTTGGGTGTGATCTTCTGTTAGAGAAGAAAGCACACACCTTTCTTTTCTGTAGTGAAGACTGACTCACTGATGAATGATTCATCAGCAACACAAAAATCATGCCCAGAAAAATACATCCTAATGGAATGTTCTATAGTGACTCATACGAAGCAGGGATCAGTTAATAGGCTTTTTAAAGGCTAGAATCCTCTTGGTACAAACGATGGCGATCCATCACTTTGACTGTATCTTACATATTCCCATTATACATGGATCTTTCCACAATAAAACAAAAAGATTAGTCTCCAAAAATATATTGGTGTACGTTGCTGTTGCTCTCAAGTCACGGGAATGGTTAACATTCGTTTGTTCTCCATAATTATTTTGCTATGCAAATATTTGTCTTCAGCAGCTGTTCTCCTAATGCAAAAATAAAATCAAGTAACTCTGTAATTATGGGTTAGTTAGTTATTGGCTTTGATACGTTTGGGAGGTTTCCCCACCTTTGAATCTGACATCATTTAGATAATGATGCACAATGTTGAGGCCACCAGGTTCTTGAATGTAAGCTGTCACCATCCAAATATTTGACATGAATGAATGAAATTTGCCAAACTTCCTGAAAAGTGTATTTTAGTGTATTTTTCATCGTTGTTGGAAGCCGCCCAGAGTGGCTGGGGAAACCCAGCCAGATGGGCGGGGTACAAATAATAAATTATTATTATTATTATTATTATTATTATTATTATTATTATTGGGGGGGGTTTCATATAAAGTGAAAACCCACTTGAATTAATAACAATTCTTTTTTTAAAAAAAATATTCAAAATTATAACAAGACATATTATCCAAAAACATATCATCCTTGTCCCCCCCCCCATTTTTCCTTCCTTCCCCCCTCCCACACAACCCCCACCCCCACCCCACCCCCTGACTTCCCTCAGTTCCAGTCTTTGGTTTCTCTAAGAATGCTGCTTTCTGCATGTTACAAAGTTGTATAGATCCTCAGACTATTTAGCTGATTATTATCAATAAAAAGTTTGTGAATGTTTATTCAAAAGCTGCCAAGGAGTCCAGTTCGCTTTGTTGCGTCTTCAGATACTTTGTAAAGGGTTCCCATTCATCCTTAAAGTCACAGTTATCCTTATCCCGTAGCTTATATGTCAGTTTTGCCAGTTCTGCATAGTCCATCAATTTTTCTTGCCATGATTCTTCAGTCTTCCATCCTTGTGCTACCAGAACTCTCGCGGCCGTTGTCGCATACATAAAGATGTTTTTCAACTTTTTTAGCAGGTCTGAACTAATAATAATTCTAGTCTATGATACTGCTGCTGCTAATCAGAGCCAGCCCAAGATGTTTTGTTGTGTGAGATGAAGAACTGGGTGGTCCTCCCAATCTCTCACAGGCAGTTGCATCTTTCTTCAATCCAGGCAATGGGATAGTACATCTCAAGGACAGTAGGCTCCCTTAGGCAATACTGGGCAAGCCGCATGGTACCCACAGCTGTGTCTTTGAAACCTCAGTGTTGTGCCCAACCAGCAGCGTGGGCAGTCTGAGGTGGGGCTTCATAGAATCATAGAGTTGGAAGAGACCACAAGGGCCATCGAGTCCAACCCCCTGCCAAGCAGGAAACACCGTCAGAGCACTCCTGACATATGGTTGTCAAGCCTCTGCTGAAAGACCTCCAAAGAAGGAGACTCCACCACACTCCTTGGCAGCAAATTCCACTGTCAAACAGCTCTTACTGTCAGGAAGTTCTTCCTAATGTTGAGGTGGAATCTTCTTTCTTGTAGTTTGGATCCATTGCTCCGTGTCCGCTTGTCTGGAGCAGCAGAAAACAACCTTTCTCCCCCCTCTATGTGACATCCTTTTATATATTTGAACATGGCTATCATATCACCCCTTAACCTCCTCTTCTCCAGGCTAAACATGCCCAGCTCCCTTAGCCGTTCCTCATAAGGCATCGTTTCGAGGCCTTTGACCATTTTGGTTCACTCTGCTTGAAGATAGGGCAAGTCCCATGACAAACTATTGAACAAGTCTCATAACGGAAAATATATCATCAAGAGAGGGAACCCAAGGCAGACACAGAAAGAAGAGGATAACTGCATACACCATGTGTGCTTCTTTACATGTGTGCAAGTGCCTGGGTATAATGCACATCAGTGAGGTTAAAACATTTTGAATCCAGAGAGGTGTTTCCTTCTTGCAAAGACAAACTCTTGACCTGTGCCAGTTTGGCATGGCAGGTAATATGGGAAACATGTAAAGGGATTTGTTTTCCCATTACAAATATTTCTGTTTTACTGTAAAGTCTTCTGAAGCAGAAATAACCATCTTTATGCAATCGAGAAAAATGGCAAGCTGGCCAAAAAAAAAAAGGGGTGTCGTATAAGTTAACAACACAGGATATCTGTAATATGATTTTTTGTTTTGTTTTAGGCAGCAACAGAACTCAGCTGTTCTGAATTCCAGTTATTTGCCCTTCTAGTATGACCCATCCTTCTTCATTCATGAATGATGAATGAGGGCATTTAAAAGGAAGTGCTTTCTGTCACAATGTACAGTAGTTGCATTGCAGGGCAGTTGCGAGTTTCTTGGAATACTGATGAGGCCTTTGCAATGTTCAGCTGGGACGCTTCATCTTAAAAAGCACTATATAGCCTTCCAATATATTTAAATCTTTAAACTATGTACAATTTACTTGATTACTGTATGGAGAGCAAAGTGAAGTTGGAGAGGAAACAAATGAATAGCTCTGATAACAGTTGATTTTTGTTACCAAACCAATCATTTTCCACAATTTGTCTTGTGGCAATGTTTCTGTGCCAAAAAGACACTGCATTCACTGTGAAACATATATCACAGTCACATTTGCAGTAGGCTGAAGTTCTTTGGTCATTCACCAAAACCTTTGAACGGTGCCATTTATTAAGTGAAACAACAGACAGTATCATTACCTGCTACACACGTATCTTGAAAAGGAACCTTTCTTAAATATCAGGGTAGTGAAAAATATGTAGTAATGGCCAGTTGCGTTGATACGTTATTAATTTTTCCCAGACTAGCTATCCTGAGTTGCCTCATCAACTCAGATCGGATACTTATTGAAGACAGTTGATTCTATTTTCTTTTATCAGTGGTTGAAGATGTGACTTTCAGCTGCTGCTTCACTTGAGCACTGAGCTAGCACAAGTGGTTCCATCTATGTTGTTTTAAAATTGTTGTCGATTCCTACTACATTTAACATTCAGAACAGGAATGGCAATAGGATCCTTCAAGGAATACAGTTTTGACTTAAGATATCCTTAGCGCAGGAAACAATACTATTACAGTGGAGCACACTACAGCTCTTATGGTGTAATAAGTCTCCATCACTGTGATGAATTCAGCACAGATAGTTCTTTCTTATTGTTTGCCTCCTGACTGAGAAATTAGCCGCACCTGCACATTTTCAGTGTCTGAAAATGTTAATGAAAACTACCTCCCTCTTTCAGCTCAGCTCTAGTAGTAATTAGAGTTAATGGTTGCATATGTTCATATTATGAAGGTTTGGCGAACTGTTCAAATTGATCAGCTATAGTTTGAAATTGGTCAACAAACCAGAATCAGAAAACATGGTTTGAAATAGATTTGCCAACTATGATTTGTACTAGCTGTTGTTTAATGCAGGTGATATCTGTGATTGTATGACCATTGCTAGATCCACTGCATGTGAGTGCTGAAAAGTCAAAAAGCAGAAGCAGACATGTAGCACAAAACTCTTATTTTGCTGATTGTTTGGAAGTGCAATCCATGTCTCCAAAACAATAGAAACCATGATCTGGGAGCAAGTTTTTATATATGCTTTGAAGTTTCAAACAAAGATGAAACTTTCAGAAAAGGTATTGTCTTCACCAAAATCCAAAACCCGAAGGGTTATCCCCCTAATCCACAAAGCTCCCTTGTAGCATTGAAGGGCCCTGAACTGAATTTCATGTATCATGTGTTAATTCAAAGGCTCAGATTCTTTGATTAGGATATTTGAGGGGTAGGGAGGTTTGTTACTGTGGTATTCTGAGTTAGCAAGTAAAAGCAACATGGCAATCTAGCTAATATAATTCTTTTGTAAGTGTGACATTGATTTCATCTGAATTGTACTAATTAGTGGCAGAAAGAGGTATAAAACTCTAAATGTGTGAAGCTCAACAAAGGCATCAGCAAAGATATTCATGCACTGAGAATGCCCTTAAGGAATCTGTAATTTAAAAGCTGCTTTGGCACTTCAGCCTTTGCCTGTTTGGTTAATTTGATGTGATGAGTTAAAATAATTTATCCTCCTATGCTTAACTAATTGTTTGCAGACTTTGTTGAAGGTGTAAACTTTAGTGTGCTAAGCATTCTAAATTCTATGTTGGTCTAGAGCAGAGGTGAGGAAACCTGGACTCCAACTCCCATCATCCACAGCCAGCATGACCAGTCGTCAAGGAGGATGGGAGTTGTAGTCCAGCAACATCTGAAGATCATCAAGTTTCCCACTCTGTGATTGGGAAGATCACAGGATTGCAGGCAAACAGTATGGAGGGTTAGGTTATAAGTCATTTGATCATATTTGTATTTCCCAACTGTTCTTCTTTGTGATTACTGTTAATGGCAGATTAAATACTCTTTGTAGGAAACAATAGTAATTTTCAAAGAGCAGTTTTCTCCTGTGCTTTTTAGTTGATTGAATTTATAAGGAACTATTTAATAAACGTATATATTAATAGGTGTATATTTTGTCTGCTGTTAGGCTTTCCTTAAAAGCATGGAATCTGGTCTCTCCTGTGGAATTTAGTTAACCTTGAGAATCTCAACTCTCACTTTGAAGATGCCATATTCCTAGACATAATGGGATGGCAGAAAACACTGTATGATGGAGTGGAAACAAAAGCACTGGGACATTCATAAGGTCTATAGGGTCCATCATTGTGCCCCATGTCCATTTTTGGGACTTATGATATTGGTTCAGTCACGATAGTACTGGAGGAAGCAAAATATCTCCAGTGACACAAAGGCATCAAGAGACAAAGAAGAAGCATATGGAATCCAGGCCAATTCTTTTCTAGCATTACACCTGTAGATCTTATGCAATATGACCAACATAAAGTAATCCTTATATTAGCAAAGCGGGAGGCTTATTTTAGATAACACAATTTGTTCAGAATGAATATATCAGAATTTTCATGTTTCTGCTCAAGGGCAGTTATCAGGCTCTCAACGTGTTATGAAACCTGCAATGCTCAGCCTATTCTGCATTTAATCTTTTTTTCCAGTTGACAATAATGTGAAGCAGAATATATACAACATTAAGAACCTTTTTACAATTTAGCAAAAGAGGATGGCAAGAACACTTGGAATCTAGCTAGAACCAGCTTCCTGCCATTGTACTGATAATATAATATATGTGATAGACCTATATGTACTTCTGAAACATCTCACAATATCAGAGGAATTTTCTGCATTGTGATTCACAGTTTCCTCATGAATGCAGCTTGGAGAGTCATCCTTAATAACATAACTAGGTTGTCAGATTTTTAGAATTAAACGTGTGGTGGATTTCCCCAAGCCAAACTCAGTATCATTTGCCATGTGGGCTTTTAATTATGCCTACACATGCACACACTTCTCATTTCCTTGTCAAGGAAATAATTGTTTAGATTATATCCAGAGGTAGTTCAGTCAATTCTGCCAGTTCATGTGCAGTGTGGATATATCATCGAAAATGAAGTTCAGTTGCGTTCTCAAGGAATTTGCCCTTGGGCAAGAGATTTTGTACAGCTAACCCTCTCTCAGGAGTCTCCTAGGCAAGAACAGGTTTATAGTAACAGCTAGGCTCCGGTTGATAGCCAAGTGCCTTGGCTATCAAGGACATATTGATTTAATGAGTCCCTTGGGCAATCTTGGGCAACCCTTTCCTCAGGCATCTATTTTGGAAGCTATGTGGACCAGCTGATGAGCTGGGCTGCAGAATTACTGCAGATGTTCCAGCACAATAATGACTTGGTGCCTGAACAAACTGTAGACTTGTTTTGGGACCATCTCTGACTTTTCAGCATCGTTTCACATAGTACTTTGCTCAGGTAAATATGTAGTTTAAGAACAAGATTGTACAAGTCCAGCCCAAACCTGAGTCCCTCCACTGTTTGCTTGTGAGATGGTCAAATTTTCATACAAGCCTCCAGGTAGTCTCTGTCCCACAAAATCAAAGTGTTTTGGACTTACCCAATTAGGCTCAATATGCATAGGTCCCAATGGAAAGGCTTTTGACCTTCCAAGCCACACAAAGCCCAATAGTCATATAATGTTGCCTGCTAGGTTCTTAACAACCCTTCTGTTTTGTTCATCACATTAGCAAAAACAGCTGATTTACCAAGGCCCTAACAAGCTGGTGGCATTGAGTTGATAGGCTGCATTTTTTGTTTAGCGGATAAAGAATTGTACAGGCCTAATCTGAGGCCTGATATGTAACTTTTTGTTGACATGAGCTTTACATCCTGTTTACTGATGTCTAAGCAAATATCTCTCTTGAGTAGCAAAATTTTGGTCTTCAAGCAAGTTTCACTCTTCAGATATTCCTCAAGCATTTGGGAAGACACCCAATTGCTCTTTCAGGACTGAAGCTGATGTAAAATTGGCATGCACATAGCAACTCAAAAGAGGCTCTTAAGACACCAGGCATAAGATCTGTGACAATAACAAATAGCACATGGAGCTGCCAGCAGGACAATTTTACATCGCAAAATCATCTCCTGTTCTTTGCCTCATACCCATTCCGTCTCCATGAATGAGGTTTGCAGTAAGCGATGCCAGTTAAATACAGTGGGGCTGCAGGGTAATAAGATCCCAGCTAACTTCAGGTGAATTTTTTGGCACCTGGCAATACTCGTTTCTAATAAATTCCCTTTTAGATCATAACCTTGAATAATTCAAGGCAGCATATGTGCCTGAGAACTGTCTCCTTCTTGGCTTGGTTTGCCACCTTCCCCATCTGCTCCTTTGTTTTCCTGCTTTCAGTTTTCTCGCTGCTGCTCACTTGCAAAATCATTCTTGTCAATTACTGTTGTTTCTGCTGGATATTTGAAAGAACGGTCTTGGCTGTTCTCGACAATCATTGTTTAACGTGCATCTTATGTGAAGACTGAAAGGGGATGAATAAAGAAGGCAAGGAATGAGGAGGGATTATGTTATATAGGGCCAGCCTACCATTTCTGTACCCTTGCAATCTTAAGCTATATTTTGACTTGGATGGCGCTTTTAGATAGAGATGCTACTGGTATCAGATTTTTGTGGGGACTATTAACATTTTATCACCTGAGGGCAAACTAAAGTAGGTCCCACCTGAATTCCTTCCCTGTGGCTTTGTACAGAACCAGCCATGGGCCTCAAGTGTTCAGAATGCGGTAGGCAAACTCAGTTTCCTGCCAGTAACAATATGGAAATGAGATAACAGAACCGAACAGCAATGGACCATTTGCATTCAAGCATTTGGCTTGGGGAAGTCACAAGCAGTTGCAGGCCTGCTGTAGATTTGCTTGCGCCCTACATTGTGTGGAAACAGAAGGGTTTCAGAGGTTTTCCTCCCCTACCAGTGATTAATTCAGGTAGAAAGAGAGGCTGAGCCCCATCACTATGAGCCTTTGCAGACTTTGACCTTGCCTTTTCATATTACAGTGGTACCTCGGGTTAAGTACTTAATTCGTTCCACAGGTCCATTCTTAACCTGAAAGCACCACTTTAGCTAACGGAGGCCTCCTGCTGCTGGAGCATGATTTCTGTTCTCATCCTGAAGCAAAGTTCTTAACCTGAGGTACTATTTCTGGGTTAGCGGAGTCTGTAACCTGAAGCGTATGTAACCTGAAGCCTATGTTACCCAAGGTACCACTGTACTATTATTTTGGCAATCTCCTTCAAAGGGGTGTATGATTGAAGATTATGTTTTGACAAAAAAAAAAAAGTACAGGTAAAGGACCCTGACAGTTAAGTCCAGTCGCAGACAACTCTGGGGTTGCAGCGCTCATCTCACTTTACTGGCCAAGGGAGCCGGTGTTTGTCTAGAGTTTTTCCAGGTCATGTGGCCAGCATGACTAAGCTGCATCTGGCGCAACGGAGCACCAAAATCAGAGCAGCGCACGGAAGCGCTGTTTACCTTCCCGCCGGAGCGGTACCTATTTACCGTATTTTTCGCTCGATAACACGCACCCAGCCATAACACGCATGTAGTTTTTAGAGGAGGAAAACAAGAAAAAAAAAATATTCTAAATGAAATAGTGAATGTATGATTTTTGTGGTTCATGCTGTGGCCACAGACATGTGATCTGACGGTGAGTTTGGGGTAGCCCAATGCAAAAATCCTGAGGATCCATGTGGATCCATGTTTGTAACCACGTTTTTGCACCACTGCAGCCCCAGGCAACAGTGGGTGCGTAATTTTTTTGGTGCAAACTGTAGCCATGGACATGCTATGTGATCTGATGGTGAATTTGGGGTGACCTGGTGCAAAAATCCTGAGGATCCATGTGGATCTGTGCTTTGTAACCACGTTTTAAGTGGGGAGGGAAGGAAAAGCACTCAAGGGACAAGGAGCACGCGTGGAGCAGGCTCTGCTTCTCTCCCTCCTCCCCCCCCCCCCTTAGCGAGCTGAAAACCTTTGCTGGAGGGAGAGAGAGCCTGCTTGCTTTAAAGGAGCCTAAAGCAAGCACGGAGGAGGGAAGCATTCGCTCTGTAACACGCACAGACATTTCCCCTTACTTTCTAGGAGGAAAAAAACGTGTGTTATGGAGCGAAAACTATGGTATCTACTTGCACTGCGTGCTTTCAAACTGCTAGGTTGGCAGGAGCTGGGACCGAGCAACAGCAGCTCACCCCATCGCGGGGATTAAAACTGTCGACCTTCTGATCGGCAAGCCCAAGAGGCTCAGTGGTTTAGACCACAGCCCCACCCCTGTATGTTTTGACAAAATATGCTACAAATACCTTGGGAAGTGGATAGCCTCAGTCTGGACCTATTTACTAATTCATCTCCAATTATTATTTTTTTAAAAGAACACTTGGGTGTTGTGTGTGGTGACCCACAAGGAGAATATTTGCCTCACAGTTCTTAGGTTGCCAGTTCAAGATTTGCTGTGGATTTGAGTTCTGGATACTGTGCCATTCCTGAATCCAGATAGCCATTCCCCATGGCTAACTATGCGTGCACAATACATGTAGAGGGGCTAAGGGCTCACTGGTAGAGCAGCTGTTTGCGTGCAAGAATCCTAGATTCAATTTCTGGCATCACCAGGTGTTAGGCTGGGAAAGACACCTGCCTGATACACCTGAGAGCTCCTGCCAGATCAGGGTAGGCAGCAGCGCTATGCAAGATGAACCATTAGTCTGACTTATAATAATAAATAATAATAATAATAATTTATTATTTGTACTCCGCCCATCTGGCTGGGTTTCCCCACTCTGGGCGGTTTCCAACAAAGATGAAAAATACACTAAAATGTCACATATTAAAAACTTCCCTGAACAGGGCTGCCTTCAGATGTCTTCTGAATGTCAGGTAGTTGTTTATCGCTTTGACATCTGATGGGAGGGCGTTCCACAGCGCGGGCGCCACTACCAAGAAGGCCCTCTGCCTGGTTCCCTGTAACTTGGCCTCTCGCAGTGAGGGAACCGCCAGAAGGCCCTCGGCGCCGGACCTCAGTGTCTGGACTGGATGATGGGGGTGGAGACGCTCCTTCAGATATACTGGACCGAGGCCGTTTAGGGCTTTAAAGGTCAGCACCAACACTTTGAATTGTGCTCAGAAACGTACTGGGAGCCAATGTGGGTCTTTCAAGACCGGTGTTATATGGTCTCAGCGGCCGCTCCCAGTCACCAGTCTAGCTGCCGCATTCTGGATTAGTTGTAGTTTCCGGGTCACCTTCAAAGGTAGCCCCACGTAGACTTGGTCCTGGCCAGCCAGTATTGTCTTAGGCCAAATTCCCTATGGGTAATAATGGCAAAGTATACCTTGTACAGATTGGGTACAACAACCTGGTCAGTTTAACCAGTGGCCTTTTTCTGCATGTCTCCTTCTGTCTTTACTAAACCAAGCATGCAGATGAGCTGGCAGGCATTGGTTGGGCTTGGGCTGCTGTCACAATCATTACTGTGACTTGAGTGAAACCATGACAACGCCAGTTGCTGGCTTGCTAGGCAGTTGGGTCAATATGAAGGTCAGCCGTGTCATGTAAAAGAGGTTGATCTCCAAAGACAGTGTGAGTGGATCAGACAGTAGGAGGACAGGTTTAAGGCTATGTGTGTAGACCAGAACTGTAGTTTCTGTGAACCACTCTGGATAATGTTTTAGGCTACACTGCACCTTTTCAAATTTCATTGGGACCTTGCTGGCAATTGTCACTTCTCTGATACCTATATGATATGAGAGAGGGGGGAATCCTAGACATTCGTTCTTTGCTTAGTCTTGAAACTAGATGGTGTTTTTTTTTTCCTTAAAGAGATCAAGGTACCTAGGAAACAAGCCACATGTGTGAAGAGTTGACGCTCTCCTGCTTTATACAGGAAGCACCCGCAGTAGGGTGTTTCTAAAGACTGTTCAGAAGAAAACATTGTTAGCTCAGATTTTACCCAAGTAGCTTGTTGGCCTATTTTAGGTATTGTGTATATCTCTGAATTTTTGTTTGCAGTTCATTTCGATTTTATATATATATTAATACTTGATTTTTCATGTTTATAACATTTTAGTGTTGTAATTATATTCTCTAAGCCACTTCAGGACCCTTGGTTGGGAAGCAGTCTATAAATAGTTTTAATCAGTAAAGTTGGGATGGAGCGGGTGCTGGAGGAAACCCCAAAATACATTTGCTGGTACCAGCCAGTCCCTCTTATTTTTCCTTCATAAAATGCTCAAAATATTACTTATTCTTGATTCACAGCTAACAAAAAAGAAGCTTTTCATGAATAAAATTTGGTCAGTATGTTTCTAGCTCACGTGTTCTTATCAAAGTTATAAGGGTTATTGACTTTTATTTTAAGTTAACATTTTGTTCCAGTGTAGTAAAAATGACCACATTAAAAACTCAGGTCATAACAATGCCTCAGTGACCGTTTCTGGCTTCAAACAATGTCATTTTGAAGTATGTGGGGAAATCTTGCTTCAGGATTACTGCTATATGGAACTGTCTTTGTAGATTGATAATAGCATCCACTTCCACTAAATTCAGCAAGATTTTAATATAGAGACATGTCTAAAAGCTGCATAAAAGCAGTTGTAGTAGTAAGAATTTTCATAGTGTTCATGCCACTCTCGCTTTCCTTGCCATTGCTTCAGACCTCCTCCTGTTAATGCATAAAATTCCTCAGGGTACCTTTTGTTATATTTTTATCCTACCAAGATTTGCTTTACATATTATTTCAGCTGAAGCCCAAGACTTTATAGAATCCTTATGACATCGGTGAAATGCGAGACAATAGCAGTTTTTACACTTTGGTAGCAATTATAATGATACACTGCGACATCAGAAGGCTTCTTGTATGCCTCAACCGCATTGAAATAGTTTCCCTCGATTTCTGCACAGCCTTAGGATCTACAGTACCATACTGAATACAGCCCACCACCCTGAAATCTGCCCCTGGCTGAAGGCTATAGGCTTCTCTAACTCAGGAACCAAAAGAAATACATGCTTTGAAATACTGTATGAATAACTGCTCAGAGAACGAGCTGATTTGATAGGAAACGATAACTGACTATTCTTAGGAAATTCCATCCTAATTAGGGTTCCCCCCACCCCTAGCTACTAAGTGGCTTAAGGCAAAGCATGAAAAAACAACAACAAGAAAATAAAAAGCATAGGTAGTCAGGTTGGCTCGTAAGAAAACTCAGAAAGCTCATCACAAGGTCTACTTTTATAAGTCCAACCAAAACATCACAACATGGTGAGCAAGGTTTTGAGAAAGCAAGGAGGAGGAAGAAAAAAGAAAAACATGGCTTCATGTTAAAGCCATACTTTCTGCCTTGGTTTCAGTTTCAAGATGGTGAATGGGAAGAGGGTTAATAGACTAGTCACTCCTGGCTGCTATGCACGTTTCATGATACACCTAGGGATGCTGGGATGAAAAACTATTTTGAAAATATGCAATCTAGCAGTTTTGCTTACTTTTTTTAAAAAAAAGATTTCTAGCTTTTCTCATGCCAAGAGAGTGGGGTGGAAGACAACAGTTGTTGTTTTTCAAAGTAAATTCAATGAAACAAAATGCCCACTAAGTACAAGTACTATGTCTAAATTCTTCTGAATATGTTCAGTCTGAGATTTAGTGTGCACATACAGAAGGTCATCTGGTACAATTATCCTAGCTAGCTTGTACCATTTCATAGTATGAGATGCTAAATTCCTTATTTGAATGCTCTTATCCCTAACATCTAGTTTTCTACATGCAAGGAGCATTTTTAAATGGGAAACCGGTGAGCACTCAACAATGCAATCTCCCATCACTACCACCCAACACACAGCTGAAATCTGAAATGATGCTGTCTGAAAATTGATGTTGGTGTTGAATTGGACTTAGGCTTTGGCTAGCATGCTGTGTAAAGATGTTCTACAATGTCTGCCTGCATTTATATAAAGTTAGTCACACATGGCAGACAAGAGCATCTTTTTGTTCCTCTCCCTTTTGTTGTTGTTGTTGTTTAGTCGTTCAGTCGTGTCCGACTCTTCGTGACCCCATGGACCAGAGCACGCCAGGCACTCCTGTCTTCCACTGCCTCCTGCAGTTTGGTCAGATTCATGTTTGTAGCTTCGAGAACACTGTCCCACCATCTCGTCCTCCGTCGTCCCCTTCTCCTTGTGCCCTCCATCTTTCCCAACATCAGGGTCTTTTCCAGTGAGTCTTCTCTTCTCATGAGGTGGCCAAAGTATTGGAGCCTCAGCTTCACGATCTGTCCTTCCAGTGAGCACTCAGGGCTGATTTCCTTCAGAATGGAGAGGTTTGATCTTCTTGCAGCCCATGGGACTCTCAAGAGTCTCCTCCAGCACCATAATTCAAAAGCGTCAATTCTTCGGTGATCAGCCTTCTTTATGGTCCAGCTCTCACTTCCATACATCACTACTGGGAAAACCATAGCTTTTACTATACGGACCTTTGTTGGCAAGATGATGTCTCTACTTTTTAAAATGCTGTCCAAGTTTGCCATTGCTTTCCTCCCAAGAAGCAGGCGTCTCTTAATTTCATGGCTGCTGTCCCCATCTGCAGTGATCATGGAGCCCAAGAAAGTAAAATCTCTCACTGCCTCCATTTCCTCCCCTTCTATTTGCCAGGAGGTGATGGGACTAGTGGCCATGATCTTCGTTTTTTTGATGTTGAGCTTCAGACCATATTTTGCGCTCTCCTCTTTCACCCTCAATAAAAGGTTTTTTAATTCCTCCTCACTTTCTGCCATCAAGGTTGTGTCATCTGCATATCTGAGGTTGTTGATATTTCTTCCAGCAATCTTAATTCCGGCTAGGGATTCATCCAGCCCAGCCTTTCGCATGATGAATTCTGCATATAAGTTAAATAAGCAGGGAGACAAAATACAGCCTTGTCGTACTCCTTTCCCAATTTTGAACCAATCAGTTGTTCCATATCCAGTTCTAACTGTAGCTTCTTGTCCCACATAGAGATTTCTCAGGAGACAGATGAGGTGATCAGGCACTCCCATTTCTTTAAGAACTTGCCATAGTTTGCTGTGATCGACACAGTCAAAGGCTTTTGCATAGTCAATGAAGCAGAAGTAGATGTCTTTCTGGAACTCTCTAGCTTTCTCCATAATCCAGCGCATGTTTGCAATTTGGTCTCTGGTTCCCCTGCCTCTTCTAAATCCAGCTTGCACTTCTGGGAGTTCTCGGTCCACATACCTCTCCCTTTACCAACCTCCAGTCCAGCCGCTGTATCAAATGTCTGCCATTTCTGAACATGGCAAGACATTATTTTAAGGTACCTCAATCCCACTTTTCCAATTGTCAGTTCTACGATTTAAATAAGAATCAGTTTCTGAGCAAAAGAATCTTGAGCTGATCACCTAAGGATTCATTAGCAAAATATATCCTCCTCAATTTAGTGCTGGTACTGGAATCTGAAATTCATTTTTTTGAGCTGGTCCATAAACTGTTTGCTTTCCGAGGGTGAATGTTTATTATGTAAGTCATATGCATTTCAGCTCAACTGAGCCTTCCTGAGGGACTTATCCTGCTCCCTTCCTTATAAGCTGCTCAAAGCTGTGCCCTGTAAGGTCCCTTAAAATGGATGGTCTTTGAGCATCTTATAAGGAAACAGGTGAAATAAGCCACTGAGGAAGACTCACTGGAGCCATAACACTTATTATTATTATTATTATTAATAATAATAATAATTATTATTATTCTTTTCCAGTATCTCTGATCTATACTTCCCTCACTTTTTGTTTTCGTTTGTTTTCATTTGCATTTGTAAGATGCAAAACTGAGCTGCTGAGGATGTGAGAAATTTAATTTTAAAAAGACCTTGATATCCCAAGGCCATTGCCTGGTTTCATTCCCATGTTTGCGGCAGTGCCTGTATTTCTGCTCGTTCTTAATAGTGTTGATGACAACTACACCGGTCCCTTGGGCTTTGCTACTGTTGTGTTCAATTACAGACGGAAGGTCTGATTATCAGAAATGCTGTTCAGTCACAGCTGCAGTGAGGATGAATGGAAATTGAAGGTGCCACGAACCCCTGAAAACGAGGCCCCTGACACCACTCATTTATTTTAATGACTCAGGCCTAACTTGTAGATTTGAATACAATGACTTTCATAACTCCCCTTGAGAGTCCAGCCATGAAAAATAATGAAATGTTATTGGGCCCAGACTATTAAATTAACTTGCACCCTAACCCACATCTCTAGGAGAAATTGATTGGATTTCAAACCATCTGACATTATAATTAAAACTTGCATTTATAATTTAACTTTGTAATTGGAACATGGCACCGTTAGAAAGGTTTGGGGCCTCTGTTCTGTGAGGGCATCCTGGTGATTGAAGTCACAGATTGTAAAATGGTTTAGTAACAACCGTGGGAGAGGTAAGATCCAAACACCAACCATAAGCAAGAATGGCAACTATATATTTTTTTAAAAGATATTTATTAAAAGTTTTTTAGTTACAGGAAAAAAAGTGTAAAAGAAAACAGAAACAATGAAAAATTTTACAAACAATACATCAAAAATAAGAAAGAAAAAGAAAAAAACAATACATCGAAACAGCATAATAAAAAGAAAACACATCCAAATTCCATATCATTATCTTTCATTTACTTGTTTCCTCGACTTCCTCACACCTCCCTTTTTTGTATTCTAGTTCAAATTAGCTAATTCAGCAAATCCCTTCCCTCTTTCTCAATTTTTTATTCTATAATTTGTCTTAACCTAATCTAACTTTAAATTTTCCACTTTGGCCCATTAACAATCAGTTTTTGCTTAATTCTTTATCACATTTCTGCTAAAACCATATAACTTCATTCCAGTATTCTTCTAACATTCATTAATTTTACAGTATTTCTGTAAATGTACTTTAATTTTTTTCCACTCTTCTTCCATCAAGAATAGCAACTATATCTCAAAGATCATGCCATTTCCAAGTCCAGTTGCACCAATGACCAATCCAGCTGACCATCACTATGCCAAACGCCCCTCCAACATAATTTGTGTCGATCTTGTCATCCCAAAAAACAGATGGGCAATAAATCTAGTTTCTAATCTGTACCTTTTTGGAATGTGAGTTGAGGCTACATATGCATGAAGAATACTCTTTAAAAATCCCTGAACAAAGAATAGTAGAATGTCAAAGAGAAGACTAGGGTTGGCCTCTCCTCTCTAGCATCTGGTTTTGTGTGTACAGGGATTTTATCATATGAACTGAGAGTATTCAATCACGTGAGCTCCCACCTGTGTTCTGAAGAGATACATAGCCTGGAAGCAGATGGCCATTGCACCATCACTGCTTGTGAGAATTAGGCCCTGGTTCAGGAGGCACATTGGCCTTCTCTGCCCTAGTTTAGGTAGATGGAAGAACTATGAGGTGACCCTTCAACATGTAGTAGAGCCCACCAAGAGGGTGAGCTGCTCCAAAGGCCTGCTTTGCTGTTGGATCTTTGGACTTGTATCTGGTTCCATAAATTCCATAAATTTTGAGGAGCCTCAAAAAAGGAATAAACTTGTGATAAGGTGAAATGTACAGTTGTAGATTCAGGTATCTGAAGAAGTGTGCATGCACACAAAAGCTTATACCAAGAAGAATCTTATTTGGTCTCCAAGGTGCTACTGGACAATATATATATATATATATATATGCTTTCGTAGATTTTCACGGGTACAGGAATGCAGGTTTTGGTGTCCTCGGGTGTCTTCCCGTGTAAAAGTTGGGGTGTCTAGGCGACGTTTCGACGAGGTCTCACTCGTCATCTTCAGGCTGGTGCTTTCGGCTTCTTGTTACTGGAACAGAGCAGGATCTCAGTGTTTGAGTTCCTATAAATACTGTTGAGGAGGTGTGGTGTATAGCCTCCAATGTTCTGGGCAGAGAGGAGGTTCCCAGGCTAGTGTGCCTTTTCTTCTTTTGTTCCTTAATTACTTGAGGGATATCTTGAGTGATTTCTTGAGTGATTTCCTGAATCCCACTTAGGTGGGTCATTAGGTGTGGATTAGTTGCTAAAGCCTTCGTGTCTTGAACTCTTGAACTTTGTGAAGAGTTTTTCTGAGAAGATGGCTGTACTGCACTTGGTTGTGCTCTGGCTTGGCTTCGTGTATAGGGGCGAGCTGTGGTTTTGTGGCCTGTGCCAGCCAGATCTGTGTAGGGATTGCAGGGGGGTGCAGCATCCGGAGGTGCCACCCTGGTTTGGCTACTGGATGGTGTCTGTAATTTATCTGTGGAGAGGGTCTGGGTTTGGGTCTGGTGTGGTTGATTGGTGATGGCGTTCTGTGTGCCTCTGGATCTGGTGTCAGATTTTGTGGGGAGGGCTAATTTCCAGATGTCTGGCAAGCGGGATGTGTCGTCACGCTTGTTCATGTTGTGAGGGTGTTTCTCTATCTCGATGGCTTCCATGATTATTCTCTTGTGGTGATGTTCCATGTTAAAGAGCAATTTGGAATCTGCAAAATTAATTTCGTGTCCTGTTTCTTTCATGTGTTGGAAAAGAGAGGAAGTTTTTTCTTCTTTTTTGACGGCATTCTTGTGTTCTGCGATACGTGCATTTATTCGTCTGTTTGTTTGTCCAATGTACGTGGCTGGGCAGACTTTGCAGGGTATTTCATAGACCCCTTGGTTTTCCAACTGAATTTTATCCTTGGGGTTTCTGAGGATATTGGCTATTTTTTGGTTGGTGCAAAAGGCTGTTTTGATATTGTGTTTATGGAGGATTTTGCTAATTTTATCTGTAGTGCCCTTGATATAAGGAAGGAGGGCTATGCCATTGTTTTCTTCTGTGTCTTGGTTTTTGGGGGGTGTTTCTTTTTGGATTAGCTTCGTAACCCTGTTTTGCTGGTATCCATTGGCAATTAACACATTTGAGAGATTCTGTAACTCAGTTGTCAAGTGGTCTTCGTCAGCCAGGCGTTTGGTTCTGGAGATGAGAGTCTTGGCTACGGAGTTTATTTGTGCAGGGTGGTGGTGTGATTGTGCATGTAAGTAGCGGTTGGTGTGTGTTTTTTTCCGGTGGATAGTGTGTCCTAGGGAGCCATCAGGTTTTTTGTAGATTAGGACGTCAAGGAAGGGAAGTTGGTTGTTGGCTTCTATTTCCATAGTGAATTGTATTTTGGGGTGTAGGCTGTTGAGATGTGTGAGGAAGCTATCCAGTTTTTCCTTCCCGTGTGGCCAAATTACAAAGGTGTCGTCAACATATCTGAGCCAAAGTTTGGGTTTGTGTTCTGACTTGTCTAAAGCATTGGTTTCAAAGTGTTCCATGTACAGGTTAGCGATGACCGGTGAGAGGGGTGATCCCATAGGTGCTCCTTCTATCTGTTTGTATCTTTGTCCATTGTGGATGAAGTACGTGTTGGTTAGGCAGTGGTTGGTCAGGTCCAAGATGTATTCGGGGGGATTGTATTTGTTTTGAATGGCTGTCAAGGCTTCATTAATGGGCACTTGTGTGAAGAGAGATACAACATCGAAGCTCACAAGTAGGTCATTGGGTTGTAGGTTTTGCTTCTTTATTGTTTCTATGAACTGGAAGGAGTTTGGAACGTGTGAAGAGATGGATTCTGCATAGGGCTGAAGTTGCTTGGCGAGAAATTTAGCGAGATTTTGTAGAGGTGAGCCTATGGAGCTGACTATTGGTCTGAGTGGTGTTCCTTCTTTGTGTATCTTGGGGAGGCCGTAGAGTTTGGGGCATCTGGATGATTTTTCTCTGGGCACCTCCGGATGCTGCACCCCCCTGCAATCCCTACACAGATCTGGCTGGCACAGGCCACAAAACCACAGCTCGCCCCTATACACGAAGCCAAGCCAGAGCACAACCAAGTGCAGTACAGCCATCTTCTCAGAAAAACTCTTCACAAAGTTCAAGAGTTCAAGACACGAAGGCTTTAGCAACTAATCCACACCTAATGACCCACCTAAGTGGGATTCAGGAAATCACTCAAGAAATCACTCAAGATATCCCTCAAGTAATTAAGGAACAAAAGAAGAAAAGGCACACTAGCCTGGGAACCTCCTCTCTGCCCAGAACATTGGAGGCTATACACCACACCTCCTCAACAGTATTTATAGGAACTCAAACACTGAGATCCTGCTCTGTTCCAGTAACAAGAAGCCGAAAGCACCAGCCTGAAGATGACGAGTGAGACCTCGTCGAAACGTCGCCTAGACACCCCAACTTTTACACGGGAAGACACCCGAGGACACCAAAACCTGCATATATATATATATATATATATACACACACACACACACACACACACACACACATACACACACACACACACACACACACACAGTTGTAGTTCAAGAAATTACACTTTAAAGGGTGTATATTTTTAGAGCTCACCCTATTTTTTGCTGTTTTTGTAATTCTCAGTTTTGTTTCTTAAAAAAACACCCTTTTAATGTTGTATTTTATATTGTTATAACCTGCCATGGGAATTTAGGGTGAATAATTTAGGTAAATTAAAACAACCAGCACTTTTTTCCCCCAGAAGAGGTGGTGCCATTTGTTTAGTAATTCTCAAATTGCTCTGACCTGTTCACTCACTGCTTATTACCTCAAGCCAGTTAATTATATTGTTGCTGTATATTATTCTAGGAGGAGCTCCTCGTCAATCACATATTAATACTTTTTTTGTTTTAATTTATTCATATTTAGCAAGTGAGACCTGCAATGATTTCCACCCAATGTTCTTCACGCATGACAGATCATTTGAAGAGTTCTTCTGCATTTGCATCCAGCTGCTGAATAAGACATGGAAAGAGATGAGAGCAACTTCTGAAGACTTCAACAAGGCAAGATTTTGGGAAGGGTAGCATTTGGAAGCAAAGCTCCTTTGTTTTGTTGGTTTCCACCTAATATGATTTCATATGTCTCTCTGGACTAGTTTTGAAGGTGATCGAAATGTAAAAGGGAACATACTACCATATGTGGTAAATAGGAACATACTACCATATGTGGTGGTCCTGTCTAGAGATACAAAGATTTTGGAATATGATTTATGAAGAGATAAAGAGATTGATAAAAACTACATTTAGCAAGAAACCGGAAGAATTTTTACTAGGAATGCTTTCAGATAATATTCCCAAAAATAAAACTAGGCTATTTATGTATGCAACGTCAGCAGCAAGGGTTATAGTGGCAAAACACTGGAAAGATAAAAATACACCCACTAAAAAGGAATGGGTAGTCAAATTGTGGGAGTACTTGGAGCTTGCAAAGCTGACAGATGCAATAAGAGATAAACCTTAAAAATTGATGAAAGAAGAATGGGAATGTTTAAATAATTATTTAGGGGACAAGGGCTCAACAAGAAAGACCTGGTTATGTTTAGAATGATACTGCATAGAGAAATGTTCCCTGATACCAAGATGAGAGATTCCTTTGGGATGCAGATAGAGAGAATTGATAAGAATAATGATCTGTTGTGAGCTTGACGGAAGTGTACAATAGATGAGCTCTCCCGCTTTGGCTCATCTTCCTTTTTCTTTTTTCTTTTTTCCCTCTTATCTTTCCCATAGTTGCTTATGTTCTGTGTCATGTACTTCGATATTTTTTGTAGTTTTTTTCACTACTATTAAGGAATTTTCCTTTGTAATTTTGGTTGCCTATATTTATATGTACTTGTTTATACGATCTGAAGAGAAACCAGAGTTTTGAATCAGCTTTTAGTACCCATAGACCAAATTCATCTAAAAAATAAGAATAAGGCCTAATTTAACCCCAGAGTTTGGAGAAAGTGTGATAAAACGTTTGTGAGGGAAAACAAGATTTCAAAATTGCTAGCACTGTTTCCACCTTTAAAATTCTAAATAATTGCGGGGAAATAGCTGAGGCTCCAATACTTTGGCCACCTCATGAGAAGAGAAGACTCCCTGGAAAAGACCCTGATGTTGGGAAAGATGGAGGGCACAAGGAGAAGGGGACGACAGAGGACGAGATGGTTAGATAGTGTTCTCGAAGCTACAAACATGAATCTGACCAAACTATGGGAGGTAGTGGAAGACAGGAGTGCCTGGCATGCTCTGGTCCATGGGGTCACAAAGAGTCGGACCCGACTAAACCACAAAGTGTGACAATAGTCTTTTATGTGGCATTTTATTCTAATGTGTTGAAACATTGACAGACTTATGCTTCATTTAAGCATATGGATGAGCTCAGCAGCTGAAATGTTCAGTAATGCATTACATAGTTTTAGCATTATAAGTTAACACCTCAGAAGAGATTTGAGCAGGGATAGGGATACAGTGGTGCCCCGCAAGATGAATGCCTCACAAGATGGAAAACCCGCTAGACGAAAGGGTTTTCCGTTTTGGAGGTGCTTCGCAAAACGAATTTCCTATGGGCTTGCTTCGCAAGACGAAAATGTCTTGCGAGTTCCTGCGGGGTTTTTTTCCTCCCCCCCCTTTTTTTTCTCAAGCCGCTAAGCCGCTTATCAGCTGATCTGCTAAGCCGCTTAACAGCTGATCCGCTAAGCCGCTTATCAGCTGATCCGCTAAGCCGCTAATGGGCTTGCTTCGCAAGATGAAAAAAACCGCAAGAAGAGACTCGCGGAACGGATTCTTTTCGTCTTGCGAGGTACCACTGTAACTCCCCTACTGGAGACAGGCAGGGTCTTCAACTTGCAATGTCCTCTCCGGAAGGGAGGAGTCATCCCATCTCTCTCTGGACTGCTGCAAGGGATGGTTGGGTCTTCGTCTCTCTATGTGTGTGGAGCAAAACACTTGCTTGAGTGCTTGTTTTCTGTGGAGTTTCCTTTTGTTAGTCCTCTCCTTCACCCTGTTTGCTGGATCATCTTTCTGAGTGAGTTTTTTCACTGTGTTTTCCTGTTGGCTACCACCCCCCAGTTTCTTCATTTCTACTTCATTCTCTTCATGTCCCCCTTTCCCATTTGTCTGGGGAAGGGAAAAGTGTGGGGGCAACTGGATTCTGCCCCGATTGCTGGGCAGGCACAGGAGGAGCCCACAAGGCGACAGGGCCAGGAGCTTGTGTTTCCCATCTTTTTCTTTAAAAAAGGGAGCTTTTATGCGACCAATATCACTTTTCAAAGCAAACATCAGAGGGAATCTTTAGCAGAATGGATGCATTGGAAAAGGACATTTCTAATGTGAATGCCATAACTGGTACACTGGCTGGGTTAGTGGATTCTGGTGTCTCTGTTAACCTCTTTCTTATATCATGGATGTTGGCTCATATGACGGAGGCATGATCCGTATTGTTGGTACTGTTGCTGCGGGTTTGTTGTGGCCTTTGGCTAGAACAGCTAACTTACATCGACTTGTATAAAACGTCTATGCAGCTACTTCACAAAGAGGTATAATCTTTCAAGTTTGTCTGTTCTGGATGGCTGAGAAGAAAACTTTACTTTGTGCCTTGTTTGGGAGGAGTAGAAGACACGATCTAGGGTTCGGATCTAACAACAAGCGATGCTTCATGGCTACTCATTCATTGCAAGCCATTAACCGCATCTTACCATAATGTATATACTAGACAATTGTTAGCATTGGTTTCTTGTTTTGATCCTTCTCATCCTTAAGATCAGTTTTTCATTTTAGCAACCTTACTGTATATATTTAACTGCCACTTCCATACATTTTCTTATCCCTGTGTGGTGTGTGTGTGTGAGAGATAGAATGTTAATCCGATGTGAGATTGTATAGCAATTACAGCGTATTGGATTTTAGCTCCTGGGACCCAAATATCTTCCCGAAAGCTACTCAGCCAGCTTTCGTCTTTAATCATAACTGAAGAAGGAAGAGCTCTTTCATTTAATTTTTCATTAATGAAAGTAAATTGTATATTCTAATCTAGAGGTAGCAGCCGGCTGGAGCTGCTACACATTGAGGGCTTTCTCTGCTGGAGAACAGTTATAGTTCTTCTATAGTTTGACTGTCGACTTTTCTACTAGGTCATTTTTTTATTTTATTTCCGATGCTGTAATAAATGGAAGAAATCTTAGTTGAATTCTTCTAAATAAACTGTACAGTCTGAACCACTTTATGCGCAATAAGGAATATTGTGGAGAGGTTCATTAAATTTTCTACCTTTAAAATAGAACTTTTAAGCCCCCCTTCGCAAAGTTTGTTATTTTCTTTATCCTGGTTGGTGCTAATATGAACTAGAAAGAGGCACATAACTTCGCTCCCTATTAGGATCTCCCCTTTTTACTGAGCATTCAGTATGCTCATGATGTTATTGAGGCGATCAGTGCTATTTTTCTAGAAAAAGAGGTGCCAGAACTCACCATGAACACCTCCCTCCTCATAGGTTGCATCTGTCCTGAACCAGCTGATAAAGAAATAGTGCAGAATTGTTCAGCTTGTATAAAGTGGGAGAACATTTTACCTGTTTGGCCTCAGGGAGTGAATTAGTGTAGCTAAAATTAAAATTAAAAAGTTTTCAGGGTATCTTTTTTTCAAAATATTTTAAAATTAGAATGGTAGGGCGACAGCAAGCTTTTTCTTTTTCATTGCCACCTCTCATTAACAGTAAGAATAATCCATCAATATTTTTATTTTTATTTTGCTTTCATTGCTCTAATACACATACGAAAAACACAGAGACTACAGCAGGACCCCACCCCTAAGTTGTCATCCCCTCACTGCTCTAGTGGTATCAGGCTGTAATTCTCATAATTGTTCTCCATACAAGATAAAGGGTTGTGTGCATCGAGAGAGAGAGAGAGAGAGACAGAGAATTTAATGTTCAGAAGGCCAGTTGAACCCATAGGAAACGGGTTATATGCACAATTTCAACCACATAAGACATCAAGTGTCTATATTCAGGAGGTTATAATATCCAAATGTGCAAGGATGATTTCGGCAGTTTGTCCTGAAGTCCGGTTTCATTGATATATGAAATAAATAGCCAGCAAATGACCAGAAATCACTTTAGTTTCTCTTTAAGCAAGATACTGATTGCATAATGTTGGTATCTGTGTGTTTTTTATTTCAGTTTTTTAGTCTTTGTCCAATGTATCCAGTTATTCGCTTTAACTATAACTGCAACTTCATGGCTTTGAAAAATATTTCTCCTGTTACGTAAATCCTTAGCCAAGCCTATGTACAGGAAGTTTAAGCAGCTGACGTGCTCTGGTCCATGGGGTCACGAAGAGTCGGACACGACTAAACAGCAGCAACAATGCCTTATGCTACTTCCTCTGTAGAACAATTTCCAATTGTATATCAACAACTGTGATTTAAAAAAGAGCATCTGAGGCTGTTGTATATCATATGCTAGTTGAAAATTGGACTGTAAGATATAGATGTTCAGGAGAAATCAAGTCTGCTGCCAGCCGTAGCAGTGCCAAGAATGACTGCCTTTACCTGGCTATTGTTAGGGAATATGTAAGGTCTCTAACCTGAAAAATCCTATCTGGTGTCTGCATAACATGAGCTAACAAGGATTTCTGAAGGCAGCTGCTCTAGCTTAAATAGTGAACCCAAATGTAAGGAGGACAAAATTATTTAGTGCTCCCTGCAGAATACATTCCCAACCCTCAAAATGCATTATTCAGAGAGGGGAGCAAGGCTTGTTTACCCGGCTGGATATCCTGGGTTAACTCAATGTTCTTCAGTAGCAAGTCGGTTTACACATTCATTGGGGCGACTCAACAGCTGAAATAGAAAAAAGAAATAAATCAGGGTGTGCACCTCTAAGTGACAATTTAAACAGCAGCGGGATTGATGTTTGATATGCATAGGTAAATATTTAAATATTTGCAGACACAGTGACCTGTGCGCGATCCAGTGGAGTTGAGCGTGGCTGAAAAACTCTGCAACTGCTTGTATGCACGTAGAACCGTGTTTACTGTTCAAACCTCCCTGTTGGCCGGCAGAGCCAGAGCTGTTTGAGGTTGAAGCAGGTGACAGTAGCTGTGACTGACGTCTGCTGCCCCTCTGAAGATAGGAAAATTAGAGCCTTTACGAGGAAGAGTGGGATAGAAATTTAATAATAATAAAGAATCTGCCTGAAAGTTGGTCTTCAAAGTAAGCAGTGGCAATTGTAAGGGGTAAAATCAAATGTGTGGGAAGTGCTTCATCAGTCAGGAGTGGCCGGTGGGGTGAAGCCATGGAACTGGAATTTCCTTTGACGAAGACAGGTTTAGCAGACTGAGAGTTAATAGAAAATAAAGTAATTCTAGAGTAAATCTTACCTTTCCAGCTCTTGGGATTAGTGCATATTAAATTCCACATATTGCTGCTGAGGTCATTAGCCCTTTATGGCATAGTTTTGCCAACAGATGATTCCTATAAATACATCCCATCCATTAGGCATTCTGGGCACATAACTAAAACATTTTCATTCGTCATTCTAACTTGTTTCCCTGCAACCTGCTGCACATTTTTTTGTAAAATGAGAGTGGTTTCTAATTGAAAAAAAAATGTCATTGAGTTATAGTGAAAACCTGTTAGGAGACAATAATTGGGTGCACTGAGGGTTATCGGCTCTACTTCATTAGAATCCATTTATTTGAAGGGACTTTGGAACTTAATGCTGTTTGGCATCTTTTGCAGGGATTGTATTAATTTAAGAAACATCTCGTATTTAATCTTTTATATAAATACTTTTTTTTTAGCTTGTTGGAAATGTAGCAAGTGGGTTGTTGCAGTTTCTCTCTCTCTATATATATGTATATAAAATCTTTCTTACGTTTGGCTAGTCTGCTTTCATAGCTTTGGACCTAGAATCCAACAATCATAGAACTGTAGAGTTGGAAGGATCATCTAGTTCAACGCCCTGTAATGCAGCTGAGGTGTTCAGTTGTTACTTCCCAGGAAGAAAATTCAACCTAGAAGGAGTCACAGGTTTCTGTATGTGTATTTGACTCACTGGGGTGGGGAGGATGTAAGCAACAAATGAAAAGGCCTGTGTCACCTTTATTTGAACACAATATTTCCCTGACTTCTACATGTTGGTGCTGATCTTTAAAGCCCTAAATGGCCTCGGTCCAGTATACCTGAAGGAGCGTCTCCACCCCCATCGTTCTGCCCAGACACTGAGGTCCAGTGCCGAGGGTCTTCTGGTGGTTCCCTCATTGCGAGAAGTAAGGTTACAGAGGGCCTTCTCGGTAGTGGCGCCTGCCCTGTGGAAAGCCCTCCCAGCAGTTGTCAAGGCAATAAACAACTATTTTACTTTTAAAAGACAACTGAAGGCAGCCCTCTTTAGGGAAGTTTTTAATGTCTGATGCTGTGTTGATTTTAATATTCAGTTGGAAGCCGCCCAGAGTGGCTGGGGAAACCCAGCCAGATGGGCGGGGTATAAATAATAAATTATTATTATTTTTATGTTTTATTGGGTAGAATCGGGCCTGTGTGTCAACTGCATTCAAATAAATACAGTACAACCTGGTTCAGCTGATAACTTGTCCCTGTGATAGGTGAGGGTGTTCATATGCCCAAGAGTGCAATCCTAATTTTGCCTACTCAAAGCATAACCCACTTAGTTAAATGGATTCCAGTGTGAGATTCACTTCAGTGTGAGATTCATTTCTTGGCAGAAAGTAATGAGTGAAAAGGCCCTTTGAATTAATAGATATATCTTGCTGCTTTGGGAAACCTGCCCATCGGGTCGGATTTTTTCTGAAGGTAAGAACAATATTAAAAAGGAACAGTCAGCCACAGCCAATAGGGAACCTTTACCACTAATGAAACTTTAACTTCTATTATAAAGAGAACATCTTTACCGTATTTTTCGTCCCATAGGACGCACCTAGTTTTTTTGGGGGGGAATAAAGGAATTCCCCCCCTTTATTTCCCCCCAAAAACCAGGTCGGGGAACAGCGGGATGGCGGTGCTGCGCCTCCTTGCTGTCCCCTGAGCTTGTGGGGTTGGCCGATGTCTGCCCAGCGCGAGGGGCGCTCTGCTTCAGGGCGCCCCTCGTGCCGGGCGGCAGGCTGCTATCCGCAGTGTGGGGAGCCCTGCGGGGAACTCCCGCAGGGCTGCCTAGGCTGCGGATGTCTTCCTGAAGCCTGGAGAGCGAGAGGGGTCGGTGCGCACCGACCCCTCTCACTCTCCAAGCTTCAGCGAAAGCCTGCATTCGCCCCATAGGACGCACCCAGATTTCCCCTTCATTTTTTAGGGGGAAAAGTGCGTCCTATAGGGCGAAAAATACGGTATATTGCAAATAACCACACAATTGGTGCAGGTATCCCCTCTGGCACTGGTCAAAATACCTGTTGCCCAATGGGAGGAAGGTGTTGGCATGAAGATTCAGTAAAGCTATCCAGATCTGCCAAGGCTCAAGTCAATGATGTATTGACAACCTTAACCCACACACAAAGTAATTTTCCTTACATAGATACTGGAAGCCCTGTTTAGGGAGGATGATGTATGGGGGTCAGAAAACGCTGCCTCTAACATGCTGCAACTTCAACAGAACATTTAAATTAAGTAGTCATTTACTACAGTTGTCAGACAATTCATATTACAGCCAAGTACCTTAGTACACAGCCCAGGTGGCACTGTGGTCTAAACCACTGATCCTTTTGGGCTTGCCAATCAGAAGGTCGGTGGTTCAAATCCCCATGACGGGGTGAGCTCCTGTTGCTCAGTCCCAGCTCCTGCCAACCTAGCAGTTCGAAAGCATGCCAAAAAGTGCAAGTAGATAAATAGGTACCACTCCAGCGGAAGGGTAAGCAGTGTTTCCATGCACTGCTCTGGTTTCGGTGCCACGTTGTGCCAGAAGCAGCTTAGTCATGCTGACCACATAACCCGGAAAAACGGTCTGCAGACAAACGCCAGCTCCCTCGGCCTGTAAAGCGAGATGAGCGCCGCAACCCCAGAGTTGTCTGTGACTAGACTTAACTGTCAGGGGTCCTTTACCTTTTTACCTTGGTCTGAAAGCAGTGCTTTAGGACTCAGGCTGGCAAAAACTTCGTGAAAAGCTGTTGGAGCAATCGTGAGAAAGGTTTTTTGTTGTTCACTCGGTTTCCAGTTACTAGAAAAACAAGGGGAAACTACATTTTTTTTTAAAAAAAAAAGCTGCATCACATATGTCAGGGATGGGGAACCGTGGCCCTCTAGAAGTTGTTGGACTCAACTTTCACCATCCCTAGACATTGGTCATGCTCTCTGGGTTTACTAGGGAATTATAGTACAACAGCATCTGGGGGGCTGTAGGGTCCCCATACTTGGCCTGCATGTATGTGCTGGGCTCTACTTGCATCTGCTCAGGTGGGCTCTGCTCTTGAAGTCAGTAAAAAAATCCATGCCCTGACTCCATTCTCATATCTTCAGTGGGCTACTGCTCCCCCACTGAGGCCAGAGAGCTCTATCAACTGAGCCTGAACAGAAACCAGGTCTCTTGATTTCAAGAGATGAGCATAAAACAGAAAGTTGGCACAATGTGTGGGGCGGGAGGGGGGGTAGACACAAAGCGTTTGTAGTGTGGAATTAATGGTGCATTATTCTGTAAGAAAAATAAGCCCTACCCCAGTGAAACATTAATTTTGCATGAAAGCATAATGGGCACAGCCAAAGAAGAGCTGGATCCCCTAGAGCAAAAAGAAGACGATGCCATGAGTCAATAAGTAAATTGTTTGCAATAAGTCACTGAAAATCTAGAGCAAATATGTAGGCTCTGCCTTTGATGTTAGAGTTATTAGTCTCTGTCTTTGATTTTGTTCATTGGTGTTGTGATTTAAAAAACACAACTGCCTAATAAATGCAAATGTTGGGAGACTCTAGGCATCTCTGGTGGATCTTTCTTGCTGACGTCACGTTGCAGCAACGACACTGGTCTAATCATGATCTAATCAGTATCTTCCGTTTGCTAATGTTTGTCTTGTGATCTTTATTGAAATTCATCTACAGCTTTTCGTGTACTACTAGGTTTTCATGGGGCAAGATTTTAGTAGCTGCACTGTAGAAGTGGTTGAACATATTGTTAAGGACTAGAGAGGTTAGTAAATCAGGGGTCAGCAAACATTTTCAGGAGGGGGCCGGTCCACTGTCCCTCAGACCTTATGGGGGGCCAGACTATATTTTGGTAGGGGGAAATGAATGAATTCCTATGCCCCACAAATAACTCAGAGATGCATTTTAAATAAAAGGACACATTCTCCTCATGTAAAAACATGCTGATTCCTGGACCGTCTGCAGGCCGGATTTAGAAGGCGATTGAGCCGCATCCGGCCCCTGGGTCTTAGTTTGCCTACCCATGGGTTAGTTCATTATATTTGGGATTCACATTATGATCCTTCCAGTATACTAAGAACACGTTCAGAGCCCCAGATGTCAGTATTTGTACATACATACAATTTAAGCTTCTGCATTCTTTTATTATTATTTATTTCTATCTGGCCTTGTTCAACTATTCCTGGACAAGAATTCAAGTAAGCATTCACTGCACACTACACAATAGAAAGGGCCCCTCTTTTCTTCCTCCTGAAACATCTCTGTACAGTGGTACCTTGGAAGCCGAACAAAATCCGTTCCAGAAGTCCATTCGACTTCCAAAACGTTCGTAAACCAAGGTGCGGCTTCCGATTGGCTGCAGGAACCTCCTGCAGCCAATCAGAAGCCACGGAAGTTGCATCGGACATTTGGGTTCCAAAGAATGTTCAGAAACCGGAACAGTCACTTCCGGTTTTCAATCGTTCAGGAGCCAAAACATTTGACTCCCAAGGCGTTTGAAAACCAAGGTACGACTGTATAGTGGGGTTCAACCTCCTGACACAGATCCCCTCAACCCTATTCCCACCTTCTTCCCTCACCCCCTTGTTTCTTTCACACCTCTGAAAAGACACCTTGACATTCCATATATCTTGTAAAAAGACAGGCACTTGCCAGGCCATTGGGTTTGCTTTAACTCACAAACAGTTATATTTATTCATAACTAAGGAATACCATGAGTTTGTAGAATCAGGGCTTTTTTTCAGCCAGAATTCACCAGAACTCAGTTTCGGCACCTGGTGGACGCCATGGTGCACGCCATTGCCATTATAAGAGAACGGGGAGGCATTCAGGGTGGATTCCTGCACCTCATTTTCCATAAAAATAGCACTGTGAAGAACCATTACTTTCTTGCGGGGTGACTCACTTCCTAACGAACACCTGAGTTTTCTGTTGGTAGGGATCATAGGTAAAGGGACCCCTGACCATTAGGTCCAGTCGTGGCCGACTCTGGGGTTGCGGCACTCATCTCGCTTTATTGGCCTAGGGAGCCCACGTACAGCTTCCGGGTCATGTGGCCGGCATGACTAAGCCGCTTCTGTAGGGATCATATCAAAGCCTATATCACTATTCCAAGAGATATTTAGCTGTGCTAAATTGGGATTCAGATTACTGCTTCACTACAATCCACGTTTAATCTGGGCTGATAATAAAAAAAAGTAAAATGACCCCAAACATTGCCCAAATGTGTCATCTCCCTTGGATAACAAGCTAGCTGAAAGTCGGTAGAATAAAATATTAGGTTTGGGCTTTTCAACCAGGCACAAATACAAAAATAGGTTGAAGCAAGTGAAGTGATAGCTTCTAACTCGAGCTGTCATTGCAACTTGCATAATTTATTGCACTGGAAGGGTCCGTCATTGCCTGCTTAAAGTGTTGATGGAGATAATATCTTCATAGTGTGTTTTGTTTCATATTTTAGCTAAATTAGCAATGCATGGCATATGGTTTTTTGCTGCATGAATCCCTGCTGATGTAAATGTCAGTAAGCATATAATACCAGGGTTTCATTTTGCGAGTCACAATGCATAGAATTCAGCCTGAAAGCTCCCTAGACTACAGACCTCATTATAGATGAATAGACTGGGGTATAATGTTCCAGAGGTTTTGTTTCAGTTGAAATACGGTTATCACAGTGAATGATGCTGTTGACAATGAGATTTTTATAGCTCCTCTTAACCAAAGAACTATTATGGCTTCCAGTGCCACCGCTGCTGTTTCACTTTTAAGTTAGTATAATCTTATAGCGTGGCAGCTTCTGCGAGTGTCGAGGGAGTCCTATAGATAATGTCTTGTTTTTATGCAGAGTTCTCTGTCCTATGAAACTTGCCCCCCTCTCTTTCTCTCACCTTCAACAGATGTAATTAACTCCTGCGGAAATGCAGTTTTTATGGAATCATAGAGCTGTAAAGGGACCAAGTGCCCACAGAATTCAACTTCACGCCCAAGGGCAAAACAATCCACCACCCAAACCCCCCATATTTATGCTGCCCAACAATGGTTGTAACTCTTTTTTTTATAATATTTTTTATTAAAACTTTTACATAGAAAAAAGAAAGAAAAATACAAAACTACAAAGATAAAAAGAAAAACAAATAAAAACAATTCCATTTTCATAGTATTTCTTACATTTGCTTATTTCCCAGACTTCCCCACAGCTCCCCTCACTGTGTTCCAATTCAAATATTTAATCAGCAAATCCCTTCCCTCTATCTTATCTTAATCTTTATCTTAATAGATTAAACCTTTAATTCTTCGTCTTTTGACCTTCGAATTTTCCATACTCCTTCGCCACAATATTACTAAAAACCCCTTAACCTCAATCCAACATCATTCTAACATTCATTAATTTTGCAATATTTCTGTAAATAGTCTTTAAATTTCTTCCAATCTTCTTCCACCAACTCTTCTCCCTGGTCTCGGATTCTGCCAGTCATTTCTGCTAATTCCATATAGTCCATCACTTTCATCTGCCATTCTTCCAGAGTGGGTAGTTCTTGTGTCTTCCAATACTTCGCGATGAGTATTCTTGCTGCTGTTGTGGCATACATAAAGAAAGTTCTATCCTTCTTTTGCACCTGTTGGCCGACCATGCCCAGGAGAAAGGCAATGGTTGTAACTCTTGTGCATAGAACCTATCATCCTCTCTCATTTTCTGCTAGGAGAGGAGGGTTTAATTACACAACCATTCTCATTGCACACCTAACAATGGCTTTGTCCCCCCAAGACCTAATTTGCCTTTTACGCAACTATTTGGAAAGGGAAAATAGTTCACAGAAAGATGGAGATCAAATCATGTGCAGGGCCATTGCTATTTTGATGTGGTGGCAAAGTTCAGAGGGAGGCCTGGCTTGAAACAACAAGGTCAGTAATAAACAGTGCTGTTTTTCTAGGGGAAAAGGGTTCCAGAACTCACCCTCGTTCTCTTGGAATGGCAATGGCACCCACCTGAGAGGTTCTGAAACTGAGTCCCGGCAAGTTCCAGCTGAAAAAAAGCCCTGGTAATAAGAGTAACTGAGCATAGCAACGTAACAGAGCAGGAAACATCATAACATTGAAGCCAGCGGTTTATTTATTAACCACATCTCTGTGAAATAGAAAAACTTTAACTACTGAAAAGGCAGATTACATGGATCTGGCAGTTTCTCAGACAAGAGTTATACACTGTGAGCCACCACCAAGAAGACTCTTTTCCTAGTAAATGACAGCTTTGCTTCTGACAATGGATGAATCCATAACAGAGCCTTTGAAGGTGAGGGTGTTCCCTCAAATATCCCAGACCTGGGCTATTTACAGCTATAAAAGGTGAGGTCATTACTTTGAATTTAACCCAGAAACTAATTGGAAGTTGTTAGTGTTTTCACATAGGTGGCAAAATGTGCTTTCTGCACACAGTCTATAACAAAATCTAGCAAATGCCAGGCGGTCTCATACAAAGTACATTCAAATAACAAAGTGAAGATGTCACTATACCCTAGAGTGGCAAGTTCATTGTTTTCCAGATAAGGTGTAATTGACCTACTAGCCAGCCCAAGCTGTTGGAAAGCACTCCTAGTCATATATACTACCTGGGATCCAGGAACTACGTTGGGTCCAGCCTAATCCTAAATATGGGTGTTGGAGAGGCATATCCGTAACCTCCTAGTTAGCCTTGCTTTCCGCTAGATACAATTCTGCATAATTTGGGTTGAGCTTAAGTTGGTTCACTCTCAGCCAGTATATTAGTGACGTCAGAATGGCATTTAGAGACCTTACATCTATGCATCAATCCGATGAAATGGAGAAACAAAGCTGAGTGGTGAGAGCATGGTCTGAGCGTTGAGTCAGCCAATGGTCTGACTCAAAATAAGGCAGCTTTGTGTGTTCCTCTTAATCCAACCTGTTGGAACTTTCCTGCCAGTAGGAGAAGAGATACAGCAAAGCATTGTAACCAAATTTCTGCAGCAGATTTGGAAGGATACCATGATCAATGGTACCAAGAGCTGCTGAGAGGTCTAGGAAAATAGACATGGCTGTACTCCACCTGTGTCTCTTTCAGAGGCGAGCATCCACCAGCTTTAAAGCAGTTTTGGTGCTAAAACCTAGTCAGAAGTCAGGTTGAAAGGGTTGATAAGCTGCTAGATAACAGGTCTTATTTCAAAGTGAATAAAAGCAAAACGCTCTGAGGCTGATTTCCTCATACTGGTTTGATAGGCCTTCGATTTAATGTTTGGGTTATAGTGCTGGTTAACACAAGCTTCACCAATGTTTGCTTTGCATGCGTTGCAAAAACAAAGTAGTTCTGAGCAAGCTACCGTATTTTTCACCCTATGGGACGCACTTTTTCCCCTCCAAAAATGAAGGGGGAATTTTTCCTTTATTCCCCCCCCCCCCCAAAAAAAAGTAGGTGCGTCCTATGGGACGGAGTGTCCTATGGGACGAAAAATACGGTATTTCATGAAAATGGATCATAAGAAACTGAATTTAAATGTTTACATTTTTTTGCATTGGTTTCTAAATTTGCTGGTGACAAAAAGGTCGCGATTTTAGCGGCCTTCTTTTGGATTGTACTGAATTTCAGAAGTGTTGACAAAGATTCTTCCCAGAAATGTTCCATGGAGCAAGTAAGACTGAAATGTTACATAGCTGACATTCAAAGGGGTGGTTCTTCTGCATTTCACTCAACAATCCTTTTACCAAGATTTTGAAGGAAATGGAAGCTAAGGAGAACAAAATTCCGTGATGGATCATTACTGAGATGTTGGTCATAGCAACCGCTACAGAGTACATGGCACCTGTAGCATGGGGATGGCTATGAGAGACATAGGCACCAGTCAGGAGAGAAATTCATGGGAGAATTATTAAATGACAGGAAGCACTGAACAGATGCAAAAGCCTTAGGAATCAAGAGCGAGAAAGAAGACAGAATCGAACCTGGTGTGTGGGCTGAATCTGAAATAGGTTTGTTGGAGAAGGGGGTTCAGAGAGTGCTTTTCAACAGCCGGTCTTCCCTGCTAGAAAGAACAGAATCAACAGTCACTTGTAATTTCTTGAACATTATAAAGAGAAAAGTTGGCAATAAAAAAAAATGAGGGTGGTGGGCAAAAAGACAACTGGTGGCATCTACATGTTACCACATCACTTGTTTACTTAATGTTATGCTCCAGGGGGTGACTTTGGGTCCCAGTTACAGAAGATATAAGCTTCCACCAAAGTCCTCACCAGCGAGCACAGAGTTGCAGATGCAGCCCAATCCATACAAACTAAGCTTGGGCACAGTGAATCAGTCTGTGTCTCAAGGTCTTTTACCTGTGGGGTGTTCAGCTGAAGCTCCGAGGACACCATACCTGGTGTCAAGTAAGGATCAGGCATAATACTTTTGTTAGTGGGGGCAATTGTCGTCGTTGTTGTTGTTGTTACTTTCTATACTGCCCTTCACTTGAAAATCACAGTATGGTTTACAATATAAAAACACAAAAATACATAACACAGTAACAAGTAAAAACAATATCACACACTTAAACTTTAAAAGGTCACAGATTGTTTAATTGCTTCCACCTATGGCGCTGGGGTCTAAACCACTGAGCCTTGGGCTTGCTGATCGGAAGGTTGGCAGTTTGAATCCTGCCACGGGGTGAGCTCCCGTTGCTCAGTCCCAGCTCCTGCCCACCTAGCAGTTCAAAAGCATGTTAAAGTGCAAGTAGATTAATAGGTACCGCTCTGGCGGGAAGGTAAACAGCGTTTCCGTGCGCTGCTCTGGTTTGCCAGAAGCGGCTTAGTCATGCTGGCCACATGACCCGGAAGCTGTATGCCGGCTCCCTTGGCCAATAAAGCAAGATGAGCGCCACAACCCCAGAGTCCTCACGACTGGACCTAATGGTCAGGGGTCCCTTTACCTTTACCTTTATAGGTCCTTTGCCCCATACCATTTTTCATTTACTAAGTTTATTATATGTTTCAGGGCCATTGGGAGGGTATGTTCCAAATTATTGGGGATAATAGGTGGTTGTGGTTGCAATTTGAATGCTTCATGTTTGGCTATTACTAATGAAGCCATCTTGAATGCTAGATTTTATTAGCGGATAAGTGAGATATACAGTGGTAACTCAGGATGCGAACGGGATCCGTTCCGGAGCCCTGTTCGCACCCCAAAGCGAACGTAAACTGTGTCCGCACATCTGTGCGTGCGTGGGTCACATTTCAGCGCGTCTGCACGTGTGTGTGATGTTATTTTGACGGTTTGTACATGCGCGTGCAGCAAAACCTGGAAGTAACGAGCTCTGCTACTTCCGGGTCGCCGCGGAGCGCAACCCGAATTTGCCTAACCCGAAGCGTATTCATCCCGAGGTATGACTGTAAACGGATCTTTAAATAAAAACACCTTGATAAAGGGCTGAAGAGCAAGCCAGAGTGTCAGGATTGAACGACAAGCCAGGAGGCAGGATCAGGGCATGAACCAGAGGACAGGACCAAAGGAGACAGGAGCACAGCACATGTCAGTGAAGGCCTCCATACTCAAGCAAGACTTAGATGACACATGAAGCCCTTAGAGTCTTTCCTGCCCAGGAACAGTCAACAGCCAGCCTAGATAAAGTCATTCTAGTGCCAGAAGGTTCTTCACTCAGAAGGCTGCCTCTTGCAATTCATTGATGCTGCACAGAGATCCAGCAGAAAGATACACATATAAAGGCCAGTGGAGTCTCAGAACTATTTTCCATGTGCTGCGCCAGGGATAACTCTCATGTGACAATATGTAACAGGACCCAGAATGTTGAAGACGAGAGCAGCAGCCGTTCTAGAGATCTGCTGTTGTGGAAAGCATTGATGGAAAGCTTCACCTGTAACCCTGGACATTCTTTGTCATATAATATGTTCCCTTATATGAGTTCATCCTGGGGAGCCAGAATACAATGCATTTAAATCTGAAAGTGACAACAGACCTGCTGGAATACCTGGGGCATAGCATTAGTTCCAAGTCATTTCTTTTTTTAATGAGACTTTAAAAATTCTTACTTTTTTTCTAGGAATTACATAAACTGATGACGAAACTCAATTTACCGTATTTTTCGCTCTGTAAGACGCACCGGACCACAAGACGCACCTAGTTTTTGGAGGAGGAAAACAAGAAAAAAAAATATTCTGAATCTCAGAAGCCAGAACAGCAAGAGGGATCACGGCGCAGTGAAAGCAGCAATCCCTCTTGCTGTTCTGGCTTCTGTGATAGCTGTGCAGACTGCATTTGCTCCATAAGACGCACACACATTTCCCCTTACTTTTTAGGAGAGAAAAAGTGAGTCTTATAGAGCAAAAAATACGGTACCCTTGTGTTTGTCTTGAGTATGTGAGGATTCCTGGGTTAATAAAGTTCTACCATCCACTCAGTTACCATACTCCAGGTGGGCAGTTTCATGTAATTATAGAACAGTAGAGTTGGAAGGGATGGAATTGCTCACCTGGAGTATGGTAACTGATTACTACGCAGGAATCTCAACCAGATCATACATGACAGATGGCCATGCAGCCTCTGCTTAAAAACCTCCAAGGAGGGAGAGTCCATCACCTTCAGAGGGGGTCCGTTCCACTGTTGAGCAGCTCTCACTGTCAAAAAGTTTTTCCTGATGTTTAGTCGGAATTTTCTTTCTTGTAACTTGAATCCATGGGTTCGAGTCCTAGGACTCTGGAGCAGGAGAAAGCAAGCTTGCTCCATCTTCCGTGTGACAGCCATTTAGATATTTGGACACAACTATTTCATGTGTGGTCTGTCCAAGGCAGAATAGAAGGTTGAATAAAGCAGAGATGGAGAGAGTCGAATGGCAGTTTTGAACAGCCAAGATTTTAATAGAGCAGGGATGCGGGAACACAAAGGAAGTTGGTGGTTTTAAACAACAGCAGAGGTTTGTATAAAGCTGGGATGGAGAGAAACAGAGGAGGGAAATGGTTGTGCAGTCCTCTCCTTGAATTGGATTGCCTTCTTTTTTATGTGAGCTCTGCTTTATTGATGTACAAAGTTGTACTCTACAACCTGTTACGGTAGGTAAATCATCCTGATTTATAGAGGATAGTGCTCAGGATAGTGCTCCTCAACTTGAACACAAAACACAACACTGCAACAGGCGCACAAGCAACTCCTAGCAGCTTGAGATGTGAAGAGTGCATCAGGTGAAAATTTTTTGACTGCACTGCTCAGCCCTTACACGAGTTCCATAGACGAAATCTGCCATTTTTAGTTTTTATATCAAACCTGAAGCAATCTGTACCTGAGTAGACTCTGGGTGCAAAAGAACCCTGTAGACCCTCATTTCCATTGCTGTCCTCCAGCTGTGCTGGCAGTAAGATACAGTGGTACCTCAGGTTAAGAACTTAATTTGTTCTGGAGGTCTGTTTTTAACCTGAGGTACCACTTTAGTAAATGGGGCCTTCTGCTGCTGCCGCGCGATTTCTGTTCTCATCCAGAAGCAAAGTTCATAACCCGAGGTACTATTTCTGGGTTAGCAGAGTCTGTAACCTGAAGCGTCTGTAACCCGAGGTACCACTGTACAGCAACAAGTTTTTTTAAATAAGGCTTTTCTGGAACTTCAAGGAACAAGCATGTGATGTTTTCTGTCACTACCTATTGGAGTGCACTATTAGATATCCAAGTGATCTGTGTTGTAGTCAGTGGCGTAGCGTGGGGGGTGCAGGGGGGGCCGGCCGCACCGGGCGCAACATCTGGGGGTTGGGGTTAGGGGGCGCAAATCCACGGGTTAGGGGGTGCAAATTACTTGCCTTGCCCCGGGTGCTGACAACCCACGCTACGCCACTGGTTGTAGTATTTCGGTTACAGTGTACCAAACCCCCCTGTATACCCACAGGGACACAGCAAGACTAGAGATGTGACAGAAAGGAGAGCTATGGCGGTCTATGTAGATCCAAATCCGGAGACCTGACAGCACAGAACTACAGAAAAGGGGCCTTTGGGGTGGGAGAAAGGAACATGGCAGGTATTGCCGCTGCATAAAATTCCTTACCAGTTAGAGGAAGGCCCTCCTGTTTCTTTGGACTCCAGAGAGCCGAAGAAGAAACACTGGGCAGTCCATGTTGCCACGCTAGACAATTTTACACTAAAGGTAAAGGGACCCCTGACCATTAGGTCCAGTCGCGGACTACTCTGGGGTTGCAGCGCTCATCTCGTTTTACTAGCCGAAGGAGCCGGTGTTTGTCCGCAGACAGTTTTTCTAGGTCATGTGGCCAGCAGGAATAAGCCGCTTCTGGCGAACCAGAGCAGCGCACGGAAACGCCGTTTACCTTCCCGCCAGAGTGGTACCTGTTTATCTACTTGCACTTTGACGTGCTTTTGAACTGCTAGGTTGGCAGGAGCAGGGACTGAGCAACGGGAGCTCACCCCGTCGCGGGGATTCGAACCGCCGACCTTCTGATCGGCAAGTCCTAGGCTCTGTGGTTCCCAACAAATAAGTCAGGACAGTTTGGAGAGGAGTTCTAATTATCAAATAACTATTTCAAGTATTCCTAGACTTAGTCTCTCTTCCCCCTCTCTTCCTGGCGCTACCTTGACACCAGGTGAGCAGATCTGCCAGAGTCTGTCAAAACTATCACAGCTGGAGCTAAGCACTTAAAAGAGGCCTCCACTGCGCCTACAGCCATGCCTTTTTGCTTGCTAAGAGAGTGGTTGCAGCTTATGCCTCACATGTCTATGGCTTCAGACAGATGACCAGACCTTCATAGCTTCAGCAAGTTGATGTCCTCATGTGCATTCAGACCATATGCTAGCTCTTTACATGTAATATGTGTGTCTTCTCTGTCCTGGTTGAAATAATGACATCTAATTGGATATAACACCGAGAGACTGGCTCAGGCTTGTCCTTGAGCATAAACAGAGTGCAGAAACAAGAATATATCAGCTACATTAAGTACCCAGATTACCTTGGGGTACATTTTACCACACTTTAATGTTCATATATTGTTCTGGAATAGTGTGGGGAAGAAAATAATATATATATATTGTATACACCACCCGCTTTCTTTGTGCCCTAAACGTAAGTGAATATTGCTCCCATTTATATGAACTTGTGATGACTTGTTTTTTTAGAGGCTCCCGTGTCCTTTCAAATGAAGACTTCAATATGTTGTGTGCAGGAGCACTTAACCATATGATTTTTTTCTTCTTCTGATAAAAAATTGTAAATAAAAGCTGCACCCTGTTACTGTTCTGATTGTGCCTTTCCAATCTTCTTCAATAGATCTACAGTTACAGGTGGGACCTGCAACAAAATGTTGCAGTATACCCTCACCTTCTAACAGGAGTGATCAGCCACTCAACCACCCATGCCATTTTCTAGGATCCTCTGTTTTGTTCCCCCCATTTTCCTCTTCTAAATGAAATTCAAAAATCCGTGGCTACTGAGCATGCTCAGTCCTTTCTGGGCTGTTTTTACTCCTGTGGTTTTCCATAATGTTCTGTATTTCTGCGTATCTCGTGATTCACCGGAGCACGCTGATATTGTCCTCTCGTTTCTCAGTGACCCCATTTGGGCTACAGCCCTGTCGGCATTTGCTACCTGAGTTTGCTGTCAGAGCGAATGATAAATGTGAGTGTGATATAATGCAATAGCCCAAATCAGCTGAAATTAGAAATTATTCATATATAATACTAAAGCTTTGCCGTTCACCGTGGCAACCATAAAGCGAGCTCCCCGTGCCTCTATTTTAAGGGCTTTCCTAGCGTTTATTATAAATGTACAGTTGTTACCCATCTGTTGTTTACCGCTTCATCCATGTGCATGAGTATTTAGCAGGATGTACAAGAGTGTGTCCTTAGCTGCAGATGTATGTGCCTATTTCTCTCTCTCTCTCTCTCTCTCTCTCTCACACACACACACACACACACACACATTTTCATGTTTTAGCTGTCATAGCGTGCATATAAAGTAAACTCCCGATCAGATAAGCAGTCGGGTTGGTGGGGTGGAAGATGAGATTGCATTTGATTATGAGCCTGGCAGCAGATGTTCTACACAAATCCAGCTCGCTGCATCCAGTCAGTTTCCATGGTGATGGAATCCGTAATTGTTGAGCCTAGGCTCTCTCCCTCCTCTTTCGCCTGCAAGGTGGGAGCTGGGAATGAATCTGAACCCTCCCTAGACAATTCCTCAGCCCTAAAAATATAGCAGGAAGGGCTAATGGGGCGAGGGATATACGGAGAGAAAAGGCACTGTTATTTTCCCCGCGAAAGACGCTGGAAGCAAGTCTATCCTCCTAGGAAATATGTCCTCTGAAGATGCTAAATAAATGGGCAGGAGTTTCCCTGGAAAAAAGCAGGCACGCTGATTGGCTGCCGTTTGCGAGGTGCTTGCCAATCAGAGCACAACTGGGCTTCAGCCCTCTAAACATAAGCAAAGCTACATGCTTATTCTTTTTGACTTGAGCTGTGCGCCAAGCCAAGGTGTGCAGAAAGGGGCTCTGTTTTCCTATGGCGAACTGAAAACGGATCTCATTAAACAGCTTCATCAGAGGCCATCTGCTGCTCGAGAATATTGCTCCTTCCGCAGAAAAAGCCTTAAGTCATTCTCTTGCTGTAGCACCAAAGGGAAATTGGTTGCCGTGCATGATGGAGCCACTGGATTTCTGTAAGTGAGCATCTTTGAATTATTTAACCTGCTTCTTCAGCTTGAGGAGCAGTGAGGATTAGTACCAGAAGCTGGCAAGCTTTATTGAGGATTTTATTTTTAAATGGAACATGACTGCACTTTGTTTAATGGCTCCAAATATGCAAACATAAAATAAATGTAGCTGTTACCACTGCCTTGATTTGCCTCGTTGCTCGTGATTAGTGATATGTATGGTTTTTAAATTCCATCAGTTCCAAAGATTTTACAAATGTACACAAGTTAATATTTCATTCCAAACTACATGAAATTAAGATGGGGGTAGGGAAGAAGCTGCCACGGTGTGATTTCTAATGTTTGCATCATTAAGGCATGCAGGTTTTACTATGGCTGGTTTTTGGTTGCTTGCTTTTAAAGTTCATTCTGTTAACTATATTTGCTGATTTCTGTTCTCAGCATTCCATTCTCTTTCTAACTACTTTTTAAAAAATTGGAATTTGGAATTCAGATTAAAAATAGTAATTCTAGCCCTAATAGATATATTACACGTTTCTACACTGGACAGGTCAGCACAGTGGAAATTCAGAGAATTTTTTGGTTTTGACTTCTTTGGGTTGGATACTGGATTATAACACTCCTTGCCTTGTCAGCTTAGCCTCCTAAAGCAGATACTCTCAGAAGCCCCATATGACAAGTGTGTGTGTGTAAAAATCTGTTGAGTTCCACCCAGGAACGACTCTGTTTGCATTCAGCCAAAACAATGTTCTTGGTCTCTTTTTAACCTTTCAAACACCACAGAGTCAGTAAGAGCATGAAACTGAGAAATTGTATGAGTCAGGAAAAGTTTATGTTTCACTTTTCAGACTCCCATCAAGATAGAGACTTTGGGATCCTCAGTGAAGACATCAGATAAAGAAATCTTTGTGAACCATGTAGTTTCTAGATATTGGATTCTTAGTGTTGAGATGTGTTGAGCTTTTGGCTCTAAAATTAAGCATATGTAAGTTGCCATACTCTGAATCTTTTAAGTCCTCCTTAATTGTTCTTAATGCACTTTTGGGGGGTCCTTATATTTTCTGTGTAGATATATGAGCTGTTTGAATGGAGTCTGATCACTGATGAGCTGTTGAATATTTACATGAAGTCTTTTACTCCACTGAGGTTCTTTGTATACGAAAGTGAAATAGGAGCTGTAATAGAGATGGTGCACATTAACGTGTTCATAAATGTTCCCCAGTGAATTTTTTAGGAGATTGGTAGTGTTTGTTATGCCGTTGACCAATATTTATTAAATTTGCTAGTAAATTCCAGGTGTTCTTCATTCAGGTTTTATCCAGCTGTTAGGCGATGCATTGTAATTTAATGGGAGCAAGTCATTTTGTGGTTATTGGGAAAATCAAGATGATCCAACTCTGATGGAAATGATGGAAATTCTAGCCTTGAACTGAGATGTTGTTTGTTCAATACATTTATTTATCAGAACCCTTTCCACTGAATATTCTATTACAAAGAGTATTTTTGAGTAGAGTCACAACACAACTTTGGACTCCTAGTGGTGAGATGTATAAGGAAGCTTTTGAGTGGCATTTGTTACTGCTACATTATGTTTGGATAGTGGGGAACACAGCCCTCAGAACTGTAAAATAAAGTGCTGCTCTCAAGCATTGACTTTCTACCTCTTGCCGTTCATCCTTGAAATAAATCTATTTCATAGTGCAAAAACATCCTTTCAGTTCTTGCTAACACTTTGGGGATGTAATTCAAACAGAATATAAATCTGTCAGCTTCAATTACTATTGATGACTAAATACTGTTTGACTGCTAGAATCCGAGCATCTCGCATAACCTTGTTTGAAGGGATTTGTTTACTTCTCCCTCTCTCTGCATTAGCAGCTGAACAGAAAAGAGATTGAGGGGGCAGGCTTTTAACTGCTAAGCTTTGGGTGGGGGATTCTGACGATCTTGCTGGTTTTCAGCCATGGCAATGGCAGAGTTAGAAGAATCAGCACTGCAGTTTGAGCCACCTATAAATTAGGGTTTGGGGCTGAATGCTTTATTTGCTGCCAGTCCAGGACTGTTGTGTATTAGACTTCAGCTTCACCAACTACAAGCCTTTGAGCAAGCCGACTGACTCCTGCAACTGTGAAAGCTTGGGGAAAGCAATTGGGATACACTATAGTCCTTGTGTTTGTGTGTGTATGTGTGTGTGCACGCGTGCGCAATTTCAAAGTGTCTTTCATTGGCCTGCATTGTTGTGGAAATCAATTTACTTGATGGACTAACCCCTTCAAAATTTAAGACCGGATTCAAACAGAGATTCATATGGATTCTAGTTTTACTTCAGAAACCCCCATAGTTTTACTTCAGAAACCCCATGTTAGTTTTATCTTCCCTGAAGCAAAATGGTCAGTAAAGGCACACACAGTACAGCGTGGAAGGTAGGGCACAGTAGATGTCTTCCAACTGTTGTCGTGACTCAGCCAACTGCAACCTCTGTACGTTTCTTTCCTTAAGCCATTTATTTATCTCTTCTCTATTTTGACTAGTTCTTATAAAGACTTTTTTCATACATAAAATTCTAAAACGCTCATTTCCTTAGCAAGAAAGGCTTATAGGTGCGGGGCAATGCTCTGAATGTCATTCAAGCAATTTGTCTGTGACATGGATTTCTTTTAAAAGTGTGATTGCTGGTCAATGGCACAAAGTCTGTATGCCTGTTTAGTATCCTACACTCCTTGCATGTCATGGTTGCTCTCTTAGAGTTGTGTGGTATCATTCTGAGAGTGTAGGTAGCTTCTATTCATGCACGGTCTAAGTCTTCTTATATTTATTGTGTGTAAGCATCTCTTCCTGGCTCATGCTTTCACCTTTCACCATGCCAATTTCTGAGAGTCTTGCTGCTTCTTTAACTTTTAATATTTAGATAAACAGGAATGGGTTTTTCAATTGGGTTTACGTACATGAGATTAGATGGATTTGGGGGAAGGACAAGATGAATTTTGTTGTACCCAATTTTCTCCTAGGAATCAATCTTTTTCTACTGCAGTGATAACATGATCTTATTCTCAGGACATTCCTTCATGTCAAAGAAATTCTTGATGTTATACTATGAACCAAATGGTTGATGTACTACTGTGAAATAAGAAAATCTCACTGACCTTGGTAAATTCTGCCATATATCTTCTCTGTGAGAAGCTGGGATATGTATTCAGCCGACAAACTGAGTAATATAATTGGCTGAAGGGTGTAAACCCCATGCACACAGGATAATGTTCATTAATGAAAGATACTTAGCTGCCAGGTTCATCACTGAAAGTTCACATTGACTGATAGGCTTTAGATTACTTATGATGGATTCACTCTTACATTTTGGGGAGGAAATAATTATATCATCTGCCACTCTAGACTTTTACATAACTACATGTTGCTAGCTACTTTGTTTTTCCCCTTCCATTTTCTTACTGGGGTCTTAGATGGATGGGCCCCAAGATTATGCAGTTCAAAGCTTATTTGCCCAGGGCAATGACATCTGCGATTAAGGCACATGCCCACCACAAAGGTCACCAGAAGGGTTTTTGAGTTATAGAATGCCACAAGCATAGAGCATGACTGAAATAATTGCCTTGCACTGGATAACTAGTTCCCTAAAGAAGTGAGATAAGCTACTTGTCCCCAGAGATTGTTAGTGGTCTGACCAGCCCCAAACACAGCAAATCCTGAATTTTATTTATTGAATATGAAATGTGCCTCCAAAGGATCTCCAAAATTTCAGCAGCTTCTGAACACAACCAAGGACCACCCAATATTTCATTCCATCTCACAACTGTTGAAAATTTGTATGTTCATTCTCAAGAGTTATACCTTGTCTTTTAATCGAATGGTTTTCAAGGCGGCTAGCATCAGCTTGCAGTGGCACAGAACATGAATACTGTACATAGAGTCCCCTGGCCAATGGATGGGGTTATAGTGAGAATCCCTTCAGTTCTGAACTCCCAGGGCAAATGGCAGTTGGGGGGGGGATGTTCTTTTTGGCAGCTGCTCCTGCTGTTGGTATCCGTCTGTCTCTGGAGATAATGGAAGAGTTCACCTGCAGGGGTGAAGTCAAACCACTGGAGAGTTACAGCGCCTGCTGTGGCTGTAGAGACTGATGTGGGAGAGACATGTTTTGTTCCAGGTGAGGCAGATGAAGGCGTCCATGTGTATTCCTTCTCTTTCCACTCCTCTGAGCAGTCCTTCCTCCTCTGGTCACTCCTGTGGATACATGACCTGTCTGTCTCCAGGCATGGCAACCCTTTGCTTGCTTCATGAAGCATGCTCCTGCCACTGAAAATAGCAGTTCCAAGTTGCCTTCTCTGGATAACACCTAGTACTGTAAAGCACAATGCATGACATCGCATCATTATGTTCTGAGTTTTCATGCCCCCCAAGCAGCAGCCAATAAAGTTGAGTGATAGACTACAGTCCACAAAAGCTCTATGCCATTTTAATTAGTCTTTAAGGTGCAGTAAGACTGCTCCCCCCCCCCCCCTGCAACTGACTGACAACACACAATGGTTTAGTTTTTTGTTTTTTAAAAAATAATGTTACTGTACTGGGATCTTGATTTTAATTAGCAGTGATGTGTTTTTGATTTAAGTCTAGGGCCACCCTCATGTTTTAGAGGAAGGTAAATGGATGGGTCCCAGGGCTTGAGTCGAAGGCAATTGTTGCAGTAACTTTACTGACATCAAGCAGGTCTGAGTCTGGTCAGTGCGTAGATGGGAGACCATGTGAGAATCCTGTGTTAGAATCATAGAATCATAGAGTTGGAAGAGACCACAAGGGCCATCGAGTCCAACCCCCTGCCAAGCAGGAAACACCATCAGAGCACTCCTGACATATGGTTGTGAAGCCTCTGCTTAAAGACCCCCAAAGAAGGAGACTCCACCACACTCCTTGGCAACAAATTCCACTGTCGAACAGCTCTTACTGTCAGGAAGTTCTTCCTAATGTTTAGGTGGAATCTTCCTTCTTGTAGTTTGGATCCATTGCTCCGTGTCCGCTTCTCTGGAGCAGCAGAAAACAACCTTTCTCCCTCCTCTAGGTGACATCCTTTTATATATTTGAACATGGCTATCATATCACCCCTTAACCTCCTCTTCTCCAGGCTAAACATGCCCAGCTCCCTTAGCCGTTCCTCATAAGGCATCGTTTCCAGGCCTTTGACCATTTTGGTTGCCCTCCTCTGGACACGTTCCAGTTTGTCAGTGTCCTTCTTGTACTGTGGTGCCCAGAACTGGACACAGTACTCCAGGTGAGGTCTGACTTGACTTACATGACAGAAGGATCTAAATGTAATAAATGCTTGCTTGCTTGGCATAAGGAAGAAATCTTTCAACCCGCTACTCCCACTTAGAAAAAAAGGAAATGAGTGGCCCCTTTAGTGGCAGGAACATTCTTACTGTGACATTTCCAGGTGTAGGCTCAATGAATTCAGGTGTATTTTCAGATCACGCCTTAAGTCACCCAAGTGATAAATACAGCCTCAGAAGCATTACTTCGTTTCCCAGATTTACAAAACTTGGCATTCTGCTTACCTGTTAGTGTTGGGCGTTGAATGTGGATAACAAAAACCACTTTGCCGTCTTCATTTTTATTAAGCCAAACATGAATTTACAGTTAGTGTATGTAAGGTAGATTTTACTGGGAAATAGAAGATCCCTTTTATGTCCAGTGTTGTTGTTTTTTAAATTGAAATGTAGCCGCAAACTCTTCTTCCCATCCATCTAATCTTTCCGTTTCCTTCTGCAATACATGTGGATAGAAACTGATAACACTAAATTAAGATGAAGTAGGTGAGAGCAAGGTAGATGGGACCATGGAAGTACTCTGATTATGCCAGCGCTTACTTTTGTTCTGTGATTTCCCCCACCCCCCCAAGAGTGTTAATATGAAAACTTTCTACACTCCGCTGAAGTTTCATGAACAATAAGAACTGTCAGCCGTGACAGTTTTTACAGCCCCACAATTGTTCCTGCATTGTCTTGGCATTCTGTGTAGCATGCAAAGTAGAAATTTCTTTTGGCAGCTGCTCAGGAATAGTCTAGTCACAAAGAGTCACTATTACCTCTGTGCTGTTGTCACAGGTAGAATGCAGACTCCAGGAGCACATTGTAACTGTGACATTATCAGGATTTTTGCCTTTAATGCGCTCGATTCTACCCATTTCTGGTGGCTGCTTAACATAGAATCATAGAATCATAGAGTTGGAAGAGACCACAAGGGCCATCGAGTCCAACCCCCTGCCAAGCAGGAAACACCATCAGAGCACTCCTGACATATGGTTGTCAAGCCTCTGCTTAAAGACCTCCAAAGAAGGAGACTCCACCACACTCCTTGGCAGCAAATTCCACTGTCAAACAGCTCTTACTGTCAGGAAGTTCTTCCTAATGTTTAGGTGGAATCTTCTTTCTTGTAGTTTGGATCCATTGCTCCATGTCCGCTTCTCTGGAGCAGCAGAAAACAACCTTTCTCCCTCCTCCATGTGACATCCTTTTATATGTGTGAACATGGCTATCATATCACCCCTTAACCTCCTCTTCTCCAGGCTAAATATGCCCAGCTCCCTTAGCCGTTCCTCATAAGGCATCGTTTCCAGGCCTTTGACCATTTTGGTTGCCCTCCTCTGGACACGTTCCAGTTTGTCAGTGTCCTTCTTGAACTGTGGTGCCCAGAACTGGACACAGTACTCCAGGTGAGGTCTGACCAGAGCAGAATACAGTGGCACTATTACTTCCCTTGATCTAGATGCTATACTCCTATTGATGCGGCCCAGAATTGCATAAAAGAGCATCAGCAGAAGATCGCCTCCTCTGAAGTGTGGCTATCATCCCAGATCCTACATGAGAAGGGTTAGATGCATTCAAAGTTTAGATGCATTTCCCAAGTTTACTACAATGGGAAAGAAATGAGAGAGAGAAGATGCTGACCCCCCCTTTCACGACAACAGCTTGTGTGAGTGACTAAATTGCTTCTTAACACCTGCTTAATCTTTCTCAAGACAGGATTATCACTTGAGGGTTATTGAAAGTGATTTGCTGGGTTGTGGAAGCAAATCATGGTGGAAGGTGATTGCAAAGCTTTTCTGTCCTCCTTTTCCTCCAAGATTGGTCAAAACCCCATTTTGCCTGCATAGATCTTGCATTCTGACTTCATGAGCACAGCTAGCACAGCAACAGTATAGAAATTTGCACAACAGATTGAGGTTGAATCCTGACAAGATTGAGGTTGAATCCTGACAAGAAGAAGTACTGTTTTTGGGGGACAGGGGGCGGGCAGGTGTGGGGGATTCCCTGGTCCTGAATGGGGTAACTGTGCCCCTGAAGCACCAGGTGCGCAGCCTGGGAGTCATTTTGGACTCACGGCTGTCCATGGAGGCGCAAGTTAATTCTGTGTCCAGGGCGGCTGTCTACCAGCTCCATCTGGTACGTAGGCTGAGACCCTACCTGCCTGCGGACTGTCTTGCCAGAGTGGTGCATGCTCTAGTTATCTCCTGCTTGGACTACTGCAACGCACTCTATGTGGGGCTACCTTTGAAGGTGACCCGGAAACTGCAATTAATCCAGAATGTGGCAGCCAGACTGGTGACGGGGAGTGGCCGCCGGAACCACATAACACCGGTTCTGAGAGATCTGCATTGGCTCCCAGTACGTTTCCGAGCACAATTCAAAGTGTTGGTGCTGACCTTTAAAGCCCTAAACAGCCTCAGTCCTGTATACCTGAAGGAGCGTCTCCACCCCCATCGTTCAGCCCGGACTCTGAGGTCCAGCTCCGAGGGCCTTCTGGCGGTTCCCTCATTGCAAGAAGTGAGGCTACAAGGAACCAGGCAGGGGGCCTTCTCAGTAGTGGCGCCCACCCTGTGGAACACCCTCCCACCACATGTCAAAGTGATAAACAACATCCATTGAGCTGAAGAAGACATCTTAAGGCAGCCCTGTTCAGGGACGTTTTTAATATTTAACGCTGTACTGTTTTTAACACTTGATTGGGAGCCGCCCAGAGTGGCTGGGGAAACTCAGCCAGATGTGCAGGGTATAAATAATAAATTATTATTATTATTATTATTATTATTATTATTATTATTATAACTTAATCCCACTGCAGAGTTTGCAGTGTGGCCTTAATACGAATCCAGTAATTGTTTTACTGAAATAAACCCTACTGTGTAGAAAATACATGCTCGGCAATACAAGAGGGAACTTTGAGCTTGCGAATCTTTCCCCGCTGCATGTAGTGTAGAATCTATAATGTTGAACTTGTGTAAATGTTTGCGAATAGTCCTTGTTCGGCCCCTCACGGTGTGTAGAGCCTGCTTAGGGAGTAGGTTCACATTACGGGTTCTACACGCAAAAATGTTTTCAAGGGCAGCCCCATGCAGACCATATTGTAACAGTCTAATCTGGAGGTTAGCGCTGCATGGAATACAGTGGCCAAGTCATCTCTGCTCAAAAGCATCTATTGCCAGCTACATCTGGAAACAAGCACTCCTAGCTACTAAAACTACCTGAGCTTCCAGTGATGATCTTGGATCCAGGAATGCTCCAAGCTACATCCTTGCTGCTTCCTGGCAAGATGACTTCCCTCTGGAGCAGACCCAAGGACTCAGAACATGCAACACCTTCATCTTGTCTCGATTCAGTTTGTTGTTGTTTTATCTGTACCCAGCCCACAGTCACCTCCAGGTTCTAAGATAGCACCTGATATAATTGTGTATATAAAGTGGCCCAATAATTCGTGACAATATATAGGTATTTGTTTCCCTTTTAAAACCTATTTTTGTCTCAGACATTTGTGACTCAAAAGTGTGGGCAGTGTCTGTTGCAGAAACAAGAGTAGTCCTAGATGGAACATTTCAAATATCTTGGTTTTATCTTTTCTCTTGAATATAGTCTAGTGCAAGCTGCATAAGTTTTAACCACTCCTAAGTGTTTATTAATGCAAAATGTTCTATTTATATACAAGAAAGCTTAACCGACCTTCATGCAGCAAAAGGCATCAGTGCCACTGAAGTTTGGGTATTAATTATATTCTTTTGAGCTAATTTAATTTTACATTACAATAATAATAATAATAATTTTGAAACACTGCATGAAACAAATAGATAAAACAACATCCATTGAGCTGAAGAATTGGAAACTACCTCTCTATTGCTACTGATGCAGAATTATATATTCCCCCGCCACAAAAAAATCCTTCATCAGTTTACGTGTGGGTATATATGCACCATCTCTTTATACCATGTATTATTATTTAGCAAAAGTTGCTTTGCAGGTTTCCATTTAGTCTCACATTCAGGGGCCCATTAGGTGCTTCACAGAAGATTTCTTTAACAAGCTTTAAAATATTTCTAACCTCCCATCCTAGGCTTTGAAACCCAATTTGGATCTACATTTCCGAGAAAGTGCTGCTTGGATTTTCTCTTACTCAAGATAAAAGTAAAACAAAGCCTATGTTTTAGCATAGACAACTTATTCAGGCAGATTTATAAAAGAATGGGTGGTAAAAGCAAGTAAGATGGTGAGAAGTTGGATCAGTTTTTCTATGGAGATGCACACATGGAGACTAAAAATAAATGGCGTTTGCTTCAGGCAGCAAGCCCTTATTGCTGCAAATCGGTTTTGTGGGTTTGAATTTTTGGATTTAATTTTCCACTAGTCTTACTAAAATAGTTGAACAGAACAGCACCCTTTTAAAACAATGTGTCCTTTTGAAAATCATTCATTAGCCAAATACCCGCATAATGAATCAACGATTTTCATTGATTCCTCTGGGGAAATTTCAAATGCATTTCCTGAGCCCCAAATTTTTGACTAATGTTGTGTCGGACTGTTCAAAGTAATTCTCTCTGTAATCATAGAGTTGGAAGGTACCACCAAAGGTCATGTATTCCAACACCGTGCGATGCAGGAAAACAGATAAACTCCATGAAGTAAGTTGTATTATTTTCCCCATACTGCATTGTGAATACAGAGGGGCAGGGGGAGCATGGAGGGTGAAATAACAGTGGCCGGATGTGGTTGAACGTGGGCTGGATCTAGACACATCAAAGAAGCGTTTCAGCTACACGCGTTGTAAATTTAAACAGAGAAATCCAGTAGGGAAACACGGGGCTCCACAGCGCCGTCTGGTGGCACAGTGTTATATCGCATATACAAGACATAAATCGCTTTTTCTTTACCAATTAGCTGAGTCTGTGGAGGAGCAAAAACAGTAAGATGGGCAGCTACCTCTCTGTTTTCCACACTGAGATGCAAGTGTGGAAGCCGTGGACACAAAACCGCCATCTCTCAACAATTGCCCTTCAGCAATGGCGCTCGCGCAGGGACTGCAGTGCTTCTGCGAGTCACTTTTGGTTATGCTAATGGGTTGAGGGATGTTGCTTAGGCCTCTGGGCCTTGGGAGCTGGTGACAGGGGCCTTTGGGGAGCTGTTAGAAATGTGTCGCCTATAAAGGATAGAACCTTGGGAAGGGGGTGGCCGGGGCATTGACCACTAGTCCTAATGCCTTTGGATGTCCATAATAGCTCCTGCAACACTTGCTTGGGCCTTTGATTAGACAGGTCGCAGAACAGCAAACATTCAGCAGACAGAAGATTTCTGAGCCAAGAGCCTAGAGGACATCTATCAACATCTGTTTCCCTATCCTACTTGTGTATTTTTTTATTTTTTTTAAGGCCGTCTCCCCAAATGGACACATTAGGTTTGCAGGACCCCATATTTCTGCATACAAACACGTACACACACATGCACAAATAATGAGATACGATTACAGTGGTGCCTCGCAAGACGAAATTAATTCGTTCCGCGAGTCTCTTCGTCTAGCGGTTTTTTCGTCTTGCGAAGCAACCCTATTAGCGGATTAGCGCTATTAGCGGTTTAGCGGCTATTAAAGGCTTAAGGGATTAGCGGATTAGCTGCTAAAAGGCTATTAGCGGTTTAGCGGCTTAGAAAAAGGGGGTGGGGAGCGTGAAAAAATCTCAAGACTCGCAAGACATTTTCGTCTTGTGAAGCAAGCCCATAGAGAAATTCGTCCTGCAAAGCGCATTGAAAAACGGAAAACCCTTTCGTCTAGCGGGTTTTCCGTTTTGCGAGGCATTCGTCTTGCAGGGCACCACTGTAGTTTCAAATTTGTAACAGAATTTTGCTGCTAATTAAATTGCCACTCCATTTCCATAAAATAATCTGGTTAAAGGCAAAGCCAAAACAGTATCAGTTTCTGTGTTCGTCAAGGTTTGTGTACAGCCACCTGGGCTCTGTAGCTGCACAAAGCCTTATTCGGGAAACCTCTCAAGCTGGACTCATCCCTTTCTGCTCATTTCTCTTTTGACTGCCCCATTAGTAGCTTCCAGGCAGCTTGCTTTGTAGTTAAGTTCTTATTACAAACTACTTCTGTTCCTTGGTTTTAAATTTTTATTCTTCGTGGACTGTCTTCATTTTCAGTGGTCACCCTCTTGACTGTGGCTTTTCTTTCCCACCTGTTTGAGCTATTGCAAGGATCTCTCTTGCAGCGATTGATTTCTCCCCATACGGATGGCCACATTCTTTCCCATAGAGTGGATGCTTGTCAGTACTGCTAAGCCTCTACTGGGCAGGCATGGAAGAATCACGGTGGCAAGTGCTTCTGTAGGGGAAGAAGGTTCTTCCAGCTGCTGAGCAAGCCCATCCAAAGATACGAAAGTCTTTGACGATCTGTTTGCAGCGTGCTCCACCATCAGCTTTTCTGATGGAGGATGCTCATTCCGGATGCCATCGTCAGGGAGAGACAGTTCCTCTTTGGGGGGTCTGACCAGGGGCTGCCTTCTGTGTCACTAGTCGCTGGATCCCTAGAGAATCCACTGCTCCTTCGGCCTCGAAATTGAAGGAGCAGAGTTGGGGCAGGACTCCCGACAAAATTCTAACCTAGCATAGGAAGTTTTCCAAACCAGGTTTTACACTGGTGCAGAACCCGTGCCTTTGCTTTCTTTCATAATTATTAGGGAAAGAAATGTACATTACAAAGCAACTACTATCTGGGGTGGATTATGCAATTTAGTGTAACAATAGATATTACTTCGACCTTTGTGTATAATAAACTGAATAAACCATTTTGGTCACTGCATATTAAACCACTTATTAATTTAATCTCTCACTTTCCTAAGTTGACCAAATTGCCTTTTCCTGAAACATTAAGGGAGATAACGAGAAGCAGCTCATAATAGATTCAAAGCCCCAAAGAGAGCACAGCATCAGTTTTAAATATAGCTTATTAAAACGAACTACATGTTTCATATGCTTGGTTGAGACATGATTTAAAAGATTCATTGAACCAAAACTCCCAGAGGTTTCTGCTACTGTTTGATACAGGCTGCGACTATCAAGAGATTATCACAGCACACAGTTCCTCTGATCATCAGGATTCATTCTTCTCTCCTTTTTGGAGCTATTATTATTATTATTATTATTATTATTATTATTATTATTATCCTGACACTCTGAATGCCTTTAAAGCCTGCGCTTTAAACTGCATATGCCAAATTATTATTGTGTGGACAAAAGCAAAAGCATCTATCTTTCATGTATTTTTTAGCAACATTAATCCCGCTCTCAGGCCATCTTCATATATTCGCTTCTCCTCCCATGAACGTGCATTTCTACAGGTGCAGGAATCAGCTGTTTGGTTTTCAGACAGTTCTGCGACTATCCTTTCAAAGTATGCTATTGGGGGAGCATATGGAAATGACAGGAATTTACGGGTTTGCATATTTTGCATGCATATTTCTGCACATTTACAAACTTTGGCATGGAGAGTGAATGTGAGAATTGGTTTCAAAGGGATCTGTCCTCAACTAAAACCACACACAGGACAAAGCTCTCTCCAAACTTTGCCCTCATGAATACAAAGGGTATTCAAGGAGGAAGAGATTGCAATTGTGTATATTTTAATAGAGCTTCTGTTTCCAGTCCAGTGGAATAGAATTACAGTGGTGCCCCGCAAGACGAATGCCTCGCAAGACGGAAAACCCGCAAGACGAAAGGGTTCTCCGTTTTCAGAGGTGCTTCGCAGGACGAATTTCTCTATGGGCTTGCTTCGCAAGACGAAAATGTCTTGCGATTTTTGAGGTTTTTTCCCGCTCCCCAACCGCTTTTTCTAAAGCGCTAAGCTGCTAATAGCCTTTTAGCAGCTAATCCGCTAATCCCTTAAGCCTTTAATAGCCGTTAATAGCCCTTAAACTGCTAATAGCGCTAATAGTGCTAATCCGCTAATGGGCTTGCTTCGCAAGACGAAAAAACCGCAAGACGAAAAGACTCGCGGAACGGATTCTTTTCGTCTTGCGAGGCATCACTGTATTGATCTGTTAAGTTACAGCCGTGGATTCTCAGAACCACACATGCAGTTCCATTGATCCAGAGGAGATTTGGGCTTGTGCTTCTCAGGTGTCCCCACATAGCAAATGTCTTTTGACATGAAGGGGAGAAATATACCGGTATTTCATGTGCTTTGAGGAGAAACACATTTTGTATACTTGGTCCCCATTTCTTGTACATGTCAATCATCCAGCCAGTGGATTGTGCCCAATGCATGGATACATTTGGGTGAAGTGAACTCTTCCTTGGTTATCCCTGAATGGTAAATGGAAACTCACAAAGTAATAGGTAAAGGTAAAGGGACCCCTGACCATTAGGTCCAGTCGTGGCCGACTCTGGGGTTGCGGCGCTCCTCTCGCTTTATTGGCCGAGGGAGCCGGCGTGCAGCTTCCGGGTCATGTGGCCAGCATGACTAAGCCGCTTCTGGCAAACCAGAGTAGCGCATGGAAACGCCGTTTACCTTCCCGCCGGAGCGGTACCTATTTATCTACTTGCACTTTGATGTGCTTTCGAACTGCTAGGTTGGCAGGAGCAGGGACCGAGCAACAGGAGCTCACCCCGTTGCCGGGATTCGAACCGCCGACCTTCTGATCGGCAAGTCCTAGGCTCTGTGGTTTAACCCACAGTGCCACCCACATCCCTTCACAAAGTAATGATGACTCTTATATCCTGCAATGCTTGTTTATACAGTTGGTGTTGTGTTGAATTTCTTAATTTTAAGAAATAAAAAAGGGAAGGAGGAAAGCTCTACTGAACATATTAAAGGCCTTGGTTGTGACTAAAATAGCTCATTGAATTTGGGCCATGGGGTGGAAGATTCCCCCCTATCCAAAAAGGGGGGGGGGGAATCAGAATATTTGGCATGCAAACGTAGTTGAGAAGCAGAGGAGCTTTAATTAAAGGTAAAGTAAATGCTATTACTAATCCATTAACTCTGCAGATTTTTTATTATGTCCCGCAGCGCAGGAAACCTGTTTACTAATGTGAGCCATTATCATGGGGGAAGTGCAAGACTTCTCTCAAAATGCCTAGATCTAGATCTCACTTTTTCCTTCCAGCTCTCTCTGTACCCCAGTTAACAAGGATAATATTTTGTGGCTTTTTAAGAAGCTGTTTTTAAAATACCTGATTTGAAGGACTCAATACAGAATGCTGAAAGGCGTAGAGGAGTAGAACAGTTAGAAGCCACTCTGCTTTTGTTTCTGTCTTAAAAGTGCCATCGAGTCCTAGGGATTTTTATTTAAGCCAATGTGGCATTAAAAAAAGGAATGGGAAAGCGCTGTTGTTTGATGCATGAGATGGTATTAAAGCATGTCTGACGGCAGCACTCAAGTACTTGAGCGAAAGACTATCTGCTCTTACCCAATGATTATTTTACAAGACCATTAGGTCCAGTCATGACCGACTCTGGGGTTGCGGCGCTCATCTCGCTTTACTGGCTGAGGGAGCCAGCGTACAGCTTCCGGGTCATGTGGCCAGCATGACTAAGCTGCTTCTGGCGAACCAGAGCAGCGCACAGAAATGCCGTTTACCTTCCCACCGGAGAGGTACCTGTTTATCTACTTGCACTTGGACGTGGTTTTGAACTGCTAGGTTGGCAGGAGCAGGGACCGAGCAACGGGAACTCACCCCATTGCCGGGATTCGAACCTCCAGCCTTCTGATCGGCAAGTCCCAGGCTCTGTGGTTTTTAACCCACAGCACCACCCGCGTCCCTAAACCACAGCAGCATCCCTTAGCTACTCACCTTAGAGCATGCCTGAAGACTGTTTTGCCAGGTTTCTGAAGGCATTAACAGCACACTGCTTTAATTGTGCTGGTTGAAGAGCTTTCAAGTTTGTCTGTTTTTTAAGAATTAAAATGAAACCCAGGGCTTCAATCCAGATTGGGACCACAATGTGTTTCAAGGTGGGGGTTTTCACCCTTCCCTCCTCCATTACAATGCTAAAAGGAAACCAGAGCCTCCAAAGCAGCCTATAGCAATAGTAAAAAGGCTCCCATTAGTACCATGGTGTGCTGTTTGTTTTCTTACTGTTGCTATTTGCCACTCCGGGGAAGTGGTGTTTTTCAGGATTGCCAAGGGAAAGAATGGTTAAACCTCCCTCACCTGGTTATACTCTTTCATACTATGGTGAGATGTGCTGTATTTCTGTAGTAAATGTTTCCGGATTTGCATCTAGACGTATAAATCAGCACATGCTAATTTTCATGCAGGTCACTTTTTTTTTTAGTCTCCATACATGTGCTGTGGTCCTGATCCAGACCATCACCTGCACTTGGTTTTGTAAAATCATAACAACAACCACCACCTGATACATCTCTTCAAGCTATACACTTAAAGTAATGTGTAGTTCGGCCCTGACTCGGCAATGCATCCCTTGTTTACAGCATGGTCACTGGTCCACTCTGCGCGGATACCTCTTCTAACCCACTTGGCAGACTGGGGGGAATCAAGGGATCTTTGCTCTTTTGATGTTGAGCAACGTGCCCAAGGGATGCGGGTGGCGCTCTGGGTTAAACTACAGAGCCTAGGACTTGCTGATCAGAAGGTCGGCGGTTCGAATCCCCGCGACGGGGTGAGCTCCCGTTGCTTGGTCCCAGCTCCTGCCAACAGTTCAAAAGCACGTCAAAGTGCAAGTAGATAAATAGGTACCACTCCGGCGGGAAGGTGAACAGCGTTTCTGTGCGCTGCTCTGGTTCGCTAGAAGCAGCTTAGTCATGCTGGCCACATGACCCAATATCTGTACGCAGGCTCCCTCGGCCAATAAAGCGAGATGAGCGCCGCAACCCCGGAGTTGGTCACGACTGGACCTAATGGTCAGGGGTCCCTTTACCTAACTAATGTGCCCAAAGCTCTGTGAAATTGCTATAGGCCATGCCAGGGCTTTTTCTCTAGCAAAAAAGAAGCAAGTACTCAACATGATCCTCCCCGCTATCTCTCTTTCTCTCACACATGATCTCTCCTGCCCCCCCCCCATTAAAGCCCCACTTTGTGTGCCCCTCCCCCTTCTTCAACCTCCCCCCTACCTTGCCCCATCTGGTCTTCACACCCACCCAGCATCCTGCCCTCCCCTTAGCCTTCTCCCTTCCCCTCCTCCCAGCCGCACCCTCCGCACGTGCCTTTGCAGCTTCACCCAGCCACAGAATGGAGGAGGTGCAATTGGTGCGGGACGCCCCGGGTGTCACCACTGAGGGGGGGTGACAAAATACCGGGCGGCACTCACTGCGGGGCCTGCAGAGCGCCCGAGCCACACGTCTCTCCTGGGAGAGACATGGTGGCTTGGCGCGTGCAGGCTCCCCGCTGCCCAAACTGCCTGCTCACTACCTCCCCCCCCCCCAGCTGTGGGGCAGCTGAGTGGGAACAGGCAGGCAGACTCCAGAGGCTCTGCGGTGGCTTCCTCCACCACTGAGGATGGTGGAGCTATCAGCAGACGTCGCTGCCTCTCCCCCTACTTTCTGCTTCCCCACCCCGCAGACATGGAAAGAACGAGCAGAAACGAAAGGAAAGCAGCACTCATGCTCAAGGCAGCGGAATTGCAGCACCTCTAGGAGGGAGAGTGCATTGCCGAGGGGGAACAATGCAGCCAGTTGACTGAGAGTGGAAACCCTCAGCCAGGGCCTCCATTTCCTCGCCGCTGCCACCTTAGCCTCCTGCCTTTTGCAGTCCCCCCTTGAGCCATGCTTACTTGCTTGCTCTCCCAGCCTTACATTTACCCTACTGCAAGAGCTGGAAGAAAATGGCGCTAGCACTGTGTACAACGGTACCTCTGGTTGCGAATGGGATCCGTTATACCCAGATGGGCGCAGTATAAATTATTATTATTATTATTATTATTATTATTATTATGTTCCGGAGGCCCGTTCTCAACATGAATAGAACGAAACCCACAATGGCGCGTCTGCGCACACGCAGGTTGTGATCCGCCACTTCTGCGCATGCGCGTGACGTCACTTTGCGCATATGCGCATGCCTGAGCGGCCAATCCCAGAAGTAACCCTTCCCGTTACTTCCGGGTCGCCGCAGGACACAACCTGAAAAAACGTATCATGAAGCAAACGTAACATGAGGTATGGCTGTACTCTTGAATACTGCCAGAAAAAAACACGCTGGGCCATGTTGTCACTTGGTCGAAGATTTTCTTGTAGCTTTGACATGGCTTAGCTGTTAATAATAATTGCTAATTAATGGAAAGCTCGAGACAATAGATCACCTCGGTTATTTGAATAGCAAACTTATAGTCGCATGCAGGTTGGGACAACTGGATTGAGAGATCAGATTGTGGCAGGTGGTGGTGAGACCTAGAAAAAAAAGCAGTATTATTTGACTTGAATAAGTAGTTTGTGTGAACCTCCTGGATATCGGTAGTTATAGCTCTTTTGAAAAACAACACAAGGCATGCATGCGTGTTTTACAGTCTGTTTCAGGAGCCTATAAAGCTACCCCAGAGCATTCCAACTCTCAGGGGCCTACCTCTTTTGGCTGGGTATTGCTTCCTTCTTAAAAAAATAAAATAAAAATAAGATTATGTTATACACTTTCTTTCTCTCTGGGTTAGAAGCATATGCCAAGATAATTTGAGCTAAAATTCTACTTTCATTAAAATCACCAGCAACTCCATTTTAACTCAGTTTAAATACATAAGGAGGAATTCCATCAGCGCAGTGTTTTAGAAGATGAATATGGAAAATATTTACTCCTTAATTTTTTTTCTTAGCAGTTGTTTTTTCTCACCAACAACAAATTCCCATTTATGAATGTTGGACCCTTCAGCTCAGATTGTGTCAGCTCTTCTTCTTTTTTTGTGTGTTATTTGCAGCCACATTGTGTATTTAGATGTTCTTATATATTCCTTTTTTCAATTTTGAACTGTGCTTTATTAACGAAAAGTACTGCGGGGGGAATGGAGATTTTATATATTTTTTAAATGTAGTTTCTTCTTCCAGCACTTATTTTGTGCATAACCTCATCCCTTCATCTCCTCCCAGTCTCCACCCCCCCCCCCAAAAAAAAATCTCACAGTAACAGTAGGATTCTGTGTGCTGAGTCTGTTGCATTTAGACTACGGCAGCTATATCTTTCTGAAACATAAATACAGAGCAATGGACATTGGCAGTCAGCACATGTAACTATACAGCATAAAGGGAGGTTCATTAAAATGCTTAGCATTTTCATCTGGAATACTTTTTTAGGATTGGCCGAAAGCAGACTGCGGGCCTTAAGCAACAGTGACACCTCCCTGACCCTACAGAGTAGGGGAAGAAATAATTCTGGCCTACAGTGGTGCCTCGCAAGACGAAATTAATTCGTTCTGCGAGTTTTTCCGTTCTACGAGTTTTTTCGTCTTGCGAAGCACCACTGTGTATTGACGGTTTCCCGTAGGAATGCATTGGCGGTTTTTTAAAAAAGGCGCAAAACGTTTCGTCTTGCGAAGCAAGCCCATAGGGAAATCCCGTCTTGCGAAGCAACTCAGAAAACGAAAAACTCTTTCATCTTGCGAGTTTTTCGTCTTCCAAGGCATTCGTCTTGCGAGGTACCACTGTACCTGGTTTGTTGTAATGATATTAAAAGGATTCGTGAGATAAGTTTGGGAAACGTTTTGTCAAAGCCAGAATGAAACCATGTTTTTCAGTGGGCTTTCTGAGCCATGATTTGGGCTGGTGTGCATGTAATGCGGGGGACCGAAGGGAAGGAGGAAATTTCTCTGAAGACAACACTGAGTCCTCGCGACAGAAGTAGGGCACATCCCACTGGAGGGTTACACGAGGGTAACGTTGATGCTCAGCCAGCATTTATTAAAGCGCCACCACTGTGGAGTACACTTACAGTATTTGCAATATGGAAGCATTTAAAGCATCTGTGGTCTTTGAGAAATACTGTGGGGAATAAGCAAATTTAATTCACCTATTATTCATCCACTGTTGCATGAGACTGTTCCTTGTATTTTTCCATGTATAAGACTAGGTTGTTTTCCTAAAAAATAATGTCAAAAATAAGGGGGCATCTTATACACAGATACACCCCCCCCCCATTTTCTTAAATCTGAGTCCCCAAAAATAAATTGGGGATATCTTATACATCGGGGCATCTTATAGATGAAAAAATATGGTACTTTGGTTTTATACAGTGACAGAAGGCTATGATTATTCTGTTCCTGTGGCAGTTTCTAGGTTTAGAGGCCAGCAGATTACAAACAGCTTGTTCAAGGCCGATCCCTCTTTTCTTAACCTATTATCAAAATTGGATTGATTTAAAGGTGTTGTTTGTTTAGTGGAATCGAGTCGTAAATTGGGTTCTTACATTTTTACAAGGATTGCTTGTTACAAAAATAGCACCTAGTAATCTGGTAACAGTAATTTGGTTTACACTAATAGAAGAACAATGTCTAGGTTTTTTTCCGTTTAAAGAATTCATGGTTCAGCCATTGAAGCTTGCTCCTGAGGCATACTTACCTAATTCAAACTGAAATACAGATATCCTTTGAAATCCACACTTCTCCCAAGTTTGTGATGCATTTCCCCAACCAAATAACGTGTACAAAAATGCATTATGGAAGCATTCACACAATGATTCATATATCGGTGAAAGTGGCACATTAAATGCACTGTATTAGGGGGAACGCGGGTGGCGCTGTGGGTAAAACCTCAGCCCCTAGGACTTGCCGATCACATGGTCGGTGGTTCGAATCCCCGCGGCGGGGTGAGCTCCCATCGTTCGGTCCCAGCTCCTGCCCACCTAGCAGTTTGAAAGCACCCCTAAGTGCAAGTAGATAAATAGGTACCACTTTATAGTGGGAAGGTAAACGGCGTTTCCGTGTGCCGCTCTGGTGCCGGTTCACCGGGGCAGCTTCGTCACGCTGGCCACGTGACCCGGAAGTGTCTGTGGACAGCGCTGGCTCCCGGCCTCTAGAGTGAGATGAGCGCACAACCCTAGAGTCTGGCAAGACTGGCCCGTACGGGCAGGGGTACCTTTACCTTTATTAGGGGAAACAGCACAGAAATGTGTATATCAAGAGAAATGCACACAAAAATGCAAATGAGTTTTCGTACAGACTTTTAAACAGACATTTGTAAACTGAAGCAGAATTGGGGCAAACAGAATTTAAGAGTGGAAAAATAACAGAGAAACTGAAATTGGCAGGTCCACACATCCCTAGAGTGTTTGAGTGTTGCTTGTGTTATTAAATATGCTTTAATTCAACCTCTTGGCCACTCCCCCTCCTCAGAAAAGAGAAAACCTAACACTCTTTATTCACTTTTTATAATGAACAACTTCTCTAGAGGCTGTCCCTAATGTTTGAACTGCAGCCATTTATATATCTCTTCTAAGTGTGGAAATAGCTTTGTTGTGGCTTTGACATCCTTAAAAGCAATGCAAAAGCAATTTTAAACCATGTTACGTAAGTGGATTTTTCTTGTGCCTTACCAGGGGAAAAGCATGTATTGATGGTGGGGAAATAATATTCCATTGGCCATTTGGTACTCGTTTTATCAAATGGAGTTTATCGTGGAAGGAAAACAAAAACTTAGCTGAAAAATAGCATCCAGTATGAGTACCTGTGGAATGCCCGGCTTGTTCCTTTACTTTCCCCAACCCTGAATAGGTAAATTAATTGAGTCATCTCTCTTATTTAAAAGTATTTTGGCTATACTTTGCTAAGCATACTAAACTGAAAAGGAAGCAGATAAGCAACAAAAAATGAAGCTTATAGTGTAAGGAGGCTAACAGTGTGTGTGTGTGTGTGTGTGGAGAGAGATGATTATTTCAGAGAAGATGGCTAGGAGAGGATTTATATACTCATAGAATCATAGAACTGTAGAGCTGGAAGGAACCCTGAGGGGCACCTAGTCTATCCCCCTGCAATGAGGAATCTCAACTAAAGCATCCATGACAGATGGCCATCCAACCTCTGCATAAAACGAGAGTCCACCACTTCCCGAGGGAGTCCTTTCCAGTGTTGAACAGCTCTTACCATTAGAATGTTCTTCCTGATGTTTAGTTGGAATGTCCTTTCTCATGACTTGAAGCCATTGGTTTAGTTCCTGGCCATTGGAGTGGGAGACAACAAGCTTGCTCCATCTTTCCTGTGACAACCCTTTAAATATTTGAAGATGGTTATGATATCACCTCTCAGGCTAAACATGCCCAATTCCCTCAACTGGTCCTTATAAGGCTTGGTTTCCAGATTCTTGATCATCTTGGTCACTCTCCTCTGCTAACGTTCCAGCTTGTCAATATCCTTTCTAAATTGTGGTGCCCGGAACTGCACACACTACTTCAGGTGTGGTCTAAGGCAGAATAGAGCGGGACTATTCCTTCCTTTGATTGGAACCCTATGTTTCTGTTCATGCAGCCTAGAATAGTCCCCTAGATTCTGTTCACATGTACTACTGGCAAGCCAGGTGCCCCCCATTTTATATTTGTGCAGCTGGTTCTTCCTGCCTAAATGTAAAACCTTACATTTGTCCCTGTTGAAATTCATTGTGTTAGTTTGGGTCCAGTTCTCCAGTCTGTTAAGGTCATGTTGAATCCCGATTCCATTTTCAGCTGCATTAGCTATCATCCACCCAGTTTGGTGTCGCCTGCCATTTTAATGACAATATAATCAGGCATTGGTCAGGACAACTGTTGGTGTGGGGTCAAACCCTCAACAAAACAATGGAGTCACTGGTGTCAGTGGCAAGGGACAAATTTTGGTTCCTAACTCAACTGTGTTCCCTGGTTCAGTACTCCAGTATTTCCCAAAGAAGTGAACAGCTGTTACTCACTTTGGCAGGTGAACCTAAGAGTGTACCTGGGACATTGATAAGGCAAAATCTGCCCCCTTTCTTGTCCCCCTTGAGACAGGACTACATCTTCTGCTGACAAAGACCCTCTTGAGGAAATGGTGTATCAGCGTGTGCTATCCTGCCCCAAACCAAATTTACTTAAACCAAATTTAGCTTGAAGAAGAATGTAGCCTGGTGAGAGTATGTGTGTTGGTAGCAACCAGCTGAACACTAGGGAAGTATATTACATGGGAAGAGCTAAAGATAAAGAGGGGTGGTCTTCAGATCCATCTGCTTCTTCCATCTCAAGGCAATGGATTGGTTTTTTGCTTCTGTCAAGCTTCCCTTTCCCCCCTTATTAGGACAAGTTCTAGTATGAACAAACATTTCAGCCACATATTGAAGAGAAGTTTTTCAATATTAAGTATTCATATGCATGGCCTTAATTGACAAAGAGCACTGCACAGTTTCTGTAACTGCAGGTCTTATACAAATTCAGAGTGGAGTCCCTAAGACTGTTGGATGGAGTCTTGTATGCCTCCTTCCAGCAACTCTTGCAGCTAAACAGGTGCCAAACACATTGCTGTTCTTTGGACCACATCAGTGAAGCCAAGAGGGGGGTTTTGTCATCTGGGCAGCCTAGGACCTCCATACACACTGCCCAGGCTCACACCCTGGAGAGATCACATCAGTGCTACTAACACAGCAAAAACAACGCAGGAGGCAGCAGTCACAAGTTACCCATCTCTGCAGCCACAGCAGGTGCTGTGATACTCCAGCGTTTTGACTTCATCCCCAGAGGCGCACTCCATTGTCTCTTGGGACAGACGGATGCCAACACACACACAAAGTCTTTTTTGAAAACTGAAATTGCAGTTAAGTGAGGTAACATAGGTTCATATTTTTTTTCTGTTGCAAGGGAATCACATTTCAGTTCCCTTCATCTCTAGAATTCTGTTCTTTCCCCATCCACTACCCTGCCATAATTTAGCACATTCTGATATGTTGATATTTTAATCCATTTTATGAGACAATAATTCTGTGAATTGGAAAACATCAGCTCCTAAAATCACCAGGCACTGGCAATAAATAGGATGTATTGGCTGGTTTATTTATGATGGAGTCTTGTTATCCCATGGGTAGGCAAACTAAGGGCCGGGGGCCGGATCCGGCCCAATCACCTTCTAAATCCAGCCTGTGATGGTCTGGGAATCAGCGTGTTTTTACATGAGTAGAATATGTCCTTTTATTTAAAATGCATTTCATATTTGTGGGGCATAGGAATTCGTTCACCCCCCCCCCCCAAAATATATATATATATATATATTTTATATATATATATATATAGTCTGGCCCCCCACAAGGTCTGAGGGACAGTGGATCGGCCTCCTGCTGAAAAAGTTTGCTGACCCCTGTGTTATCTCATCTCAGCGTATGGCTTTTCTTCCTCTGCCTTTCGGTTTGGTGCTTTAGAGATCTTAACAAAACTATTGAGAGAAAGCTCCCCCACAGGCAAAACATTGTACCTCATATTGAAAGTGTAGCCTACACCAGACCTTCTGTTACAATTTGTACCCATCTGGAGTGCAAGCAAGTTGGGGGACCATGAAAATCTGTGGAGGAAAAGGATGGTGGTTTGCAATGATTCGATGGGCTAGATGTTCCAAAGAAATCTTCGGCAAGACTCAAAAACCTCAGCCTGCATTTTGAAATACATTTTTGGTTGAGGGCCGCAGCAGCACGTTTTCTACTTGCATGTGTGAAAAAGCCACCAAATTCCACAGACTGAGCAGACAGGGGTTTCATAACAGCTCAGATATTATAGTGGGAGGCAGTTCACACATTCAGCTGTGAGGCATCAAGTGTTCAATAATCCAACGGCCTCATAGTTCTTCCATCTTGCTCAGTTTTGTCTACAGAGACTTGCAGGGTTTCGGACAGAAGTCTTTTCCAGACCTACCTGGAGATGTTGAGGATTGCACCTAAGACCACCCGTGTGCAAGGCATGTGCTCTGCCACTGAGCTATAGCTCTTGCCAGGCCGTGCCAGCATCTCTCTGTGTAGTTATTTCCCAGTATTTATTGTGAGGTGGCTAGAGGACTAGACAGATATTTGGCTCAGGGCAAACATTCCCATGATATCTCCGCATTGGTTTGCCAGAATCTTCTGAGCCTGGGTAGCAGTGGTGTAGGACAACAGTGCCAGTCCCTTACCTTTCCTGCCCCTACCTGGCCACAGTGATCCATGCGACGGTCATCTCCAGGCTTGACTACTGTAATTCGCTCTACGCAGGGCTGCCCTTGAAGCTGACCCAGAAACTCCAGCGGGTGCAGAATGCTGCAGCGAGGCTCCTCACGGGGTCTTTGCCATGGGAGCATATTCACCCAGTGCTTTTCAAGCTGCACTGGCTCCCGGTGGAGTACAGGGTCAGATTTAAGGTGCTGCTTTTGACCTTTAAAGCCCTTCACGGCCTAGGACCCTCGTACCTACGGGACCGCCTCTCCCGGTATGCCCCACAGAGAGCCTCAAGGTCCATAAATAGCAACACTCTACTGGTCCCGGGCCCTAAGGAAGTTAGATTAGCCTCAACCAGAGCCAGGGCCTTTTCAACTCTGGCTCCGGCCTGGTGGAACGCTCTGCCTCATGAGACCAGGGCCCTGCAGGATCTGATTTCTTTCCGCAGGGCCTGTAAGATAGAGTTGTTCCGCCTGGCCTTTGGCTTGGAATCAACTTGATTCCCTCCCTCCCTCTCTTTCTTTTTTCTTTTCCTTCTCCTCCTGCGATGAGGCTACATTTTAATATTTTAATGTTCCATTATTTTAATGTTGCATTTTACTTTTGTTTTTAAGTTGTAATCATTCATCTTGTTTTTATTATTGCTTGTAAGCCGCTCTGAGCCCTGCCTTGGCTGGGGAGGGCGGGGTATAAATAAAAAATTATTATTGTTGTTGTTGTTGTTTAAAGGGTGCAGAGCACCGTGTGAATTTCAGAAACGTGTGCAGGGTATTTTCTCTAGGAAAATTCTGCTGTTTGGTATGAAAAGTAGCCGGGGAGAGTGGATTGCTAATGACAAAGATGAATGGCAAAATTTGACAGAGCCGACAGGTAAATATTGGCTTTGCAGAAACAAGTTTCTATAAATAACTTGTCTGCTCCAGAAACTCCACAGATGGCAGCGGGGCTGCCAGGGTATTGATTCAGCCAGAGTGCTCAGTGCTAAAAAGCACATCTGTCAGCTTTGCTGGTCTTGTTCTGAGGGATACTGCTGCTCCTGCTGAGAGCTGTGAAGATGTTTTACCATTTTTCTCAGGCAAGGAGAAAAGTTGATGGAAATCAGGAGGAAAGCTTGAATGGGGAATAGTAGAAAAATGAGCCAACAGAAAAGATAAATTATAAGAAACATTGTTAGCCTCCCACAGGCTCATGCCCTTTCTGTATTAACTAACCTATCTGAGATAATTCAAATCGCTGTGTTGCACCAGAAGGAGACCCTTTTCAGCTACAGATATAATCAAAGCAGCAATACAGTCAAAGGAAATTCAAACTAGGAAGGCAAACGTCTTTCCTTTCTCTCCCCCCTCTGCAACAAGTGCAGAGCCAAGATCACTCTGAAGTCGAGCAACTGTGTCCTCAACAGCAGGTCTTCAAGTGCTGCAGAGGTCTCTCCCTCCACACTGAGTAACTTCCAGGCCATCTGAAACCATTTCGCCAGCCGGCTACTAGAGGACGCAATGCAAGCTGCAAAATGAGCCCTTTTCGCAGCCTGCACTGCCATATGGTAGGCATAATTATGTGTTCTGACCGGTGTTCAGTCGTCTCAAAGCAAGACTTGCACCACTTGTGCTCCAGTCCTCATCCAGCTGGCTTCACAGGTCCAGACTCCACGGAGAGGGTGCTTGGGATCAATGGTGATTCTCCTCTATTATGATTAATGAGGCCACAGACTCTTATTTCCCGGATATGTATGTTATATGGTGCTTTCCCATCCCGCCGCCACCCAAAAAACCCCACCCAAGATAGGCCAGTGTACCCAAATGGAACAACATCTTTATTTCTGGGCCAAGCACACTATGCTAAACCTGCAAACATCTCAGTTTGACCCTTCAGCTTTCTCATTCACATTTGTACTGTAACCCAAATAATGATGAGCTGTCCCTGAAATCAAATGTCTGTTTTCTTTAGAAATCTCGCTTTTCATGTTATCATCTTCCCTAGAGAAACTAACAAGCAGCCCTTTCTCTCCAGAGGCCAAAAAAAAAAAGTGTGTGTGTGTGTAAGAGAGAAATGACATATTAGCTTCATACTAATGAGGAGCTTGTTGGCTGATGTTTCTAGCAAGTTGAAATAATACTTTCAATTTAAAGTTATATTTGTTTTAACTTGGCTAGCTTTACTGTTGTTGCCAACAGAATCCTATCTCGGTAACAATCCAAATGGGGTAGGTGTGACCACCCAGAGCAGCTTTTCAGTCCTACATTTTGTTCTTGGTTACAAAGAAGTTAAAAGGCCTGGAAGAGGCTGTTTTATTTGCCTGTATGTTTTCCTTAGTGGGACGCGGGTGGCGCTGTGGGTAAAAGCCTCAGCGCCTAGGGCTTGTCGATCGAAAGGTCAGCGGTTCGAATCCCCGCAGCGGGGTGCGCTCCCGTTGTTCGGTCCCAGCACCTGCCAACCTAGCAGTTCGAAAGCACTCCCGGGTGCAAGTAGATAAATAGGGGCCGCTTACTAGCGGGAAGGTAAACGGCGTTTCTGTGTGCGGCTCTGTCTCGCCAGATGCAGCTTGTCACACTGGCCACGTGACCCGGAAGTGTCTCCGGACAGCGCTGGCCCCCGGCCTCTTGAGTGAGATGGGCGCACAACCCTAGAGTCTGTCAAGACTGGCCCATATGGGCAGGGGTACCTTTACCTTTACCTTTTTTATGTTTTCCTTATCGGAGCCTGAACTCCTCATAATAATTCAGGAGGTAGGGAAGGTCTTGAATAGGGATAAGAGAATCACAGGGGCATCACAGTGGGATGGGGACAAACCATATAATAGGAGCCTGGATAGAATCAAGCAAAGGTAAATCGCTTCCTCCCATCACATGAGCATTCAAGAGAACCCACTATGCCTCTCAGTGGTATCCAATATTGGCCTCACAACATGTCACCATCTGAGCTGTTCATGGGACTCCAATCCCCACTGAGCTATCATAGCACCTTTTTCCCTGTTTGCACTTTGTGTGTAATAAAGTAATCTGATAAGTGCACAAAGGATCTTGTCTCCTGCAAATATAATTATGTCATACAGCAACCATTACTAATATTCCTATTAGGAAATTAATTGTAGGTTCAATATTGCTAGAAACTGGTGGACAAAGCTGCTTTCGATTAGTTTTTCTCTGCGTGCACATTTTCTCCTAAGATTGTTTTTCCCTGCTTACATTCTTACATGTAATTAGGCTAATTCTTCTCTCTTCGCAGTAGATTGCTCAGTAGCACATTAGTCTACCTACTATGTTAGTCTGTTGAATCTCTGCTCCTGGGCTTCTTTTCTCTAGAAGCTGTTAAGGGACTGATTGGCTAAGTCCATATTCATGAACTAGAGCTGGTCCCAGAAGTATAGTTGTTAATTCGAAGCTCATACGTCTCACGCTTAAAGCGATTGAAATGTTGTGCTCTGTGTCTCTTCAGAATCTGGGCTTGGATGGAGGAAATGTCCCTTACGGGTCCAAACGGGTAGCTGGACCAGACTGTACAAGTGTTAAACTAGAAACATCAAACGGGGCGGGCTGGAATGGAATGGGAGTGCAAATCATGATTACAGCATTACAGTACTAAAAGAGGATTGCTCTTTTAGAGCTCTGCCATCACCGGCGATCTCCAGCATTGAATGTGTTGGTCTCGTGTGGGGCACCAAGGAGAGCTTGGCTGTCTGGCTGGTGTACCCACCACCCAGCACACCTGCAGCCACCCTGTCAGACCTGCTGGAGGTGGTGGCGGGCTGGGCCTTGGAGTTCCCAAACCTACTAGTTTTGGGAGACTTCAACGTCCATGCCGATGCCACTCCCTCCTCACAGGCTCTGGACCTAGTGACTTCCATGGCAACACTAGGGCTCTCCCAGTTTGTTTTGGGCCCCACTCATCAAGCAGGCCACACGCTGGATCTGATCTTTGGGGCTGGCATAGATGTGATCATGCTCCCCGCTGTGGAAGTGCCATGGTCTGATCACTACGCTCTGAAAGCCAAGATTGACTTCCCGCTCCTCCCTGGCTCGGGTGGCGAACCTATTTGGGCTCGTCCGCGAAAACTGATGGATCCTGATAGATTCCGACAAGCCTTGCGAAACCCTGCTCCTCCTGGCGACTCATTAGATGACCTTGTTGAGGACTGGAATAACCGGCTCTTGGCAGCCATTGATGAGATCGCGCCTAAGCGCCCTCTGCGACCCCGTCGAAACCGGGCACCTTGGTTTACTGAGGAGCTCCGGAAAATGAAGCGGGATCTCAGACGGCTAGAGCGAGTATGGCGACGAACTCGTGACGGAGCCTCAAGAACATCTTATAGGACGCTTATGAAAGCCTATGAGATGGCTATGAAAGCTGCTAAGAAATCTTACTTTGCAGCTTCCATTGCATCCGCTAGCTCTCGCCCGGCACAACTTTTTAGAATAATTAGGTCAATAACGTCCTTAGGAGGACAACCAAATTTAAGCACAAATTCGACCCACAGCTGTGAGGCATTTGCGAGCTTTTTTGCGGAGAAAGTCCTGTTGCTCCGTCGTGACCTCCCTGCCAATTTAGATACAGTGACTGAACTGGAGGCCCCTCGACTGACTTCAGGTCCAGTGTTGGACCATTTCGATCGGATACTCCCTACTGATGTGGATAGATTCCTCCAAGTTAGTAGGCCCACCACCTGCCTCCTTGATCCGTGCCCGTCTTGGCTGATTAGGGAGTGTCCAGATGTTGCGCGGACCCCCCTGGTTGAAATTATCAATCTGTCCCTTGACACCGGGACATTCCCAGGGGAACTGAAGGAAGCTGTGGTGTGTCCACTCTTAAAGAAAACTTCATTAGATCCCTTAGACCTATCCAATTACCGCCCAGTTTCAAATCTTCCATACCTGGGTAAGGTAATTGAGAGAGCGGTTGCTGAACAGCTTGGTAGGTTTCTGGAGGAACCATCGCCATTAGATCCATTTCAGTCCGGTTTTCGTCCTGGTTTTGGGACGGAGACGGCTCTGGTTGCCCTAACAGATGATCTCCGTAGACAACTAGATCGAGGCGGGTCAGGACTGCTGATCCTTTTAGATTTGTCAGCAGCTTTTGACATGGTCGATCATGATCTTCTGGACCACCGCCTCGCAGACGTGGGGATACAGGGCATAGCCCGTAACTGGTTGTGCTCTTTTATCTCTGGTCGGGGACAGAGGGTGGCACTAGGGAGGGAAATGTCATCGCGCCACTCCTTGGTGTGTGGAGTGCCGCAGGGCGCAATTCTCTCCCCGATGCTTTTTAACATCTTTATGCGCCCCCTTGCCCAGATTATCCAGAGCTTTGGGCTGGGCTGTCACCAATATGCTGATGACACTCAGCTCTATCTGCTGATGGATGGCCACACCGACTCGGCCCCGAACACACTGACCAGATGTTTGGAAGCTGTAGCTGGATGGTTTCGTGGGAGCCGATTGAAACTAAATCCTTCGAAGACAGAGGTCCTATGGCTAGGTCAGGATGGCATGGGGATGAGGGACCAACTCCCTTCTCTTGCGGGGGCCCAGTTAGTGCCATTGCCTTCCGTTAAGAGTTTGGGTGTAATCCTTGACGCCTCCCTTTCCATGGAGGCGCAAGTTACAGCAACAGCCAAGGCGACATTTTTCCACCTTCGCCGCATCAAGCAGTTGGTCCCTTACCTTTCCCGCCCCGACCTGGCCACAGTGATCCATACGACGGTCATCTCCAGGCTTGACTACTGTAATTCGCTCTACGCAGGGCTGCCCTTGAAGCTGTCCCAGAAACTCCAGCGGGTACAGAATGCTGCAGCGAGGCTCCTCACGGGGTCTCTGCCATGGGAGCATATTCACCCAGTGCTTTTCAAGCTGCACTGGCTCCCGGTGGAGTACAGGGTCAGATTTAAGGTGCTGCTTTTGACCTTTAAAGCCCTTCGCGGCCTAGGACCCTCGTACCTACGGGACCGCCTCTCCTGGTATTCCCCACGGAGAGTCTCAAGGTCCATAAATAACAACACCCTAGTGGTCCCAGGCCCTAAGGAAGTTAGATTGGCTTCAACCAGAGCCAGGGCCTTTTCAGCTCTGGCTCCGGTCTGGTGGAACGCTCTGCCTCATGAGACCAGGGCCCTGCAGGATCTGATTTCTTTCCGCAGGGCCTGTAAAACAGAGTTGTTCCGCCTGGCCTTTGGCTTGGAGCCAATTTGATTCCCTCCCTCCCTCTCTTTCTTTTTTCTTTTCCTTCTCCTCCTACAATGAGGCTACATTTTAATATTTTAATGTTCCATTATTTTAATACTGTATTTTACTTTTGTTTTTAAGTTGTAATCATTCATCTTGTTTTTATTATTGCTTGTAAGCCGCTCTGAGCCCGGCTTTGGCTGGGGAGGGCGGGGTATAAATAAAAAATTATTATTATTATTGTTGTTGTTGTTGTTGTTGTTGTTTAGTCGTCTAGTCGTGTCCGACTCTTCGTGACCCCATGGACCTGTCTTCCACTGCCTCCCGCAGTTTGGTCAGGCTCATGAACACCGTCCAACCATCTAGTCCTCTGTCGTCCCCTTCTCCTTGTGTCCTCCATCTTTCCCAACATCAGGGTCTTTTCCAGGGAGTCTTCTCTTCTCATGAGGTGGCCAAAGTATTGGAGCCTCAGCTTCACGATCTGTCCTTCCAGTGAGCACTCAGGGCTGATTTCCTTCAGAATGGATTGGTTTAATCTTCTTGCAGTCCATGGGACTCTCAAGAGTCTCCTCCAACACCATAATTCAAAAGCATCAATTCTTTGGCGATCAGCCTTCTTGATGGTCCAGCTCTCACTTCCATACATCACTACTGGGAAAACCATGGCTTTAACGATATGGACCTTTGTTGGCAAGGTGATGTCTCTGCTTTTTAAGATGCTGTCTAGGTTTGCCATCGCCTTTCTCCCAAGGAGCAGGCGTCTTTTAATTTTGTGATTGCTGTCACCATCTTCAGTGATCATGGAGCCGAAAAAAGTAAAATCTCTTACTGCCTCCATTTCTTCCCCTTCTATTTGCCAGGAGGTGATGGGCCCAGTGGCCATGATCTTCATTTTTTTGATGTTGAGCTTCAGACCATATTTTGCGCTCTCCTCTTTCACCCTCATTAAAAGGTTCTTTAATTCTGCCGTACTTTTATTAGGCCTACCAAAATGTCACCAAATAACATGCACGCTTTTTAAGCTCTGCAGACCCTTTCGTCAGGTTAGACGGTGAACAACAACAAAGTGGGAAGAAGGGAGAGGTGGAAAAGTTTGGTTGGTGGTGAAGTCTGGTAAGACTTGAGATGACGTGTGGAAGTAGCATAGGTTCAAACAAGGCAGGTATCAGGCAGTAGCAGACTTGGGTACTACGGTGCCCTGTTCAAGACCAAAATTTGGCGCACACCCAGTCCTCACACTGCCTTCCCAAAGCTGGGAAAACGCTAACTAGGCTTTGGGAAGGAGGTGGGAGGACTCCAGGACCCTGCCAGAGCCTCCCTCCAGGCACACGGCTCATTCAGCCCTAAACCTGCACCTGTATCATGTTGCACCAAGGCTTCTTGGGAGAGGGAAGCAGGAAAGGAAATTCAGGAAAAAATTAGCAGAAGCAGAAAAGATCCAGGGTCTGGCTTTAGGAAAAGCTCCAGGAGAATTGAGAACCATGCGGAAGCTTTTAGATCACTTTATATGCTGGAATTCAGGCACCAAGTCTGGATATAGTTTCGGGCAAAACAAGATCCAAGGCTGATAAGGCAGAATATAGTAGAAGGGTTTAGAGGGCATCGATTGATTTTTCGATTCTTCTCTGGAGAAGTAAATTCAGGATAAACTAAATAATCAGACACAAACGTCTTGCCAAGACACTGGGACAGAAGGCTACGGACAACACCAGGCTACAGAAAACAATGAGATAAGGCTGCCAAAGTCTCCTGGGTGTTAAAAGCAACAACAATCTTGAAGGTGATGGCAGCATATCCCCCAGTCTCTGTGCTGCAGCTTTTTGCTGTTGGTGCAACTGGCAAGCTTCGTTCTCCCCCCAGGAAGAAAAGGGAGCAGCTTCATAAAGAGGAGGAGTTTTGCAAGCTTAGTGAATGGCATTGAGACTGGAGTAAAAGAAAAAGAGATTAGATTGTTGGTGGTCTTGCGCAGAGCAGGAAAAGAGGGAAAGGAATGGAAGAACCACGAGTTTGAAGCTGACGGATCACTCCTTAAGCCTAACTGACTCAGACTAGGGCACAGTTCCAAAATGGACGGAGTGTTGGTGCTGACCTTTAAAGCCCTAAAGGGTCTCGGTCCAGTATACCTGAAGGAGCGTCTATACCTCCATCGTTCTGCCCGGACACTGAGGTCCAGCACCAAGGGCCTTCTGGCAGTTCCCTCACTGCGAGAAGCCAAGTTACAGGGAACCAGGCAGAGGGCCTTCTCGGTAGTGGCACCCACCCTGTGGAACGCCCTCCCACCAGATGTCAAAGAGAACAACTACCAGACTTTTAGAAGACATCTGAAGGCAGCCCTGTTTAGGAAAGCTTTTAATGTTTGATGGACTGTATTTTAATACTTTGTTGGAAGCCGCTCAGAGTGGCTGCGGAAACCCAGCCAGATGGGCGGGGTATAAATTATTATTATTATTATTATTATTATTATTATTATTATTATTATTACAGTGCAAGAACTAGGCTCTGACTCTTTGGAATTGTTTGCCTATTAGTTCAAATTCACCTGACTTTCTGTCGTTTAGTTTTATTTATAAGCATACAAGTAGTGACCCGAAACACCTGGAGTATTATTACAGCTTCTTAGCTAGAAAATGTTTTGCGATTGTAAACAAGATACCTGATATAAAGGTTTTCCCCATATCTGCATATTAATTGCTAAGAAACACAGTGCCTCTACAAATTCTTCTCGTCCTCCACACACACACACACCGCCTTTGAGAGTGAGTTAAGTGTGTGACGGGGAATCATCCAAACCCCCTGAGTTTCATTATGAGTTTAATTTGCCTTGGTCTCTGCTGGAGTGCTGCTAGCTATTATTTATTTAAGTAGATCTTAAAGGCTTTAAGATGAATTTAAGAATCCAAAAACCTGGAGCAAGAAGTGAAGAGATTCTCCCAAGTATTGCGGATGCCCAGAGAAGGTTTAATACTGGACGAGCGTGAGGGAGAGCGATGCATGTGACGTCCATTAATCCTAATGGTTATAGATTAGTGAGAAAATAGAGTGCTCTGGGCTTTTCTGCCATAGGAGGCATTGTTCAACAGTACATTTTCCCCCCTTGGCACTCACTAGTAGTAAAAATTGATGTTTGTGACTTCCTTGTTTTTCTGTGTTGCGTAATTGTGATTTTTCCAAGTTACCTCTGTTAAGACATTTGCCGGCTTTCATAAAAAGGACAGTGAATCATTCAGCAGAAATCATTTATGCAATTCAAGTGCTGTATTTAAGTCCTGTTGCTTTAAAATAATATAATACCATTCATCCCCTTTAAAAAATGATGGCTTTTAAAATCCAAGTTGCAGGCTCTGAAAGTGCCTCGAGATTTTACTTCAATGACCAAGGTAGCAAAAATAACAATTTTCCCCTTTAGAAATAATATCTCTGCTCATCCTGACTATGGGGAAGATGATGCCAGTGGAACCACAAAAGCAGTGCACAACAGCACACTGCGTGGAAGCCCTGAGGTGTTATTCGGCAACAAGAGCACATCAGAAATCAGACAAACAGAATTGTCCAATGTGGTCATGAGAATTTATAGAATTGGAAGAGACCATGAGTCTCATTCAATCCACTCCCCTGCAAAGCAGGGATCTTTTGCCGAATGTGGGGCTTGCACCCATAATGACTGATTGCACTCTGGTAAAATGGAAGTGTGGGTTCAGAGAACCAATATTCAGTCCCATAAAATGCTAACAAGATTGATGAAGGCATAAGTGAAGCTGTGGATTGAGAACATGAGGAGGATTTGGAAGATGCTAAGGAGAGATGAATGGACGCAGGTGGCGCTGTGGGTTAAACCACAGAGCCTAGGACTTGCCGATCAGAAGGTCGGCGGTTCGAATCCCCATGACGGGGTGAGCTCCCGTTGCTCGGTCCCTGCTCCTGCCAACCTAGCAGTTCGAAAGCACGTCAAAAGTGCAAGTAGATAAATAGGTACCACTCTGGCGGGAAGGTAAACAGCGTTTCCATGCGCTGCTCTGGTTCGCCAGAAGTGGCTTAGTCATGCTGGCCACATGACCCGGAAGCTGTACGTCGGCTCCCTTGGCCAATAAAGCAAGATGAGCACTGCAACCCCAGAGTTGGCCACGACTGGACTGCAACTGGTCTGGAGTCCCTTTACCTTTTAAGGAGAGATGAGGAAAATGTCTTCCTCCCAGTGCTGTTGGACTCCGACTTGCATCCATCGTAGCATGCCCAGCGGTCAGGGATGATGGGAGTTGTAGTCTAACAACACATTGAGAGCCACAGGTCTCCCATCCCTGAAGTGAAATATATGGATTTAAGCGGGGGAGGATCACTTGGTGTGATAACAGGAAAGGCCTTTAGTCCAAAAATGATGCTCCATAGGGCACTGCACATACTGTTTCTTTTTAAAGCACTCCTAGGTCCATAGATATTTTACAAGCAAGCTTCATGCCTCCTCCCCTCAAAAAAATTATTCATTTTTTAAAATGTCAGTCCAGCCAGGAGGAGACTTTTTTTTCACATAAGGTAGTCCCAATCCATTTAGGAGATTATAAATAATAACCAGCACTTTGAAATTGTACCGGAAATCAAGTGTAAATGAAAAAGAATGGCTGTGACATTATTATGATTAACCTGTCCTGATAAGAAACCACTCCAGTCACTGTGTTCTGCCCAGGTTTCCTAAATGCTCTTCAAGGGGAGCCCCACATAGAGCGCATTGCAGTACTCAAATCTGCATGTCACTAGGGTCCAAGAGGCAATGGCCAGATCTGCCACAGCATTAATTCTGTGCCTTGTATGCGGCCAGATAAGCAAAATCTGTGTTTTCTGCCTCCTCGGTGCATTTATAGCGATCCACATACTGCAGCCTCCCGTGAGTCAAACGTGTCTCTTTGCCACAAAATGTGCACTCTGCCGTTTTCACAAACGACAGTGTTTCCTTGTTGCCCTATGGAAATGATCTCGTTTAGGAACAGTGGCACGTGAGAAGCATCCAAGGAAAAGGAAACAGCGGCACTAACTCCAAATCTCTCAAAGTGAGGCAAATCTCAGTTGGTACTAAGGCGCCTATTTATTGAGGGACTCCAGAAAATTTATCGTGCCTGACACATTCTGGGCATAAAATAACTCTTCATCAGAGGCAATAATCATTTCATGTCTAGAGCATGAAATGTTTTCTACTTGAGCGAGTACTTGTCAGTAAAAGCACCCTGTGAGGTTCTCCTCACTTTCTCTAGACTTGGATTTTGGACACTTTGGTAACAGGAAGTCCGGACATCTGCAATAGGGGTGAGGGTCACAACTAGATTTTTTGTTAGGCACCCATTTCTTATTGCTGCCTTTGAGTCATTTGCTTTGCAAGGTCCCCTGTATTGTATGTAGGCAGGCCACTGCATGCTGGGATGTTTAGGCCAGCGGCGGGAAACAGGGTGTTTCATTTGACGCTTAGCTTTTCTGTATTATTAATAATAATAATTTATTATTTATGCCCCGCCCATCTGGCTTCCCCAGCCACTCTGGGCGGCTTCCAAAAGAATATTAAAATACCGTGATACATCAAACATTAAAAGCTTCCCTAAACAGGGCTGCCTTCAGATGTCTTCTAAAAGTCTGGTAGTTGTTGTTCTCTTTGACATCTGGTGGGAGGGCGTTCCACAGGGAGGGCGCCACTACCGAGAAGGCCCTCTGCCTGGTTCCCTGTAACTTGGCTTCTCGCAGTGAGGGAACTGCCAGAAGGCCCTCGGTGCTGGACCTCAGTGTCCGGGTAGAACGATGGGTGTGGAGACGCTCCTTCAGGTATACTGGACTGAGGCTGTTTAGGGCTTTAGAGACGGAAGCTACCACTTGTTGTTGTTTGAACTAAATGGAAGGAAGGTGATGGTGAAGCCTTATTTTAGAATGTGCGGGAATACTGTAATACCTCTGCGAACGTCCGCCTCGTCTAGCGTCCATTCCGGCGAACGTCTGCAGCAAACCCGGAAGTACCGGAACGGGTTACTTCCGGGTTTGCCACTCGCGCATGTGCAGAAGAGCTAAATCACGCTTCACGCATGCGCAGAAGCGCAAACCACTCCGCGCCCAGACGCAGCACTTTGCCCTGCATCCTTTTCGGCTAGCGACCGGGGCTCCAGAACAAGGTACCACTGTAATGATTTCACATCCATAGCCTTTATTTTATTTTTTACATGTTATCTGTACATCCAATTCTTATATATTTCGTGATATGTTTAGATGTGTCCTGTACAAAAATAATTCTGTCTGTGGGTGCACACAAGTGTATGTGCAAATGAGTACTCAGAGTTTCAGCCCAGCTTCCCACATCTTTGCAATACGTTTGATAGATTTACTGCCCAGTGAGTGACTTGCATGCTGTTTTAGTACTGCCTTGCCCCTTCTCTCATGCTTCAAGGAATGTGTCCACTTTAAAAAAAAAAAAAAAAGATTTCATGTGCCACATCTAAACTTATTCTATTGAATATGCAGTGGTGCCTCGCAAGACGAAATTAATTTGTTCTGCGAGTTTTTTCGTCTTGTGAATTTTTTCGTCTTGCGAAGCACCACTGTGCATTGACGGTTTCCCATATGAATGCATTGGTGGTTTTAAAAAAAAGGCGCAAGACGTTTTTGTCTTGCGAAGCAAGCCCATAGGGAAATTCGTCTTGCGAAGCAACTCAGAAAACGAAAAACTCTTTCGTCTTGCGAGTTTTTCGTCTTGCGAGGCATTCGTCTTGCTAGGTACCACTGTACATTTGTGTGTCTCCCATTCACCCCCTCCCCCCCAAAAACCCCCCCAGAAACAATATTTAAAATGTCAAATTGCTTTGGGGAGGAAATTGAAGTGTGACACCATCACTGTTCAGCCAATCAGCACAACGCAAAGTTGATTTCTGCTGTAAGAATGAAGACTGAACAAATGTGGCAAATGTTCTTCCACTGTGTGTTTGCCCGTCAGATTTCTGTACACCCACAAACCCAATTCTGTCTAATGGTCTTTGGAGATTGACCTTGGACTCTTCTGCACGCACGACATGCATTCTGCCGCTGAGCAAAAGCTTTTCTTAAGGGGCTAGTTTGCCAGTGCAGAAACTAGACTATTGTCCCATGCAGACGTCTTCTTGATTGCTCTCAGCACCATAGTCTCCCAGGTGTGCCAGGGAGGCTGTGCTTCTCAGCCTTTCCCAATGAGACGTCACACTGTGGATTTGAACCTGAAAACTATTTCATGTTTGACCTCAGCTGTTCCACCACCTTAGGATTCTGTAGATGATCACTGATCTCCGCACATTCATCCTTATACTTCTGGTTTAAATCATAACAGGAGCTCAAAAAGAGTGCTTTAAAAAAAATAATTTAATGCTCTTTAATATTTGTGTAATGGCACCTTGCTGTACCTGTGATAGGTGCCATAGAAATATTTTGTAACATCAATATTCTTAGGCAGGCTCCAGATGCAGCAACACTTAACAGATTGCAACCTCATTTCAGCTGAGCCTGAAGCCTTTCAGCTATGGAAAATAACAGTACTTGTTCAAGTCCCCAGGCAAAGATAATTCCCTCCCCCCAACAACACACCCTTTCCTTCTGCTGTGGAAGGAAATTTTGAAAAGTGTCATTTTCCACGGTTCAGCTAGTTGTACTGAAAAAACCTACTGCCAGCTTCTCTAAAGACATTTAGACAAGGCACAGAAACCAATTGCTCACTGAACCCATGAACCACCTGGGTAGGCACCGAGAGCTAGGTCCTCCAACTTGATACCAGTCTTGAAATATGCCAGTGTAGTATATTTATTTTTATAGCCATCTTGACTGAAATTATGCACTGCACCATTGTACTGGGAAAACACTCCTATAAATTCTTCCTACTTTGGCTGCTTTGCACACTAGGTTTTGACAAAGATTTAATGGTGCTTCTTGTCCCAATTGGACTTGGGCCCCAGGGAGATTAGACTGGCCTCGACCAGAGCCAGGGCCTTTTCAGCCGGTGGGATGCTCTCTCACAAGAGACCAGGGCCCTGCGAGATTTGGCATCCTTCCGTAGGGCCTGCAAGACGGAGCTGTTCCGCCAGGCCTTTGGTCAGGGTTCGGTCTGACTCATTTTCTCTTTGTATAAGAACAAGCACGAAGGAGGTTTCCCAGCCCACTCACAGGTCCCTATAATATCAGTGGAAACAGTTGGTCCTGGCAAGTATTAACCACTTTCAATTTTAACCTGATTAATTTTAATTTATTTGAATTAATTTTGGGGTGCATTTTAATCAATTGATTGATTGCTTGTTTTATGAATTTTGTATTATTTATATGATGTTAGCCACTCTGAGCCTAGATCTGGCCGGGAAGGGCAGGGTACAAATAAATTATTATTATTATTATTATTATTATTATTATTATTATTATTATTATTATGTGCTGGCCTTAGTTTTCTCTCAAGTGGTATAGTGCCACTTACTCAGGGTTCATTGTAGTACTGCGCCTTAGTTACACCTTCATAATAGGTGGATCATGCCCACCTAATGCAGAAGCAGTCTTGTTATGATAGATCTGGTGCTGTTTCACATATTCATCAATCCATTTATAAACCACACCTGTGGGAATTACATGCATATGTTCATTGTCAAGTTGTGCAGATGCCTGGTTATCATCTTCCAAAGCAACTACTCTGTTTCAAAAATGGAAAGCGTAATGCTGGTGGTCAACAAAAGAGGTTTAAAGACTCTCTCAAGGGAAATCTAAAAAAAATGTAAACCGACAACTGGGGAACACTGGCCTGAGAGAGCTCCAGTTGGAGAACAGCCTTTACCAAAGGTGTCATGGACTTTGAAGCGTGCAAACTCAGGATGAAAGGGAGAAACGTGCTAAGAGGAAGGCATGTGTGGCAGACCCTCACTGTGATCAGCTCCCGCTTGGAAACCTATGTCCCCACTGTGGACATAGTAGTAAGCATGCATTTAGTTTAGTACTCTGTGACCATTCCATGGACTCTACACTCCTCCCCATTTCCTCCTCCAACAGTGAAACAGAGACAAACTGTGGTCAGCTTTAACTATGGTTTGTCCACACAAGTTAACTTCAAACCATTGTTTATAATTCTGGCTTGTTCGGATAAACTACAGTGGTACCTCGGGTTAAGTACTTAATTCGTTCCGGAGGTCCGTACTTAACCTGAAACTGTTCTTAACCTGAAGCACCACTTTAGCTAATGGGGCCTCCTGCTGCTGCCGCGCCGCCAGAGCACGATTTCTGTTCTCATCCTGAAGCAAAGTTCTTAACCCAAGGTACTGTTTCTGGGTTAGCAGAGTCTGTAATCTGAAGCGTATGTAACCTGAAGTGTATGTAACCCGAGGTACCACTGTATAGTCAAAAGTAATTAGAATCATAGAATCATAGAGTTGGAAGAGACCACAAGGGCCATCGAGTCCAACCCCCTGCCAAGCAGGAAACACCATCAGAGCACTCCTGACATATGGTTGTCAAGCCTCTGCTTAAAGACCTCCAAAGAAGGAGTCTCCACCACACTCCTTGGCAGCAAATCCCACTGTCAAACAGCTCTTACTGTCAGGAAGTTCTTCCTAATGTTTAGGTGGAGTCTTCTTTCTTGTAGTTTGGATTCATTGCTCCGTGTCCGCTTCTCTGGAGCAGCAGAAAACAACCTTTCTCCCTCCTCTATGTGACATCCTTTTATATATTTGAACATGGCTATCATATCACCCCTTAACCTCCTCTTCTCCAGGCTAAACATGCCCAGCTCCCTTAGCCGTTCCTCATAAGGCATCGTTTCCAGGCCTTTGACCATTTTGGTTGCCCTCCTCTTACATCTCCCAATGGTTAGTTGAGAATCTAAGGAAATGATTCCAGTGTTTCTTTGACTTTAGAGGTGAGGTGTGTGGGGAGCACGTGGTAACAATTCTGTGGCTGTCCTGCTGCCCGAAATTTCTAATTTCGTGTTGAGGTGTGCAAAAACTCATCATGTTGGCAGGTTCTGTGCACAGCCTGTCCCCCTATGAAGTGGCGATAGTAACCAAGGTGAGTTACTGCCTGGTAGATTATCAAGTGTTGCATATTTATTGGAGGAAAGGGAAATATTGGATAAATAGTGGGTAGGATCATATTTTGTATTGGAGGAAAAATATGTGAGATCTAAGTGTGAAAATATGCTATCTTGAGCTACAGGGAATTCCAGAGGTATGTGGCATTACTTTTGGACTGTTGAGGGCATACTTCAAAACCTTTTAAATGGAAGTTATATTTTTATTACTTAAGAATTTTACCTTTTTTAATCTGTTGAGTAAGGGGGAGCATAGTGATGCATTATGAGATCTCAAAATGCTCCTTATGGAAATTTGGCAAGACAGGGAAAGTCTGGATAAAATAAGGTGCAGGGCAAGTAATGCAACCTTTTCTTTTATTTGGCTTTGGTTCAGAAATGACCCTGGAAATTAAAATGGAAAAGAGTTTGAGATTTCAAGATGACTGAGATTTTAACATAACATGTCACAGAAGGTAGTAATAACAGGATTGATCTGCTAGCATAACCTCTGAATGCAGCATGCTAAAAGTAGTGGCAGAACATATACTTTGTCAATGAGATTTTTTAGGCACTCAATGAATTGTTAATTGCAGTGGGAGTTCTTGACTGTGTGTTTGCTTCCTCTGATGCACATTGTTTTGGAAGAAATGGGTCCGTATTCATTTGGGCTTCTATTCAAATATACCATATTTTTTGCTCTACAAGACTCACTTTTTCCCTCCTAAAAAGTAAGGGAAAATGTGTGTGCGTCTCATGGAGCGAATGCTGGCTGCGCAGCTATCCCAGAAGCCAGAACAGCAAGAGGGATTGCTGCTTTCACTGCGCAGCGATTCCTCTTGCTGTTCTGGCTTCTGGGATTCAGAATTTTTTTTCTTCTTGTTTTCCTCCTCCAAAAACTAGGTGCGTCTTGTGGTCTGATGCGTCTTATAGAGCGAAAAAAATATGGTACTCTCTGCTCTTTCAGGCTGAACTCCAGTTTCCTAAGGTGAATTTGCCAGTCTAAATAGGCGTGTTGTACATATGGATTCGTCTGATTGAGGCAGCATGTGGACCACAGTTGTGTGATTCCTTCATGCATCCAACTTGTAGTTTGCTACGCATTTACAGCACCAAATCCAAAGCTGTATTTGTGTCTGATTGGTTTGATACTCATAGCACTAATATGAAAAGCTGATAATTGAGAAGAAGTCAAAGGTGTCCAGGGTCTTCAGTTTGTGTGTAAATTCAGTGACATAAAAGTTATTGATAAAGATTTCCAAAAGGCAGATTGTCAGGGAACTGCCATCGGAGCGGGAGGCAGAGAGGAGGCTCCATAGGGATGGCGGAGAGGGTCCCAGTAGGGAGAGAGGCAGCCCATCCGCTGGGGAAGGAAATCAGCGTAACACCAGTGGAGAAGGGGGGCAGATGGGGGAATCGGAGAGGTGGCTCCAGGACTCTTCGCAGGAGACCAGCGGAGAGGGCACGAGTACTCCGTTGCCCACACCCACCTTGCGCAGAAAACTTCCGCGCAGGCAAAGGGGGAGGAGAGTGGGCGTCAAACAGCTTCTATGTTGGAAGAGGTTTAAGAAACGCCCACTGACGGATTCTGCCAGCGACTGAGGCAGCCACGGAACTTGAGGCTGTCCAGACAGAAAGGGTTCAACCAGGCAACCTAGCCAGGATTAACGGCAACTTACGCACGAGCAACCCCTAGAACCATTACACAGATTTTACTAATTACGGTAGTTCTCATCATTCAGCCCAATAGCAATGTGAAGGTTTTTCCTATCCTTAGTTCTAACATCTAATGTTCATAATGTACCAGTAGACCAGTATGTTTGTTGTGTAAGACAGTATCACACTGGTTTAGATAGTTTGGCTTAGGCTGCCATCATTGTTGAAGCAAGTATCTGAAACACTCTCTAGCCTTTTCTACTTGTAGGGTACGTCCAAAGGAAGAATACCTTTGACTAATTGTAATATTTCATTCTCGTTGAAAAAATCAGGTATATAATGGAAAACATTTTACTTTTTTTAAAAAGAAATATATTTTCTAAAGATAAAAGTGTTCGATAGATGAGTCCAGGGAAGGTTGTTGGCATATTTGCTCCGACATTTTCCGTTCATCTCTCTTTCCAGCACACCAAGAGCAGCTATCATATTGGCCAGAATATAAGCCGCGCCTGAATATAAGCGGCACCTTTAAAATTCGGGGGGGGGGGGGAGAAGAAAAGACAATACCCAAATATAAGCCACTCCCTTAAAATTCCGCAGGCACTCACACCTGTTCCGTTTTACCGTATGTCTGTTTCAGCAGCAAGATTGTAAAAGCCAATTTTTCTAAGGTCGCGAATTTAAGCCACACTAACTTTTCACGGTCGGAATTTGGGGGGGGAGTGAGGCTTATATGCAGGCCACTATGGTATTTTTCAAAGCTTGTTCTCTTATCAGTCCTTGGATGTTCCTCTAAAGAAGTCATCCTTTTTAGCCGTTGCTATATTCAAATATAAACGTCCTAACTGCACAATTACTGCAGTTCTTCATTTTGCAAAGGTAGCCTCTCCTTAGCGGCATTTATTTATTTATTTATTTATTTATTTAGTAAGTAAGTAAGTAAGTAAGTACCATAAGTAAGTAAGTAAGTAAGTAAGTATACCACCCTGTATGTGTAGATCTCTGAAGCAACTGGGTAAAATCAATTTCCAGAGTGGTAGCTGTTGCAGCCATAAAAAAGTGTGAAAGTTGTCACAAGACTCTTCATTGTTTTTAGGTAAGAGAAGAGGGGAGGAGGCCAGCTTCAATGCTTATATACTACTCAGGCAATTGGAGGAAAGCTCACTGATAATTTCAGTGCATAAAAATTGAATTTTAAGCTACGTAATAGTATTTAGCAGTGAAACCGAAGGGCTTGCTTGTAAGGTAAATTGTTTTTGGTTTTATCCCTTGTATTCCGCTTCTTTACCCTCAGAAGCTATATGCATAGTAGAAAATGATTGCTTGGATGATCCAGAGGATTAGATTTCCATCTCATCAGATAATGACAATGTTCTTCCTCGGTCTCATTTCTCTGACTTGGGGGATGGGGGGGGGTTCGTTTGCCTTCTCCTTTTGCAACTGTTCTGTGTTTCAGTGCATTCCGCTCATTTGCCATGGAAATGTTTCTGGCCATCTTCCGGTGTGAGTTTCTGCATCTGCCCTTAAATCTGTGTTTGATTTATCCAGCAATTTCCTAGGTGAATGTGAGAGAGAACCACTATTGCACAGAGTTAATATGCCAGAGGAAAACATATATGTCTGATGAGCACGTGTGCAGGTCTCTCCAAACTCAAAATATAGCCTAGAATCAAGACTTAAAGAAAATTAGTGGTGTAAATCATGGGTGGGCAAACTAAGGCTCGGGGGCCGGATCCGGCCCAATCGCATTCTAAATCCAGCCCCACAGACAGTCTGGGAATCAGAGTGTTTTTACATGAGTAGAATATGTGCTTTTATTTAAAATGCATCTCTGGGTTATTTGTGGGGCATAGGAATTCATTCGCGTGTTTTTTCAAAATATAGTCTGGCCCCCCACAAGGTCTGAGGGACAGTGGACCGGCCCCCTGCTGAAAAGTTTGCTGACCCCTGGTGTAAATCATATATGCAATGCTTTTGCAGTAATCTAGCATATCATGCCTGGAGCCATTTATCCTTGTGTATGACCACCAAAGCAGCTGTTTTCATTAGGATAGTCACCAGTTGATATCTCAGTGCAATATTGACCAATGCAAAAAATATTTAATTTCTTAATCGTGTCTCCCTGATTTGATTGTATGTGTGTGTGTGTGTACACATGCACACAATATGTATTATGGATTAAGAGTAATATGTTATAAAACAAATAGCAAACTTTGATATTCAAGCGGGTGTTTACATCAGAATGTCCACATTAGTACCCAGTAATTGCATAAAGCAGCTGTGCAAGCCTTGATAGTAATTATGCTGATTTATTTTGCTTGAGAAGAGAGAGAGAAATCTAGTTGCACTAAGGCAGTACTGCAGGAGGTAAGGAGTGGAAGCTGCAGAAGGAAACTCTGTAGGAAGAGAAAATGATTAAAACAAGATTGATTGGTCGGGACTAAAGTGTTCATTTGTATTCCATTCTCCGCTGTGCTGCAGAGAAGAGGAGAAATAGCCACTCCTGACATTCTGGAATAGCAAAGGGAGGAGGGGAGGGGAGGATAATATCTATCAGAGGCAACAAGAGCATTTAATTTTCCAAAGACTATGATTAAACAAATGTTTCTGCTGCCTGGAAGCCTTTGCAGACATTTGTGGGGACAAAATTAGAGGAGGCAATTTGTCTGCAGTAATAGGCACACATAGGATGGCCCGGCGATGTGCATATTCATAGCATTGGTTTTCCCCAGCTCTGTCTGTTGCCTGATAGCAAATGCATTCCCAAGGAAGTGGATCTCATCCCCCTCAGATCCCTGAGAAGTTTGTTGGCGGGAATGTCAACCTACTCCCACTGCTTGAAACTCCTGAGCCTAGAAAAACCAACAGCTGTAAGGAAGGTCAGTTGCCGCAATCAGGAAGTGGAGCCTTTTGCCTGTGAATACTTAGTCCGGGCTATATAGATCTTCCAGTTGCTCCAGAACAACTGCTGAGATACCTTGCATATTCTACCTCACCTGCAGGATTGCGAAATGTGGCCCTGAAACACATACCTTATTATTATTATTATTATTATTATTATTATTATTATTATTATTAGTACCCCGCCCATCTGGCTGGGTTTCCCCAGCCACTCTGGGCGGCTTCCAACAAAGATGAAAAATACACTAAAATGTCCCATATTAAATACTTCCCTGAACAGGGCTGCCTTCAGATGTCTTCTGAATGTCAGGTAGTTGTTTATCGCTTTGACATCTGATGGGAGGGCGTTCCACAGGGCGGGTGCCACTACCGAGAAGGCCCTCTGCCTGGTTCCCTGTAACTTGGCCTCTCGCAGTGAGGGAACCGCCAGAAGGCCCTCGGAGCTGGACCTCAGTGTCCGGGCAGAACGGTGGGGGTGGAGACGCTCCTTCAGGTATACTGGACCGAGGCCGCTTAGGGCTTTAAAGGTACCTAGGACTCTTTCCAAGGTGCTGATCCTGCTTTGCCTTGCCTTCCTAGAACCCCAGAGCTACTGATCACCCCCTTGCTTGGGCCATCACTTATCCATGATAGTGGGCATCCCCATTGACCAGAACCCCCCAAAAAGTGTTCTTGGAAAGCAAAATAAACGTTTTTTTTATTTTAAAAAAATAATGCTGAAAAATTAGTGAACTGGACCCCGCTTTCTTCATTCAAATGGGACCATGAAATTGGGAGAAGCATTTGCATTCATGCTTAGAAACATATTCCTTCAGACATCCCTCTGTGTGTTCAGTGTCAACTTAAATCACTGATAATCCCGTGGCAAAAATGCCGCTCTAGTTGTATGAAATGTATCTAGTGCTTTCTGGCAATCCTGTGTTTGGAGTCCTTCAAAGTCTGGGCTGCCATTCACAACATTGCTGAGTAGCAAGAAGTATATCTAAACCATGTTCTGTCTATACCAGCTTGGGATATGGCTCAGCTGGTGCCTTCTGCATCTCATCCTGGATGATGTAGCTGAGCAGGGCTCCATTTCCAGGCTTTCTTCAGGGGAAGTCGGGACCTTCTTAAAGATATACTAGGTTTTCTCCAGTGTCTTTGTTCAGACATTGTAGAAAGCACCTAGATGACCCTTGTGGTCCTTTCCAACTTTACAATTATATGAATCTACCCAGTAGTGATGTATGGAAGTGAGAGCTGGACCATAAAGAAGGCTGATTGCCGAAGAATTGATGCTTTTGAATTGTGGTGCTGGAGGTGTTGTAAATAAAAATATGCCCTTTTCCCTTATGGGGTATCCAAGAGCCCATATGGAGTCCTTACATAGGTTCCCTATTGGTAGGAGAAAATAACAGAGGCCAACCAGAGAATATTGAGAAGCAAAGCAGCTAGTAAGCCTGATCTTTATTGACAGGGTGCAACAGGGTGCTCCCCTCACATGCAGGAGAGGAGGAGGACCCACAAAATTGCTGTGCAAGGGCTTATAAAGACTTTTGAAATTCCCATCCTGTAGATCAAGACCACCCCCAGAAACATTATACATACATCACAGAAGGGGTGTAACCTAAGACCACCCCTCAGAAAAGGCGGTCTAAAACAGAACATTTCCGTGTTGTTGTCTCCTGTCGCTTTGTTTATTTCCTGTCTGGCAGGTTACTTGATTGGATTTCTTGGGGAGCCTGGTCAGTCTTTTGTAATGATAAGGCTCACACCTTTATTCAAACACAGACATACCCTTAAGACAGGATTTGTGAAGGAAGAGACAATGGGGAGGCTTTTCCATTTTGATCTTGCAGAGAAAACATTTGGTCAGTTTAGGAATCAAAATGGTTCCAGGTTGGTCTTCCTGTGTTGATCTATGTATGTGCGGTTATGAACATTACCATATATCTAAGACCATAAATTCTTATCACAGAGGAGACTCTTGAGAGTCCCATGGACTGCAAGAAGATCAAACCTATCCATTCTTAAGGAAATCAGCCCTGAGTGCTCATTGGAGGGACAGATCCTGAAGCTGAGGCTCCAGTACTTTAGCCACCTCATGAGAAGACCAAACTGTGGGAGGCAGTGGAAGACAGGAGTGCCTGGCATGCTGTGGTCCATGGGGTCACAAAGAGTCGGACACAACTAAACAACTAAACAACAACCATTCCTTCCCCACTGTACTTACATGATAAGCTGACACCTACCTGTGCATAATTGTGTATAGAAAGTCTCAATTCATATCAATGTTGGAAGGACTCAAACATGTACATTGTTCAGATTTATCCTTTTATCTCATTTGTTCACCCATAGTGTGTGTGTGTGTGTGTGTGTGTGTGTGTGTCAGTCAGACCCACAAAGAGATAGCAATGAAAGGGAGAGGGGCGGATCAAAATAATGAGAAATTCACTGCAAAAAAAAAGTCCTTGTAAAGGCATTCCCAAAGCAATTCACACGTGGAGAGCCTGTGGAGAGCCTGCCCTTACAGCCTACAGTAGGATGTCTGAAGGAAATATCATGAGATTGAAAAGGAGTCCTGTTGCTAGAGGAATTTTGAAATGTGCTGATAAGTAAAGGCAGGTTTACATGAGACCAAGCTTGTTGCCCGATTGTATAGTAAGAAAGCAGATTCCTGTCACGTCTCGGGGTGTCAATATTTGTGGGCCAGTTCATCTTTAACAGGGGTCAGCAAACTTTGTCAGCAGGGGGCCGGTCCACTGTCCCTCAGATCTTGTGGGGGGCCAGACTATATTTTTTTTGGGGGGGGGGGGAATGAACAAATTCCTGTCCACCACAAATAACCCAGAGATGCATTTTAAATAAAAGCACACATTCTACTCATGTAAAAACACGCTGATTCTCGGACTGTCCGCGGGCCTTGGGTTGCCTCCGCCTGGTCTTTAGCATTGGCAGTTGCTGTGGCCATGGTAGCTTAAACAGCATTAATCAGTTTACTACTTTTAACTTTTGAGGGACTCCTTTTCCATGACGAGGTAATTTCACCTGAGATAATTTATTTAAGGGGATAAATTCAGCAGCTGTCCTAGAGATCGTTTTGATGGGCTGAGATTAGTCCATTGTAGTAACAATCTGCGTTGGCGCAACGGGCGCAGGTTACAAATGCCTTTTATTATCCCAGTGTGTCAGTTTTGAATGTGGTTAATTCGGTATAGAAGGCCCAAGAGATCCATCTTTTAAACAGAATGTATGCTCTGATCGGCGTGGTGGTTTCATGACACCAAGAAGCTCAGTTCTTAGGCTGCAATCCTAGCCCCTGGAAGGCCCATCAAAATTAAACTGTATTCACAGCTTACTGCCTGTGTTTAGCAAGGGCAGAAGGTGAGAAAGAGGGGGGAATGCCCTTTCATTGTGCCAGATCCCAGACTGATACAGTGAAGAGGCCCAAATTAGGCCTTTCTCCACCACATGGTAGCAAGGCTTGCTCAGGATTCAGCAGAACCCGCGCTGCGCCCACCCCTCCTGAAGGCCGAGGGTTTCTGCTGCCTATTGCTGGTAGGGATGTTGAGGCCTGTAGTTTGGGCAGGCAGTTTTGGAGGCTGTTAGTCGGAACCAAGGGATGGAAAGCCAGTTGGCTTGGCCCCAGCCGGAGCATCTCCCTTCTCAGCCTTGCCGCTGCGGAGATCCATCAGTCATCCTCCTCCGACGTGCGTCCACGACTCATGCTGCTGTGCATGCAAGAGCACACATTACTTGGCAGAGTAAACACAACAGAACAGGCTCGAGGCATGGATACTATACTAAACTATGCATTTATTATACATAAATCAGGACAAAGAAAAACATGGCCTCTCTCCTTGTCATTCTTCTCGGAGAGAGTGAAAACAAAAGCAATACAGAGCGGATGTTCCGCTCACGGGACTCCAGCAATCTGTGCTGGAATGTAAACAGACATGTGACATGTTACAATGCCACATATCCTCAGCAAGGGTGGAGTGGAATTCCCAACACTGCTCTCCAAGGCTTCCCTGCCAGTGGCAGAGGCCCCCATCCCACCTCAGTTCCGGAGACTGACACCTCTGCTGCAGCCAGACTTCCTCCCCTGCAGCAGATCAGGGGTTTGGATTTCTTTTTTAGTCCTCCTGGTGAAAGATGGTGACTCTCCAGTACCTCTGCTCCTGTACTTCCTTGAACATGCAACTAGGCTCTCAGGTCCTATGTTGCAGCGCCTCCGCTCTCTCCTTTAGAAAGTCTGCATGCATACTACTTAGCTGCTCCTTAACATTATGAATGCAGTCTCATACCTCTGGACATCAGTATCACCCCATCAATCACCATCTTCAGAAATCGTTTAAAAACTCAGCTTTTTCCTCCCTTCCTTTTTCTGTTTGTTTGTTTCCTTGAGGACTCCATGTTGTACACTTCTATGACTTGCAGTGTTCTGAAATAAAGAGATTATTCCCACCCCTAAGAACAATTACCATCAGCCAATGCTATGGGAATTGCATCTCTGAAAATACTGGCGTTATCCAGAGAGGCAGTACTAGAACGCTCATCTCCTGGGTTCCATCGAACCACAATACTGTTCTGTTGCATATACTCGTGCACTGATAATACGATTCTGTAGCACTTTTATCTATCGGCACTATGTGTGAGAGTGAGAAAGCACCCACATATAAATTGCACGTGACAAGTGCACATGTGTTTATTTCTCCACACACAGATGTGCTTTCATTGCATGACAATATGCATATGGTTCCTGTGAATAATGTTTGAGGTTATCTGTGCTCACATCAGCAACATCCTTTTTGTGCACAGATTTTTTTGCCGGAGGAAGACGAACTGTTACCCTAACTAAGCAGAATGCTCTTCCCCAAAAGAGGAACAAAATACAGTGGAACCTCTACTTTACAACCATAATCCATTCCGAAGGTCCGGTCATAACTAGAAACATACATAAGTAGAGGCGCACTTTTCCATAGAAAGTAATGGAAAAGTGAATTGATCAATTCTAGACGATGAAACACCCCCCAAATAAAAACACCCAGTAATTTAACACAGATTTTACTGTCTGAGACCATAGATCCATAAAATGAAGACAATAATCCATGTACTGTACAGTGGTACCTCAGGTTACATACGCTTCAGGTTACATATGCTTCAGGTTACAGACTCCGCTAACCCAGAAATAGTACCTCGGTTTAAGAACTTTGCTTCGGGATGAGAACAGAAATTGTGCTCTGGTGGCACGGCGGCAGCAGGAGGCCCCATTAGCTAAAGTGGTGCTTCAGGTTAAGAACAGTTTCAGGTTAAGAATGGACCTCCAGAACAAATTAAGTACTTAACCCGAGGTACCACTGTAATAACAGTTCTGTTGACATCTATTTTATGGGTTAGCCCTCACTGTTCTATAAAATAAATAAGACAGTACTGTAGATGGGGGGGGAAACATTTTTTTTCCTTACGTTTACTGAGGGTGGGTGGGCTTACCTGGCTACAATCTGGGGGTGGGGCAAGGGTCAGTAAAGAGCTGGTTCACTTCGTCCAGGGTCACTTTTTTTTCTTGCCAGGCCAGGTTCTTCTCTGGACTTCCTCAGGTTAGTTCCTCGGCGGGGTTTGGGGCTGCAGTGCGCCCTGCTGTGCCTCTTGCAGGCGGCACCTCTTCCACAGCTTCGGGGGTGGGATGGGGGCCCTCTCCCCAGTGGCGGAGGCCCCAGCGCTGCTCCGCAGCCGACGGGCTGAGCTCCCGCAAACTGGAGGCCTCTCCCCAGCGGCAGAGGCCCCAGTGCTGCCCCGTAGCTGGCCGGGCGAGCTCCAGGCTGCTGGCAAGGCCTCTGTTCGTATCTAGAGGAATGTTCACAACTCGAAGCACCTACTGAAGGTCGTAAGTAGAGCCATACGTAAGTCGAGGTTCCACTGTAGTCAAGTCCCTTGCAGAGTTTTTCAGGATTAGGATATTGGGACTTTAGCAAACATGCAAGACAGAAACGTGGTTGGATTCACAGACTTTAACTCTCCACCCACCCATCCATCTCTCTCCTTCCCCCTCCCTCGATTGTCATTCTCCTTCCTTGTAATTGCCACCAACTGGACTAAGATATTGTGCTGGGCTTTTTTTTTTAAGAGAATGATTAATGTGCTGAGTGAGGCAGAAATGTTGTCACTTCTTCTTGCAGGATTAATAAATGAAAAACCATGAATCAGCTGTAGATGGATTTTTGTGTGTGTGTGGTGCACTGTTTATTCCACGCTTAAAACATTAAAGCACCCATCTTCTCTTACAAGGTTCTGAAGCCTTTGAAGCTTTTACTTTATTTTATTTATATAACAATCTCCATCCCTTCCTTCTAGTCTCCTCAGGGCACATGCACCCATTTTGAGTTTTCTCCTGTTCTCCAAGGATAAACCACCTTGGGTTTCTGGAAGGTTGATAGACTTATCAGAGGCAATCTTGCGAGACCCTGTGATTGATGTGCTGATGGCTGTAGCCCTTGAGCGATATTTTCTGCTGCTACCAGAGGCTGCAGTCAATTTATCCAAAGCAGAGCAGCTGTGACCATTAGAGATGCCTGCTGCCACTCAGGCTTCTGTGTTCCTCTGTTCCTTCCTCTACCCAGTCTTCTTGGCTTGCTCCTATAAGGGAGAAGTCAGTTCTTATTTGAATCCTCCTACCTTGGTTGTCTCATTTAGACTTTGCTGCCAATTCACAGATTCTAGCTGCTGGTTATTCATCCTCTTTTACTCCAGGCAACATATTTCTGCACTTAAAGGGGTTGTTTCTGTCTCTCTCTTTCTTGAAACTCAATCTAAAGTGTGTCTATAGCATTGTGAGATTTGATATGCTCTTCATATTTTCAGGGGGGAAGGAAAAAGGAAGGCAGCACTACGAAACTGTGGCAGTGACAGCGAATAAAATATACAAATCTAGACCCAGAAGGGCCATGTTTGGAACTGCCACATACAGAATGCAAGCTGTCCTTATTAATAACAGCATATTCCCCGAATAGGACTGTAAAATGTGAGTAGAGGAGACATGCTAAGAGATGTATAAGATTAGGCATGGGGTAGAGAAAGTAGATTGAGAGAAGCTCCCCCCCCCCCCCCGCCCCACTTGCATAATCCTAGAACCAGGGGCCATTCAATGAAACTGAAAGTCAGAAAATTCTAAACGGACAAGAAAATGACTTATTCACACAGTGCTCTGCTAAGGTATGGAATTCATTTCCGCAAGAAGTAGTGATTGCCACCAATTTAGATGGCTTTAAAGGCGAAATAAGTTTAATGTAAGGTAAAGCTATCAATAAGGGAATCAGGTGGCACTGTGAGTTAAACCACAGAGCCTAGGACTTGCCGATCAGAAGGTCGGCAGCTCGAATCCCTGCAACGGGGTGAGCTCCCGTTGCTCGGTCTCTGCTCCTGCCAACCTAGCAGTTTGAAAGCACGTCAAAGTGCAAGTAGATAAATAGGTACCGCTCCGGTGGGAAGGTAAACGGCGTTTCCGTGCGCTGCTTTGGTTCGCCAGAAGCGGCTTAGTCATGCTGGCCACATGACCCGGAAGCTGTACGCCGGCTCCCTTGGCCAATAAAGCGAGATGAGCGCCGTAACCCCAGAGTCGGCCACGACTGGACCTAATGGTCAAGGGTCCCTTTACCTTTTAAAGCTATCAATACCTGTTAGCCATGGGGGTTGTGCTCTTCCTCCATTGCTGAAGGAAGTATGCCTGCGAGGACCAGTTACTGGAAATCACAGGTGAGGATGTGCTGTTTAACTCAGTTCCTGTTTGCAGGTGAGGAACGGCTAAGGGAGCTGGGCATGCTTAGCCTGGAGAAGAGGAGGTTAAGGGGTGATATGATAGCCATGTTCAAATATATAAAAGGATGTCATATAGAGGAGGGAGAAAGGTTGTTTTCTGCTGCTCCAGAGAAGCGGACACGGAGCAATGGATCCAAACTACAAGAAAGAAGATTCCACCTAAACATTAGGAAGAACTTCCCGACAGTAAGAGCTGTTCGACAGTGGAATTTGCTGCCAAGGAGTGTGGTGGAGTCTCCTTCTTTGGAGGTCTTTAAGCAGAGGCTTGACAACCATATGTCAGGAGTGCTCTGATGGTGTTTCCTGCTTGGCAGGGGGTTGGACTCGATGGCCCTTGTGGTCTCTTCCAACTCTATGATTCTATGATTCTAGGTTTCCTGTGGGCATCTGGATGGCTGCTATGAGAAGAGAGTCCTAGACTTGTTAAGTTATCACATTAAGTTGTCATGAACAGGATTGCGCAAAGATTATGTGTCCAGATTCTCGATATCTGTTTCACATTCCATGTGCTGTCTCATATGCATTGTGCAAGCTTATTGCACAGTGATGGGGGTTGTATCAGTATTTATCAAGGTATTTGCGCCTTCTAAAATGGAGATGCACAACTTGGTTTTCAGATAAACCTTTAGAAAATTAACAGCAAACGGCAATTTTAAAGTTTTAAAATCTGTACAAAAAAACGCAAAGCTTCAGTTTAATGTAACATTGAGAAAAATCAAAGTGAAGCTAAAAAAATTATTACACAGCATTTAAGCTAAAAGCTTCTGGAAATTAGAAGTTCTTGAAGGGCAGTTGGACATGGCCAGGTGGACTCTCAGGGAAGGAGTTCTGCATTCTGGGTGCCATAATAGAACTAGTCCAAATATCAGAAAGTGCAGAGACACACAGAGGGGTTCCATTAGATAACATGAAATGGCAGCTGGATTCATATGGGGAAGGTGGCTCCTAAAGCATCCGTAGCCATTAAGAGTTTTAAGAGTTACAGCCAACACAAGGGTTCGTAAAGGAGCTGCAAGACTGATACTGCAAGCATATTCAAGCATCAGGTGCAATAGCAAGAATGAGCCTTTAAGCCCTTACTCTCTTCTACCTAAAAACATTAAATTTAAACTGTTTAAATGCTGGCTATGGTGTTGTTAATTATAGTAACCAGTTCCTAACACGAGTGGACCCAAGACTTAAATCTGCATAGAACCTCTTATTTCCAGTTCTACTTACCGTATTTTTCGCTCTATAACACGCACCCGACCGTAACACGCACGTAGTTTTTAGAGGAGGAAAATCCGTAGGCATGCCACCCGTAGGCATTCCCTCCATAACACGCACAGACATTTCCCCTCACTTTCTAGGAGGAAAAAAGTGAGTGTTATGGTGCAAAAAATACGGTAATTTGCAGCCTGGTTAGGGTTATTCTTTGGTGAAGGGGATGTACTTTGTATGTTCCCTTCAGCATTTGCTTCCTGTTGCTAGGCAGAGATGTGCTATACAGTGGTACCTCAGGTTACAGACGCTTCAGGTTACAGACTCCGCTAACCCAGAAATAGTACCTTGGGTTAAGAACTTTGCTTCAGGATGAGAAAGAAATCGTGTGGCGGCGGCAGTGGGAGGCCCCATTAGCTAAAGTGGTACCTCAGGTTAAGAACAGTTTCAGGTTAAGAATGGAGCTCCGGAACGAATTAAGTACTTAAACCGAGGTACCACTGTACTTGCTTCATTCTTTCTCCACATTGCAGGGCTGAGATGAGGAAACTGGGATAGCTTTCGGAGGTGGTTAGTCCCACGAGCTTGTTAGTCCAACTAAACTCTGCGAATAACTGCTTGTGAACAGAACAACAGAAGCGTCAAGCCAGATGATTGTGCCCATTTTGTTTATGTTGCAATGGAATAGAGTAGTCTGGGTCATTGGATGAAATGTTTTACTTTTATCGGCTGAGCCAACAGGAAATGGCATTGTAGCATTGAAGGCCCTTACATGGTGGCTCCTCCTTTGTCTGCAGAACTTAGAAGCAAACCTTTGTTTCCCTGCCTACCGTGACATCTAAGCAACAAGGATGGGGTGGTTGCAAGCCTCTGTCAACCTTTTTTACTTTAGAATTCTGCCCCTGAGCTATGCTGAAGGCAGGGCGGCACATGAAATGTTACTGGAAAGATTCCTGGGTTATACACTGCCCAGCCAGCATCGCTGATGCTTTCTTTTGATCATAGTTGGAACAGACATGGAGTGGGGGAAGGGATAACGTCTCCAACCAACTGATCTAGACTTCAATTAAGTAATGAACAGTTTCACAAAAGCTGCGATTTCCAGCTGCCACATCCTTTTACTTGGCCAGATAAACCATTGCATGCTGCAGTCATTACATGCCTACCCTGCCCCAAGGATATATAATGGCATAGAAATAGTGGTTAAAGACATTTGTTTTTTTTGTGTGTGTCCCCTTCCTAATTCCCACTGTAAGGTGCTGCTCAGATAATGCATGTCTTGTGATGGAAGTCAAACACAGGTGAGCAAGCAATCCTAGCTATTTTCTAAAGCCTTATGAGTACCAGAAACACCATTTATCTCCACCATAAGATGAGAATTCACATAACTTGTTATTCATGATACACTTGATTATGGTGCTTGTAAAAGGCTCTTCTTCCTGATGCATTTGCCCTTCAGTATTTCAGATACGAATTTCAAAACCTATTGAGTTCATGTTATTACGAACTCATACATTTTCCACTTCTCCTTTCTCACCCTTTTCTGATGAGGTCTCTGCTTCTTCATCTCCCCTCTTTGTCCCATGTGACCATCCCTTGACATTGGAGGCATATCCACACAGCTCAGATTTAGTGTATCGGATTTCTCACAATCATGTTATTTATTTCACTGCCCCAATATGTAGGGTGTTGATGTGGTCACTACATGACTTACAGTGACTTGCATAAGCTGTGTATTCTGCATGGTGCTCTTTCCACACTCAGTAGGGTGAGTGAATCCTACAGGGGTCTCATATATATATATATATATATATATATATATATATATATATATATATATATACATACACACAGTGGTGCCTCGCAAGACAAAAAGAATCCGTTCCGCGAGTCTTTTCGTCTTGCGGTTTTTTCATCTTGCGAAGCAAGCCCATTGATTAGCGCTATTGGCACTTTAAGGGCTAAAAACGGCTTTTTAAGGCTTAAGGGATTAGCGGTTTTGCTGCTAAAATGCTTTTAGCAGCTTAGCGATTCAGAAAAAGGGGTTTTGGAGCAAAAAAAAACCCCTCAAAATTTTTCGTCAATTTTCGTCTTGCGAAGCAAGCCCATAGGGAAATTCGTCTTGCGAAGCGCCTCTGCAGATGGAAAACCCTTTCGTCTTGCGGGTTTTCCGTCTTGCGAGGCATTCGTCTTGCGGGGCACCACTGTGTGTGTGTGTGTGTGTGTGTGTATATATATATATATGCCAGTCCATTAATATCTACAACCTGCTTCTCTTTGATACTTCTTCAGAGTATCCAGGGAATGAACCAAAAGTATCAGAGCCTTTTGAATTGTATTTCTGCTCCCTCAGAATTTCTGGAAGAGCCAAAGGTCAAAATGCCTACAGAAATCTAAGTGTCAGGGTAGAGAAGACGTCTCATGCCTGGTGATGGCTGCCTGTGCGCCTATCTGGTTCGTTCTTCTCTTACTGCCTCTGAGAACCATTAAACCGAGTCATGTGCTCATGTTCCGTTCCCAGAAGACCCAATTTCCTTGCCTGTAGATCTATAGTAATTCAAGAAGCTAATGTGCTTATTGCAGCAATTAATGATCCATTTCCTCTGAACAGTATTTACAGAAAACATGCACTCATCGGTGATGGCAAAACAGTTTTCAGAATCTCAGTGGGATCATTCTACTTCTGCCATGAAAGCTGAAGAAAGCTTCACTCCTTTTGGGCTCGGTCACTTATCAGCTGTCCAACAACCACAATGGCTCCCCTGCTAGCCTTAAGAACTAGAATTGAGCCAAAGGTTTCTACAAATAATTTTTTCTAAGAAAATTTCTGAGATGTTTCTCTTTCCCCCCGTCATCCCGTTAGAAAAGGGCCACTTTGCACAATTATCTCAGATACACTGTCTCGGAATGACGCTAGGTCTTGACCATTGTGGATGATGCAGAATGGTAGCTAGGCTGCCAGATGTAGTTCCTTTCTCTCTCTCTTTGTCAGGGGCAGGGGAGGGTGGAAGTGTCGGGTCTCAGTGGTAGAGCATCTAGTGCACATCTGGAGAGAACAGCCTGAAGCCCCGAAGAGCTACTGCCAGCCTGTGTAGGCTGTACTGAGATAGATAGACCAATGGTCTGGCTCAGAAGGATACAGCGCCCCCTGGTCCTGCAGCTGTCAGTTGCAGTGGCTGAGGGAAAACACACCCTACTGTAGGTGGAAAAGGCAGATGTTGCACTACTGTTGCTGCTGATGGTGTGTCCATCCTGTTGGAAAATCTCTCCTCCCTCTGGAGAAATTCAGGGAGATGGTTCTCCCAATTTCTCTGCCCACAAATAGGCTGGAGAATGAGGGACCATTTGCATGCAGCTTTATGCAAACAACAAACAACATTCATAATCTTAACTTTTAGCTGGAAGCCCACTTCCCAAGATCCCCTCCTTCAAGACCTGGTTGTTAAATAGCATTCTTTAAATGAGATCTCTTTCCACATGGCTAAATGGTGTGCACACTTTATCTCCAGCATATGAAATTTTTCAGCTTTACCTAAGACACGTTCAAAGAACAATATACGAGACTTAGCATGAAATAAACATGTCTTCCTCATTTGAATATTTAATATAAAAATACTATTTTATAATGCAATATTTAAACTCACATTTAGAGTACTTCAGTGTTTCAAACTTTTAATTACTTTGAATCAAAGTCACTGGTTATATCGATTGATCCCTTAGCTTGTAATTTGTGATTAGAACTGCGATTCCCAGGGCTTTCTGAGGGCGAGCAGTGAAGCTTAAGTGATTTTAATAGCAGTATAAAATATTGTACATGTTTAAAATGGAGCAGCCTAATTAGTAGCATGTGTTCTAGCAGGAAAAAAATCCAGAGAAAGTCTATTTCATAGGCGAAATTCCCTCAACTGCACATAAACGTTCCCCTTTGACTGCAACCCAAGCTTTTGTGGTACAGGTGTGGTCTGTTAGATCAAGACAGGTAGGAATGGACTTCAGGTAGGGATGGACTTTGCAATTAATCTCTGCAGTTAATATGATTAGCCCCAATTGTCAATGTAAAATGATAAATTATTCTGATTATCAGTCCAGTGCTCAAATATTAGTGAAGTGTCTAGAAATACTATTCTAGCATAGTTTTAGTTCTATCACCTGCTAAAACTTTTCTCTCATGAGCGGCTCGTTTGACTGTCACTTAATTTGCCTACTAGGCACACCAGAAGCATATCAAGAGGTCTTATCTTCCTTCTAGGAAGCAGCATTCATTATTTTTGCATAGAAGTAAATCCTTGCAGGGTGAGATAAGAGAGTGAGAATGAGGAGAGAACAGAAATGGGATGAGATAAAGGGTGCTGGTGGAGGAAGCTTTCAGAAGGTGACAAGACAGAGATGAGGTCAATGCGATTAAAATGATACACAGTTAATTTGGCGTAGGGGCATGTGGCTTGAAAACACTGTTAGTTGGAGGTTAGGATAGACAAATGGCAGAAGCCCTGCCTAGTCACCTGGCCTCGGCTTACTTTATCTGCACATTTGCGACATTTGTTCTGCTATGTACATGCACATGTGCACATTTTGTTGATTTGAAGAGACCACAGTGCACTGTGCATAGCCGTTTTGTCAAACGTTCTTGATGTAAAGTTCTGTGCTGTATTTGTGGCGTGAGTCAAATAGTCTTAGCTGCTTTCACTTCCCTGAACACAATTGCAGGATGCACATTCCATTAAATGTGTTAATCTGTTTCCCGGGAACTTCAAAGGCTAATTTATTGTGGCATGAGTTTTCGTTGGCAAGAACCAATTTCATCCGGTGTGTTAAATGGTCTGAGAGCTACTTCATATGTAAAAACAACAACTGAGCTATATACTGTTCTTTTTAAATTATTGATTTCCCCACCCGCTCAGGTGTGGAAATGAATCACAATTATGAGAGGTTGTCAGCATCTAGATTAATCCAAGTGGTTGTCGGGAACAAATCAGTCTTAACTGGAAAAGCCGGGCTTCACTGGAATCCCTTTTATCAGTGATACTGTAGAATTATCACCCCCAAAAAGCAGAAACAGAAAGGTGGCAGCTGGAGAGTTCTAAAAGAAATCTGGTCTGGCTAGCCTTGGCTCCTAAATAAGTAATAAGCAACACAATTTTATTCCAGGATTCTCAGGAGTCTTTGGGGGTTTATATTTTAAATGTTTTCAGTATTGCATCCAAAGTAGTAATAAATCCAGTGGACACTTTTCAATTCCTTTCTGTCCACTATTGTTTCCGGCCATTAGTGTTGGAATGATGCTGCAATTTTTGTTTTATTTAGAGTATGACAGGAATGCCAAAAAAGGAGTGAAATCACAGTGCTTTTAGTTCTCTGACAAGGATGTTAATAAGAAGCACTCTTCCTTCTAAATTAGCAATCGGGATTGCAGAATTCATTCTCGAAATGGGCTCTTAATGTAGTCTTCTGCCAGGCAGATAGCTTTACGGTTATTTTAAAGGGTTTCTCTTCTTTAAAGTATAGATCCTGCTCTAGACATTCATGAGCCCACATAATGTAATGTATGCCCTTTACTGAGGACACCGTAGTAGTATACAAATAAGAATAAGAAATCTAGAATAAGAAGCGTGGATCTCAGCTCACTTATTTTCTAAACGAATAAGAATCTGCTCACCACAAATAGCTTGTAATCAGTCTGGTTCATGCACACCACTAAGGCAAACCATGCCTGAGAACACACAAATATTTGCAGGAAAACATGTGGCTGCTTCTCTCTTCTCCTGGTTGTTCTGCTGCCTCTCTACCTGGAGCTAAGCCCTTGTTTTCACGTAACATCATGTCTGAGTCTAGGCTCAAAGTTTTCCTTGCTCTGGGGAAACCGCAAGCCAAAAGCCCCGGGGGAGACGAACTATGAGCCTGCCTTGAGTGGGGTGCACCGACACTAGAAGGGCAGGATATAAATGTGCCCATAAATAAATGTTCCAGAATGCTGCCCCACTTGCACCTAGCAGTTTCCCGTTTTCAATTAGCAGAACGAATTGTTTGGCACACTGTGAAGAAACCGTGGATTGTAAGGAAAGTGGTTCTGTCTCATAAATGAATGGAAACTTCACCGGGGGTGGGCGTGAACTGTGACTGGCACTTCTAGGTTTGGCTCATGGCTTATGGGTTGTGGAGTGGCTCAAGGCAAGTGGTGGCCCAAGAGAAGGGTTGTTGAGGTTCTCCACTTCCACACTGGTCACGGCTGACTTTTCACACTTCCTAGCATGGACCCAGTTCACTGGGGATTTAATCCTACGCAAGCAAGCCCCTCTAAAAAGAGCAGCCCGTTTGTTTTGCACCCACCATCTTCTCACAGCTTGGGTTATATTTGTGAAGAAAATCTCCAAAAATTATGCTTAAAGCTGCGTCCTCTTGATTCATTTGTGGCATGCCCCTGGGGGCTGAGCAGGTCGCTAGTCCTTCCTTAGCCTGCCATGGCAAAACCTAGCTTTGATCTTGAGAGTCCGTGTTTCTTTCTTAATTTTTTTAGTGATAAATTTGTGTGCTTGAAAATACATTCTTATCTCACATAATATTTGGAGGTTACAGGCAGATAAATACTTTGAGGCGTGCAATTTCATCAAGCCAAAATAATGTGATTTTGACTCTCTCTCTCTCCCCTGCCCCCCTTCATGTTAATGATCTGCATCTCTCTGGAGTTTTCTTCTGGTTAAATAATTAATATGCAGATGCCTGGCTCTTGCTTTGCTGTTTGTCATTCCACTTCTCTAGTTGGCATTGTTCGTGGTTCTCTTTCAGAATCTCTCTTGATTTTGCTCTTGTTTTTGAAAGCTCTACATTTCAAATATGCAACAGTTAATAAACGGGTTTTGCATACCTGCTTTGGTTGAGCTCCAGACCCAAACCATGATTGATTAGAGGCGAATTAACCCCAGCATGCATAAGAGGACACAGCCAAATTAAGACTATTGGGGGGGGGGCAGCTGAAGACAAGGGAAGAATGAAGCCTCAAATGGTGCAGTCGGCCCTTTGTGTCTCACTGAAGAGTAATGCCAGGTTTTCCTTTTCTGTGCTAAGCCAAGCAACCTGTGTCTGACTTTGCTTCTGCACTGACGCAAGGAGGCAAAGACTAAACGACAGACAAGGCTAGTGTTCATGGTACAGCTGTAAGCACCATTTGGTTAACAAATTTCCTGCACACCTTGCACTGCTGGGGCCTGAGGTGTAATGAGCAAAGTGCAATGAAATGAGCCGTGACAGCTCTTTAGATCTCTGCTGTGTGAGGACTTGCACTCCACAGTGGCAGAGGAAGTCCTGCCTTTTCCCTTCCCATAATATTACCAGTTCACTGTTGCACGGGAGGTTATGCTGCAAGTATCTTATGCAATGAGTCGATGGATGGCTCTACATTAGGAGTATCTGCCATGCATGCCATCAATAGACATCTGAAGGCAGCCCTGTTTAGGGAAGTATTTAATGTCTGAAGTTTTATTCTGTTTTTAATGTTCTGTTGAAAGCCACCCAGAGTGGCTGGGGAAGCCCAACCAGATAGGCGGGGTAGAAATAATAAATTACTATAAATCATTATTATTACAGTGCCCGGTGGAGTGGGTTTCTGAAATGGTCAGGCATGCCAGGGCACTCTTAGGCTGTGTACACCCTCCCATTTACTGTGCATGCAGGTGGCCTTGGCCACAATCCATCTTTGTCTTGTAGCCATCCTTCTGCTTCCTATGAAATGCTGTGTTTCGATGTGTTTTCCTGCAAAGCAGCTTAGATCTCAGTTGAGAAAAAGAGCAACTTTTTGGTGATGCTTAAATCAGTAAGACTAGGGGTTACCTTTTTGGCCCATGGCATGTTTGAAAAGTGGTGGAACAGTTGTGGGCACCGCACCCTGCAGCCAAGCATGTGTTGAATGTTGTCTGCAATTGAATGCTGCTTTCCAGTTTAATTTCAGTGGGGCTGAGAGCGCTAGAGAAGGCATATGTTCATCCATGGCGACTGGTGATAAGACCAGCAGAGCTGAGCAAAATAGTGGGAAAACTTCTACTGTACTTAAATCCAGTCCGTGTGGGATAGAGCTAGAAATGAGAGAAGACCGATTTGCTTGGGGTACGAGATAGCTTGTGCTGCTGTTATAGCCCTTATAAGAAGGAGAATAAGAGTTGTGCCCAAGACTGGAAGTATAAAAACATTAGAAAGCAGTTTCTTCCTCATTTCCTGCAGTAAAAAGGGAGCTTTATCCTTTTTTGGGGAGCAAAACAAGGGGAAGTTAAATTGGTATCTTCAGAACCAGACAGAAAATAAGTTGAAATTGATTGATTCACTTCCCTTGTCGGATTCAGAGCTAACCCAGATTTAAAGTGGTAACTCCATGTGTAGAATCTCCACCAAGTGTTTTGCATGTCAGTGTGGTGCTGGGAAGTCTGCATTTGACTTAGGACTATGATACCAGGAGAGGAGGTTTGATTTAACTCTTTCCTCCATGCTGTTTTCTGGTTTAAAAGTGCATACAAACGAACCACAGGAAAGGCACCTACCAGAGTAATTGGCTTATATTGTAGATTATCAGTGTCTTTTACCTCCTGCTGCAGGGAGGCAAGACTGGGGGTGACCTGATCTAAAACAGCAAAATTGCCGCATTTCAGCGTTTTGAGGAGCAGATCCTTTTTGGTAAGTGCTATGAATACCCGAGGAGGCTACTCACAGAGACCCTTTTGTTTTCGTCCACAGGTAATGCAAGTGGTGAAGGAGCAAATAATGAGAGCGTTGACCACGAAGCCTAGTTCTCTGGATCAGTTCAAAAGCAAACTTCAAAACCTAAGCTACGCAGAAATACTGAAAATTCGCCAGTCTGAGAGGATGAACCAAGAAGATTTCCAATCTCGCCCAATTTTGTAGGTGTTCTCCTGTAGAAGTCTTTCTTCCCCCTTCCCACCTCCTGTTTGGGAGGTCTAACAAATGTGAATGACATTTATGAACCCTTCAGGAATTGCTCTGTAATAAAACTGTTCAGGGGCAGCATTTCAAAGCAGGGCAGTCACATCGGCGCGGAATGCGCTCGCTTCCATCTGCAGAAATAAAAACATGCCTCTTTGTATTCACCTAAAGTGGATTCTTCTAGTCCCTGTAGGGCTCAGAGTAGTTTATTTGCAGCAAATGATGCTTTGACATTTTCACCCTTTGTGTGCGTGTGTGCTTTCCCCCTCCTCTATGAATTTTCCTTTCTTGCCCAGTTCCTCGCCGAAAAGAAAATGTCACCGTCAGTGAACCAGGCAAAATGAAGCCTGGGGCGGAAGCACAAAGTCACAAGGACCCCACAAAAGGAGACTGAATTTCTTTACTGTCTGGTGCGGGTGGGGTAGGGGGCTGTTATCTAAAGGCGCTCCTGTATGCCTGTGTTAATGGATATTAATTGGTATTCCTTTTGCATCACTTTGTGCTCTTGGACCTGGAGGCAGATTGTCAACTTGTTTTTAAGCCTCCCTTGGGCCCATTTCACATTTTCACTGGAGAGACACGCTTGCCACTTCATCATGGCAGATCTCAGCCCATTTTTAGCAGTAAAACAAAATGGAGCTGGTGGGCCTTATCCATTATGCAACAGCATTTTTTGACTTACAGTCAAGTTTATTTTGAAACTTAATCTTCATTTTTCTTCTTAAGGGGAGCTAAGCACGGCTGTAAACTAACCGGTCGCGCCATCCCAACGATGCATCCTGTGACAGACTGTAAAATCAGCTTTAAATGCTTGAAAAATGCTTGCATTTTCTGCCTGCAGGTCTTCATACCCAGCTGATTTTTAAAGACTCAGGAGACACTGACACAGTTTTTGAGGATGTATAATGTGAATTCTCAATGCGCTGTAAGATTACTTACTCCAGCTTATTGGCTGAATGAGTTTGATCCAAAGATAATAGTTATTCAGTACGCTATTATGGTAGAGCCTAGCACCCCAGAGCTTATTCAAAAGCAGGCAGATCGTAGTCCATGCAGAATCCCCATTGAGATGCTTGCAGAGAGAAACAGGCATCTGCCAGAGTTCTGGCACTGCTTGTGGCCAAGACTGCATGTGCTGCTTATCTGTCCCCATTGTGGGGAAAGCAAAGCCAGGAAGCAATCAACGTCCCTTGCTTGGAATCCAGGACTTGTATGTTCCAAGCCAGCAGCAGACGTTTCATGCTAATACTGTCTCTTCACTCTCCCCATTGAAAGCAACAAGCTCCAGGAGTGAGGTGCCACTCCTAGCGACCTCAGCCTGGACAGCCCAACTTCCAGGCATGCCGCCCTGCTTGCTTTTGAAGCAGTAATCCCTTCTCTGCTCAGGGATATGCAAGTGAGGGCGAAGTTACTGGTATCCCTGCCAGGAGAGGAGACAAAAAGAAGGCAGAACGAACGGTGTGAGGCAGATTTATTGAAAGGATAATATCCAAGTTCCCCAAGGCATTTTGAACAGAGACCTTCTTCAGTCAATATATGAATTGAACTGCAATGTTAGGCAGGTGTGTTTTCTCCACCGTTTCCTTAACAGAACAAATGAGCAACTTCACTGCTGGTGTGGTTCTGGTTTCCAGAATGTAAAGAGAGCTGGTTTCTCAAATGGTAAAAGATGGCTTCATCCCCCTTGGAGATTTGGGGGTGGGGAGCAGGGAGCTAGACCCATTTGCATGTGTCTGTCTTGTGTGTATGGTGCAGTACTGCTGGAAGAAGTCCTAGTGTTCACACCAAAGGCCCAGTCCCCTCATTGCTGGGCACATGGCACAACCCGATCCATCCTTAAATATGCTATGTTTGGAGCAAAGCTCCAATGCCACAAGTGAAACAGAATATATACAGCTTCTCTTTTTTTAAAAAAAAAATATATTTTTTTAATTAAGATTTTTACATAAAAAAGGAAAATAACAGAAAAATACAAAAATACAAAACGACAAAAAACAGCAACACAAAAAGAAAAAAAAAGAGGAAAAAAGCGAATAAAAACAATTCCATCTTCATAATATTTCTTGCATTTACTTATTTCCCAGACTTCCCCACACCTCCCCTCACTGTATTCCAATTCATAGATTTAATCAGCAAATCCTTTCCCTCTATCTCAACTAATCTTTATCTTAATTTTAATATCTTAATATATCTTCATCTCCTTAATATCTTAATGTATTAAGTCTTTTAATTTTACACCTTTTTGGCAATAACCTTTTACGTTCAATCCGGTGTCATTCTAACATTCATTAATCTTATAATATTTCTGTGAATAATCTTTAAATTTCTTCCAATCTTCTTCCACCATCTCTTCTCCCTGGTCTCTGATTCTGCCAGTCATTTCTGCCAATTCCATATAGTCCATCACCTTCATCTGCCATTCTTCCCGAGTGGGTAGTTCTTGTGTCTTCCAATACTGCGCAATAAGTATTCTTGCTGCTGTTGTGGCATACATAAAGAAAGTTCTATTCTTCTTTCACACCTGTTGGCCGACCATTCCCAGGAGAAAGGCCTCTGGTTTCTTCGGGACTCTGGTTTCTTCGGGAACAGAATATATACAGCTTCTCAAGGACCAGGGGTCCATAGTAGTTTGGGGCATTTGACTGTAACGAATAAAGAAGTGCACCTTGTACCTGGTTTGCCAGTTGATTGCTAAGCTGAAACAGCCTTCTCATCTTGCAAACAACTGGTAGCATTGCAGAGAAGGCTTAACCTAAAGCATGGGCAGCAGAAAGGATTGCCCAAAGTATTGCAGAGTGAGAACTCCACTTAAGACTCAAAACCTGCACGGGAAGTATTTGTGTGTAGTGTGAGTTTTTCTAGTTAGATGTGACTAAGTCTGTGTCTGTTTGCTTGTGTTCTCCCCCCTCCCCCCCCCACTCCTTCCCAGGGAGCTAAAAGAGAAGATTCAGCCCGAAATTTTAGAGTTGATCAAGCAGCAGCGTCTTAATCGTCTTGTTGAGGGAACCTGCTTTAGGAAGCTCAACAGTCGGCGGCGACAAGGTACTAACCAGATTTCTTTTCCCTGCCTCTTTCTCCTTTGCTCCTTTGTTTTTATTGACCATTGTAAAAATAACCGTTATTGTTTTCTTAGGGAGCTTTCAGACATGATGGAAAGAGTGCCTTTTAGCCTTTAAAACGTCACTTCTGTGTGTGTTCAATGCAGCATAAAATTGGGGGAGAGCCATTGATACACTGAGGGTGAACCTAGATATTATGGCAGATGCAAAGGGAGGCCTTTTAGAAAAGGCAGTGCCATATTTGTTTGTTTCATCAAGTGGCAGCCCGTAAGGTCACAGAATTGTAGAGCTGGAAGGAACCACAAAGATCATCTAGTCCAACCCCCTGCAATGCAGGAATCTTTTTGCCCAGCGTGGGGCTTGAACCCACAACCATGAGATTAAGAGTCTTATGCTCTACCGACTGAGCTATCCAGGATGGTGGCGTGATTGAATAGGAAATCCTGCGACGTGATGAAATCGTAACACAGGTTTGAATACCTCTAAATTGGTGGGGATTTTCTGAGGCCTGGCAGGGCTTCTAATTTGGCCCACAAGGCTGCTTTCCCAAACACCTCCCCACAGCTGTTGTCATGTGTGAGATAAAGATGTGGTCAGGATGGGCTACCCCAGGGAATTTTCCTTGGATTCAGATCCTGAGCATCCATTTTCAGTTTCTAAAGACCAATGTGAGGTGCCCAATTCCCCCCCCCCAACTTCCCTATCAGACAAGTAATAAAAAAAAAAAAAGCCCAATCCCATACTGTTAAAAGTGTCTTAGCTTAAAACTACATAAGGCATGATTACTTAAAGCAAATATTTCTGTTGAGATGGTCTGGTGTGTTTCTTTACAGGAATTTGGGGCAGGTATTAAGTCCCGGTTTAGATCCTTCTGTCATTCTGCCTAGAGTTATTTCACCCTTTCTCACTGTCTGCCTTCAGTGTCACAATCCATTAAGATCATGTGCACATTTTCTGCTTATTCTGAAACCAAGGAAACTGCCACTCAGTCTGCCTGACATAAAAAACCTCCTTAGATTTCTGGCACATCTGCCCACTTATGAATAAGTGTTTCCTCTTTCTTGTGCTAATCACATGAGGGCCATTTCATGTGAAGGCTTTAACATAGCCATTTTGTGGGGGGGTTTATCACGCATCATATATTTCAAGTGTTACGGATTCTTGACAAAATATGTAGCATAGTAAAAAAATCTTAGCAAATCAATATGTGAAGCTGGTAGTTGCCACAAGCAGTGGGAAGCAAACAATCTAAAAATACTCTTAAGATAAATAAGAGCTAAATTTTGTGACAGATTAGTTTTGTTACTGGATATCTTATTTGCTTCACTCTAGTTATCAGAGCCAAAGGGAAACACCCAAAAATATCCAACCTTTTTCTCTGGAGAATAGGCTTGCTTCATTCAAACCATCAGGCAACCTGTGCAGTTGGAATCGCTGTTTTAGCTGGCTAAGAGCAAACTGCCTTAAAAAAGTATCCACTTAGAATCATAGAATTGTAGAGTTGGAAGGGATCCTAAGGGTCGTCTAGTCCAACCCCCTGCAATGTAGGAACATTATTCTATAATAAACATTTATATAAGCATAAACATTAAATAAACATTTATATGTTTATTAAATGGTGGTGCTCTGGGTAAAAAGCCCTGTTGGGAGGGAATTGTCTGGCACTGACCTTGTAAACTCATGACTGTGGCAGCTTGAACCTGCCAACAAGTACTATTACCAGAAGCAACTCTTGATGAACCCTTTTAAGAAGAATTATAGAGGGAGGGAAGGGATTTGTTGTTTGAATATATGACTTGGAATACAGGGAAGGGAGGTCTGGGGAAGTCAGAGAAATAAGTTAACGCAAGGAACATTATGAAGATAAAACTGTTTTTATTTTTGTATTTTTTTCTTTGATACTTTTTGTCATTTTGTGTTTGTGTAATTATGTTTGTGTAATTTTTTTCTGTTTTGGTTGTTGTTCTTTTTTGTTGTTTCATCTTTTATGTAAAACTTAATAAAATATTTATTTAAAAAAAAAGAATTATAGAGGGAGAAGATGAAGCTGGCAAGAGATGCAAATCCGTGTGGCATCTTAATAAAAGCTGGCAGTGCAAAATAGGGACCTAAGAGTCACAGTTGCGGGTGGAGAAGGTCCCTCTAGATATTGGCTGGCAAATCTTACTCCTTGCAATGCTGCAGTCATGTGTTTTATTTCTGGATTACATTCTCTGGTTTGCTGCGATACAGACTAACGATCCTTACCTGCGTTTTATTTCATCAGATAAATTTTGGTATTGTCGCCTTTCGCCAAACCACAAAGTCCTGCATTATGGAGATTTGGAGGAGAGTCCCCAGGGAGAAGTTCCACATGATTCATTGCAGGATAAGTGTAAGTAATTGAAATGTCCTCTGTTTGTTTCCTTTTTCATTGCTTTGTGATGTAAAATGAGAAGATGTAAGAAAATGGAGAGGAGGAGGAAAGGGCAGAGAAGGGTTTGGCGGGAGATTGGATCCTTAGATGTTTTTTGCTTTCTCCCCTAAAACCCCAAACCCTTTTTCAGCTCGACAGTTGTTGACTGTTACAGCACTTAATTCCTTCTCCTCTGCTAGCTTCTAATTAGAATCCTTCCTTTAGGGACTTCTCTCAGCCCTCTTCCTACAGGCTGGGTCTGTTTCATCAGGTTCATTAGCCAAGAAGTTGACTCATGGCAATTTTGAACATAAGGTGGAAGCACCAAACAAGAAAAGGATGAAGAAAGACACACTTCCTGTTCTTCTGCATTAAATATTAGGGATAGTCCTCTTTAAAATCAAGACAAAACAATTTATTTGCAGTCCCTCTACTGAACACTGAAAGCAGCGTATAAATGCTATTATAAAGTTGTGCTGTACTTTATAATTTTCTCTTCCACAAGCAGGGATTTTTCTTCAATAATTAGTATTTTATTTATTTTTTTGAGTTTTCGCAGAATTTATTTGACCGGAACGCAACACAACAGTACAATCTCCATATATTTTCTGCCAGGTTAACTTAATTTCTCTTAAAATCCACTGCTGGCTCACTTCTTGCCAACAGCTTTAGCTGTTCCTCTGACTTTCTTCATTCTGTTCTTATGTTCTTTACGCTGTTTCCCAGAAGTCTTTTTCTTTTCATACAAACCATGCCTGGCAAGTCTGTGCTTTGATTCATTTCTCTTTGCATAGTCAAGGGGATCATAGGTCATGCCCACGCCTGTTGTCTTCCCACCTCCAAAATGAGTCCTTAAGCCAAAGATGAAAATGACATCTGGGGTTGTCTTGTACATTTTGGCCAACTTTTCGCAGATTTCAGTTTTGGGAACAGTGGCCTTTCCAGGATGAAGAACATCTATCACCATTTGCTTACGCTGAAGCAGCCTGTTGGTTATGAACTTCATTGTTCAGATGGTGACCATGTTGTTCATCTTGGTGGCGTCTCCCATAATTAGTATTTTTTAAAATAGAATTTGATTGTTCTCTGATAACTAAGCCCTAGCATGCAATTTTAAGCACTACTTGTTGGGGAGGGATTATTTAAAAAACACTCAGAGCATTCAGTGACTATACAAATGTCAGAGGTAATAAGGTTGAAATGTGTTTGTCCCCTGAGGAAAATGCCGGGGGTTTCCTTCACACCAGTCGGCTGAAAGATACAGAGATAAGGACCTCGGCAGAGTGTCTTAACAGCACCAGTTTATAGTCAGACTCGCTTATTTTCATTGCTTCACAGATTGGTCTCACGGCTGTTCCAGGCTTTTTATTGCAATCCTTCATCAGAATCTAGGACAAGGTTTCTTATCACTTCACTAAGGCTCTGGCGTCGAGAGGAGCTGCTTACTTCTCCTTGTGCTCAGAGAAATGATACCGAATGCTAGAGTGGAATGAAAGATGATGATGAGGCAGTCAGTCTTGAATAACTTTGAAATGTGTCTTTGATAGCTGAATTCACTCATCCAGCCCAGACTTCTATTAACTGTGAAAGCATGCTGTGCTAATGTAAGTCCATGCTGAAAAAATTTGAAATGGCTAGCCAGATTGCTACTGACATTCCACTTCTAGGTAGAGCTATCGTCAATCCAAAATAGGACGAGATTCCATAGAAGCCACCTCTCTTATTGTTGGCACCTGTCTGTCTCAAGAGACAATGGAGTGTGCCTCTCGGGGAGAAGACAAGCTGCTACATTAGCAGCACCAAAGTGACCTCCTTGGGGTGCGAGCCTGGGCAGTGTGTATGGAGGTCCTGAGCTGCCCAGACGACAAGACCCCTCTTGGCCCCACTGACGTGGTCCAAAGGAAAGCTGAATAATAGTTGGCACCAGCTTGACTGCAGGAGTTGTTCATATATATGGCATTGTTTGAGTACAGTGAGAAGGGAAACACACTAAAAGGAAAGCAATTGCCAGTTTTAAACCTCTCAGCTGCCTTGTGTGTGAGGGATAAAAGATGCAAAGCCCTCAAATATTCCATGGGGAAAGGTAAAGGGACCCCTGACCGTTAGGTCCAGTCGTGACCGACTGGGGTTGCGGCGCTCATCTTGCTTTATTGGCTGAGGGAGCCAGCGTACAGCTTCCAGGTCATGTGGCCAGCATGATTAAGCCGCTTCTGGCAAACCAGAGCGCACGGAAACGCCGTTTACCTTCCCGCCAGAGTGGTACCTATTGATCTACTTGCACTTCGAAGTGCTTTCGAACTGCTAGGTGGGCAGGAGCAGGGACCGAGCAACGGGAGCTCGCCCCGTCATGGGGATTCAAACCGCGACCTTCTGATCAGCAAGTCCTAGGCTCTGTGGTTTAACCCACAGCGCCACCCGCGTCCCAGCACCACGGTTACCTTCCTACATGGTTACCTTCCTACAATCTTGTGTTTCATTCTCGGTGTCCTGCATCTTCAGCGTGACTGATGTTCCAGATTCAGTGCTGTAATTTAGAAGAGATTAGCATAGATGTGCAGCACACATCAACCGAACTTAGCATTCACTAGCTGAGCAAGCTAACTGACAGGCTTCATCTTAAAAATACAGTAAACATAGCTCAGTGTGAAGTGTGCCTGCAAAGGGGGCTGCAGAATAGGACAGAGGAGGAGGCGTGGGAATGGAGGGGATCTGTGTGCAAGGGAAAGTTTAAGAAAGCAAGGAGAAAAGTGGATGGGGAAAGGCAGTGAAGGTGAAAACAGAGGTTGAGTAAAAGAAAGGATTAGGAGGCATGGGAATGGGGTTGAAGATGAAAGCAGGGGCATGAAAGGTTCTGCAGAGCAGGAGAGAATGGTGGCTTCATAGGTGACAAGGGGGGAGGAGGAAGATGCTGGAGGCTCCCATAGGTGATTTGTGGGCAGGGGGGTGCACAAAAGGAGGGGGGTGAGGTTTGGACATCAAGGTGATGGTGAAAGCGAATATAAAGCAGCAACAGAAGAGATGTGGCTTCAGAAATGGGGCTGGGAAGATGAATCACAAGCTTAGTAGTAGCAGGGGGTGGGAAGGGGAACTCTGTGGGGCTGGTGGGGGGGGATTGGCAGGAGGGTTGGTGAGTGGGATGAGCAGGGACCCAGCCCATAGTAGTAGAATCTTTTCTGGGTTGTTCATTATTATGCATTTTTAAGGGCATTAAGTTTGCTAGATGTCCCATGCAGAACCAGCTTTGGCCCTAGTGGTCAAGAGAGATTTGTTCCTTTAATTAGAACCGTTCTTTATTTCATGCATACAGAACTCCGTTCCATAGCTTAGAAGGCAATTCTCTAGTCTTTCTTCTTCCGGAAGCTTTGTACGGTGGAGCTGTTCAGTGAGTTGTGCCCCTGGTGTTCTCACTGTCCACTTTTCTGGACAAACAGTGATGTGTCTGGCCTTTGGTGTGGGTAATCTTTATTAGGAGAGCGCCTTCTGTCATGAAAGAATGCAGAAAGGGGGGGGGAGTTTGCAGAAAGGAAAACAGAAAAGACAGGAGATTTTAAAAGACAAGTCTTGACTTTAAGGCCCTATGAATAAGTTTTGTGTGCTGAGGGCTACTATACAAAGAAATGCCATTAATAATACCTTTAACCTTTGTCATTTCAAGCAAGATATAACAGCTTGTTGCCTGGATAGAGAACTGACAAAATAAAATATGTCTCTGCTGAGTCTTGCTCAAACAGAAGAGGGGATAGATGCTTACCTTGCGCTATATGAAGCCTTTCCAAATAAAATTTATAGATTGCAAGGGAGTTTGTCACAGCCTTTCCACATCAGTCTGAGAAACACATACAAGTGGTACCTCGCAAGACGAATGCCTCGCAAGACGAAAAACTCGCAAGACGAAAGAGTTTTTCGTTTTTTGAGTTGCTTCGCAAGACGAATTTCCCTATGGGCTTGCTTCGCAAGACGAGAACGTCTTGCGCCTTTTTCTTAAAACCGTCAATGCATTCCTATGGGAAACCTTGCTTCGCAAGACGAAAAATTCACAAGACGAAAAAACTCGCAGAACGAATTAATTTCGTCTTGCGAGACACCACTGTAGGCAGGTTGTTGTTGTTGTTGTTGTTGTTGTAATATTTTGCCTCAAATTGGCTTGCATTTGAAGCGATGTATGTTGTTTCTCTGAGTTAATTCATTGGAGCATGCTTATTTCCCCCCAGCCTCGATTGTTGCCTGTTTTTGTGAGGGCTTCAGTACAAGCCTAGACATGGGAGTTGTGCCACTGCAAGCCTTTGCAAAGTGTATTGAACCACCGTCCTCGGAACCCGTGCAGCCCACACACAACCATCTTGCATGTGGACTGGGAGTGGGGGGAGCCTCTGGGTTTGGGAATTGGCTAGGAAGATTCTGGTGAGGTCTGAAAGTTACCCCAGTGGGAAATGCAGCTCTTTGCCCTGCAGGAGTAGATTCAGTGATGGAGGGTTGGTTAAAACAAAATTAAAATAAATAAAATAAATAAAATTCCTTAGAGACGAAGTTGGTTGCGTTTCATAGATACCAGATGGAAACTACCTCTGACAAGCAACATAACTACACACGCGTGTAGACATGTAACATTTAGACAGGATTCCTATCCTCACTTTTGGGGAGTAGGACCCAATCTGATTCTTTTGGATCCATTTCAAGCAGGTATTTGGTCTGGTTTGGGCACTGAGAGCACCTTAGTTCCCCTGTGTGGTGGCCTGTGCCAGGAGGAGAGCGTCTCCTGTTGACACGCCTTGACCTCTCAACAGCTTTTGATACCATCAGTCGTATCTTTCAAGAGCAGCTTTCTGAGTTGGGAGCAAGAGCCCTGGGCAAGATAAAGTGAATAACTAATAATAATAATAATAATACTATGGTGCTCGCTTCGGCAGCACATATACTAAAATTGGAACGATACAGGGAAGATTAGCATGGCCCCTGCGCAAGGATGACACGCAAATTCGTGAAGCGTTCCATATTTTTAAAATGTATGTGAGGAGCAACTAACGCTTGTTGGTTTTCAAGAAGCTTTGTGAAAAAGACTGATTGAAATGTTGTTTGAATGAAAGGATAAGATTAAGAGTGGTAAAGTGCAATATAAATTTAAGAAATGTGAGTAGTAGTGATAATATGGAGAATTGTCAGATAGGCTGAGGGAAGTCCAAAAGATGTATATGTATAAGGCAAATGTTAAATATGGATGGAATGTTTATTGGAAATTGAATAATAATAATAATAATAATAATAATAATAATAATAATAATAATATGAGGGGTGTTCATGAAAAATTTCCCCTGACGTACTTTCTGCGGACTGAGACAAACGAAACGGGGCACAGTTATTATTCCTTCTCTACGTAGCTACCAGCAAGAGTCAAACACTTCTTCCAGCGCTTTCTGCAGCTGTGGAGACCTCATTTGTAGAAGTGGGCAAGTTGTGTCAGAAGCCACGACTTGACCTCAGAAATCAGCATTTCATTGTCTGGAAAAAGCTTGCCCTTCAAAAATAACTTCATTTTAATGTTTTTTTAAAAAAAGTTGTCTATCATATGTTATCCTTGTAAACCGCTTCAGGGTTTCTCTTATGTGAAATGATACATAAATTGAATAAATACAATCTCATCTTTCTGGCTCCTTTCTCGCATTGGATGCTGGAAGATGGTAGAAGGGATGTCACTTCTGACATAGCACTTTTGTCTTGCCTCTTGCCTCTTGTTTCATGCCACAGTTTTTTCACACCTTGGAATATCTCTCTCACCCCCTCTTTTTCTTTTGCTGCAGTGCCCGTGGCAGACATAAAAGCAGTTGTGACAGGGAAGGACTGCCCTCACATGAAGGAGAAAGGAGCAAAACAAAACAAGGTATCATTTTGAATAAAACGCAATGACTTCTTAGTTAGAAAACTCTGCATTTGACAGAATAGCACATTTGTTAATTCTGCTTCAGAGAATTTGTGAAATTCGTTTTGAGGTTTTTATTTTTAACTTGTTCCATGACAGAGGTTTGAAGCAGGTAGCTACACTTAAAAAACTCACCATATGAATCCAACAGAATAACATCTCTACGTAAGTAGAAAACACAGTATTATTAAAACCATTCTATGAATGCCCAATTTAAGCCAAGTGAAATGGAAGAGCCATATAGCAGTCCCTGAAGCTCAGCTTTTAACAAGCCCCCAGAAGGAAAGCAATTCCATAGCTGTGAGACAGTTCCTGGACAGACGATGTTTTAAGTGCCCTGGATGCTAAACTGGAATTGTCCAGAGAATGCTGGTCTGGGAAACACTCTCCTCCCCATGTTTTCCTATTCTGGGCATCCACACAGATATACAGTGGTACCTCAGGTGACATACGCTTCAGGTTACACACTCCGCTAGCCCAGAAATAGTGCTTCAGGTTAAAAACTTTGCTTCAGGATAAGAAGAAGAAGACGAAGAAGAGTTTGGATTTGATATCCCGCCTTTCACTCCCTTTAAGGAGTCTCAAAGCGGCTAACATTCTCCTTTCACTTCCTCCCCACAACAAACACTCTGTGAGGTGAGTGGGGCTGAGAGACTTCAGAGAAGTGTGACTGGCCCAAGGTCACCCAGCAGCTGCAGGTGGAGGAGCGGAGACGCGAACCCGGTTCCCCAGATTACGAGACTACTGCTCTTAACCACTACACCACACTGGCTCTGGCTTCTGTACACCACACTAAGTACAGAAATCGTGCTCCGGCGGCGCAGCAGCAGCAGGAGGCCCCATTAGCTAAAGTGGTGCTTCAGGTTAAGAACAGTTTCAGGTTAAGAACGGACCTCAGGAACGAATTAAGTACATAACCAGAGGTACCACTGTACACTCAAAGCATGCTTTCAAGCGCAGCTTTCCCAATGGGCAAATGGGAGGGTTTCCCTTCTAGGTGATGTAACAAAAATAAGGGCTGGGATTTTGATGATGGCGACATAGTGTGAGCCCTGCATAAAAGCTGTGTGCGCAAGCGTCTGAGATTGCACAATAAACCCGTGTCTAGAAGTACCTTGAGTATGCAGGGGAGCTTGTTCCCTCCACGGGAGTGAATGGAGGAGCCGTTCCAGTGCCCTGGAAAGAGGTGTCTGGATGGAGTGACAGGCTCTTCTTTCTATGTGCAAAGTACTTGGGTTCACATTCCCCCAAGTTTCACAGCGGATTAGAACTTCCAAAGGTTATTTTCATCCTTCTGCCCTTCATTATGCATAGCAACTGCTCTGGTGTTTATGCATTGGCAGAGCAGAAGTGACAGAATGCTGCTGCCGCAAGCAAAGAATAGATTTGGCAGAATGTCCTTACCGGTGGTTTCATCATCTCTCCCTTTGCCAGCATACAGCTTCCATCCTTCCAGAGGGATCGCTTAGCAATAAATAAGCACAATGTTGTTTGGGTACTCAATGTCAAGGCTATCTGGAATAGCTTGATGGGACACAATCTAATTCACTCGTTTTTCTGTCTGCCAGTCTTCGAAATTGGCTTTAATTCTAAGTGGTCCCACTGTAAATGTCATTTTCGTTATTTTCTTGTATTATCTGAATACGTTGTCTGCAAAAAAACAAAACGAAACAACCCACAGAACAATAAGCAACCCTGGTATTGCTTTAATAAGCCTTTAAATCAAAGATGTCCAAGGGAATCTTGACTACAGGTTCCAATTATTATTATTATTATTATTATTATTATATCATCCTGCCTTTTTCCCTGCCTGGGCTTTAAGGCAGATTATATATAAAATAGAAGCAACTGAAAACATAGGTGGGGCTTTAAAGGTCAAAACCAGCACCTTAAACCTGACCCTGTACTCCACCGGGAGCCAGTGCAGCTGGTAAAGCACTGGATTAATGTGATCCTGCGACTAGGACCCCGTAAGGAGCCTTGCCACAGCATTCTGCACCCGCTGGAGTTTCTGAGTCAGCTTTAAGGGCAGCCCTGCATAGAGCGAATTACAGTCATACCTCGGGTTGAAGTAGGTTCAAGTTAAGTATTTTCACGTTTCGCTCTGCAGCAACCCAGAAGTAATGGAGTGCGTTACTTTTGGGTTTCACCGCATGCGCAGACGCTCAAAATGACGTCACACGCATGCCCGGAAGCGGCGACACGCGCAGTCGCGTGTTACGTTTCCTTCAGGATGTGAACGGGGCTCCAGAATGGATCCCATTCATATCCAGAGGTACCACTGTACAGTAATCAAGCCTGGAGGTAACCATCGCATAGATCACTGTGGCCAGATCAGGGCAAGAAAGGTAAGGGACCAGCTGCTTGATACAGCAGTTACCTGTTTGTGAGTTACCTGTACGTCCAGTTGCCTCCTCACAGCCAGATGGGGGTGAGGTGCTCCCAAGCCCAAGGGTTCTTCTTCTCATTCACATGGTGCTGTGCTCAATAATTCGCCATGTGGTGGGACAGACACCTTTACACCAGTGTTGCTTCTGCTTACTGGGGAAGGGCAGCTTAAGGAGGGTGGTGAGGTCAGTGGTTAATGGGTGCACTGGAAGGGAGCGCCTGATGGATTCTGCCGGTGAGTTGAACCTTGCTGACACCCTGTGCCACCCCAGCCTTGTCCAGGCAGGCTGCTCTGTCCACCTAAAAGAACCATTACTGGTTACACTATGAATTATCACAGTGTGTGAACCAAGCCTAGGAAACTTGTTAAACTCATATTAGGCCCCTTTTCCGGTAAATATTTCTTTGTCTCTTTTCAGGAGGTGCTTGAGCTCGCATTCTCCATCTTGTACGATTCCAATGGACAACTAAATTTCATTGCTCCTGACAAGCATGAGGTAAATCGTGTGCGATTCTATTTGTGTATTAAAAAGAAAAAGAGAGATTACCTTGTTGAGTTACTTTGGTCGGCACTGAACAGTTTCAAGAATTCCTGAAGAACCAGCTAAGACTATATTGCGGTTTTTCCACAGATCTCCGAGATGCTCTTTAGCTGATCATGGGTACTTTGGTTATAGCTAATCCTTGTATGTGCTAAGACAAACCTGTTCCAAGCAAAAATGTTAGAAAAAGGTCCACAAAGCAGCTGTGAGCTTCTCTTTGGCAGCCTGCACATTCACACTAAACCGTGATTTGCGCAAACCAGCCACAGTCTACCTTCCTAAAGGCAGGTTGCGAAGAGATTGAGGGCTCACCTTCTCTCCCCAAGATGCTCTGCTCATGTCCAGCCTCACTTACCATCTTGGCTGCCACCGAGTGTCCTGATTTATTACTTCCTCAGTTTGGTCCCAGACTTAGCTGAAGAAAGAGAAAGAACAGTGTAGCACCTGGTCAAGATTGAACTGCTGTTTTGTTTTTGTTTTTTTTTAATAAAATTTATTAGATATTTTATACTTATAAAAGAAAAACAGTAAAAGAAAAACAATACACAAATTCAACAAACAATACATCAACAACAAAAAGAGATTAAAAAAAAAGAAAATACAATACAACATAAGAAAAAAAATACAAAAACACAAATCCAATTTTTTGTATCCAAATCTTTCATTAGCTTATTTCCTCGACTTCCTCGCACCTCCCTTTTTTGTATTCTGGTTCAAATTATCTGGTTCAACAAATCCTTTCCCTCTTCTTTAATTTGGTCTGTAATTTATCATAACACAATTTAACTTTCAATTTCCCAATTTAACGCAGTAACACTTAATGTTCATATAATTCTTAATAACCCTTCTGCTAAAACCATATAACTTCATTCCAATATACTTCTTTGTTGGAATGAATGGAAGTATATTGGAATAGAAGTATATTGGAATGAACTGCTGTTTTGTTTGATATAGTGCTTTTTGAGATCCTCTTCTTAGAAAATGTAAATATAGCAGTGGAAGCCACGTTCAGGGAAGTGCAGAGGCAAAATCAAAAAGGACTTCCTCCTCTGTTGGGCTATTCTTTGTTGAGGTGGATTCCACAATCCTTCACCCAAAGCACCTCTTTTTATTTGACTCCCATGCTATTTACAGTGAATTCCAGCCAAAGACTTTCAAGAACTCTTCTTTAACTTCAGTGTGGATGATTTCTTCTAAAATAATGTGTATAGAGCACATTCTGTTTGGCTTTGTCCTCTTTCATCCCTCGTCATGTTCATATAACAATTTTTTCATCCCCCACCCAGCCTGGTGCTGCACACAGTGAGCTCTAGCTATTTTTAAGCTCAGCCTTATTTTGTAGCACATGGTCAGCTAAATTTAAAATTCATCTTTCGGCATGGAATCTAAGAGAATCCTTTATATGATAAAAACACTGCTATGGCTCATTTAATTTTCCACTTGTAAACTAGGACACAGGCCAGTATGATTGAAATCTTTATTTTTAGACAGCTCCGTTCAAGCACTTTTGTTCACAGTTGCATAAACGGTTTTTAGTAAGAAATTTGAGTGGCTGATGGAATAGGATTTGATGGTTGTTCATGAAATCCCCTAGGACTGCTGTTGATTTAAAACAGTTGTTTAGCCCGTGTTTATCTGGAACTGTCAGCTTCAGGGTGATGCTGCAGTTTTCCATTATTGTTTTTAAAGGAGGGGAAACGTTTGCTTCGTATTCACAGCTGAACCCAGCATCCAGAGTGTAGCTTTTAAATGTCCAGCGACACTGACGTAATTCTGATTCTTAAAACAGTCAGGGCAATGCAAGACCTCACAATTCCCAAAATAGAGCCAATGACATAATCTACAGAATTTATATTGCTATCATGTATTACTAATTATACGGTTTTGCATCTACTTTCCATTTGCGTTAAACATTTTTCATCATTTTTCATAATATGGATGGATAAATACACACACCCCCAAATGAAGAAATAGTGCGCTAGTTTTGATGCAGTTTTGACTCTCGGAAGGTCGGCGGTTCGAATCCCCGCGACGGGGTGAGCTCCTGTTGCTCGGTCCCTGCTCCTGCCAACCTAGCAGTTCAGAAGCATGTCCAAGTGCAAGTAGATAAATAGGTACCGCTCCGGCGGGAAGGTAAACAGTATTTCCGTGCACTGCTCTGGTTTCGCCAGAAGCGGCTTAGTCATGCTGGTCACATGACCCAGAAAAACTGTCTGCGGACAAACACCAGCTTCCCTCAGTCAGTAAAGCGAGATGACCGCCACAACCCCAGAGTCGTTCGTGACTGGACTTAACGGTCAGTTTACCTTGTTTCAAGTCGCGACTGGACTTAACGGTGCTTACCTTTTTCTTTTTCTTTTTTTGATGAAATAGCATATCAGGCTTCTGCTTAAAATGATGAGCCCTCCCAGGTTAGTTGCCCCAGATTTATTTTGATGAACAAGTGAATCCAAAACTAAAGCTAGTTCTGCAATAAGAAAAGAGGCGCTGGATAATAATAATAATAATAATAATATAATATGTCAAGTCAATTCTTCCACAACGTGTGATGGTTAGACCACAGCATGTCTTCCCTGCCAGAGGTTGGATGCAGAGGGTTTTCTGCATCTTCCCTACAAGAAGTTAGTCCCAGGGGGTGACTTAACATCGCCAGAATTATTTCACTACTGTTCTGATCCATTGAAAACTTTGAACATTTCCCAGTTGTGGATCTTCCGCTGTCATGTCTTTGATGGCAAGTGACGCATTTTCTCCATATTGAGAAGGATGTATGAGCTCCAGATAGAAATACAGTTCACATGCATCTATGCCACAGCTGAAATGTGTGAGGTGCTGTCTTAGACATTTACCCTAGAAACACAAGTCACCTCTACCTTCTTCCCTACTTTGGCGTAACATCTGAAGCTGCCCTGAGAAAAGTAACTTGGCTGCATAATAACCTAAGATAGTATTTTTATCTTAGGTGGTGTTGAGGGATGAGTGTTCAGACCCCTGGACACTCACTTGTGGGGTGCCTCATGGTTCTGTCCTCTCCCCCATGCTTTTTAACATCTAAATGAAGCCACTGGGAGAGATCATCAGGGTGTTTGGGCTGGGTGTTCATCCATATGCCAGTGATACCCAGCTCTTTCTTAAATTGGAACCAGTGAGGGAGGTGAATGTCCGTATGTGAGTGTCTGGAGATGGTTGGAGGATGGATTGTGCCTAATGGATTGAGGCTGAATCCTGACACAACAGAAGTACTGTTTGGGGGGGCAGGGGGTGGTCCCTGGTCCTGAATGAGATAACTGTGCCCCTAAAGGACCAGGTGCGCAGCCTGGGAGTCATTTTGGACTCACTGCTGTCCATGGAGGCACAGGTCTATTCTATGTCCAGGGCAGCTGTCTTCCAGCTGTATCTGGTACCCCAGCCAAGACCTTGCCTGCGCACTGTTTCGACAGAGTGGGACATGCTTGAACTACTGCAATGCGCTCTATGCGGCACTACCTTTGAAGGCAACTCAGAAACTACAACTAATCCAGAGCATAGCTGCCAGACTGATGTCTGGGAGTGGCTGCCAGGACCCTATAACACTGGTCCTAAAAGATTTACATTGGCTCCCAGTATGTTTCCAAGCACAATTCACTTGGTCAGGAACTTTAAAACCCGAAAAGGTTGTGGCCCTGTATACCTGAATGTCTCAGACACTGAGGTCAAGTGCCGAGGGCCTTCTGGCAGTTCCCTCACTGCAAGAAGTGAAGTTACAGGAAACCAGGCAGAGGGCCTTCTCAGTAGTAGTGCCTGCCTTGTGGAATGCCCTCCCATCATATGTCAAGGAGGTAAAGAACTACACAACTTTCGAAAACACCTGAAGGCAGCCTCGTGTTGGGAAGTTTTTTTATGTTTTATGTTTTGCTGTGTTTTTATTATGTTGGAAGCTACCCAGAGGGGCTGGGGCAACCCAGTCAGATGGCAATGGTATAAGTAATTAATAATAATTCGCATCGTCATTGTCATTGTCGTCGTCATCCTTTCTCTTCTAGGCCCAGTCTGCCAAAATGTTTGCAACACAGAGTTTCTGCTCTTTATTTATCCATTCTGACTGCAATGAATATGGCATGCTTTTGCAGACTGATGCACTTATGCAAGGCAGAATAACGCAGCTCTTCTTTCCCTTTCTCCCCCCTTCCCTTCTAGTACTGTGTGTGGACAGATGGCCTAAATGCCCTTCTTGGAAAGGATATGATGAGTGAACTGACACGTAATGACTTGGACACTCTGCTCAGTATGGAGATAAAGCTTCGCCTGCTGGATCTGGAAAACATACAGATCCCAGATGCTCCCCCTCCCATTCCAAAGGAACCCAGCAACTATGACTTTGTATATGACTGTAACTAAAGCTACTCACACTGCTGAGACTTGCAATCTAAACTGGAAGTGCTATAACTGGAGAGTTGTTTGGTTTTTCTAAAGAAGAGAACAATATATGCACATTGGACTTAAGTTTTTTTTTTTTGGGGGGGGATGCAAAACATTTATTTCCTCTTGCTTTCTACCCTTCCCTTTGGCACCGTCCTCCCCGCTGCTAATGAAAAACACTGCTTTGCATTAACTTCTCCCCACCACTGGGCAAGATCTGGTGAACATTCCAACCTGAAAGGCAAACCAAGAGGAACTTCCTTGTTTTCTGAAATGCTGGGATACACATTCCAAACAAAAGGACAAAGCGCACAACCCCCAGACTACGGCCAGCATTGCAGGTGCTTTAACTGGAAGCAGAGAAGAGGAAAGTCTTCTGCAAGTGGAGGAGGGCAAGAGGTCTCTTTTCATGGAGTCAGCTAAGGAGCTGACCAAAAATGAAAACGAAGATGATTCACTGCTTTCAGCTTCTACACCATTTGTCATTTCCCTTAACACCAGCACCCTCCCCATTTGTGCTACATCACGTAACTGTTTCTTAAGACGATGAGTCTACAGGTCTTTGCTGGAAACATTTCTAACCTAATATCTCCCTCACGTGATTTCCACACTTTCAACGAAGCCACTTGCTGTTCTGTGTCCCTATTGTGTACTTATATATCACAAAAAAGGTGGGGGTCTGTTGTCCAGAGCGGGGTTGTGGTTATTTTGTGTGCAAATGCGGCAGACGCCATAGATACCGAAAAGTGCTACGTATTCAGGTTTCCGTATAGACATGTGATTTCCAAGGGATTTGGTTTTGTACAAAACATCAGAGCAATTGTTTTTGCCAAATATATATTTAATTAAGAACAAAATAGTATTGTGTGTACTTTTTCAAAAATTACCTGTGTGTTAATTTCCATTTGGTACCTGGAACATTTGCCCTTGGAGATAAAATATGCACCAACATTCCCATCAGAATTGCTGTTGAATAAAATTGGACTTGTGCTGATTCTTGGAATTCTGTCTTTATTCTAAGATTCTTGTACATTCTCATTTCTGACTATTCTGCTCCTTATGGGTGGAAGGCAGGACAAGTGTGAGTTGGGAGAAAAGCATCCTGCTGTTACAACAGGCTTGAAAGAAATAGCTATAGTCTCCACGACTGTTAGCTGTGGAATAATTGAGCTGGAAAGGGACCATCAGGACATCCAGACCTCAAAACTGGACCATGCAGCTGCCAGCCCCACACAGAGGAACCTACGTAATCCAGCCAAACAATCCAGATGCCCCGTGTGGTGCTAGCAGGTCTATAGCTATAGACAATGTATGGAAGTAAACCAAGGCTGAGGAACCCTTTTTTAATGTGAAAAGGCAGCATTCCTTCAATAGTGATTTCTTGGGGGAGGGTACCCCTGAGTCACTCCATTTCTGTCTCTGCCACTACCTTCTGTCTTCCCCCATTGGCACAATTAGGCTTTGGGAGGAAGCTCCCATTGTCACCAGTAGGAGGCTTTCTTAAAAGCCCAATTGCTGCGCAGGGTTGGGGAGTTTCCTTGAAATTGCAGCTGCTGGGAAGGGAGGATGAACCAACATGCACACACAGCAATAAGACTTGGGAAAAAGCTCTCATTGTCACCTAAGAAAAGGAGTCATTCAGCTATGCCCAAGCATAAAGGTGAGTTGAGAAATGGCCTGGGAATATCCTAAAGGGGATTTTGCTGAATATAATCCCATTTCCATGGCATCCAACACCTCCCTGTTGGGTCTGTTCTGTGTTACTTTGGTTTCCCTTTTTTGAGCCAATGTATTACTTTAGTATTATTGCCTGGTACATTATGTTGTGCTGCTGGCTGCCTTTTGTTTTATCAGTTTTGTTCTGTACTGTTGTTTGCTCATTGATTCTACCGATTGTATTGTAAGCTGTTGTGAGGGTGTGTTTTAAGAAAAACAGGAGAAAATATGTTGAATAAAATCCACACATTCCCGGACCTCAATATCTTCTTTAAAAAGGAAATAGATTCCTGCGTAAATACACACACCTGTATGTTCAGAAAACTAGACAGCAGTAACACATCCCTGGTGTACAGTCCATTTTTAACTTTCAAAGCATTATATTTTATTCATACTGGAATAGGCACATCTGATAAAAATGAGCATCAAAGCCTGGTGTAAGTAATCTGGGACTAGCTTTAGCAGTTCTTAGGTGTCAGTGTTAGTGTACCAGGTACAGCATGTGTGCTAGATGACAACACTTATCACCAATCTTTGTCAAGAGTGCAGAGATTCTCTTCTCCTGTCCTGACAAGGGCTCCTTGCATGTGGTCAGGCTGTGTGTGTTGTCTTGTGTTTTAAGAGGACAGAGACCTGGGCTTTGGTTTTGCCACAGTGTCAGATTGTACCAGATTTCTTTTAGCATACATGGGGTGAGGTGAGCTAAGATGCATTTTTGCTTCCAAAAGCCTCTGTGTACATCCCTCCACGGGCCGGATTCAGTTGCTGAGATGAAAAGGCATCGTTCTAGCAAACGAATACGGAATTGCATTCTGAAATTTTAATGCAGCTAATACATTTTTCTTCTCCCTTGGAGGTGATTGGTATGCCCTACAGAATGATCAAACAGATGTGGAAGAGCACAATGAATGGAAATGAATGATTCATGGCAGATTTCTGGATATTAAGTGACTACCACATCACGAAATTGAATGTTTTCTGTGGCATGTCGCCTGCCTACTGAGAGGGGACTGAAGGCTTCTCTTTTCCTGTACTTTACCTGATGAGCAATCAGGTTGTGTTATGTGTGATATTGCACTAGGAACAAAGATTTATATATAGAATTGGCACTACAGCTTATTGTTTGTGGTTATATTATCTCTAGGGAATACCAGGAACTAAACAATAGAATACTCTACTGCTTTAAACCCTCTGTGGTGCGTTTATCTTGACCATGGCAGTAAACAATTCCAGGTAGGTGATGCCATGCACATGCCCAAAGTTCTCTGCAAAAAAGGGAACATTTCACAAGCAAGCCCAGCAGTCACTCTCACAACTGAGAAGGTCATGAGGCTCCATGCCTGCATGCCATCCTAGAAGCAGTAACATAAGGCCATAAAGTCGGAGACCAATAAGCTACAAATATTTGAATGCAGGTAAGAAAGAGGCTGGACTGAAAACCAAGCCACATGAGTCTGTCTAAGGCAGGACAGATAGAAGTCTAGCTACCTGCTTCTGTATGGTTCTAATTGAAATTCAGTCTCCTTCAGGCTATGCTTAGCACCCCACAGGCCTTCAACCTGGCTGGGTTAGCACAGGCTGTTGGGGAAACTAGAAAAACCTTTCATGAGATTGCGACGTGCTAAAAAGCCCTGAAAATGCCAGAAGTTTTGTATGTGCATTGTTGCCGGAAAACCACAGCACTGTCAGGATCCGAACAAAAAGGGAAGCCACGCAGATGCTTTTTCATGGTACCCGGAACCCCATATCACAGTTCCACAATTAATTTTCAGGTTCTTTGTATGTTATTGGGGCTTTATCATAGATCACCCCCCCCCATGCACACACATGTACAAGAATCAAGCAAGAGCTGCTTGTCTTTTCCTCTCACCTATGGAATAAATGCATAAGATCCCTCTTCTTATTAAATCCAGACATGTGTGGAGATTGCACACAAGTATTCTTTCACTATTTTCAGTCGAATAATTTAACAATTTAAAAAATCTATTTGAAAATCCCGGGGCCGGTCCAAGGCATTTTGCTTCCCGAGGCAAAAGAGAGGTTGCCCACAATCCCACATGCCTAATCTAACCAAACTGGCCCTTGACTCACTCTTCAACGCTGGTGAGCGGACAGCAAGCTCTCTTGGGGACATCATCTTCTTTGGCAATCTTCTTTAGCCGAGTAAGATTGTCTACCATGAACACGGTCTTAACAGTGAGTCCGTAGGTGACTGTGGAGGCCAATTCTGGATTCACACATCCTTCTACAGTGGGGACATAGGTTTCCGGGCAGGAGCTGATCACGGTGAGGGTTTGCCAAGCGTGCCTTCCTCTTAGCACATTTCCCCCTTTCACCCTCAATTTGAGCATCTTCAAAACTCATGATACCTTTGTTCTCCAACTGGAGCGTTCGCAGGTCAGTGTTTCCCAGTTGTTGGTGTTTATGCTACTTTTTAAAAAAGATTTGCCTTGAGAGAGTCTTTAAACCTCTTTGGTAGGGCAGCGCTCAAAGCCCATACAGTGCTACTCTCCAACACTGCCCTACCATTCCCTGCTTCCTGGCACTTCCTGCCGGATGAAAGCAGGTTCTCCACTGCCAAGTTTGACCCTTCTCCAGAGCGCCCTAGGGATTCACGACGTTCCTTCCCTCAACAGCAGCACAAAAGGATTCATTCAGGGATAACTGAGTCTTCAAGACCTTTTTCAAAGACCTGAAGTATACCACCTTGATGGAGGCCCACCTTGTAGTGACTTTTGATTTCATGGAGCCACCACTGAGAAAGCCCTTTTCTTCATGCTCTCCAATTTAAGTAAACTTGGTGTGGGCAAGTGAGAAAAGCCTCCACAACTGATCTTCATGTGCAGGCAGGTTGGTACATCAGTGCAAGAATGAGGGGATCCTTTAAAGCAGTGGTTCCAACTTAGGGGTCCTGGGTATCCCTGAGGGTCCACGGCTCCGTCCCTTGCCTCCCCTCCAACTAAATTTTTGCCATTTCTGCATGATACCGAGGTACCACTGTACCTAAAATCCTTTGCTTATTAGGGGCTATGTTACGATATTGAAGCAATGATGCTGCAAGCTGATTGCTTGGAAAAGTCATATGCTGTTGGGAGTGTCTGTGGGAAACAGACAGCACCGGAATTAGCTCAGAGTGTAATATGAGCTGCACAGGAAGTGCTTGTGGAGTTGTCTGCTGGAGGTTGATGAGAGCAGACATGTTTTCTGTAACACTGCAAAGACAGGAATAAAGCCATGTAAATACGTTTCTATCTTATCTCTTTCCCCTGCCGGGGGGGCAGGAAAAAGTGGTGTGTTCTTCTCACGCTGAGAAGGATCGCCTATCGCGACCTCTGCCAGGTCCCTGCCGGGAGAGCAGACCGGGAGGTCAACAGGACTCCAAGCCGGGTGCCTGGGAGAGTTGCCAGTTTCTGCTGATAATGGCTTGGAATCCAACATCTGGTAGCAAGAGCCGATGGTTTCATTCCATGAAAGCAGCGAAAGAGGTTGGTGGATCATAACTTCATCCTCTGCTAGAAGATAAGGGAAGATATGGTAGCGGGCGGATGCAAACTGCAAGACCGGCAAAGCACCGGAGCAGTCAGTTTTGCTGATAAGCAAACGAGCAACGGAACCCCCAAGGTATGCTGATTTTATGGGCTAAAAGGGTGAACGCAGATCGAAGCTTTTCTGGTTCACAAGAGCTGTTTTCTTGGATTAGAAATGGCACTGAGAGAGAGCCACATACTTCGCATACCAGGGCCCAGATAAGAAGCTTGTTGTTCAAGCTTGGAATGTCCAGTTGCTAAGCAACGAGACGTCAATCTTTTCAGCTACTTCGGAGATAGTTAGCTTGAAAAGGAAGTGGAAAATCACTGGCCACCGGAAGAGGCTGGACTGTGAAGAGGCTGGAAAAACACTGGGTAAACATTCCAGCGTTTGTTTTGTCTTTGGCTAACTGCTCTTGGAGGGACTTTCCAGAGCTGCCAGGTGCCAATAGACTCTTGGATTTTACAAGGCTCGAGAGTGAGAGCTGAAGCTTGGATTCAAAATGGATACCAAGAAGGGGGGAGGCTTACCTTACCCACCTCCACTGACTAACGACAATTATGCCTCATGGTCAGTAAAGATGAAAGCCCTGCTACAGAATCAGAGGATTTTTGGGGTGATTGAAAACCCCATCCCTGCTGCACCAACGCCAGGTTGGAATTCACAGAATGTCAGAGCCAGGACGGCCATAATTCTGTGTGTCTCAGATGATCAACTAGTGCATGTTCAGGATTTGGAATACGCACGTGAGATTTGGGAAACGCTGCGTAGAATACATCAAAGAGATGCTGGTTCTTCAGCGTTGCTGCATTTTGAGAAGCTAACCAATCTAAGGCTAGCGCCTGATGGAGATGTACAAGCGCATCTGACAGAGATGAAATTCTTACGCCAGCAGATGGCGCAACGCAATTTCCCTCTACAGGAAGAGATATTCTGCTTCATGATTATTAACAGCCTTAATCGGACTTATAAAACCGTTGCAAGTCAGCTTGGTTCCCTACCAGCGGCCGATCTAACTGTGGAAAGAATCTGTTCAGTCGTTCTGAATGAAAGGGACAGACTTGCTGCAATAGATGTCAAAGACAGGGGGAGAGAAGCTCGGAATCCTGACACCCCCACTGCTATTGCAAGTGAAGAACAGGCTGTTGCTTTGAACGTTGTCCGTTGTTTTAATTGTGGACAGACTGGGCATCTTCAGCGGAACTGTAAGAAGCCACGTCAACAGAAAGGAGCTAAGGGGAGCTCTGCAAAGCCTGAGGCGTCAGGCAAAAGTCGTACCAAGTCCCAGGTGAAACCTGAAAAGGCATTGCTGTCAACAAAAGCCGAGTTTTCAATGGAGAACGCTTTTGTTATTGACACGGGTTGCACGCAACACATGACGTCGCGCCGAGGACTGTTTTCAACGTTTAAGAAGCAAAGCTTCACTGTGAAACTGGCCAATGGCCAGGAGCTGAAAGCGATCGGGTTTGGGACTGTGTATCTTAAAAGTCTGAACTTGACTATAAACAATGTGTACTTGGTTCCTGATTTAAAGTACAATCTGCTGAGTGTGTCGCAGATCACAAAGAAAGGACTGAAATTGTCCTATGATGAAGAAAGCTGCAAAATCTTCAAAGATGGAGAGCTGTATCTTTCTGCCAGAGAGAAAGATGGACTGTATTTGTTGACTTTTGATGAAAGTGATTGCATAAAATGTAATGCTTCTGAATCTAACATGATCTCTCTTGCAGGTACGACGAAGACTATGAGAGTAACCAAAGCTTTTCAGCGAGTGTATGCTGATGTGATTGGTCCTCTAGCACCGTCTAGAGGCAATGCAAGATTTTATCTTGTGTGTGTGGATCATTTTTCTCATTACGTGTGGTTATTCATGTTGAACAGACCACAAGAAGCCTTAGAAAGGTTTAAAGAGTTTTGTGGCAAGGTTAAGAGTATTCATGATGCTAACATTGATTGTCTTTTCACAGATGAAAAGCCAGTTTTTCTTTTACAGGATTTTCAGGATTTCCTGCATAAGAAAGGAATAAGGCACAAGGTTGCTGTTTCAGCAGATGCATGGAACAGAAGTGTCTGTATGCAAGTGAACAAAGAATTGCAAAATGGGATGAAGGCGCAATTGCTGAGTTCACATTTGCCACATGAGTTTTGGGCGGAGTCTCTATCGTGTTATTGTTATTGTTGGGTGAGAAAGGTTTCCAAAGGCATGGAATGTTCTCCTTTTGAAAAGCTGTTCCACAGAAAACCTTCTGTCGCGCATTTTAAGGTTTTTGGATCTCAAGTCAGGACAGAAACTCCAGATGGGGTAAAGAATGCCAGAGGCATTTTTGTGGGTTATGAAAAGGGTCTCTACAGAGTAATTTTGTCTGAATCTGGTCAGGTGATTCTCACAAAATTTCTAGAGAGTGCTCCTGAACAGGAGAGAGTAATTGTTCACACATTTCCCACTGAGGACAGTTCAGGTGATGATGATGATTTTACTGATTACAGTGGTACTGAGAGTGATAGTGATAGCTCGAAGAGCTCAGTTGACCCCACTTCCCCCCACAAAAAAAAATTGCTTTGCAGAGGTAACTACCAGAGAGTTATCCAAATTTTCAGAAGTAGGGGGTCCATGGCTTGCTTTTGAAAAAGAGGGGGTCCTCAGTAATTAGCTAATTGAGAACAACTGCCTTCAATAAATCCTTTGGCTGTAGCCTTTTAAACTGGGGCTGGTGTGTTGTTTCTGTTTGTTCCTGGGGTGTGTATTTTTGTGTTTTCATATTATGGAGCCCCCTGAGCTCCTCAGGTGAACAGTGCTACAACAACAACAACAACAACAACATCTGTAAAACCCACTTTCTGACACACCCAGGTGGCTTCTCCTGCCCACCCCACCACATGGGCTTATAAAGAAAAGGATAGTGTGTGGAAATTGCAAGAAAAGATGTTTTAAATCAGGACAGCAGCAGCGACGGGGGGTGAGGAAGACCCCTTCAGCTAATGAAGCATTCATTTAAAAGGAAATTGACCGAGCTTGTGGCCAGTGTGGCTCTTGTTCCCCACCCTTGACCTGCCTTATCTCCCCCCGTAGGGACCTGTCCAGGCCCCCTGGCACCCCGGGAACAAGGCCTCCCCCCGGCCAGCCTCCCTTCATGCTCGGCTGGCTTTCCTCCAAAGTGTTTTTCCTGCCTGAGGCAATTAAGTCGCCCTCGGAGTCTCTGCCTGGTTCTGCCCAGGCAGGCGCTGAGCTCTCTGAAAGGCAGCGAGGGAGAAGGCTTCTTTCCTGACCTACTTCTGCTGGAGAAAAGGAAAGCGCTGTGCCTTTCGGAAGTCCACTGGAAGGAATGAGTCAGGAAACGCCTTGAAGTCGTCCCTGCCCAGGTTGTTTAGCTCCATCGCAGAAACGAAGCATCACATTTACGGGGCACAAAGCCCCCTTCCTCAATTCATTTCTGACACCGTGAGAAATGCAGTGGTGCCTGTGGAGGGGACCTTGTGGGGAAACAGAAGTGTTAAATAATGTGTTCAGGACAGCAGGAGAAGCAATAAACTCTAAATATTCATCTCCAATCCCAATAGACTCCACATTTGAGGGGGAATTACTGTACTCAGGAGCTTCATCCTGAGGTAAGTTATCTGAGCGGATTTCCCCCCTCATTCTAAACTACGCTTGTAGTGGGGTCTCATGTCTACATTTTGAATCATAGAATTGTGGAGTTGGAAGGGACCCCTAGAGCCATCTAGTCCAACCCAGGAATCTCAGCTAAAGCACCCATGACAGGTGACCATCCAACCTCCGCTTAGCCTTTTCTCTTCAGCGCAAGATGCATATTTCCAAGCACGTTGTGCGCATAGGTGTCCGCAAAAGTAGTTTGCTGCAGGGAGGCCTGTGACTTGCAGCTAGAGGTTGTTGACTTGACTATCTGCAGTCTTTGCACAGCTGAACCCCCTGAACCACCACACGGTGCTGAAGAGAAAGCAAACTGTGTAGCTGTTGGCGATTCACTGTACAGCAGGGGGTGATGCCTTTCAGAACCGACTTGGAACAAATTGCTTCATTTATCCCTTTGACAATAACAGAGCAAGGCAGTAGGAAGACACGTAGCTTCCATTTGTCCATTGGAACAGCAATACCGTAAGACAACAACAACAACACCCTAAGGCTGAATTTCACACTTTTTACACACAATCTATCTTGGCTGTGGTGAATGCAAGAGGTAAGGTCTGGAACCAATCAGGTGTTTTTGTTGTTGTTAATGATTGCCTGTCCATAACAGAAAATGTAATACCAAGTGGAACATCCTTTAAACAACAACTGGAGTCTTTGGGGGCCTTGGCCAAAATGGCCACTAACATCTGTCCTTGGGTTAGGTCTGCAACTTTTGGAGATCTGCCCTCTCCAGAATATCTCTTTGGCAGTTGTTCCCCCTGGCTTTTTGCCTTGCCTTGCCTGCCAGTGTGGGAATATTCCACCAGCTTGGAGCAACCAACTTCAGAAGATTCCTGCTGCAGCTTGCAGATGATGAAGCACCGATGGGTCAAGACTTCCTCCTCCTCCTCTTTCCCTTTAGCCCCTTCTTAGGGTGGAGCATAAGATGTGGGTGACGGATGAGCTGTGTGTGGTTCACTGAAGATCAGAATGTAAGAGGCAGGCTGTTGATTTCTGCCAATAATTTCCAGGATGAGCGGTTGGGTTTGGGGGCCCGTGTTGTTCCCTTTCAACCAATTGTCTTCTTGGGCTGGCCAGGAGGGACACTGTCCTCATGCTGTGTAACTGGGTTTCCTTCACCAGCATCTAGCAGGCACCAAGCTGGAGAAATCTGTGGAAGACTATTGGGCTGTGAGTAGCCCTCAAAAGGCCTGGCCCTTCTATATGAAATCCTTGGCTCGCACGTTGCCATGGACTGAACATGGAACCTACAGCATACAAGATCCATTGCGTGTGGAGGTCCCCAGGCCACCCCTCGAAATAATTCACAAATCACACGTAATTTTAGTTTAAGGTTTTTGGCACTATTTTGGCCACAACTTTATTAAAATACATAATCTGTGAGTGTTTGCTTAGGCACTGATTAAGACTATCTGTGCCCCTGCCTGGGACAGAACTGACATTCCGAACTCCCTCGGAAGCCAGTGAAGGGAAAACAATGTTGGGGATCAGTTGAGCTGAGCGACAGTCCCTCACCGCTCACTCAACCAGCTCCCCAAGGCTTGCCGGCCCTGGTCCCATTTCAGGGATTGGACGAAATCATGGCAAGCCCCAGGATTCCTTTAACGGAATTCCCTTCCAGCACCATTGGAGGGGCAGGCCCAGCCTATCCTGACCCCTCCACCACCAATTTTTATAACCAATGCCTAACCGCAGCCTTACAAGTTGTGAGGAATTGCTAAGTAGTAGGCAAAAACCAGATGGCACCAGCCAATCAGCCAAATGGCAAAATTCCTAATAGGCCCCTGCCCCAACGGCAGACGACCCCATGACAGGCAAAGCAAGGTCAACCGGAACACAGGGTGGGCGGGCGGGTGATCCGATGCTCACTGCGAAAGAGAAAGCAGAAGCAGTGAGCCCTAATATTTAAAGCCTACGGTCCCACCCACACCATTTGCTACATGCAATTTGCCCCAGCAACCCGGTCAGCCAATCATTACGCCAGGCACTAACCATTAACCTGCCTGGCAACAGAGGGCTGGCCCGGCGGCCCCCTCCGCAACCTGTGCTCTCATTTTGGGGAGAACACGCTTTGCTGAACCTTCCCTTGTTCAAGTCTAGTGCAAGATCCTCTACAGCCCTTTTGTGTTTTTGCGTGTTAGTGGAGATTGGGAGTCAGCGAACATGTTGGCTCACCTGTCATCTATATCAATCTTGTTGTAGCTCAACTCCACAAGGGGGGGGGGAGAGCACCCCGTCCTTTTAATTAAATGCTCTAATGCCAAACCCAGGAGGAAGAACCAACTATTAACTAGATTAGAGTTAAATAACATGAGGATTTTTTTTTATTAAAAATCCTCTGCTGTTTTTATCTCTTAATACAAGAACGTGTCACTCTGAATCTGAGTTGTGCCTTCAGATTCCTTTCCCCCCAAAGCAGACGTGTCATGGCGCACTCTGCTAAAAAAACAACAACTCAGCGGGGAAGATTTATGTTGTGCAGATGTGGTTCTGCAGTATGTCATAAGTGCCTTAAACTGAAGTTGTGAGCAGCTTAAAAAGGATAAGAATCCTTGTCTTCTTACACAGGAAAAAAAATCAAAAATGCATTTAACTGCTAATTTAGTAGCTCTGCGTGAGTGCTGATTGGGAAGGAGAGAGGAAGAACTGAGGACCTTGTCTGAAATAATGGGTCTGTTTTGTGTTATCTGTATTGTGGCCAGAGTATATCAAAATGATAAAGATGCATGAAGGCCATAATCTGTATGGCATATTGTAAACCTATTGTAAATAAACCTGTGGGCTTTCCTCAGTAGATTGGATCAAGGGAGTGGGGGATGTTTAGCCTGTAAGGTCCATGAATAATCATAGTTTAGAGGTCCCGGGCCCTAAGGAAGTCAGGTTATCCTCCACCAGGGCCAGGGCCTTCTAAGTGATGGCTCCGACCTGGTGGAATGCTCTGTCCCATGAGACCAGGGCCCTTCAGGATTTAACTTCCTTCCGCGGGGCCTGTAAGACAGAACTATTCCGCCTGGCTTTCAATTTGAACTTAGCCTGATCTTTTGTTCCCCTTCCTTCCCTCCCCCTCCCCTTTTTATGAAGATTACCTGCTCTGGGATCCCACAGCTAATTCTCCCCTGGTCTCCTCACTGGCCCAAATAGGACTAATTTAGCCAGCAAGCCCTGGTGATCATCTAATGTTTATTGGATGGATTTCCCCCTAAATTGATTTTTGAATTCTGAATTTATTGTCATTCACGTTTTATACTGTATTTCATGCTGGTTTTTGTTGCATCAATTGTTTTAAATTTGCTGTAAGCTGCCCTGAGCCCAGTTTTCTGAACCGGGAAGGGCGGGGTATAAATAAAAAATTATTATTTATTATTATTAAAAGAGGAGACTGAGAGGAGACATATAAGGCATCGTCAAATATCATAAGGCGGAGCCGTAGCTACAGGGGGTCTAGCCAGGTTTTTTGCCCCATTAACATACTACGGTTCCCAAGATTCTTTGGGGGCAAACAGTGTGCTTTAGATGCACATTAAATGTCTTTTGTGAGTGTGCCCTTACTCCTCTTACCACATGATTATATATTTTTTTTAATAATGTTTTATTGGGTTTTACAATAAACATGAAAAGACAATAAACAACATCACAACAAAAGAGCAGAAAAGAAAACACTACAACACACAAACACAAAACAGTAAAATACAAAAAATAAAGATAAAAATATTAAAAACAATTTTTGTCTCCTTGTATTCTTTGCATTAACTTATTTCTCCGACTTCCCCAGACCTCCCTTCTCTGTATTCCAAATCGAATATTCTGTCTGCAAATTCTTTCCCTCTATCATATTTTGATTGTCTAATAATCTTAAAGCATAATAAATAATTGCATTTCCTTAAATCTGAAAAATGTTGGGTCTTTTTCTATTCACTTTTTAAACTAATAACCATTCACCATCAATCCGATGTCATCAAACGTTCATTATCTTATAATGTTTCTGTAAATAGTCTTTAAATTTCCTCCAATCTTCCTTCACCGTCTCTTCTCCCTGGTCTCTGATTCTGCCGGTCATTTCTGCCAATTCCATGTAGTCGGTAACTTTCATCCTTACCACATGATTATAGTGGTGCGAGAAAATCACTGCAGGTGCGCAGAAGAATCACAAGTCTTCCTTTTATTGGCTTTTTGCCACCCCCAGTGGCCAGACTTGCTACCTGGATCTGGATGTAGAACAGGGGTGTCTGTGACCCTCCAATCCCTTCCAGGGATGGTGATCTCGTTTTCTCTCTGAAGCCCTTTCTCAGCTATCTAACTCTTTGTCAAGGAATTGGCTTCTGCGATGGAAGTGTTGAATATATTTTCTTAAAAAATAGCTGCTGATTCAATGTTTCCTCTCTCTCTTGGTTCTTCCATGGCAATTAAACCTCTTCGCCCCCCACTGATAAGCCGTTGGCCAGGGAATCTGCAATCCACTTGGTTCCTTAGACAGAAGAAAGGCATTGGCAGAGTTCTGGGCCTCATAAATGTGAGATGGATTGTGGAGTGTTTTGGAACACTAGAGCCAAAAATAAAGCCGTATTCTGTAAACAAGAGATGATGAATTTTGGATAAAAGTTACAGATTTCTTTAATCGCCAGGGACTTTGTATTTATATCCTCCAGTCATCAGAAGTAACTGCTGTGTCTAGGATTAAAGAAACAGACTGGTGTCAGCGCATGAATAATGAATTTTTCATCACAGTGGTAAGCTCGAAATGTTTTCCTGCGCTATTATGATATATCTCTGTCTGTGCATTTATGGCAAATGTTTCCTGCTTACAAACACAAGGAAATAACCTTTTATTTAAACTAAGGCTTGCTTGCCTTATCTTGCTTCCAGGTGTTTCTTAGCTTCCTACAATCTTCAGTGTTGGGAGGGGAGAGAGACTTTCTGCCTTGCCCCAGACCTGGGAGCCTTTGAAAACAGCAGAATCAGCGGGGAAGAGAGGAGTTCAGGGATATTTTTAAAAATTTTATAAGCTTGTTTCTCAGTTTGATCCCTTTACATGGTTTTGTATGTTTTGTGGTACTTTATGCATTGTGATTTGCTGTTATTTTTATTGTTTACAGATTAGTAATTCTTCGTCGTTGATAAGTGTAAACTCTTGAATTATTATTTGCTGATGTTTAATTTTACTGTTTAACTATTGGATTCTAATGGATTATTCAATATTGCTTTATTTGATAGAAGTTGTTTATTTAAAAGTTATCATTTGTTTTTATATTGGGTCAGATTGTTACTATTAATGTTTGCTGTTTATTATTATCATTATTGTCATTTGTGTTGGAAGCTGCCCAGGGTGGCTGGGGCAACCTAGCCAGATGGGCAGAGTATTATTATTATTAATAATAATAATAAATAATAAATACAAACCTCAACCCTCAGATTGCTAGTATGCAGAGACCCTAATTCTCTATGGGCCATTTATACAATAGTCTCATTTTCAATATATTATCTAAGGTGGGTAACCTGCAACCGCTGGACTCGCTTCCAAGGAGGAGGAAAGTTCACAGAGGGAGCTGAAACAGATGATGCAATGGAAGGAAGGCAGCCGGGAGAAAGTCCTTTGCAGGAGGCCAGTTTGGACCTCTGGCAAGAAGAATCTGTCCTTTCCCTGGCAGCAGGCAGGGCCGAATTTAGGTTTGATGAAGCCCTAAGCTACTGAAGGTAATGGGGCCCTTTATATGTCCAGCTGTCCTTTGTCAACAACAAATTGCTGCTGTTTTTGGTGTTGAATATCTGCTATGTGGTAATTTATGGGCCTAATAGGTATCTAAAATACATAACAAAATATGTATTTTATCAAAGTACAGTCATACCTCGTGTTAAATATGCTTCAGGATGAATATTTTCGGGTTGCGCTCCGCGGTGACCCGGAAGTAACGGAGTGCGTTACCTCCGGGTTTCGCTGCTCGTGCATGCGTGGACCCTCAAAATGACGTCATGCACATGCGCGGAGGTGGCGAATTGCCACCTGCGCACGCGCAGAAGCGGGTTGCGTTTGCTTCAGGATACGAACGGGGCTCCAGAACGGATCCCGTTCGCATCCAGAGGTACCACTGTAATTATTACAGCCAGTCCATGCAGAATGTAGGCACCCTATATATAGAAATGAGCAAACCAGTGACATTTTAGGGAGCGGGCTAGCAGGCCATTACTTGCATCATAGGAGCCTACACAACACAAAACCCTGTTGCTGTAGGTAGGTTTTATTTTATTTGTTTTTTATCTTACATTTTGGAAATGTACATCCAGGTTTTTTTCTTTTAAATTTTTTGGGGGGAAGCCCAAGAGAGTGGGGCCCTAAGCTATAGCTTGTTTAGCTTATACAGTGGTGCCTCGCAAGACGAAATTAATTCGTTCTGCGAGTTTTTTCGTTCTGCGAGTTTTTTCGTCTTGCGAAGCACCAATGTGTATTGACGGTTTCCCATAGGAATGCATTGGCGGTTTTAAAAAAAAAGGCGCAAGACGTTTCATCTTGCGAAGCAAGCCCATAGGGAAATCCGTCTTGCGAAGCAACTCAGAAAACGGAAAACTTTTTCGTCTTGCGAGTTTTTCGTCTTCCGAGGCATTCGTCTTGCGGGGCACCACTGTACATAAATCTGGCACTGGCAGCAGGTGCGTGGGGAGCAAGCGAGAGAGGTAAGTGTGTGGGAACGAAAGAGAAAGGGTGGCTCGCTCGCTTTTACATCTGGCCTCCCATACTCCTGGGCCTGTTCCTGCCCACAGCAGGAATAAGTCCCACTCTGTTTTGAACGTGCCAGTCACTGCAAAATCTAGGTATGGTTCCTAGGCAGATAGAGCTGGAATCTAGACACATATAAAAAACTGTGAAAATGCTTTTTTAAAAAGTGTTTTGAAAAATACATTGAATTTGCCATTAGCTTGCCATTGCCACCTAGTGTCACGTTTGTATAATGTACGTAAAACACTTAAAACGCTATAATAAACTGGTCTTTCTTTCTCCTTCCAAACCTTTCCCTCGCCCCCACGATTTTACCTTGCCTCAAAGCCAACTGGAATTAGCCTCCTGTTGGGCTTGATAATCACTGTGCAGAATTCCTTAGCTTCTTCTTGCTAGCGGCTACCTGGCAGAGCACATTGTAGTTGTAGTTCAATTTTTGGGTATTCCGTTAAAGGAATCCGGCGGTCGTGGATCCTGTCCGATGCCTGTGTGGCGGGGGGCCATGGCCCGACCCTCGGTGACATCAGGGGAGAGCTTATAGTTGGATTAGCATCAACAGGCTCCCCCGACTGGTGGTTAACCCCTAGTCAGACTCACCCCTCTCCGAGTGGGTGGAGTCAACTGACGTGATCCAATGCCTAAGCCAATACCTTTTCACTTGCTGTAATCAATAAAGTTGTGGCCTTTTCTTGCCCATACAGTGGTGCCTCGCAAGACGAAAAGAATCCGTTCCGTGAGTCTCTTCGTCTAGCGGTTTTTTCGTCTTGCGAAGCAACCCTATTAGCGGATTAGCGCTATTAGCGGTTTAGCGGCTATTAGCAGCTATTAAAGGCTTAAGGGATTAGCGGATTAGCTGCTAAAAGGCTCTTAGCAGCTTAGTGCCTTAGAAAAAGGGGGTGGGGAGCGAAAAAAAACCCCCAGGAATCGCAAGACATTTTCGTCTTGCGAAGCAAGCCCATAGAGAAATTCATCCTGTGAAGCACCTCCAAAACGGAAAACCCTTTCGTCTAGCGGGTTTTCCGTCTTGCGAGGCATTCGTCTTGCGGGGCACCACTGTATTTACATCTGTGTAGCTGAGTCCAGAGAGAGAATCAGAATAATAACACTGAGTGAGTTTTTTGAGCTTTCGTTTATTGTTGCTGCTGTTATTTCCCTACTCCTGTTAAAAAGAACCTTTTCATTATGGCTTCCACGTACAAAGAATTGTTTCTGTGCTAAAAGGAGGGCTTGTTAAAAGCGCAGAGCGCGTAAATGGGGATAGATCAATTGATTTAAAGCAGAGGGAGATGAGAGAATCTAAAATCGGCTAATGCAAGTTCCTATATCCTCCTCTCCTGCCGGCACACACGCTTTAATGAACTTTGTGCCAAGAATACATATCAAGATGTGTGCGGCAGAATGGAATTATTCACTGGACACTGTTAGAAGTGTTTTAAAGTGTGCCCCAAATTGATAGAATTGTGTCTCAACAGGTATTATAACAAGATGTGTACATTTGTCGGAAATGCTGTTTAATTGAATTGGCTAGTTAAATCCCCTGAAAAGGACCACGGGAAGGTCAGTAATGAGAACGCTACTCAGTCGACCAGGCAGCCGTCCCACAGAGCACAAACGCTTCAGCCTTGCGAGGCGCGATTTAATGATACTAGCAGGAGCTTGTAAAGCCAGAGACTTTGTGGAAACTTTTTACATTAAAGCAAGAAAGCTGCAAAGATTAATACCTTTCCAATCTCCCCTTCCTTGTTTACACCATCTTCCATCGATTTCCCTGCATTGACTTCTGCAGGGTAAATGAGAGAAAAATTGAGTTTGCTATCTCTGAGGGTTGCTTCGTGTGAGCTGTTTGTATACTTAGTTGGGGTTCCAGAGTCCTAAGCTGTGTGCTGCTTCAGATCAGAGGCGAATAGGATTGTCAAATATTTTAGTTGCCTTGCTCTTCTGCTTCTTCAAACAGGAGCGGGCAATGTTGCTTATCTCCATGCCATGGTAAGCTGGTTTCTGCAGATCAAGCTATTGTTAAAGGTACATGGACAGGATGTGTCAAGTTTTTACAGTCCCTTGATGACTCTAGATGGGAACTGAGTCTGGGTATTTCTCTCCTCAGCACCACTTCCTCATATGGGTACTTTCCATCAAGATATAGTATTATTGTATGTAGAATTAGATGCCGGATTATGTAAATCCCCAATATCATCATTCCCTCTAATAGTGAACAGTGGTTGAGTGTCTATCAGTTTGGAAATACAGTGGTACCTCGGGTTAAGAACTCAATGCGTTCTGGAGGTCCGTTCTTAACCTGAAACTGTTCTTAACCTGAGGTACCACTTTAGCTAATGGGGCCTCCCGCTGCTGCCACGGCGATTTCTGTTCTTGCCCTGAAGCAAAGTTCTTAACCCGAGGTACTATTTCTGGGTTAGCGGAGTCTGTAACCTGAAGCATCTGTAACCTGAGGTACCACTATAAACAGAGATATAAGGCAGTGATTTCTACATACAGTGGTGCCCCGCAAGACGAATGCCCCGCAAGACGGAAAACCCGCTAGACGAAAGGGTATTCCGTTTTGGAGGTGCTTCGCAAAACGAATTTGCTATGGGCTTGCTTCGCAAGACGAAAATGTCTTGCGATTCCTGGGGGTTTTTTTCCCTCCCCCCCCTTTTTCCCAAGCCCCTAAGCCGCTTAACAGCTGTTCGCTAAGCCGCTTAACAGCTGATCGCTAAGCCGCTTAACAGCTGATCTAAGCCGCTTATCAGCTGATCTAAGCCGCTAATAGCCTTTTAGCAGCTAATCCGCTAATCCCTTAAGCCTTTAATAGCCGCTAATAGCCTTTTAGCAGCTAATCCGCTAACCCCTTAAGCCTTTAATAGCCGCTAATAGCCGCTAAACCGCTAATAGCGCTAATAGCGCTAATCCGCTAATGGGCTTGCTTCGCAAGACGAAAAAAACTGCAAGACGAAGAGACTCGCGGAACGGATTCTTTTTGTCTTGCGAGGCACCACTGTACTTAGGATACCATACGGCTTATTTCCCTGTGCAATTAGCAAACATGTACATACATGTCTTTGTAAAATGAAATAGAAATGGTGCTTTTAAAAAACTGCAAGATGGCAAAGAAACACACAATAAAAAAGGCTTGAATGCCACCTTGAAAGCTTCTTGATTGAAAGAGCAGTATTTGGCCGCAAGAACATCTCACTCTTGGGTAGGCTCAGTCATGATTGCTCATAAATGCTTATTTGTTCTTGAAGCAATTTTCCTGGGTCCCACGAGGCGGTTATGTCACCATAAAGGGAACATTGGCAAGGACCAGGTTTTGTCCATTTCCCTAATGGTGTACGAGGACCTGAGGCTTTCAAACATGGGGAGTTGGTGTCAGGATGTGACCTAAATGCAGTTATAATAGACGTGAAAAAGGACAGAAATTGCAGAAGGAAACAACTGGAGCAGAGGGTCACTTGGCTTATATTCTTTGTGAACGACTTGGAGGTTTCATCTACAGATAAGTGGTATATAAATATTGTTAAATAAATAGGTGAGTTTAAGGGGGGAAAAATTCTCCCTACACCGTACAGGGATGTGTCGGGAAGGGAAGTAAACGGAGTCGCCTAATGCTTCTCTCCTCAAGCCACAATCATATGTTGCATCAAGGGGGGTGAAATGTTCCTTTGTCAAGACCAAAACATACATTTACCCAGCCAATCAATACAAGAATAGCTGAAATTGCCAGTTTCAAATGGCCACTTCTTCTTTGACTACCTTCCTATCCCCTCTGTCTCAAGATCACCATCAGAGTTTGATCAGGGCGACAGTATTCCTCCGTACTTAAGTTCCCAGTTTGGGCTGGCATTTCTATACACAGTGAATTTGAGGGCTGATTTAAGTTTTTATTTGGGGGAAGGAGCTGTAGGGTCTCTGACATACAGAGCAACCTTTCCTGCAACAAATATATATATATATATATATATATATATATATATATATATATTGTTATCTAAAATATGGTCTGAAGCTCAACATCAAAAAAACGAAGATCATGGCCACTGGTCCCATCACCTCCTGGCAAATAGAAGGAGAAGAAATGGAGGCAGTGAGAGATTTTACTTTCTTGGGCTCCATGATCACTGCAGATGGTGACAGCAGCCACGAAATTAAGAGACGCCTGCTTCTTGGGAGGAAAGCAATGACAAACCTAGACAGCATCTTAAAAAGTAGAGACATCACCTTGCCAACAAAGGTCTGTATAGTAAAAGCTATGCTTTTCCCAGTAGTCATGTATGGAAGTGAGAGCTGGACCATAAAGAAGGCTGATCGCCAAAGAATTGATGATTTTGAATTATGGTGCTGGAGGAGACTCTTGAGAGTCCCATGGACTGCAAGAAGAACAAACCGATCCATTCTTAAGGAAATCAGCCCTGAGTGCTCACTGGAAGGACAGATCGTGAAGCTGAGGCTCCAATACTTTGGCCACCTCATGAGAAGAGAAGACTCCCTGGAAAAGACCCTGATGTTGGGAAAGATGGAGGACACAAGGAGAAGGGGACGACAGAGGACGAGATGGTTGGACAGTGTTCTTGAAGCTACAAACATAAGTTTGACCAAACTGCAGGAGGCAGTGGAAGACAGGAGTGCCTGGCGTGCTCTGGTCCAGGGGGTCACAAAGAGTCGGACACGACTAAACGACTAAACAACAACAATATTGTTATCTGTGGATATATATAGATAGATAAAAAGATCCCACTGAGTCATTCTTCTACGTTCTGCTACTTCTGCTCGCTTGCTCTCTCTATTCACTCAGCACCAGAAACGTCAGTTCCTTCATTGATTTGAAACTTCTGCTATTAGTACATGAACAATTCACATTGTTTCCTTCTCTGGGTGTTCTTTCCATGTGTGTTTCCATAGATGACCTTTGGATATCTTTAAATAATATATTCTGTATGCTCACTTACAAGTTCTACTTTATCTCAGTTCAGATAACTTGAAACATTTCGCCATCATCTCTTAGACATAGCAAGTTATCATAAACCAGGGAGCCACTTCTAGCAGTGCCTTGGTCTTATCCGGATTGAGCTTCAGTTTATTGGCTCTCATCCAGCCCATTACTGAGGCAAGACAATGGTCTGGCGCATCCAATAATGCATTGGTAGATGACAATAGCAGCAGCACTGATTGGGTGCTTCGCTTATTTTCCCCCAACAGCCCTGTAATATATTCTCTTTGCAATACAGTTCTCACTCTGTGGTCACTTACCAGCATAGGATAGAGCTCTCAGTAGGCTCGGGTTTAGCCTGAGGCTTGCGGAAGTGCAAAAACTTTTAGAAAAACCCTAGAAGGGGGATTTAGAGTGGGTTGGGGTAGCTAGAAAAGGGATATATAAATATAAAGCTGCCATCCCATTCATTCACTCTTGCTGTGGGTATTTTCTTGTCTTAGAAGGAAGAGCTTTGAAGTCTCCTTTCTCTCTCTCTCCTCTCTCTCTTTCTCTTTCTCTTTTTCTCTTTCTCTTTCTCCTTCTTTCACATACAACCCAACAACATTTGAGTGTCTCTGTTTGTGATGTTCAGTCCATGAGAGCTGCTGGACAAAACAACTTTAGCAACGCACAAAATGGAAATAGCAGCAGGTTGAGGGAAACAAATGGTTTGCAGAACTGATGAAAACATTTATGGGGGAAACCTAAGTTGGGAGGACGTCCCCCGCCTTAAAGAAGCCCAATGAGAACCAAGTGCATTCAATGACCACAGAAAGTCTGCTGACACTTGGGAGCGAGGGGGAGTGAGACCTGCTGGAAGTGGAAGGGAAGGTTGTCTCCTTAGCAGTAGCAATCCACAATGCAGCACTTTGTTGTAGGTCATCAAATGCTGAGGCTGAGAGAGTATCAGTTTACCTAAGGCCACCTTTAGAGTGAAGATCTGGGCCAGGGGCACACACAGCCACAATGCCGCAACATCTGTTAAATGGATTACAGTGGTACTTTGGGTTACAGACGCTTCAGGTTACATTCGCTTCAGACTCCGCTAACCCAGAAATAGTACCTCGGGTTAAGAACTTTGCTTCAGGATGAGAACAGAAATCGTGTGGTGGCAGTGTGGCAGCAGCAGGAGGCCCCATTAGCTATAGTGGTGCTTCAGGTTGAGAACAGTTTCAGGTTAAGAACGGACCTCCGGAACGAATTAAGTACTTAACCTGAGGTATACCACTGTATTGAATATTGCTTTGGCCAATTTACCGTAAGTTGTGTGTGTTTTTTTAACTGTCATTTTTTTATTATTATTATGGCATATTTGTATGGGATGGTGTTGTTATGGGATGTGTGATCTTTGTTGCATGTTTTGTCATTTTTTATGACTTGCAAACTCCATCGTGTGCAGCAGTGTTGACAGGCAGCGAACAAATTAAAAATGAAATGGAAACGAACATCTCTCTCTCCTTCCTTGAAAGGGTCAGAGAAGGATCACTGTTTAAGTGGTGGCATTAGGATGTTTTGCATTCAGGAAAAATGGCGTCAGAGATGAGAAATGTACCTTGAAAGCTTCATATTCTGAAAGCATTGTTTTTCTGAGTAATGCCTTTCAATTTAGGGTCTACAGCTTTAACAGACTTCAAGGTGTTGTGGGTCATAATCTGACGTGCGTTTAAAAGGTTCTTCAGAGGATTAAAGGATGTGCAGGCCTTATAATGTGCTGCTACCTTAGCAAGAATTTCAGCTGAGAGGAAGAAGAAAAAGGGATCAGTGGACCCGGTACAGAAATGTCATATTGCATTTAGAATACCTGGCTGACTGCTATGCACCAACGAGGCATCCATTTTTCACGGTTGCCTGTACATTCTCTCTCTTCCTTTTTAAGGGAATAGTTTGAATAATCCATATACAAAATCTGACAGCAGCACTATCTTTAAAAGTTCACAGCTGCCAAGAAAAATATATTTGCATGACTAAAGAACGGGAAATGCATTAAATGTTTTCAGTTTATTTGAACTTTGGCATTTTCCAGTGTCCATTGGGAAAGATCTACAGGACAAAAGCTATTAACTGATCAACCTTATTCATCACCGTGACTCCGTACCTCAGGCTTCCTCAACCTCAGCCCTCCAGATGTTTTGAGACTACAATTCCCATCATCCCTGACCACTGATCCTGCTAGCCAGGGATCATGGGAGTTGTAGGCTAAAAACATCTGGAGGGCCAAGGTTGAGGAAGCCTGGTTTACATGTATGAACCTGGATTTATTATTAATATTATTAAATGCATTTATATCTCACCTTTCTCCCAAGTTGGCGCCTGCAGGAACAGGGCTTAGAAACAGGGTCTCAGGTGGGAGAATACTGGAGCCTCAATGTTGGCCCTCCAAGATGCTCACCGGGAATATAAATATCTTGCCTGCAGGCTGGGACAACCTTGCCATGCAAGTAAGTCATGCAATGCTCCCTCTTTATTTGTATTCTGTATACAGTGGTACCTCGGATTGAGTACTTAATTTGTTCCGGTGGTCCGTTCTTAACCTGAAACTGTTCTTAACCTGAAGCACCACTTTAGCTAATGGGGCCTCCTGCTGCCGCTGCACCACCGGAGCACAATTTCTGTTCTCATCCTGAAGCAAGTTTTCAAGTTTCAAGTTTTATTGCGGCAAAAGCCAGTAACACTAAACACCACAAGATCAGACAAAGAGAATTCAACAATGGGATCAGAAAAAAAGAAAAAGAATTACACAAGGGAACTTTGCATTGTGCCATTCAACAGAAGAGATTTACGCTTCCTGATTACCAAAGTGCAGAATTTGGCCACCTCATATGATATTGAGCTTGAGGAATCTTCCAGAAGGTATTTTCGTAAAATTTCGGGGGAGGATTCCAAATAATGTTGTAGGGGTATAAATTTTGATAAAAGCGGCAAAATAAATTGATCTCGTTCTTCACTATAAAATTTGCAAAATAGAAGGATGTGAGTGACAGATTCTACCTTATTAGACATACAGGGGCAGAGATGCGCATGCATTGGTACCCGCGTGAATTTGCCGTACAGCACTGCTGAGGGCATTGTCTCAAAGCGGGCTCTAGAAAAAGCCCATCTAGAAGCTTCATTAGAGATGTTAGTTAAGTAAGGGGCAGCTGCAAAATTAGGCCAAGCTTTTAAACATCTATACGTCTCCGGGAGTAGGGCGTCTTCTTGTTGTAATTCGACATTGTAAAGTCTCTGAGTGATAATTGCTCTTGCCTTGTTCAGAGTTCCAATAAAGAGATTTTCAGGGTTTAGGCCAATTTGTTTGATCTTATTAGTTATTTGCAGAAGCCAAGGTGGATAGGGAACTGCGGCCAGGAAGCAAGGTAACAGTCCCTTAGGATTGTAGTGGATTTTCAGCCAGAGGGATATTGCTTGCTCCCAGACTTTTAATTCCACTCTAGGCAGTCCTGCCTCTTGCCTTAAGACTGCATTAGGTGTGCATCTTGGGGTAGCAAATAGTGATCTTAAGAACTTTGATTGAACTGTTTCAAGGGTCTTAAGGTTGGCAGAGGGGCTAATTTGAGAGCCATACAGGAGTTGGGCCAGGGATTTTGCCTGAAAGACTTTTAAGGCCATCGGGAGGAAGCCAGCTCCTTTCCTTCTGAATAATCTAAGGGTGGCATTTGCACTTCTTCCTGCTGATATGTCATCCTGAAGCATTAACCCGAGGTACTATTTCTGGGTCAGCGGAGTCTGTAACCTGAAGCGTATGTAACCCGAGGTACCACTGTATTTGCAAGACACATTGCTGATGTCACTAGAGACTCATAGGATCAAGGGGTTGGGCAAATTTTGAATTGGTCAGTAAATGTATCTCTGCCTCATGCTTTGGTTTCAGATGAATGAGGTTTATGAGAAAACCCCAAACAGCGAACTTTGCTGCCGGGTTCCACACCCTGCTAACCCAACCACACTTGTCAAGAAAAGAGGAAGAGGAAAACGAAGACTGAGCCAGTTCTGTGAGAGACTCCTCTTCTCAGGAGGCATTTTTTCTCCACTGTTGCTATTTTATTAGGAGAGACTGCTGCAGAAACTACTGGTAAGGCATGTTTTTTGGTGACGTAGTTTGCATTCATTTCCACCTTCAAACTGCTTAAGATGGCTGCACTGCGATATAGCTTTGTTTACATTTGGGCATATGACATGCAACAATTGCAGAAAATTAAAAATAGCGCAACAACAAACGTTTCTGAATATATTTACAAGGTTGGTGTTGAAGGGTATATGCCAAAATTATTACAGATATGAAATTATGTGTAGTAACGTGCATTGCTTAGACAGGTGACCATAAGCAAAAGGTATTTCATATCAATTAGAATTAGAATTTGGAGGAATGTATAGGATGGGGGAAGGGGAAATAATTAAATATGTACTGCATGCAAGCCAAACTGTGCTGGGTAGTATTCTACCATATACCTCATTTCTGTAATCAAAAAAGACCGCATAAAAATTGCCATGTTTCTTTTTGGCTCTTGCTACTTTCTGTGTCAGTTTTTCCAAAATGCTGTTGGCAAAATTGCATTATACCATGCCCCCACCTTTAATAATTGTAATGATTCCCATGTCCTGGCAATCGTTTTTCTTGCAGCATTAACTGCTTCCGTCTTTAGGGTGGCACTTCTGCTTCTAAGCGGGGCTTCTGAGGCCAAAATTCACCATCCACAGTCATCCCTGACAAAAAGATGCTGTGTTTGGAGAAGCACTGCCTGCTGGTTTTTTGCCTGTCATTGCATCTCTTTGCATCAAAATCTAGTAACCACTTTCTGATTTGCTTTGCTAGAGACAACTGCTGCTGCATGTAGTTTTAGATCCCATGACTGAAGTATAGTGCATGCAACCATATCCATGTTTTGGGGGTGGGAAATTAAAAGTAATGCACAAAGAGATGGATACAGGAGAAATTCAACTGAGTTCACAGTTAAATGTGAACTTGCCAAATTCATACTTTTCAAAACAAGAGGAGAACCAAAACAACAGCCATCCTTTGAAATTTGCAGTTACCCTGACTTTGTAGCGCAGTTCTCTAGTCAAGTAGTGTGTACAAAAATGCATAGGGACTTGGGTGGCGCTGTGATCTAAACCACTGAGTCTCTTGGGCTTGCCGATCAGAAGATTGATGGTTCAAATCCCCGCAATGGGATGAGCTTCCATTGCTCTGTCCCAGCTCCTGCTAGTAGTTTGAAAGCACACCTGTGCAGGTAGATAAATAGGTACCGCTGTGGCAGAAAGGTAAACAGCGTTTCTGTGCGCTCTGGTTTCCGTCATGGTGTTGTGTTGCGCCAGAAGCGGTTTAGTCATGCTGCTGCATGACCCAGAAAGCTGTCTGTGGACAAATGCCTGCTCTCTTGGCCTGAAAGCAAGATGAGTGCCGCAACCCCATAGTCGCCTTTGACTGGACTTAACAGTCCAGGGGTCCTTTAGGTAAAGGGACCCCTGACCATTAGGTCTAGTTGCGGACGACTCTGGGGTTGCGGCGCTCATCTCGCTTTATTGGCCGAGGGAGCCAGCGTACAGCTTCCGGGACATGTGGCCAGCATGACTAAGCCCCTTCTGGCGAACCAGAGCAGCGCACGGAAACACCATTTACCTTCCCGCTGGAGTGGTACCTATTTATCTACTTGCACTTTGACGTGCTTTCGAACTGCTAGGTTGGCAGGAGCAGGGACCGAGCAACGGGAGCTCACCCCATTGCGGGGATTCAAACCGCCGACCTTCTGATCGGCAAGCCCTAGGCTTTACACAAATGCATATACCAGACTAGTGTGCATATAGGTGGATACAAAAATGCATTTTATTGGGGGAAGTTGCTTTGCAATAATGTGCATATTTGGCAAAATAGCATACAAAGGTATTTATATGCTAGTGGATTTCACGGTGGCTTTTTAAAAATTGCATATTGATGTGGAAATGTGGGGAGCTGAATGTAAGATTGGGAAAACGAGAAACTGAGAGAAACCGAAATGGATAGATTCTCTGTCCCGAACACGTGCATGCATACAAACAAACAAACCCAGTAAGAACATGCGACTGAAAGTTTGGTTTTTTATTGGCAAAGCACTTGGCTACCTCAGCTCCTCAGGTGCAAGAACCACATGCATTGCTCCTGCACTCGGGTCTCCCTCCATGAGATTTAATGATGTCAGTCCTTAAGAATTTCACTTACGTCAATGCTGATTTTGAGAAGTTTCCCCCATCCTTCCTCTATATTTTTACTTCCAGAATGAGAATGCGTTGGGAGATGGCTCCTTCCTTCAACTTCATGCTCCTCTTCGTGCTTTTGCTGAAAGGCTCCTCCCTCGTTCCAAATGTCCAAAACAAGCAGCATAGCTGTATAGGTATGTGCTGATTTCTTATTTGTTGTATTTATTTAAAACATCTCTTCATGAAAATATCCCGGACGATGCACTTGTACCTTAAGGGGGAGTGCAGCCACATCCAGAACAGATAAGCCATCTAATTCCCAGACCTAAGAACCACCCCCTCGCAACGTCTCTGCTTCATCCACCACACCCCTGCAACAAGGACTTATGCAGCCACACCTAATTCAGTTGCATCTTGAGCACCTTTCAAGTCACCTCCCCGTCATGCAAGGAGATGCAGCCACTCACTCAAATTCATCATGATGTACAAGGGTTGGAAGACCCTATAGTTAGCCGCACAGCTTCCAGCATCTTGTCCAAATTTTCAGGCCTCAAGAACCGAAATTGATCCCATAGAACAGGGGCCAGCAAGGTTTATCTTGCCTGGGCCGGATCGGTCCTGCGGAGACCCCTCCGTGGGTCGGATCATGTGTGTGTGAGAGCTCACACGGTCCTGTGATTTTCAGTGTCTCCTCAGACGCTGTTTTCGGCACTGATTTAGCGCAGTGTGCGAGTGGGCAGCTCAGTTTGGGGCTGGCTCGTGGGCTGATCAAACGACCTCCACAGGCCACTTCTGGCCCATGGACGTTACGTTGCTGATCCCTGCCGTAGAATCAGACTATACAGTGGAACCTCAAAGCCGAATGCCTTTGAACTCGAATGTTTCGGCTCCCAAACGATCAAAACCCAGAAGTGATTGTTCCAGTTTTCAGGCGATTTTCAGAAGCTCCTGCAGCCAATCAGCTTTGGAAGCTGAACGCTTTGGAAGTTGAACAGGCTTCCAGAACAGATTCAGTTTGACTTCCAAGGTACGACTGTATAATGCTTTAGATTCAATGGCATTGAGGCTAGACAAAATATCTGTTAATTTCTGTTTCTCTCTGTTTCTCATTTTTCCACTCTTAAATTCACTGCTCCACATTTCCACAGCAATTTGCAATTAACACCCCCCCGAAAACAACCCCCATAATAATTCATCGGGATTTAAGTGCAATTTCTCCCAATAGATACTTTTCTGTCTGCACATCTTTGCAAGCAATCTTTATGTTCACTTTCCCCCAACACATACATAAAATCAGAGCAGTGCAATTTTCAAAGTTTAATTGCGTTTCACATCTTATATTTGTTCATAAAGTGTGACTTAGTTACTTCTCATTAAAACACAAACAAAATTAATTTTCTTTGCCATCCCTAAATGGACAGGTGCCTAGCAAACATGGTCCATAGCCCATCTCCAAGGCTTCCTGCAGCCTTTTGATTTGGGCAATTGCGAATAAACCCCTCACCACTCAGAAATGTGCTGATGTAATGGTGGTGGAGAAATAATCCTTTCACTGGCACGCAGTAGTGAGATATTCTTTTCAAGCATGTAAATGTCCCAGTTTTACGTCCAAGCAAACATAGAATATAGTTTTTGTCCATTTTCAACCTGTATAACTTTTTAGCCGCCATCGCAGCTAAAATAATACAGTGGCACCTCGGGTTAAGTACCTAATTAATTCCGGAGGTCCGTACTTAACCTGAAACTGTTCTTAACCTGAAGCACCACTTTAGCTAATGGGGCCTCCTTGGATGAGGGAAGGTATAGAAATTTCAATGATGAGGTTGATGATTATAATGTGCTTTTATACCATCATGATGGCCACAAATGTAGTTCACTTCTGCATTTTTTCAGAATTGCACCCTGTGTTCACTTGCCTTTTGGAGTATGTTCAGACATTTTCCATCCAACTATAAAATGCTGTTGTGAATCTGGACTGTTCTATGTAGACAGACAAAGCCCTGTTGAAATTTCTAAGGGCTACTGTACCTTCAATGAATTACTTCCTGTTTGCATGTTCAGTTTGTTCTTTTAATTGTTCCTTCCTCATCAAAGCTGGGATATTAGTTACGAGTTGCTTCTTAGTCACTTTGTGTTCACTCTTCAGAGGATTTTAATTACTGATTTCCTTTCAGCATTTTTTTTTTTTTTTTAGGGCAAAATCACAACACTGTTCTTCTAAAAACAACAACACACAAATGAGTGGTAAATGAAAGAAAACCAGTAATGACTAACTGTCATTACCAGGAAAAAGTAAAAGGCTGATCCTAGATGGAGAATTTTTTTTTAACTGACATTGGAAGGGGTCACTGTTGAACAGAGGTGATCTCTGAGTAAACATTATAGATTATTGTTGGCTGTAGGGGAGGGCATTGCAAGTTAATGTAGCCTTATAGTCAGTGCTGTGTTGAATTTTAATTTCACTTCTGGCTAATTGCAGAATAGCAATGCCTCGGGGTCTCTAGTGCGGTAGCAACCCTTGCTTATCAAAGTGAAAGTGGATTTAGTATAGCAAGTGCTTGCAAGACACATACGGTGGTAACTTGAGTTACAGATGCTTCAGGTTACAGACGCTTCAGGTTACAGACTCCGCTAACCCAGAAATATTACCTTGGGTTAAGAACTTTGCTTCAGGATGAGAACAGAAATCGTGCGGTGGCAGCGGGAGCCCCATTAGCTAAAGTGGTATCTCAGGTTAAGAACAGTTTCAGGTTAAGAACGGACCTCTGGAACGAATTAAGTTCTTAACCCGAGGTACCACTGCTAGTCACTTCAGAACTGCAGGCCATCTGGTTCCCAATCATGGTCTAGCTCAGGTTATTGTTGCTGCTGTTCTTACCCTGAAGAACACAAGGCACATTCAGATTGGGGAATGGCATTCAGCCAGCCAGCCAGCCCAGGAGAACTTCAATAGGGTTTGTTGTACAGCAGTAATCGCTTCCTTGCGCTGGGTTTAATTCTGATGCCGGCTGCTGGTAGAAACAACAGAGGGGTAGGGTACACACAGTTCTAGTTTCCTCCACCCCAGGAGAGTTGCTAATCAGGGGTAATCAATAAGGATTAACAGTCTCCAGACAAAAGAGATCATGGGAACAAGCCCCGACTTGCAGTGTGTTTGCTAATTGCACAGGGAAATAAGCCGTATAGTAACTGCTACGTCTGCAGATAATTTACCTGATTATAGTCGCAATTGTGGAACTAATTATTCATTAGTAACCCCCTCTGAAGGAAAGGGGGCTATTTATAAAGTTAGCTCTTTCAGCGCCACAGCCTCTGTATTCAATCATGGAAAGAAGCACATGTAAATGAGGCGTGGTAGATCTGCAAGAAAAATGGAGCCTGTACACGAGTAATTTTACAGGCCCCCTGCTTTCTGTGTGCCTTTCCACAACAGGGTATGCACCAGTTTGAAGAAAAGAAAAGAAAAATGTGTTCTCTTAGCCACATTTTTAAACCTGTGCCTTCAGCAGGGGCGGGGGACCACTCCCATTAACCACAAATTTCTGGAATCGTTTACTTGTCAAAACTAAGGAAACGAACAGTTAAACAGTTCCCACAATCCAATAGCAAAAGCAAATGAACTCTTACGCAGTTCATTAATTGGATGCCACAAGTAAGATCCACAAATAGCTACAGTCATTTTTAAAATAAGACCATTTCTTTTTCTCACAGTTGCATGGATTTTATCTGAATAAATGACATGCAACTTTTTAAAAAAATCACATTTCCTTCGTTCCGATGGTTGTTAAGCCAGCTGTCCCTGCTTGACTACGTTGGTCTTTCAATGAATTTCAATGTTGGTTCCATTATGCGACATGTATTTTGGGGGAAATACAGGGTGGACAATATATTTCATGTCTCATTTTTAGCATTGAAAAATATACATGCAGTCATATTGAAAGAATCATGGATTCCCCAATACTCAGAAATGCTTAATGACTGGAAGCACTGCAAAAACTCAGCCAAAACAGTTGCACTCAACAACTGTTGAGGACATTGGCATGCTAGAAAACATTGCTCACACCCTGTGGGGTCCTATAGTTAGCATGCCCGTCAAAACCACGATTCATTTTATGCTGAAAATCAATCTAAACTCTGAGCTTCAGCTAGTGTCCGTCCAGAGTGAGTTTACTGCTTTCTGGGCAATTTATGCAAGCGTAAATCAGTGTTTGATTTGATTTAAGGATAAGAAGAAATATCAGAAAATTCTGTCCTTCCCCCTCTTCTTATTTCTGGGTCCATGTCACCATATCAGTATGAACAGTTGAGACTGCATAGTGTACCCATAGAGTCCATTTTCAAGGCTGAAGGGCAATGAAAAGCAAGGAAGGGATGTGGAGAGGAAATTGAGGAAACAGGGAATCAGCCCAAGAGATAATGGATGCTAAACAATGGAGAAGTAGCAGAACGGAACAAGTGTTCTTACAGGTCTTAGGGTCCTGAAGTTAATATCAGTCAAGTCAAGTCACATTTACATTGTTGCTAAAACCACAAATGGAATGAGAAATAGATTCTCAGTTATTGTCCTTGGAAAAATTGCATATTACACTAGCCTTTTGTACTTTATACTCAAAAAGCTCCAAATAGTGTGTTGTATAATATGTTCTCAGGCCAAGGTTTTGGTGCTCATCTCGCTTTATTGGCCAAAGGAGCCGGCGTACAGCTTCCGGGTCATGTGGCCAGCATGACTAAGCCGCTTCTGGCGAACCAGAGCAGCGCACGGAAACGCCGCTTACCTTCCTGCCAGAGTGGTACATATTTATCCACTTGCACTTTGACGTGCTTTTGAACTGCTAGGTTGGCAGGAGCAGGGACAGAGCAACGGGAGCTCACCCCGTTGTGGGGATTCGAACTGCTGACCTTCTGATCGGCAAGCCCTAGGCTCTGTGATTTAACCCACAACGCCATCCACGTCCCAACAGCTCCACTCACGCCCCGAAGGTTGCTGCAGTTCAAAACCCGAGTTCCTGCATTGTTCAAATGGGGTTCCTTTGCCATTCACGGTCAGTTTGCCATTTCTTCTCGAAGGTTACATTTAAACTGGGCCAATCAGCACTTCTTGTGTGTCGTGCATCACACTGTCATTGTATTAAGAAGGTTATCCCCCCCCCCAATTACTTGTGCTTTCTGATTTGCAGAGGTGCCCAAAGGCAGGTTTTGTACATCCTGGGGCTGTTCAATTTGATGACTATGATAGGAATTTTGAGGTCTTAGATATATGTTAAATGTTCATAAGTGTACCAACCAAGCACGTATGTAGATCAACACAGGAAGACCGACCTGAAACCATTTTTGATTCCCAAAACTGACCAAATGTTTTCTCTGCAAGGTCAAAGGAAAATGGAAAAGCCTCCCCATTGTCTTTTCCTTCAAAAATCCTGTCTTAAGGGCACATTTAAGATATGAATAGGGTGTGAGCCTGTGACCTGGCTCAGGAACTAAGTATTTATCATTACAAAAGACTGGCCAGGCTCCCCAGGCAATCCAATCAAGTGACCATTAAACAGGTAACCTGTTTAGATGAGATAAACAACGCACTCGGATTTCTGCTGTAGACCGCCTTTTCTGTGGTGTAGGTATGGTGTATCTGGGGGGTGGTCTTAGATTGCACCCCTTCTGTGATGTATGTATGATGTATGGAGGGGTGGTCTTGAGCTCCAGGGCAGGGAATTAAAAATGTCTATATAAGGGCAGGCACACCTTTGTTCTAGGTTCCTCCTCCTCTCCTGCGTGTGGTGAGTGAGGACCCTGTTGCAACAGATCAATAAAGATCAGGCTTACTGGATGCTTTGCTTCTCAGTATTATCTGGTTGGCTTCTGTTCTTTTCTCCTACCAATCGGGAACCTACGTAAGGACTCTGTATGGGCTCTTGGATACCCCAGAAGGGGAAAAGGGTCGATTTTTGTTTACAGCATGACCACAACTCATCTTCCTCTGCATGCATTGAGTGTGTTGCGGTATGGCGGTACAACTGGCTTGAAGAACACATGAACCGAGAGTTGCAATACAGTACAGGGCTTGCTTAGCAAAAAAAAGGTGGTGAAAAAGTGTCCTCTAACTGCAGGAAGTTTCCCAAACATACAGTACTAGCTTTCTAAATGTTGACGTTTGAGGTGCCATTTCCCATTTAATGGTAACTGAAATGCAAGGCATCTGTTGCAATACCTCCAGAAATAGCCCACTGCCGCTATTGACCAACATGTACACCGTTTGGATATGTTGCTTTTCAGCCAGTAATATTGGTCATAGAGGCAGTGGGCTAATTCTGTCAACAGATGACTTGCATTTCAGTCATATGCACTTATGGAATTTGAAGCCTTAAAATGTCCCCTAAGTCCTCAGTACTTGAGGCAGGCCTAGGCAAACTCTGGCCGTCCAGATGTTTGGGACTACAATTCCCATCATCCCTGACCACTGGTCCTGTTAGCTAGGAATGATGGGAATTGTAGTCCCAAACATCTGGAGGGCCAGAGTTTGCCTATGCCTGACTTGAGGGGATAATTTTGCCTACAGTGATTTGGGCACTTGTCCCCACTGCCATTTGGGGATAATTTATCCCCTAATGAGGAACAATCCAGAAATGTGTTGGGTATTACAAGTGATAGTAAATCTTATTTTCTACAGATGGCTGCTTTCCTTGCAGGATTTCTACAGGGCTGTGTTAGACTAGTAGGAGTTGGTTCTTGCTGTGCTTCTCAAACTATTTTGAATCCAGAGGTTCTGTTTCATGGAGGAAAGCAGTACAAAATCAGCTGCTTCATTCAAATTTGTTTTTCCTACAGATTTAGTTGCACAGAGGCTAGCGGCAGGTCTGGGATTTCATATCCAAAGAAGACAAGCAAAATAAACTATTTGTTCTGTTTCCATAACGATGCAGAGCTTTTGAAAACGGATAATTCGTTTGTATAAAAACCATCATTTCCCCCACAGTCAGGAGGCAATGGGCTTTGTTACATCTGCCCTTATTTCCCATTGAATTTTGAACCACATTTGATTGCATGGAGCTCTGTCAGTGTTTAAATAACTAGGATAGCTCATTCCCCTGGAAGGCAGATAGGAGATGCAAGCTATCATATTACAAAGCAGACCTTTGCGGCATGTTTATATGTGGGGGGTGCTCCTGGGAGACCTTGTGCGTGGGCTACAGTGTGCTTGTTTTGCATGTGGGGCTTTGGAAACAAAGCCGTCAGCAGTAACTGCCACACCGACTGCTACGTTGGGGAAATCAACGTAGTTACTAGACTGCCCTACAGCTGGGACCCTGCAATGCAGAGGAGCTCAGGTAGCCGTGTTGAGAGTTGAGGGAGGCATTTGAAACCCTCCCTTGCTTTTGTGGAAGTCTCCGAGATGGAGGTGCAGAGGAACAAGCCTGCAGAGCAAACCTGTACGTAGCGTTCCTGAAATATACAGTGGTGCCCCGCAAGACGAATGCCTCGGAAGACGAAAAACTCGCTAGACGAAAGGGTTTTTCGTTTTCTGAGGTGCTTCGCAAGACGGATTTTCCTAAGGGCTTGCTTCGCTAGACGAAACAGCCCTGCCTCTCCTGTCATGGCGACGGTCACTGCACGCACGCTCGCTTCCCCGCTCCTCCGGCTCCCTCCCACCTTCCGGCTGACGGCCGACCTTCCGGCTGCCGCGCGCCGCTGCCCACCCCCCTCGTGCGCTCCCCTCAGAGAGCCGTTGCCGCCAGCAGCCAGTGTTGCAGCCAGAGTCGCGCTTCTGAGCCCCGCCGCCCTCCAGCAGCCACGTCGCGTGGTGGCCACAACGCGTGGGTGAGTCCGAGGTACCGGCTGCGGCAGCTGTCCTGCTTCTCCCCACCCCTCCCCACCGTTGTCAGTGTTTAAATGCAGTGGTGCTTCGCAAGACGAAAAAACTTGCACAACGAAAAAACTCGCGGAACAAATTAATTTCGTCTTGCGAGGCACCACTGTACTCGGAGTCCTGTAGTGATTTCATGCTCTTTATTGCAGCTTCTAAAACAGTGATTGAATTGCCCCCCAAACCTCAGGCTTTTATATACATTATTTAGACAATGAGTCCCATCTGATTGGCTGATTCTGCTTCCCTCCTGGAGCCTGATTGGTCTTCTCCTGCAGGCCAATCAGTTGTTGCATTCTAGGATCCTACCAGCCTAATAGGCTGATTCTGCTTCCCTCCTGGAGCCTGATTGGTCTTTTCCTGCAAGCCAATCATTCTAGGATCCTACTTGCCTATTGTTCTAGGATCCAAGCTTAGTACATAACAGTTCCCTTGAGGAAAGCGTCATGGCTCACTGGCAATGAATGCAGAAGATCCCAGGTTCAGTCATCACTGAGCAGGATCCCTGAAGAGCCCTTGCCAGTCAGTATAGATGGTGGGGGACCTTTTTGGACCAATGGGCCAGGACCTTATTTTCCCCCATGGCCCCGGGGCCAATTCTGCCAGGTGGGCCCGACAACCCACCTCTCAGTAACCTGATATCATAATGTTGACACTTAGCAAAGTCCCTTGTGCAGTGGTCCCCAAGTGCCCAGCCACCAGCTTCCTGGCAAATGAGCACAGGGCTCGCAATAGGCAGTTTCCTAATTTTCAAATTGCTCTGTGAAAAACTTAAGAAGAAGGGTTTGTCCCTGTGTTCTCTTGCTTATAATCACCCACACCCACATCAGTGTCTGGATCAGGTCAGTGGGTCTGCCACCTTTCAGGACATTATTCTCACAACATCTTTCAAACTTCTGGGAGATTTAAAACTTCAGAATCTGTAACTGAATTCTGGATCCACCTTTTCTTTCCGGACTGGACTCTAATCTTCAGTTAAAAGTTGGATCTATTTTATTTTAATTTTTTACTTAAGAATCGTCACTGCTGTCATGGATGAGGCTAATAAGCCCTGAGCCAGGTCTGCACAGCTGACTCAACGTGTTTGTATATGTAGATTGGAAGCAACCAGAGCTGTAATTCTGAATGAAGCCAGCACTACTTAGAGACCAACTGGGCAGGCTTTCTGCGGTGTGTTGCAGTGTGCTAAGAGAAGAATCTCCCATCAGCCCTTAGCCTTATATAGCAGGAAAATTCATTCTTTGTCAGACAGATGCGTTCACTTTTCGCTGGCTTCAAGGGCACATAGTACTGCAACCTGAATTGTAAATGGGAAAGTTCCATGCAGGCATATGCTATTGTCTTAAATCCGTATTTTCTATTTTAACAATAAAAAAGAATGTTAAGTCCTATTCCCATCTGGTTAAATTAATGTGAGCAGGATCATGCACAATGCAACTAAACCCACGTAACTATAATAACAAAGTTGGCCGCTTTTCCCCGCATTTAAAATCTGTATTCTAAAAAAAGGAACTCTTTTGTGCTGGCTTTTATCTGCAGCCATTGATACCATTCTAATTAGAATTTCCTTTGTATGTTTGCTGCAGAAGTAGATTAATTTCAACAGTCTGTTCAGCTTGCCAGGGGGTTCATGGCCAGCAAACTCTCGCTCCGACTTTATTAGCTGAGATGTGATTTCCTCCCATCTAAACTCCCTCTAGTCTATTAGAAATGTCATTTTATTATTAAACACATTCTCTCTTTTTTAGTATGATAGGAAAGCAGTTTCTTGAAATGTGAATTTTTAGATTATTGCTGTTGAACAGTATGAGCATTGTATGCTCTGATCCCCCTCGTAAATTAAATGCAGGTGGAACAAACTATATCTGAAAAGAGACAGGCAGGTATATTAATGCTCAGGTCTGGCTGCGAAGGGATGATAGACGTTGTAATACCGAGACACTTCTTGAAATAAAAATGCTCCTTCATCCTGTCAAGGAGTGAAAGTCATTGTCAAGTGCTACCAAGAAGCCAATCTCTTAAATGTTGCTTTTAAAAAAAAGTTTTTTACAACTCCAAAGTTTTGAGATGATGAGGCAGAGTCCGTCCATGATGGAATAGTTTGGCATCCCATTCATTTGAAGGGATGAGAGTGCCCTGTTCTTGTCCAGCAGAAGACACCTTGGTTAGGGCAAGGCAGGTAGGTTTTCACAGCGCTGTGATGAACTCCTGGTGAGTAACTGGCTCTGTTAAGTTGGAAGTGAATTGAGGCCTTTTGTGCCTGTGCCTCCTATGCTCTGCACCTTTTTAGAGACCTCTTTCTAAGACCTTCCACCTGGTATGTTTCCTGTGCTTTGGGTTCTTCAGGCCATGAGAAGGCACCTATGATGGTCACAGCACTGTTCACCAACATCCAACTCAGAGCTAGGAACTTGGTCCAGCTCCTTAGATGGGAACACTTTAGCTTCTGAATCACAGTCCTGGTCACTACTGGATTCCACCAGGAGAGAAAGATATCTGTGCTTGGGCTTAACTGGGCTTAACCATCCAGGGGTCCTTTACCTTACCTTTACCTCTGGTTGAATCATGTCCTACTTCCTGGAGAAGAATGTTGTTGTTGTTCTTTAGTCACTTAGTCGTTTAGTCGTGTCTGACCCTTTGTGACCCCATGGACCAGAGAATAGCACTCAGCTAATTTTGCTCAAAGCAAGGTGTGTCTTGCATGCAGTGGGAAAGTGAACTGACCTTAACAATTTGCTGCAGCTAATACATTTACAATACAATCCGAGATGTGACAATTCAAAAGCAAATATTATTGTGTTCAGTGGGACTTACTCTTAGATTGCAAACTTGGTCAACTTGATTTGAAATCAATATTTAAAGTGCAAGAATAAAACATCTTGACAATGTGACATCAGCAGAAGAGATTTTCCTTAGGTCTTAAAAAACAGGTGTTATTTTCCTTAAAATCTAAAGAGCAATGTTAATATTTAGTCCAGCAAGATGAAATCCTGTGATTGTTAATATTTGTGTGTATAGGTAGTATAACTACAATATGTGTCCTATTAAAAGTATTAATACTCCTATTAAAATCGGGATGCTCCTACCTGGTTAACCAATTAATATTAGTATGGAAGTGTACACCGAACAGCTACAATTTCTAAACAGCAGTTTCACCTTATAATGGTGCTCTGCATTCATAACTCATAGGTACAGTGACATGGATTTCCTTTGAAAAAAAATCCCTGCTCCTAAATAATCCAAAATCCAGTGTACTGCTATGATCTCTGTGCATTATTCTGGTACCCTTGGCAGCTGAATGTTCACCTGACTCCTTCAGAAAACGTTACATGAGAGGCGATGTGAGGGAATGTGATAGTTGGATCTGTGTTGGCAGTCATCAAGTGCTGTACGTGCCCATGTGAATTAGCCCTTGATTAGTCTATCACAGGAATAGGCAAACTCGGCCTCCCAGATGTTTTGGGACTACAACTCCCATCATCCCTAGCTAACAGGACCAGTGGTCAAGGATGATGGGAATTGTAGTCTCAAAAACATCTGGAGGGCCAAGTTTGCCTATGCCTGGTCTATCACATATCGGAGTCTAGGCATGCATTTTGCAGAGGGTTCAGAGTGCCCTTGTTAACTTGCTACTGAATTTGAAATCCAGGAAGGATGAGACAGAGGCTTGCATTCAGGATGCTGCACTGAAGACTGCAAGCGGAGGTGTTGCGACACAGGAGACCCTCTTGCTGCTGTTTGCAATAACACCGCATTGTCAGTTGGACTTGCACCATCCATGAAAGCATTGATATGTCTTACGAGATATCAGCATGTCCAGAATCATAGAATCATAGAGTTGGAAGAGACCACAAGGGCCATCGAGTCCAACCCCCTGCCAAGCAGGAAACACCATCAGAGCACTCCTGACATATGGTTGTCAAGCCTCTGCTTAAAGACCTCCAAAGAAGGAGACTCCACCACACTCCTTGGCAGCAAATTCCACTGTCGAACAGCTCTTACTGTCAGGAAGTTCTTCCTAATGTTTAGGTGGAATCTTCTGTCTTGTAGTTTGGATCCATTGCTCCGTGTCCGCTTCTCTGGAGCAGCAGAAAACAACCTTTCTCCCTCCTCTATATGACATCCTTTTATATATTTGAACATGGCTATCATATCACCCCTTAACCTCCTCTTCTCCAGGCTAAACATGCCCAGCTCCCTTAGCCGTTCCTCATAAGGCATCGTTTCTAGGCCTTTGACCATTTTGGTTGCCCTCCTCTGGAAACATTCAGGGCTTTCTGTACCCTTATCAGTTGTGCAAAAGGGATAATTTCAGCAGCTACACCTAATAAACTGCACCCCTGCTAAAATTCCCCCTTTTGCGCAACTGTTACAGTAGTCCTGACCTCTTTTTCATCTGACCACTCTAGTTGTCTTTTGACTCCACAAGCCAATCCCTGGTCACCTAGTCCGGCGGTTCTCAACCTGTGGGTCCCCAGATGCTGTTGGACTACAACTCCCATCATCCCTAGCTAGCAAGGCCAGGGCTCAGGGATGGTGGGAGTTGTAGTCCAACAACATCTGGGGACCCAGAGGTTGAGAAATGCTGACCTAGTCCTAATCGAGAAATCTACTATACACCTTACCAGCTAGTTGGCTCAGACCTAGGGTTTTGCAAGCTTCTGCTATCTAGCATTATGTTTTAAAAGGTAACCTCATTATGCTGCAAATGGACTGGAGAAGGTTTTGATTTTATAATTCCTTCCTTTCATCTAGGAAGCTTAACTTCTTGGTATTTTCCTGCCATTGGTGTGTTGGGTTCCTTTGCTTTGCTTCTTTGACTGTTCATCAGGTATGAAGAACTTCTGGTCCAGTGTTTCTCAAACTTGGGTCTCCAGCTGTTGTTGGACTACAATTCCCATCATCCCTAGCTAGCAGGGCCAGTGGTCAGGGATCATTGAAGTTGTAGTCCAACAACAGCTGGGGACCCATGTTTGAACACTGTGCCTGGTTCCTCAGGTTTGCTATCCCTACTGTACAGAGGGCACTTCCGCTTCTCACTTCCTACTTTGGAGTTCTCAGCATAGTAAAGAATCCATAACAGATTACTGTTTTCTTTAGCTCCTTGCTTCCCTACTTCTCATACCCATAGTATGAATAGTAATCTTATAATACAAGACTCCTGATAATCTAGGTTACAAATGCACTTCAAATCATGGTTACGGTAACTGGTTTGTGGAGATAAGTGTTATGTACTGAAGTTCTCACCCTGGGCCAGCAGGGGGATACTGTAGATAGTTTTCACTCAGGTCCACATATGCAAATAAGGGATTGAAAGTGACGTTCAGTGATTGGATAGTTACAGAAAGTTGTTACAGTTGCGTTGTAGTGGAGCTCTATATAAGCAGGCTGGCTGAACCCTTCAGTCCAGTTCTGTTCTGGCCTGTGAATAAACAAGAGCTGTTTGAAGAATTGCTGTGTTCGTCTGATATGTTCACCCACAACTTAACATTAAGCACAGTTAGAATGAGCAATGGTTTGTATCAGGAACTAAAACAGGAAAATGGTGCTGCTGAATGGAATGGACTTCACATGAATGGCTGACTCCGGACTAGGAGATCGGAGTTTGCTAGAAAATACTCTTCTTCCTCCAACAAAGGAAAGTTTACAAAGCACACTTTAATAAATAATGTTCAGACGCCCTGAATTTTCTCCCTCGGCAAAAAAAGAGAACTTTTTAATTTTAAAATCAATATGAGTAACAGGAATCTTTCTTTCTCCTTGCCTTTGCAGGATGTGTCCTCGTGGTGTCCATAATAGAACAGCTTGCTCAAGTCCACAATTCTACAGCAAAAGAAGCTCTGGAGAGGCTCTGTCGCTACTTACCTGGTAAAAAAGCAATGTGCCATATGTTGGTCTGTTCAGTGATTATTATGAATTCACACTTGTGACTGTAAATGTTGCGCCGCTATTATTAGTCGCAACTTGGCTTAATGCAACTGAAGACTATCAAAGCGTTATACATGGGACCTATTTTTGCTTCCTTAATTTGACAGCAATTCAGTGTTTATTTTGTTTAAGGGTGTAAGAATAGCACTAGTGATTCAGAAAGAGGGCCATCGTATGTAATCAGTAGAAATGTGGTTCTTTCTCTGTATTCATCTAGGCGAGCGGTTCTCAATTTTTTTCTCTGGGCCACACTTTCAGAATAAACATTTGCTCGTGCCACGCTGATTTCTTTCGTTTCTCTGTTCAGACAGTGATTCTGGATCACAACTAAGATTGTCCTCAGCATCGCTTGATGCTTTTGCTCCCAATTTAAAAATATATCTATCCATCTTCTGCAAATGAAAACACATTTTGATACTATACTCCACTGTGCTAAATGTTTCTTTGAAGATTCCTTGAATCTTCCTGCCACGCTTGCCAACTTCTCTTGCCACACCTTTGAGAACCACTGATTTCGGATGTAGATGGAGAGGATTATTTGAGTGGTTCCTGTTGGGGAAATATGTATTACGCACACCGAAAAGTATCGTGCAAGGGAGAAGACTAAGCTAGAGCACACATCCCTGACATTAAAAGTTTATATATGCAGGGGGGTTTTGGTTGCCCCAGTCCATTCCAATATGCATTTCTAAAACATGTGCTGGCTGCAGTGGTACAACACAGAGAAAACAAACTATTCTACACTGGTGCATGCTGAGATATGTGTGTGTTTAGTGAGTTATTCACCATGATCCCAGGATAACTTTCCTGGATTTATTATTATTATTGTTGTTGTTGTTGTTGTTTTCTGGCTTGGTGATGAAGAGATGAGGAAGAGACAAAAAAGACAGGATGTGCCCAGGCAGGTAGGAAAATATACAGTGGTACCTCAGGTTACATACGCTTCAGGTTACAGACGCTTCAGGTTAAAGACTCCGCTAACCCAGAAATAGTGCTTCAGGTTAAGAACTTTGCTTCAGGATGAGAACAGAAATCGTGCTCTGGCGGTGTGGCAGCAGCAGGAGGCCCCATTAGCTAAAGTGGTGCTTCAGGTTAAGTACGGACCTCCAGAACGAATTAAGTACTTAACCCGAGGTACCACTGTATATTGCTACCTGTCAAGTCACAGTGGGAGTGTTTCTCGCAGAGTCCTCTCTAGCCAACTTACAGGAAAACTCTCTGAGCTTCTGCTCCAACCATGCGCCTATCTAGCAATACAGGGATTGTTGGTTTGATTGCACTTTAAATATCCCACACCAAAGAAGAGTAACAAAAAGCATCAGTAGAAGAATAATCAGAGGCAGCAATGTCTTACAAGGTACTCACTTTGGGGACGGACACTAGCTAGCTTTTTAGAAGAACTGGACAAATGAATGGAGGACATTCTCCATCACTGACAATTTGCTGTCACGGGGAAATGTCAGGACTCCTCCTTGACAGATGCTGGGGGAGAGCTTCAGGGGACGGATCCATCACATTCTGCTTATGAGCTTCCCAGAGGAATCTCACGGGTGGTTCTTCCGTTCTTATGCTAATCTTCTCTTACTGCTACATCTCCTAAGCCAATCATAGTTTTTGAGGAGTGGCAGTTAGTCCTTTTGAATATTTATGAATAGGATTTGTTATGCCCATAAGAATTCTGCGCATTAAAAATTATTGTAGCCAGATGATATTTTATGTCTCCTTTCTCGATGTTGTGGCAAGAGAAGGAGCATGGCTAAGGGATGTGGGTGTGTTATAAATGCACAGCTCTCCGTCTATTGTTCTTTGTCGGAGGGCATGTTAGGGAATTGAACATCTCCAATAACTTGCCTTTTTGGCAAACCTTTCTAGCAGTGCTTTAAGGAACCCATTTTCTCCCCGCCTTCTCCTTAGCTTTATACTAGGAGAATGATAAGAACAAGGAATCTAGTGTTGGTCAAGGGCACAATTTTAATTGGCCAAATTAAATTTATGCAGATTAAGCATAATATGAAAAATGGACAGAGAGGAATTCTCTTGATAAGGAAGGACAATGAGATAGGCTAAAAGCTCAGTGGAAATACAGGTGACTCACCTCAGATCAGAAGGAACAACTGTGTGCTTTGAAGTTTCATGAAGAAATTGTATGACATGATTCTTTTCTTTCTTTAAAAGATGTTGTTCTTCTTAATTTTCTTCTTTTACATCTTGCCACCTTGCACCTAGAACATTCGCCGTGCCCTTTTAAAGCTACTGGGAATGTAGATTTTATAGCAGCTGTACTTGTACTTTTGTTCTTGTTTCTGTATTTGCATATTTACTGATCCAAAATACTTGTTGCATCTGAGAGGTGTACATCTGACTGTTTAAACCCATTTGTACCTATCTTTCTTTGCTTCCTTCAAAAATAGCCTCTGATATTCATTAACTTATGAACAGTGGTTTTTAGAGTGTCTTACAATTGGAACTGCAAAGTTTAGTTGGTAATCAGTGGGTTAATCAACTAAATATTTACGGTGGGGGCAAATTTTAATTGGTGAGGCCATGAATGAGTTTGAAGGGCACTTAAATATATACATTTGTGGATATATATCCTGGTTTCAGTGTGCTGCTTTTAATGTGGGGGCAAATTTTAATTAGTGAGGCCAAGAATGAGATTGAAGCACACTTTCGTTTGTTTTTAATTACCGTAGTTTTCGCTCCATAACACGCGTTTTTTTCCTCCTAGAAAGTAAGGGGAAATGTCTGTGCGTGTTATGGAGCGAAGGCTTCCCTCCTCCGTTGTTTCCAGGGGGAGAAGAGCCGCTGAATGGGGAGGAGAGAGGGACAGAGTGCCTGCTTCTTTAAAGGAGCAAAGCGGGAGGGGAGAGGAGCCGCTTACACGAGTGTAAGCAGCTCGTGTACGGTTGGCTCCTTTCAATCAAAAAGCAAGCAGGCTCTCTGTATCTCTCTCCTCCCACTTTGCTTTTCAGCTCGCTAAGGGCGGGAAGGAGGGAGAGAAGCAGAGCCTGCTTGCTTTAAAGGAGCCTACTGGACAGGAGCCGCTTCCACGAGTGTAAGTGGCTCCTGTCCGGTAGGCTCCTTTAAAGCAAGCAGGCTCTCTGTCCCTCCAGCAAAGTTTTTCAGCTCACTAAGGGGGGGGGGAGGGAGAGAAGTAGAGCCTGCTCCATGCGTGCTTCTTGTCCCTTGAGTGCTTTTCCTTCCCTCCCCACTTAAAACGTGGTTACAAAGCACAGATCCACATGGATCCTCAGGATTTTTGCACCGGGCCACCCCAAATTCACCATCAGATCACATAGCATGTCCATGGCTACAGTTTGCACCAAAAAAATCACGCACCCACTGTTGCCTGGGGCTGCAGTGGTGCAAAAACGTGGTTACAAACATGGATCCACATGGATCCTCAGGATTTTTGCATTGGGCTACCCCAAACTCACCGTCAGATCGCATGTCTGTGGCCACAGCATGAACCACAAAAATCATACATCCACTGTTTCGTTTAGAATATTTTTTTTCTTGTTTTCCTCCTCTAAAAACTACATGTGTGTTATGGTCGGGTGCATGTTATCGAGTGAAAAATACGGTATTATTTTGTCTTTGCGCTGTGTGATCTCAAGGGGAAAAGAATATATCAAAGATAACCTTTCTGTCTTTCACATGAGTGATAGCAACGAAATCATCTCAACAGAAAAGGCAGCTACATTAAGGCCTTACTAATCTGCAAATCTGTTTAAATGCAATTGTTTACATGATCACTCGGTTTAAAGGTAGCTAAATAGTCAACCAATAAATCGACAGCCAGTGGACAGCTTTAGTCCATTTATCCTCACAAAAATCTGTTGGGTGGCTTAGGCTACAAGATTCCTTGCTCAAGGCTGACCAGGGCTCAGCCACATTTGCACTTGTCCCGTTTTGAGAAAACATAGGTATGAGTAGTTTTCCACTTGCTCTGCTCCTTTCCCTCGGAAAGCCTGGTCCTTAGCTCTAAATCAAAGCAAACATCAATCTGAAGAAAATACGAATTGCCATTTGCTCTAACTGAGCACTGAAGACATACCACGCAAATATCCTGCTTTGAGCAGGACATTCTGGATTGACAGAAGCCGCCGCAGAAGCTTCCTGCAACAGCATAGCTGTCAACCTTCCATTTTTTTGCGGGAAATTCCCTTATTCCAGCGCCGTTTCCCACTGTTTCCCACTGCTATCCCAGATTGTTAAATATCCCGTAGACTGTCCCCAGGACAGGTGAGGCTGCTGATCCCTTATTTTCAAATCTGAAAGTTGACAGCTATGTGCAACAGGCCAGTGCTGAAAGTTGTATCAACGGAAGTATAGTGTCTTCTGATTGAGGGAAGTCATAGTCTTGCTCTATTCTGCCTTTGTCTGACCACACCTGGAGTCCTGTGTCCGGTTCTGGAAGCCACAATTTAAGAAGGCGTTTGACAAGGTAGAGTGTGTGCAGAGGAGGGTGACCAAGATAATCATGGGTCTGGAAGCCAAGCCATATGAGGGACAGTTGAGGGAATTTGGTATGTTTAGCCTGGCAAAGAGGAGATATGGTGGCCATCTTCAAATTTTTAAAGGGCTGCCACATGGAAGATGGAGCAAGCCTGCTTTCTCCTGCTCCGGAGGCTAGGACCCAGACCAATGGATTCAAGTTTTTAACTAAACAAGAAGAGCTTTCTGTTTAACAGTGGAATTGGCTCCCATGAGAGATGGCGGACTCTCCCAGCTTGGTGGTTTTTATGCAGATGTTGGATGGCCATATGTCATATATGATCTGGTTGAGATTCCTTCATTGCACGGAGTTGGACTAGATGACCCTCAGGATCTCTCCCAACTCTACAATCCTTTGATTCTATGAAACAGGATGCTGAACTAGAAAGACTCTTGCTCTGTCCCTGCAGGGAATCTCTTGGCTTCTTAATGGCACTTTGGTGTGTTCAAATAGTCTCTTAAGTATGTGCACTCACTTTTTGAATGTGTTGTTTTCCAGAAAAGTTGCACTTACAAGGAGCATGCATTCTGACCGCTGAAATATTTGGACCACATATAATTAAGTTGTGAGTATTAGCGCGTCATATAAATAAGTAAATATGTATGCTAAGTAGCCATTTTATACAGAGGCTAAAATATTCATTTCCAGTTGGTGCCTGACAGGTGTCCAGATTCATCCGTCATTTTATTTACGTTGTAAAGTTGCTCGTTGTTTACCCTTATTATACCTTTCAAAATCTTTCTGGGTGAGTCATTCTCCTTCACTTTTTAAAAAGGAACCATAATAATAGCATAAAAGGTAAAGGTAAAGGGACCCCTGACCGTTAGGTCCAGTCATGACCGACTCTGGGGTTGCGGCGCTCATCTTGCTTTATTGGCCGAGGGAACCAGCGTACAGTTTCTGGGTCATGTGGCCAGCATGACTAAGCCGTTTCTGGCGAACCAGAGCAGCGCACGGAAACGCTGTTTACCTTTCCTCCGGAGCAGTACCTATTTATCTACTTGCACTTTGACGTGCTTTCAAACTGCTAGGTTGGCAGGAGCAGGGACCGAGCAACAGGAGCTCACCCCGTCGTGGGGATTCGAACCGCCGACCTTCTGATTGGCAAGTCCTAGGCTCTGTGGTTTAACCCACAGCACCACCCGCGTCGCAGTAATGACATAGGTAAAGGGTAAAGGGACCCCTGACCATTAGGTCCAGTTGCAGATGACTCTGGGGTTGTGTCGCTCATCTCTCTTTATTGGCCGAGGGAGCCGGCGTACAGCTTCCGGGTCATGTGGCCAGCATGACTAAGCTGCTTCTGGCGAACCAGAGCAGAGCACGGAAACGCCGTTTACCTTTCCTCCGGAGCGGTACCTATTTATCTACTTGCACTTTGACATGCTTTCAAACTGCTAGGTTGGCAGGAGCTGGGACTGAGCAACGGGAGCTCACTGACCTTCTGAGCCCTAGGCTCTGTGGTTTAACCCACAGCGCCACCTGTGTGACATAACCAAGCTTAAATAAGGTTGCATCACACCAAGGAAGCCAATGATGTAGGGCAGAGGTTTTCAACCTTTTGAGCCCATGGCTCCCTTGACCAACTACATTCTTTCTGTGGCACCCCTGGGGGGCTCAGGAGCCCAGTTGGTCACCCCTTGCCTGCAGAGCTGGCAGCCTCTCATCCCTTTTCAAAAACCCTCGCTTGTGGAGTGTGTCCTCAACCTTCTCTCTGCTCCCCTCACCTTGGGAGTCCTCTGGGCAGCCGCAGATGCCGCCCCGGCCTCTGAGGTGCCCCTCTCTCTCGGCACCAAATAGAGGTGCCTCTTCAGGCTTCCCAAGCACCCCCAGGTGAGCTCTGGAGGCACCATTCACCTAGGGAGCTTGCAGCCAGGGCTGCTGCAGCAAACAGCTGTGCAAGCCTTTGGGAGGCAAAGACATGAGAGTGCATCAGAGGAGGGAAGCAAAGAGGGACAGAGGCTAGTGTTGCCCACAGCACCCCTGACCATCATTCAAGACACCCCAGGGCACCACAGCACACACTGGTTGAAAACCACTGTTGTAGGGGGGAGGACCTTAGAAATAGGGCCATAGGAACATAGGAAGCGGCCTTTTTCTGATTCAGAACTTTGGACGATCTAGCTCAGTATTATCTGCAGCGGCTGTCGGGCCCTCAAGGGTTTCAGACAAGAGTCTCTCTTAGTCCTACCTGGAGATGCCAAGGATCAAATCTGGAACTTTCTGCATGAAAAAGCAACTGCTCTGCTGCTAAACTACGCCCTTCCCCAGATATGTGCATGTGTGCAATACCTAACACATATTTGAGGATCCTCTGTGTTGCACCAAAATATAAGAGGATGTTTGTGTAACACAGCTCTGTGCTCTCTCGTTTGACAGTGGAGTTGCTTAGTAATTATTGGTCTGCTGGTGAACGTAAATTGAACTGTTCTAGCTAACCTAGCTTGCAGTTAATGTAATTTTCTTCTTGTTTCCAATTTCTGACCTTAATCCCAGCATTTCAGAGCCTTGCAAGCTAATGTAACCTCCTTTCAGGTTAGTGTTGGTGAAGTGAAAGCTTGGTGATTATGTAATTATATATCTTTTGAGTACATAACCTAAAAATGCAGCAGTTCTTCTATGATCAAGTAATTCAGTAATATCATATTGATTAATATAGCACACATTCAACAGCAAGTCTGACCAAGACTTGGTAAAAGTCAAGAGGATCACTGAGATCCACCAATATGAAAATCAGTGGTACACTTTTAGTCTTTGTCTTTCCTGTAATTTGCTAAAATAGGGACAGCCATTCTGATGTTTCATTTATCCACTGCTGCAAAAAGGTTTAGAATCTAGGGCTGAAAATAATCACAACCCAGTCCAAATCACCGAGCTATGCTCAAACGTGCCTATATTAAAATGGATCATAAATTGTTTTTGTTTTTTTAAGATTTACATTTCCACTGAAGGAGCTGGTATTTAGTCAAAAGAACCTAACTGAGTCTTTGCTTTTTGGCATCATTTCCTTTCAGGATGGAGCACAAAATGAATCCAGATGTGGTGTGCCATTCCATTGGCTTGTGCAAACAAAAGCCAGGTCAACCATTTTGTCACCTGTACCCCCCTCCTAAGGTGAGTTCTGCTGGGAAATGAAAAGCCATCTTTAAATTTCTTGTTCATAAGAGTCTATCCAAGAAAGAGGGCATCACTCTTTCAGTCTCAGAACCACTGATACATCAGTGAACAACTTTTAATCTGAATGAAGCATTGGTAGGTTAAGCCAATGGTCAAATGCGTTAAAGATTGCACCTGTCACTTGGTAGCTTTCTTCATGCTTGTACTTTACCTTTCTTGCATCCCTTTTTGTTCATTCATTCATTCATTCCATTTCCCCCCTTACTTTTCTTCCAAGAAGCTCAGCTCAGCAAAGTCCCATGCCTCCCTCCATTTAATCTTCACAACACCCTGTGATGTAGATTAGGCTAGGAGATAGTGATTGGCTGAAAGTCACTCCCAGCAATGGTTGGACTAGCAAATACCATTCTATTTCTAGAACAGCATAACTGTTAAATTTATAGCGATTCACATATCAGTTCTATTTAATGGCATTTCTACTGGAGAAGAGATAGAATAGCTTTCCATATCTTTGAAAGCACAGACTCTTCTGAGATCAGCAAAGATGCAGCGGATGCAAGGATCTTTGTTGTGTAGACTCTGAATTCAGACCTGGGTTCCCAGTTCTTTGGGAAGACTTTCTTTGTGCCCACAGTGGGGTGATGGGGGAAGAAGTGTTAGGATATTTCCGTTCCACCTTAAAAGGGAGCAGGATGTTTGTGTCACAGCCTGCGCATTTCCTGTTTCACAGGATGTTTCTGTTGTGTCTTTGCTTTCGTTTCTCTCTCTCTGCCGGAGACATCTGAAGCAGGCAGTCATGTTTTTCTTTGTTCTGATCAACGCTGAATAAACTTCTAAATAATGCTCTCCTGGGTGCATCTTTCGCTGTGCATTATCTGCTGATAGAGCGTGCATCAGTTCTGGAATGTGGCAAGCTATTTCTGGAGCTCATGTCGCTAATTGCTGATACTGCGTGTCTACGGGAGATCGATGGACGTCCGGAGACGACGTGGAGTTATGATGGACTTTGTCTCCCTGGCAGTATCCCAACATGAAGAACCATATGCAACCAGTGATATAGCCTGACCTCTCTGCGTCTCTCCCAGCCAGTCTGCAAACTGTCAATATGGTGGTGGCCAGTGCTATTTTTCTAGAAAAAGAGGTGCCAGAATTCCCCATGGGCACCTCCCTCGTTCCCTTAGAATGGTAATGGCACCCACCCGAAAGGTGCCAGAACTGAGTTCTGGGGAGTTCCAGCTGAAAAAGCTATATTAGATGCCTTAAAAAAGAAAAAAGAGAAAGAGGAACTCAGTCCACTGAGGGGAGGTCAATCTACAACTGCTAGTCATGACTGCTAAGTGGAATCTCCTTGTTCCAAGGCAATATACCGTATTTTTCGCTCTATAAGACGCATCAGACCATAAGACATACATAGTTTTTGGAGGAGGAAAACAAGAAAAAAAAATTCTGAATCCCAGAAGCCAGAACAGCAAGAGGGATCACTGTGCAGTGAAAGCAGCAATCCCTCTTGCTGTTCTGGCTTCTGGGATAGCTGCGCAGCCTGCATTCGCTCCATAAGACGCACACACATTTCCCCTTACTTTTTAGGAGAGAAAAAGTGAGTCTTATAGAGCAAAAAATACGGTACTTCCATTTCAGAGCTGTTGGGGAATGCTATAGGGTAAAGCAGTGTCCCTTTTGTGAGACTCCCAGAGGCAACTGGCTAGATGTTTTAAAATGCAAAAGCATGATCTTTGATCCAAGGCAACAAGGCAATTTTTAATATTCTTTAAAATAGCTTGGTTTGCTCTTTGTAGTGGAATTAAACCTCTGTGGCTCATGGGCATGTTAATAAAATATTCAGAATGGATGTAGGTACCATTGAAATAACGATCACACCACAAGAGTTGCAGTGTCTGATTCATGGGGAGAGCTCCAGGCATTTGTGCAGTCTCTTTGCAGCCGCTGAGAAGCTCGGCATTTCTTAGGGCCTGCCATTCCGGCCATCCAAATGACTAGGCATACTGAGCACTCAAGCAGAAAGGGAACTTTTGTTTCCCTGCCTTCCCTTCTGGCGAGAGATATTTCACTTGCTTCGTGGTTCGTTCTCAGGCTGCAGTGTGGCATTTGACAGAATCGGACGTTACACAGGGGCAGCAAACGTTGAACAGAATAACATATAGCACCTTCCCCCAAAAAGCGGTAGATAGTTTTCTATACAAATCTGCTTTGCTTGTAACCAGCTGCCTGTGTCATGGCCTAGAAGGCAAAACCTTATCATGCACCTACTGAGATCATGCCATCAAACATGCCATCAAACAGTGACTAGTGGGGTGCCACAGGGTTCTGTCTTGGGCCCGGTCTTATTCAACATCTTTATCAACGACTTGGATGATGGACTCAAGGTCATCCTGATCAAATTTGCAGATGACACCAAACTGGGAGGGGTGGCTAACACCCCAGAGGACAGGATCACACTTCAAAACGACCTTGACAGATTAGAGAACTGGGCCAAAACAAACAAGATGAATTTTAACAGGGAGAAATTTAAAGTATTGCACTTGGGCAAAAAAAGTGAGAGGCACAAATACAAGATGGGTGACACCTGGCTTGAGAGCAGTACATGTGAAAAGGATCTAGGAGTCTTGGTTGACCACAAACTTGACATGAGCCAATAGTGTGACGCGGCAGCTAAAAAAGCCAATGCAATTCTGGGCTGCATCAATAGGAGTATAGCATCTAGATCAAGGGAAGTAATAGTGCCACTGTATTCTGCTCTGGTCAGCCCTCACCTGGAGTACTGTGTCCAGTTCTGGGCACCACAGTTCAAGAAGGACACTGACAAACTGGAACGTGTCCAGAAGAGGGCAACCAAAATGGTCAAAGGCCTGGAAACGATGCCTTATGAGGATCGGCTAAGGGAGCTGGGCATGTTTAGCCTGGAGAAGAGGAGGTTAAGGGGTGATATGATAGCCATGTTCAAATATATAAAAGGATGTCACATAGAGGAGGGAGAAAGGTTGTTTTCTGCTGCTCCAGAGAAGCGGACACGGAGCAATGGGTCCAAACTACAAGAAAGAAGATTCCACCTAAACATTAGGAAGAACTTCCTGACAGTAAGAGCTGTTCTTGTTATTGGTCAGTTACGCATCCATTTTGGCCTGGTCTCTTCTCTGAAATAGCTTGACATCATAGTTTCCAACTGCCCCGGAAATGCCAAGACTGTCAAAACCCTAAAGCTATTGCGGCTTCTTGCTTTGTCATGCTGAGCCCCGAATTCCCATCCTTGTTGAGGAACGCTAACTGGAAATAGCTTCACGTTGGGAGAAGAGGTGGGAATAGAGAGCTGCCGACTGAGGCCACCTTCTCCTCCTCTCTAACACCTCCTTTGCCACCATTCCTGGGAGTCAGAGGGAAGAGTCTTGTGCCGGGTCCGAGGGGTGGAGCCAGGCCAGCCAGCCCACTGGTAGAGTAGCAACAGGATGCCACGGGAGGCTGCAACTCTCTGGTGTGGCAGGCCCCTAGCCACTCACCCAGTTGGCCATGCCAAATAAAAACAAGAAGGAGAAAGAGAACCCCGTATTCCACTAGTTTCATTCAAAAAGTGGTCTTCAGCCTCTCAGCGCTTTGGATTGAACGCTAGCAATTACATTCTTCTTCTGTATTATAGAAGGCCATAGTAAACAAACAGATGGTCCTTCTTTAATTATTTCCATTAGGCAGAGTGCGCATAAATGCTTATGATTATTCATTTATTTAGATTTCTAACCCACTCTTCATTAAAAAATAATCTCAGAGCAGGGTACGATATAATAAAGCTAATGCATAATAAAATATAAGTTGTGTGAAACAAAACACCATCGGCATCGTATGATGCTGTGTTATATGTTATATAATAATAGTATGATTTTCCCCCACTATTAATCGCTCTTTATCATCTTATTCTCCATAAAGCTGTTTCTTGGAGAAGCTCCACAAAAACGTCATGAAGTACTTTGCACTTCCCAACAACCAAAATGGCAACAACTAAAAAGCAACTCCAGTTGGCTCCTTATTACATTTTTCCAGTCTAATGTGATTAGGCTGATGCAGAACTAAAACCAAATCATTATCCTTACTTTAATACTTTCTTGTAAGTGGCCCATTACCAGTGCCATCTTAATTAGTAGGACGGTGTGACGGACAGCAGAGTCTGGTGCTGCAGTGCCTCTGAATCCCACCAGAGGGCTGAAGCCTCTCTCTGATTGGCTACCAGAAGGGGGTGGAGCCAGCACTTTGGGAGGGCGAATAAAAGGAATTGTACTTTGTGAGGAATAGAACTCTCAGCACCCATAAACCCTTAAGGAACTACATTTCCCAGGGTTCTTTGGGGGAAGCCATGACTGTTTAAGTGCTATGATACCTCTTTAAACATATGGCACAGATGGGGCCAAAGATTAGAATCTACCTTTCCATAATTAAAACCAAATTTTGGCTGAGACTTTTTGGAAGCACGTAAAAGAATAAAGTAAAGAGTATTGACAGGTACTTGCTGTTGCACAGGACCAGGCCATGCGTGAGCAAGTTGCTGGATGAAATCACAATGTGGTTTCAAGATCCCTGTGGACTCCGTGCAGGGCAGTTCTTACAGATCAGTGGAGCTGTTGACAAGTACCTAGAGATGTCTGCAGATTAAAAATGAGTCCCCTTGCCCACTCCAGTTAAATCCAGGTGGCCTGCTGTGTAAGCTGTGCTTTAAAGGTAAAGGTAAAGGTACCCCTGCCTGTACGGGCCAGTCTTGACAGACTATAGGGTTGTGCGCCCATCTCACTCAAGAGGCCGGGGGCCAGCGCTGTCCGGAGACACTTCCGGGTCACGTGGCCAGCGTGACATCGCTGCTCTGGCGAGGCAGAGCCGCACACGGAAACGGCGTTTACCTTCCCGCTAGTAAGCGGTCCCTATTTATCTACTTGCACCCGGGAGTGTTTTCGGACTGCTAGGTTGGCAGGCGCTGGGACCGAAGGACGGGAGCGCACTCCGCTGCGGGGATTCGAACCGCCGACCTTTCGATCGGCAAGCCCTAGGCGCTGAGGCTTTTACCCACAGCGCCACCCGCGTCCCCAAGCTGTGCTTTACTATTCTTATTTTTCCAGTTTGGAGCAGATCCAGTGAGTGTTGATGAAGATTCTGATTCCTACATTGAACACTCCATAGGTTCTTTCATTTTAATGCATGGAGATATTGTCCCCGTGTAGGAAAAGTGGAGGTGAAAGTGAATTTAATTTATAGTTCCTTACCTCCTTGGGGAAATGGACAAGCTTTTTACTGCAGCTGTAGCCTGTGATACCTCACCGTGGGAGGGTTGGGGAGCTTGTTACCCTCATGGGTAGGCAAACTAAGGCCCCAGGGGCCGGATCCGGCCCAATCGCCTTCTAAATCCGGCCTGCGGACGGTCCAGGAATCAGCGTGTTTTTACATGAGTAGAATGTGTCCTTTTATTTAAAATGCATCTCTGGGTTATTTGTGGGGCATAGGAATCCATTCATTCATTTATTTTTCAAAATATAGTCCGGCCCCCCCACAAGGTCTGAGGGACAGTGGACCGGCCCCCTGCTGAAAAAGTTTACTGATGGGAAGTGTCCAAAAACATCTAGCAGACCAGAGGTTCCCCAATTCTCTGGTATAAGGGATTCTGTCTCACTGAGCATACTTCCACAAATTCCCGTAAGCGCACTCCAAAATCTAATCTCTGAATACCACCCAACAGAAGTTTGTTTTCTGTGGCTAGCAAAGCTTACTTCGGATATGAACCGTCAGCCTTAAGCAGATTTATATTCCCTAGCATGGACAAAAAAAAAAGGGCTTGCAGAGAAATAAATGAACATTTAGAAATGGAACGTGATTGGAAGGTAATCAAATAATTGATGGTGGATCCAGAAAGAGATAATTGATTGTGCCCTTGCAGACACATTCTTTATTCCCTGCCCAGCTAAGCCTCAAAAGGTAGGAATTTTCAGAGTGTCAATAGGAATAATATGCTGCTTTCTTTTTCTGTTTTAGATGGGCTTCAGTGTGGCTATAAAGGAATCAGAAAGTATGGTTGCAAATCAGCTCAAGGTAAGGAAGGCTGTTTTCACCATGATTGTGCCTAATCAGAACTGGTTAAGTCTGAAGCCGGATGAATATAAAATATTCAGAAATGTCCCTGAATAAACATTAAGCATTGTGGAAAGCCTTGCTTTTACTGCTGTGTGAAGAAAAATGTAACCATTAAGGATAAAGGAATAACAACAAAAAAAGATATTGAAATGGGGACCCAAGATAAAAATATATATCAAACACAAAAGAGATGTCTAGGTGTCGGGGGAGTTAATTATAGGAACTTCAAATGTTCTACTGAAAGATTCTCAGGTAGAAATTGTCAATTACAGACATTTATCCCTGGCAAGGATCCATTGCTCTGCACTTGCTATCCCCCTCCTTTTCTCTTTGACAGTATGTAAAGAATAGTGGTTTTCCAGTTTAACATCACGCCTAAAATCTTAAATCCCAAATGTTCCTTCCCTTGGGAGAAGAGCTGCGTTCTTCCTTCCAATTTATATATGTTTGTTTATTTATTTTGCTATGGCCTAAGTTTTAGCTCAATGGAGAAAAATTGCCTTCACCTTTTTGGATTTGACCAATTCTGACACAACATTGCTGAGATAGGTGGACCAGTGGTATTTTTTTATTTTATTTTATTTTGTTCTATTTATTATCTATCTATCTATCTATCTATCTATCTATCTATCTATTTAACTTCCATATCTCCCATTGTCAGAAAAGGGGGAGAAGTTTATGACATAGACCACCACAAAGTCAATACAAAACATGATATATGTCCAATAAAAGAATCAAAACAGCTATATAAATGCAATTATAAGCAGAGGAAATAGATAACAGCAGTGGTATAATACAATATGGCATGACTGCACTGGTTGCCAATTAGTTTTCGTGCCCAATTCAGAGTGGTGGTTTTGACCTAAAAAGCCTTAAACACCACAGGACTGCAGTTCTTCAAGAATCGCCTCTTCCCCGTATGAACCAACCGGGACCCTGCAATCATAATCTGAGGACCTTCTTTGTGTGCCTCCTCTACCAGAGACCCGGAAGGTGGGAAAAACATGACTGGGACTTTTCTGTGGTGGCTCCTGTTCGTGCAATGCTCTCCCCAGGGAGGCTCATCAGGGGCATCATAAATAAATGCAAATTCTCATAATAGCAGCAATATAAAAAATAGGGGGGGACACGAGTGGTCTAAACCACTGAGCCTTGGGCTTGCCAATCAGAAGGTCGATGGTTCGAATCCCTGTGACAGGGTGAGCTCTCGTTGCTCGGTCCCAGCTCCTGCCAACCTAGCTGTTTGAAAGCACGTCAGAGTGCAAGTAGATAAATAGGTACCGCTCTGGCGGGAAGGTAAATGGCGTTTCCGTGCGCTGCTTTGGTTCGCCAGAAGCGGCTTAGTCATGCTAGCCACATGACCCGGAAGCTGTCTGTGGACAAACACCGGCTCCCTCGGCCAGTAAAGTGAGATAAGCGTGCAACCCCAGAGTCGTCTGCGACTGGACCTAACGGTCAGGGGTACCTTTACCTTTAAAAAATAAGGGAGGGAAAGATCAGCAGCAGGGTATGTAAAATACAAAAAAACAAAATAAAAAACAAAGAATCTTCACTCTGTTGCCGGAAAAATCCGAGGGCTCCCTTGGACAAAAAGTAAAGACACCAACCAGAGTAAATTGGAGCAAATCAGCAGCCTGTAGGCTTGGCCTTTATTGAACTGTTGCAACAGGGTGTTCCCCTCACTCGCAGGAGAGAGGAAAAGACACAGAAAATGGTGTGCAAGACCTTATAAAAACTTTTGAAATTCCCATCCTCTAGGTCAAGCCCACCCCCAGAAACATCATGCATACATTACAGAAAGGAGGGGTTGAGGGAGGAGTTGTGGTGGTAACCTGAGTGTCCTGTCACCTGGCTGGTTCCCTTCTACCCCTCCCCATGAGTCATTCTCCGAAGACAAAAGGTAGTCGCAGTTTCCTGCCCCCTGAGGGAAGATCCGATCACTGTCCTCTGCCGAATCCACTCCCATATGCAAGTTCTTTGTGATCCTGATTGTCCTCTGTCTGGGATCATCAGGGTTGGCATAGCAACTGGGCAGGGCTCCTGTGGATGTGCTGGGATGGTGAAGGGATTATCAAATCTTCCCCATTCTGTAGTCTTTCCCTCATGGGGTAAAATAAAAGTGGAACAGTGCAAATCTGATGTATGGTTGATTTTCTATGAATTTATAACAGAAGTGTAGCGTATGTAGTGTGTGAGTGTGTGTGAAGTTTGTACAAACTGAATGATGGGGGGGGGGGTGTTTCCTGCTACAACTCTAACCAAAAATAGCTCTAAATCATGGCACCAACACAGAAAATGTCTGACCCTCCCAGCTCTCACCTGAGACCTTTCTGTCCCTTCCCAGTTTCTCCACCATGGGAGCATTTTCCTGTGCTGCTCAATTTCTACATTACTTTCCCATGCTTAGGCATTCACTACTGCCTTTAAAATGGAGATGAGGGTGTAATACATTGCATGGGAAGATGCTGTTTGAACTCCAGGTATGCTGATCTCATGTTACCTAGTAGCATAGGAGGAAAGCAAATCCATTTGCCTTCGGGCTAGATATACTTTCACTTTTATGTTTCAGCTGAGCTGTATGGTTTGCTCCCTGTTTTCTGTGGGTATTTGATTGCAGTGCAAATGGCTTTCTTTCCTTTCTTTTTCTGCTGTTTGCAAAGGAATTATGATATTGCTTCTTCCCAGGTTAATGCTGTGAAGCTGGTCGCGGATGTAAAAATGTAGATTTCTAATTAATCCCTAGGTTAATGCTGAACAGTGATGCCAGGGCAATAAACAACACCCTGTAAATAAGCATTTTCAACTCAAGTTTAGAAGCAGCTGGAGGCATGTGAGCATCTTCAGATAATTATTACCTGCTCTGCTGCCATAAATTGCTTGGAGGGAGAGGGATGAAACAGGAACGCAGCAGAAGTTGCACATCCAAAGCTGGGGCCCCGTCTGCACTATAAATTGAAAGCAGTTTCATACCACCTTAAACAGTCATGGTATCCCCCAGAGAATCCTGGGAATGCTTGTGTTCAGAAGTCTTAAAGGTAAAGGGTAAAGGGACCCCTGACCATTAGGTCCAGTCGTGACCAACTCTGGGGTTGCAGCGCTCATCTCGCTTTATTGGCCGAGGGAGCCGGCGTACAGCTTCCGGGTTATGTGGCTAGCATGACTAAGCCGCTTCTGGCGAACAAGAGCAGCGCACGGAAACGCCATTTACCTTCCCGCCGGAGCAGCACCTATTTATCTACTTGCACTTTTGACGTGCTTTAGAACTGCTAGGTTGGCAGGAGCAGAGGCCAAGGACGGGAGCTCACCCCGTCACGGGGATTCGACCCACTGACCTTCTGATCGGCAAATCCTAGACTCTGTGGTTTAACCCACAGCGCCACCCACGTCCTGAGAATGCTTGTGCTCAGAAGTCTTGGGAGACCCCTAGTCCCCCAAGGAGCTACAATTCCCAGAATTCCCCAGGGAAGGTTATTGACTACTAAATCTACTCTGATAATTGTAGCTGTGTGAAGGGAATAGGGGTTCCCTAACAACTCTCCGCACCCTTAGAAACCACAATTTCCTTTGGGGAAAGCGGTATGACGCTGTTTTGGCTGTATAATGCAGATGGGGCCTTAGTATCTTTTCAGATGATACCTTTATACTGCAGGACTTGCCATCTGCAGATTCGGCTCAAAAGGACCCTGTCCAAGAGCAGGGGAGCTACTGGCAGTCAGTGTAGGCAATACTGAGCTCGATAAGGCAAGTTTATGTTACATCAATGGTGAGGTCGTGTGACTAAGGACCAGAACTGTTGCTTCCAGAGCTTGACATGGAAGCTGCTATGTGACTTTCCAACATGTCATCTTTTGAAGCACCAGAACCGTGGACGCTCTTTTGCAACATGGTCAGAGGGGGCCTCATCTTTTCTCATGGCAGACACTTTGCCTTTTGAGCAAATGAAGATAAAGCTTTCCCCCCCCGTTTTTTCAGCCCATGCAGAAGAAGCTCTGCCTGTGGGGCCGCTTAAATTTAGACAGAGAGCTGAACTAGCATGAGCTGGATTTGAATCCTTGCTCAGGTCTGAAACAGCCACGCGGAGAAGAGATCAGGGGCACAGAGAGTAGCAACATCCAGAACACTCCAAGGCCCGGTTTTAAGGAAAGCTCCAACCAGGGCTCCTGCAAAACGCAGGTCAAGGAGTAGTTGCAGTAAACCAAGGTTTCAGTAGACATTTCCCCAGCAACGCTGGTGGCATTTTGGGATGTGTGGGAGGGGAGTAGACTAGCAGGGGTGCCTGTCAAAAATGTGAAGTGTTTGATGTTAATGCAACTTTGAGAAGTAGATTTTTAATCTACTTAAAAATTCCAAGCCGAAAAAGGGAAACTTTTTTAATGCTACTTACAGATAGGTTTAGACATAAGTATGTCAGCGAATGTGGGGCGGGCGGGGGGGGAGAGATGCAGCGCTTTATATTTATTCAAAGTGGGAGTTTCTCCTCCCGCACAGTTTCCAGATTGGCTTGTCTTCCTATCTGAGCTGCCTTTAATTTCAAAGGATTCATAGCACAAATGCAAAATGTCACGACTCAGTCTGAAGCTGAAAAGCGAGTAAGTTTTCATGTTCCAAAAATCCACAGCCGCCCAGAGGGCTTTAAGAATATATCCTAGAGGTTATGTTCACACGAGCAGGGAAAATAGTGGGTATAGCCAGGGGGTGGGTGGGCTGTGCCTCCTAATCAAGTAAATAAATAAAAATACTTCACGGACCAATTGTGTAAGATAACTCGGGGCTGCCCCCCCCCCAAACATGAATCCTGGCTACGCCTATGTGTTCCATAAAAAAAAACACATATACATAAATACAAATTACTGTAATGAAAAATCATGCCTACATATTCTGGTCGTAGCACAAGTCTCAGAATGTACTGTGTTGTAATAGTTGAAGGGTTATATGAAGACAGCCAATGAATGACCAAAAAAAAAAGGTTACATGGTGCTTTGCTATGGTAACTGAGTATAGGAGTAATTTTTTGTGCCTTTTGTGTTCAATCCCATAGAAAGGGAATATATAAGCCATATGGGATTTTTCTCTTTCCTTTGTAATCATAGTTATCTGAGTGTATGGTCTGGAACTTCCACTCAATAATGCTGGTTCCTCTGTCAGGTTATCAGGGCAAATGTTCCTGTCTCATTTTTTCACGGCTAACCTAGTGCCAAGTGAATAGTTCACAGTTCTTCCGTGCTCCTCATATGCTTCAAAATCATGAAATGCAGCAAATGGACAAAGGGCCATTATTCATTTAACATGACAAATTATATGGTTCTAGCCTGGAGCTTATCACAGTGGTCCCAGATATTGAAATGATCGGCTCTTCAGATGATTGAATACATGTACCATGGATTTATTTGAGGGTGGATGCCCAAATGATGGACATTCATAAAAATTTATGGCATGCGTACCTGCATACAACCCCACCAGCAATGAAAACCTCATAGCTTGAGGGCAGTTCATGCCTTTAATATCCTAGTGATGAATTTCAACAGATGAATTTATTGTTTTCATATACAAGATGAAATTCACTGTTTATCAAATCACATTTTAAATAAGAAAGCCTCTTATTTCAATGACAGCATTTCCCATCGAGGGAAATAAATATTTTTCTCCTCTCTTAATATTTTAATATGAGGGACGTGGGTGGCGCTGTGGGTAAAACCTCAGCGCCTAGGACTTGCCGATCGCATGGTCGGCGGTTCGAATCCCCGCGGCGGGGTGAGCTCCCGTCGTTCGGTCCCAGCTCCTGCCCACCTAGCAGTTCGAAAGCACCCTTAAGTGCAAGTAGATAAATAGGTACCGCTTTATAGCGGGAAGGTAAACGGCGTTTCCGTGTGCTGCTCTGGTGCCAGTTCGCCAGAGCAGCTTCGTCACGCTGGCCACGTGACCCGGAAGTGTCTGCGGACAGCGCTGGCTCCCGGCCTCTAGAGTGAGATGAGCGCACAACCCTAGAGTCTGTCAAGTCTGGCCCTTTACCTTTACTTTTTTCATATTTTAAAGGTAGAGTTGTTGTGCTTTTGAATATGAATGTTGACGTTGGTCAAGCTGAAATTTCAGTCACGCATAGCCCCCACCACCAAGGTGGTTTTAAACATTTGTGCTGAGAAGGTTTTTGTTCCCTCCCTCCTCTTGGATCTAAGGCCTGCTAAGCTTGCCAACTCTGGAAGGCTCTGAGACGCTCTCCTGAGATCATACGAGTTCCTGCAAGATCTTGTGCAAGTATCACAAACCTTCCAGGGCCAGTGCAGCAAGCAGGCCTTGTCCAGCAAGGAAGGCTGGGAGCACAAAAGCTCTTTTCTTAAACCACAGAGCCTAGGACTTGCCAATCAAAAGGTCGGCGGTTTGAATCCCTGCAACGGGGTGAGTTCCCGTTGCTCGGTCTCTGCTCCTGCCAACCTAGCAATTTGAAAGCACGTCAAAGTGCAAGTCGATAAATAGGTACCGCTCCGGCGGGAAGGTAAACGGCGTTTCCGTGCACTGCTCTGGTTCACCAGAAGTGGCTTAGTCATGTTGGCTACATGATCCGGAAGCTGTACGCCGGTTCCCTCAGCCAGTAAAGAGAGATGAGCGCCGCGACCACAGAGTCGGCCACGACTGGACCCAGTGGTCAGGGGTCCCTTTACCTTTCACCCAAGCAGATAGTGCAAAAAGACCAGGGTGCTGGTTTGGCATGCTGGCTCTGGGAGTGCTAAACATGATTTTATTGTATACACATTACCCTTGGAACCAACCCCCCATAAGATGAGGGATTACTGTATGGCATCTTATAAAAAAAGTCTTTGTCTAGAAATAAAAACCAGGGGTTTTTGTGTGTGTTTTTTTTACTGCAACAATTCATGTTCCTCTTCTTGGTAACATCCTCAGTCCATCCTGTAGGTCTGCTGTGTTTGTCACATATGGGTTAATGTACGGTATTGCTTATTTTCAGCATAGCTCTTAGGGGCCTCCTATTTTTTCTTCCCTTCTCGGCCCATATCAGGATTATTTCTGCTCTCCCCTTCACCTGGACTAGTTAAAGGGGCCAGTAGGAACCTTTTCTTTCATGCAAGTGAACATGTTCCTTTGAAATCACTGTGTTCCTCTCCTGTTCCTTAGTTGTTCTTGTGTGACTATACAGTTACTTGCTCAAGCACGGGTTCAACTGGAGCAAGGGGCTTGTCTCTCCCCCAAAGTATCCTCTAAGGTGTTTTTTTTTAGAGACTTCCTGCCAGTGGTGAGATGGGCAGAGACAAACCCACATTCTGGATCCCCGTTCTCCCCTACAGGGAAGGAACTAATCATGCTAAGTTCCAGTGTTTGCTTTTCTCCTCCTAGGAAAACATTCATCGGTTATCAGGCGTGTGCTCAGTTCCTTTTCTGAAGCAGCTGTGTGAGAAAATCCAATCGTATGTATTATTTTCTTTTTTTAAAAATAAATAAATCTTTATGCTACCCATTGATTAAAATATATTTTTAGTTTACTGCAGAAGGTAGATATCACACACACACACACAAAACACCGCTTCTCAAACAGCATAACTCCTCCCCATTATATTCTCTGAGAAAGGAGATATAATCTGCCGGATAATGTTGGTGCCACAAGAGCCCTTTGAACACTTACAGATCAAAATGCTGTATTCATAGATATGTTGTCATGTGTTCTCCATGTGCTGATGTTAATGCACTTTTAAATCTTGCTGGCCATGTTGGCTTTGTGACTCAGTTCCACTATATACGTAGAAGGCCTAGAAGATGGAAATGTGTTAATAGCCACTTAGCACACAGGTTATAAAAAAACATGTGTGCTGGTGCTTTTTGAAAAGCGCCAGCTTTTCAGCAGGGTAAGATTTATGCAAAATTTGTGTAATGTCACATTTCGTGAAAACGTCACTGACGTATTAAAGATGCTAATGGCAGCACTACGAAAGAGTAACTGATATTATCAAGGATGGATGCAATAAGTATAGTGTGAGTTAGAGGCAATGTCTGGGTACTTTGCAGTGGGGACGAACAGCCCTTTTTACATCGAGGGCCACATTCTTTTGGGGGTAGTCTCTCAGGGGCCACTTCCCAATTGCAGGTGGAGCCAAAGTCAAAGAGAGGCAAAGGGATTATCCAGAATCATTTCAACCCTGCTTCAGTTTTCACTATTGGAAATTGGATTAGAATTTCCAGTCTTTTTTTTTTTTAATAATAATTTTTATTAAGGCTTTTACATAAAGAAAAGGAAAAAAGAGAAAAGAACAGTGCAAAAATACAAAAAAAGATATAAAAACAAAAGAAATACAAATAAAAACAATTCCATTTTCATAGAATTCCTTGCATTTACTTATTTCCCAGACTTCCTCACACCTCCCCTCACTGTATTCCAGGTTAGAAATTTAATCAGCAAATCCCTTCCCTCTATCTTATCTTAGTCTTTATCTTAATATTTTAGTATATCTTAATCTTTATCTTGATTCAGATTTTTCATACTTAACCGCATTGTTGCTAATAACCCATTAACCTCCATCCGATGTCATTCTAACATTCATTAATCTTATAATATTTCTGTAAATAGTCTTTAAATTTCTTCCAATCTTCTTCCACCGTCTCTTCTCCCTGGCCTCAGATTCTGCCAGTCATTGTTGCCAATTCCATATAGTCCATCACCTTCATCTGCCATTCTTCCAGAGTAGGTAGTTCTTGTGTCTTCCAATTTCCAGTCTTGTGTCAGTCTATTCAGAAGTAGGTCCCACTGCGTTTGATGGGGTTACTCTCAAAAACTGGCGGAGGAAGGGGGGCAGGGGAGCACATCGCCCCTGGCACCATTGGGGAGGGTGGTACCATCACAGCTGCCCTCTGACAATGCACCGTGCACCCCCACCATGTGCCACGCCCCCGGGACGCACACCAGCCATGCCTCTGCCTGCTCTCCGCCCCTGGTGCTGGAGCATGCAGTTTCTTCACCACTGCTCTCAAATAAGTGTTATGGGGGGTGAATTATAAGAACAGTCCAATATAGATACTGTTCTGGAAAGCAAATGAAATTAATTTTTTCTGACTTTAGTGTGCTACACCATAGCTGTCAACCGTCCCTTATTTGGCGGGAAACTCCCTTATCCCAGCGCCGTTTCCCGCTGCTGTCCCAGATTGATGATATCCCTTAAATTTCCTGGGTTTCAAAGGAAGCAGGTCCTCTCCCTTCCGGCCAGGGAGGAGGGAGGCTCCAGCTGTGTTGCTTGGCTGCGTTGCTCACCCAATAAGGAGTCTAAGACCAACTGGGAGGGTGGAGCTTCCATGCCTTGTGCCAATCAAATCGGCCACGTTGCCTGGGGACTCGCCTTTGCTCAGCGCTTCCCAGCGGAGAGGTGATGGTGGTTTTCCTTGCTGCATCCCCTTTGCCGGGTTGCTGCGCTGTGCGAACCACCGCTTGAGGCTTCGTTTGGCTGCTGGCTGGGCTTTCTCCCTTTGGCTCGGAGGGGCTCAGAAGTTGAACATACCTGTGCTCGGAATCGGATGGATACATCATTGATGGCCCACTCACCCTTCCCGGGGAAAAGGTCTGTCTGGAGCAGGGGGCACATGGTGGGGGGGGGGAGGAAAGGAAATCCCTTATTTTGGCTGCTGATCCCTTATATTCGAGGCTGCTGGTCCCTTATTTTCAAATCTGTAAGTTGACAGCTATGGGCTGGACACACACTATATGGCAGGAACCAGCCAATTAACGATCAGACAACTGATCTTTCCCCCAAGACATATAAGCCGGAAAGATGTTTATTCAAAAATCATCCATTTATTTTTATACAGTAACATACTGTTCATCCCAGTTGTTCTGAAGCTGCACCAGGAGGGGGAAAGTGGTTTCAAATGTTAAAAAAAAGAGGGGCTGAACAGAGAGGAAGGCACACTGATGGTATGCTAGAATTGGGGCAGCTTCAAGAGGTATCAGAGGCTGCATAAAATGAAGTCAGGGGCTGCATGTGGTTCCTGGGCCTCAAGTCGCCCACCTGTGCCTTGTAGAAAGAAAAGGGGAGGCAGGACTAAAGGAAATTATTGATTCTAATAACTCAGAGCACCTGGCAGCGCAGATATTTTTTATCTTTTAACTAACACCGTGCAGTTTATGTCATCTCCTTACTACATTGTTTATGACTCTTGCTCCTGATTTTAGCAGAGTAAGGAGGAAAGCTAACAGACCCAAGAAAACCCCCAAAGAAAATCTCATTTTAAACAAGCGTTTTAGTGTCAGATACAGATTTACTGCATAAAATCTGCGATACTAAATCCCGGGGCTTGAGAGTGAAAATCATCCAAGTAGAAAGTAAAAGAAGCTCCCACTTGTGATAATAAAAGGATATAGCCTTGAAACAGGTTTCTAAGGAAAAGGTAGTTTTTTCTTAAAAGCATATTTTAAGCCAAGACTTGGGTACCTTTCTGAAAACCATTTCCCCCCCCCCCCCAACCTCCAGGAGTTGGGCTAATTTCATACTCTAGAGCAGGACTGGAGTATTGGCAAAACCTATTTGGTGTTTCGCAACTTTCTGACTAGTCGCAGGACCTTAGCCAGACCTAGCAGAGTAAACGCAGAATCCACGGAAGCAATTGGCAACTTGGCTGCAGACAGGATAGACGAAGCAGGAACCAGGAACTTGTAGTTAGGTGTTTATTTATATACAGTAGACTATATACAGGAACAGAACACGGATCTTTTGCTAGCTCTCTCTGATACGACTCACAACTCCTACACTGACACACTGGACCACTGAACTTTGAACTACCACTTAGTAGGCCATTAATTATCACTCCCTTGAGAGAGCTTGACCAATCAGGGAGTGGTCTCCATGTCTCTGTTATCACTAGGCAGACTTGATCCTTCAGGTTGCCTTCTGGCTGTCTGCCAAACCTTAATTGACTCTGTGTGAGTAGCTGCACGTACACAGTTTCCCAACATAGAGGACCTTGGGCCCTTCAGATGTTGCGGAAATATAACTCCCATCATTGCTAGCAAGCATGGCCATTGGTCAGGGATGGCAGGCAGGACCAGTAACTTAAGGCTGCCATACATCCGGGTTTATCGGACCGACAAAATGGTGTCCAGGCAGATTTTAATTTGGACCATATGTCCATATTAGGGCTGGGCCGATGTATCGTCCAAAACCGGTTTGACGTCCATATTGTGATACTGGTTTGATCATTTTTGACCTGGCAATATATCACTGATCAGTGTGTGTGCGTGTGTGTGTGTGTGTGCGTGCGTGTGCGTGCTATGGAAAAATCACAATGTGGAGAAAACCTTGAAGCCAACCAGTGCCTCTACGTAGCTCCATCCTTATTTCAGACTGTGATACAGTCAAACCTCTTCTTACGTCCGCCTCCGCTTGCGTCTATTTCGCCCAACCTCCGTGGCAAACCCGGAAGTAACCGGTGGGTTTGCCACTGTTTGCGCATGCGCAGAAGCGGGCAGTTGCCACCTGCGCACAACAGCGCCTCTCCTAGCAACCTGTTTCGACCTCCTAAGGCACCTCTGAAACGGATTATGGTCGCAGGTAGAGGTTCCACTGTATATCAGTATATCACAATGTTTAGCTGGTGGTATATAAAGAAGTTGTAAACCAGATATCGCCTGGCCCTAGTCCATACCGACGAGCTGTTCTCCATCCAGAAAGTGATGTTCTCATGAGCTAGGGCCTATACTTATGTGGAACTCCACAGTTACAGTGCCAAGGATGAAGGAAAGCAAGAACAAACTACCGTATCTGTATTCCATACATGTAAAGTAGCTCTGACCGCCACTCTGCTTGGATAAGCTATGTGAAATTCACATGTGCAAATGTCGATCAACAGAGGTTGATGTGCACAACAATGATCACCAACCAACTTGCTCCAGATACATGTAAATGTTGTCCCGGTGCTCACAATGACCAATGTGCTCAGTTTAATATCAACTCCTAGGCCAAAGAATGAAAACTGGTTTTTTATAAAGCTCTTTTCCATATATAATAACAATTGCTTGCAGAATAGATGTGTGTGTGTTAGAGCTGAAGTGATAAGCGGAACACTTTATAGCACTCTTTGCAAAAAAAGAAAAAAAGAAAAATGTTTGTGAGCGTTTTGTTTATCCTTCCAGACTTATCCGTAGTAAGTTACCTTTCGAAGACCTTGATGGAGATAAATTTAGTCTTTATCCGGTAAGTAAAGTCATATGCCCGCAACAAGATTCTCACAAGAGCCCCTTCTAGTATCTATAAAACCCATCACTTTGTAAAGTAGTAGTCCAAGACCGTGGGGTACTCTCTATTATTTTGAAATATTGTTTCCTTTATGGCGAAGAAAAATAATTATTCCTTTTATATTCTTTCTGGAGGCTTGGCCACGGAAATACATGGCCCAGAGAAGCAAACTGCTCTGCCCAAGAGTGTCATGTTTATTGAATTATTAATAAAACATGAAGCAAACTTATATGAAAAAGTATTAAAATTGTCAGGGTGTCTTATTTCTGCATGAAAATAAGCAGTGTGCCTTTTTTTTTTAAAGGCAGCTGGGATGGTTGGTTTATGAATCTCTCTTCCCCTTCTGTAGTTGGATTTTTATTTTAGATGTTTAATGGTTGGCTGGAAGGGGGCGGAATTCCAATGCTAAACTTCTCTTCATTTCTCTTCCTGGTTAGACCTTAAGAGGATATCACTGGAGAGGTAGAGACTGTGACGATGTCCAGGCCTCTGTGTATCCTGGCAGACGGTAATTTGGGTGGTTTAAATTATTCTCTCTTGTTAGGACAAATCACTTCTTTAGATATTATATTATAGCTTCAGGTTTCCCCAATAGCTTGGGTAGCTTTGCGGGACTCCAAATGGTTTGCCCATGAGAAGGTCTGCATGATATGTGTGGGAACTGGTGTAGAGCGGATTTAGATAGTCAGGATAGCCACATAGCTTATGCATATCCTGAATTGCTATCTATTTATTTTCAGAAAGTATTTTATTTATTATAAAATATTTTAATGCTACTTTTCGGCACTGAAACATTCACAAAAACACACAACATCATGTATCATAAAGAACAAACCTGTATCTCTTTTTAGACATTGCTGTTTTCCCATACAGTTATGTTTAAAAACTTTTTTCTAAAAAAAATTGAGCATTTGTTCAGGGCTTCATCCATTAGCATCAGTACTTTATATTGATAGTCTTGATGCTGGGGCAGGTGCTGGGGGAAAGCATCTGCAAAACATGGTGTGAAGTTACATGACTTCACACCAAAGTGAAAGTCAGCATTCTGGTGGACGCTGTGTGTGTGTGTGTGTGTGTGTGTGTGTGTGTGTGTGTGAGTGTGTCTGTGTGTGTCTGAAAAATGCCACCTTAACCCATTTCTGAAATGTATTAATTTCCTTTCTATTGTAGCCCTGATAACTGGGATGCAGATAAGGACTCCAACTGTAATGGAATATGGGTGAGTCGTTGGAGGTTATATTTTGACATTTCCCACAGATGTTCAATTCCGATTTTGGAATCTGCCTATGTGAGTTTTTACTTCATGAGTTTTCAAAAGAATAGACTTCCCCAGGTTAAGAATACGTCTGTAATGCCTCCACAGGTATTACCTTGGGGACAATCTTACCTTTAAAAAACTGTTATGAAAGTTGCCCCCGCTACTTCTAACTCTTTTGGATAGTGAAACTGTCTTACATAAGAAATCCTTATTTCAAAACTCGTGCATTCATGGGATACCAAAAAGCAACAAGGTGAGGGTAAAAACCTGGTTTATTTTATTTCAGTGATAGATCTAGGAATCCTTGACACATGGCAAATCACTTATGAAAATGAAGAGGATTTCAAAAGGGCTTGTGAAATGGCCTTGGGATTTGCTGTTCAAAGAAAGAAAACCTCAGAGAATTACATGGGTCCTTGAATGAATCTCTTTGGATGCTAGAAATTGTGTTCACTACTACTGCTGCTGCTATTACTACTAAAGGTAAAGGTAAAGGTACCCCTGCCCGTACGGTCCAGTCTTGCCAGACTCTAGGGTTGTGCGCTCATCTCACTCTAGAGGCCGGGAGCCGGCGCCGTCCGCAGACACTTCCTGGTCACGTGGCCAGCATGACATCGCTGCTCTGGCGAGCCAGAACCGCACACGGAACGCCATTTACCTTCCCGCTGGTAAGCGGTCCCTATTTATCTACTTGCACTTAGGGGTGCTTTCGAACTGCTAGGTTGGCAGGCGCTGGGACCGAACGACGGGAGCGCACCCCGCCGCGGGGATTCGAACCGCCGACCATGCGATCGGCAAGTCCTAGGTGCTGAGGTTTTACCCACAGCGCAACCCGCTACTACTACTACTGTTGATTTATTAATTTTGTATACCGCCCTTCATCCAAAGATCACAGAATGGTTCATAACAGAAGAATGCAAAATGAGAATACAAAAGGCATAACAAAACACAAACCAAAACAAACCAGTAACCCCCCTCCCACAAATACATTTCAAAAGCCATCGAATGCTAATCAGCTGAATGCCTGGTTGAAGAGAAATGTTTTTGACTGGCCCCCAAAGATATGTGACGAAGGCAGCAGGTGGGGAGCCACTATTTATTATACAATTATTTCATTATCAGGATTTTGATTTGGTCGTTTATATTTTTGGTTACTTACATACTTATATGTAATCCACACTGAATTATGTTTGTTTTAATTTAGATTAGTTTTATTTATCTTATTACATTAGGAACCGGGGACGTGGGTAGCACTGTGGTCTAAACCACTGAGCCTCTTGGACTTGCCGTTCATAAAGTTGGCAGTTTGAATCCCCGTGAGGGAGTGAGCTCCTGTTGCTTTGTCCCAGCTCCTGCCAACCTAGCAGTTCGGAAGCACACCAGTACAAGTAGATAAATAGGTACCACTGAGGAGGGAAGGTTTTCGTGTTCTCTGGTTTCCGTCACAGTGTGCCATTGAGCCAGATGACCCGGAAAGCTGTCTGTGGACAAATGCCGGTTCCCTCGGCCTGAAGCGAGATGAGCACTGCAACCCCATAGTCGCCTTTGACTGTCCAGGGGTCCTTTACCTATTTTTTCCACCTACATATAACATGTCTGGCTCAAGCTATCGCTTTGTGTATGATAAGAGGAAGCCTCTTTGCCCATTCCTGCCATCATAGAAAAGTGGTCCTCAGCTATTTGGGTCCCCCAAGTATTCATGTTGCTACTGTTCAATGTTTTCTAACAGACTGGGTTGCTTGTATTTCATTGTGTTGCTGGAGCAATTCCTGAAAGAAAAGGTGAATGTGCAAAACTTAATTGATGCTTCCTCTCTCTCTCTCTCTCTCTCTCTCTCTTTGTGAGTGTGTTCAGCTCCATGAGTTACCGTAATTTTCTTTTCTCATACATTAGGGTGTTGATCCAAAAGATGGCATCGCCTATGAGCAGAAATTTTGTAACGGTAATTTTTCTGATTTTAAAATATAGCTGAGAATAATGGTTGCAAATTGCCCAATTCATTAAAATAATAATAATTCTGAAATATATGATGAAAAACAAATGAGGGTCATTGGTACAATCCTCATGTTGTCGTCAGATGTGCTGATTCCTTTTGAAAGCCAAGCTCAGGGAAACCAAGCTCTGCAGGTGGAAAGTTAATTGGCCTGTGGTACTGGTGTCACAGGACACGGGTGGCGCTGTGGGTTAAACCACAGAGCCTAGGACTTGCCAATCAGAAGGTCGGCGGTTCAAATCCCCACGACGGGGTGAGCTCCCGTTGCTCAGTCCCTGCTCCTGCCAACCTAGCAGTTTGAAAGCACGTCAAAGTGCAAGTAGATAAATAAGTACCACTCTGGCGGGAAGGTAAACGGCGTTTCCGTGCGCTGCTCTGGTTCCCCAGAAGCGGCTTAGTCATGCTGGCCACATGACCCAGAAGCTGTACGCCGGCTTCCTCAGCCAATAAAGTGAGATGAGCACCGCAACCCCAGAGTCGGCCACAGCTGGACCTAATGGTCAGGGGTCCCTTTACCTTTAATTCTGCAAGAGCCAATGTTCCTGGGTTTTATTATGTCATCATAATCTCATGCATTTTTAGAAGGAAGCTGTGAATGAGTCTGTGAAATTGTGAACTTGATTTCTGGAAATTAAGATACTGCCGTTCTGTCCTGATGAGTGACGCAAATGACAAGAACCCATCACAGAACATAGACCTGGTGGAAGCAGACATAGTTGGTTGGACGGGCTGAGCTAAAAGCAGGGGTGCCGACCTGCCCCCCCCAATGGGGGTGCATCACATGACACTCAAGCGCTGGGCTGGGATGCGAGGGTGTCCTGCTGCTGTGATGCCAGCATTTGTGTGCTGGATAGGGAGGAGGAGGAAGAGCAGAGCCACAGGATTTGGGGGGGGGGCATCCCCCTCCTTGCAAATTTTGGGAGGGACTGAAGACCCCTCAGCTCCCACTCCCCAGCGTGCCTGGCTGAAAAAGAAGCTCTATAGAAAGAGTTGGAATCCAATAATAATAATATAATAATAATAATAATAATAATAATAATAATAATAATTGTTTGTTTATACATACCCCGCCACTCTAGGCAGCTTCCAACAAAATATTAAAATACAGTAATGCATCAAACATTAAAAGCTTCCCTAAACAGGGCTGCCTTCAGATGTCTTCTAAAAGTCAGGTAGTTGTTGTTTTTCTCTTTGACATCTGATGGGAGGGCGTTCCACAGGGCTGGTGCCACTACCAAGAAGGCCCTCTGCCTGGTTCCCTGTCACGTGGCTTCTTGCAGCGAGGGAACCGCCTGATCTCATAGATCTCATGCTTCTAAATTCATGGAAACAGCCTTGTGCTTCTGAATTCCACATCCTATTGCACGTAACAATATGTTATTAATGTAATGTTGTTGCTGGCAGTCGTGGAGTTCTTTTACAGAGGCAACAATGCCACGTAGGCAGTATCTAAATTAGGCCACAGCAGAGCTCAAGCACAAATTCCCGATCAAACACAAATTCATCTAATGATGGTGCCTGTACATGATTGAAATCACCCCTGAATAGAACTAACATGGACCTTCCACAAGGTCTATTCTTGCACCACCACTAATGTTTAGTAGCTGCTTGGCAAACACAAAGCCAGTTAGTCATTAAGGAGGGAGCAAAAGTTATACTTCTTCCAGATTTTAAAAAAGCCAGTTTCCTTGAACTGGTTGTCAGGACACAGTAGGCCAAACTCCAGCTTAGGGAGGAAGCTTTCTAGGTCTCCAGAACTCTTTATGTTACTCAAAGCATGCTAATAAAGATGTAGCCCAATTGTGGATTTGGGGAGGCATTTTCTCTCTCTTGCGGACTAGGACAACTGCCTTGCTTTTTATGCGCCCTGAAATTGCAAGAGATGTTATCAGGCACCATCCATCTTTAAAGGCTGGGTGCAGTGAAGCAGACAGGGTTTATGAGAAGCTTGTAATTTTGCCCTAATAGACCAAATTGAGAGCAATGCTCTCAATGCCCTGATTTCACTAAATGTTCCACTTTTATTGAACGTACTGCAGATAGTAAAAATTTATGTTGCTCCCAGCAGGGTCCACTTTAAAGTACCAATTCAAGCTTTAAAAGAAGCCTAATAGAAATTGGTCTAATTTAGCATGCACTTTTTGTAAACTTGATTGATGTGTCCATTTATTTTCGGGTTATTTATAGTGCAGAGGAAGTTAAAAATCTTATTTTAGGTTTGGAAATGAGTACAAATGGCCAAATCGTTGTTTTGATTGCTCTTTGTGTGTTGGAACTGCCGTGTGGATTTTCTTAATGCGGTTGTGCTTTGTGCAGCATACGGGTTTGCAATGTGAGGAAAAAATAATTAAGCTTTTAAAATTATTAATTGTCTTCCGTAGGCACAGAGTCCAAGGGAATCATTTTGTTGGGAGATTCAGCTGGGGCTCATTTTCACATCCCTCCTGAATGGGTGACAGCATCGCAAATGTCAGTGGTATGTCGTTTCAGCTGGTCATTGTACTGATCTCAGTCGGCCGTCCTATAATTCACTTTCTTCTCTATTACTAAGGGTGCCTATTATGACTGCCCTCTATTATAAAGGGTGCCCATTGAGTGTCTATATATTTCTGGGGATGGTCACTTTCAGCCACTGCTGTAATAATCATGGGAGGTTTTCAAGATATATTAAGGAACCAGAAACTCTTCTATAGAAAGGAAAACATCTGTTCAGTTTATTAGTACCATGGATGTGTCTTGTTCCTCCCATGTTGGTTGGTTGGTTAAAATTATTTATAACCCGCTCTTCTTTCATCACACAATCCCAGAGCAAGAAACAACATTAAAATACAATAAAGCCATATTTCATTTAAATGCAACTTAATGTGAAAGCAGACAATATACTAACATTGTAACTACAGCAGCCAAGAGGTGGGGGGGGGGGCACCAATTTAACCAAATGCTTGGTTGAAATATCTATGGTTTTACCTGGTGTCAAAGCTCCATCAGTGTTGGTGCTTCAGAGAGGAGGGCATTCCAGAATTGGGGTGCCATTATTGAGAACATCCTCTCACAAATCAGCACATACTGTATCTCAGAGAAGGGGCATCCTTCAATGACTACAAAGTCTGGGCAGGTGTATAAGGAAGCAGGTGGTCTCTCAGGTATCTGGGTCTTTGGGCCATTATAGCTTCGCCCACAGGATGCGGGTGGCGCTGTGGGTTAAACCACAGAGCCTAGGACTTGCCGATCAGAAGGTTGGCAGTTTGAATCCCCGCGATGGGGTGAGCTCCCATTGCTCAGTCCCAGCTCCTGCCCACCTAAAAGTTCGAAAGCACGTCAAAGTTCAAGTAGATCAATAGGTACTGCTCCGGCGGGAAGGTAAACAATGTTTCCTGCTCTGGTTCGCCAGAAGCGGCTTAGTCATGCTGGCCACATGACCTGGAAGCTGTACACCGGCTCCCTTGGCCAATAAAGCGAGATGAGCGCCGCAACCCCAGAGTCAGTCACGACCGGATTTAATGGTCAGGGGTCCCTTTACCTTTAGCTTCCCCCACAAGTAATCACACCTCTGTTCTCCTCTCAGATGTTCTTGTCTTCTGCTGTGATGACTACAGTAGAATTACTACTTATCGCTAGTGAAATGTTCATCATTAGGGTCGGTAATAAATATTTGCTGGAGCCGTTGACAACAGTGCCGTAGGCAGAAGGCAGATTTGTAGGAAGCCCTTCAGCCAACATTTAGAGAACACTTACGCCCTTCTGGTCTGGAAAACGAAAGTGTCTGTCATTCAAGAGGCCATGATGTTTCCTCTGCAGCCAAACATATGAGAAAAGGAAAAGATGCAGGAGTGTGCTCTCAAATGGTTTATGTGCAAGCTGTGTTTTCTTGGGGCGCCCTATTCGGTTTGAACCAGGTCAATAACAAGCAATAAGCTCATAGCCACCTTGTGCCTGGAGAAATCAGACTGTCCCATAACCACCATTATAACCATCTGAATAACATGTTCAAGAGACACCACTCAGCCCTCCAAAGAGGCTTTCTAGGGGTTTCAGGGGGGGAAGGGCACAGCAACTGTTCTTTCTTTGAAATTCCATTTGTCTAAAGTAAAAAAATAATAATCAGACAGCAGAACTATGCAAAGCCCTGGTTGACGACAAGCAATTAATGTTCATATTTTACGGGTGAGGGACACTAAGGGATTAGCCTAAGGCAAGTCAAGGCAGAGTGTTTTTGTTTACTTCCAATTTTACTTTTTGTTGGGAGTCAGAAATGGTTGCCAATCTACTGCTAATCATCTAGGTAAAGCAACTTTCTGCCCGCAACACCACATGATGGCTTAAAAAGTGCTATTGATTTTCTTCCAAGAGAGAGAGAAAGAGAAAGGAACTACCCAAGTGGCTTATTGAAAACTTCGAAGGGAAATTGGGAGGTGAAACTGCAATGCTAAAAGTAAATATTCAGCACCAATAATTATTGCTGCATTGTGGGCAGCATTCAAATTAAAAGCCACATTGTTTGCAGTTTTAATTTTCTCTTTGGAAAGCCTTAACTGATTTAAATAATCGAGATTGGCTGTTGTTTTTCTTCGTTAATGCTTTATGGAAAAAAAATGATTATAGGAATCACACTGATGACAGAGCAGGGGATGAGCATAATAAATCAGAGGCAGTGATAATTGAGATGATCATGCCTAATAAATGTGGTAACAATACTCAGGATAATGACAGTAATGACAATGAAGCATGAAAGTGATGTGCTCAAGCTAGCATTTTAGATTGTGTCAGCATTTCTTTTGTAAATCTTGGATGTTCACGTTTTTCAACTTCTCCACAAGTATTTTTCTCTGTGTTGCAAATGCCTTATACAGTATTTTGAAGCAATGCTTAGTCCTCAAGGCTTAGACCTACCTCCATGCTCTGATCTCAGCCTTCCCAGTCCTCCTTTCCCCTGATCCTTATTAATCTGCGGGACTCAGGAAGCTGTGGCCGAGGTGGGGAACCTCAGCTCCATGAACCAGATTAGGTAGCTAGGGTCTAAGTGTAGCCCTGGAATCTAGCCTAAATGCCAAGACACAGTACAGTGGTACCTCGGGTTACAGATGCTTCAGGTTACAGACTCCGCTAACCCAGAAATAGTACCTTGGGTTAAGAACTTTGCTTCAGGGTGAGAACAGAAATCGTGTGGCGGTGGCGCAGCGGCAGCGAGAGGACCCATTAGCTAAAGTGGTATCTCAGGTTAAGAACAGTTTCAGGTTAAGAACGGACCTCCAGAACAAATTAAGTACTTAACCCAAGGTACCACTGTACTGGAAAACATAAAGCGCCACCAAAGGCGCATGATGTCCGTGGCTGATGTGAGGAGGACCAATAAAATGAACACAGAAGACTGGTATTGGGTTGAATTAGGCCACAATTTTATTGATTACAGGTAAGGAAGGTAAACGGCGTTTCCGTGCGCTGCTCTGGTTCGCCAGAAGCGGCTTAGTGATGCTGGCCACATGACCTGGAAGCTGTACGCCGGCTCCCTCGGCCAATAAAACGAGATGAGCGCTGCAACCCCAGAGTCGGCTATGACTGGACCTAATGGTCAGGGGTCCCTTTACCTTTACCTTTAAGAGCAGGTTTGCCTAAGGCATTGGGTGTGTATTCAGCATCAGGCAGCCCACCTGCTGCCTGATAGTAACCCAGTGAGGTCGACTGGGGAGTCAGGTGCCATGACCCCACACAGGCTGCCATTGGGAGAGGTGTATTGGCCCATCAGTCCCTGTGTGGACTCCCGGACAGAGTCACTCCTTTAACGGGGTTACCCACACAACTAAGGATCCAGCTCAGTGCCTTTTCTACCAGAGTTGTGAAAGTTTCTATGAGGTAGACAGAAAGCTGCAGGCTGGCTAATTTGCTTGCAGGGGAAAATCCATCCCTGGCCCTAAATGTGGCAACCAAGTAAACCATATCAAGGTCCTTTTGCCAACTCGCCCCTGTCAGGGTGGGCCCCTACCAGACTGGGTAGGTGGGTAGACAATCCTGCAACAGTCAGCAAAGAGGGTGGTCTGCATCTGGCTGCCATCTTGAATATGGCAGGGGCAGGCAGGGCACAACCCCTGTGTCCCTGACCTGATTGGCCATGCAACCCAGGCTTGCTCCAAATGGAGGGTCCAACATAGTTCCACAGGAAAATGGTAGCCCTCTGGGAAGGGCCATAGCCGTGCTGTGTAGCAAACACCGCTCCCCCCAGAGCCCTATAGGGGTGGAGCCAGATAAGGATCTGGCCCAAAAAGACAATAAAGGTTACCCACCCATTGGATAGTGCTCAGGATGGCACCAAGCCAGGAGGGCAGCCTTACTATACTCAAGACGTAGCTGATCTCTAGGAATAAAATCTCAAGGGAAGGGGTTTGTGATTAAGTCCTCCTCCCAAAAAGAAATACATATATTTTACATGTCTGATCTATAATTCTTGATAACTAATTTGTTTATGGCCTATAGCTGTGTCCTATTAACTGTATTTAAACTGCTTGAACTTCATATTACATTAAAAGCTAGTATGAAAAGAATAATCAAGTTTATTGCCAATGTTCTGGGCATGGAAGCCCATTATTGTAACCCACCATGAGACGATTGGGTGAAGGGCAAGTACAGAAAATAAAACCCATCCTGATTTCTTAATCTCTTTTATAGAAGGCATTTTCCAACCTTCCTGAGGCTTTGGCCGATGAGCTCGACTGGCCTCAGTTTTCTGGAGCAACCGGATTCCTCAACTCCACAATCGGGTGTGTAAGCAAAGTCACCAGAATCTCAGGAATGAATGGTTGTGGAGAAAATGTTTTGTGTTCAGATGGAAGTTCTGGAGCGTTGCCATGCCCTCTGCTTCTGATGTTTCCTAAAAATTATGATCCTCCCATTCAACAATAACACATTGTTTCATGGTTTCCAGACCAAACTTTATTCTTCTTTTTCCTTCATACTTACCTTCAAGCCCAAACAACACAACTGCAGCACATAGATCCATGTCCCAGCTAAAGCAATAGGGGGAAGTTGTGTTTTAAAGGGATGCACAGCTGGACCGCAGTCGTTTGTGTGTGTGTGTGCTTTCTCTTCCCCAACTCACTGTCTTTGTCGCTGCCGCTCCCTTCCCCCAGGCAGTTTCTTTCAATATGAGCTCCCTCCTCTTAATTATTGGAGAGATAGTAGAGGGGAATCCTTAATGAAATCCAAAAGCTTCAGCCCCTTGATTCCACATTTTTAGTCAAATCATGGTCCTTCTGTAAGCCTCTAAAAACAATCACTTTGGAGTGGTGTGTCACAAAAGGTCAATTATTCATTTCGGATTGTTGTAATCCACTCTGGAATCTGCTGGCGAATGGTGGGTGGGGTTGTTGTAAGAAGAATAATAATACACGTCCGAATTTTCATGAGGGCTTAAAGAAAAAATCACAAAGTGTTGTGGAAATGTGATTAAGACTTAAGATTGGGGAAATGAGAAGCTGAGCGAAGCTGAAATTGACAGATTTGTCCATTCTTTTTTCCACATGTCAATTCTGACCCTGCTTAAACAAAGTATGGCAGCTTAAATTAGTGGTTTTCATCCAAATGGTAGTTTTCGTTCCCATGAGTAATTACCTTCGAAATTCAGCTCCAACTTAATTACTTTCCATTTGTTTCATCCTGATGTTCTTTCCCAATGTCACTGTTCTGAAATAGCCTCTATTTTTAATCTGTGGGATCTATTATTCCTTCTGTTCCCAAATCTGTCCACTTGTCTAAGATGACAAAGCAATGTTTAGAGACAAGGTTTCCTTGGTTCAACTGTCTCCTAATTATTTCTTTGCAATTGCTAAGGCAGTTCTGTTAATGTTCCGTAAACTCCTGATTCCTGGGCAATTTATCTTTCTTAGTTCATAAGACTGTTTGCCCCCATCTCCTTTTCAATCATATAAAAAGCTAGGTTTTTCATTCTTTGTGTGAAGAAGGATTTATTGGGAACAGACAGCATCATATATACCGTATTGGCCTGAATATACGCCACACTCCCCCCCCCCCCAAATTCCGACCATGAAAAGTGCAGCTTCAATTTGTGACCTTACAAAAATTGGTTTTTACGATATCGCTGCAAAAACAGACATACGATAAAACAGAACAAAAAAAATTTTATTGCCAGTTTGCGAGCTTGAGACTGTTGTGCAATTACCGTAATTCTAATGTCATTCAACACTTTCCCCGTATTTTACAGTGCAGTATTGATTTTTTATTTGCATTTACGGTGCTACGAACAGGTGTTTAACCCACTTGTGGGTCCTCTCTAGTACCTGTAGGATTTTCTTCTACATTTGCCATTTACAGGTGTGAGAATTTTAAGGGAGTGGCTTATATTCAGGTATTGTCTTTTTTTTCTTCCCTCCCCCCCCCTGAATTTTAAAGGTGCAGCTTATTTAAGGGCACGGCTTATATTCGGGCCAATACTGTAGATGTTCTATTGTTTGTTTAGGAATTGTGGTTGTCTAGAGTAGTTATTTATACTTTCTAAGAAGTGGGGCTGTCAGATATAAGAAACTATTTATAAGATGATCCAGACTTCTTAGTGATGCAAAGCTTTTACAGTTTGGACTTCACAATTTCACCCTCATTTTGGCCTCAATGTGAAATAGCAGTGACATTGCTGAGTCTGGGTTCGCCTGACTGCTTGGAGAAATCATCTGTGGAGTAAACCAGTGTTTTTAAGCTTTTCTGTTTCTTGAAAAATGCATCCTGAAAATTATTTCCTTTCTGTCTCTCTTGATTCTTTATCTAGATTTTTTTTAAGCCTCCTTACCCCTAAAGGTTCAAGGTAGAAAACAATACTGAAGTAGAATCCAGTGTAGCACTAAAGTAATCATTCTCTCAGCATAAGGATTTCTGCTTGCACAAGGGAATGTTATATCCCTCTCCTCTCTTATGCACCCCCTAAATATGTTCTGGGGTTCTCCCAACCCTCTGGAGCAGATTTGGGGAGGGTGTGCACACAGGAAGCGGAGGGAGGAAATTCCTATTGTGCAAGCAGAGATCCTTTTGCTGATGAGGCTCATTAGTAAAAGACTGCCCACAGCATCTAAAAATCAATGAATTTATCACCTTCAAAATATTAGTAACTGTAAAATAACCCCCTAGTAATTCCCTGCTCACTTGTGCCCACTAAATGCTTATATACAATTTCTGGAAGATATTCAGGCTTCTCCTCCCTCAATGGGAACAAGCCATCTGTTCTTTCTGGATCCTTATTGCCTTATCTCACAATTAATAATGCCCAAAGGGAGATATAAGCAAACAAGCCTATTGCACTTATTGACCCTCCCCAATAAGGATAAGTGAAGGTCCAGCCTGCGACAGTACTGCCTGTCTTGTCCATGGTCCCTGCTCATGGTTCATTTCAGGTGATGTTGAGAACCAGAGTGATGCAGAAGCTAGATTGTTTTGTGTACTGTGCCCAAACCCTGGCTGTGCTGGACACACCATTGTACAGCTCTTCCAATGGAAGCAGTAGACTTGGTTTATATCCTTCCACTAATAGCATCCTTTTCCTCCAAACATCCCTTTGTAAGCCTTGGATAAAAATGGAATCGTGAAGTTGCTCCAAGAATTTTCCAGAAACATCAAATGTAGAAACATTGCACCCTTGATTGTAAGTTGTAGATGTAAATAACTTGTGGTTCTGTTATGTACTGAGTTGAATAGGCTCCAAACTGCAGCAGTCTGATTGGTCCTAGAACAATAGGATCCAAAACGCAGCAGTCTGATTGGTCCTAGAACAATAGGATTCAGAATGCAGCAGTCTGATTGGTCCTAGAACAATGCAGCAGTATGATTGGTTGGCAGTAACTACCCAATCATGCTCCAGATAGAAGTGAATCCACAACTTGACTGGCTTACAGTAGAATTCCGGAATTAGCCAATCATGTGCAGCCCATTGTGTAAATTATGTATATTAAGCAGATACTTTGAGGGGACATTCATTCATTCCTCCTCACCACTATGAGCTGAATAAAGAGCATGAAATCACTTTGCGACTCTGAGTATATTTCAGGTTCTAACATTTATAAATACGGTGCGTCACTATGCCCTTTGCCACGCAGATGGAGTGCAGGTGAGATTGCAACAAAGATAAAGCACAACTGAACTTTATGAACCACAACTGAAACTTGGCTTTCAGTTCATTGCGCAAGTGCAGCAGCTCAGCAGTGTTAAAGGCCTTTGGGCTAGGAGCCCCCGATATAATCAACAACAGATCTTTTCAGGGAGATCCCATCTAGCTTTTTTGCTTTGGAGCCAAACCCACATTCGGAATGAATGAACAATCACTCCAGTAAATAACACCCAGGTCACAGGCCTTGTGCCTTTTTTGTTTGCTAGCAGTGCTGACTAAGGAATTTGTTCTCTTCAGGAGATGTTACAAAAGTACTGCAACACTGAATAATCATCTTTGGTTGCCTTGCTTCCCAGTGTAGACTGATCAGAGCTATCTCCCAAAACTTGACCTCCACCCCGATTTAGGTAAGAAAACGTAACTCCCCCTCTTAAAGGGACAGGAACATGTGATCAATTCAGGTATTTCAGCTCAGCTCTGAAACTCATGGATTGGCCACTGGACAAGTCATTATCATGCCATCTAACCCATCTCACAGTGTTGCCATGAGGCTAAAATGGGGGTGTTCTATCAAGACCATTTAGTCGTAAAAGCTCCTCTCCCCAAATAAGTGACCTGAAAGTCCTCTGCACTGTATCTTTGCAATTCTTGATCTGATATTTTATTTACATGCCATGCCTTCACTAAACCAGAGTTCTGTAAACTTTGTTTCAGAGGCTGGACAGAGTCGCTGTACCTATATTTACGAAAAAGAAACCGCTGCAACCATCGAGATTACCAGAACATTTCCAAAAATGGTACCTTGTTTGCTCTTCACCCACACTGGTGCACATTCATTCACCATGAGTAGAGCTGTTGAACAGCAAGGCTGGGGGAAGGGGACTGCAGATTGATCAGTATAGAAACCTCATCATTCTTGTTTCTAGGGAAGGCACATAGAGCACTGCATGCAGAAGGCCAAGGCCCAGGTTTAATTCTTGTCATCTTTAGGTAGGGCTGGGAAAGACCTCTGTCTGAAACCTTGAAGAGTCACAGCAACTCAGTAAAGACAATATTGCACTAGACTGAATCACTGGCTCAATCTAAGAAGGTATCCTATATTCCTATGGCTGGCTGGCTGGCTAACTAACTATTAGCAAACACACAAATACATAGGAGTCAGGATTAAAAACAACAAGAACACATTGCCTAGAATCATCATTCAAATATGTCACTGGACATAGTGGTAACAGACACTGGTAAAAGGTAAAGGTAAAGGGACCCCTGACCATTAGGTCCAGTCGTGGCCAACTCTGGGTTTGCAGCACTCATCTCGCTTTACTGGCCGAGGGAGCCGGCATACAGCTTCCAGGTCATGTGGCCAGCCTGACTAAGCCGCTTCTGGCGAACCAGAGCAGCACATGGAAACACTGTTTACCTTCCCGCTGGAGTGGTACCTTTTTATCTACTTGTACTTTGATGTACTTTCAAACTGCTAGGTTGGCAGGAGCGGGGACCGAGCAACGGGAGCTCACCCCGTCGCGGGGATTCGAACCGCCGACCTTCTGATCGGCAAGCCCTAGGCTCTGTGCTTTAACCCACAGCACCACCCGCGTCCTAACAGACACTGGTACTCATACTAACACATTCCCATTGAAGTTTGCTGGACACACCAGCATCTTCTTCAGCAACATAAAGTGGGTGCGTTTTCTTCTCATTCTTCCAAATATAGATGCACTGGCTGGGACAGATTTTTCTTGTAATTAATTCATGCCGCTTGATAGTTCAGGAAACAAGGTATAACGCCTCAGACAGGCAGCCTTCTGCTTATTGAAAACGCTGTACCCTGGATACATATGGCTTGAGCTGCAAATAACCACATATAAGCTCCAAGAATGATCAGCTAGTCTTCACTGATAGAAAGCCTGTCCTCCGCCTGATTATTTTCAGCTCATTCCAGGAGAGTCGGGGACAGGGTGCCTTCAGCTGTTCATGTATGCCTAGCATATGTGATTGATGGGGAGCCGCTTCCTGAACTCATTTCCCCACGTCTCAGGATCAGGTTTCTCACCTGTACTTTTATCACATTCTGTGATGATGTGTTTTGTCTTGGATCCGAATAATGTAACTGTTAATGAATGTTCTGGCCCATTGAACATTAGGAAGGCAGATATTTCACGGCAGCCATTGAGTACCATTGGAAGCAGGAAAATGTTGTCTTAATCTCGGCTGTCTTGGGGAATCTTAGTTCACCTGGAGTTTCTTTGCAACTTTAAATTGTTATATCTTCTTTATGGTTTGGCAGGAGCTGGGACTGAACAACGGGAGCTCACCCCATTGCGGGGATTCGAACCGCTGACCTTCCGATCAGCAAGCCCAAGGCTCAGTGGTTTAGACCACAGCGCCACCCACTTCCCTAGCAGTTCGAAAGTACAAAGTGCTTAAACCACAGAGCCTAGGGATTGCCGATCAGAAGGTCAGCGGTTCGAATCCCCATGACGGGGTGAGCTCCTGTTGCTCTGTCCCAGCTCCTGCCAACCTAGCAGTTGGAAAGCACAAAGTGCAAGTACATAAATAGGTACCACTCCAGCGGGAAGGTAAACGGTGTTTCTGTGCACTGCTCTGGTTCGCCAGAAGCGGCTTAGTCATGCTGGCCACATGACCCAGAAGCTGTACATTGGCTCCCTCAGCCAGTAAAGTGAGATGAGTGCCGCAACCCCAGAGTCATTCGCGACTGGACTTAACTGTCAGGGGTCCTTTTTTCTTTATGGTTCGGAGGAGCAAAAGGTTCACTCAACAATAAGATAAGGCCAGTTCACAGCCAGACTGTTCTAACATACAAGTCTAACAGTATCTTTTCTCATTCTCTGCCACGCTTCTGTCTGGCTGGCTACCTCCCCATCTGTTTATCCATGACTGACTTGCAGACGTTCAAGGCCTTCTAGGGCGATTGGTATTAATCATGTTTGCCATGGCTTTTCAGCAAAATAATTGGATGCAGGTAGCAAAATACATTTGCAGATGCAAAAATGTGCCTTGAGAAGAGGTGATGGACAACTTGGGGCTTTTGTTTCCAAAAGCTGATAATCAGAGACTGCTTATTACGGTCAATGTGATACAGGCTGATAGATTGTTTACTGTGAACTGAGGCACCATAGTTTCTCTCAACTGATTCCCTCAGGTCCTTTCATCTGCCTTCCCTGTCTGCCATAGTCAGCAGTACTTTGGGTTTTCTGAATAACCGCTGGGGAGAGATGGGTCACGTGACCTGGGGAAGGGGTAAGGAAAGGAGTGCAGCCTTACCGCTTGCTTGCCTGGTCGATGTGAAGCTGCTGGGAGGGATATCTGGGTTGCTGCCTGAGAACCCTAGTAGGTTATGGGAAGTTGGCTTCGTTCAGTTGGGAAATAGTAGGTCCAGCTTTCCAGCCGGACATGATCCCCCAAAGTTAATCACAATTCACTCAAATCTCACCAGTTTCAAGCGGACCTTATTTCATTGGATGTTTCGTGCCTTTCACAAGTCTTGTTACTTAAGCTGTGCTAAACTCTCTTTTATTCATTGCCTTTGATCATCTAGGTGGCTCTTCGCAAAACGTCCTAGAGCTTGTCAAGAGGTAAATAGTTAATGGGGGATTTGAGCTATTTGATCCATAGTTTAAATAGCTAGCTGCAGGACAATGCAAGGCCCCAGCTACGCCACCATCACTTTCATAGAATCATAGAGTTGGAAGAGACCACAAGGGCCATCGAGTCCAACCCCCTGCCAAGCAGGAAACACCATCAGAGCACTCCTGACATATGGTTGTCAAGCCTCTGCTTAAAGACCTCCAAAGAAGGAGACTCCACCACACTCCTTGGCAGCAAGTTCCACTGTCGAACAGCTCTTACTGTCAGGAAGTTCTTTGCTACTTGAAAGTCCAAATGCACTATGCAAACATTCAGAGGCTGAGATTCCATTTGGCTAACATGACAATAGTTGTTGCTTGATGTATCCTCCATGAATTTGTCCAAACCTTTTCATAGTTAATGTTTTAATGTCTAATATGTTAAAGCCATCCAAACCAGTGGTTTTCATCTCTGAAGTAGCTTGAGAGTTCCTTTGCCTAAATCTGTTTGGGGAAGGGCTATAGCTCAGTGGCTGAGCAACTGCTTGAACCAAGGTTCAATCCCTGGCATCTCCAGGTTAGTCTGAGAAAAGCTGCAGCTTGAATCCCTGGAGTACCACACAGTTGACAATACTGAATTAGATGGCAGCGGTGCCAACTTGAATAAAATATTTGAGGGGGGCAGGTAAGCCCCACCCCACACAATCGATCACATGACATGGTGCACACATTTTAATAATAATAATAATTATAATACAGTGGTACCTCGGGTTAAGTACCTAATTTGTTCTGGAGGTCCGTTCTTAACCTGAAACTGTTCTTAACCTGAAGCACCACTTTAGCTAATGAGGCCTCCCGCTGCTGCCGCGCCGCCGGAGCACGATTTCTGTTCTATCCTGAAGCAACGTTCTTAACCCGAGGTACTATTTCTGGGTTAGTGGAGTCTGTAATATGAAGCGTATGTATCCTGAGGTACCACTGTAATAATAATTTATTTATACCCTGCCCATCTGGCTGGGCTTCCCCATCCACTCTGGGTGGCTTCCAACAAAATATTAAAATACAGTAATGCATCAAACATTAAAAGTTTCCCTAAACAGGGCTGCCTTCAGATGTCTTCTAAAAGTCTGGTATTTGTTCTCTTTGACATCTGGTGGGAGAGCGTTCCACAGGGCGGGTGCTACCACCGAGAAAGCTCTCTACCTGGTTCCCTGTAACTTGGCTTCTCGCAGTGAGGTAACCGCCAGAAGGCCCTCGGCGCTGGACCTCAGAGTCCGGGCAGAATGATGGGGTATGACAATGATAATGCCCGTCAACTTTGGAGGCCCTGGGCCCCACAAATACTTTATTGGGGGACAAAGACCCCCTTGGCCCGTAGGAGTTGGCTCCTATAACTGGTGGTACCAGGTCCCTATTGGGAAAGCTGTGTATATGTCATAGCATATGTCATAGTAAACATGCACATAGTAAGTACATGCTTACTATGAGAAGCTGCTGTGTTAAAGAAAAACTAAGTGTCCCTCCCATGGCACAATGGGTGAGTACGTCTGGCTGTGGTTGGTGGTTCAAGGCCACCCAGGGATGGCTGTGGGCAGGATAACTGCCTTGAAGGTGGTTGGACTAGAAAGATCCTCAAGATCCCTTCCAACTCTACAGTTCTTTGATTCTATTATTATCATTGTCATCACCAGTTGTCATTGATTATATTGATGAGCAGCGTGATCTTAAAGCCTCATCTACTTGCTGTAAACCCTTATAAAATTATATTGCATTAGTAAGTTCTGTGTAATAGGAACATACTGTATGTTGTTATAGAGGGAAAGAGAGGGTTATATCTAAGTCATACTCAGAGTAAACCTACTTAATAATAATAATAATAATAATAATAATAATAATAATAAATTTTATTTATACCCCGCCCTCCCCAGCCAAAGCTGGGCTCAGGGCGGCTAACAACAATCAAAATAATCCAACATTCTAAAAACCTTTCATTATAAAAATTAATTAATAATAATAAATTTTATTTACTTAAATCAGTGGACCTAAGTTAGACATGCCCACTTATTTCATTGGATCTGCTCTGAGTTAGATACAACCTAGAGAGAATTGTTCATGCTGTGAGCAGAATTTTAAGACTGAGTTTTCATTTATCTTTTATTTTCAGCTTGGCAAGGAGTCAACAATTTGACAAGCCTGCAATAGTTATCTTTTCAATGATTGGAAATGACGTCTGCAATGGGTAAGGTTTTAAGAAAATACAGTGGTGCCCCGCAAGACGAATGCCTCGCAAGACGGAAAACCCGCTAGACGAAAGGGTTTTCCGTTTTTCGATGCCCTTCGCAGGACGAATTTCCCTGTGGGCTTGCTTCGCAAGACGAAAATGTCTTGCGAGTCTTGAGATTTTTTTTTGCTCCCCACCCCCTTTTTCTAAGCTGCTAAACCGCTAATAGTCTTTTAGCAGCTAATCCGCTAATCCCTTAAGCCTTTAATAGCCGCTAATCCCTTAAGCCTTTAATAGCCGCTAATAGCCGCTAATAGCGCTAATCCGCTAAACCGCTAATAGGGTTGCTTCGCAAGACGAAAAAAACCGCTAGACGAAGAGACTCGCAGAACGAATTAATTTCGTCTTGCGAGGCACCACTGTATATGCAGGGCACATTTTAATTATCATTTGTGTAACATCCTTGATAGAATTATCTGGATATTGTTGGTGTGGGGACACACAAGCGCTCATGTGTACATTCTGGTATATTTAAATTGTTCATGCATGTATGCATTCTACTGTTTTTATAACTAAATTGTTTACTTCTGCAGAGAGAGAGAAGGTGGAGAGATGGGGAAGGATAGTTTATGACTATTTTTTCAGGAGGTTTCCTGGCTATGGCATTTCAGTCATTTTGTTCTGCTGAAATACCGCTACTACTTTTTCTTAGAAAAATTACTCTAACGAACAAAACATCAAACTAAAGTAGTACTAAAGACAGTCATAAACAGAAATAGTAAAGCTACAAGATAATAAAATAATAATTGTAATAATCATAAAAAGCTTTAGAAAGAATGAGTGGCATAAAATATACAGTGGTGCCCCGCAAGACGAATGCCTCGCAAGACGGAAAACCCGCTAGACGAAAGGGTTTTCCGTTTTGGAGGTGCTTCGCAAAACGAATTTCCTATGGGCTTGCTTTGCAAGACGAAAATGTCTTGCGAGTTCCTGCGATTTTTTTTCGCTCCCCACCCCCTTTTTCTAAGGCACTAAGCTGCTAATAGCCTTTTAGCAGCTAATCCGCTAATCCCTTAAGCCTTTAATAGCCGCTAAACCGCTAATAGCGCTAATCCGCTAATGGGCTTGCTTCGCAAGACGAAAAAACCGCTAGACAAAGAGACTCGCGGAACGGATTCTTTTCGTCTTGCGAGGCACCACTGTATTCTATAATGGAATACAAGCTTAATATTTGTATCCAGATACACCAAATATTCATGAATGTTGCCAAATAAACTCATATTTAGTGGGAATGTGCCAACCATGAGATTGTTTGGTTATATAAATGACAGGCAGCCCACAAGTGGAAGCAGTTTAATATAATAATAATAATAATAATAATAATAATAATAATAATAATAATAGTACTGAGGTATTAGTTACCATTATAGAAGATTTACATTGTGCAGTGGCTTGCTTCTATGTCAAAAGCTCAATATTGTGAGTCTAAATAACTAGTCAGTAGTGCTTGGCATTGGCTGAGCTGCGGTGTACTTCTATGGTATCGTGAATGGAAATAAGTGACGGAAAACAACACGAAATACCAAGCTCTCGAGTTCACCATATAAAAACTTAGAATGGAGTATCTAATCCTGTTGCGTTTCTTTCACCCTCACTTGGGAATATTGACATTTAAATAAATGGCCTGTGTTGATGCCATATTGTCCATTTGCACCATTGATGTGACAAGAGGAGTGTTTGTTTTGTTTATTTTCAGACACAAGTGCCTACCTTACCCTCTCCCTGCAATATCTCACAAATGTTACTCCAGCAAGTTCTTTCTTGCTTTGTCTTTCTGTTTGTTTGTTTTTTATCATTCTTACTTCCATTTGGATAGTTTTAGTATGCTGTTAGTGCCTAGGTTTTTGAAACTGCACGAGATTCCACAAGATTCCCAGACCTTTGTATCAGACAGAGAATGCATCTTATTCTGCAAAAGAATGAAACATTAATGTTTGCCCTTGTTCAAGTCTAGCTGTGGCCTCAAGGGAAGCTGTGGGCTGGTTCCTGCTACTTTTCATGATGATAACTTCCTTTAAAAAGGCACTGGGATAAATCTGTTGGGAAAATAGTACTGGGAAAAGATGGGGCAGGGGCATGCAACAAAATATTTGATCTATAAAAGTCCACTAGAATGTGTACAGAACTTTTCCCTAAACCAACCCTTGGCTTTCGCACCATCAAAATCTTTGCCAACTCACAAAACAGAGATGTGGGTTTTTGGGATATCAAACTATACATTCATCGTCCAGGAATTAATATGCAGATATAGTGAAACAGAAGCATTCATAACAGATACCGGGTTGCTGTTTTTTTTCCTTTAAAAATGGTGGTTGTTTTAATTAACAAGTGACAGTATTTCACTATCCTATTAAACTGGTATTTAGAGCCATGTTGATTGGAATAATGCATCCCTATCTAATTCAGGTCTCTGTTTCTAGCTGAAGTAAGTGCTGTAGCTCCTGTGCTGCAGAATCACACCTCAGCCAAAGCACAGTTAACTGCCAATATTTCATGCCAAGGTGGCAAGTGAGAGATTGAGAAATACAGGCATTTGTAAGTGACAGAGATAATGAAATTGGCGAATCATGTGCTTTCCCAGCAGAACCCAAATTGCAATGTCCAAATGAGGAGGATGTACAAAAATATAGACAGATGGTGCATATCTCACAGCCTACCAAGGCACGAATGTAGGACAGCGAAATAATAATAAAAAAGAAACATGAAAAAAAATGAATTCACAGTGGGGTTCTGGGGGTTTTTTTGAGAGAGAAGGGAAGCAAGCAAAATTGTTAGATTTGCTGTTTTTCCACTAACTGATCATCTCCGGCTTTCTTTTCCCACTGCTGTATTTTATCTGTGACATAAAGGCATGATAACAAGAAGGAAACAAGAGCTGACTGATTGGGGCCAGAGGCAATCTGTGCTTTGAAATGAGGGACAACTGAAAGAAATAACAGAAAAAAGATTAAACTCCCTTAATGGTAAATCAGCCATGATAAAGGCTTCTCTGCCCAAGCTCCCCGGTTCTGAAAATGCTTGATCTTCTAAGGGCTTCTGTTAACTGCTGTGAGACAGTGTGCGTCTACAGATGGAGACACATGTCAATATTTAACTTTTAATCTTTCAGAACCATTGCTTCTTAACAAGGACACATCCCAGCTTTGTTGGGACACATGAGGCACATCCGGCACTAAATTCTTGAAATTCTGCATGGAATGACGGGGTCAGAGTGGCCCCAATTAACCATCTAGTCCCAGCTAGCACAGCTTGATGATCCATCATTTCTCGTAGCTTGCCAGCCGCTTATGGCAGCCGCTGGGGTTCAGTAACCCTCCTAGTCTTGACAAATGCCTGGAACTGCAAGAATGGGGAGGACCAAGCAGCTGACTCACAGGTCGTGCAAGCTGATCTAGCCCATGCTTAACCCCTTCAGTAACGGATCCAAACAGATCACCCTGAAGGAATGGGTTTCCCAAACCCAAAACTGACTGTGCAGGCAGTTTGAAATGGGCACCAAAATCCCCATTTTTCCTTAGCTAAAATCCATTAACTTGAGCTCTGAGTCAGTGTATAAACAAAAACCCGGCTGTATAAACAAGTGCTCAGAGCCCTCTCCTTTATCGGTTTGTGACCTTGGCTGTTCCAAGTGGAGTAGGGATGACATGCCTAGGGCTTATCTTACGTCCTGACGTACAGACCGAGTCCGGGAACAGCGCCAGAGTGTGTTCTTGGAGATGGTGACCTCTTGCTCCAAGATAAGAGTAGGAACAGGAATATCCTTTTATGGTCAGAAGTACAGGAAGGAATACCCTTTTATGGTGAAGAATATCAGAGCAGGAACATATGTGATGTCAACCTGCGTGTATAGGCTGACGTGGTTGGATTCCTGGGGAAGGAGGGAGAGGGTGCCTGGAGGATATATATACTACATGAAATTTCTCATTTCTTTGGACTTGCTGTGGACACACCACACAGGTGCCTTTCTGCTGTTCCGGAGAGTAGAAATAAAGAACTCTTTCTCTGAACCAACCCTTGGTGTCATTTGACTTCCTTCCTCCTGTCCGGGAGCAACGCAGACCCAATCGGTGAACTCCAATAAGGCTACAACCCAAAGCGTAGCCAAACAGGAGACCATTTAGCCGTTTTGCTCTTGCTGTTCCTTGCCTAAGCACCGTGTGGTCTTTTTCTTTCTTAGGCATCCTGACACTGTTGAACACATGACACGGCCTGAGCAGATGCGCGCCAGTGTTATGCAGGCTCTGAAACATCTCAACGGCCTCCTTCCCAAAGGGAGCCATGTGCTTTTAACCGGTTTGGTAGACGGCCGCTTTCTGTGGGATAACTTGCACGATCGATTCTACCCTCTTGGTAAATACGCCAACTTTCTTTCTTAGATGTGATGGTGCTGCGGAGGTGCTATGAAATGGCAGAGCTGGGATTCTGTGTGCCAGTTCGTTCACCACGTGGCTCTTCTGGGACCCTCAGATTTGTGCAAGTTGCAAAATTTGCAACTCCTCCTCCTTTCAGTGAAAGCACATTGTCCAGCTTTATACTAGATAGTGGGCATACCATACTTAAGATATATAAAGGACAACTTGGTTTGGGCTTTGGTGATTACAGTTTTTGTGGTCATAGCTGAAAATTCCACCAGTGCCTTCTTTGGCAAAAAATAAATAAATCTCCCCACTCTTTTGTATTATTTCTTTCTAAACTTTAAATGTTTTACAAATGTCTCTTTTCCCAATTGTGTCAAAGGCAGACTGCCTGCCTGATAGGTTTTAGCTCTTCCAGCTGGGTGCCGTGAATTCACTGGGACTTATTCGCTGGTAAGGGCATGTAGGAGTTCAGCTTAAGATACTGTAATTCATTATCTTGATCCGAGAAGGAGAAAAAACTATGAGACAAATGATCAAATATGAACATTTCTTAATATAGAGCATGTTATGGGAAGCCTGATGTGAGTTTCACAATACTTGAATTTAGGTCACCTGGACAGAAGAAGTATATGTTTCTTTCTGTGACAGAATGCATTATTTCCACCTTTAAAGCCCAACCTATGTGAGGTATAAAAAAGCCATGGATGCACACAGTCGTCTTTAATCTTCCTCCTTGATGTGAAAAAGCTAGATTGGTTTTGGAGAGTGAAAGGCTTGTTAATGGGTATCAGTCACTCAACCCTGGGATTTGTACTGAATATTATGTGACTCTGATCTCTTGTTAGTTTAATTGGCTGACAAAAGAGGTGGGAAAAGTGCATATGCAGAAGTAAAGAAAACGTGTGTGTGTGTGTGTGTGTGTGTGTGTGTGTGTGTAATGTGACTTGAGACACAGATGTGAAGGGGCACCAATAAAGCCTATGGTAGGTTATATAGCAGGCATAGGCAAAAATGCCCTCCAGGTGTTTTGAGACTACAGTTCCCATCATCCCTGACCACTGGTTCTGCTAGCTAGGGATCATGGGAGTTGTAGTCCCAAAACATCTGGAGGGCCGAGTTTGCGTGTGCCTGCTATATAGTATATTGCAAATACATTGTGTGAATCAGCCTGAGGGAGTTTATTTGCAGCAGCAGTTACAAAGGATATATATGAATGGGACCAAAGAGAGCTCATTTTGAATCCTTACATAGCTGTGCAAGTGTCTGAGCGAACTTGGGCAAATCATACTGCTCAGCTTTGCTTCACAAAGTTGTGGAGAGCATAAAAGGCCTTATGAACCTTAGCTTATCCCAAAACATTGGAGAAAAGCTGGAAGGTAAACCAAACAAGCACTAGGCTTTGTGCAGAAAAGGTAAAGGGTAAAGAGACCCCTGACCATTAGGTCCTGTCGTGGCCGACTCTGGGTTTGCGGCGCTCATCTCGCTTTATTGGCCGAGGGAGCCGGCGTACAGCTTCCAGGTCATGTGGCCAGCATGACTAAGCCGCTTCTGGCAAACCAGAGCAGCACACGGAAACTCTGTTTACCTTCCCGCTGGAGCGGTACCTATTTATCTACTTTGACATGCTTTTGAACTGCTAGGTTGGCAGGAGCAGGGACCGAGCAACGGGAGCTCACCCCGTCATGGGGATTCGAACCACCGACCTTCTGATCAGCAAGCCCTAGGCTCTGTGGTTTAACCCACAATGCCACCCGCGTCCCATAAAAGCTTTGTGCATAGCTTTTAGCTAAAACCAAAGAAGCCTGAATAGAGCTGCTGCAGATTACAGATCCAATAATGAGACAAACTGCTATTAATTGCCTTATACCTAATTTTGGCACCGTTGCCTGTGCCAAATCTTCATGAGGATTGTCGTGTACATATGCCAGCTATCAAAATAGCCACTGTACACTAATGAATATAGTGATAGTGGCAGGAAATATCAAAGGAGGGAGAGCGTCCGAGGGCTGGCTGCCTATTCTATGTACTTGGGTGCCTGAGCACAAACAGTGAAATTCTTAGTCTTTTTCATGCTTTTAGGTGGATGCATGTAAACTTGGGTTGCATACCAAGCCACAATGTCCCCTTCTCCCACAGCGCCACTTCTGACCTTTGTGTGTTGATAATGGAAGTCTCCCAACCGTAGGAATGCTTCTAAGCACTGAACACAATGAGAATCGCTTGAGATTTTCACGCTCAACATGCAAAGGTCAGAAGTGAGATTCCTCTCCCTGAGTTAAGCCCAAATTTCTAATGCGATTCCAGCAAGGGACGTGATATGTTTTCACGTGGTCAGTTTTGAAAATATTTCTGTTTTCCAGGCCAGTTGAACAAAGATGTCACATACGAACATTTTTTCTCGTTTCTCAGCTGTCTACAGGTAAGTTGCCTCCATGTCCAATGCAATTACATCTTGAGCTGAAAAAAGCTGAGTATGAGAGGTGAGGCCTTCTGTTGGTTTGACATCTAGTTGTGGTGGAAGTTCGTGAGGTTCATAAATGGACCTTCCTTTAGGAAGAGCATAAAGCAGGGGGAGGCAACCTAAGGCCCGGGGGCCAGATGTGGCCCAATTGCCTTCTCAATCTGGCCTGTGGACGGTCCGGGAATCAGTGTAGTTTTACATGGGTAGAATGTGTCCTTTTATTTAAAATGCATCTCTGGGTTATTTGTGGGGCCTGCCTGGTGTTTTTACATGAGTAGAATGTGTGCTTTTATTTAAAATACCGTATTTTTTGCCCTGGGACGTGGGTGGCACTGTGGGTAAAAGCCTCAGCGCCTAGGGCTTGCCGATCGAAAGGTCGGCAGTTCGAATCCCCGCGGCGGGGTGCGCTCCCGTCGTTCGGTCCCAGCGCCTGCCAACCTAGCAGTTTGAAAGCACTCCCGGGTGCAAGTAGATAAATAGGGACCGCTTACTAGTGGGAAGGTAAACGGTGTTTCCGTGTGCTGCGCTGGTGCTGGCTCGCCAGAGCAGCGATGTCACGCTGGCCACGTGACCCGGAAGTGTCTCCGGACAGCGCTGGCCCCCGGCCTCTTGAGTGAGATGGGCGCACAACCCTAGAGTCTGTCAAGACTGGCCCGTACGGGCAGGGGTACCTTTACCTTTACCTATTTTTTGCCCTATAGGACGCACTTTTCCCCCTCCAAAAATGAAGGGGAAATGTGTGTGCTTCCTATGGGGCAAATGCAGGCTTTCGCTGAAGCCTGGAGAGCGAGAGGGGTCAGTGCTCTCCGCAAGCCTTGGGAGCCCGTGAGAGTTACCGCCGGGCTCCCCCGGCTTGCGCAGAGCTGCCTGCACCCCGAAGCCCGGGCGTGCTGAGCAGTCGCGCCCGGGCTTCGGGTAGCTCTGCACAAGCCGCGGGAGCCCTCCCACGGCTTGCGCAGAGCAGCCTGTTCTGGGGGCTGGGGTCAGGGGAAGCTCAGGCTTCCCCCGCCCCAGCCCCGTGCCTTGGGGGGAAATAATTTTTTTTTTTATTTCACCCCCAAAAAACTAGGTGCACCCTATGGGCCGAAAAATACGGTACATCTCTGGGTAATTTGTGGGGCATAGGAATTCGTTCATTTTTTTTTTTTTTCAAAATATTGTCCAGTCCACCACATGGTCTGAGGGATGTTGGACCAGCCCACAGCTGAAAAAGTTTGCTGACCCCTGGCATAAAGTAATTAGGCATGTAACTGTATGTAGCAAGTATAGACTATGAGCTAATCTTTCAGCTTTTAGACAGGGCTGGCCTTATCACAAGGTGGAACTTTGAAGAAGAAGCAAATGGAAGGAGATGAGTGTTGGATTCCCCTGCTAGTCCCCATACCTTGCTGTTTCTTACCAAAGTGTTGCCCAGGGCAAAAGCAAGTCTGTTGGGATCAACAAGCCCCAAGGACAAATTGAATAGGTGATGACAGGATCCAAACATAACTGGGGGAGAAGAAGGGGGAATCTCATTTCAGTATTTTGTTTAGGGCACCCAAGTTCTTGTAGGCCATCCCTGAGTTTTAGTGCTCCAAACAAGTAAAGTTCTTCAAACAAACCAGAGATCATGGGCGATTGAGTCCGCATCTATTAAGAACATCTGTTTTCTGAATTTCAGTTGTTAATCTGAATTATCTCCTTCACTCTGTTTCCTGCCTAGGTCTGAAACAGTAACACTTTGTTTTAAAAAACACATGCAATGTTTTTGATAACATCTCCAGCCTTCCAGTTAATGGAGGTTTTTCTCTGTCTCCTGGTGCCTTCATTACATATCTTTAGGTGCGAGGCAAAAACATTCCTCTTCTCCCTTCGGCTAATTAAACAATCTATGTTCTTTTCAACTGTTTGCGTGGGGCTATTCTTTTTGTTTGTTACTATATATTTTTTGTGTATGTGTGTGTGTGTAGTAATAATAATAATAATAATAAACCACCTTGAGATCTTCAGAGGAAAGTGGAATAGACATTTATTATTATTATTATTATTATTATTATTATTATTTTACACAGACAAATATTTAAATCTTTCTGCATTCACACAGTCTGCTCCATGCGTTGGCTGGATGTCTGCAAATGCCACTCTTAGGAACCTGACCTCAGAGGTATGTTTAATATAAAAGTAATTTTAAAATATATTCAGATATTCTATTTTTAAAGACGGTATTTGGACTCCTGCTGTAAGAAGGAAATAAGGTTTTAAAGGACAGGATATTTTATATCACTGTTTTAGTGAAGAAATCTGGACTCCTAATATCACTAAGGACTTGTATTGTTCTGCTTCAATTCAAGATGCTCAGATCGGATTCAGTTTCTTATATATTTAAACAATCTGCTTAATGTACATGGGGTTCAAATGCCAGCAAAATAGCCTGCCAGTTCTTGTTCTTTCCCAGAGTAATATCTCCCTTAAATCTTCAAGGCAAACTAATAGACGTTTTATGGGACTGCCTTGCCTAAGAATGAACATTTTTGAAAGCAGCCTGCATAGGTATCAAGTGCTTCTAGCATAATATTTTCCCTGTTGTGCTAGCTTTCTACATGCAAGGAAGTCTTGGCGTGGAGGGGCTTGCAAGCATTCACTCCCCCTCCACATGGCGTCTGAAGCAGCTCAGTCACAAGGAGGAACTGTAGTTCACGCTGTCTTGTACATCTGAATCAGGAGTAATAATAATAATAATAATAATAATAATAATAATAATAATAATAATATATTTATACCCCGCCCATCTGGCTGGGCTTCCAAAAAAAATATTAAAATACTGTAATACATCAAACATTAAAAGGTTCCCTAAACAGGGCTGCCTTCAGATGTCTTCTAAAAGTCTGGTAGTTGTTGTTCTCTTTGACATCTGATAGGAGGGCGTTCCACAGGACGGGTGCCACTACTGAGAAGGCCCTCTGCCTGGTTCCCTGTAGCTTTGCTTCTCTCAATGAGGGAACCGCCAGAAGGCCCTCAGCGCTGGACCACAGCGTCCGGGCAGAACGATGGGGGTGGAGACGCTCCTTCAGGTATATTGGGCCAAGGCCGTTTAGGGCTTTAAAGGTCAACACCAGCACTTTGAATTGTGCTCGGAAACGTACTGGGAGCCAATGTAGGTCTTTCAGGACCGGTGTTATGTGGTCTTGGCGGCCACTCCCAGTCACCAGTCTAGCTGCCGCATTCTGGATTAGTTGTAGTTTCCGGGTCACCTTCAAAGTAGCCCCACAAAGAGAGCATTGCAGTAGTCCAAGCGGGAGATAACCAGAGCATGCATCACTCTGGCGAGACAGTCTGCAGGCAGATAGGATCTCAGCCTGCGTACCAGATGGAGCTGGTAAACAGCTGCCCTGGACACGGATTTGACCTGTGCCTCCATGGACAGCTGTGAGTCCAAAATGACTCCCAGGCTGCGCACCTGGTCCTTCAGGGGCACAGGTACCCCATTCAGGATCAGGGAATCCTCAACACCTGCCCGTCTCCTGTCCCCCCAAAACAGTACATCTGTCTTGTCAGGATTCAATCTCAATCTGTTATAAATGAATTTGCCAAAAAGTGGCACTTGAGGGACCTTTCGCTCAAGCAGTTTTGCCTACAGCAAATCCAGGAAGGAATACTCTTTCTACCGACTGGAAATGGCTTAGGCTGGCATTGAATGCAAACCTTGGTTGTGAAGCTCTGAACCTTGCAGGGGAATGTTGCTCTATACACTGTGCCAATATCTTAATACTGTTTTGGTCAAGGTTGTAAGCAAAGTCAGCTGTTCTACAAGCGGGGGGGGGGGGGACAGCTCTGTGACTTGGATGTTAAATGGCAGATTTAATTTCACACTTGTTTTTGTGCACAGAAGCTGAAAGCAGTGTGGCCACACAAAGCTTGCATGTTGTTTTATTGCGTGGACAGGCGGAGTCCCCAGATCCCGAGCGGTCCCCCCCGTCACGTGGAATAACGACTCAAGACAACGTGCTATGGGATTAAATTGGCCACAACTTTATTAAATTTCAAATGTGGGTAGACCTTGGCTCAGGCATTGGGCGTTCTCCCTCCCCAGTCCCCAGCCAGGGACCTAGGAAGCTTCAGGGTTATCCAGTGTGTGGGGCAGGTGATGGGCTGGCTCTGGAGAACATATGTTCAAGCAGAAATAGCCGCCCCCGTTACGCCACCGCCGCAGGGGAGAGCAATGACGACCTTTCGGCGTACGGTCAAAGCCTCCCTTCAGAAACCCCTTTAATGGGGAACCCTGGTATCGCCACCGCAAAGAGGAAGATGGACTAAAGGATTCCACCCAAGGCCTGATACCGCCAAAGTTGTGACGTTTTGCGACGGGAAAGGCGAAACCTGCCAATGCAGGGAAATTCCTTTCCGGCCCTTTAACAGCGACCTTAATGTAGCAGCGCCTGCATACCTGTGAAGAAAAGTTCACCTGCAAAACCTGTGAGGAAAAGTTAACCTGCAAAATAAGGCATTAACTGAGGGTGGGTAGGGTGGGAGAGTGGGACGCGGGTGGCGCTGTGGGTTAAAGCCTCAGTGCCTAGGGCTTGCCGATGGAAAGGTCGGCGGTTCGAATCCCCGCGGCGGGGTGCGCTCCCGCTGTTTGGTCCCAGCGCCTGCCAACCTAGCAGTTCGAAAGCACCCTTAAGTGCAAGTAGATAAATAGGGACCGCTTACTAGCGGGAAGGTAAACGGCATTTCCGTGTGCGGCTCTGGCTTGCCAGAGCAGTGATGTCACGCTGGCCACGTGACCCGGAAGTGTCTTCGGACAGCGCTGGCCCCTGGCCTCTTTGAGTGAGATGGGCGCACAACCCTAGAGTCTGTCAAGACTGGCCCGTACGGGCAGGGGTACCTTTACCTTTTTAGGGTGGGAGAAGCTCTGGAGCCAAGTGAGGATTCCCAGGTAAGATCCTCCCTCTATTGTGTGGGCAGGTAATCCCTCCCCTACCTGGCCTGGTCTTCTTGGCAACGCTTCCCACAGGTGGGATTGGACAACTGACTGAGGTAGGCGGAGACCTCCAGGTATCCCACCTGAGGGAAGGCAAAGCCAAGCCTATGCTGATGGGGCCGCTCCAGATCTAGGGCTGCGCACGTCCACGCAAAGGGCACCCCCCGTTTTAAGCGGGGAGCGGTCATTGTGCACATTACTGTCAGGTGCTCTGGACTCTTGGCAGGCAGAGGTGGGTAAGAGTTCTCATAACAATAAAACAATTCACACATATATTTCTTGTGGATTCCCGACACCCCACAGAGAGCCTTACAGCTTTCCAGTGTCCTGAAGGAGCTGGCAAAATCCGAGAAATATGCCAATTTTGACATTTTCTACATGGATTACCCAATGAAGGAAGGTAAGCTTTTATAGAGGAGCTGCATAAAGAACCACTCAGTACATATCACTAGAAGGGAAGGGTGATGCCTAGCAGTCCAAAAGACAAATTCCAATTGTTCGTTTCCCTAAGGACGCCCGTGGGGTTGGGTACTGGGGGGGGGGGACTTGGGAAAGGTGCAGTCAGTGGGGCCCCAATCCCTGAATGGGACAACCTGCTGTTGCTGCACTCCATTCACTTGACCAAGATTGATAACTACTACTAATAAAATAATAATAATAATAATAGTAATAATAATAATAATAATACAGCCCAGGAGCCTCGTACCTACGGGACCGCCTCTCCTGGTATGTCCCACAGAGGAACTTATGGTCTTCAAACAAAAACATCTTAGAGGTCCTAGGCCACAGAGAGGTTAGGCTGGCCTCAACCAGAGCCAGGGCTTTTTCGGCTGTGGCTCCGATCTAGTGTAATGCTCTGTCACAAGAGACTAGGGCCCTGCGGGACTTGACATCTTTCCGCAGGGCCTGCAAGATAGAGCTGTTCCACCAGGCCTTTGGCCAAGGCACAGCCTGACCCCCTCCTTCGGTAATCCTCATAGCACTCTAGCCCAATGGTTGCCATTAATTTGATTTGAATTAATTTTATAATGAAATTATTTTAGAATGTTGTATTATTTTGTTGTTGTTAGCCACTCTGAGCCCGGCTTCGGCTGTGGAGGGTGGGATATAAATAAAAATTAATAATAATAATAATAATAATAATAATAATAATAATAATAATAATAATTTATTCATACCCCACCCATCTGGCTGGGTTTCCCAGAAACAAGGTAGCTGGAGGATGTGGCCCTGCCTCCTCTCTCCTGCATGCTCAGAGAGCACCGATGTGCAAGCAGTGACAGAAAAGGGAGGCAAGCAGGGCCACAGGGCTCTAGGAGGTGACAATTATGGGGTGGACCCAGCAACAACACACCACCCCAATCTCAGAGCGGTACGAGATTCCAGGAGTTCCAGACGCTTACCCCGGGTTTGTGTTTCCTTTGGGAACGAGGGACAGCAGAGACGGTGGTGTCTTATATATATATATATATATATATATATATATATATATATACAACCTGAGCCTGCGATGTAGGGGCTCACGGCATCCACACCCCAGGAGGATCCTGCTTCTTCCACAGCCACAGAAATCAATCGCTCTCGAGCTTGCTGCTTTGCTACTAGCTCACATCACTGCAACTTTCAACTTCGTGGCTTCATCCTTCTAACCCACCCACCCATTTGCCACCTCCTCTTTCCTTTGTTTCCCTTAGTGGCACATAACCCAGGCTATCTCCTCAACACAGGAAGACAGCCTGGCTTATATTTTAACATTTGCTGGATCCAGAGGTTAGAAGGTTCTTGCATACAGCCTACTCCCCCTCTCCCCTTGCTAGTTCCAGCAGTCACCCCCGTCAGCAGCAGTAATGGTGAGAAGGCTTCCACAGGCACTACTAGAACCATTGAGGGGACCCGGGTGACTTTTTCTGCTAGCAGAAGCCCCGCTGGTCCAGAGGCTGAATTCTGATCTGACCTTGTGTTCTCCCAGGGCCAGCCCTAGATATTTTGGCACCCCCCTCCCCACCAGGGAAGAAGGGGGGAGGAGAGAAGACTGACATCTGCTGCCCCATAGATCCTGCCGCCTGAAGCAGTCACCGCACCTTGTCTCATGAGTGGGCTGGCCCTGAGCTCATCGTGATGCCCAAAAGAAGAATCTATCCCTCCACTGAGGAAGGGACAATGTTGGTGGAGGCAGTGGCGTAGCGTGGGTTGTCAGCACCCGGGGCAAGGCAAGTAATTTGCGCCCCCTAACCCGGGGCAAGGCAAGTAATTTGCGGGGCCCCCCCCGGCTGACTGTCCCTCCCCCAGATAGTCCCTCGCTCTCTCTCCGCACCGCACCGCACGCCTGGCACCCTCCCCTCCACAGTGGGCGGCGACCCGGCGGCTCGGATCGGATTCGCACAGCCAGCACTTCAGTGAGAGAGAGTGAGTGAGCCAGGTAGGGGCAGAGAGCTGCGAGTGCGAGCGCGCCCCCCCAGATGTTGCGCCCGGTGCGGCCGGCCCCCCCTGCACCCCCCACGCTACACCACTGGGTGGAGGATACAGATTTTGGATGGTCGGCTAGTCCAGCCAAAATCTGTAGACCACTGGCTACATGAATGTGCATCTGGCTCTCAGTCAACTCATGTGGGTGCCAACCCAGCAAGGAAACACTATGTGTAAGCAGCAGTTTGTGGCTCTTTCTTGCAGGATCCAGGCATAAGAGGCTTACAGACTTTGCTTCCTAAACATTCCTTTTACTTAGTTATGCAATCACTTATTCTTCGCTTACAATAAATTATTAAGGGATCCTTCGCTTAAATCAAAACCATTCTGAATACCCTCTTAATGTTTCATGAGAGTCATTATCTGATTGCTGATGAGCCAAATTACTTCGAAGTGCTAAATATATTGAGTCTGGGTTGGGTGGGGGAATCAATGGGGTTTACCTTTTCACGTTGGCAAACAAAAGAAAATGCAACACAACCTTAGGGAATGTTTGTCACAGGCCCACAATCGTGTTTACAATTAAAGGCTTCTGCTTAGTGGAAGCATCACTCATCAGTTCCCCTTCTCGCCTGCCTCTGCACTCTTCACTGACCTATTTTTCATTTTCTTTTTGCTAAAGTTAGTGCAACCCCCTTTTTGGAGTCTCAAAGTATTATTAAATATTCAGCAGCTATTGCAATCTCTGCCTCCACCCCTCCGGCTTTGGGTGATGTCCTAATTTTTGGAGTTGGAGAGCCCTGGCACTGGTTTCATTGCGGATTAGGCCTCACCCAGAATTTTAAACTGTTTCTTAAGTCCCCCATGAAGCTCATTCCTGCTATAGAAATTCCTTCCTCTTAACAGTGCTGCTCACAGACTCTTGTAGCGCTTAAAAACCTGAAAAAGTGGAAAGTGAGGAAAAAAGAATGTGTGAACACACAGTGAGTTTCTGTCATAGTTCCTTTAACCCTCTTAAACTCCCAATACAGAAAGTGTTTTTTAAACTCTAGATCACAGAGCTGGGTGTCATATGTGTTTGTTCACATGCAAGAAATCTGATGTATTCAGGTAGGGGCATAACAGGCTGAAAACGATGGTAGCTGTCAGTTTGGGAGAGATTTGTATTGTTATAGGTCTCCCCCCCCCCCCAAAAAAAAAAACTCCCTGGAAATTAATAAATGGTAGGATTTTGATTATTTGGGATTTGAAGGGACGCGGGTGGTGCTGTGGTCTAAACCACAGAGCCTAGGGCTTGCTGATCAGAAGGTTGGCGGTTCGAATCCCCACGACGGGGTGAGCTCCCGTTGCTCGGTCCCTGCTCCTGCCAACCTAGCAGTTCGAAAGCACGTCAGAGTGCAAGTAGATAAATAGGTACCGCTCTGGCAGGAAGGTAAACAGCATTTGCGTGCGCTGCTCTGGTTCGCCAGAAGCGGCTTAGTCATGCTGGCCACATTACCCGGAAAAACTGTCTGCGGACAAACGCCGGCTCCCTTGGCCGGTAAAGCGAGATGAGCGCCACAACCCCAGAGTCATCCGTGACTGGACTTAACTGTCAGGGGTCCCTTTACCTTTAGCTTTTATACAGGCTGCAGAGGAATTACTGGGCTAGCCCATGCAAAACGACCTGCTAGGGCCAGTAAGAAACAATATAGGGCCATTGGCAATGCAAGAAAACTGGCCTTCCCCCCTGCTCTGAAGTGTGAACAGAGACGGGGGGTTTGGAAGGTTGCCCGGGGTAAGGCATGATGTCCCAAGAAGAGTTGGAACCTTTGGCATGAGGCTTGGCATATCTGAACCTCACAGCAACATTTGACTGTTTGGACCAGTCGTATGCAGTAATGAAAACGGTTCAGATCCAAGCACATATATAACCACAACTGTCCATTTTGTTTCCAGAAAGCAGTGACCTTGAATTTTGATTTTGTGGAAGAGGGAGCTGAAGAATAGGAGATGGAATGTGTTCAATCAGAATTAAGTTTACGTATTTTGTACCTTTGCCTCATGTGAGCCTCACTCTTACTTGGAACAGAATGTGTGTTCTTCTGCCAGCATTTATGCTCCAAGAGTTTACCTTGCATAAATATCTTGGAAAGGCTTAAATGCCGCCTAGAAGGAAAGGGGATTGGATGCAGTATTGGCTCTGACAATGTTTCATAAATCATCATAATCTTCATGTGCACAACTCATCTGCTAAAAATACTGCCTGTGAGGCTGGGTGAAGTGGATGTGGCGCTTATACGTGCCGTGCATAATCTGCTGTCATTATCTCATTTACAGTTGCTGAGATGTGGCAAAAGTCTGGAGGAGAGGCCTGGCAGCTAATAGAACCTGTGGATGGATTTCATCCTAACCAGGTAAGTAGCCGAGGAAGGTGGTGGGTAGGAATAGGAGGCAAAAGGCACAATAATGAGAAATGGGGGGTCTCAAGGGAATAGGGGGGTCTTCAAGGGCAGTCTGGATGTACCACAACCTCTTTCTGTCTTCAGACAAAGGAACTCTTAACTGGCTTCTCCCACATTCTGTCCCGAGTTCCTGGGCTGTCTTCATCTAGCCCATCTTTCAACATCACCTTTACATTGAAGATAACGCCACTCTACCCCAGCATTTGACATTCTACATTAGAACCCATTTGACTATTTTTTCTATATGGATTTCTGTCAGGATGCTGTCGGCGGCTCCCAGCAGGTTGCCCAGGAAAGTATAAAGACAAAGAAAAGTTCCGTACTGTCCTTTTTTATTTCAGTCTTTCCAGAGAGAGGCTATGGAACCCAGCCTCTTGGATAATGGCGTTGTCCCGAGTGAATCTCCACCCACCATCTCTCCTACTTCCACATTCGTCATCCTCATCACCTCCTCTAGGGGTACCACTAAGTGTCTTCTGTCTTTGAGCTCTTTGCTCTCCTACTTTCAAGGCTCACCGGGTTCTGAGAGATGGAGGGTCTAGAATGCTTTCGAATGACGTGTCAGTCAGCTGTTCAGACTCTCCCATGATTTCCCAACTTTCCCCCTCATCTGCCTCTAAGCTGTGACCTCCCTAAAACCCCTGTTGCACATATATACTGTCTTCCTCTTCCTCTTCCTCCTCCCTGGAAGGGTCAGGATGGGGAGGCGGTCTCTACCACTCCTCCTCTGCTCAGTCCCTGACAATTTTTATACTGTATTTTTGAATTGTCAAAACCCTGCCCAGACCTTCTGGATGGGTGAGAATCCTAGGTGATTATGATGACAATAACATATGTATTTTATGCTCCATAAGACACACTTTTTTCCTCCTAAAAAGTAAGGGGAAATGTCTGTGCGTCTTATGGAGCGAAAGTGTGGTCAATCGCTGGCTCCCTTTCTGGCCCCGCCCCCTTGCCCAGGCCTCCATTGTTGAACGTTCTGCAGATGGAGGCTGTTTGTTTCCCCAGCGACAGGTGACTGGCTGATTAGATTATCTGTCTGGAAACTGTAGAAATGGCTCCCTTTCCTTTCCTAAATTAGCTGCAGAACTGTGAGTTGAACCCCATAAAAACAGGATTTTTTTCCTTTGCAAACAACTTTGAGCTGATCCTCAAAAAAACAGGGCTTTTCCCCCTTGCAAAAGAAGCTGCACAACTGTGAGCACATCCCCCCAAAACGGGGCTTTCCTCCTCTAAAAACTAGGTGCGTCTTATGGTCAGGTGCGTCTTATGGGGCAAAAAATACGGTAACCTCTTCTCAGGGACTGGCTGGATGACTGGAGGCGGGAGGAGCACCAGCCGGTGAACCTCCCCGGGAAGCCTCAGAGGAGGAAGGTTAAGAGCCTGGAAGGGGGGGGGACACTGAAGACAGAGCGGGGGTGCCAACTTGAATAAAATATTGGGGAGATAGGTAAGCCCCGCCCTGCATGATCACATGACATAGCACACAGACAACATTTGAATGGCAATGCTCATCAACTTTGGGGGGGGGGGTCCTATATGGCATAGGATGGTTGTCTGCTGGAAAAGCAACAGGTGTGAGAGGGAAAAGCCAAGAGCAGAAAGCAGTTCAGACTCCGCCCAGCTTGCCTGTCCTACTGTTAGGCTCCCGCCCTCCCTTATCTCGAAGGACACGAAGAGCTATGCATGTGGCAGAACAATGAGCAAGGGCTCCCTCCCGCCATAGTTAATGCCTATGTGGGCAACCTCTGGAGGAGGAGGGGACTGAGCAGAAAGTGGGAAACAGGAACTTCCTGGCAGGTGTCACATGGAAGCTGGTCCGGCCTTGAGGCTTCTCTGCACTGTTTGCTGTTTTCTTGAATAAAGAATTAAATTCCCTGTTCGTCTCTGCATCTGAACTAGCCCTGACACTTCGGTGCCCCATAATCTTCCCCACATCCATTTTTGCATTTTAAATTTCCTGTCTGATATTTCTGCTTAGATGTTTCACGCTGCCTCAAGCTCACTATGTCCAAGGCCGGTGCTCTTCTCTTTCCCAGCAAGGCTCTTCAGTATTCATTTATAACATCGCCATTCACCATATTAAACAAGCACACAACCTCGGCTTTATATTTGACCCCCTTTCTCATTTGCTTCCTATATTCAATCTGTCGCCAAGTCAGGTTGCGTCTCCTCTTACAGAATTGCAAAGACACAACCCTCCCTCTCTTGACGCAAAATTTTAGTCAACGTTCTGATCACCGCCTGCCTTAATGACTTCTCCTCTCTGGCCTTCCTTTGCTGCATCTCAGCCCCCTCATCTCTCCCCGGAACTTTGCTGCCAAAGTAATTTGCTCTGACTACGTGGCACCCTTCCTTAAACTCCTGCATCCTTGCCTCTGCCAGATTCAGCATAAAACCTGCTAAGCCCTCCCTGACCTTGCCCTCATTCATTTTTCTGTTCTTGTACTCCAATAGATCCTTGCCCAAGACTGTGGCTCCTCTAGGTCTGCCACCCTCCGTGATCTGGAGGGATTATATCCAGTTAGTAGTAGTAGTAGTAGTAGTAGTAGTAGTAGTAATAATAATAATAATAATAATAATAGACGCGGGTGGTACTGTGGGTTAAACCACAGAGCCTAGGAATTGCCGATCAGAAGGTCGGCAGTTCGAATCCCTGTGATGGGGTGGAGCTCCCATTGCTCGATCCCTGCTCCTGCCAACCTAGTAGTTTGACAGCACATCAAAGTGCAAGTAGATAAATAGGTACTGCTCCAGTGGGAAGGTAAACAGCGTTTCTGTGTGCTGCTCTGGTTCGACAGAAGCGGCTCAGTCATGCTGGCTACGTGACCCGGAAGCTGTACGCCGGCTCCCTTGGCCAATAAAGCGAGATGAGCGCTGCAACCCCAGAGTCAGCCACGACTAGACCTAATGGTCAGGGGTCCCTTTACCTTTACCTAATAATAATAATAATTTATTATTTATACCGCGCCCATCTGGCTGGGTTTCTCCAGCCACTCTGGGCGGCTTCCAACGGAATATTAAAATACAATAACCTATTAAACATGAAAAGCTTCCCTAAACAGGGCTGCTTTCAGATGTCTACTAAAAGTCTGGTAGTTCTTCTTCTCTTTGACATCTGGTGGGAGGGCGTTCCACAGGGTGGGTGCCACTACCAAGAAGGCCCTCTGCCTGGTTCCCTGTAACTTGGCTTGTCGCAGTGTCCCTCTTCTCTTTTATCCAATGGAATCTTAACAACAGAGGGACAGAAATCAAGCCAATATTTGAGTATCTTCTTTTCTCCTTCATCCCACCAAAATCTGCTCCAAAAGGTTAGCAGGCTTCTGGAATAGAATGGGAAATGGGTGATCTCTATTTTTGTTCTGCTGACTGAAAGCTCTGCAAATTCATAGTCTTCTGTCAGCATAGGGACACTGATTGGATTTGGTTTTCCTGCTCCCTCAGTCACTTCCACCCTTTTCTCTTGCTGCTGCTTAAACCTGGTGCTCTCTCCTAGAACACCTTCACAATACCACCTCTTACATTGTTCAAACCCCTCCTCAAAACCCCCTTTCTGTGAAACATTTAGCACATTAGTCCTCAGTCCCTACTGAAGCCTCAGCATATTTGTAAATACACTGAACACAGATACCTTTCCTTGGTGGGTTTTGTCTCATTTGCATATATGTTCCTATTCCATATAGACAGTTGATACCACTTTAATTGTCATACCCCTCAAAAGAATACAGAAAGAATGCTGAATTAAAAATAAATAAATTCTTAGTAATAACTATTAAACTAATAGAAGTCCGTTTAATAAATATATCGTACGCCTGTTACAAGCGTGCTCTGCTGGGGATTCAGGCAATTAAGTAGTCATCCAATTCCTTTAATAAGATTATATTTTAAAAGTTATGTGGAAAGACGTGGGCTACAATTTGGAAACTAACTTTCTTCCAGCATTTCTCCCATATTTACCTAGTGGTGTGGGAGCCGTTTCCCTGTGGGATCTTCCCACAAGTGTTCAAATTCAGGAACACCGTGCAGATAAAGAATAAGTAAATATCAGCAAAATATTCAATCATCTATCTCCTTTATCTTGGCTGCAACCATTTGTCTCTCTCCTTTTCCATCTCTGCTTTACCTTTGGTATGAAGGAACCCATTATTTCATTTTGTATATGACTATACACATCTGTTGGACGCGGGTGGTGCTGTGGTCTAAACCACAGAGCCTAGGGCTTGCTGATCGGAAGGTCGGCGGTTCGAATCCCCGTCATGGGGCGAGCTCCCATTGTTCGGTCCCAGCTCCTGCCCACCTAGCAGTTCAAAAGCACATCAAAGTGCAAGTAGATAAATAGGTTCTGGCAGGAAGGTAAACAGCGTTTCCGTGTGCTGCTCTGGTTCGCCAGAAGCGGCTTAGTCCTGCTGGCCACATGACCCGGAAGCTGTACGCCGGCTCCCTCGACCAATAAAGATGAGCACCGCAACCCCAGAATCGTCCGCAACTGGACCTAACGGTCAGGGGTACCTTTACGTTTATACATATCCCTTATGCCCAATTGATGGCTCTGGTAAATAAGACCCTCCCTGGAGCCCAAAGAGGACATCGGTGAGGGTGGGAAAAGCCCCCAAAATGGCCGGAGACGCAGCGGAGCTTTGTTTACGCTGCTCAGTCTCCTCTCTTAACAGCTAATGTGTGGGGTGGCGCAGCAGCAGCATGTTCCTCCAGTGCTTCAGTTTTAGTTGTGGATATTTTTGGATTCTGTATTTTTGGTATGGATTGAAGGGAGAGCGGCAGAGAGGGCGTTTAGAGACTGCTTCCCACTTTACGCGATTTCACTCGTGCATGCAGGGGCCCGGAATGTAACCCCTATGAAATTAGCACCTGCATACAACGTATAAGCAATTGGAACAATGTATGATTGGTTATCAGATGGGACACGGGTGGCACTGTGGGTTAAACCACAGAGCCTAGGGCTTGCCGATCAGAAGGTCAGCGGTTTGAATCCCCGCGACGGGGTGAGCTCCCGTTGCTCGGTCACTGCTCCTGCCAACCTAGCAGTTCGAAAGCACATCAAAGTGCAAGTAGATAAATAGACACCGCTCCGGTGGGAAGGTAAATGGCATTTCCATGCGCTGCTCTGGTTCGCCAGAAGCGGCTTAGTCATGCTGGCCACATGACCCGGAAGCTGTACGCCTGCTCCCTCGGCCAATAAAGCGAGATGAGCGCCGCAACCCCAGAGTCATCCGCGACTGGATCTAATGGTCAGGGGTCCCTTTACCTTTTTATGATTGGTTATTATTGCTATTGGGAGGGAGAAAGCAAGACTCACAAATCTGGGTCTGCATAAGTGGTTCCTGTATTCCGATATATGACATGAGATCCCACTTTGTGCAAGCAGCTCCATCTCGGCTCACAGTAAGTGTGAAAGGTTCGTCTGTGTCAGAATAAATAAATGGTCTTGTGCACTGATGCCATTCAAAGGTTGAGTGAAATTTTCAGAACCACTTGGCATCTAGGAGAAAATAAACCTGCTGTTCCGTAAATTATGCCTAGAAATCCCATTCTTAATACTGTCCTTTGATGGATTGCTTTTAGATATGGGACTTATTTGCAAGATTGTACAGCCTTCTCCCCCCAGCCCACCTGTTGGGTTGGGTTTTTTTTACAAAATAAATATTTCCCTTTTTTTAATAGCCTCATCCTTTTCTTCCTTAACCCTCAAATCTAAGCTACAGGGAGGCTGAGTAACTGAGCAGCTTCAAGGGCAGTGCTGGCTTTGAGGGCTTGATTGCTGACATAGCCATGCATTTCAGCACAACCGAATAAAGCAAAATGTTTATATGCTTCAGAAAGCTCTAAGGCAATACACCCGGCTCAAGCGGACCAGTCTGACTTTATTCTGAGAATTATAATCACTTTATAAGGATAGGAGAACACAGCTGGAGGGCCACACTGGACCTTTTCCTTCCAAATGACAAAATGTGTTTGTCAGAAAACCCCGACGCTGGAAAAATTCATGTGGTGATTTACATATTTTAAAAGACTGAGCTGAAAAGAAGCACTTATCTAACTCTGTGAACCTGGAAGAGCATTTAATTAGTCATATAGGCAGCTCTATGGTAGGGCGGAAATGGAGCTAGCAGCATTTCAGCTTAACTTGGGAAGGGAAAGTAAGAATTATGTAGAGGGTGAAGTTTCTGTTGACATGTTAGCACATTTTTAAAGAAAACTGTGCTGTGAATTTCAGTGGTCCTTCTTTTGTTGTTAACTGTTTGTTCACTGAGCATCTCAGGTTGCCACACCAGAGTTTATACCATGGGTAGGCAACCTAAGGCCCGGGGGCCGGATCCGGCCCAATCGCCTTCTAAATCCAGCCCGCGGATGGTCCAGGAATCAGCGTGTTTTTACATAAGTAGAATGTGTCCTTTTATTTAAAATGCATCTCTGGGCTATTTGTGGGGAATAGGAATTCATTTATTCCCCCCCCCCAAAAAAAAATATAGTCCGGCCCCCCACAAGGTCTGAGGGACAGTCGACCGGCCCCTTGCTGAAAGTTTGCTGACCCCTGGTTAATAATAATAATAATAATAATAATAATAATAATAATAATAATTTATTATTTGTACCCCGCCCATCTGGCTGGGTTTCCCCAGCCACTCTGGGCGCTTCCAACAAAGATGAAAAATACACTAAAATGTCACATATTAAAAACTTCCCTCAGTTGCTTGAGGGAAATCACCTTCTTAAAGCATCTTCTTTATACTTTGAGCCACCCAAATGGCTACATTTGTTGAGTAGCTGGAAGCCAAGATTAACCAAATTAATGGAAATTGGTCTCTTCATAGAGTAGATTCCTATATGTGTTTACTAATAGGTAAGTTCCTTTGGACTTACTCTCAGGTAAACATGCTTGTAATTGCAGTCTTAAGAGGTGAGGCTAAATCTGTTAAGGCAAAAATAGCTATTTGTGATGTATATTTTTCAAATACAAGAAAGGGAGATGTTTATTTACCAATGGTGGGAAAGAGATTGAAATACCATGTAGTCCATTTAATGTGACTTTTCCACCTACACAGGGGACAATGCATCCGTGAGATAAAATTATATTGTCCTATTACACAATAATTGATTTTGCTAGAATTATACCTGTTTAGTGGTTACTTATAGCTCCCAAACAAATGCACCTGCGACAAAATTAGCACTCCTCATAAAGAAAAGATGCACATATGTTGGTTTTGCCTCCTGCCACAAAAATCTCCTGGAGTTTAAGACATGAAATCTGTTTAGGATCACTAAAAACTATGTCTTAAAGGTGCATTGTACAGTTTCTGTGTGTCATTGATGTAAGCGGGCTTTCTTATTAATTTTAGTCACATAGTCATTGAAGTCCCAGCGAAATTCTGAGATGAAAGTAGATCAACCTTAATATAGCAAAAATGAAAGGTTACAACAACAACAACAAATTTATTTATTACGGCCATAGGCCCATACAAGAAAAAACATAAATAACAACTTGTGCACGTGGGGAAAAAAGAAAGAAAAAAAAAAAAATAGGGAAGGGAACAAAAAAAGAAAAAAACAGCCGCTAAAACACCGCTATAACAATAAAATACTATAAGATAAAATGGCATCCTACGCCTTAATTAGCTTGTAGTGCTCCTTGGCGTCGCTTTTGGGTAAGGACCGCGACCAGGAACCTAGCCACTTTCAGGGTCGTATGGGTATCCTTATCCTGCAAGATTTGGGCAAGGTGGAATGTTGGAGGGGTACCCGCTAGTTTCTGTATGATTGATCCCAGCAGATTTGCTCGTAACACATTGAACAAGGGGCAAGAAAACATAATGTGCTGGAGCGACTCCGGCGTCACCTTATCACATTCGCACATGGCGGGGACTTGGCCCTTTGAGAATCTATGTCTCAGGACATTGGAGGTTAAAATTGTGGGTCAAACACATCAGGTAAAAACATATATTAGCTAGATAGGAGAGTCTGTTGTAAAAGGCATGCTAGGCAGGGACTAATTTTCCTTTCAAACCAATTTTGCACTCTGAACGCGCTGAAAACTTGGTTTGCATTGTTCCTGTAGTAGCCAAACAAATCTAAGGAAACAGGCATTTCGTAAACATGAGATCCACTGAGCAATGTGCAGCCCATAATGTTATAGTTACAGAAATCTCCATGAACCAGGGACTGTTAAGTATTAAATTTCATGGCCATGTTAGTGGCGCCAAGTTTTGTTTTTACTGGCCACATTTTTGTGCCACAACTAGCAATGTGGCACAAAATGTGCCCAAATCTAGCACATGAAGCTCTTCCTTGCATGGGACAAAAGTGATGTACTAACTTGCCCCTTTGTTTTGACTGCTTCCAGGTTGTTTCTGCCCTGGGAGCAAGAATCATCTGGAAGAAGATACTTCATGAATGGCCTCATGTTCTTGGAAAAGAAAATCCATCCAACGACGAGATTGTAGCAGTGTTCAAAGATCAAGGAGGCCACTGATTTCAGCATGCTAAATACAGTGGTACCTCAGGTTAGGTACTTAATTTGTTCCGGAGGTCCGTACTTAACCTGAAACTGTTCTTAACCTGAAGCACCACTTTAGCTAATGGGGCCTCCCACTGCCACCATGCCGCTGCTGCGTGATTTCTGTTCTCATCCTGAAGCAAAGTTCTTAACCCGAGGTACTATTTCTGGGTTAGCGGAGTCTGTAACCTGAAGCGTATGTAACCCGAGGTACCACTGTACATTGGCATCTCACCATTCAGAATAAAGAACACCTTTCCCAACAAACCAAGCTAACCTTTGGGATAAGGTAAAGGTAAGGGGACCCCTGACCATTAGGTCCAGTTGTGACCGACTCTGAGGTTATGACGCTCATCTCGCTTTATTGGCCGAGGGAGCCGGCGTTTGTCCGCAGACAGCTTCCGGTCATGTGGTCAGCATGACTAAGCCGCTTCTGGCGAACCAGAGCAGCACACGGAAACACTGTTTACCTTCCCGCTGGAGCGGTACCTATTTATCTACTTGCGCTTTGACGTGCTTTCAAACTGCTAGGTTGGCAGGAGCAGGGACCGAGCAACGGGAGCTCACCCCGTCGCAGGGATTCGAACCGCCGACCTTCTGATCGGCAAGTCTTAGGCTCTGTGGTTTAACCCACACCGCCACCTGCGTCCCGACTTTGGGATGCTGGAACATAAAAGGCTGATGGATGCAAATACAGTGGTACCTCGGGTTACATACGCTTCAGGTTACAGACTCCGCTAACCCAGAAATAGTGCTTCAGGTTAAGAACTTTGCTTTAGGATGAGAACAGAAATCATGCTCCGGCGGCGCAGCAGCAGCAGGAGGCCCCATTAGCTAAAGTGGTGCTTCAGGTTAAGAACAGTTTCAGGTTAAGTACGGACCTCCGGAACAAAATTAAGTACTTAACCCGAGGTACCACTGTAGTTCTTTATCAACTATCTGGCAGCCGAATGGAAAGCTGAATGCACCAGTGGTAAAATTTTACTTATGTATAGATGTGGAATCTCATAGGAGACTGCTTTTATGCAAGGTTTTTCACCCATTTGTCCCATCAATCTACCAAGCCTCTTCAGGTCAATTTGTTACCGATACACATTAAATCTAATTGGAATTCTCTATTTATAGTGTATTCAAAAATTCTGCTAGATATTGATTTTTTCTTCTTTATTTGAATAAAACATCTGGATGGGTCACTAAAATGAGTATTTGCCCTTCTTTTATTTTCTACGAGCTCATATCACATAGAGCTCTTAAAGGTCCCCCAATGTAAAGCTGTGCTCATTGAGTTTCTTTGGCTAAATTTCCTTTAATGTTAACTACCGTATTTTTCTCTCTATAACACTCACATTTTTTCTCCTAAAAAGTAAGGGGAAATGTCTGTGCGTGTTATTGAGTGAATGTGTGGTCCCTGGAGCCCACTGGCCCGAGTACAGGGGCAAAAATCAGATCGCGGAGGAGGGAAGGCTAAAGAGAGGCGGTTGCTGCTTTCCTGCATTCTGCCTCAGGGTCTTACTGTCCACCCTCTTCTGTTTTCGGTTGCTGTGTTTGCTCAAACGCAACAAAGAGAGGGGATATCCCCTGCCCTCCTGGCAAGCAGAGGGGAAAGGAAAGGATCGCGTCCTTCCTTCTAATTCCTTCCTAGTCACACTGCGCGCAGGCTCCAGCCCACCCGGCTCAGGTTCCGTCGGCTAGGAGCGCAGCCGACAGCCACCACCTCCTCCTCCCCGTGCTCCGCTGCTGCTGCGTCCAGCATCGCAGACAGCCGGAAAATGCAGGTGGGAGAGAAAGAGAGAGAGAGTGTGCTGCCTTGGGTGGGTGGGTGGAAACTTTTGCCTTCCTTTCCTCCCTCCCTTTAAACCCCTCTCCTGCATTGTTAGCCAGCTGCTTCTCCACATGCAGGAGAAACATGCAGGTGGGAGAGAGGGGGGGGGCTGGTTTGGGTGGGTGGGGGAAAACTTTTGCCTTCCTTTCCTCCCTCCCGTTAAACCCCTCTCCTGCATTCTTAGCCATCTCGAGCTCCTTGTCCCTTCTGTGTTTTTCCTTCCCTCCCCACTTAAAACGTGGTTACAAAGCACGGATCCACATGGATCCTCAGGATCTTTGCATCGGGTCACCCCAAATTCACCATCAGATCACATTACATGTCCATGGCTGCAGCCTGCACCAAAAAAATCACACACCCACTGTTGCCTGGGGCCACAATGGTGCAAAAACGTGGTTACAAAGCATGGCTCCACATGGATCCTCAGGATCTTTGCATTGGGCTACCCCAAACTCACCGTCAAATCACATGTCTGTGGCCATAGCATGAAGCACAAAAATGATACATTCACTGTTTCATTCAGAATTTTTTCCCCTTGTTTTCCTCCTCTAAAAACTATGTGCGTGTTATGGTCAGGTCCGTGTTATCGAGCGAAAAATATGGTATTTTTTAAAAAAATACTACTGCTGAACTATTGTCAAAGTTCAAATAATATAAGATAATTTGCTGGCTTTTCTTTTTTCTCCATTTGAGAATACCTCTGAATTTGTAATTGCTTTGGGTACTTTTAGTTTTATCTTTATTTGCTTGCTGAACTGCTTCTTTGTATAAACTCCTTCCTTTGCTTATTGTTTAATTTACAGTCTTTCCATATTCACAGTAGAATATATGTGATTTCCATATTCCCCTAATTTTCATTTAAGAGATCCTCAAGTATACCATTAAGTTTCATATCCAATTTCTGGTCTGTATTCTCCAGCTACCCCTCTAATTTCCCATCCTGATCTTCAACTTCATCCTTAATTAATTGTACATTAACTGAAGGTAAAATCCCAGTCACGGAGTGAAGCAACAATATTAATACTTCCAGAACCAGGCAAAGAGCTATCTTTACTCATATTTTCTGTTCCTGTATCGTTACTGAACTGCAACTATGTTTTTTGCAATCACATTAGGTTTAAGCTTTGATCATGGGGTGCAAATATGGTTAAATAAGGATTTCTTAAAAGAACAGTGTGTAGTATCTGGAGAATGGTAAATGCTAAAGATTATGTAAATTGGAAAAGGCTGGTTTCAACCATTGTTTATATAGATTTGGAAAGCTTTTAACAAAATGGAATGGCTTTACTTTCTTCATGTTTTATAGACTTTTGGGTCTGGAGGTAAATGTATAGATTTGATCTAGTTAATATATAATTCAGCTGTGCATTTTTTAGTGAATCAAGAGTATCCCCTGAATTTCATTTAGAAAAGTAGCAGATAAGGACGCCTGCTGTAGCCTTATCTTTTTAATTTACAAGCAAGAAAAATCTAATCTTATATAAAAAGCCCAAAGGAGTTACTAGGAACAAAAGGCTGTCTTGGGTGAGACAGGGAAAGAACTGGATAAGCCATGGGCCACAGGGCTGGTGAAAAGTCTATTACGGTACATGTTTCTTTTATTCAGGGCTGATTAAAAACTCCCAGTATGCTGGGTTATGTCCATCCAACTGGGAAACTTAATTTCTTCCTTTCCTTTCTGTGTGAATCCATGAGACCTGAAACTTTGTTCATATGATTAGTACAACAGATTAAGTAAAGTATGTAAGTATGAATACACTGAATAACAGGCAGAAGGAATCATGAGCAGTTAGCTTTATTTTAGAAATAAAGTATAAATGCATAACAAAATATCCTTAAAATTCATGGGGATAAAGATTATCATGTATATTATATGGTACAGCACATGCCTGCAAAGGTTTTACAGTTTAGTGCTATTTCATGAAGTTTTTGAATAGGGATTATTTATGAAAGACTTGTGGATAAATTTCCTAATCAATTCCTTATTGAAATAACAGTCAATTTTTAAGTAAATCCATCATACTCAGGATTTTATGCATATTCAAATTGGAGTTAATTCAAACATGTTGTCACTTTCCCCTTTGAATTGCTTCTAAGACTCATCAGCGTCTGTCTGAGCTTGTATACATATATAAAGTTAAATCAGTAGGACGCGAGTTCCATTATTGTCGTGTTAAAGGTCTTAATCAAATGCTATTTGCCTCACATGCAGCTGGCTGGTTTTTGTTTTTTAAAAAATGAATGAATGCAGTGCTATTTATTATAGCTGAAATTGTTTGCTGAATTAATTTTCTTCTGAATTGACCAGGAAGTGATTTGCCACTTCATCATCTTGTTTTCCAATAATGTTCTCGACTAGAGTCTTGCTGCTTTTCCAAGGCTGCAACATTATTGGGGAGGACCCAGCTGTCATCTTCAGAATATTTGTCCCCCTCTTCTTCCCAAGGTCTGGTCAATATATTTAGTGAGGTGAGGCTTGCTGCAAATGTGTCACATAAACCTATGACCATGCTGTGCTAAACATACAAAATCTCATCTGATACTGTAAACTAAGCAGATCTCAGTTAGCAAGCACCACATCCTTGCCAATATATTTTTTATTTTACTCTTGTAGCTATTTACTTCCGTTTCTTCTTTCACACAGTTTATTTGCAACACATTCTACTTACTCTACTTTTCCGTGTACTCTCACAAATCTATAACTGTTCTTCCTTACATAACAAATTGCTTACTAGCTTGTTCTGCAAGTTTCACCAGCATAAATCAGCACTGGGTTCCTATGAAGTGCATTCACAAAACCCATCTGAGTGTAACACTGCAGCCAGAATAGAATCATATTGGGCATTATTTTGGGAAAGGCTTATTAGTCTAGATTTTCAGTTCCGTGCTCTGGAACCAAACCCACATTTTTTTTTCAGCATTGTAAGACAACCCTCATTGGCAGGCACTCCCCCTTTGGAGACATTTAAGGGTTTTTTAATGGGGAAGAGTTCAAGAACATCAGAAAAAGTAGGTATTTAAAGTGATAATACAAAATATGCTGTGGGGGGGGGGGAGAATGTTAGTGTTCAACTTAAAGCCATAGCAATTTAGAGGAAGTACCCTATTGCTGCTATCTAAAAATGCATGCAGCAGTAATATAGCATTGTGACACCAAGTGGAAAGCATTTGTGACCCCCGCGCATTTGCTGTTTAAGTGAGCAGCCTTAACATTGTGCTCATCGGCTGAAGTTGGTTTCTCAGAAATATTACTTTGCATATTGCAACTCTGCAGCAGCTAAATGAAATTCATCTTACTCTCCTAGTGCTCAGATCAGTGAAAGTTTTTAATTCATTCAAACTAGGAAATGCATGAAAATGGCTAGATATATAAGAGTAAATAAAGGTTTGTTTTTTAAAGCAGCTTCAAGAAAACTACATACATGTTTTCTAAGAAAATGTGCAATGTACTTCATAATTGATCATAGCTGTAAACCATACACCATTTTTTTCTTTTTAACCTCATTATTTCTATTGGGTTCTATGACTATTCTATGGTGTTCTTGAGACAGACACTTTTTGCAAGTGCCAAGTATTCAGAACATTAAACACAATGGGGTGTTTTACTTTTTAACTTCCTAATTAGGTGAAAAACACCTTTATAAATAAATCATTGAAGTTCCTGCTTCAGCTTCCCACTAAAGCTAAACAACTTCTGAGGCATCCTTCTTAGGAGAAACATGCACACTGATAAAGCTCTAAGGTTTTTTTCCTCCTGTGCTGATTTTTTTTCAGTTCCTGAAATAAACTGAGCTCTGATCAATTAAAATAAACTGGTACTTTAATTGTGTACTGCACTACATATTTCAAGAAATATTATATATAAAAAGTATTTAGCACAGCCAAATAGAGCTTAAAAACACAGCTACTACCATACTCCAATCCTAGAAGAGTTAGAACTCTGAGTGCAGCAAGGAGCCTAATATAACACCACCTCTCCTTCCAGATTTTAAAGCATGAAGTGTAATGAATAATCCCAAGGGACCTCATAAAAAAGTCTACATTAAGAGCACAGCATGTGGCTTGAAGCAAGCTCCCATGAGAAATCTTCCCTGCAGCTCAAGGTTTGCCAATAGGCACATAGCAAGCATCGGGCTGCCACATGCGAAGGTCAATAAGAACTTGGTTGAGTTTTTGCATCCACAGATTACGCTCTTCTTTAGTATCAGCCGATAACCAGTTCCTTTAAAAAAATGAAATGAAATAGTAAGCATTAATATTGACCGATAGGCCTTTCTCATACAAGGATAAAGTGGGACAGTTTCATTACCAAATACATTATTCTCTAGAAGTACCTTATAACCGTGCAATAAGATCCAAAACAATAGTACAGTGGTACCTCGGGTTAAGAACTTAATTCGTTCTGGAGGTGTTCTTAACCTGAAACAGTTCTTAACCTGAAGCACCACTTTAGGCTAATGGGGCCTCCTGCTGCCGCTGCGCCACCGCTGCACAATTTCTGTTCTCATCCTGAAGCAAAGTTCTTAAGCCGAGGTAATATTTCTGGGTTAGTGGAGTCTCTAACCTGAAAAGTATGTAACCTGAGGTACCACTGTAATAGCAGAATTCCCAAATCAGCCTCATGATTGGATGAAGAATGCAGATATCATACCTGCTGTCCAAGTAAAGGAATCCAAACTAATTGGAAATGAAGAAGTAATATGCCCTGATCTTAGGAAAATAGTAAACTTAGGCCAGCCTCCCTGAAGCTGGTGCCTTCCAATGCCCATCAGCCCTAGGTAGCATGGCCCAATGGTCAAGGATGGCAGGAGGGCACTGGGTTTGAGAAGGCTGCCCTAAGGCATTGTTGATTGTTAGCATGCCACAATCAGTGCTGCACAAAGCATAACAGCAGGGGCCCAATATCTTCTGCAAGACCAAGACACCCACGTTATGGGATATGGTTTAATGGACACTTGCACTAAAATAAATTGGTTTAATATTTAAGGTGTTTCAAGACTTGGCTTTGCACCAACAGACTAACATTACTACCCATCCAGAAAAGATTAAAATCAAGCAAGTTAACTTACTTGGTAACACAGAGCGTGTCTTTGCATTGACTGACTAGTGTTTCCTTGTCATCCTCTCTCTGAGGCCTAACCGTAATGAGCTCAAAAGTGTTCGGCCGAGCACAGAACTCTCTGTTAGCTGGTTCGATCTGACGATTAGTGCAGTTCGCCAGGTTTATTGAACCCATAGGATGCTGAAAGGAAAAGAAAAAAACCCAAGTGTTCACAGCACAGAGAAATAAGGAATTTAAATATAGCATTTCAGTCTCCGCCTCAGTGTGGAGGATTTAATTCCTGAAAAGGTGCCCATAGCTGCCTCTGAAAGCTGCACAGGAAGATGTGATGTCATTCACACCACTTAATCTTTTTAAGAAATGTTATAGAGCAGGTCTAGACACAAAGCAATGCTGCTACAGCAACACATGGATGCACCCTGAATTACAGCAGCTGAAGTAAAGCCTGACAAAAAGGTCTCAATGTTGCAGAACTTCAGGCTAGAACAAAATCTAGACAGCCTCTAGCTTAAGTACTTTTTAGCACAAATAATCACCTTTCGTTTTTCGTCATCCGGGTAAGTCCAGTAAGAGATGCAGTTTCCAGAAAGAGCGCACCAGCGCCGATGCCAGGCCCCAAAGCCACTAACATCTTCGAACATAGTCTGGAGAGAGAAAGATCGCTGAACACCAAGGCTATTCCGACACATTTCTTCACAAGTTAAGTCCAACAGGTTTCCTTGAATTTTTAGCAACTGAAAACACTACACTCCTGTTGCCACTTTTCTCTGCCCACCCATATACCGTATTTTTTGTTCTATAAGACGCACCAGACCACAAGACGCACCTAGTTTTTGGAGGAGGAAAACAAGAAAAAAATATTCTGAATCTCAGAAGCCAGAACAGCAAGAGGGATCGCTGCGCAGTGAAAGCAGCAATCCCTCTTGCTGTTCTGGCTTCTGGGATAGCTGCGCAGCCTGCATTCGCTCCATAAGACGCACACACATTTCCCCTTACTTTTTAGGAGGGAAAAAGTGAGTCTTATAGAGCAAAAAATACGGTACATCTCAGCAAGTATGCCCACTCCCACTCTCCCAACTCTCATAAATGGGCCTTGAAGCAGCCAGCACTCCATGCCTGCGAATATCTGGAGTCTCCATCCTGCTTTTTTAAATAAACTGATAAAAAGGTAAAGGTCAAGGGACCCCTGACCATTAGGTCCAGTTGTGGCCGACTCTGGGGTTGCGGCGCTCATCTCGCTTTACTGGCTGAGGGAGCCGGCGTACAGCTTCCGGGTCATGTGGCCAGCATGACTAAGCCGCTTCTGGCAAACCAGAGCAGCGCACAGAAACGCCATTTACCTTCCTGCTGGAGTGGTACTTTTTATCAACTTGCATTTTGATGTGCTTTCGAACTGCTAGGTTGGCAGGAGCAGGGACCGAGCAACAGGAGCGCACCCCATTGCGGGGATTCGAACCGCCGATCTTCTGATCGGCAAGTCCTAGGCTCTGTGGTTTAACCCATAAACTGATAAAAGGTACCATAAAATCACAATACACACTTTATGTTATTTTCCTGTGGCACGTCTAAAGACTTTACTGCATCCTTCAGATAGTGCCTTTCTTAAGATGTAATCAATGCAGCACAACTCTAACATATACAGATATTGCTACCTTGGGATTGTCAGTGGTTTTATATAGCACATGGTGCCATCTGCTGGATCCAGCAGTAACAGGTCAGCTAAACTAATAATTGTGGATTAACAGCCATGATCACATTAGTAACTGCTTTTAAAGGACTTTTGAAATAAGTCTAGCCCTGCTGTGTTAGCCAGAACCTAAAGAGTCACACAAGGCTTACAGAATGGTTTGCCATGTACATAAGCTTTGATTAACCCTATATATCAGGATAAACTTCTAAGGACAATTCTAGAATTTCACTCCAGATAAGGATGAGCTTGACAAGTGTGTGTGTGTGTGTCTAGCACGCTTAAGTCTACATACAGTAAGTTATCCTGCGATGTTTAGCTCATCTTGGGATAGACTAGGTAATCAATCTTTTATTCCCCTTCAGTTTACCTGATGGATTCAGCATGTGAATAGCTCTCACAAGCCTCTCGAGTTTCTATACCAAAAGTTTAAGAAAGTTCACCACTTTGCAAGTAAGTCATGTTTTACTGCCTGTGCAGCTTTTCTGACTGATGCTCATGAACCTGACCTTTAAAGAGATTGTAAGTAAACCATACGTGGTCTTTTTCTACGCTGGGTGAAGAGGGAAGTTTTGGAATTCACAAGGGTATATATTTTACAGGTCTAACAGCCTATATTTCCACCCTTTCTTTGCTGCATATTTTATGATTTTCTATCTCTGCTGGGGTTCTCTCACCAAAGAGTACTTGCCCCAAACCTTAATCTTGGCATGCAGGAATTCTCATTTTATATACCTTTTTCCCCCCATCTTGCCACCAACAGTGTGTGCATGTGATATAGATCTATACTTGCATTCACTGATAACTTACCAAAAAACCTCTCTCTTCCACACAAGAATCTATTTGACATTTAATTTTCAGATAAATATGACCTTCCAGGGGAGACAAAAAAGGAACCTGGAAAATAAATAGATGGAAGATTCTCAGAATTGTATTTCTCTTTAACAAGCCATATCTACATGAAGACAAAAAACTCATTCACTTGTGAGCATCATTAATCTCAGATATAGAACAACCTTCTTCACACATATTTCAGCTGAAAGTTTGAATGCTTAGATTCCAGAAGCTTTTGAGAAGAGGAAGTTGTCTCTGGCCATTTACCAGTAATGGTCAGAGGCTGAAGAAAACCAGAAGCAAGGCTCCCTAGAATTGCCACCAAGCTGGAGAAAGTCAGGGTGTAAGATGGGAAACATTGCCAGGACAAGGCTTGACATGGTTGTTAAAATACACATGGTTAAGTAAGAAGAATGTTGATTGATTCTACCAAGTTTAGCAATACTGTTTTTGGCTTTTTAAAAAGTAAGCAGAGTATTTCACACACATGATTTTCACCCTAGTCCTCTGCAGAGGCAATTGTACCATGTATACCTGCATGATTGACTTAGCAACATTGCATCCAATTATGCTCCTGGGATTATCCAAAGTGTGCTACAATATGCACTCTGGTTAGGATTAAGGGATCCCACCTGTGAGCCATTGAGGAGGGAAAGAAAATTGAGAAGAAATGATCCAATATTGACCAAGACCAGGTCCTTACATCATGAAGCCCATTGCTTCATCAGAGGTACACTAGTAGCACCAGATTTAGGATTCTTCCCCAGCCTCTAAGTAACATAGCTACGTGATCTATCACAGCTGCAAAAGACCTTCAACCAGCGAGCTTGAAGGCTTACAGCCTAGTTTTTTCCAAACACAAAACCCACTCATACTGTGGGTTTTTTGTTTTTTGAAAACCTCACTCGTGTTAGTTGTGGTATTATGTATTCTTATTATTGGATAGCCAGTACAGCCAAGTAACATCCAAAAGCAGAGGCCATCACCTCCAGCAAGACACAGCACAAAGCAGGAAGTCCACTTCTCCCAGGAATACTGACAGCACACTTGAAGGACCCAAACAGGCTTTCCAAAGTTTGGTCATGTCACTACAGTCAATTTCAATAGATACTTTGTACATATTCAAAAACCAAATGAATAGCAAAACAGTACAGCACACCCATCCGTTGCTTTTATGAAGCAACATGACACTCCGAATTCAGCTCTGATAAATCAGCACATTTTTAGAAGTGAATTTAATAGTATACTTTAACTCTTCTGTAAATACTATATGGTGTAAGCAAAGACAAGCATGACAAGTTCCAGGTTTTAAATTGACCCAAGAGCTTCAATTTGGAACAACACTACAATTCCAGATGCAGATATGGCATTCCTATATACATTTTAGAAATACAGTTGTGAATTTACTTCAGTCCCAAATCTATTACACAGGCCATTCAAGACACCAATGGGTTTGCTTTTAAGCACAAATTTAGAATAATCTGCATTCATGCACAGAGAATAATTTACGCCATTTCCCACATCTTTTCTTTCATTTTAAATGAAGCACTGAAGAATCTCTTTTTCAGTCTGTAATAACATGCCAAGCATGGTTTACACAGTCTATATATCATACAAGTCACTGGTGGCTTATATCCAGTGGAATTTGCATCGGATGTCAATTTAATTTTTGCTTATAACAAAAGCTGGCAGACTTTAGTAGGTACTGGTAGGTAACCTCAGTCTATATTATTCTGCAGCGGTAACAGGAAATGTAGATATAAGCAAAGGTAAATGATTGTCGCAGAGTGGTCAAGAGGCTAATCGCTTCAGAAAGCAAGTAAGTGACAAACTGTTCTATATGCAACTAAAATGCAATATGGTTTGCACACCTACTTAAATGTTCCTCTTTTTAATTGTGATGTCACCAACACCAACAAAGAAAGTTCTTCTGGTACAGTCATATTTCGAGTTGAAGTAGCTTCAGGTTGAGTGTTTTCGGGTTGCGCTCCGCGGCGACCCGGAAGCATCGGAGCGCATTGCTTCCGGGTTTCGCCACTCAAAATGACGTCACGCGCATGCGCGGAAGCAGCGAATCACGCAGGTGCGGGTTGCATTCGCTTCAGGATGCAAATGGGGCTCCAGAACGGATCCCGTTCGCATCCAGAGTACCACTGTATTAAGGGTGGGCCAAATCCTTACAGGTTTGCATATCAATATTTTCCTTTTATTTCAGCTTCAGTAATTTAACATGAGTAGATTTCTTTCTTTTTTTTACACTTATATTTTCCCATAAACGAAGTGCAGAATTCAGCCAATAAATCTTGATAAAATAAGAACTACACAGAATTTCAACAGTTACCATTAAAAAATTAACTGGAATATAATACTACAGCTGAGCATGCTGTCTGAAACCCTGTGTCACACAGGTTTTCCGTGCTTTTCCATGATGAGTTAAGAGTGCATATATACAGTGGCGTAGCATGGGGGGTGCAGGGGGGGCCGGCCGCATCTGGGGGGGGGGGCGCTCGCACTCGCAGCTCTCTGCCCCTACCTGGCTCACTCACTCTCTCTCACTGCAGTGCTGGCTGTGCGAATCCGATCCAAGCCGCCGGGTTGCTGCCCACTGTGGAGGAGAGGGTGCCAGGCGTGCGGTGCGGTGCGGTGCGGAGAGAGAGAGCGAGGGACTATCTGGGGGAGGGACAGTGCGGGGGGGCAAATTACTTGCCTTGCCCCGGGTGCTGACAACCCGCGCTACGCCACTGCATATATATAAGATCCCCTTGGTACAAGGATAATGAACAAGTAGAACCTGCACAAGTGCACTGAAGGTAATAATGGACTGAAGCCATCATTTGTAGCAAAAGCCAAAAAAGCTTGTGCCAAAGTGATACAAGAGTAATTTATTGGGAGGTTCTGCACCTGCTATCTAGGCCATTCTCGTTTTGACAACTTAGATATATTTTTAATGCCTCCCAAGTTACCAGCCATACTTCTAACACCAGCTCTCTAAAGTAAAACGAACAGAACCTGCTAATACTGCAATTTACTCTTACCTTAGTAGAAACTAGAAAGGTTAGTATTGTACTGCCCAAATTTCAGAAAGGTGAGTTAACAAGACGAGTAAGCTAAATTTCGCAAATTTTACAGTGTCCTGTTTTAGCTTCTGATTAAGGTAAAGCCAAACCAGAGCTTCAAGCCAGAAGGGATACATACAATGTTGAAAAATGAGAATGTCTCTCAGCAACGTAAGTTTTTGATGAAATTGGCCGCTATTTACATAGCCAAGGAAATTTATACACACAGGATAGTGTGTTCAAAAGTCAGGCTCCCAGAGATCTGCTTGACACACAAAACCCCACCTAACATTCTTCCTAAAAGTTAACTTTCATTTACCAAATCTCCACTTCTGAGAATCTTAAGGTGGTCCTTAAAGCAGCGTGTCAGTACAGCAATGAGCAAAGTTTAGTGATGACATAAGCAGCATGCACTGGGAACTGTTTTGGAAGAAAACATAGCAACCTTATCCTGGAACAAAGAACCCAACAGCTCTTTTTCTTTAATTCCATAATTTATCTAGGAAAAAGGAAATGAGCAACGCTGAATGCAACTAAAAGCAAAACAAAATGGAAAAGATAAAAACAGCAGCATGACACCAATTATCTGCCTTGCAAGATTCTGTTTCAGCTTTTAAGCTGAACTTCAGAGTGACATACCCAACCTAAACTGCTCGTCAGTTTCCTAGTTAAAGAAATAAAGTAAGTTGCAGAAATGGTTTGATGTACTGGACAACCAAGGTAGAGCTGAAACACACACATGCTTACAAGTGAAGCTCCTGCTTCATAGTATACCGTATTTTTCGCCCTATAGGACACACTTTTTCCCCTCCAAAAATGAAGGGGAAATGTGTGTGCGTCCTATGGGGCAAATGCAGGCTTTCGCTGAAGCCTGGAGAGCGAGAGGGGTAGGTGCGCACAGCCCCCTCGCACTCTCCAGGCTTCAGGAAGCTATCCGCAAGGCTTGGGAGCCCGCGGGAGTTCCCGCCGGGCTCCCAAGGCTTGTGGACAGCAGCCCGAAGCCTGGGGAGCGCAGCGGAGCTCGCCCCAGGCTTCAGGCAGCTCTCCGCAACCCTTGGGAGCCCGTCACAAAGTCGCGCCGGTCTCCCAAGGGTTGCAGAGAGCTGCCTGATCTGGGGGCTGGGGTCGGGGGTAGCCCGAGCTTCCCCCGCCCCAGCCCCGAGCCTGGGGGGGAAATATATTTTTTTTATTTATTCCCCGCCCCCCCAAAAAACCTAGGTGCACCCTATGGGCCGGTGCGCCCTACGGGGTGAAAAATACAGTATATCAAATGTGAAATTTAGTTTCCCAGTTCAAGCTCCTAGTACAGTGGTATCTCGGTTTAAGAACAGCTCTGTTTACAAACTATTTGGTTTACGAACTCCGCAAAACCGGAAGTACTGTCCCGGTTTGCGAACTTTACCTCGGTCTAAGAACGGAAGCCGAACGGTGGAAGGGCACCAGTGGCGGGAGGCCTCATTAGGGAAAACGTACCTCAGTTTAAGAACGGTTTCGGTTTTAGAACGGACTTCCGGAACGGATTAAGTTTGTAAACCAAGTAGTGTGAATGAGAACCATCAGGACAGCTAGTGTGGTTAAGTTGTGCATTTGCCTTTCCAACTACTAAGCACCTCCATTATTACAAAAACAAACTGCTCAGGAATGGCCAAGAAATCTTAACTAATTTCTAAGACCTACAGTTAATCTTTAGAAAGCCCAGTAATCCCTGCATTAGGCTTCAAGGACCCCCCCCCCCCAAATTTTAAGAAAAGCAGCAGTAGATCAACATTCTTAAGCTATTAACATTTTAATCTCCTCAGGCAGAGGAATATAAGCATTGACTTGCCTTTTCCAGAAGCCTGTGTTTTAAATACCATTAGGAAACAATGATAAAGAATTCCACCCCTCGCATCCTCAGAATACTGTCTCCTAAATGGACAACTATTTTGGAGACATTTTAGGTCCCAGCAAAGACTATTACTTACTTTACAGCGCAGCCATTTAAGCAATAAAGCAATCATGTACGTGTTGAGTATTTTCATGCATGGATACAAGCATAGAGATTTACAGTCAGTTGCCTACAAGGGCAAGAAAGTCGGGTGGCAATGCAGGGAGACACTAAGCTCAAACTACATAATAAAATATATTGAAAAAACGAATCAATGTTGATTACCTTGTCCAGCAAGAATCTGGTACTCCCAACTGAAGATAGGGAAATTGTGTGTGAACCAACAAGAACAAAGTTACTTGTGCGCACAGCATTGGGTCCTCCTGGACTTGCCATGACTGTAAAGAAAAAAAATAAGTATACCTTAAATTTAAACATACCTGTAAAGAAAAGAAAAAATCTGACCAATTAAAAACCTCTCTCTCAACTAAGAAGGAATCCCTTATTTTTTTAAAATGTTGCCAAATATTTGTAAGCAACAAAAACTGTAGATGGCCAGCACGCTCTTAGAAGAGGTATTTCCCCTCCTCTCAAACAGGAGCAGCAGCATCTGTGGCAACATACAAAAGCGCCATCTACAGACAAAACTTTTATTTACTTATTATAAATATATTTTGCTTATTTTTACTTATTTAGTACATTTATATATATATACACTGCTTAATTGTTTGCTTTTAGTAGTGTACATAAAACAATTAATGGCAAATGGGACAATAAAGCAATAAAAACAATGAATTTTACCTGGCGTAAGAAGGTTGCTCTTCTGTCAAAACAAAGAAAAACACATGGAAACAGGTTGTTAAAAGAACATTTTAGACAGTGCACTTGATGGGGGTGGGTTGCATCTGAATGGCTGAAAGTTACTGATCGTTTACGGAACAGGTATGGTAAAAGCAAGTAACTATGATCTCTAGCATGATATTATCTTGCTAGAAATAAAAGCCTTGGTCACAGGTAAGTTATGTGTGTGAGAGAGTTTTAAATCATTCAAATATTAATACTTACGGCAGTAATAGATGTCAGTAATCTCTTTGGAGTAATAGCCTAAGAGATTAGAGAAGAGACAAATGCACTCTAAATGTTATATTCTATACAGGGCTGTTAAAGACCTCACAACAGCAGAGCATCTAGGTTTTAAAGCAAAGTTAACAAATTAGCTACGTTTGTCAGCAGTTAACATCCAAAACAGATGTACTTCCAAACACACACACACACGACAGTGCTGTATAGAAATACATACAGTGGTGCCCCGCAAGATGAATGCCTCGCAAGAAGGAAAACCCGCTAGACGAAAGGGTTTTCCGTTTTGGAGGTGCTTCGCAAAACGAATTTGCTATGGGCTTGCTTCGCAAGACGAAAATGTCTTGCGATTCCTGGGGTTTTTTTCCCCTCCCCCCCTTTTCCCCAAGCCGCTTAACAGCTGTTAGCTAAGCCGCTTGACAGCTGATGGCTAAGCCGCCTAACAGCTGATCTAAGCCGCTTATCAGCGGATCTAAGCCGCTAATAACCTTTTAGCAGCTAATCCGCTAATCCCTTAAACCTTTAATAGCCGCTAAACCGCTAATAGCGCTAATCCGCTAATGGGCTTGCTTTGCAAGACGAAAAAAACTGCAAGACGAAGAGACTGGCGGAACGGATTCTTTTCGTCTTGCGCGGCACCACTGTACTTCATAGAGTCCATCTGCATACACATCACAATTGTGGATGGCATTTGTTTGGAATCTTCAGGTTATTAATTTCTCAGGGAATACATTTTTAGAAGCGCAAGCAGCGCATATTGAAGAAATCAGGCCCAGCTCTGGGTGAACTTTTCTTCCCCACTCCAACAGGGTGATCTACCATCCTGTTCCATGGGAAAGATTACAGGAGAGGCGGGCAGGCGAAAACCACCTCAGAGTCTGCTGGATTGTGCCTCCCACCACAGGGTCTTTCTACTACCAACTGCGGAGTGGAGTTGCTGTCATAAGGATCCTGAGAGCAACTCCACAAAAGGAAGATGCTCCACTTTGCTTAAAGCACTCTATACTACTTCAATCATTCACAAAATTTGTCGTGTTCCTGTCACATGATTATGAACTCTTTCCACTTTTAAACAACCCTGCCACCAGCCAACATGGCTGCAGTATAGGGCACTGAGTTACAATTTGAATGACGTCCCCAGACAAGCAACAACAGGGCATCAAAGAAGCAAAAAAGAGAGGAAAAAACCATGTACTAGATGCAATTATGGAAAATATTCACAGGCAGTAAAATGTTAGAACCGACATTATGCTGTGCAAGATGACTGAACTTAAGTTATTCAGCTGAAGCACTTCAAGATTTATTCTGCCATCAGTTCACAAAGGCAGAGTAGTAAATTTGACTATAATCTTAATATGCTTAAAGAACAACATTTTTGTTTTAAAAGGATATTGTGTCATACTGATTTGAAAAAGTGTTCTTCCCTCTGTATTAAAGTATTTTAGCACAGATTAACATCACCAATTTATTCAATTATTCCCTTTACCTTTGACTTAGCTGATTTTTTCCTTTTATCAATGCCTGTGGATTCTTTCTTCTGTACCTAATAAATGAAAGAGAGATGTTAAGAGTCTATTGCACCCCCCAAGTGTTCTCTCAAAATAGATGCCCATCGAAAGATGAGAGATACATACCAAGCTATAAACTTCAACGTTTATCTCAAAGTCACTGGCCACATCTTGCCTTTAAAAAAAAAATGGAAGAAAGGGTTCAATTCAATTCCTAAGTCTAATACAGTTTCCAAGTCAAGTTTTATAAATCAAATAAATCGCAACAGAAGCTGTGGGAGCTCCTACTGGATCTATGCCTGTCTAAGGGCCGCAAAAAAAGCAGAGGGCAACCTCAGGCAGTCCAGGGCTCCCTGGCAAACAGCTTGACAAGTATGTATTTTCCTGATTGTCTTATGGAACATCAGGACCAGGTGTAAGCCTGTAAGATTTTGGAAGAGCATCTTAGGGTAGCTTCCACTGCTGAATTCAGAGCCCTGCTGCTCTCGCTCTCAAGCATCCCCCAGCCAAGATTAACTTCAGACTTCTGAAGCATATGGGATTAATTCTTTTCTCTCAAACTCCTGCGGAAAGCTTAATAAGAGTTCAGAATCAATAGTGTTTTGTCAAAAGTGGGCTTGAGACCCCTGCCATTTTACTTTAGGCAAGTAGGAACCACTCCCAAACTAGCAGCCCAGTATCAAAGACAGCTGTATAGCAGACAAGTAAGCATGTACACAATTTTCTCCAGCTGGAACAAAGCAGTGTATTTTGGAGTGCAAGGACACCAGAGACAGCAGTCCTGCAGTTTGAGGTGTAGGAAAGACAGGCAAGCACTCACTATTTTCTTATGCGCCATCCTAATTAAAAGGACTGCAGCTAATCTACCACTTCCCAGTATCTGAAAAGAGGAAGACTGGGTTGAGGTGGGAGTGAGAGAGAGCATTCTTTTTGGAGGAATAAAGTTTTCCTTAAATGTGCTTTTGGATCTCCAGAACTTTATTTTTTGAAGCTGCTGCTGTGTTTTTAAACTAAGCTTTGTTCTTAATGCTTCGTTGTGATTGTCAACAGCTATGGAGGGCACAAATGGTTAGCATATAACAGTGTTATAAAGAAGAATAAGATTAAATAGCTAAACAAATAAGTACTTACAGTGTAAAAGTAGTAGTGAAAGTAAGAGCATCTCCACCATTCAGGGAACTTGCAGTACTTGCTAACGGTGTAGCAACCATGTTTTCTGCTCCTGCTTTTAACATTACTACGTAGTAGTAGTTTGCTGTTTCTGTGAATAGTTTAAGCAGGCTCTCTTAATCTGTTTTACAAAAGCAGCTAACACAAAAGATTAAAGAACAAAGTGGTTCAGCATTTTTGCCTCCAATCAACTTATTGCAGAGTTTAATGCACCCATGTTTATTTTTTATGGTTTGTAAGACAGTTGATTTAAACTGGGAGGATCAAGTTTCACAGTGATTTAAAGATTTTGTAAAATGGAATGTGGTGTGTTATTCAAATGAAATGATGAAACTCAGGGAGAAGCTGGAAGTATTTTAGTCAAAACTGCACACAAGGCAAGATCACAAAAGTTGCAATCCTATACCAATTAACTCATAGTAAGTCCACTGAACACAATGGGACTGACCTCTAAGGAGACTTATATATGATTGCACTGTATATCTGCCTACACCAACCCAAATAAAAAAAGTGGTAGGTTATTTTGTTCTGTTTTTTAAAAACCATTATTGTTTTCCTAGCATTTTTCAGGTGCTCCTTAATTTCACTATATTCACAGTTCTGGGAAGTACTCAACCAAAAACTGTTTTGTTTCAATTATTAGTACTTCTAACTCATTAAAGCACTTCCGCAGCAACAATTGGCTTCTTCTGCTGCCTGTCTTCACTACTATTGCTGCTGCTGCCTTCAACTGCCTTCACATGACCAATGTAGCAGCAGCAGCAAAGGCTGAAGGCATCAGATATAAGGCCACAGTAGTAGTTGGTATCTTGAGCATTAAAAACAGCAGCTTAAGTTGCTTAAACACAGTGATTAAAGTGTACAATGGCTTCAGGAATGTGGGGAAAGCGATCTAAATATGGAAAGAGAAGGAAAGCAAGAGGAAAATGGTGGTGGAAAAAGAAAAATAGGAGGTATGAAGTTGATTATTGGGACATAAACTGCCAATCACTGGAGAATGGAACGCAACAGCATTAATTTGGGGAAAATTCAGCTAGGAGATTTGGGGGTGGATGAAAGAAATGTTGCTTGATCTACACCTTAAGAAGAAAAAGGAGTACTGCAAACACAGAATGCTGTAAGGAAAGGTAACTCTGCTCTAAAATTCCAGTTCAAATGAAGATGGACTTGAGAGGCTTTCCCAAGAGCAATTAGTGAACTCATGGAAGATGTGACCTGCAAGCCAGAGACTTCCTGACTTACAGGTCCGTCTCTATATCAGCTGCTACACTGAACCATAATTCCAACCACACAAGCACAGCAAAAGGAATTACCTGATTTCTGGACAGTGCTGCATACAAAGTCTGCTTTTAGAGGTAGGCGCATTTCTGACAGACTCACTGAGCCCCTGGATGGAGAAACTCCACTAGGCATTGAATCAGCTTTAATCTTCTTGCTTTGAGATCCTTCATTTTTTAGTTTGTTTAGCTCTTCCAATAATGCTGTTCTTTTTTCAGCTGTACAAACATAAAAATAAAGTTATGTATATGTTTCATAACCAATTACAGGTTGTTTTCAAGTCACAGACACACCCCACAAAATGTTTAAAATTGAATCCCATTGTTGGATCAAAACCAACCTCCATCTAATGAACTCATTTTGAATAGAAGTCAGTTAGATATATGAAAAATGATGGCCTTAAGGATTTGCTTTTAGCAGGTGATATTCAGAGGTAAATGGAGGCTTTGGGCTAGCCAACATTCATTCACAGAACTAGCCTTCATAAAGTTTTAGGGTGTTCTTAAAGCCATCACCACAGGATGGCAGAAAATTTCATAGATCAATTGCACATTGCTCTAACACTTTCTTCAAATCTTTTATTT